>NC_134136.1:91822701-93299413 GCF_040939455.1 Microcebus murinus
CCTGGCTGGCGGAGCTGGAACACTCCATTGAAAGGGAACCCAAATTAACCCCAATTAGGTATTCTACATAATGTGGCAATCTCTAAACAAGGACTAGATTTTAGGTGGTCGTAAAATGAATGAAAATAGGCATGGGTTAAATTCAAGGGCAGGTGGGGGGGGGGAAGGAGTTGGTCCTTGACACACCTTCCAGGAGCTTCATGGTGCATCCAGCCGGGGAAGTCTACTTCACACCTGCATGAAAGGAACGATCATCTAGTGGGGAATGATTACTGTGTTTGATTTGGTAAGCACTATTTTTACTCATTTGATTTTCTTTGTCCTAGGTCATTGCATATTCTCTAACGTCTCCTGGATTTAAAATAAATCCCAATGTGGTGCATGGTATTGTCTGGGGTCCAAATAATCATACTAAATAACTTGCATTTAAAAAAATCTCTCTTTTTTGCCCTCACTGTACTGAGTTCACAGCACACATTGCATACACGCATCAGTCCTAGAAAACAGGGCTTATCAAATCTGCTTCGCCAGTTGAAGACCCTGAACCTCACAGAATTTGCCCCAGTGCCTGAGTTTACAGTGCTGGCTTGTGGCAGGGCTGGTGTTAGCGCTGGGATCTGAGTCTGTCTAAAGCCCACACTCCCCCACTTCTGCTGGCCTGAGGCAGATCTGGTGTGTTATAATTCACATTTCTTTTCAATACTCCAAGACGTATCTCAGGCAATAAAAAGAGGATTCTTTGCACAAACTATGGTTTGGAGCAATAGCCAGAGCAATAAGAATACGAAAATAAATGAGAGATATGAATATGGGAAAGAGACAATCCTGGCGACCACATGATCGTGTAGATATGCGTTGCCAGATCACCTGAAAAATGAGGGGCACAAGATCATATGGCTCCGCTCTTCCTGTAGCTCAATCTATTAATATTAGAATGAAAGTTCCATCAGAGGCCAGGTCTGGCTGGTGAGGAGAATGAACAGAACAGCTGGCTTTCTCTCTGACAGCCCAGCACCTCCTCTGGGCCTCTGCCTTGAGCTATAACTTCTTCCTCTCCCATCACTCTTGAATCAAGGAACCATTGTCTGGGAGGTTTGCAGTAGGGAAACTGCTCAAGAGATGGCAGGCATGTGGCATTTTCCAGGAAGCCCTGGATGAAAGAAGACAGGAAGCAGGCTGTGGAGCCCCATGGAGTAGGGCTTAGGGGACCCATATCCCGAATACAGGAGGTCTCGCGAGACCAGCACGGTAGGGACCCTGAGTACCAATAAGAGGATCCCTTCCCCAAAGACAGCAGACCCAAGACCCGCCCCTGCAGCCCTGCTGTCAGCCCCAGGAGGTCCCTTACCCCTCCAATCCCGGCCCCGACGCCCAGTCCCCGCCCTCTGCCCCCCCACATTGGCCGGAAGTGGCGTACCCTGACTTCCGCCTTGGAAGTTTCTGGAAGGCGAGGAGCTTGGCGGAACAGCGTGGTCAGAGGAGCGTGGGAGCTCGGGCTGCTAGAATTCAGGACTGACCAGGTGTCCAGGTAAGAACCCTGAATGTGGACTGAGGGACAACTTGCAGATAACCAAGGGGGTCGCCCCGCACCCGGCGCTCCCTTCCCCGACCCCAGCCCAGGGCGGCCACGGAGCTGTGATGCTGACTTCTCCCCGCGGGTTCCGGGCTCCGGGGAGCGGGGCTGGGAATAAAAGTGTGGCTGCAGTTCTTCAGAGGGAGAGGGAGGGAGACCTAGGCCCCAGTAGAAGTGAGGAAGCCCGAATGCTAACAAGGGGACCCCCCAGAAGAGGGGCCACCAGAGCCGGGCCTGCTGTGAGAACCGGGGAGCCCTGGGCGCGGGTAGCGACTGGTGGGGCTCCTGCCTCCAGCTGCGGAGCCCTGACTCCCTGTAGCAGCTTGCAGAATGAGGGCATTGGTCTGGGCGGAGTGCCTAGGTCAGTTAAGTGCGCGGTTGAAAGTCCTGCCATAAGTCGAATTCAGAACTCTGGTGGGGAACAGTGGGGTGCCATAGAGTCCCCCCTCCTCCGTCGTGCCGTTTAGACGCTAAACGGCCTTGAGGGGATGTGGCTTACCCTGAACTTCCAATTCTTTTTTTTTTTTTTTTTTTTTTTGAGACAGAGTTTCACTCTGTTGGCTTGAGTCCAGTGCTGGGGCATCAGCCTAGCTCACAGCAACCTTAAACTCCTGGGCTCAAGCGATCCTCCTGCCTCAGCCTCCCGAGTAGCTGGGGCTACAGGCACATAGTGCCATGGCCGGCCAATTTTTGTATTTTTAGTACAGACAGTGTCTGCTGTTGCTCAGGCTGGTCTCAAACTACTGAACTCTAGCAATCTTCCCGCCTCAGCCTCCCAGAGTGCTAGGATTACAGGCTTGAGCCACTGCCCCCAACCAACTTTCACCTTCAGGTCCCATTTAAGCAGGGACCTTGTCAAGGATGTAGTTTCAGGTCAGTTGAGGATGGAGTCCCAGGAGTGGTCAGCGATCCAGGTGAAGATCCTGATTTAGGAAATGGGGGCCACTCAGCCCCCAGTGGAGAGGGCTGCAACAAGCCTCACCCCAGGGAGGCCAGGTCAGAGCTGACAGGCTCAGGTGCCCGCTGACTTCAGCCTGCAGGGTTTCACTAGATAAGGGCTCTGGTTTAAGGACTGTTTGCTCCAGGTCACCAGACAGGAGTGTCACAGGCCCTGTTGGGAGTGAAAGTAAAAATCCTGCATGAGGAAAACAACCACTCAGGAACAGAGGAGGCTGCACAAAGTCTCACCTCTGCTGTTAGCCCTGGGAAGCCGTGGGCAGAGCTGAGGTGGCCTCTCATTTCCTGACAGGACAGTGGTGTCTCAGACAATTGGATCCTTTGCACTGATGGGTGAAGCCCCATTGGTCAGAGGGAAGAGGCTTATTTCCTAATAGGGGTCAAGGTGAGACACTGAATGAGATGTGTGTGGTCCACATAGAGCCCACTCCTACTGTCCCATGTGGGAGACCCGGGCGCTTTGACGTGACGAGTAGCACTCATTTCCTCCCAGGGCATCTCAGGGAGATGATGACCCCGCCTTTAGTCCGTTGATGGAGTTTTTTTTCTTTTCCCCAGCATAATATGGGGTTAGAAATGTTAAGGTTGCGTACATTGCACTTGCCTCCCCTTACCCCTCTATTCAGAGCTGCAAGCCTGTCCATCCCCCAGACAGTGCACATCGCACTTTTTATGTATGTATGTATGTAACCATCCCCACCTCCCCCCTCCCACCTGCCGGACACCTGATAAATGTTTTTGTTTTTTTAACATTTTGGTTACATTTTATATCTTTGCCTCTCCCTAGCAAGAGTTAGAGATATGCCCTTCCCCTCCCCCACTGCTCATCACATCCCTCAGATCCCTGGTGAACACCACCCCCCCAACCTCCGAATCCCTGGTGAACACCACCACCCTTTGAGCACCATAGTGATAATCGGTCAGTACCAATTCGATGGCGAGTACATGTGGAGCCCATTTTTCTGATCTTGTGTCACCTCACTTTGGATAATGGGCTTAAGCTTAATCCAGGATAATAAAAGCAGTGCTAGCTCACTGTCGTTTCTTAGAATTGAGTAATATTCCATTATAAACATATAACAAATTTTAATAATCCACTCATGAATTGATGGGCACTTGGTTGTTTCCATGTCCTTGGAATAGTGAATTGTGCTGCCGTAAACATTCAGGTGCAGATGTCTTTATAATAGAATGCCTTATGCTCTTTTGGATAGATGCTTAATAATGATATTTCTGGGTCGTATGGTATTTCTATTTTTAGCTCTTTGAGGCATCTCCAAATTGTTTTCCACAAAAGTTGCACTAATTTGCAGTCTCACCGGCAGGGTAAGAGTGTTCCTGTCTCTCCACATCCTCGCCAGCCTTTGTTGTTTTGAGATTTCTTGATAAAAGCCAGTCTCACTGGGGTTAGGTGATATCTCATTATGGTTTTGATTTGCTAGTGTTTTGATTCTCTAGTGATTAGAGGTGTTGAGCATTTTTCTTTATATGTTTGCAGGCCATTATTCTGTCTTATTTGGAAAACTTTCTGTTCATTTCTGTTGGCCATTTCTTGATGGGGTTGTTTGATTTTCTTGTTAATTCTTTTGAGTTTTAGATAGGTTCTTGTTATCAGACCTTTATTGGAAGTGTAGAGAGCAAATATTTTCTCCCATTCTTTAGGTTGTCTATTTGCTCTAATGATTGTTTCCTTGGCTGAGCAGAAGCTTTTTAATTTGATCAGATCCCATTTATTTATTTTTGTTGCTGTAGTGATTGCTTTGGGGGTCTTCTTCAAGAATTCTTTGCCTAGGTCAATGTCTGAAAAGGTTTTCCCAACATCTTCTTCTAAGATTCTTAAGGTTTCATGCCTTAGGTTTAAGTCTGTTATTCATCTTGTGTGGATTTTTGTGAGAGGTGAGAGGTAGGGATCCTGATTCATTCTTCTGCATGTAGCTATCCAGTTTTCCCAGCACCACTTTTTGAAGAGAGATTCTTTTCCCCAATGTATATTTTTGTCTGCTTTATCGAAGATTAGGTTACCATATACAGATCATTTCATCTCTGGAATCTCAGTCGTATTCCAAATATCGATGCTTCTGTTCTTGTGCCAGTAACAGGCTGATTTAATTATTATTGCTTTATAGTACAGCTTGAAGTCAGGAAGACTGATGCCTCTTAGTTTATTCTTTTTACTTAAGATTGCTTTGGCTATACACATTTTTTCCTGGTTCCATACAAAGCAAAGAATTATTTTTTCTAGATCTGTAGAGAATGATGGTAGTACTTTGATGGGGATTGCATTAATTCTGTAGATGACTTTAGGTAATATTGACATTTTAATGATATTGATTCTACCAATCCATGAACAAGGTATATTTTTCCATCTGTTTACATCTTCTGCAATTTCTTTTTTTTAGCATTTCATAGTTCTCCTTGTCTTTTGTATCTTTCATTAAATATATTCCTAGAGATTTAATTTTCTTTTGAGCTATAGTAGAAGGTATTGTGTATTTGATTTAAGTTTCGGCTTGATGGTTCTTGGCATATATGAATGCCTCTTATTTGTGTATATTGATTTTGTAACCGGAGACTTTACCTAATTTATTTATCAAATCTAGGAGTCTCTTGGACGAATCCACAGGGTTTTCTAGGTATAATATATCATCCGCAAAGAGAGAGAGTTTGATCTCATCTGCACCCACTTGGATGCCCTTAATATCCCTCTCTTGCCTGATTGCTATAGCTAAGACTTCAAGCACTAAGTTGCATAGAAGAGGAGATAGTGGGCATCCTTGTCTAGTTCTGGTTTGAAGTGGGAATGGTTTCAGTTTTTCCCTATTCAGTATGATATTGGCTGTGGGATTGTCATAAATGGATTTGATCATTTTACGATATGAGCTGCCTATGCCTATTTTGTTAAGAGTTTTTATCATAAAGGTATGTTGGACTTTGTCAAATGCTTTTTCTGCATCTATTGAGAGAATCATATGGTCTTTGTTCTTGTTTTTACTTATGAGGCGAATTGCATTTATAGACTTGTGTATGTTGAACCAGCCTTGCATCCCTGGAATAAAGCCCACCTGGTCATGGTGAATTATTTTTCTTTTCTTTTTTTTTTTTATTTTGGTATATTATGGGGGTACAGATTTTAAGGTTTCAATAAATGCCCTTTCCCCTCTCCCCCCACAAGTCTGAGTTTCCAGCATGACCATCCCCCAGATGGTGCACATCTCAACTCATTATGTATGTATATGCCCGCCCCCCCCCCTGCCCAATACCCTATTACTGTAGTATCTATGTGACCACTTAGGTGCTACTCAGTTAATACCAGTTTGCTGGTGAATATATGTGGTGCTTGTTTTTCCATTCTTGGGATACTTCACTTAGAAGTATGGGTTCCAGCTCTAACCAGGAAAATATAAGATGTGCTATATCACCGTTGTTTCTTAGAGCTGAATAGTACTCCATGGTATACATATACCACATTTTATTAATCCATTCTTGGATTGACGGGCACTTGGGCTGTTTCCACAGCCTTGCAATTATGAATTGTGCTGCTATAAACATTCGAGTGCAGGTGTCTTTTTTGTAGAGTGTCATTGGATCTTTTGGGTAGATGCCCAGCAATGGGATTGCTGGATCAAATGGTAGATCCACTTGTATCGCTTTAAGGTATCTCCATATTGCTTTCCACAGAGGTTGAACTAGTTTGCAGTCCCAGCAGCAGCGTAGGAGTGTTCCTCTGTCTCCGCATCCACGCCAGCATTTGTTATTTGGAGACTTTTTGATAAAGGCCATTCTCACTGGGGTTAAGTGATATCTCATTGTGGTTTTGATTTGCATTTCCCTGATGATTAGAGATGTTGAGCATTTTTTCATATGTTTGTTGGCCATTCTTCTGTCTTCTTTAGAAAAGTTTCTGTTCAAGTCCTTTGCCCACTTTTTAATGGGGTTATTTGATTTTTTCTTCCTGATTTTCGTGAGTTCTAAGTATGTTCTAGTTATCAGCCCTTTATCGGATACGTAGGATGCAAAGATTTTCTCCCATTCTCTAGGTTGTCTACTTTCATGACTGTTTCTTTGGTTGTGCAGAAGCTTTGTAGTTTGATCATGTCCCATTTATTTATTTTTGTTGCTGCTTTGATTGCCTTTGGGGACTTCTTCATAAATTCTTTGTCTAGGCCGATGTCTAGGAGAGTGTTTCCAACATTTTCCTCTAGAATTCTAATAGTTTCATACCTTAGGTTTAAGTCTGTTATCCAGCGTGAGTTGATTTTTGTGAGAGGTGAAAGGTGTGGGTCCTGCTTTAGCCTTCTACAAGTGGCTATCCAGCTTTCCCAGCATCATTTATTGAAAAGGGATTCTTTTCCCCAGCGTATGTTTTTGTCTGCTTTGTCAAAGATTAGATGGCTATATGAGGATGGTTTTATATCAGGATTCTCAGATCTGTTCCACTGGTCAATATTTCCATTTTTGTGCCAATACCAGATTGTTTTAATTACTACAGTTTTGTAGTATAGTTTGATATCTGGCATATTAATACCACCCATTTTGTTTTTGTTGCCTAGAATTGCTCTTGATATTCGGGGTCTTCTTTGGTTCCATACAAAGCGTAAAATTATTTTTTCTATATCTGTGAAAAATGCTGATGGGATTTTAATAGGTATTGCATTGAATCTGTAGATCAGTTTGGGTAGTATAGACAATTTAATGATGTTGAGTCTGCCGATCCATGAGCATGGAATGGATTTCCATCTCTGGAAATCCATTTTACATCCTTTACAATCTGTTTACATCCTCTGCTATTTCCTTCCTCAGTGTTTCATAGTTTTCCCTGTAGAGGTCTTTTACCTCCTTGGTTAAGTATACTCCTAGGTACTTTAATTTCTTTGTTGCTATTGTGAAGGGTATTGAGTCTTTAATTTGGTTCTCAATTTGATTGTTGTTGGTGTATATGAATGCCTCTGATTTCTGTGTATTGATTTTGTATCCTGAGACTTTACTAAATTCATTGATCAGTTCCAGGAGTTTCTTGGTTGAATCTTTGGGGTTTTCTAGATATAATATCATATCATCAGCAAACAGTGAAAGTTTGATCTCTTCTGCCCCTATTTGGATACCTTTAATTCCACTTTCCTGTCTGATTGCTGTAGTCAGGACTTCCAGCACTATGTTGAATAGAAGTGGAGATAGTGGGCAGCCTTGTCTGGTTCCAGCTCTAAGTGGGAATGCTTTCAGTTTTTCCCCATTCAGTATGATGTTGGCTATGGGTCTGTCATATATGGTTTGTATCATTTTTAGGTATGTCCCTTTTATGCCTATTTTCTTAAGTGTTCGTGTCATGAAAGGGTGTTGAATTTTGTCAAAAGCTTTTTCTGCATCTACTGAAAGAATCATGTGCTCTTTGTTTTTGCTTCTGTTTATGTGGTGAATTGCATTTATAGATTTACGTATCTTGAACCATCCCTGCGTCCCTGGGATAAAGCCCACTTGGTCGTGGTGGATTATTTTTTTGATAAGCCTCTGGATTCAGTTAGGTAAGATTTTGTTGAAAATTTTTGCGTCTATATTCATTAGGGATATTGATCTGTAGTTTTCTTTTTTTGTTGCATCCTTTCCTGGTTTTGGTATCAGAGTAATATTCGCTTCGTAAAAGGTGTTGGGGAGGTTTCCGTTCTTCTCGATGTTGTGGAATAGTTTCTGCAAGATAGGTACTAGTTCTTTGTAAGTGTGGTAAAATTCGGGTGTGAAGCCATCTGGACCGGGACTTTTCTTTTTAGGGAGATTTTTAATTGCTGTTTCTATTTCAGCTCTTGAGATTGGTCTGTTCAGGGAATCTATTTCTTCCTGATTGAGCCTAGGGAGGCTGTGTGTTTCTAGAAATTTGTCCATTTCCTCCACATTTTCCAATTTGTGTGAATAAAGATTTTTGTAGTACTCATAAATTATATCTTGTATCTCTTTGGGATCAGTTGTGATATCTCCTTTTTTGTTCCTGATGGAGCTTATTAGAAGATTTTTCTTTTCTACTTTTCGTTAGCTTAGCCAGTGGCATGTCAATTTTGTTTATTTTTTCAAAGAACCAACTTTTTGTTTTGTTAATCTCCTGAATAGCTTCCCTGTTTTCAATTTCGTTTAGTTCTGATTTGATCTTGTTGATTTCACTTCTTCTGCTGGGTTTGGGGATGGTCTATTCTTCTTTTTCCAGCTCTTTGAGTCATTTCATTAGATTGTCTATTTGTGATCTTTTTGACTTTTGGTTATAGGCATTTATGGAGATAAACTTTCCTCTCAGAACTGCTTTAGCTGTGTCCCAGAGGATTTGATAACTTGTCTCTCCATTGTCATTTTGTTCCTAGAATTTTTTTATTTCCGTCTTGATTTCTTCATTTATGAAGTAATCATTTAGTAGGAGGTTGTTTAATTTCCACGTTTTTGTGTAGAAATGTGAGTTTCTGTTAGGGTTGATTTCTACTATTATTCCACTGTGATTTGAGAAGATCCATGGTATGATTTCTATTTTTTAAAATTTCTTGAGGCTTACTTTGTGTCCTACGATATGGTCAATCTTAGAGAATGTCCCATGTGCTGATGAGAAGAACGTATATGCAGTGGATTTGGGGTAGAATGTCCTGTAAATGTCAGTCAGACCCAATTGTTCTAGAGTTTTGTTTAAGTCCAGTATTTCTTTATTAATTTTCTGTTTGGAGGATCTGTCTCGTGCCGTCAGTGGGGTGTTGAAATGTCTGGTGATTATGGAGTTGCTATTAATCCATTTGCTTAGCTCCAGTAAGGTTTGCTTTATGAATCTGGGTGCACCTAAGTTGGGTGCATATATATTTAAAATTGTTATCTCTTCTTGTTGAAGTGTGCCGTTCACCATTATATAATGACCGTCTTTGTCTTTCACTACTTTTGTTGGTTTAAAAACTAAATCGTCTGAAATTAGAACTGCCACGCCAGCCTTCTTTTGGCTTCTATTTGCTTGGAATACTGATCTCCACCCTTTTAGTTTTAGTCTATATGCATCCTTGCAGGTTAGATGTGTTTCCTGAAGACAGCATAGACTTGGCCTGTATTTTCTTATCCATTCAGCCAGCCTATGTCTCTTGAGTGGAGAGTTTAAGCCATTCACATTTATTGAGAGAACTGATAGGTAAGCTAGATTACTGTTCATTCTGTTGGGTTGGATGCTGTTGCTATGATTTCTGTCTTGAGCCATTGTAATATCTGGCCTTTAATCTTTGGGTTTTGGTTGTTTTTACATTCGTGGGTTATTATTATGATGTTCCGTGCATAACGCTGTTTTGAGTACTTCTTGTAGGGCTGGTCTTGTTGGTGAATTCTCTGAGCCTTTGCTTGACTGAGAATGTCTTTTTTTCTCCTTCACATACGAAGCTTAGTTTTGCAGGGAATAAGATTCTAGGCTGGGCATTGTTGTGTTTCAAAAGAGTGAGAATGGGGCCCCAGTCTCTCCTTGCTTGTAAAGTCTCACTAGAGAAGTCTGATGTTATTCGAATTGGCTTTCTCTTGTATGTTACTTGCTTCTTTTGTCTTACAGCTCTTAGAAGGGCCTCTTTAGTTGATATTTTGGTCAGTCTGATGACTGCATGTCGTGACGTCTTCCTGTTTGCGTTGAATCTCCCAGGGGTCCTCTGAGCTTTTTGAACTTGTATATCGAGATTTTGAGCAAGGCCTGGGAAATTTTCTTCTATTATATTTTCAAATAGCTTGTCCAACCCTTGAGTGTTGTCTTCTTCTCCTTCTGGTAACCCTATGACCCTCACATTAGGTTTCTTCACATAATCCCACATCTCTTGTAGGCTTTGCTCTTTTCTCTTGTTTCTCTGCTCTATTTCTGTGACTGATTTATTTAATTGGAGGGTGTTATCTTCAAGCTCTGAGATTCTTTCTTCTGTTTGATCTACCCTGTTCTTGAGATTTTCCACTGTGTTTTGCAGTTCCCTGAATTGATTCTTCATTTCCAGGAGTTCGGTTAAACTTTTCTTCATTGTGTCTATTTCTTTAGTGAACTTTTTTTCCAGATCCTGGAGGCTTTTTGTGGTTTCTCTGTGTTGGTTATTGAGTTGTTCTTGCAGGTCGGTGAGTGTTCTTATGATCTTCATACGAAATTCCTCTTCTGTCATTTTGGTTGCCTGATTTTGGTTGGTGCCCATTTCTAGGGGGCTGGGGCTCCTCTTTGGGGGTGTGTTTTCCGTTTGGTTCTTCATATTTCCTGAGTTCCTTCGCTGATTTCTTCCCATGTGGATCAGTTGTTGTTTCTTTCCTTTAGGTTTTTGTTTGGGTATTCACACACCTCGTTTAGTTTCTGAGCAGATAGGTGGTGTCTGTGGATGAGATTCGACCACTCCCTGTATAATGAGTCAGTAGGTGTCGTGAAAAAGGTGTGCAGGATGCCGTCCCTGTCAGTAGGTGGCGCTTACTTGGAGGAACAGGCTACGCTGTTGCTTTTATGTCCTGTTATCAGCTCTTGTTCCTGTAGGGAGGCACTCTAGTGCCTCAGGTGGTAGGTGGGACCCTGGGACTTCCAGGTGTGTCCTTTTCTCCCCTTCAGTGAGGGCTAGTCTAGGAGAGAGTCTGGGTGGAGCTGGGTTCGGTAAGCCTGCCCTCAGGCACCACCAATGTCGTTACCAGGGGTCAAAGTTCTGTTCTCTGCTTCCAGGCAAAGCTGACAGGGAGGGGCTGGAATGGCCCCGCTCAGCCAGAGAGTCTGCGCGTGGAGGTGGGGCTGTCTGAGACTCGCAGTCTGGAGCGGGCCTGGCTTCTTTCCACCATCCCCAGCTCCGCGGCTACTCCTGGGTCTCTGCCAGCAGGCCAGACCACATGCCACCAGGCCTTCCCTGGCTGTGCTGCTGGCGGTGAGGTTCCCTGCGCAGGAACGCCACCTGGGCTGGGCGCACGGCCTCCCTTTGGGGGGAGGGTTGCCCTCTAGGACGCTGATCTGCCCCTGAAGGCACACACACCTCAGTAGGCTGTTCACAAACATCCCTTCTGTGCCCCGGGCAATGCGAGGCCTCGGTGCACGGGATGCGATCTGCAGGTCTGACCTCTGGGTCCCAGAGTTCAAACTGTATCCCCACCAGGGAGAGCAGTGCCAGTCTCAATTCACCCACAGGGAGCCCACGCTGGGTCTATGTCTCTGAACCCCAGGGTCTGCCCCGTTCTCCTGGGATCACCATGCCAGCAGCACCTGGGAGGGCTGGCGGGTAGAGAGCTCACAGTCTGAGTTCCCCTTAGTCAGGTGTAGGGTCCCAAAAGGGAAGGTCCCATTCCCTGTAGGTGCCTCCGGCTGGTGGCTATATTGTCTCTCTGTCTCTCTGGGCAGCCGCAGGTAGGGTCAGGGGAGGGGAGGAGGAGGCAATATGGCGCCTGCCCCGCGGCTCGGGTCTGTGCACACGGAGATGCCCCGAGGGAGTTGGGAACCTGGTGCCATGTCCACTACTGGCTTACCGCTCACTGGCAGCGACTGTCGCTGGGCTGGTGTCCGCAGGTCTCTCCACTCGCTGGGGAGCCCACCAGCAGTCCGGGATGCAGGGGAAGGGAAACGGCCAAGCCACCTACACTTCCCGCTGGTCTCCGGGCTGCTCTTGTGGTCCCAGCTTCCAGTTCTCCTCCGTGACCTCCCCTGTGGAGTCTCCCGTGGTCTCAGGTACTCCTCCTTCCGACCCTCATCTGATGTAGGCTCGTCTTCTTGCTTCTTTCTTCTAATTTCTGCTAGAATCTGTCTTTTCTGCAGAGACACTCTGTCTGGAGGTGTTTCTCATCCGCCATCTTCTGCGTATCTTGAATTATTTTTTTAATGTCCTGCTGAATTCTATTTGCTAAAATTTTGTTGAGGATTTTTGCATCTGTATTCATGAGGGATATTGGTCTGTAATTTTCTTTTTTAGTTGCGTCCTTTCCTGGTTTTGGTGTCAAGGTGGTATTGGTTTCGTAGAATGAGTTAGGAAGGATACCATCCTTCTCAATGTTGTGGAATAATTTCTGTAGTATAGGTATGAGTTCATCTTTGTATGTTTGGTAAAACTCTGAAGTATAGCCATCAGGTCCAGGACTTTTCCATTTGGGGAGGTTATTAATTACTGCTCCAATTTCTGAGCTTGATATTGGTCTATTCAGGAAATATGTTACCTCCTGAGTGAACTTAGGGAGGTTGTATGAATCCAGGAATTTGTCCATTTCTTCCTCATTATGTAATTTTTGGGCATATAATTTTTTATAGTGGTCAAACATAATGTTTTGTATTTCTGTGATGTCTGTTGTGACCTCTCCTTTTTCATTTCTTACTGAGTTTATTAGAGTCCTTTCCCCTTTGAGCTCTTGTCAGTCTAGCAAGAGGGCTATCAATTTTGTTTATCTTTTCGAAAAATCAGCTTCTGGTTTTGTTGATCTTTTGTGTAATTCTCTTGTTCTCCATTTCATTTAGTTCTGCTTTGATCTTAGTTATTTCTTTTCTTCTACTAGGATTGGAATTGGTTTGCTCTTTTTCCAATTCCTTGAGTCTATTCTTTAGGTTTTCAGTATCTAATCTTTCTGTTTTTTGGATGTGCATGTTTATTGCTATTAGTTTTCCTCTCAGGTATGCTTTTGCTGTATCCCACAGGTTTTGGTAACATGAGTCTCTGTTATCATTTTGTTCAAAGAAACTCTTGATTTCCCTCTGAATTTCCTGCTTGACCCAATAATTCTTCAATAATAGATTGTTTAGTTTCCATCACTTTGTGAAGTGTTGAGTGTTTCTATAGGAATTGAACTCTAATTTCATACCATTATGATCAGAGAAGACACATGGTATTATTTTTATTTTCTTGAATTTTTTGAGATCTGCTTTGTGGCCTAATATGTGATCAATTTTGGAGAAAGATCCATGGGCTGCTGAGAAGAATGTAAACTCAATTTTATTTGGGTGGAATGTTTGTAGAGATCTGTCAGACCTTTTTGATCAAGCGCTTTATTTAAGCCTATTATTTCTCTACTATTTTCTGTTTGGAGGATCTATGTAGCTCACTCAGTGGACTGTTGAAGTCCCCTGCTGCTATGGCAGTATTGTTTAACATGGTATTTAGATCAGACAAGGTTTGCTTTATGTAATTGGGTGCTCCTGCATTGGCTGCATAAATATTAAGAATTGTTAAATCTTCTTGTTGGATCTTCCCTTTCACCATTATAAAATGGCTATCTTTACCCTTTTTTACTTTTGGTATTTCAAAGCTTATGTTATTTGCAAATAGTATAGCTACCCCTGCTTTCTTTTGACTTCCATTTGCCTGGATGATAGTTTTCCATCCCTTGACCTTCAGCTGAAAGGCATCTTTGTGAGTTAGATGTGTTTCCTGTAGACAGCAGATACTAGGCTTGTGGATTTTTATCCACTCTGCCAATCTGTGCCTCTTCAGAGGACAGTTTAAACCATTTATATTTATTGAGAGGATTGAAATTGGAGGAAGATTTCCATTTATAGTGTTAGGTGAAGTCCTGTTGCTCTTACTCCTTGAGCATCATGCAGTTCAAGATCTAGCCTTTAATTCTTTGAAGATTTTACTTTTAGGAATGTGTATTGCCCTGTTCAGTGTGGAAGGCAGGTCTGAGAACTTCCTTGTAGGGCTGGTCTGGTCTTTGCAAATTCCTTCAGTGATTTCTTGTCTGAGAAGGACTTTATTTCTCCCTCATAGATGAAACTTAATTTTGCTAGATAAAGAATTCTTGGGCTTTATTCTGTTTTAGAAGATTAAGGATAGGCACCCGATCCCTCCTGACTTGTAAGGTTTCAGATGAGAAGTCTACCGTTAGTCTGATAGGCTTTCCTTTATAGGTTATTTGTTTTTTTCATCTCGCTGCACAGGGGATTGCTTCTTTCACGTTTACTTTGGTCAGCCTAATAATCACATGGCGAGATGATTACCTTTTCACTTTGAGTCTTCCAGGAGTTCTGTGTTCTTCTTGTATTTAGATATCAAGATTTATGGCCAAGGCCCAGCATATTTTCCTCCAGTATTCCATGAAATAAGTTTTCCAACCCTTGTGAATGTTCCTCTTCCTCCTTCTGGAATCCCAATCAATCTGAGATTCGGGTTTTTTACATAATCCCATGCTTCATAGGCATAATCTTCAAGCTCTGAGATTCTTTCGTCTGCATGATCTATCCTGTTCTTGAGGCTTTCCACTGTATTATGGAGTTCCTTGAATGTTTCATTCATTGCCAGATTTCTGTTTGGTTTTTCTGTATTATTTCAATTTCTTTGGAGAATTTTTCATTCATTTCCTGAATTGTTCTTGTGGTTTCTCTATGTTGGGATTCTATTTTCTCTTCAATTCCATTGAGTTTTCTAACAATCCATATTTGGAATTATTCTTCTGTCAGTTTAATGATATCATATATATTGGTGTCAGTTGGTGGAGATTGAGTATTTTCTTTTGGAGGTGACTCTTCTCTCTGATCCTTACTGTTTCCTGTGATCTTTCGCTGGTTCTTTCTCATATGGATGCTTTGTAGAGGACCGGAGGTGCTGGGACTGGATTATGAGCTAAAATCTGGGGTTCCAAAGGAATTATCATTGGAAGAGCTGGGGAATATGTTCTCTGGTTCTGTATCCTCTTAGAGGACTTTGAGCCTCTTGGGTTATCTTTGACCTGATGTATTCACCTTCTGTATACAGAGTTTAGTAGGTTTGGGCCCCTTGCTTAGACACCCAGGGGTTAGATCACTCTTGTGAGATTGAGGCCGCTATCAACCACTAGGTTGAAGTGGGAGGCACTGTGTTAGGCTCTGAGTTTACTCTCTCTTTTGTTATCTGTGGTTTGTGAAAAGGAGTCAATTATCAAGGTATTCCAAGACCTTTGTATTGTGCTCTAAGCCTCCAAATAGGATATACAGGTATCTCAGTCTTTAGGGAATATCCTGCCACTCCCAAGGGTTCCTAGAGGCCTGTAACTACTTTAAGAGGGTTGAAAGTAGCATCAGGTATCAGTGAGCCTAAGAGAGAATACTTCAGAGGATGCTTTATCTGTAGCTAGGGGGGAGCTGTTAACATGTTATTCAGAGATCTTTTGTCACACTTTCGGAGGAGCTCCTGGTGGGGAGAGTCCATTGGTGCAAATGCTAAGGACTATGGTCAAGATTTTCTTTCCAGAACCACAAGCCCATACATTGGCAACAGTCTGGGTGCCAAGGGCAAGCCCCTGTGTTCTGAACTTATCAGATGATGAAGACCAACCAGCTGTATGTAAAAATCACTCTGTTCCCTTCTGCTTAATTCCAAGGACCCACATATTCAAGCTAGTCCTACAGGGAAAGCGACTTTTCTCCTTTCTCCTGACCTTCTGGGGCAGAGTCTGGTTTGGTGGGCTGGTGGGGGAGGCAATAAGTGAGATTTCAGTAAGTCCCAGACTAGGAAATGTCTTTTCTCATTTTTCCCATCCCCCAAGGGGGGAGTCTGCCCTGTCAGAGGAGAAGATAACCCACCATCCTGAGGGAAAGGCACTTCCTAGGGCTATGTGGCCAAGACATGCTTACTCTCCTTCCCCTACCTCTCCAAGGGCAGGGATTATCAAGTTGGTATGTGGGCTAAATCTGAGGCCTGCTGGAGAAGACCTTCCCGAGGCCACTGAGGGTCCCAGACCAGAAAGAGACCTGCTATGCCACGTGGCCCCTGCTGGGATGGGGTCAGTCCCTTCCACATGAAACCCCAGTGGCCTGGTCGCCTCCAAGGGTCATCTTCAACCCCGGCAGATCTCAGCCCAAACACCAGATTCCCTCACCCCTCGGCAATTCCCAGGAATGTGGCTTCCCCTTTGGCTGGAGACACCAGCTATCAGGCCACAGTAAAGGGGTAAAGACGGGACTCAGCTTGAAAGGCTGTGCTGAGAAGCTTCTAGAACTGCCTTACAGCTGCCAGCGGGAAGGTGGAAGGGCAGCGGAGGTAACAGTCTTGAGACACAGGTTTTGGGTTGAACAGTCTTTTTCTTAACTCCACCCAGGGGTGGAGTCAGACTCTTTGGCACAAAGCACTGGAGTCCAAGTCGTAGGAGGGTGTGGGTGGTAACGTCTCCCTAGGTTACATCTGGAAGAGCAGCCTCCTTCGTAAATCCGCCTTGCCCAGACAGGCTCTGCTCTCTGGGCACAGATCGCAAATGGCTGAATGCAGTGGGAGACCACCCAAGTCTAATCTTGCAAGACAGCCGCACAAAACACCATTCTCCCCTTTCCACCCCTTTAAACTCAGCATCCAAGTCCTAGCTGTAGGAAAGGGGAGACCCAGGGCAGAGTTGGAGGAAGAGACAGATTTCTGTCCTTATTTCCCTCTTACAGAAGCCTGACCGTTCAGCTGGGTTAGGGCAGAGGGCAGGTCTGAGACCGCTTTCAAAGCAATCCTCCACAGCGTTTCCAAGCTGCGGAGTGGCGGCAGCACACCCTCCGAGCACTAACATGGAAGGCCCCTGCCCTGCGCAAAGCTGGGCCTGGTTTGGCGAGCTGTCTCCAAACTGCCACTGAGCTCACTACTTCCCCAACTCGCACAGACACAACAGTTTAGATGCAGAGCTCTGCTCTCTGTCTGCCCAGCATGAGCCAAAGCCTCAGCGATATCCAAAGATGAAGCCTTCTTTAAGATAGATTCCTCCCTTTCTGGTCCTCGAAGTGTCCTGATCTGAGAAGCCACCGATGGGTTCGGGCACTCCCCCACCGGAAACTGACTTGGCAGAGTGCTCAGGGGAGTTCAAAATGTTGCCTGCTCCAGACTCTACTCCACGCAGCTCGTCTGCCCGTGCTACCACTTCCCACCAACTTTAGGAAATTTCCTGTCTGCGTGGGTGTGGGGTTCAGTGGGGGAGGGATTGTCTCCCTGTACAAGTCATAACCAGTGCCTCAGCCAACAAGCCATTCGGTGCAGCGGATGTACCCCCTCCATGTTGTATGTTTCCGACTCCCCGGGCTTTGCGGAAGACTTTTTTGATTCACCTTAAATTATTGCCCCATTTTTTTTCTGTATCCCGGTCTATCTCTGCAGGCTTGCAGAGCTGATCCCGTTAAGTGCAGATCACTCGAGTGTGGTTGTCTGCTTTCTTCAGTTCCCACACTGAGAGCAGAGAGCCAGGAGGTCAGCCCTAATTTGCCATCTTCCGCTCTCAATCCAATGATTGAGGTTTTTAAGCTCTTACCAGGAGTCATAGTTAGGATTCTGAGGACTGAAGGGATTCTCATGCACCCCATAACTGAACCGTGGGGCCAACACAGAATGTCTGCACCCTACACCAATCCAGGGAGGCCATGAACAGGGATGGCTGGAGGTGACTCATGCTTGTTTTTCCATGGGGGGGGGTCTCAGGAAGGTGAAGCCCCTGACCTGATGGGAGAGCCTCAGTTGAGCAGAGGGTGATTTACAGGCTGGACCGGGAGTCACAGTGAGGACCCTGAGAAGAGTGTGGGTACCACCCTGCCCATATTAGCAGGGGCACCTCAGAATCCCTTCCAATTTCAGCCCCGGAGGCCCCAGACATAGATATCAGGCAGAGGCCCCTCAATCTGTCTGTAGAGGAAACAGAGAAGGAGGAACTTGGTGGGAGAAGAGTGGTACCAGGCAGGGCCGGCAGGCTGCAGCCCAAGGCACACTCCAACTTGCTCCACAGGGTCTTCAGAGCACAGGCTGGCCAGGAGAAGGGGAGTCCTGAGTAGTGTCCTCAAGGACACCCGCACAGGCCCTTCCTAAAGTCCAGGTGGTAACTCCTTGCTGAAGGGGCTGTCACTCTCTGCTCCTTTCCTTCCAGGTGCCCGTATCCTGTGACCTCTTGCCTGCCGTCATCATGCCTCGTGGTCACAAGAGTAAGCTCCGGGCCCGTGAGAAACGCCGCCAGGCTCGAGGTGAACCCCAAGGTCTCGGGGCTGCTGAAGCCATTGCAGCAGGGGGAGAAGAGGCCCCATCCTCCTCCTCTGCTGTTAGTGAGGGTGCTTCCCGGAGCGCCCCTGCTGCAGGGAATCCTCGGAAGTCTCGGAGAGCCCGAGCCACCTGCTCTTCTGCTGCAGCTGTTTCAGGCACCCGGGCTGAGCAAGGTGCCCAGGGCCAAGATGGGGAACGCCCAAGCTCCTCCAGGGTCTCGCGCTCCTCTGAGAGGTCGACGAAAGACCCCCTGGCCAAGAAGGTGAGCATGTTGGTGCAATTCGTGCTGCAAAAGTATAAAATGAAAGAGCCCATTACGAAGGCTGACATGCTGAAGATTGTCACCAAGAGGTACAGGGAGCACTTCCCCGAAATCCTCCGGAAAACCACTTTGCGCATGGAGCTGGTGTTCGGCCTTCAGCTGAAGGAGGTGGATCCCAGAGGTCGCTCCTTTGAGCTCGTCAGCAAGCTGCACCTTTCCAGCGACAGGAGCCAGACCGAAGACAGCTTCCCCAAGAACGGGCTCCTGATGCCTCTTCTGAGCGTGATCTTCATGAATGGCGACCGTGCCTCTGAGGAAGAGATATGGGAATTCCTGAATGTGTTGGGGCTGCATGATGGGAGGGAGCACTTCATCTACGGGGAGCCCAGGAAGCTCATCACCAAAAATTTTGTGCAGGAGAAGTATCTGGAGTACCGACTGGTGCCCGACAGTGATCCTCCATGCTATGAGTTCCTGTGGGGTTCTAAGGCCCATGCTGAAACCAGCAAGATGAAAGTCCTAGAGTTTCTGGCGAAGGTCACTAAAACCGTTCCCAGTACCTTCCAGTCCCAGTATGAGGAGGCTTTGAAAGATGAGGAAGAGCGATCCCAAACCAGAGTTGGCGCCAGGGCTGGCGCCTCTGCCCAGGCCAGCGCCCCCGACGGGGCCACACCTGGGAGCTCCTCCCAGCCCTAGGGAAGTCCGAGGCAGCCTTCACTTTCAAGTTCAAAAGGGCTGTCGACGTTCTAGCTAATAGGGGGTGGAGACTGCACAATATGTGTCTTTTTTTGTTCCTGTTTTTCACATATAACTTGTAGATTTATCTTTTATTCCTACTTTTCCAGTATGTTCCCTTTAAAGAGATTGAGATTCACAATCTAAGTTTAAAAATGGCATGGATCACACAGTTATTGCTGTTTATCAAGTTCGCATAATAGTTTTGTATTTTGTAAAACAGATTGAACATCCTTCCTATGATTGTAATCTAACACAAGAAAAACTAGCACTGAAATAGGGATTTGGTTTAAAATGTGAAAGAACCCCACAGTGAAATAGCTAGAGTCATAAGATGGTAAAAAAGAAATAAAAGGTGGCCAATTCTTGTTTTTTCTTATTCTTTTTAGTCTTGTCTTTTGTTAAAATTAAACATAATGTACACCAGGATTTGCTTAACTTACTCCGGAATGTAGAGGAAATTAAATCGTCATCAATGAGAACTCGTTTTGACTGGCTTTTTCACTCCCCAAACATGAATTGAGAATCTGCTGTCTGAAAGGCTTCATGCTTGTTCTGGGAATGTGTAGACAAAGCAGACCCAGCTCCTGCCAATAACATTTTAGAATACAAGAGTAGCTATCATACCAACTACATGGGTAGATACACTGTAAGACATAAAGAACAATAAATGGAAGGGGTGAGGAGGGAGGATACTCCAAATAGAAGCAGCCCTGTGTCAATGCCCTGGGACAAGGCAGGCTGGATCTTGGGAAGCTGCCAGTCAGTGCCTCAGTGGGAGGGAAGTTTAAATTAGCCTGCATGTGGGGCTACATGAGGATGTTCAAATGGTGAGGGGGGCGCCCAGGCCCCCAACTGGTGGTTGTCAGAGTGGAGAGACTACACCTACAGTGGCAAACTGCTCCTGACAGTTCCTTAGGGATTGGTAGACCAGGGAGAAATCCCTCCCTGGGGCAGGATTGCAAGAACTCCTGTGCTCTGCACTCCCTGTGCAGGTGAACACAGTGCACTAAGTAAGTGCTGTGCACACTTTGTGTCAGGGAGTTTGTGAGAATAAGAAGCTCCCTGCCTCGAACAAGAATACTGCAGGGAGTATTCTTGAGGTAGGGTGCTTAGCAGCTAGTGGGCTGGCCCTCTTTGCCCTGGCCTTGCAGAGCTGGAGCACTCCATTGAAAGGGAACCCAAAGTAACCCCAATTAGGTATTCTACATAATGTGGCAATCTCTAAACAAGGACTAGGTTTTAGGTGGTGGTAAAATGAATGAAAATAGGGATGGGTTAAATGCAAGGGCCGGTGGTGGGGAGGAGTTGGTCCTTGACACACTTTCTAGGAGCTTCATGGTGCATCCAGCCGGGGAAGTCTACTTCACACCTGCATGAAATGAACGATCATCTAGTGGGGAATGATTACTGTGTTTGATTTGGTAAGCATTATTTTTCCTCATTTGGTTTTCTTTGTCCTAGGACATTGCATATTGTCTAACGTCTGCTGGATTAAAAAAAAAATCCCAGTGTGGTGGATGGTCTTGTCTGGGGTCCAAATAATTATACTAAATAACTTCCATTTAAAAAATCTCTCTTCTTTCCCCTCACTGTACTGAGTTCAGAGCATAAATTGCATACACACATCAGTCCTAGAAAACAGGGCTTATCAAATCTGCTTCGCCAGTTGAAGACCCTGAACCTCACAGAATTTGCCCCAGTGCCTGAGTTTACAGTGCTGGCTTGTGGCAGGGCTGGTGTTAGCGCGGGGGTCTGAGTCTGACTAAAGCCCACACTCCCCCACTTCTGCTGGCCTGAGGCAGATCTGGTGTGTTATAATTCACATTTCTTTTCAATACTCCAAGACGTATCTCAGGCAATAAAAAGAGGATTCTGTGCACAAACTACTGCTTTGGAATACATAGCCAGAGCAATAAGAATACGAAAATAAATGAGAGATATGAATATGGGAAAGAAAGAGACAATCCTGGCGACCACATGATCGTGTAGATATGCGATGTCAGATCATCTGAAAAATGAGGGGCACAAGATCATATGGCTCCGCTCTTCCTGTAGCTCAATCTATTAATATTAGAATGAAAGTTCCATCAGAGGCCAGGTCTGGCTGGTGAGGAGAATGAACAGAACAGCTGGCTTTCTCTCTGACAGCCCAGCACCTCCTCTGGGCCTCTGCCTTGAGCTATAACTTCTTCCTCTCCCATCACTCTTGAATCAAGGAACCATTGTCTGGGAGGTTTGCAGTAGGGAAACTGCTCAAGAGATGGCAGGCATGTGGCATTTTCCAGGAAGCCCTGGATGAAAGAGATAGGAAGCAGGCTGTGGAGCCCCATGGAGTAGGGCTTAGGGGACCCATATCCCAGAATACAGGAGGTCTCGCGAGACCAGCACGGTAGGGACCCTGAGTACCAATAAGAGGATCCCTTCCCCAAAGACAGCAGACCCAAGACCCGCCCCTGCAGCCCTGCTGTCAGCCCCAGGAGGTCCCTTACCCCTCCAATCCCGGCCCCGACGCCCAGTCCCCGCCCTCTGCCCCCCCACATTGGCCGGAAGTGGCGTACCCTGACTTCCGCCTTGGAAGTTTCTGGAAGGCGAGGAGCTTGGCGGAACAGCGTGGTCAGAGGAGCGTGGGAGCTCGGGCTGCTAGAATTCAGGACTGACCAGGTGTCCAGGTAAGAACCCTGAATGTGGACTGAGGGACAACTTGCAGATAACCAAGGGGGTCGCCCCGCACCCGGCGCTCCCTTCCCCGACCCCAGCCCAGGGCGGCCACGGAGCTGTGATGCTGACTTCTCCCCGCGGGTTCCGGGCTCCGGGGAGCGGGGCTGGGAATAAAAGTGTGGCTGCAGTTCTTCAGAGGGAGAGGGAGGGAGACCTAGGCCCCAGTAGAAGTGAGGAAGCCCGAATGCTAACAAGGGGACCCCCCAGAAGAGGGGCCACCAGAGCCGGGCCTGCTGTGAGAACCGGGGAGCCCTGGGCGCGGGTAGCGACTGGTGGGGTTCCTGCCTCCAGCTGCGGAGCCCTGACTCCCTGTAGCAGCTTGCAGAATGAGGGCATTGGTCTGGGCGGAGTGCCTAGGTCAGTTAAGTGCGCGGTTGAAAGTCCTGCCATAAGTCGAATTCAGAACTCTGGTGGGGAACAGTGGGGTGCCATGGAGTCCCCCCTCCTCCGTCGTGCCTTTTAGACGCTAAACGGCCTTGAGGGGATGTGGCTTACCCTAAATTTCCAATTCTTTTTTTTTTTTTTTTTTTGAGACAGAGTTTCACTCTGTTGGCTTGAGTCCAGTGCTGGAGCATCAGCCTAGCTCACAGCAACCTTAAACTCCTGGGCTCAAGCGATCCTCCTGCCTCAGCCTCCGCAGTATCCGAAACTATAGGCGCATGCTACCATGGTTGATTAATTTTTGTATTTTTAGTAGAGACAGTGTCTAGGTCTTGATCAGGCTGGTCTCGAACTCCTGACCTCAAGTAAACTCCTGCCTCGACCTCCCATAGTGCTAGGATTATAGGCTGTGAGCCAACTCGCCAGGCCAACTTCCACCTCTTCAGGTCCCATTTAAGGAAGGACCTTGTTGTCAAGGATGTAGTCTCAAGTCAGTTGAGGATGGAGTCCCAGGAGTGGTCAGGGATCAAGGTGAACATGTTTTCTGTTTCTTTATTTGTTTTTTTCTGAGAGAGTTTCTCACCCTGTTGCCCCAGCTAGAGTGCTGTGGCGTCAGCCTAGCTCACAACCACCTCAAACTCCTCGCTCCTGCGATCCTCCTGCCTCCTCCCTCCCAAGTAACAGGGACTACAGAAACAAGCCACCAAGCCTGGCTTATTCTTTTTTTCTACTTTTTGGTAGAGACGGGGCCTCACTCTTTCTTAGGCTGGTGTCAAACTCCTGAGCTCAGAGGAACCTCCCTACTCGGCTTCCCAAGTGCTAGGATTATAGACATGAGCCACGGTGCTCGGCCAGAAGGTAAAGATTCTGATTTAGGAAATGGGGGCCACTCAGCCCCCAGTGGAGAGGGCTGCACCAAGCCTCACCCCAGGGAGGCCAGGTCAGAGCTGACAGGCTCAGGTGCCCGCTGACTTCAGCCTGCAGGGTTTCAATAGATAAAGGCTTTGGTTTAAGAACTGTTTGCCTCAGGTCAGCAGACAGAAGTGTCACAGGGTCTGTTGGGAGTGAAAGTAAAAATCCTGCATGAGGAAAACAACCACTCAGGAACAGAGGAGGCTGCACAAAGTCTCACCTCTGCTGTTAGCCCTGGGAAGCCGTGGGCAGAGCTGAGGTGGCCTCTCATTTCCTGACAGGACAGTGGTGTCTCAGACCCTTGCACTAATGGGTGAAGCCCCATTGGTCAGAGGGAAGAGGCTTACCATCTTACCCCGAAAATAAGACAGGGTCTTATATTTATTTTTCCTCAAGAAGACACCCTAGGACTTATTTTCAGGGGATGTGTTATTTTTTTTAAGTACAGTACAACAATCTACATTTATGCAAATATAGTTAAGTCGTTTTCTTCTGGAACATAATCATAACTCTCCAAACCCCGAATTCCATCCTGAATTTCTTGCGAGTCTATTTCCTTTAGAACCGTTGGCCCCAATCTCTCAAGTTGAGCAACAGAGCTCTCATGGGGCAGATGAGAAGGGCTCCTTGTCTTCACTGCTCGGCGACGAAATGCACGGGTTGTGAAGATACGCGGCACAGCCACGCCCAACACTAGTGTTAGCGCGGGAAACCGTAGGACCACAGAACAAAGAGACAGGGCCACTGAGGCTGAAATCATCAAAAGGAGTTTTATTGACTAGCTCGAGCTAGGGTCTAAGTCCCAGAGCAACAATACGGCGGCCTCTATTGGGACAGAGACCCTGGCACTGTAGAACGGAGCCCTTTATACCCTAGGTGCATAACCTGTCCACGCGCTTGCCCTTTACATTGATTGGTTGGCCCCTTGTGCCCATGCGCTTGCCCTTTTGTTTCATCCTAAAATTTACTGGGATCAGCCCGCTCAAACCAACTTCCTAAAAACAAGCAATATACATAAGCTAAAAGAAAGCACTTAGCCTGAGGCTTCACATTCCCCCCTTCTTTTGGTCCTTATGAGCATTCTTGCTCCTCTTCGGGGTCTCTAACCTCTTGCATCTCTACACAGTCACGCCCAGGGCTTTGATATTGCTGCCCCAATACCATTAATTGAACAGTACTTATCTGCTCTTTAATGAAAGCTATTAACCTATTTAATACACATGGTCCCAAAGTGAGAATTAGGAGGAGCACAATGAGTGGGCCTAATAGTGTGGACAACAATGTAGTTAACCAAGGGGAGCTATTAAACCATGATTCCAACCATTCTTGTTGTTGTTCACGCTCTCCTTTCCGTCGTGCAAGTCCCTCCCTGACCTTAAACATAGACTCTCTAACTACCCCAGTATGGTCTGAATCGAAGCAGCACTCTTCTCCTAGGGCCGCACATAGCCCCCCCTGCTGGATGAATACTAAGTCCAGCCCCCTCTAGTTCTGCAGCACCACCTCAGACAGTGAAGTTAGGGATTTTTCTAAATGGGAGATGGACTCCTCTATTCTGGCTGTGTCTTTATCTATTGCGGTCCTTAAGCTATTGAACCCCTTATGTTGCATTGCCAAGGATGAGATACCTGTCCCTGCTCCTATTGCCCCCAGGCCAAAAAGAGTGGCCAAGGTTATTGTTGTAAAAGGCTCTCTTTATCTGTGAACCTCACACACATCAGGTTACAGTTAGGGGCATACCTGGTTCGTGAGCATGGCTGGACATAAGACATTTTGATAAAAAGAGGTTGTACCTGCCATCTCCACTTTCTATCATTGGTGGTCACACACCTCTAGTCTGCACAGTAGAGAGACTAGATCCCCCCACGTGGGCGGCTCATCTCCCCTGTTCTAAACCCTGGACATGCATAAAACCCATTCTGGCTCATGGACACTCGCCTCTGGTACTGCCCCCACTTTTCCCCTTCTCCTTCTAGAGGGCTAATTCTTTCTAGATTGAAATATAGGTCTGGCTACCAGGTGTACAGCTGTCGAGACCCTTTCCAGGAACAATACGCCCACAAACAGCCTATGTAGCAAAAAAAAAAAAAGTTACCAGGGCACATCTTTGCAGTTTAGTCCAGTCCTTAGGAGCCACAACCCCAAGTCCAAGTCCCAGAAGGATGACCAGCAGTCTGACGAAGATTTGAGTCAGCAGTCCCATCTAACCCTTTTTCCTGGCAGAGCTCTGGCCTGCGGCTGTCACGCGGGTCAGTCTGGTCTTTAATGGGTTTTTCGGGTCCCCTGTTGCCTTCCACTGGTCCTGCTGCCACTCCTGGTCGTCCTCACTGGCAGGTCTCACATGGGAGTGGTATATCCAAGTTGCCACTCTGTCAACCTTAAGTGCAGTGGGGGTAACAAGAATTATTTGAAAGGGTCCTTTCCATTTAGGCTCTAGGGTTTTACTGTTATGCCGTTTCACCCATACCCAGTCCCCTGGCTGATGATGGTGATGCGAGTGTTTATTACTCTCGCTTCTTGGCCCAGTTGTCTGGTATGGCCTGGAGGGCCGGCCATACTTGGCTGTGGACACGTTGCAGAGCCTGCACAGCCTGCAGTACCTCTCTAGGGTGCTCTGGGAGAGCCTCAGAGCTCATCTTGGGGATTACAGGTGGAGGGGTACCGTACACAATCTCAAAGGGGGTTAAGCCTAAATAGTATGGGGTGTTCCGGGCTCGGAACAGGGCGAAGGGAAGGAGGGTCACCCAGTCCCCGCCAGTCTCTAGGACCGATTTAGTCAAAGTCTCCTTTAGGGTTCTGTTCATTCTTTCTACCTGCCCTGAGCTCTGGGGATTATATGCACAATGTAACTTCCAATCCGCCCCCAGTGCCCGGGCTAGCCCTTGACTGACTTGACTTGTGCAGGCTGGCCCATTGTCAGACCCTATGCTCTCCGGCAGCCCGTACCTGGGAATTATTTCTTCCAATATTTTCTTTGCTACTGTTAGGGCAGTCTCTCCTTTAGTAGGAAAAGCTTCCTCCCACCCTGAGAAGGTGTCTGCCATGACCAACAAATATCTGTACCCATATATTCCTGGTCTTACATCTGTGAAGTCTATTTCCCAAAATAATTCTGGTTGCCTCCCTCGCTCCCTGGTACCTGCATGGGTCCCTCTGATCCTCCCCGGCTGCATGACCTGGCAGACGCAGCAGTTCCGGACAACGTCTTCTGCTATCTTTCCTTGTGATTTGAATCTGAGTTGTGCAGTGTCCAGCAACTGTAGCATCTCCTTTTTTTTTTTTTCCCCCGAGATGTGTTCTCTGGTGCAAGTGTCCAATAAGTGGTTCCCCAGGGTCTCAGGAACTACTACGCGGTGCTCTCTATCTTGGAACCAGCCGTCCTTACTCTGTGTCGCATGCAGTTTTTCTTTGGCCCAGTTTATGTCCGTGCTGGAATAATCCAGTTGGGGGGGCATCTTTTCCATCCCAGGAGGTGACAAGCTCAAATATAGAACATCCGTTAGTGCTGGTTCCCCCGCAGCCCTTTTTGCCTCAGCGTCTGCAGCCCGGTTGCCCCGGGCTTCAAGAGAGTCCCTCTTCTGGTGTCCCGGAATGTGGACTACTGCTTTTGGCAACAAAATGGCTTCTAGCAGCTGAAGTATTTCAGGCTTATGTTTGATTTTTCTGCCCTCCGCCATGAGGAAACACCTCTCTCTTTATAGAGAGCCCCATGTATGTGTGCTGTCCCAAAGGCATAGCGACTGTCGGTGTATACCGTCAGCCTCTTTCCTTGGGCCCGGCAGAGGGCTTCTGTCAATGCTACCAGTTCTGCCTTCTGGGCCTAGGTGCCCTGTGGAAGGCGTGTTGACAAGCTTGCCTTGCTCATCTACTATGGCCGCCCCCGAGTACCTGTGTCCGTCTCTGACGAAGCTGCTCCCGTCGGTAAACCAGGTCAGGTCGCTGTTTGGAAGAGGGCCGTCTTTTAGGTCTTTCTGGGCCATCTGGGTCTCGGCCAGGATTTCGAGGCAGCTATGCTTGGGCGTTTTGGGCTTGGGATCTGGCAGAAGGAAGGGTGGCCAGATTCAGGATGGCAGAAGTCTGGAACTCAATGCGAGGAGTATCCAACAGAAACCCCTGGTAGTGAGTCAGCCTCGAATTTGTAATCCATCGTCCTGGTGGCTGCTTCAGGATCCCCTCTATGGCATGAGGGGTGGTAATCTGCAAATGCTGACTCAAGGTGAGCTTATCGGTGTCTTTGACCAATAAGGCAGTAGCCGCGGTGATTCGCAAGCACGCTGGCCATGCTGCTGCTACTGGATCTAGCTTTTTGGACAGGTACGCTACTGGTCACCTCCAAGGTCCTAGCACCTGCGTGAGTATGTCTCTTCCTAATAATGGGGTAGGGCATTCTGGAATGACCATGAAGGCATGACTCACTTGCCCTGAACTCAAGTCTGACTTTCACCGGGTAGTTCATCAGTAGGGCTTAGATCCAGTTGCCCCCTCGAATGTTCTGCCCCTGTGTCTACCAGGAAACTGACTGGGCTCCCTTCCACTTGTAAAGTTACCCTGGGCTCGGGGAGGGGGACCAAGCCCCGTTCTCCCTACTCATCCTCCACCAGTCCCATCAGCATGACCTTTTCAGGGGATCCGTGCCTGTGCCGTCCCCCCTTCTTCTTGGGGCAGTCTCTAGCCCAATGTCCATGCTCTTTGCAGTTGGTGCATTGATCCTTCTCTAGCCTTCCTCTTCAGGATTGCTTTCTGCCTCTTGCCCCTAGCTGACCCTCCACCCCCAGCAGCTAGCAGGATCTATCGGAGTGTACTGCCGAAAGGCTTCCATAATTCTCTCTAGGTAAGCTGCCGGACTTTCCTCAGGCCCCTAATGGGCATCTCCTACCTTAGCCAAATTTCTTGGCTTTTGTGCCGCTGCCCGGAGACCGGCCATCAGAGTCTGGCGGTAGACCCGGACACACTCCCTACCTTCAGCCTCATTATAGCCCCAGGGTGGTCGTTTGAGTGGGAAGGTTTGGTCGATGACCCATGGGTTGATGGTGGGTCTGCCGTCTTCCCCTGGGACCAGCTTCCGTGCTTCTCCTTGAATTCTCTCTTTCCTCAGTTGTAAAAAGAACCTTAAAGCAACTGTTGGCAGTCATCCCGAGTGGGCTGGTGAGTGAAAAGGACAGAATCTAAAAGGTTAATTAAATCCCTCAGATTATCAGAAATATTTGCATTTTGGGATTTCCAATTGTAGAGATCGATAGTGGAGAAGGGCAAGTATTGATACGCCTGTTCTCCATCCGCCCCAGGGGGTCCCTCTGCCCGTAAAGGGAGCGGCCTTTATTGGCTCTGGATCTGGAGTCCGACCAGTTCGCTGCTGGGTGCCATAGGCTGGGCCTTTTACCGGAGGCCCCGCGCCCTCTACCGGAAGCCCCACAGCACCCTGGGCCGGTGGAGCCGCCTCAGGAGTGTAGGGTGGGGGCGAATTCCACTGCAAATCTACAAGGTCCGGATATAGATTGGAATGATTGGAATCCGGCGGGGGGGGGGTGACCCCTCAGAGGGTAATCTGGTGGGTTGTGGCTTTTGCCCCTCCTTTTTTCTTGCTCCTTTTGTTACCATAATTTTGGCCTTTTCCCTAGGGGCGGGCCGAATTGTCTTTAGCCATGATGGCGGATCCTGGACCAGATCCTGCCAAACTATGATATAGGGGATCTGGTCCGGATGGCCGTGATGGCCGAAGACTACCTCCTTTACCTTTTCAATGAGTGAGGTGTCGAATGACCCTTCCCGTGGCCATCACACCCCAACGGTCAGCCACTCTGCCTCGCAAAGGGTGATGAACTTTCCTTTCTTTACCTCCAGGGAAAGATTATGTGCCCTTGCCCTCACATCCTTAAAATGGCCTACCAAGATGGACAAGGGTGTTGACCGGGTCTGTCCCATGCCTGTGGAGGGGAGGGATACGAGGTACACCTGGAAGATCTAAGAAAACAAGTAAAATTAATTGGTCTGATTAGACGCTGCTGTCGAGGGTGTCACCGGCAGTCTCTCTTTCCCTTACTGCCCACTGCTGCTGCTTCTCACAAAAATGGGCAGCAACACTTGGCCTCGGTCAGATCCTGTTTTAGCTTCCCTTGTGATTGGTTCTTATGAGCCATTCAAGGGGGAAAAAAAGGTTATCAATGACAGAGGACAACACGAACATTCAACCAAGGATTCCAAACAACACAGACAAACATGAAAGACACAAACAATTACCAATCTAGTCTGGACTTCTTCCCCGACTCCCTTCTGTCTGAGCCTCCAGCTCCTAGGTCAGCCGTAGGGATTTCCCAGGGTCGGAGGACGTCTCCTTTCGACCCCGACTAACAACCCACCAGCGCGTCCGCCTAGGTCATTTGTGGCCCTGACTACTCGGGGTACTCCAGAAAACCTAGTCTCTATTTACTCTTCCCTCAGTCCTGAATTTTGTTCAGAGGTCTGCGAGATCCTGGACAAGCCCCCAAATGTTAGAGCGGGAAGCCGTAGGACCACAGAACAAAGAGACAGGGTCACTGAGGCTGAAATCATCAAAAGAAGTTTTATTGACTAGCTCGAGCTAGGGTCTAAGTCCCAGAGCACCAATACGGCGGCCTCTATTGGGACAGAGACCCCGCGCACTGTAGAACGGAGCCCTTTATACCCTAGGTGCATAACCTGTCCACACGCTTGCCCTTTACATTGATTGGTTGGCCCCTTGTGCCCATGCGCTTGCCCTTTTGTATCATCCTAAAATTTACTGGGATCAGCCCTCTCAAAACAGCTTCCTAAAAACAAGCAATATACATAAGCTAAAAGAAAGCATTTAGCCTGAGGCTTCACACTAGGTCTTATTTTCTGGGTAGGGCTTCTATTGTGCAAATGCTTAGAAATCATGCTAGGCCTTATTTTATGGGTACCTCTTGTTTTCTGGGAAAAACAGTAGTTCCTAATAGCGATCAAGGTGAGACACTGAATGAGATGTGTGTGGTCCACATAGAGCCCCCCTACTATCCCACGTGGGAGACCTGGGCACTTTGACATGACGAGTAGCACTCATTTCTGCCCAGAGCATCTCAGGGAGATGGTGACGCAGCCTTAAGTCCGCTGGTGGAGGTTTCTAAGCTCTTGCCAGGAGTCACAGTTAGGATTCTGAGAACTGAGAGGGTCCTCATGCACCCCATAACTGAACGGTGGGGCCAGCACAGAATGTCTTCACCCTACACCAATCCAGGGAGGCCATGAACAGGGATGGCTGGAGGTGACTCATGCTTGTTTTTCCATTGGGGGGGGGGGTCTCAGGAAGGTGAGGACCCTGACCTGATGGGAGAGCCTCAGTTGAGCAGAGGGTGATTTATAGGCTGGGCCGGGAGTCACAGTGAAGATCCTGAGAAGAGTGTGGGTACCACCCTGCCCATATTAGCAGGGGCACCTCAGAATCCCTTCCAATTTCAGCCCCAGAGGCCCCAGACATAGATGTCAGGCAGAGGCCCCCCCAATCTGTCTGTAGAGGAAACAGAGAAGGAGGAACTTGGTGGGAGAAGAGTGGTGCCAGGCAGGGCCGGCAGGCTGCAGCCCAAGGCACACTCCAACTTGCTCCACAGGGTCTTCAGAGCACAGGCTGGCCAGGAGAAGGGGAGTCCTGAGTAGTGTCCTCAAGGACACCCGCACAGGCCCTTCCTAAAGCGCAGGCGGTATCTTCTTGCTGAAGGGGCTGTCACTCTCTGCTCCTTTCCTTCCAGGTGCCCGTATCCTGTACCCTCTCGCCTGCCGTCATCATGCCTCGTGGTCACAAGAGTAAGCTCCGGGCCCGTGAGAAACGCCGCCAGGCTCGAGGTGAACCCCAAGGTCTCGGGGCTGCTGAAGCCATTGCAGCAGGGGGAGAAGAGGCCCCATCCTCCTCCTCTGCTGTTAGTGAGGGTGCTTCCCGGAGCGCCCCTGCTGCAGGGAATCCTCGGAAGTCTCGGAGAGCCCGAGCCACCTGCTCTTCTGCTGCAGCTGTTTCAGGCACCCGGGCTGAGCAAGGTGCCCAGGGCCAAGATGGGGAACGCCCAAGCTCCTCCAGGGTCTCGCGCTCCTCTGAGAGGTCGACGAAAGACCCCCTGGCCAAGAAGGTGAGCATGTTGGTGCAATTCGTGCTGCAAAAGTATAAAATGAAAGAGCCCATTACGAAGGCTGACATGCTGAAGATTGTCACCAAGAGGTACAGGGAGCACTTCCCCGAAATCCTCCGGAAAACCACTTTGCGCATGGAGCTGGTGTTCGGCCTTCAGCTGAAGGAGGTGGATCCCAGAGGTCGCTCCTTTGAGCTCGTCAGCAAGCTGCACCTTTCCAGCGACAGGAGCCAGACCGAAGACAGCTTCCCCAAGAACGGGCTCCTGATGCCTCTTCTGAGCGTGATCTTCATGAATGGCGACCGTGCCTCTGAGGAAGAGATATGGGAATTCCTGAATGTGTTGGGGCTGCATGATGGGAGGGAGCACTTCATCTACGGGGAGCCCAGGAAGCTCATCACCAAAAATTTTGTGCAGGAGAAGTATCTGGAGTACCGACTGGTGCCCGACAGTGATCCTCCATGCTATGAGTTCCTGTGGGGTTCTAAGGCCCATGCTGAAACCAGCAAGATGAAAGTCCTAGAGTTTCTGGCGAAGGTCACTAAAACCGTTCCCAGTACCTTCCAGTCCCAGTATGAGGAGGCTTTGAAAGATGAGGAAGAGCGATCCCAAACCAGAGTTGGCGCCAGGGCTGGCGCCTCTGCCCAGGCCAGCGCCCCCGACGGGGCCACACCTGGGAGCTCCTCCCAGCCCTAGGGAAGTCCGAGGCAGCCTTCACTTTCAAGTTCAAAAGGGCTGTCGACGTTCTAGCTAATAGGGGGTGGAGACTGCACAATATGTGTCTTTTTTTGTTCCTGTTTTTCACATATAACTTGTAGATTTATCTTTTGTTCCTACTTTTCCAGTATGTTCCCTTTATAGAGATTGAGATTCACAATCTATGTTTAAAAATGGCATGGATCACACAGTTATTGCTGTTTATCAAGTTTGCATAATAGTTTTGTATTTTGTAAAACAAATTGAACATCCTTCCTATGATTGTATTCTAGCACAAGAAAAACTAGCACTGAAATAGGGATTTGGTTTAAAATGTGAAAGAACCCCACAGTGAAATAGCTAGAGTCATAAGATGGTAAAAAAGAAATAAAAGGTGGCCAATTCTTGTTTTTTCTTATTCTTTTTAGTCTTGTCTTTTGTTAAAATTAAAGGATAACGTACAGTGGGATTTGGGTAGGTAACTCAGGAATGTAGGAAAAATTAAATCGTCATCAATGAGAACTGCGGTTCACTAGCTCTTTCGTCCCCAGACATGAATTGAGAATCTGCTGTCTGAAAGGCTTCATGCTTGTTCTGGGAATGTGTAGACAAAGCAGACCCAGCCCCTGCCAATAATATTTTAGAATCCAAGAGTAACTATCATACCAACTACATGGGGAGATACACTGTGACTAATAAAGGACAATAAAAGGAAGGGGTGAGGTGAGATGATATTCCAATAGTAACAGCCCTGTGTCAATACCCTGGGACAAGGCAGGCTGGATCTTGGGAAGCTGCCAGTCAGTGCCTCAGTGGGAGGGAAGTTTAAATTAGCCTGCATGTGGGGCTACATGAGGATGTTCAAATGGTGAGGGGGGCGCCCAGGCCCCCAGCTGGTGGCTGTCAGAGTGGAGAGACTACACCTACAATGGCAAACTGCTCCTAACAGTTCCTTAGGGATTGGTAGACCAGGGAGAAATCCCTCCCTGGGGCAGGATTGCAAGAACTCCTGTGCTCTGCACTCCCCGTGCAGGTGAACACAGTGCACTAAGTAAGTGCTGTGCACACTTTGTGTCAGGGAGTTTGTGAGAATAAGAAGCTCCCTGCCACGAATAAGAATACTACAGGGAGTATTCTTGTGATAGAGTGCTCAGCAGCTAGTGGGCTGGCCCTCTTTACCCTGGCCTGGCGGGGCTGGAGCACTGCATTAAAAGGGAACCCAAATTAATCCAAATTAGGTATTCTACATAATGTGGTAATCTCTAAACAAGGCCTGGGTTTTAGGTGGTGGTAAAATGAATGAAAATAGGTATAGGTTAAATGCAAGGGGGGGAGGAAAGGAGTTGGTCTTTGACACACCTTCTAGGAGCTTCATAGTGCATCCAGCTGAGAAGTCTACTTCACACCTACATGAAAGGAATGATCATCTAGTGGGGAATGATTACTTCATTTGATTTGGTAAGCACTATTTTTCCTCATTTGGTTTTCTTTGTCCTAGGACATTGCATATTCTCTAATGTCTCCTGGATTAAAAAAATCCCAGTGTGATGCATGGTATTGTCTGGGGTCGAAATAATCATACTAAATAAGTTCCATTTTAAAAATCTCTCTTCATTCCCCTCACTGTACTGGGTTCAGAGCACACATTGCATACACACAAAGTCCTAGAAGACAGGACTTATGAATTCAGCTTCAGCAATTGAAGACCCTGAGCCTGCAGAATTTGCCCCCGTGCCTGAGTTTACAGTGCTGGCTTGTGGCAGGACTGGTGTTAGCGCTGGGATTTGAGTCTGTCTAAAGCCCAGACTGCCCCACTTGTACTGGCCTGAGGCAGATCTGGTGTGTTATAATTCAAATTTCTTTTTAATACTCCAAGAGGTATCTCAGGCAATAAGAAGAGGACTCTGTGCACAAACTACTGCTTTGGAATGCATAGCCAGAGTAATGAGAATACAAAAATAAGTGAGACATACGAATATGGAAAAGAAAGAGACAATACTTGGTGACCACATGATGGTTTACATATGCGATGTCAGCTCACCTGAAAAGATCAGGGGCACAAAATCATATGGCTCCTCTCTTCCCTGTAGATCAATCTAGTAATATTAGAATGAAAATTCTATCAGAAGCCACGTCTGGCCAGAGAGGAGAAGGAACAGAACTGCTGCCTTTGTCTCTGACAGCCCAACACCTGCCCCGGGCCTCTGCCTTGAGCTATAACTGCCTCCTCGCCCTTCACTCCTGAGGCAAGGAACCATTGTCTGGGAGGTTTGCAGTAGGGAAACTGCTCAAGACATGGCAGGCACGTGGCATTTGGCAGCCACGTGGCATTTGCCAGGAAGCCATGAATGAAAGAGACAGGAAGCAGGCTGTGGAGCCCCATGAAAAAAGGCTTAGGGGACCAATATCCTAAAATAAAGTGGGTCCCATGAAACTAGCCGGTGGCTGCTGTCAGACTTAGATGGTGAGAGGCCGGGCTTTTAACCTGGGCAGCCCCACAATTATCCCTCAGGGTTCCCATGAGCACAGGAGACTTGATGTAAGGAGGGCAAATTCAAGTGAGCAGAGGAAGGGCTGTTAGCCTCTCGCATATATCAAGGTGCTGACCCTGAAGGAAGAATGAGGGAAGGATGGCGCCAGAACAGTGGGGTCCCACAGAGTCCTGCCCTGGCTGACAGCCCTTGGAGATCTGGAACAGTCATGGCTGGGTTTGGCTTATCCTAAATCCAACTCTGTGGTCCCAAGAAAGTGAGGACCTTGATTTGAGGGAAACAGCTCAGGGGGTCTGCTCAGGTAGAGTCCCAGGACTAGCCAGGTATCAAGGTGAAGAAGTTCAGGCAGGAACGAGAGAACCAACCACAGGAGAACGGAGGGAGCACCACAGAGGCCCAAGCTCCCCGTCCTATGATCTGGGAGTCCCCGGCAGAGTTGTCAGGTGGAGGTGCCCCTCACTTCCGCCTGGAGGGTCTGACGGAGAGGAGCCGCTTGGTCTAGAGGGGTGGTCCACGTTCCGTAGAACCTGGAGACCCAAGAACCAACGGGAGTCACGGTGAGGACTCCAGTGACATGAGGGAACCGCCAGCAGCAGAAAGGGTCATCCATTGTGAGGGCTCTGTTCTTATTCCAGTGAGGCCAAGCAGAACTCCCAGCTCAGGATCCCCTTATCTCTGCCCGGAAGGTGTACTGAGGGGAGCTGGGTGAGTCCGTCTAAAGGGAACAGCCGGGGTTCTGGGGACAGAGGCTGGGGCCCCACCTGGAGCTCACGTAAGGACCAATAGGAGACTCTCTTCCCAGAAGACTGGGGATCAGAGCCCCGCCCCTGCAGCCCTGCTGTCAGCTCCCTCTCCCTCCAATCCCCGCCCCCGCCCCCCAGTCCCCGCCCCCTGCCCCCCACATTGGCCGGAAGTGGCGTACCCTGACTTCCGCCTTGGAAGTTTCTGGAAGGCCAGGAGCTTGGTGGTGGAGCTGGGTCGGAGGAGCGTGGGAGCTTGGGCTGCTAGAATTCAGGACTGACCAGGTGTTCAGGTAAGAACCCTGAATGTGGACTGAGGGACAACTTGCAGATAACCAAGGGGGTCGCCCCGCACCCGGCGCTCCCTTCCCCGACCCCAGCCCAGGGCGGCCACGGAGCTGTGATGCTGACTTCTCCCCGCGGGTTCCGGGCTCCGGGGAGCGGGGCTGGGAATAAAAGTGTGGCTGCAGTTCTTCAGAGGGAGAGGGAGGGAGACCTAGGCCCCAGTAGAAGTGAGGAAGCCCGAATGCTAACAAGGGGACCCCCCAGAAGAGGGGCCACCAGAGCCGGGCCTGCTGTGAGAACCGGGGAGCCCTGGGCGCGGGTAGCGACTGGTGGGGCTCCTGCCTCCAGCTGCGGAGCCCTGACTCCCTGTAGCAGCTTGCAGAATGAGGGCATTGGTCTGGGCGGAGTGCCTAGGTCAGTTAAGTGCGCGGTTGAAAGTCCTGCCATAAGTCGAATTCAGAACCCTGGTGGGGAACAGTGGGGTGCCATGGAGTCCCCCCTCTTCCGTTATGCCGTTTAGACGCTAAACGGCCTTGATGGGATGTGGCTTACCCTAAATTTCCAATTCTTTTTTTTTTTTTTTGAGACAGAGTTTCACTCTGTTGGCTTGAGTCCAGTGCTGTGGCGTCAGCCTAGCTCACAGCAACCTCAAACTCCTGGGCTCAAGCAATCCTCCTGCCTCAGCTTCCCGAGTAGCTGGGACTACAGGCACACACTGCCATGGCCCGCTAATTTTTGTATTTTTAGTACAGTGTCTGCTGTTGCTCAGGCTGGTCTCAAACTCCTGAGCTCTAGCAATCCTCCCGCCTCGGCCTTCCAGAGTGCTAGGATAAGAGGAGTGAGCCACCACGCCCAACCATCTTGCACATTCAGGTCCCATTTAAGCAAGGACTTTGTTGTCATGGACGTAGTTTCAGGTCAGTTGAGTATGGAGTCCAAGGAGTGGTCAGGGATCAAGGTGAAGATATCTCTCTCTCTCTCTCTCTCTCTCTCTCTCTCTTTTTTCCTGAGACAGATTCTCACCCTGTTTTCCGGGCTAGAGTGCCTTGAGGTCAGCATAACTCACAGCAACCTCAACCTCCTAGTTTTCAGCAATCCTCTTGTCTCAGCCTCTCAAGTAACTGGGACTACAGGCACCAGCCACCAAGCCCAGTTTACTCTTTTTTTTTCTACTTTTTGGTAGTGATGTGGTCTCACTCTTACTCAGGCTGGTCTTGAACTCCTGATCTCAAAGGATCCTTCTGCCTCAGCCTTGCAGAGTGCTATGATTACAGATGATAGCCAAGGTGCTCGGCCAGAGGGTGAAGATCTTGATTTAGGAAATGAGGGCCACTCAGCCCCCAGTGGAGAGGGCTACACCAAGCCTCACCCCAGGGAGGCCAGGTCAGAGCTGACAGGCTCAGGTGCCCGCTGACTTCAGCCTGCAAGGTTTCAATAGATAAGGGCTCTGGTTTAAGGACTGTTAGCTCCAGGTCACCAGACAGGAGTGTCACAGGCCCTGTTGGGAGTGAAAGTAAAAATCCTGCATGAGGAAAACAACCAGTCAGGAACAGAGGAGGCTGCACAAAGTCTCACCTCTGCTGTTAGCCCTGGGAAGCCGTGGGCAGAGCTGAGGTGGCCTCTCATTTCCTGACAGGACAGTGGTGTCTCAGACAATTGGATCCCTTGCACTAATGGGTGAAGCCCCATTGGTGAGAGGGAAGAGGCTCATTTCCTAATAGGGGTCAAGGTGAGACACTGAATGAGATGTGTGTGGTCGACATAGAGCCCACCCCTACTGTCCTATGTGGGAGACCTGGGCACTTTGACGTGACGAGTAGCACTCATTTCCTCCCAGGGCATCTCAGGGAGATGGTGACGCAGCCTAAAGTCCGCTGGTGGAGGTTTCTAAGCTCTTGCCAGGAGCCACAGTTAGGATTCTGAGAACTGAGGGGATCCTCATGCACCAGATAACTGAACGGTGGGGCCAACACAGAATGTCTGCACCCTGCACCAATCCAGGGGAGGCCATGAAGAGGGATGGCTGGAGGTGACTCATGCTTGCTTTTGCTTTGGGGGGCGGTCTCAGGAAGGTGAGGACCCTGACCTGATGGGAGGGCCTCAGTTGAGCAGAGGGTGATTTACAGGCTTGGCCGGGAGTCACAGTGAGGACCCTGAGAAGAGTGTGGGTGCCACCCTGCAGGGGCACCTCAGAATCCCTTCCAATTTCAGCCCCGGAGGCCCCAGACATAGATGTCAGGCAGAGGCCCCCCCCCCAATCTGTCTGTAGAGGAAACAGAGAAGGAGGAACTTGGTGGGAGAAGAGTGGTACCAGGCAGGGCCGGCAGGCTGCAGCCCAGGGCACACTCCAACTTGCTCCACAGGGTCTTCAGAGCACAGGCTGGCTGGGAGAAAGCGAGTCCTGCAGGGTCCTGGAGTAGTGTCCTCAAGGACACCCGCACAGGCCCTTCTTAACCACTTTGGTAAGAACGTTGACTATAGTCAATAGCCACAGATGAACGTGCACAGCGACTTTAGCCGGCAGCCGTGATATGACTTTTCTAATTTTTCATTTATCAAAATAAAATTGGAACATTTAAAAATAACGTAATGAAAACATATATGTATATATTAACTATTCTGATTTACATTACAAGTAAAGCTGCCTGTAAAGTAAAACAAGCTTTCAGTGCTTTAAAGCTCTCTTCATCACACAAGAGGAAAACAGATTCGTCGTCAATGCACAGCACAAACTGTCTTGCGGACTATGAGTGCCGGCTGTGGGCAAGGTTTCGCGGCCCGTACCAAAGTGGTTAAAGCCCAGGTGGTAACTCCTTGCTGAAGGGGCTGTCACTCTCTGCTCCTTTCCTTCCAGGTGTCCATATCCTGTGCCCTCTCGCCTGCCATCATCATGCCTCGTGGTCACAAGAGTAAGCTCCGGGCCCGTGAGAAACGCCGCCAGGCTCGAGGTGAACCCCAAGGTCTCGAGGCTGCTGAAGCCATTGCAGCAGGGGGAGAAGAGGCCCCATCCTCCTCCTCTGCTGTTAGTGAGGGTGCTTCCCAGAGCGCCGCTGCCGCAGGCATTCCTGGGAAGTCGGAGAGTGCCCAAGCCACCTGCTCTTCTGCTGCAGCTGTTTCAGGCACCCGGGCTGAGCAAGGTGCCCAGGGCCAAGATGGGGAACGTCCAAGCGGCGTCCTGCCCTCCTCTGAGAGCTCAACGAAAGACCCCCTGGCCAAGAAGGTGGGCGTGTTGGTGCAGTTTCTGCTGGAAAAGTATAAAATGAAAGAGCCCATCATGAAGGCTGACATGCTGAAGATTGTCACCAAGAGGTACAAGGAGCACTTCCCCGAAATCCTCCGGAAAACCACTTTGCGCCTGGAGCTGGTGTTTGGCCTTGATCTAAAGGAGGTCGACCCCAGAGGTCGCTCCTTTGAGCTCGTCAGCAAGCTGCACCTTTCCAGCGACACGGGCATGAGCGAAGACGGCTTCCCCAAGAACGGGCTCCTGATGCCTCTTCTGAGCCTGATCTTCATGAATGGCGACCGTGCCTCTGAGGAAGAGATATGGGAATTCCTGAATGACTTGGGGCTATATGAAGGGAGGGAGCATTTCATCTATGGGGAGCCCAGGAAGCTGATCACCAAAGATTTGGTGCAGGAGAAGTATCTGGAATACCGACTGGTGCCCAACAGTGATCCTCCATGCTATGAGTTTCTGTGGGGTTCTAAGGCCCATGCTGAAACCAGCATGACGAAAGTCCTAGAGTTTTTGGCCAAGGTCATTAAAACCGTTCCCAGAACCTTCCAGTCCCCAAATGAGGAGGCTTTGAAAGATGAGGAAGGGCCATCCCAAACCAGAGTTGGCGCCAGGGCCACCTCTGGGAGTTCCTCCCAACCCTAGGGAGATCCGAGGCAGCCTTCACTTTCAAGTTGGAAAGGCCTGTCAACATTCTAGCTAATAGGGGGTGAGATGGGGCTGGAGACAGCACAATATATATCTTCATTTTTGTTCCTTTTATTAATATATAACTTGTAGGTTTATCTTTTCATCCTGCTTTTCCAGTGTGTTCCCTTTAAAGAGGTTTACATTCAAAATCTAAGTTTATGAATGGCATGGATCACACAATTATTGCTGTTTTTCAAGTTTGTGTAATAGTTTTGTATTTCGTAAAACAAAATGAAAATCCTTTCATTGTAATGTAGCAGAAGAAAAAAAAAAAGCACTGGAATAGGGATTTGCTTTAAAATGTGAAAGAACCCCACAGTGAAATAGCTGGAGTCTTGAGATGCTGAAAAAATAAATAAAAGGTTGCCAATTCTTATTTTTTCTTATTCCTTTTAGTTTTGTCTTTTGTTAAAATTAAAGGATAACATAAACCAGGATTTTCTTAGCTTATTCAGGAATGTAGGAGAAAATAAATCGGTATTGATGAGAACTCTGGTTCACTGGCTCCTTCGTTCCCCAAACATCAATTAAGAATCTGCTGTCTGAAAGGCTTCATGCTTGTTCTGGGAATGTGTATACAAAGCAGACCCAGCCCCTGCCAATAACATTTTAAAATCCAGGAGCCACTATCATACCAACTACATGGGGAGATACACTGTAAGAAGTAAAGGACAATAAAAGGAAGTGGTGAGGAGAGAGGATATTCCAGATAGAAGCAGGCCTGTGTCAATGCCCTGGGACAAGGCAGGCTGGATCTTGGGAAGCTGCCAGTCAGTGCCTCAGTGGGAGGGAAGTTTAAATTAGCCTGCATGTGGGGCTACATGAGGATGTTCAAATGGTGAGGGGGGCGCCCAGGCCCCCAGCTGGTGGCTGTCAAAGAGTGGAGAGACTACACCTACAATGGCAAACTGCTCCTAACAGTTCCTTAGGGATGTGGTAGAACAGGGAGAAATCCCTCCCTGGGGCAGGATTGCAAGAACTCCTGTGCTCTGCACTGCCTGTGCAGGTGAACACAGTGCACTAAATAAGTGCTGTGCACACTTTGTGTCAGGGAGAGTGTGAGAATAAGAAGCTCCCTGCCACGAATAAGAATACTACAGGGAGTATTCTTGTGGTAGGGTGCTCAGCAGCCAGTGGGCTGGCCCTTTTGGCCCTGGCCTGGCGGAGCTGGAGCACTCCACTAAAAGGGAACCCTAATTAACCCCAATTAGGTATTCTACATAATGTGGCAATCTCTAAACAAGGACTGGGTTTTTGGTGGTGGTAAAACGAATGAAAATAAGGATGGGTTAAATGCAAGGGTAGGTGGGGGGGAGGAAAGATGTTGGTCCTTGACAGACCTAGGAGCTTCATGGTGCATCCAGCTGGAGAAGTCTACTTCACACCTACATGAAAGGAATGATCATCTAGTGGGGAATGATTACTTCATTTGATTTGCCAAGCAGTATTTTTCCTCATTTGGTTTTCTTTGTCCTAGGACATTGCATATTCTCTAACGTCTCCTGGATTAAAAAAAAAATATCCCAGGGTGGTGCATGGTATTATCTGGGGTCCAAATAATCATACTAAATAACTGGCATTGAAAAAAAATCTCTCTTTTTTCCCCTCACTGTACAGAGTTCGCAGCACACATTGCATACACGCATCAGTCCTAGAAGACAGGGCTCATCAAATCTGCTTCACCAGTTGAAGATTCTTAGCCTGGCAGAATTAGCCCCATGCCTGAATTTACACTGGTGTCTTGTGGCAGGGCCGGTGTTAGCCCTGGGGTCTGAGTCTGTCTAAAGCCCACACTCCCCTACTTCTGCTGGCCTCAGGCAGATCTGGTGTGTGATGATTCACATTTCTTTTCACTACTCCAAGAGATATCTCAACTAATAAAAAGGGGACTCTGTGAACAAACTACTGCTTTGGAATACATAGCCAGAGCAGTAAGAATATCAAAATTAATTGTAGTATGGAAAAAAAAGACTTTTTTTCTTGAGACAGGGTCTTCTTCTGTCACTCAGGCTAGAGTGCAGTAGCATCATCATAGCTCACTGCAACTTCCAACTAATGGGCTCAAGCGATCCTCCAGCCTCAGCCTCCTCTGAGGACTTGTAGCTACTCTTGGACTACAAAGGTGTGTTACCACACATTCCTAAATTTTTCTAATTTTAGTAGAGACAGGGGTCTCGGTGTTGCTCAGACTGATCTCAAACTCCTGACCTCAAGGGATCCTCTCACCTGGGCCTCCCAGAGTGATAGGATTACAGGTGTGAGCTTGTGCCCCCGAAAAAGAGACTATTTGGTGACAATGTGATAGTCTATATATGCATACAATGTCAGATCACCTCAAAATATCAGGGGCTCACAAAATGATCCTACTAGGTCCCTTGCCTGTAGCAAGTTAATGTGCTAGAAGCAAAGTGACATCAGAAGCTAAGTCTGGCTGGGAAGTGAAGGAATAGATCACGGGACTTTGTAGCTGACAGCCCACACCTGCCCTGGGCCCCTGCCCAGATAGCATACAGTCCCACCCTTGTAGATAGCCCTGCAAGGCCCTATACAATCTTGGCCAGGTGTGGCTCACTGCGACTTTCCCTTAGAGGTTTCAGGAAGGTGAAGACCTTGATCTGAGGCCCATGGAGTCAGGAAAGTGGAGGATAGAGTTCCAGGACTGGTCAGCTATCTAGGTGACTGAAGGGACTGGTCCACCCATAATCAAAGGGACTGCCCAGTGCTCCGTGCCTCCTCTCAGCCCTGGGAGGGTGGACACAGCTCTGTGTTGACTTCTGTCTGGCAGGTCTCAGAGAGGTGAGGGCTTTAGTCTGTGGGCTTCTACAGAGGTAGGAGACCTGGGCCCTCACTGGAGTCTAGTGAGGAAGCCAAGTGCTGACTAGGGGACCTCTCTCCAAAAGGAGGTGGGGCTCTGCCAAAGGTGGGTGCAGATCCCGACTCCTTGTCAGTTTTGGGGGCCCCAGGCTGGGGTAGCCAGATGCAGTAAGCCCCAGATTCCCTTTCTAAGGAGACAAGGAGATGACGGCCTTGTTCAGAGGCTTTTGGATTCAGGCCAGTAGAGGGCCCTCTAACCAGCTCAGGATAGAGCATATGCCCACGGAGGTGTCAACGTTGGATGCCTACTGGCAGAGGTGGTGGACTGAGAAGCCCCTTCCCTTCATTTTGGGGGATCCCAGGGAAGTGGGGGCCAAGTTTGAGGTGTCCACTTCAGCACAGCAAACGGAAATGGCCCAGGCCCTGTCAATAGTTATGATGGTGCTGAATGTCAACTAAGAGGTCGCCCACCCCAGAAGAGAGGGTCCCCACTACCAGCTCTTGCTGTCGCCCTAGGCAACCGTAGGCAGGGCTGGTAGGCTAAAGTGTAAGGCACACTCTAACTTCCTCCACAGGGTCTTCAGGGGACAGGCTGACCAGGAGAACTGAGTTATGTGGGGTCTTAGAGCAGTGTCCTCAAGGACACTTGCCCAGAGGCCTTCTTAAAGCCACAGTGGTATTTCCCTACTAAAGGGGCTCACGCCCTCTTGTCTTCCTCCAGATGCCTGCATCCTGTGCCCTCCTGCCACACTCCTGCCTGCTGTCCCTGAGCACAGTCATTATGCCTCAAGGTCAGAAGAGTAAGCTACATGATTTTGAGAAACACTGCCAGGCCTGAGATTAGTCCCAGGGTCTTAAAGGGGCGCAGGCCACTGCAGCAGTGGCGGAAGAGTCCTCATTCTCCTCGTCTCCTGATTTTGAGGGTGCTTCCCAGAGCAAGAGCAGTGCAAGGTCACATAGCACTCTCCAGGGGCCGCAGAGAGCTCCATCCATCACCACGACTTCCTGTAGGTGTTTCACACGCAGAATCTTATGAAGGTCACAAGAGCAAAGAGAAGAAAGGGTAAATTCCTCCCAGGCTGATATGAATATGTTAACATCAGTATTCACTAGAGTGGAATCCCTTTAAGAGGCCAAGGAAAGCAGATACTCTATGAAATGTCTTTTCCCAGGAGAGAGAACTTGTCACATCACTCTTTAAATCAACCCAACAGGCACAAAAAAGGCAAAGATAAGTGGACTTGATCAACATACCCACAAATACTCAAGAATCGGCCCAATGAAGACTGAGAACTAAGATTGGGAGGAGAATAAGGGAGGAGGAAGAGTTTCCTTCAAACAGAGGCCCTGAGATGTGTGGTGATGTCTCACTGGGGTTCCAGTTTGCATTTCCCTGTTTACTAATGAGGTTGGTGGCCTTTCCATTAGTTCATTGCTCATTTGGATATCCGCCTCCGTGTGATGTCTGTTTAAAATCTATATTCATTTTTCTGTTAGGTTGTTTACTTTTTGCCTTATTCATTTTCTATAAATTCTTTGTATTTTTCTGGATATAATCGTCACAGAGTTAATATGTTTTATAAATATCATACTATCTGGCTTGTCTTTTCATAATTTTTATGGTGAGTTTTAAAGACATCTTTAATTTTAAAGATTCAACATTAGTTCTTTAATTCAACTGGAATGAATCTTTGGGTAAGTTATAAAAAATGTACAACATTTCTCCTTTATCCATATTCAACACCAATTACTAAAAAATCTGTCCTCTCCCCAGTGATCTGATGAGCCTCCAGTTTTGTACTGAGAATCCACATACATGCACGTGTTTCTGGACTCTCTCTGATTCCATTGGTTTGTCTAGCCCTGAGCCAATGCTGCATTGTCAATCACTATAGCTTTATAGTAAGCCCTGCTATCTGGGAGGGTAAGTCCTCCATCTTGCTCTTCTGCAAAACTTTCTTTCCTTTCTTGGCCCTTTATATTCTTTCACATAAATTTTATAATCAGTTTGTCAATTTCCAAAATTGTTAGAGTTTTGATGGCTATGAATTAAACTAAAAATCAATTTGAGAAGACTTTATACCTTGATAATACTGAGTTTTTCAGTCCATAAATGTGGCATATCTCTCTAATGATGTGTCTCTTTTAATAGTTTTCACTAAAGTTTTATAATGTATACGACACCATTTGTTGGATTTAATTCGAGGTACATATACTTTTGAAAAAAATTTTTTTTTTTGAGACAGAGTCTCACTCTGTTGCCCGGGCTAGAGTGCCATGGTGTCAGCCTAGCTCACAGGAACCTCAAACTCCTGGGCTCAAGGGATCCTCCTGCCTCAGCCTCCCGAGTAGCTGGGACTACAGGCATGCGCCACCAGGCCCGGCTAATTTTTTTCTAGTTTTAGTAGAGATGGGGTCTTGCTCTTGCTCAGGCTGGTCTCAAACTCCTGAGCTCAAGTAGTCCTCCTGCCTCAGCCTCCCAGAGTGCTAGGATTACAGGCATGAGCCACTACGCCTGGCTGAGGTACATGTATTTTTGATACTACTATACATAAGAATCCCATCCCTTCCCCATTTTAAAAAAATTATTGATTAAAAGAAATGTAACAAATATGTATACAATACATATATAGCAATATGTATAAAACATATATAGCAACATATATATAAACATGTATAGCATTTCTTTTTGTTAGTTAAAAATAGGAGGACACAGGAAGAGAGTTTGATAAGGTTAGTTGATTAGAGAGATAGATTGAGTATATTTACATAAAATGAAGTAATCTTACTAAACTCACTGAGTTTCATTGTACATGGCTTAGGTTTTCTATAAATGTAATTACATCCCCATGTGAATAATGATATTTTGTTTCTTCTTTTCCAATCCTTTTTCTTATGCTTCTTTTCCTTGCCTTACTGAATGACCAGGACATCAGCATGATGTTGAAAAGAAGTAATGAGTGAGCCTCTCACCTTGTATCTGAACTCAAAGGGAAGGAGGATAGGCATTTAGGTTGTCCCCATTGACTATGATGTTCATTGTAACTTTTGTATTGGTTTGAAAGATATAAAATTGGTGACGTTTGACCATTTTTGAGTTACAAAAACAGCAATTTCATGTTTTAACATAATAGGTGCTCTTATCATGTTAAGGTAGCTCCTTCCCATTCTAATTTGTTTTAAAGATTCAGGGTAATTTTTTTAAATTATGAATTTTTAAAAAATGCCATTTGTGCATCTAGTAAGTCAACATATGATATTTCAATGTTTTCTTGTTAACGTAGTAAATTACAATGATTGATTTCTAAATACTAAGACAATCTTGTGGTTCTGGATCAAATCCAGCACTTCTTATTCAATATTTTGTATCTGTGTTGTGGAATGAGGTAGTCTTGTGATTTTATTTTCTTATACTGTGTATTCAAATATTACCTGTGTCCATTTGTTGTTCTCTTTGTCACCTGTAATTCTGATTAGATGCGAATTAGTCTTCTCACACTGTTTTCCATGTCTTTTAACCTTTCCTTCATGTTTTCCTTGTGTTTGTCTTTCTCTGATATATTCTGGTTAATTTCTTCAGATAAATCTTCCAGTTTATTAATTTTTTGCTTCAGATAAGTCTAATTTCTATTAAACATCTCTTGTGAGTTATTTAAGTTTCAGAAGCTCTATTTCAAATCTGCTTGGCCATTTTCCAGTTTTTTGTTTCCTGCATGCATTTTTTAATTAATCATTATTTTTTAAAATATAGTAATTATTATCTATTTTATATTCTGTGACTAATCTGTGAAATCTTCATAGGTCTGTTTCTTCTTGCTCTTATTTTTTCCTGCTGATTCTCACTCATGGTACCATAATTTCTAGCATTTTTCATTATTTCTTTACTCATAATATACGTAACCTAAGCATTTGTATCCCCATAATATGCTGAAATAAAAAAGGAAAAAAAGAAGAATAGCTGTTGCTTGTATTCTTCAAAAAATTTATTTGCTGGAATCCTTGGAGATTTGGAATATATTTCCTAATGTAGAAAGAATTGGCTTTTGCTTCTGTCTGTCAGCTGTGGGCACTTACCAAACCTGTTTAAAACTACTAGATTATTGGTTTCAGATTTTGTCAAATACCCAAGAACTGTGAATTTGGGCTGCCAGTGATCTAGTTTGTGGTCACAACTTCCTGTGGGCTTACCTCTCTTCTCTCTCTGCTCAGTGTAGTTTCAAAGAGTAATTTTCATTGCCGTTCTATGAGACTACAGCCCCCTTTGAGCTCCTTTGAGCAGAAAGCATGGGCTATATTATCAGTCAAATGCAATTCTGTTACCTCATGGGAGGAAGATCTAACTGTTAGGTCCCTATCTAATGTAAAAACAACAACAGTACATCAAACTGGCATCATCCCTGGCCTGAGAGAAAACTTCCACAGGGATATTTCAGCAGAACATGTTTCATTCATTGCAATACATATAAACTGTCTTTGGGGACACGTGCACAGTGTGACTTAGTTAAGTACAAGAGAAAACAGTCCTGTCTTCCAGTCCCATTTGTTTCCCACAAGAGTGGAAAAATCACTAATTGTGTATCGAGTGTTAAGACAAATAACAGCAATTCAGAATAATTTAAACTCCCACAAGAGGGAATTTGACCAAGGGTCTCCCTGGGCAGCCATTTAGTAATTTCACTGAAATCTGATTATTGGAGTTACTGAATCAATATGCATCACCAACAATTTCAGTGGCTTCCACTCAGGAGACCACTTTCCCTCAGAAAAAATAATTCACTAGCACCTGAGAAACAAAGAGAGTCTCCTCAACATGATTCAGTCACATTTTAATATCAATGTTTAACTTATGGCACAAAATATATAAAATTTTGATGATTCTGTACCAAATAATACTGTACCAGTAGACTTCCTGAGGTCATTAATAAGGAGAAATGAAATAATCTTTAGAAGAGAATCTGAGCCAGTCAGGGTTCAGTCAGAGCAGCAGAAACACGACTCATGATGTAGATTGCAGGATTTCTTACAGGGATTAGTCTCATGCCTTTTGGGGGGTAGTAGAGTGGTTCTGGCAAGGCTGCTGTTTCTGCATCTAGTGTTAAGCCAGAAGTAACTATAGGTCACCTAGACCAGCAGTTGGAAGAGAGGCAGGCACGGATGCAAGCAAAACCAAGCTAGAACATGCATCTCTCACCACCTCCAGCCTCAATGCCATGGGTAACCTTCAGGAAAAGCTGGTTTTGCTGTGGCACTATACATGCACTTGCCTCAGAACTTGTCAGGGAACTTGTCAGGAGTTGGATGAGCTGGGTGTCCAGGCACTGCCCTGTGGTTGACAAGGTGAGCCAGTGGATTGGTGACAACCTGCCGGGCACTCTACAGTGGCATGTAAACATAGCTGCTGCTTCACTTCCGCCTTCTACATCTCATGCAACTTCCTATTGTGGACATCCCTAACCTGTACCACACAGAGAAGGGAATTATGGAAAGCACAGTGTAAAGCCACCACAAACATCCTGCTTTTCAAAGGAAGGGCAAATACTCATGAATAAGCATTTCCCACCATGAAATGAGTAGATGATGGTATAAAAGGATGGCAGCAGCTTTAGGATTGTGGACATCAGAGAACAGAATTCCAGAGGATGATAAATAAAGATAAAGTGACACAGGGAGTCTTATTCAGGGAATTCTCTATCCAGGAGGATGGGAACTGTGGAACAGACCATGGGTATGTTTAGGCTGACAGCCATATCTGTGATAGGAGTGGGTAACAGTAGGAGCTGGAAGCTAATTCCTTAGAGACTATGCTGTTTGACTCTACCTTATAAATGTGGGACTGTACAAATTTGTTTAAAAGACTATGTAAGCTGGAGATTGGAAGGTTGACAAATCAAAAAAGGACATATAATACTTTCTATAGAATCTGAGAAGGCATTTGATAAAATGCAACATCCGTCAACAATTTAAGATGAATTATTAAAAAACTACAAACTGATGAATTTACTTCCTTATCCTGATAAAATGTAACCAAAAAAATCAGTATGATGATTTATGGAAAAATGCTAGCAGCATCCCCATTAAAAGCAAGACAAGACAAGGATAGTTTTGATTATCCTTACTATTTAATTTTTTAAAAATTTAGCCAAAACAATTAGAGAAATAAATCAAAAAGCATAAAAATTGGAAAAGAGAGGGGCAAGTCATCATTATTCATAGATAAAATGATATCTTTTTGCTAGAAAACCCAACAGAATGAACTAAAAAAACTATTACAAATAATAAGGAATGTTAGTACATTTCTAGGTATAAAATTAATATACAAAAAACAATAGCTTTCATGCAAATAAATAACAGGCAATTACAAGATACACTGGACAATTACAATAGCCAAATGGCCAAAAAAATAATTAAATACCAAGAAATAAGCTTAATAAGAAATGTGCAAAATTTATATAAAGAAAAAAAAAAGGATTTTAAGGGACAAAAGAAATATATACCATATTCTTAGATAGAATGACTCAATATTATAAAAATGTTGGTTCTCCATAAATTAATCTAAAAATTTAATAGAATTTCAATAAAAATTCCATGGACTTTTGGGGGAAATATACAAGCTGAATCTAAAGTTTGTATGAAAAAATTAACAAGAGGGAGGGGCGCGGTGGCTTGTGCCTATAATCCTAGCACTCTGGGGGGTTGAGGCGGGAGGATCGCTTGAGCTCAGGAGTTTGAGACCAGCCTGAGCAAGAGTGAGATCATATCTACCAAAAAGAAAGAAAGAAAAGAAAGAAAGAAAGAGAAAGAAAGAAAGAAAGAAAGAAAGAAAGAAAGAAAGAAAGAAAGAAAGAAAGAAAGAAAGAAAGAAAGAAAGAAAGAAAGAAAGAAGAAAGAAAGAAAGAAAGAAAGAAAGAAAGAAAGAAAGAAAGAAAGAAAGAAAGAAAGAAAGAAAGAAAGAAAGAAAGAAAGAGAAAGAAAGAAGAAAGAAAGAAAGAAAGAAAGAAAGAAAGAAAGAAAGAAAGAAAGAAAGAAAGAAAGAAAGAAAGAAAGAAAGAAAGAAAGAAAGAAAGAAAACCAGCCAGGCATTGTAGCGGCTCATGCCTGTAGTCCCAGCTACCAGGGAGGCTGAGGCAGAAGGATGGCTTGAGCCCAGGAGCTGGAGGTTGCAGTGAGCTACAGTGACGCCACTGCACTCTACCCAGGGCGACAGAGAGAGACACTGTCTCAAAAAAAAAAGTCTATTTTTTCATACCCCCCATTTATTTTGATATTCTTATTGCTCTGGCTATGTATTTCAAACTAGTAGTTTGTGCACAGAGTCCTCTTTTTATTGCCTGAGATATCTCTTGGAGTAGTGAAAAGAAATGTGACGTATCTGTTTTAGGCTGCAGGTCTGGGGGTTGGCTGGGACAGCTCGAACCTCTGTATTTAGCCATCTTCTGTGAACAGTAGGCTCCTTGAGACATATTATTCTCATGGCAATAGCAAGGGGGTGAATGCAACTACATAGGTATGTGTTCAAGCTTTTGCTCGTGACACGTCTGCTAACATTTTATTGGCCAAAGCAAGTTACATGGGCAAACCAGCATCAGTGGGTCAGGGGAATATCCTTCTTTTCTACTGGGAAGGGTAAGGAAGTGAGTACTGGCTGAACAATAATCTAACTATCATAGACACATAGAATGTTCACACACACACACATACAAAACCCAGAAGCAAATGTCTTTTAAAAGTATGAAAAGATGCTTAACTTTTATTTATAACTCAGGAAACACAAACTAAACTACTCAAGATAAGATTTTCCACCTATTAGATTGGTAAAGATAAACATGGTTTGATAACACTTATGTCATTGAGGATGTGGGGAAACAGGAACCTCTTACAAGTATAAACTATAATACCCCTAAGGAGAATAATTTGGCAGTTATATCAAAATTCACATACTGCTTGATCTAGGGATTCTAGTTTGAGGAATTTACCCTGTAGATATACTGGCACATGTTTAAAATAATAATCCAGGGTTATTCATTGCTGAATTTCTTATTGAGATAGCAAAATATTGGGCAGGTCCTATCAGGATAACTCAAACCCATCTGCTTTCCATAGAGTCCATTGAGGTCATGGGAAGACTCTTTCTCCCAAAATGGAAGAGTGAGCCACTCCCATTGCTTTCCACTCCTTCTCTGGCAACTGCAGGCTTGGCCAGTCCCTTCCCACCTTTGACTTTCCTTAGATGATTTTTTTTTTTTTTTTTTGCTCTGCAGGCACTAATTTGGATGCCTCCCAATTCCAGGAGACATATATCAAGCTTCCCCTAGAACTCTCTCAGCTCCTGTGGTGGCTCCAGGGCCCACAACTCTGCCTTTTAAACCCATCCAACCAATGAGTTATGATGCTAGTCTCCTCTCCAGGAAATACTGCTGCTTTTGAAGCCTCCTCACTTGGAATGTGGTTGAGGAAGAACCCTATCTTTCCCACCCCTATGGGCATGAGAGAGGAAATGAAACAGAAATCTTTGCTTCTGTAAGTTTTCTGGGCTGGTCTGAGTGCAGTGGTGTTTACAACTAACTAATTGGTCACAGCCAGCTACAGATTTCCTTTACTGCCTCTCCACTCCCACTGTTTCACTTGACTAGCCTAAAAAAATAAAATAAAAATTTAAAAACAAATTCAAAAAGTGTAAGTTTTGTGATGGATCCCTCTAATACATCTCTGGCTTCTAGGGGCTGTTGGAGTTGATGACTGCTGACCTAGTTTTGTCACCTCTTTGCAAGTCTTTCTAAAATGCATGGGCCTCTGTCATACAGCATTTTCAGCCTTGGGATTTAAGCCAGAGCCTCCAAACAGGAACAGTCTCATGTGCTGTCTTGTTAGAGAGGTATACAACTGTATGCTCATTGAACAGCTGTTGACAAATAGGACCGTCCTGCACTCTGGGGGCAATTTCTTTTTATCCAAATTGTTTGGATTCGGGGACATTTTGTTTTTCCAAATTGAAGGATACTAATGTCCCACATCCTGCAAGACCTTTAAATTCCACCTAGACTCTAATTCTATTTTGTATATGAACAAAAAGTATTTTTTACACTAACTTTTACAGAAATGCAATTACTATTTAAAATGAGGAAATACTGTACTGGATTTTATTTGACTATATTTAGTTGTTGAGTATCTCAGAAAATCCCATCACTGATGACAAATTGTTCTTTGTACTTGGTTGGCCAATATACACATCTCTCACTTCTAGGTGTCTCATTCACAGTGTATATACATGGCATATATTCTAGGTATATGTATTAATACAAATATTTATCTACCCCTTATTACAAAATGTAAAAGATAAAAAGAGCATAAAAAATATTCAGTTGAATGCTGTCTTATTTCTCTTAAATCCTTCAAATATAGGTGCAAGAATCTGATTACTTCATTGTGTCTTCTAGTGCATTGATGCCCATTTACATATTTTAAAAAACATTTTATTGTAAATTATTTTCATTTCTCTTATGTACCATAGTTAGGACTGTATATTGAATTTATATTTTTATTTATTTGGATCAAAACTTATATTTTCTGTGAATTTCATTTCAGAACAGTTAAAAAGGGATTAAATTTGTTTTTCTATAGCTTTTGAGTCTGATAGCATTGAGAAAAACCAACATAGAAGAAACTCTGTCTGGCAAAACCTATAAAGCAATGATGATGTGGTTGTGAGAGGACCAGGTCTGATCTGGAGGGCTAGGGTATGAGGGAGTCTTACTTTTCACATTTTCATTTTTAAAATATTATGTATATATATATATACACACACACATACACATGTATTACCTACTCCCAAAAGAAGAAAATAATTATAAAGAAAAAGATTAGCTACTACCAAAAAAGAGATGTTCATAGCAAATTTTGTTGCCACTTTTTTAGATTGCTAATATGCAACTGATCAATTTCCTTTTATTCCCTTTTATTTTCCTTTTATTCCTATAATAAGTAAAGAGATTGAAATAGTAAGTATAGAAACTTCCTACAGTGAAGCTTGGACATCTTTACTGGCGAATACTACCAAACACTTAAAGAAAAAGTAATGCCAATTCTTCACAGATTCTTCCAAAAAATAGAAGAAGGAACACTTCACAATGCATTCTATAAGGTCCTAATACTAAAACCAGACAAAGACATCACAAGAAAAGAAAAAGAAAACTGTAGACCAATATCCCAAGTAAATATAGATGCAAAAATACCAACAAAATACTAGCAAACTAAATCTAGCAACATATAAAATGGATTATATACCATGACCAAATCTAATCTATTCCAGGAATGCAAGCTTGGTGTAATATGTGAAAATCAATTTCAGACATTATATTAATAGAATGAAGGACAAAAAACACATGGTCATCTCCATTTGACAAAAATCTAACACTCTTTCATAATAAACATACTCAACAAACTAGGAATGGAAGAGAACTTTCTTGAGCTAATCAAAGGCATTTTTAAAATCACTGACAGTAAAATCATACTTACCAGTGAAATTTCTGCTTAAGATCAGAAACAATACAAGGATGTCTGTTCTTGCCACTTCTAGTGAACCTTGTACTGGAGGTCCTAGCCAAAGCAGTTAAGCAAGGAAAAGAAACATATAATCCAGATCGGAAAGGAAAATGTAAAGCTATCTCTATTAGCAGATGATATAATCTTGTATATAGAAAATTGTAAGAAATTCACAAAAAATTATTAGAACTAATGAATGAGTTCAGTAAGGTTGCAGGCTACAAGATCAATATGCAAAAACCAACTGTATTTTTCCCATCCAAGTACTAATCAGGCCCGACCCTGCTTAGCTTTTGAGATCAGACAAAATTGGGCACATTCAGGGTGGTATGGCTGTAGACCACTTCTATACACTAGCAATAAACAATCCAAAAGTGAAATTATAAAAAGAACACAACTTACAATAGTATCAATAAAATACTTTGGAATGAATTTAACAAAAGACTTACTACAAAGTTATAGTAATCAAGACAGTGTGATATTCACATATGGATAGACATATAGATAAGTGAAACAGAATTGAGAGTCTACAAATTAACCATTATATTTGTGGTCAATCCATTTTCAACAAGGATGCCAAGAAAATTAAATGGGGAAAAGAGTAGTCTTTTCAGCAAATGGTGCTAGGTCAATTGGATATTCACATGCAAAAGACTGAATTTGGAACCCTAACTCACATCATATACAAAAATTAACTCAAAATGGATCATAGACCTAAATATAAGAGATGAAACTATAGAACTATTACAAGAAAACACAGAAGTAAATCTTCATGACCTTGGATTAGACAATGGTTTCTTAGATATGACACCAAAAGTATAAGTGACAAAAGCAAAAGTATATAAATTGGGCTTTATAAAAATGAAAATCTTCTATACTTCAAAGATAATATTAAGAAAATGAAAAGACAACGCATAGAATGGGAAAAATATTTGCAAATTATATATCTGATAAAGGACTTGTATCTAGAATATACAAGTGATTTCTAATGGGTACAGGGCTTCTTTTGAGGCAATTAAGATGTTCTAAAATTAGATAGTGATGATGGTTACACAGTTCTGGGAATATCCTGGAAACTGTGCATACACTTCTAAAAGGTAAATTTTATGGCATATGAATTATATTAAAGCTGTTATTTTTTTCAAAATGAAATGTGCTTTCCTTCCTGTCTTTCTAGCTGCCCACAGCCAAGTTGTCCAAAAACCTGTGAACTTCCCTTTCCAGAGATTCCAAGGTAAAGGTGCAGATATCTTTATTTTCAAACTTTTCTTAAAGGAACCCATCCTTTATCCCTTGCCTGGTTGTTGAAAGCTACCTGGACTGAGGAGATGCAAGACACCTTAAAGCTATGATATTTTTTACATCCAAAATTACAAGGTTGCAGTTGTTGTCTTTTCCCATCATTCAAACATCAATGCCCAGGATGGGCATTTGTAGCATTCGTTTGCTCTATTCCTATGTCCCTGAGGCAAAGAGATAGATGAAGATTGCCTGTCCCATGACAGCTCCCTTTCAAGGTGTCTCACAGAGTGAGTGGACTCTGGCTCCTTGGGAGCAGCCCAGGGAAGAAACAGACAGGACTGGTGATCCAACACCACCCTCCCCAGTCAAGTCACTCCTTGGGTTGGAGGGAGGATACTGGAGTCCAGGGTGGAGGAGGTCCTAATTTAAAGAAAATAATAAAAACTATAGTAATTAGCTTAATTGCATATTCTGGGCATCTTTGTAATACGATATGACATCTTTTCCTCTTTCCTGCTAGAGTAATGATTCAGACAATGACACTTTAAAGCCAACTTTTTCTTAGTTCTATGTCTCCTGGTCCCTCAGCTTCACTCTGTATTTATGGGATGATTTAAGTATTAGTCCAAGAATTCATCACCAAGCAAACAGAATAATGTACCCACTTCAGAAACCCAGAGGAGTACATAGATTAGGTCATTTCACTTCTGCAATGACTTGTTTTGATAAATTCAAATACTCAAAGGGCAAAGACATTAGCCTTGGTGGATTGATGGCTACTAATTCAAATTTGTGGAAAGAAAGCCTTCACCATGATTGGGCTGTCAATCTTGCAAGATCCAGAGCAGCAACTTCTCCAAGATTCTTATTCCACACACTCTGTAGGAATGAAATAGGGTAGTTAATATAACAGAATTGTAGGTATTGAGTATTTTGATTACACTAGGTTTGCATCTTTGATCCACCACTTACTAGCTGAATGACCTTGGATATGTTACTTAACCTTTCTGTGTCACGTTTTCTATATCTATCATATTGTAGTAACAATCTCTAACTTACAAGATTATTATAAGAATTCCAAATGACATGAAGAGATGAGTAACTTAACTAGTAATTAAGAAATGGAAAGTCAGACTGCAAGAAGATACCATTCTATACCCATATGATTGGGAAAAATAGGGAGCTTAACAATATTAAGTGTTGAAAAGGAGGTGTAACAATGAGTCTCTTATTAATCCATCTGTCATATATTGTATATTAGTCCACATAATTTGGAAAACATAACATTATATCATAACGTTGAACATTTTCAAACTCTATGAACCAGCAATTCTACTCCTAAGTATGTACCCAAAGAAAACTCTTGCACATAGTTATCCAAAAATACATATAAAAATGTTTATAGCAGCCCTGTTCAAAATATCAAAAAATTTGAAACAACCCAAATGCCCATTGACAGGAGAATGGGTAAACCAATTATGATACATTCACACAATGGAATATTAAACAGCAGTGAAAATGATTGAACCACAGATGCTCACAGTATGTTAGGTGAAGACCAAATAAAGTACAATATGCCTTCACAAAGTTCATTGCAAGCCAAAACATATATCTATGTTAAAGCATATAACATGTATGTTTCAAAACAACACAAAAAAACAAAGGAACAATAAACACAAAATTAATATAGTGGCAATCTACGAGGGAGAGGCAGATGGGAGAGAGCAAAGCACAGTGTTGAAGTAAGTTGTTAGTATGTTCAAATTCCTGGATTAAGAGCAAGGCTCAGGAATGGTCATGGAACACTCAATCAATGACAGGTAGTATTAACATATAAATGAAGGGAGGGTGGATTCAAGCTTTGTAGGGGCTTCTTTAAGAAAAATAACATGAAATTACAAATATGCAATATCCTTGGCCACTCCACTGCTCCCTAACATGATGGGGAAGTGTGATGGAGAGAAAGTCAGAATGGAAAGAGTACTCCTAACTGATTCTGTTTAAAATATCTTACTTTTGCAGATTTCACAAAAAACTATGACCATGTCACGACATTGCTCATGTATTGCTAGGGATGGGGGAGAGGCAAGCAAGAGGCCCTGAAGCTTGAGTTTCAGTAGCTTTATGGTAAATGTACCTCTGCCTGTTCAAGGAGGATAGACGTAAAGGGTGCTGGATGGCTCTAGTCCTGACTCTACAACGACAGCTATGTGTCATCAGGCAGGTTGTTTACCCTCTCTGAACCTCAGCCTTCCTTCTCTGCAATGATGGATAAACTAGATCAGTCAAACAATATCTTCAAACTTAAATGTCTTGCAGCTCTATTAGCAGCATTTATAGACTCATTTAATGGATACACAGTGTGAACTCTGTGTCATCAATATAATGTGCTTATAATGGGTTCTAAGTTAAAACTCTATCATTCCCTGAGTAGCCTGTGCTAGAAGAATTTATCTTAAGAGGGTTAGTGACAACACAGAGAGAGTTCTTTAGCACAGAACTGTTGTTTTCTCAGAATTTAAATATTTTAAAACACATTATGAAAGTGCAAGGCCATTTAATAAGACAGGAAAAATAAGTTATATATGGAAAGAGGGGACAATATTAAAGCTGAGCCCAATTAACATGAATGTTTTCTTAAAAAATTAAGACATTGTAATGAATAATTAATGGCATTAATAAAAGAGTTCGATAAGAATGAAGGCTGACAACAAAAATCAATCACTTTTCTTTTAATTCCAGATATAGAATTTAAGTTCTTTCATTCCCCAGACCAGGGAATAGTATCGCCATGAGATGATGATACATGGTCATTCTCTTGTTTTGTTTTATTTTTTCTCATTACGAATCAGCAGCCCCATGGCTCCATCTCTACTCCAACCAGAAACCCACTTGAATGTGCTGGTTATATCTCCTTTGACACATATGCATCTGTGCAAACCACGAAATGTGTGTATTTAAATTTATACAATTATATTATCTTATAGATCTCATCTGTTTCTTTTTCTTTTAACTTGAGAATATATTTTTAAGATCTTTCCACAATGCAATGGCTTCTAAATCCTGAATAGTATGCATTTTAAAATGTATTCATTCTCCGATTGATGGATAGCTAGGTTGCCTCCAACTCCCTGTTTTTCTAAGCCATGCTCCAATGAATAAGTTTACTCTTATACTATAATGGGTCTGTATGAGGCTGTACCTACATTCTATATAGAGGAGGGGGATTGGTAGTTCATCAAAAATATTCCTAATTTCTCTTAGAATTCCAACAATTTTGTCCACAATAGCTGCACCAGTGTAAACTCCTGCCACCAGTGTATGGGTGTTTCTATTTCCTCACCTCTTCACAAACACTTGGTGTTTTCTGACTTCTTACTTTTTTGACAATAAAATGAGAATAAGATGTATTGTTCTTTTACTTTGCATTCTCTGAGGTAGAGCATTTTTTTATTCTTGTTTGCTCATTTAGAATCTTTCTGTGACTTGCCTTTTCATATAAATTGCCCATTTTTCTCTTTCCCCTTTCTTTTTCTTATTGATTTGCATGATTTCCTTGTATGTTGTACATGTTAATCCCTCGACTCTAGTTTTTGATGTTACAAAAATCTCCCATTAGGCCACTCACTTATTAATTTTATATGTGATGTCTTTCATTCCAAAAATGTCTTTGGTGTTGCGGTAAACAAATAATAATTTACCTGTCAACTAGATAATAATTAATTTTTAAAATAATTAGAAAAATCTATTTACCAGTAGATAATCATACGGAAAGAAGATGCTGTTGAGATTTGCAAAGTGAAAAAGTTCAGCCCATGTTTCCTTAAAGTAATTTTGAGCTACCCTGTAGGTTTTTGTGAAAATCAAACACCTTATCTGTATCAAATACCTCTGAACAGCACAATGAGTCAAATGACTGTATATGCAGGTTGTATGACATTGATAAATAGCAGGATTACTTTTAAGAATGATGTTAAATTCTCTTTTAAAAATATATTCTTTACTTTGCACATGTTTTATATATGTTTAATTTGTATGTATGTTAATACACAATTTTTATGTACTACAGTATACAATAATAAGAACTAATAGATGTAATGTTTATTGTAGGTTTTTAACAGAGCTTTTATCAGATTAAGGAGTTTCTTTTTTTTCTTTTCTATTATTTCTGGTGGATTTTACTTTTGTTGATATAATCTGTCTCTATATTTCTATTGATAATTTCTAATTAAATTCTATTTCATGTATTATTATCCAAGTTTTAATTTGATTAATATTGATCGGATGTACTTTCTTCCAGACCTTTATTTTAACCCATTAGGTAAGGTTTTGTTTTAGGAGTTTTTCTTATAAATTAAGGTAGCAGATTTGGTTTTTGTTTTTAATCCAATCTGATAGTTTATGAATTTTGCTGGGTATATTTAACTAACCTATATTTATTTTTATTATTTTGTATTTGGACTTATCTTTTTCTATTTTTTAGAGGTCACTCGTCAACTTTTAAAAACATATTTATGCATAAAATTTTCTAAGCCACACAAAGTTATTCAGTTTTACTTATCTTCCTTGTAATGACAGAGGTTTTAGCATGCTCTATGCATTGAACAACCCTCATCATTTTATTGTTGCTTTGAAACTTAAACTCTTATTTATACAAAATAATTAGTTTTTTAGTCATTAATTGAGCTTACTGGCATGCTTTATCAATTTATTTGTACATTGTTATTTCACACATCTTAAGCATTCCCGTGTTCACTTCTCTTCTTGATAGTGTACATAGCTTAATATTTCTTTCAACAAGAGTTGATGAGTCATAAATACAGCCTTTGTAAATCTGGAAATATTTTTATTTTCCCTCACTCTTGAATAAACATCTATATGCATATAAATCTCTAGTTTGAATATGTTATTCCTTTGTTACCTGGCAACTATAGTTAATGAGAAGTCTGTTCTTTTTCTAATTGTTCCTTCATATCTGTCTTTTTTATTTAGCAGCTTTCAAGATATTTTCTCTTTATACTTGCTGCTCTTCCTTCCTGCTGCAATATGTCTAAAGGTAGGTATAATTTTATTTATCCTGCTCAGTCTCAAAGTGCATTTGGTCTGAAGACTCACATCTCTTGTTAATTATGAAAAATTTTCATCCATATTTTTTTAAATATCGCCTCTTCAACTTCCCCCTCTCTTTTTCCCCATGGAATTCACATTATGCCTGTATATTTCACAACCTATCTTAATTGGAATTGTTCTTTCATATTTGGTATCAGTAGCCATGTGCTATATTCTAGACTTCTTCAAGATTGTTTTCCAATTCATGAAAATTCTATTCAAATGCATCTAGATTTCAGTTTATTTTATCTGATACTCTAACTCCAGTAGCTACATTTTTCATTCTGTTTTGTTTTGTTTCCTTTCCTATCTACCCACCCTTTTTCTACTTTGTTTTATAATTTCTTGTTTATATTATGAAAACTTAGTTGTTGCACCTATCATCTTAGGCGTACTTTTTTTTTTAATCTCATATTCTGTGGGTACAAATATTGTTAGGGTTACATATCTTGCCCCTCCCCCCCCACCCCGCTATGCCAGAGCTTCAAGCGTGCCCAGCCTCCAGGTGGTGCACACTGAACCCACCGTGTAAGTGTGTACCCTTTTAGGCGTACTTTTGACCCAGTCTTTTAAAAATTTTTACAAATTATTTTAATTTCATCCTGAGTGAAGTTGTGGTTTTGGTTGGTGATTTTGTCAACTGTCAACACACAATTATTCACTTTCCTTGGAATTTTAGTTTGCAAGATCATTTTGAGTCTTTGAGAGAGAGTTCTCTATCTGTCCTGCTGTGACTGCTTTCCAGTAGGTTTTTACTACCATGTTTCCCCGAAAATAAGACCCCCCCCATAAAATAAGCCCTAGCAGGATTTCTAAGCATTTGCGCAAGAGAAGCCCTACCCCGAAAATAAGACCTAGCGATGGGCGTGGCTACACAGCGCATGTGCACAACCCATGCATTTGGTCACGGAGCGGTAAAGAAGACAAGCAGCCCTTCTCATCTGCCCCATGGTGACAGCTACTATCCCAGAGGTGACCGGAAAGGTGCGGGCAGCCCCACCAACAAGGTCAGCTCTCCCTGTCAGGTCCCAGCCATCCTGTGTGTGCTGCAAGCTGAGGCTTTGAGGGGAAAATAACACATCCCCTGAAAATAAGCCCTAGGCTGTCTTCTCGAGGAAAAATAAATATAAGACCCTGTCTTATTTTCAGGGAAACACGGTACTTCAGACTCTGGGCTGATGATACAAGACCAGGAATTCTTTGAAAGTTCTGGGTCTCAGTCCTGTGATGATATCAGGGATATCTCAGATCTAGTCACTAAGTCTGTGGTCATCTTGGCTCCATTCTGGTATGAAAGCTGCCTATGTCCTCTCTCCTTTTAGAGGCCCACTAGGAACTACAGTCAATAAACCACAGCCCCAGGTAGAAGTGAGCAGCAGTTGCCCTTCACACTATAGCACTTTTTCTCCTACCTCTCTAGGCAAACAGAGCAACCGACAACACTTGGAGCCTATTTCTAAAGGGTGGCTAAACTTTGTGCTACCCTGCTGCCTCGGTAATGTTTAAAGACAGAGAAGCAGACAGTTTCCTTAGCTGGGGAAATTTAGGAGTCAGGCTTTTAAAGCCCCAAAGGGAATTTTACTTGAAAATGAATCTCACTGATTTTATGTTGGGTTATTTGGTCATAAATGACATAGAAAGATTTTTAACTATAACTGCTTCTCTTTGGGGGATATATCAAGGAGTCAATAAATGAACCTACTTTAAAGAATGTCAGAACATGAGATAATATTCCAAGGACCAAAAGAAGAACAAGAGCAGAGGAAGGGGGGCAGGGGAAGAGAGAAATGAGGATAAGGAAAGAAAGAAACAGACAGAAAAACAAGGTGGGGAGATAGGGGCTGGAAGAGAGGAAGGGAAGAGGGACAGAAGCAGACAGAGGCAGAGATAAAGAGATGAGGCAGGGCTGGGGGAGAAATATAGACAATGTGAGAGACAGCCAAAGGTAGGGATAAAAGCAAAAAGCTTGCAAAAAATATTGTGACTATGTCGAAGGGATTCTATTTTCTTGCTTTGATAAAAGAAAACATGGCCGCAACCATGTGAGTAAGTGCACCCTATTTGCTGAGTCTGGTGAGAGGATAGCCCACAAGGGAGGAAATAGTAAAAATAACTAATCTTCCCATCAGCAGAATGACCTCTTGCAAGCCTGAGACAGAGTGCTGCTCTACACCAGCTGTTGCCCAGCCCAGACAAGGAGCACTCCCACTGCCTCTGGTCACTTCTAACAGCCAGGCTGATTTGATAGTCTCTTCAATAACCCATTCATCCACAGCCTTATATTAGTTTTCATCCCGAGTAACACTAATTGCCCTTCGGCTGAGAGCGGGGGAAGGCATTGATTGATGACACTGAAGTATTTTCCGCCTCAGCAACAGCAGCCATGTGCGTCTTGGCTGACGCACACTTCCCTCCCCGCATGGCAGGTGAGCTTATTCCAGGACCAGTGATTGCAGGAAAAGTGAGCCCTCATTAGCAAACTAGTAGTTGGGTTAATAGAATGAATCGCAAGAGATTAACCCCATCCGAAAGACTCATCCTTCCCTTTGAAACAGCACACTGAGCTACTAGCAGATGGCCAAATATTTGGTCTTCTCTGCAAGTGCTTTCGTTTATCCAAACCTGTCTTTGCTTGGGTTTCCCCAGATGCACAATCTGAGAGAACAGGGCAAGTAGTTTATTTGGGAGGTGCGGAGTGGGGAAATGTGAAAAGGGAGAAAAGGTAGCCAATAAAGATGATCAAGCCAGTTTCCACTGTGGGCAACCAGAGCTTAATCCTACAGGGAAACTTGGAGAAATGGTGTAAAACCTATGCCTTGAGTTTTTTTTTTGTTTTGTTTTTTGTTTTTTTAACCCAAGGAGCAGGGAAGGTGGGGTGTTTATATACCAACTTCTGTCAGTCATTAGCCTCTCCTGGGAGTATTGTTTCCGGGAAATTCCAGCCTGCCCCATATAAGAGTAGAGTGGCCTTCCACTTAAAGAAATGTAGACATTGGCAGTTGGAAGTTGGCTGGAATAGACTAAAGTGGTAAGGCCTGAGGGATATGCGAGCTCCTAGAACATTTGCCCAAAAGCCTTAGTAGAGACTCTGGGGCTTGTTTCATTTACTGATCTCCTCAGAGAATTGCTTTCCATTTCTAAAAGTTCACGACATGAGCCCATTTATAAGTAGTTTAGCAGCCTACTTTGTGGTACACCCAAACCAGTCCCAGCACTTAAGTTCAACTCCAACTCTTTACTTGATATACAACTAACCAGACAAAGACATTGAGCCTCTCTGCGTCTTGGTTTTTTTCAACTGTCAAGTGGAGACAGTAAGACCTGACTTACCTCCCTCACAGGAATGAAATGAGGCTCAAAATGAAAATGTCACAATACACATCGACTTAACAAACTGTTCCTATAAAGGGCCAGATAGTAAACATCCTAGTTTGTGATTTCTGTTACAGCTACTCATCTCTGCTACTGTAGCAGAAAAACAATCCAGACAATAGGTAAACAAGTGAGCATGGCTGTGTTTCCATAAAACTTAATTTACAGAATGAGACAGCAGGCTAGATTTGACCTGCCAATCCATGAGCTGTGGTTTACCAACCTCTTATATACATGAAAACTTAGATACATGTAAACTTTAGTGCTATGCGCATTCTCAGTATCATTTATCCCTTACTCAATAAGCCATTGAAATTCACTATCCCTGTCACCCTGGGGGTGGAATTCATAGTTTCTTCCTTCATACAGCACATGTTTACTGAGCACCTCTTCTGTGAAAGGCATTATACTGGCCCTGGGGATTCAGCTAATAAGATAGACACAATCCATGCCGACCACCTGGAAAGGGACTTCTAAACCTGCTCCCCCACCAGTCAGTGCCACTAGAGAGCCATTCCTTTGGATCAACAAGTGATAACCGCAACTGCAGCTATCTGTGTTTGGCAGAGTTGGATATAGGCAGTATTACTAAAGAAGCTTAAGTTTCAGGGCCCCACGCTTGCATTGGCTCTTTCCAAGACCCCAAGAGGGGCCCTCACAATGATTCATATGGTCATATATATTTCACAAATTCACAAATATAAATACAAGCTATTTTAGAACCACAATTGATTAAAGTTATTGTCTTTTTTCACTCCGACTTATCCTCCATCACATTTCCTCTTGTGTTAGGTGGTTTCCCTGATTTTCCCCTTTGAAACAGCACTATAAACTATGAGCAGTCATTCCAAACTATTTTTAATGAAAAACATTATCCCTATGTGGCCTTTGGAGTTATAGCTTATTGGAACTTCTTTCAGACAGATCCCCCTTTGGAGAGGAATGAATTTACAATACTTAAATATTCTTTGGGACCCATGTAGCCAAAGCACTGTTGGGGAGGGCTGGCACTTGTAATCATGATAACTTCTAGCTTAAGAATTAGTGGGAAAATGTAAAATGACAAGAGGAGCTGTCAAATTATTCAAGGGAGCAAACTACCTAAGCTTAGGGAAATAGTTCAGGAAAATCCAAGCAAAATTTATCATCGTTAAGATTTGGAAATTTACAAAGTCACCGTTAGCCCTTTACAGGTTTGTATTCATCCCAGAGCTAAGCCAAGCCCTATAATTTGATAACATTTAACCACCTAAGGACCAGTATCCATGAAAAATCCATGAATACAAGTGTTTACCTGTATATGTGTATGGATATGTATACATATGTATTTGAGTGTATATGTACACATGTAACTCTGTATGTTTGACATTTATGTAAAACTCTCCTAAAACAAATATTCAAATACTAGGAAAAGGTGACATCATTGTGTTTCCAAATATAGACCAATTATATAAACAATAGCTACCATTTATTGAAAGCTTACCACATGCCAAACACAAACACAAAACCCTACAGAGTCTCTGTTAAATTGAAGCACAAAGAGGTAGGAACTCTCCCAAGATCAAGAACTTGTAAGTGATGGAGCTCAGATTTAAACTATTTTAGGTTTATATTTATTATAGGTATTTCTAACTATAGAACCTTATTTTTAACTACCACATAGTAGCTTTAAGTGTAAATGCCCTATCAAAAGGACAATGTCTTCACAAAACTATCTAGAGCCTTGGGAATGTATCTTATCTGCTCACCAAGAATCATTGTAGGAAGTTTGGTATTTGTATGTCTGGTCTGGGAAGAGGGTTCAGGCACAGGTAGCATTTTCTCCTGGTGTAAACGTTAGGCAGGGATTCTAGGACTCAGCCTCCTTCTATCTTTCTCTTACATTTTTTTTCTGTTACATCAGTAACCCCTGGGGTGATTCTACTTGTCCTTCTCCAGAATCCATGAGCTTCAGTTTTTGACAAGGATATCTAACCTCTCAGACCCACTAAAGACTGACTCCCCTGGGCATCTTTAGTTAAAACAGGCGCATAGTCAATGAAAGGCTTCTACAGGATGTACACAAGTTTTGTTTGTTTCCCTTTCTAGTAGCAAAGAGACCAGGCTAAAAATGATTGAGGTATAAGAAGTCTCAGTAAGTAGCTCATAATTGGTTTTTGGCACTAACCTGTGTTCAGACTGTCCCCAAGGTGTGATCATGGTCTTAGAAATTACACTCAGTTTCTTTATACTTCTATTAATATCCTCCAGCGTAGAGATCACTAGGAGCACACCTATAGTAAAACCCAGTTGCCTTTATTGACTTATTACAATGAGAGTGCACAAACATGATGGGAAACCGTAGAGCATCTCAGTAGACGGTGTTAGAAAGGATTAGTATTTAGACTTGTAGTTGGTGATTTGGGGAAAAGTTCATGAAGCAGGACTTTATTCTGGATTAGAGATGCTGTCGGAAAATGGGGACAATTCTTTGATTGGGTATCTTACTAAATCTTATCTAAAGGAGAGAAGGCTAGCATGATGCTAAAGCTGTCATTAATAAAGCAGCTATTTTGTCTTATATGAGCCCAAATAAGGGGCTGTTTTGTCATTTTTGGGGTTTGGACGATGCTCTTGTTTTTGTTTGTATTTAGATGTGATTACAAGGTGATCTTACTTTGTAAGATCCATTTGATCCATTATGGTCACAGAGTGGGATTATGTGAAGCTGGTGCTCTGTGAGATTGTTTATGCTCAATAGGAGAACACCATGGCCTAGCTGTGAGTGCCAGGCTAGCTCCCAGCAACACCAAGGATTAGCTGATAGGACCAGGCCAACTCCTGGGCATTAGAGAGATTTAATACTTGCTCAGTTTTCTTTTTTTCTAGTTATTATAGTTTCTTTTAAAAAATTGATCCATAATAGTTTTACATATTTATGGAGTACATGTGATATTTTGATACAAGCATACAATGTATAATGATCAAATAAGGGCAATTGGAATATCTATCACCTCAAGCATTCATCATTTCTCTGTTAGGAACATTCCAATTTCACTGTTTTCATTGTGTTTTTGAAATATACAATAAATTGTTGTTAACTATGGTTTTCCTAATGTGCTAATTAACACTAGATCTCATTACTTCTATCTACTGGTATTTTGTACCCCTTAACCATCCTCTCAATATCCACCCCCACTACCCTTCCCAGCTTCTGGCAACCATTATTCTATTCTTTATCTCCATGAGTTCATATTTTTTTGTAGCTCCCACATATGACTGAGAACATGCAGTATTTGTCTTTCTGTGCCTGGCTTATTTCACTTACATAATGTCCTCCAGTTCCATCTATGTTGCTGTAAATAGGATTTCATCCCTTTTTATAGCTGTATAGTATTTCATTGTGTATATACACACCATATTTTCCTTAACCATTCATCCATTGATGAATACTTAACGTTAATGCCATATTTTGGCTATTGTCTGTAGTGCTACAAAAAACATGGGCGTGCAGATTCTTTTCAATTTTTTGAGGAGTCTCCATACTGTTTTCCATAATGACTATACTAATTTACATTCCCACTAACAGTGTATGCACTTGCTCAGTTTTCTTATCCTTCAGCTGATGTTTCTGAGTCTCACCTTTTGGATGAATAAGTCTCCATGCCCACCTCTCCTACATAACCTCATAGGAAAAGACAAAGTATCTCAAAGATGCTAACAGTGGGCCTTAGGCCTCCCAAAGGATCTTCCACATTGCAGTGGAAAACACAGATACCATGTTTTTCCTGCCTTAGTTTTCCATTTCCTCATAACATGGAAATAATTCCATCTGCAGCGATACCTAGAATAGATCAAAATATGGTGCCCTAAGACTTGGTCCTAATTAGACTAAGGAATAAGAAACCAGCATCAATGAAAGCTGAATCCTGAAATTCAGCAGTCCAGAGGTCACACAATGGTACATGCTCACAATGATCAATAAAGTGCGGATTAATCTATGCCATAGCAATGGTTGTCGGTAAGTGGTGAGAGAGAATGTATAAAACCACATAAGACAGTTCTCAGAATTTGCATTCTAGCTTTGGAAGCCCTTTACAATTGGACTTTCCCTTGGGTAGTAGAGGGGACCTTCCTCCTTCCTTTCATCTTGGGGTGTACCTCCATTCCAGTCCTTTCATCCTTTCGACTGACTGTCACCTCCCCAACAGCCACACTGCCTTGTTTCCTACGAGCCAAAACCTTCCAAATGCCCTTGTGTGCCGGAGAATAAAGCATGTAACACAGACACACATGGTTTATATTTCCTGGGGCGCTAATAATAAAAGTTGCCATCTTGATGTCCTCAAATAGAAAGTGAAGCTGCCTGACCATAGGATTTGGGTTTGTCTTTCAGATGATATAGGTTTTCCCCCTACATTGTTTGTTCATCAACTCTGTAGTGTTTTCTCTGTAAGAACAATATTTGCTAGCACTAAAAGTTGTCAGCTTGCTCTGATTTCTATTACCATATATTAATTTGCAAGTTTTACAACTTCATATATACGAAATTATGTAACATATTCTCTGTGTCTGGAAGCTTTCCCTTAGCATAATGTTTCCGAGATTCATCCATGTCATTGTTTGTATCAGTAATTCATTATTTTTTATTGCTCAGCATTATTCTATTGTATGAATAGAATATACCATAATTTGCATATCTAATCTATTGATGAATATTTGGGTTATTTTTAATTTGGGGCTATTATAGACAAAGTTGTTATAAACATTCTTATACAAGATTCTTCATGTACATGTGTTTTCGTTTCTCCTAAGTAAATACTTAGAAGTAGAAATTTGGGGTCATGGGGTAGGTATAAGATTAACTTTCTAAGAAACCAACAAATGGACTATTTTACACTCCCACCAGCAATGAGACTTTTAGCTATTCCACATACTCACCAACATTTTATGTTGAAAGCCTTTTAAATTCTAGTCATTGGTTTTATAACATTTTAAAGTTTTCTCATTGTCCACATCAATAATAATGCTAGATTCAATTCTTATATTTTTTTGTTGGCCAATGAGTGAAACTAGAAAAGGTTCAAATTTTTCTTTAAAATGGTACTAAAAAAGATTGATAAATTTGACTTCACTAAAATTAAGAACTTCTGTTCATCAATAGACATCTTTAAGTTAGTAAAAAGGCAAGCCACAGATGGAGAAACATTTTTAAGTATGCAAAAAAAAAATGACTAATACCCAGAATATATAAAGAACCCCTACAAATAAATACAAAAAAGACAAATAACTAAATTTAGAAATGTGCAAAAGACTTGAACAGGCACTTTACAAAAAGAATATTCAAATAGTCTATTAGCACATGAAAAGGTGCACAACTTCTTTAATCATCACGAAAAGGCAAACTTAAACCACAATAAGATATTACAACACACTGACAGAGGGCCAAAATTAATAAGATTGATAATACCAAATGATGGCAAGGATGTGAAGCAACTGAAAAATTCATATATATTACTGGTGGGAGTGTAAATTGGTAAAGCCACTTTAAAACATAGATCTCATATACTTAACCTAAATAAGCATCTACTTAAGATAAACATGATTCAGCAATTCAACTCCTAGGTATATAACCAAGAAAAGTGAATGCATGTCTGTGTTCCAAAGACGTGTACAAACTTGTTTATAGTAGCCTTATTCATAATAGCCAAAACTTGAAACAACCCAAATGCCTATCAATAAGCAGAAAGATATATATTAATACATTGTGGTATATTTATATAATAGAATAATATACAACAATAAAAAGAGAATGAACTACAACAACATGCAGAGACATGATGGCTCTCACAAACTTAATGATGAGTGGAAGAAACCAGACCTAAAATAGCACATAGTGTATAATTTTCTTTATATGAAGCTCATACACAGGCAAAGCTAATTAATACTGATAGCTGATAGAATCCTGATTATCTCTGGGGAGGGGGCCTTTACTGGGAAGGGGTATGAGGTAGCCTTGCAGGGTACTAGAAATCTTCTATATTTTGATCTGATTCATAAAAATTTACATGTATGATCAGTGCACCTTATTAAATATGTTGATACTTTTTAAAAACCAGCAAAGATCACAATAGACATATTTGAGGATTAAAAAGCAAGTGGTAGTAATTAGTAGTCCCTTAAAATATATAATCCTCAGAATGCTCAAGTGTGATGTCTTCTTTCAAAATAACAATTATTCATTTGTTTCCTAAATTGAGATGGAAAATATCCTGAATGGATGCTATCTAGTTTGGAAACCATTGCCCAGAGACCTGGTTCTTGGGATCTTTTCAAGATGGCCTATTAGCTCTGATACGTCATGACCTCATTTGGAAGGATTAGAAGCTCTTCAATGCCATTAACATTCCAATATTGGATTATAGCCCCGAAATTAACTCATATTTTTCTGGGCAGTTGGTTTCACCAATATAAATTTGGAGAAAATTACATTACAAACCACGCTTATGAGCTGTAACCACAATATGGAGATACCAAACCTGTGAGAAAATGGCAAACTACTCAAGCATTCAGGCCAGAAAGTATGGTTTGCAGGGGCATGAAACAATGGTCATCCATTCAGGTTTATGAGTATATGTGTGTGTGCCTGTGTGTGTGTGGGTGTGTGTGTGTTTCCGTACTCTGGCCTGAGGCAGTATGCTTTCCTTTTACAATCAATGTTTTCCAATTTAAAAATACTTTTGTTTTTGTTGTCTTAGGTCCAAATAGAAGCAAAAACAGTCTTCAAAACTTTACTCAATTTTCTTAGATATCATTGTGCACACTTTCCCTTAGATTGTATTAATACCAATACAAAAGAAATACATACTGATTGGGAGGTGGAGTGGCTGGGGGAAGAGGTAAGAACAAAATCTTATTAGAGTAGCAAGAAGCCCTTTTGAGGGACTAAAATGCCAACAAGGGGTTTATAAGTTACAAATTAAATACTCATATTTAGCAACTCAACCATAGTATCAATAAGAGACTGAATAAGTTTCATCTTTCCATTGAGGAGAGGTTAAGGGAAAAATAAATTCTACATGCATAATGAAATTTCAAAATGGCTTTTTAAAAATGTAAATTTTCCTTCTCTTGTCACTATGACAGCCAATTCTACTCACATTAGAGAATATTCACTCAAGCTTACCATGTAAATCCTTCCTTTGGAGTAAAAATGATATTTAGCAAAGCAGTTTCTATATACACTGGATAAGTTCAGGTATTTTGTTTTTTTATTTCCAAATACTAAGGGGATACAAATGTTTTAGGTTACATAGATTGCTTTTGTAATGCTTGAGTCCCAGCTATAGGTGTGCCCATCACCCAAGTAGTGTTCATTGAACACATTAGGTAGGTTTTCTCCCCTTCCCTCCTTCTACCCCCCCTACTTGATTTCCACTGAGTTTCACTTCCCTCTGTGTAGATGTGTGTTCATGGGTTAGTTCCAATTTAATAGTGAGTGCATGTGGTGTTCTGTTATTGAGATACTTCACTTAGGAGAATGGTTTCCAGTTTCATTATTGCAAGAGGTATTAATTCATCTTTTCTATGGCTAAGTACTACTCCATAGTATACATATACCACATTTTTTTAATCCACTCATGAATTGATGGGTACTTGGGTTGATTCCATATCTTTGCAACTGTGAATTGTGCTGCAATAAACATTCTAGCTCAGGTGTCTTTTTGATGAAAAGTCTTCTTTTCCTTTGGGTAGATACCCAATAGTGGGATTGATCAAATGGTAGTTCTACTTTTAGTTCTTTGAGGAATCTCCATTTTGTTTCCCATAGGGGTTGTACTAATTTGCCATCCCACCAACAGTGTATAAGAATTCCTTTCTCTCTGCATCCATGCCAGTATCTATTGTTTTTGAACTTTTTAATAAAAGTCATTCTAACTGGGATGAGGTGATATCTTATTGGGGTTTTAATTTGCATTTCCCTGATGGTTAGTGACATTGAGCATTTTTTCAAATGTTTGTTGACTATTTGTCTTTCTTCTTTTGAGATGCTTCTGTTCGTGTCTTTTGCCCACTTTTTAATAGGGTTGTTTATTTTTTTCTTGCTGATTTGCTTGAGGTCTTTGTAAATTCTGGATATTAGCTCTGTATTGGATGTATAGGTTGTGAATATTCTCTCTCTTTTTGTAGATTGCCTATTTGCTCTGTTGATTGTTTTCTTAGCTGTGCAGATGCTTTTTAGTTTAACCGAATCACATTTATTAATTTTTGTTGTTGCCGTATTTGCCATTGGGGTCTTAGTCATAAATTCTTTGCTTAGGCCAATAGAAGAGTTTTTCCTACATTTTCTTCTAGAATTCTTATGGTTTCAGGCCTTATATGTAAGTCTTTTATTCATCTTCAATTAATTTTTATGAGTGGTGTGAGGTAGGGGTCATGTTTCATTCTTCTGCATGTGGCTATCCAATTTTCCCAGCACTATTTATTGAATAGGGTTTCTTTTCCACAGTGTGCATTATTGTCTGCTTTGTCAAAGATCAGTTTGTTGTAGGTAGATAGTTTTATATTTGGGTCCTCTGTTCTGTTCACTATTATCACTTCTATTCAACATAGTGCTGAAAGTCCTAGCCAGAGCAATCAGGCAAGAGAAAGAAATTAAGGGTATCCAAATGGGGAGAGAGGAGGTCAAACTATCACTCTTCACTGATGATATTATCTTGTATCTATGAAACCTGAATGATTCCACCAACAGTCTCCTGGAATTGATAAATTCAGCACAATCTCAGGACAGAGAATTAATGTACATAAATCAGTAGCATTTCTATATATTAATAACTACTAATAACAGTAAAGCTGTGAGTCAAATAAAAGACTCAATACCATTCACAATAGCTACAAAGAAAATAAAATACCTAAGAATATACTTAACCCAGGAGGTGAAAGATCTCTATAAGAAAAACTATGAAACTCTGAGGAAAGAAATTGCAGAGGATGCAAACAAATGGAAAAACACATGATGCTCATGTATAGGTAGAATCAACATTGTTAAAATGTCCATACTATCCAGAGTGATTTCCAAATTCAATGCAATCCCCATCAAATTACCAATGTCATACTTCAGAGATTTAGAAATAATAATTCTACACTTTGTTTGCAACCAGAAAAGAGCCCAAATAGCCAAAGCAATCTTAAGCAAAAAGAACAAATCTAGAGGCATCACAGACTTCAAGCTATATTACAAGGCTATCACAACCAAAACAGTGTGGTATTGGTACAAAAGTTCAGGTATTTGATGTAAGGACTAGTGATGACATAATTATTAGCTAAAAACAGATCTTGCTCCACTTGATAAATATGTTCTCCTTTGACTTCTGATAGTTGACCTGTAGGACTTTTTTCCTTAGGATGCTTGACTGAAGAACACAGTGTTGATAGGAATGGCTGGTGTGCAAAAACAAAAAGGTAAATTTTCTTCCACACATGTCCTAAACACATTCATATCCTGGGCTTTCCAAATGGGATAGGCAGCCATGTACAAGAGTTCTCAATTCTGGTTACCTTGCCATGGGCATGCTAAGTGAACCCTCTCATATCTAGTGTAGTGTGTAGACGTGGGGCTACCACTCAGCAAGAGAGAAAAATGGACTTAGCCAATCAATCACTAATTTTAAACAACTGGATTAAAAATTTATTTGTAAACATGTCCAAAAGTGAGGGATTTTATAGGGAACAAATAAAACCCTATATCACAATACCCTCTAGAACATCTCTCAAAGCAACAAAAAGAATGTGTCAACTAATTGAAGGAAGTTTCCTCCCTAGGCTGGCCATCATCACTTACTGTGAAATGAGTAAATCTGATTTTTTAACAAGTTTTGCTTTCAGCAGATTTTTTAATTGTTTTCTTTCTTTGCTTTGGTTGTTTTGGTGACAGGTTCTCAAGTGATATTTGAAGGAAGGTTCATTGAGGACATTGTCGATATTGGAGTATAGTGGACAAGTTATATAATGTCCAAAATGGAGTAGATTTTAAAGTTTTTAATAATATTTCTTTATGCTACAATTGTCCAGATTACAACTGGAGACATTTGTTTTAATTATCTGGGCTTCCCAAAGGGAACATTTTATCAGATGGTGCTATGGTTTGCATATGGTTTGTTTGTCTTCACCAAATCTCATGTTGAAATTTAATCTCCAGTGTGGCAGTGTTGGGAAGTGGGGCCTAGTGAGAGATGTTCAGGTCAAGAGGTCAGATCCCTCATGAATGCCTTCCCTGGAGGGTAAGTTCTCATTCTATTAGTTCCCAGGAGACCTAGTTGTTAAAAAGACCCTAGTACCTTTGTACCTCTCTTTCTCTTGCTTCCTCTCTCACCATGTGATCTCTGCACATACAGGCACTTCTTAACCTTCCCCGGTCAGTAGAAGCAGCCTAGGGCCCTCACCAGATGCAGATGCCCAATCATGAACTTTCCAACCAGCAGAATATTTTTTTTAATAAATTACACAGCCTTAGGTGTTCCTTTATAGAACACAGAATGAACTAAGACAGATGGTAATGTGACACTAATGTACAAAGCAGAAATATACTTCTATCCACGGTCTTAAGTGTACACAAATTATCACTTTTTATTTTTTTTTTACTTCAATTTAATTTCTGACTCCAAATCCTTATTCAAACAGGTTAACAGATTACTAAGCCTCTGCACTTCCTGTAGTTCCCTACTTTCTCCTCAATGTTGTATCAGGCTTCTCATGTCTGGGGACAAAACATTGACTGGAGGCAGGTAGTAAGAAGGGCTTAAAATGACCATGTGATCTTCAGTCATGATCCATGAAGGCTCCTGCGAAGTCATTCCTCATCTCAGACAACATTACCATTGGAACAGGGGCATAGTTTTCTATTTCGTCTTTAAAATGCACCATTGAGCCAATCAGCTTTGGGGTCATGCTCACAGAATGGCCAGGAAGCAGGTTGTAGATTTAAGCTATTCCAAGATCCTTAGGCTCTCTTTCTTATTTGTTTTCCCAACCCCAGGACAATAAATTTCTAGTCTGTGAGAAAAGAGAACCTCTCTTCCCTATGCTTTTCCAAAACTCTGAATATAAGTAAAATCCTGAATATAAGTAAGCTTCTCTTTATCTTCTCTAATAACTCACTAGGATATCCTGAGGATGTCATGGAGATCCTAAAAAGTTAGCCTCTTGGAAATTAAAGTCAGAAAAGTATGTGGACTACTTCTGTTTTTCAACCCTTCTCATATATCACCCCCAAAAATGAAAACACAGTTGCCTATCTAATTGAATAGGCAGAAAATGGGAATTAAAAAAGAAAAATTTCTTTACAGATTTGGGCTTTTTGTGGAATAATAAAAAGAAGATAAAAAAGAAATTTTTATAATATGTAGAAACATTATCCATCCAAAATTACATGGACTTATTTTTTCTGGTGCAATTGTAAGCATTAAGAAGGATATCCTTTATTCATAGAGTAAGATCAGTACCTAGAATATAACAGAGGGTCAATGAACATGTGAAAGAATGAATGAATGAATAATGTTTCATAAACTCAATTTCCTAGTTATCCTGTCTTGTACCACAGGGCAAATTCAATATATCTCTGCTATTCTGTCACCTCAAACTAAACCTTATAAGAGTCTTCTAATTATTATCAAATTCAGCTTTTTATGCCAAGAGTCATGAGAATCACAATAGAAACTATTATCACTATTGCCCTCAAGGAGCCTCTTGTTTAGTTAGAGACAAGGCTTATACCCATATATGATTTTAAAGTAGTAGAAAGCATGGGTGAAAGAAACATTCTGCCTATTATGGAAGCTCCAAGTAAAAGGAGATCACTGCAGACTACAGTAGATGGAAGATGCTGGAATGAAACAAAGGATCCTGAGATGCATTATAAATGTCTTTGGCAAGTGGAAAAGAGAGGATGGGAACAGCATGAATACAGGTGCAAAGGGGGTAGGACATGTTTTATTTCAGAGCAAGGAGTCTAAGCTGTCTTGAGAAGAAGATGGGATAGAAGCAATAGGTTATGGTGAACTAGCTTAAGTAGTAGGGAAGTTCAAACTTTCCCTCTGTAGGTTTGAACAAACAGACAATAGAAAGATTAACAGGAGGGAACGTATACAAATTTATTAACATGCACAAGAACATGGGAATCATGCCAATATGAGACTTAAAAAGGGATAGACAGTTGAGTCCTGAATACCCTCTTCATAGGGAAGAGGGAAATGGGAGGGGGGCTATAGGCAATTTTAGAGTGGTAGTTAATGATTTTTAGACCCTTGGAGGCAGATATTACCTTGTAAACAATTTTCTTAGGAAACTAAATGGGACAGGCAAGTTACAGGGAGGTGTTAGGGTGGAATTGCCCTGTGAACAAAGGTTGTCTTCTTATGTAGTTAAAGTCTCCAGGTAATCTTTTGGAACTGCCCTCAGAAGAGTAGATTAAAAGTCTATCTGAGAGTGGTAATGACTTGTAGTCTCTTCTCCTCTTTAGTGATTAATCTTCCTGTTGTTATTTGATGAGATTCCTAGGGAGGGTGTCTTAAGACAGTTACATTTCTTTTAAAAAGAAATCTCCTTAGTGATAAGGAAATTCTAGAGAGAGTTCCTCCTTGTGCTTGAGAGGAGGAGGGAGAGAAGGAAAAAGAGGTTCAAAAGTCTTTGGTTCTGAGGCAGCTTCTAAGGCCCCCAATTTCTTTTAATTCAAAGTGTTCAGCATGTCAAAGCACCATACTTTGGGGTATCATTCCCTGCACCCCAACAATAGCAAGAAGATATATTTCAATGTGATTGAAGAACCACAGTAGAACTTTGGACATCTGATCAGTGGATACCCGTGACTACCACAGTGGGAGATCTTGTTGTGAAATCTAAGCCCTACATATTTGAGGGCCAAAGTAGCACTTTTGGTTAAAAAAATAAAAATTATTTTTAATTTCCATTGCTATATCATAGCTCCTTAATAGGTTATAAACTAAAATTGAGAAGAGAGGAGATATTCAATAATACCTTGTTAAGTGATTAATTAAGGTATATAGGTCTTTAAATCTATAATGAGAAAATATGGACTCCAACTAGCTCCATGATGTTGGGCAAGCCACTTAGTTTTACCAAGCCTCAGTAAAATTCCCTGTAAATAAAGAGACTGTAAAATCAAGAGCCCTGTGAAATAAAGAGACTGTATTTTAAAATATTCAACTCTCTTTGGGCTCTCAAAGCAAATAATCAATTTGTAATCAATAATTGATAATCGGTTATCAGTCCAACTATGGAAACAAGTCGCAAAAGATTTTCTGAAAGAAACAAAGCCTGAGGGGATTTTAAAAAGAAAATAAATATCAACAAGCAAGGATGAGAAAAGGATCAATGAATTTTCATTTAATTACCAAGGTAACACATCAATGAAATTACGTTGTAGGCTAGGACTATTTTCAACAAAAATAGGGAAATACAAAAACAGATGTGCCCATGCATGCGTGTGTGTGCGCGTGCGCGCATGTATGGCTAGAGGCACTCTCCATCCTTACTCCAGAATAAAGTGAATATGTTCTCAGCGACCTGTGTTCTCTGCTGTGACTTGCACGGTAAGCTGGGAAGTCAACAGAGACTTAGCAAAAGTTTCAATTTAGCTGAAATCAATCAACATTTGAAATCAACTGAAACCTCACTGAATGTAATTCAGATGATTCTCTGCTCACTATACTTCAGGGTGGGGTGAGATGGGGGAGGTCAGAAAGTCATAGTTTTCAAAATTCATCAATAGAACAAATCACTCAAGACACTTGAATTAAGTTTTCCTCCTGTTTGGATTCCTGTCTTTATTATACAGTTTAGGACACAGATCATATATTTGTACCCTACTCCAGATTTTTATCTCATTGTGCACTATTGTTTATCAATAAGAAAGAAGGAAAAGGCTAAGATGGAAGTAGAAGCATTTTGGACCCACCAGAAATAGTCCTTGGATTTGTTCCTTCACATATAAGGTATTGAAAACACTAGAGGATGAGTATACAATCACTTACAGTCAGCCTGTCTTGATCCTCTGCACCTCCCAAAAAACCTGACATGAAAAGATGATCTGGAGCAATACAATTGGGGGGAAAGGGCATTTGTTGAAACCTTAAAATCTGTACCCCTATAATATGCCGAAATAAAAAAAAAAATTGTCTTTCTCAGGAATTTACACTGAGGGATAAAGCAATACATCAATTGTTGAAAGGATGCATATAGGAAATGTCAGAAGGTAGGATCCAGGTCACAAAGGACCATGACAAATTAAAATAGTGAGAAAGCAGAAAACTGAGTAAGTAAAAGACACGAGTTGAGGGGAAGCTAGACAGAAGTCAAAGGAGAACTGAGTAGACTCTTAGAGAAATGTAAATATGTAACAAAGGGAATGGCCTGAAAAAACAGCAAAAAATATTTTCTCCTCCACTCCTTTTTGGGGACTAAAGCCTGCATCCCTGCCTCAGGCCAGTGGTTGGGAGGGGCAGGGTGAGTCTTTTGTTATTTGAGCTAAAGGAGAAGGCTCATCACAGACCTGGTAAAGGGAGGTCCTGGGTAGAGGTCACTGAGAGATTGTCTTCAGCAGAGATGGGACTGTCAGCACCATTAACTATAGTTGAACAGTAGTTGCCTGAAGCTGAGAACCCATCCTTTAAAAGCTCTGTATTTCTGCTTATTGTTAGGATGATGGCATTTCAGATAGGAGTCTCCATTCTCCTTGTTTGCCAACAAGGTAATAAAATGTCTCTTTTCTTCCTCCTCTAACCACTTGTCCTCATTCTTCTGATTCGGCCTTGTGGCACAGAGACCAATGTGGCAAGAAACTGAGGTCTGTGTCTGGTCAACATGCAGAGAGAAACTGAGGCCCTCAGTCCAACAGCCCATGAAGAAAGGAATCCTGCCAACAACCATGTGAGTGAGCTTAGAAGCCATCAATCTTTAAGATGACTGTAGTCACAGCCAATACCTTGTTTGTGACCCTGTGAGAGACCCTTAGCCAAAGGACCCAGTGAAGCCTTGTCCATATTCCTAACTCACAGATATTTGAGATAATAAATACATTTTGTATTAAGATGCTAATTTGGGGGATAATTTGTTAGGCAGCAAAAGATAAATAAATAATACATTCCCAATGCCTAAACCAGTGCTTTTTGTTCTATAGCAGATAATCTGCAAAGTTCATAGTAGCCATGCTCACCTCCACCCAAATGAAAGCTCTGCCTGTGATTAATCTTTGACCCCAACACCAGGTGGTTTTCACTGATGACCTTGGTAAGGAAATAATATTAAAATGACACTGGAGCAAGGAAAGCTCTAGTGTGAGATTAAAACAAACAGAAACAAACAGTGTTGCTGTCTCTTAAGTGACTGCAGAGTTCTGTGATCTGGAAGCACAGACTCAAATTATCTACAGCTGCCCCTTAAACATTTCATCAGTAAATGCACAGCAACAGTCTTGTTCCTGGTGATGTTTGCAGTGAAAACAAACACTCCTGATTGATTTTTCCCTCCAATACAATGAGTTATCCATGTTCTTTGTCAGTGTGGGCAAACATGTATGCATGCGTGATGGAAAAGTGCACATCTTCTCACTTGCTCAATATAGAGAGTTATGAAAAACTAAGATTTGCATTAAGTTTTCAAAGACTTTGATGGCTCATCACACCACAGTATAAATTAAGAGAATGAAAATAGAATAATTTTATTATGAGCTGTTCATCCATGTACTAATTCATTCATTCATTTTCTTATTCAACAAATACTTGTTATGCATCTACTATGCATTAGGCGATGTTCAAGGTCCAGGAGACCAAACCAGGAATAAGATAGATTACCTGACATCAAGGAGCTTGAGGTCTAAGGGGAAGGTAGATAAGAAACAGTCTCTTCTCTTACAAACCTATAAAATGTGATCAAAATAACTATTGATTCTTTAGATTGCTATAATGTTCCTAAATTTAAATATCTCACTGAAATTTCACAGAACATTAGTTCTTGTTTTTCTAGATGAAATTCTTGACCATACTGTGTAAGATGAGCCTAGTCATTCTGTCAAAACCAATCTGGGACCTTCAACCTCTCTCCCCTGCAGTGTGGGTCACACCTGCTGTGCTTGCGGTTCCATCTTCGCAGCTCCAAGAGGCCACAAGTTCCTTCACCACAGCTTCTGTCACCTTGTCATCTACCCTGTGACCTGCACTGGTCACAAGCACCATAGACAGGATGCTGGGATTCCTAGAGGCCGAGAAATGGACTCAGTGACCTTTGAGGATGTGGCTGTGAACTTCACCCTGGAGGAATGGGCTTTGCTGGGTCCTTTCCAGAAGAATCTCTACAAGATGTGATGCAGGAAACCTTCAGGAACCTGGCAGCTATAGGAAAAAAATGGAAAGATCAGAACATTGAAAATCAGTGTAAAAATCCCAGGAGAAAACTAAGAAGTCTTATTGAGGAGAGAGTCTTTGAAAGTAAAGAGTGTAGTCAGTGTGGAGAAACTCTCAACCAGGTTCCAGATGACACGGTGAACAAGAAAAATCCTCCTAGAGTAAAACCATGTGAAAGCAGTGTGTTTGGAAAAGTCTCCGTTGATCATTCTTCTTCTAATAGGCTCATTGGAGCTGACACTGCACACAAACCATCTGACTATGAGGAATGTAGACAAAAGCCATATACACATAAGCAATATGAGAAAGCCTTCAGTTATCAGCACTCTTTTGGAACATATGAAAGGTCTCCCACTGGAAAGAAACCCAATGATTGTAAGGAATGTGGAAAAACCTTCAATTCTCTCACAGGCTTTTGAAATCACGTGTTAATGCACAGTGGAGATGGACATCATAAATGTATGCTTTGTGGAAGAGCATTTGCTTTTCTCAGTTTATATCATAAACATGAAAGAATTCACACTGGAGAGAAACTGTATAAATGTAAACAATGAGGTAAAGCTTTCTGTACCTCTGGTTCCGTATGAGTACATGAAATAACTCACACAGGAGAGAAGACATATGAATGTAAGGAGTGTGGGAAAGCATTCATTCATTTCAGTTCCTTTAATATACATGAAAGGACACACACTAGAGAAAAACCTTATGAATGTGAGCTATGTGGGAAAGCATTTGCTCAGCAAGGAGCATTCAGTGGCACATGAGAATGCACACTGGAGACAGACCTCATGAATGTAAGATATGTGGGAAAGCCTTTTATTCTCCCAAGCCATTTCAAACACATGAAAGAAGTCACAATGGAAAGAAACCCTATGAATGTAAGCAATGCAGTAAAGCCTTCAGTTCTTCTACTTCCTTGCAATATCATGAAAGAATTCACACTGGAGAGAAAGCCTATGAATCTAAGTTCTGTGGTAAGGCTTTCAGGTCTACCAAGAATGTTCAACTGCATGAAAGGACACACACTGGAGAGAAGCCATATGAATGTAAGGAATGTGGGAAGGCACTTAATTTTCCCAGTTCCCTTCATATTCATGAAAGGACTCACACTGGACAAAAACCCTACGAAAGTAAGCAATGTGGGAAAGCATTTCATTGTGTCCCTTCCTTTCATAAACATGAAAGGACTCACACTGGAGAGAAACCCTATGAATGTAAACAATGTGGTAAAGCCTTCAGTTGTTCCACTTCCTTTAAATATCATGAAAGGACCCACACTGGAGAGAAACCCTAGAATGTAAGCACTGTGGTAAACCCTTCAGGTCTTCCAAGCAGATTTGAATACATGAAAGGACTCACACTGGAAAGAAACCCTATGAATGTAAACAATGTGGTAAAGCCTTCAGGTCTTCCACTTCCTTTCGAAATCATGAAAGGACCCGCACTGGAGAGAAACCCTATGAATGTAAGCATTGTGGTAAAACCTTCATGTCTGCCAACTGCGTTTGCATACATGGAAGGATTCACACTGGAGAGAAACCCTATGAATGTAAGGCATGTGGAAAAGCCTTCATTCGTTCCAGTGCCTGTCGAAGACATGAAAAAACTCATGCTGTTGATGTATAACAGAAATCCTACTATTGTAAGGAATTTGGAAAGCATTCAATTTTCCCAGTTTCTTTCAAACACCAAATAACAGAATGGAGAAAGACCCTATGAGATAATTGACTTTTGATTTGAGAAGAGAGATCTGAGATAGGATAATAAAATCTAGAGTTGGGAGTTGAATAATTCCATGATACAATTCCATGATACAATGAGCTATACCAATAGCTCATTTAAGTGAAATTTTGAAGGCAGACATGGAGGAGGTGGAAGGGGAGGCAGGAGAGGCAGGCACATGCTGTGTAACTTTTATGGAAGGAAATCTGTATATGAGTGGACCCACACAGTTCAAACCTGTGTTGTTCAAGGGTCAAATGTATTTGGCTCTCACAAAATCGAGAGGCTTAGTGCATTTGTGGATAGCCCAAAGTGGAGCCCAAATTGGCAAAGTGCCAGCAGATTGTGCTTCATAGTCTCTGAGGGCCCTATAACCTCTAACTGGCTTCCTGTCCTCAAAGACTTTGCCCTCCATACTTTATCTGATTTACTGCTGCTTGAAAACAACTAAACTAATGAAAAGGTCAACTCCATGACTATGTTTGGCCTCCTGTAGAGTCCTCACAGGTATAATAAAAAATCACAGGTAATTATCCATCCTCTACATGGAAAATCAAAATAATTGAAGTTCAGACACCAGGTAAAAAATGATCAATTTTGAGTTATAAATGTCAAAGTAATTTGAAAATCTACTCAAGGAATTATTTTCTTCTGTGATAGATACTGCTGTTGTCTGATACTGGGAATTGACCCAGGCAGATTTTGTAATCATTGTTCCTCCTCTTCTTTCTTCTTCATCAACTCTTCTACTCACTGAGTACATTCTATGTGATAGACACTAAGGTATTTGACAGAAGATCTGGATTTTTCCAGGCTTTGACACTAATTAACACTGAATCTAAGATGTCATCAATTATAATATTCACCATTATTTATGTAACACTAAGAAAGAAAAAACTTTAAATTAAATTGTGACTAATGCTTTTTAATGACTTATAAATTTTATTGTATAATTTTTGGACTTATTTAAATATAGATTTTAATCATGTTTTACTATTATGCATACATCAAAAGGGAAATATGAGTGGAATAATTGACTTAATTCCTAGGGATTTTTCAAATTCATCGTCCAACTCTTTTGAAGCCTTTTTTTTTTTTTTTGAGACAGAGTCTCGCTTTGTTGCCCAGACTAGAGTGAGTGCCGTGGTGTCAGCCTAGCTCACAGCAACCTCAAACTCCTGGGCTCAAGCAATCCTGCTGCCTCAGCCTCCAGAGTAGCTGGGACTACAGGCATGCGCCACCATGCCTGGCTAATTTTTTTCTATATATATTAGTTGGCCAATTAATTTCTTTCTGTTTCATAGTAGAGATGGGGTCTCGCTCTTGCTCAGGCTGGTTTCAAACTCCTGACCTCAAGCAATCCACCTGCCTTGGCCTCCCAGAGTGCTAGGATTACAGGCGTGAGCCACCGTGCCTAGCCCTTGAAGCCTTTTTAATTACCAAATTTTCATACTCATGTTTTGTTTTTAGATCTGTGTCACACTATAGAGTGCATTATATGTGATGTTGCCCCTTGGGCAATGAAGAACTCTGATGATGTAGTGTTTCTTAAGATTATGCTCCATAGACGTGATGTGCCCCATCTGGGTGATGGATTCGCTTGAAGCTGAGACGGGTGGGGCAAAGAGAAAACATGTAACCTAAACATTTGTACCCTCTTAATATGCTAAAATAGAAAATAATAAAATAAAAACAAAACAATAGGTGGTGCTCCACTATTGTTCCCCACATTTTCTTCCAAGCTGCTGACACCCATTCTGCAAGTGCTGATGTTGGCACATTCCTGCTTGGTGTTAACAGAAAAAAACTCTGTAAAATAATTTTAAAGAGATTTATTCTGAGCCAAATTTGAGGACCATGACCCAGAGCCATGCTCAAGAAGCCTTGAGCTCGCTGTGGCTGGGTTACAGTTTGGTTTTACACATTTCAGGGAGACAGGGGTTACAGGTAAAGTCATAAATCAATACGTGGGAAGCATACATTGGTTTGGCCCCAAAAGGTGGGCCATCTCGAAGAGGGGCCTTACAGGTTATAGGTGGGTTTAAAGATTCTTTGACTTGTAATTGGTTAAAGACATGAAGCTTTGTCTAAAGGCTTGGAATGTTTTAAGATAAGGAGCTGTTTATCAGAGATAAGCCACCCGGACATATATTTGTTGTGTAAATTGAGGACCTGCAGGTTTTTCTTGCATATCTTTAGGCCTGTTAATGGGTCACAAAGGATGTCCCCAAGAAGGGAGATGGGTATGATGAAGCGTGCCTGACTTCCCTCCTCCTGTCAGGCAATTTAGGTTTAGAATATTCCTTTGGCCAAGAGTGGGTCCCTTCAGTCAGCGGGTGGGGGATGAGCCTTAAGATTTTATTTTAGTTCACATTGGTGAGGTACAGGTAAAGCTTTTACATAAACATGAATGACAAAATACAGCAGAGTTTCATCTACCTGTGGGTATCTCCCTTTCTTAGATCCCATAAAGCACTTGGTTGTTGCATTGAAAGAAAATGTAAAATTGTCCTCATTCCTGCAATACAGATATGTGTTTCACTATTACCAAATTGACATCCCACTATTCTCTCTGCCTCTCTGCATTCCCAATATCTTAATGTTTTAATACCAAATCATAGAATAATCCATGGAAGATACTTTAAATGCTAGTTAAACTTATTACTACACTGTATATAAGTGCGTATGAGTCAATTGAAATGACAATATGAACATTATGCATGATCTAGCTGGTGCCCATTCACACAATAATTACATGACAATGACCACCTGGCTGCCATCAGTTCTAAGACACCAGCAACCGCTCCAAACATCTTGATTTCAGAAATGTTAAAATTGGGAAGAGGGAGTACATCTTGGAATTGACAGAATACGTATATTCCAAGTAAAATCAATAATGTGTTTAGATTACACTTAAGCCTGAGTTCCAGTGTTCCCCCTCCCTCTATGTGAGTTCATTAGCAGTTGCAAAATGAGATTGAGAAGGAAATCCAGGGATTCTACCCACACTTTTACATAATTTAGATAAAACTATTCAGTGTGGTTGTGTATCATTCTGATGATGTTAAGAGCTCTGCCTCCATGAAGCAGCAAGGTTGTAAAGCCGGCTCAGTCCAAGCATGGGTGAGGGAGCTTGATTTGAAGAGAAACATCTCATTTCAGGACTCTTTTCTCCTGATTCCCTTTTTTTATTACAAAAACACATCAAGGAAGCTCTTCTTTCAGGGAAAACCTGAATGTTCACTAACAACATTGGAAATGACTCAAAATGATTCTCTTCCTAGGATTATGTGCATTTTAATAGAGAACTCTAAAAGACAGAATGAAACCTTCAAAACCCAGAAGAATTAGTTTCCCTAAGAGGATATGTATGAGGTAATACTTTGGTTGGGACGGATTTCCTAGTGCACCTCTTTCTGCTTCATCACGAGGACAGCTCAATTTCCTAACATCACATGGGTGTAAGCCACAGATTTCCTCAGTGAGTTGTCTCACCAGAGCCAGTCCCTGAGACTGAAGATTTCCTGAAGTGCTCCTTATTTCTTAAATTAAAAAGAGCAAGAGATGTTTTCTAGAAGGCCAAGAATATCACGGTCATGTCAGATGTCCATGTTTCCCTGGCATTGGTTTCTCATCTTTAAAATAAAATGGTTAAATAGAGTGATCTCTGACACTTCTTTCTGCTCTCCTCTTTTATCATTCTGTGGCAATATACAGTGAAAAGAGAACTGGGAGAGAAATAGGGTGACTGAGTCCTGGTCCCAACTCTGCCACCACCTAGTTATATAACCTAGTCCAGGTCACTTAACCTCTGTAAACCTCAACTGCAAAAGGAGAAAGTTGGAAAAAATTATGTCTAAAATTCTATCTAGGTCTACATTCTGTTTGCAGCTTCCATTTGTAAGTGACCATATCATTTCTACTCTTTGGAAAACCTTGCTCAGAGACACATATCCAAAGCTATTTCAGTTCAGAAACGGAGAACTTAGAAAGAGAGTAAACAAAAAAAAATGGAAACCAATTTTACATTCTATAGGTAAGTATTAAAGCAAGGAGAAACTTTAAAAGTATAAAATATAGAAAGACTGTGAACCTAAAAGAATACCAACATAATGTACAATTGTATGTTGAAAACCTTTTTAATAAACATCCTTGGCAGGAAAATAAATGACTATGCCACCAACTAAGGGAGTTTATGGTGTGTTTAATCAGAAAAACTCACTATGAAAAACTGAATCAAAACCCCTGTGTGACAGAGTGTTGATGACTTGGGAGGAACAGCAGCTGTAGGGGCAGCAGCAGCAGCAGAAAGTCCAAAGTGGCAACTGATACAGAGCAGCTCATTTGGAGTGTGGGGTTTCAGGGCATAGAGGTGATAACAAACTCTACAAACACCACTCGAGTCATAAATTAGGGGGCAACTCTACTATATGCACCATGAGAAGTAGTGAAAAGATCCAGGGTACATTGATAGCAGTTGTGGCCAAACCAACAATCACTTTTGAGATACCATGCCAACGTTTCTACTAGGCATCCTTGAAAAGGGAATATCTTTTGAAATAAAATGACTTCACTTGGCTGAAGAGTGTGTTAGCGCCTGCTGATGGTTCTTTGTGGCGTAAGGAAAGTAATATCAGCATAACAATTAATGCAAGGAAGGACAGAGTTCTTCACTGTTAGTCAGTTATATATGAGGATGTGATGCTATACTGTGACCCCAAACAGGAGAAAAAGATTGGAACATAAAATTAACTTATGATAGCTGCAGCCCTACAAGTAGAGGCCATGTTTTGATTATCTGTTTTCTCTCTTCACCCATAAATTTATCCTTTGAGCAATAAATAGCCAGCTCACATACAAAGCAATCTTCTTCTGATTAGTTTTTACCTTGTTCTCCCAAAGCCACATCAAAAAGGTACCAATTTAGATGATGAAGCCAGACCTAATGGCCTAGCTGCATCATATAAAGGTTCCACACAGGATGAGCAATGTGGATTCAAAAAGCTAAAAAAAGCAATTCCTGGGTTCGGGTTTTCCATTAAGAGTTTTTGTTTTCTCTTTTAAAGAGCAGATTTCAAACCCAGTAAGATTCTTCCTGATGTTTTTCGTATTCTGCTGTGTACCTGAAATGGTGACTCAGTCTGTAACCTCTTAGACAACATGAGGGCTAAACCTTCAGACAAACCAGAAAATGGTCTCAACGTTTGAATAGCAAGTCAATTAAAAATATATATTGAGCTCATCTTACAATCTAGGCACCGGCATAAGGGAGGTGGAGAAAAACAGGGTGTATTAGTCAGTTTCTTCTGTGTATAACAAATAGCTTTAAACATCTCAGTAATTTACTGCTATGAACATTTATTTCATACCCATGAGTTTGTTTGTAAGTTGGCTGTCATTTCAATGATCTCAACCAGGCTAAGCCTAACACTACATAAGGTTCCTGTCTGCTTCATATTGTAGGACTCAGTCTGCAGAAGCATTGGGTATCTGGGTCATGCTATTTTCATTGACAGTAGCAGCTCAAACAAAAGAGCTGATAGAAACTTGCAATACATGGCAATTATCAATTTATTGCCTCTCAACCCCAAATTCACCCTTTAGTACCTGCTCTATAATAATAGACAGGACTCTGTAATCATTTGTCTTTTAGAGCTGTGGTCCCCAGCCCCCTGGGCTGGTACCGCCAATCCGTGGGAACCAGGTCTCCTGAGTTCCGCCTCCCCCAACCCCCCCCTTTAAGTGGAAAAATTATCTTGCATGAAACTGAGGAAAAGGGTCGCACAGCAGGAGGTAATCCGGCCAGCCAATGAAGCTTCATCTGTTTAGCTGTGTTTACAGCTGCTCCTCATCGTTTGTATCACCCTCCATCCATGGAAAAAAATTGTCTTCCATGAAACTGGTCCCTGGTGCCAAAAATGTTGGCAACTGCTGCCTTAGAGTAAACATGTTCTTTACAGTAAGCTTTATCAGTGGAGGGACATGGCAGAAGGAATGGGCCTACTTTTTCTGGTGCCTGCATGCTGTGTTCTTCTTTGCTTCTGCTGCATGGTGCATGTGTGTAGGGACATCTAGTGTGCTCTGTCCCAGCTACGTGCTGAAAGTGCACCCTCCTAATATGGCGCTGGTGACATAATGACATGGCCTTCCTAATATGGGCACTGGTGAACTCCAGGCCTCATTCTGGCAGTGGTACCCTAGCTCTCTCTGTACACCCACCCAAGAGCCTTGGCTCACTTGTACCCCCAGGGGTTGTTTCCTACAGCACCCCCCCAACACAGGCACCATGGATCACAGGCTGTGTGCCACCTTGCCAGTGAGTGGGCTTCACATACGCTGACTCCCTCTGTGCTCCTGCCCATCAGCCTCAGTGACTGTGTGACTGTGGCCCAGCTCTGGCCAGGGCAACTCAGCAAAATTCTCTGCTACCCAGGAGGCTGTGGCCACACCCTCTCCAATGAGGACTAAACCTATTCCTGGGGAGCAGGCCTCTTCCAACTTTTTCATCCCTTGATTACTCTCTCTCTCTCTTTCTCCCTCAGCCCTTAACTTATCCCTTAAAGCTCCTTTTATGTCCTTTATATTAAACTTCTGCACAATAAACCTTACCCTTATTTAGCATGCTTTTCCTGGCCACCTCCCTGTTAATAGCTTCCCAACACCCTTCTTTCTATGTTTCAGATGGTATTTAAGCATGAACCCAAAGCCATCTTTTAGAGAATTACTCATTTTCCCTGGGTATCTTTCATGTGCACATGAGGCATACATGCTATTAAGCTTCTATTTGATCTTCTCTTATTAATCTGTCTTTTGTTACAGAGGTCCATCCCAAACTAAGAACTCAGAAGGATAGAGGAAGAAATTATTTTTTCCTCCACTACACCAACATATGGAAAGTAAACCTCCCCTACTAGATATTCAAATACGGATAAGAAGTCATCACTTGCCTCAAAGAGCTTCAAGTCTAATAGAGAAAAATCTACATATGAACAAATAACTTATAACTCAAGATTATAAAGTGAAATACTTGACATGTAGTCAAGACATAGAGTTAACCCCCCCCCCAAAAAAATAAAGTATCCAGAAAGCTTTGGAGGGGGGAACATGGAATCTGACCAGGGGTCAAGAAGACCTGTCGTGAATAGCAAGGTTGTGTGCAGAGTTAGACTAAAGGAGGAAGGGATGGGAGAGGCAAAAGGAACACAAACAGTAGAGAGGCCAGAGGGATCTACATCATGAACTGATATTTGTATAGCATTTCCCTCATTTCAACTTAGAATCACCCCCATTATCCCATTTGATTTGTAATGAACCCAGTGAAGTTAAGCCATAATGCCAATGCACGGAAATGTTTTCCATTTTCTTGAAATGAATCCAAACTTAGATTATTTCTGCTCAATATAGAGCAAGAGTCGAAAATTGTTTTTGTGTGAGAAAAAGACTGTGTATATTAGCCCCAAGTGGGAATTGAGAAGAAAGATGTTCTATCCATTCAAATTGTTTCTAAAGATAAATCAAATGTGACATTGGCCCCCAAGACATTATGAGCAGCATTGTATCATCCTTGTTTCTAACAAAGAAATGTTATTGTTTTAAAATTCTGCCCAAATTCCCCAGGGAACAATGTTGTCTTTATTTCGTGCTTTTGTTTCTGGCTTTCTGGAAGAAAGCTCCAATAACATTGTCTTACAGTGTTGTTTACACACACACACACACACACACACACACACACACACACACACAGACACTCACTCCTCATTCTCCAAACAATGAGCCCATATTTCAAGATTTACTTCAAGGCCCGCTCTTCTGCTCCATTCTGTCTTTTTCTCAGAGCTCTCACTTCTCACACCCCGCTTCCCAAACCTGGCTGAACCATAATGACGCAAGGGGCTCCTTTAAAACAAATTTTTTTCTGGGCCCCACTTGAAATTCATAATCTCTGAGGCTGAGTCTGCATTTCAAAGTTTCTCACATGATTTTAATGTGACCCAGCATCCATCAGCTATTAACCATTAACTAATGAGCATCACATGATTACTACTTAATTGTTGTCTGACTGATTTACATATGTTGACCTATGTTCTATATCGGTGCTTCTCAACCTTCAAAGGGCATGTGAATCACCTAAACATCTTGTTAAATGCACATCCTGTGTCACTAGCTCTAGGATGGAGCCTCAGATTTTGCATTTCTAACAAGCTCCCAGGTGATGCTGACTCTTCTGGTCATCGCACCACACTTTGAGTCACCAGCTTGTAGGTGTTGAACACCTTGGGAACACAGTCTCCACTTTCAAGTTCTTTTCGTGTTTCAAATTATATGATCAATAAATATTATTCAATTCAAGGCCATTATTTAAAATTATGTTTATTTAATCCAATGCAACATTTAATTCTTCCCTTTGATATATAACTTTATGAAGTGGTCCAACCCATTTCTTTTTCCTAAAATTTTCTACCCTTTCTCTCAGGATCTCAATAATTAAGATTCCACTACCGCTTGAGGAGGTTGATTATTTTATCTGCTATTCCTGCTGAGAATTTAAGGTGCAAGGAAAATACAGAGATGCTCATACTTGAAGACAAGGTTTAGACCATGTAGTAGAGTCCTCCTCAATATATAATGTGAAAACTAGTTGCATCAGAACTATCTAGAATGCCTGCTGAGATAGGAATCTGTACCTCATCTAAACCTCCTAATACTTGGGGAAGGGTTTAGGAATGCATATTAAGTAAGCTTCCCAGGCTCAAGCACATTAAAGTTTCAGTAACATTGATCTAGCCAGTTTTTTTCTTCTGAGAGTTGAGAAAATTGAGGTCCAGAGGAGGAGGAGGAGGAGGAGGAGGAGGAAGGTAAGAAGGAGGAGGAGAGTAAATACCACCACGAATAGTTGACATTTATTTAGTACATGCCGTTGGGGCTCAGAAAACAATACCTCAAAATATGGCACCTTGGCTTGCTGAGTACTTTGAACTGAAGGAGATTGGGAGAGCCTCAGAAGCAAGGTCTTTCTGATATTCTCCTTCCCTCTTTTCTCCCATTCTCCCATTCCCTGTTCTCCCCTAAGGCATATAGAAACCAGAATTCCTCTATCCCACGATGGGACATAGAAACTAAAAATCCTCTCCCCCAAAGCCTAGAAAGGTTGCTTTCTGACCTACCTCCCCAGAAAGTAAGTCATAAGACCCTCATTCCAGAGGGGTCCTGCCATATACCCAGGGGGAAGGAATGCTACACAGAGAGGCCAAGAAGAATCTGAACAAATAAGCTTTGCTAGCTTCCTCCCTCACACCAGTTTATTACCATTAGATCATACCCTTTTTGTCCAGTCATGTTTTTACACAACTATCCTCTTCCTTCATCAGACTTAACAAAAAAACACAGTGTTCCCTAGGTCTTTGGGCTTTCATTCCTGAAGGCTTCTATGTCATGTAACACTTTGTTACATAAATTTGTTATGTTTTTCTCTTGCTAACCTGTCTTTTGCTATAGGAGTGTCAGCCATAACCCTTGTGATGGGTGAGGAAAGATATTACCTTTTCATCCTTACAGGGTACTGTTATGATCACCTTACATACCAATTTAATTCAATTTTTTAATCTTCATAACAACCCTAGGAGATAGTATTATTATTTGAGGAAACTAGAGAGGTTAGGAAAGTTATCCAAGCTCATACAGCTAGTGGGTGACAGAGTTGGGTCTAGAACCCAGATCTCCTGGCAGTCTTTCATTGATTTTACCTTCTAGTTCACTTATCCTACCACAAATTATTTCACCAAAGGGTTCTTCCATCCCTTTCATGTATTCCCTGTTCCATCCCATTCTTAGAAATACTCAGAAGAGAACTAAGAGCCACCAGCATTGAGAACCATTCCAGTTCATCCCTTGCTCCGTACCTCTTCTTTACCTTTTAGCACAGCCAGCCCCACCTTGCAGTTCAGGCTGCTCTCTTACAAAGATAGGGTAAAGATAATTTTGATTTGCTAAGAAAGGTTAAAGGATAATATATGCCTCTCATACAAGTATAAAATGATTACATGTCACATGCTTTTATTTAACTCACCAATTAACAGGGAACTAGAAAAGATGTTACAACCAGTTCGTAGAAGGCACAGACAGAACCATAAATTTATATGCAGCAAAGTAATGTTGAAATGAGTTTGCAAAAAATGGGCGATATGTATTCATTACTGGGCAATAATTCATTGCATTTCACTGGACACAGCTAATTTGCATTTCTATGGACAAGAAGTATTTACGTTGCCATCAGTTTTCTATCGGTTAACCTCTGTCTCTTCAAGGTCATAGAATAGCCTGGTGAAAGGCAAAGGCACATACCTTTGTAGGATAAGATATTCCCCAGAGGCTCCATTGAAAGGATACTCAGTAATTTCCTTTGGCCTCTAAGAGCTAAGAGAGAAAACATCTCCTTTTCCCTGTGAAGGTTTGCTGAAAATCAACTGACAAAAGGCAGATTAATAGGAGAAAAGGCATACAAATTTATTAATGTGCATGGGGGAGAATCACAGAGTGCTTATCCCACCCCCAATGAGGTACAGAAGCTTATATACCTTTTTTTTTTTTGTAGGGAAGGGAGGAGATGGGGAATGTAGACAATTCTTTGAGGGGTAATAAGTGATTATTAAGAAGAATGAATGGACCAAAGACACAGAAATTCACTTATTAATAATTCTCTTTGGAATTTGAATGAGCTCGAGAGGTAAGCATTATCTTATGGAAAAGTTCATTCTTCAGTCTTCTTTTCTGCAATAGATAATGAGGCAGTAGGGAGGAGATAAAAGGCAATTGTATTTCTTTTGGTAAGAAGTTTTCTTGGTCAGATAAGGACATTTCAGACAGCATCCCTCCCGGCACTGGGTTGGGGAGCGAAAGACAAGGTTAGAAGGACCTTGATTCTGAGGCTTATTTCTCAGGCTTTTCAATTTTCAAAAGCACTCAGCATTCCCAAGCTCTGTGTCTTCGTCCATTTAGTGTTGCTATAAAGGAATACCTGAGGCTGGGTAATTTATAAAGAGAAGCGGTTTATTTGGCTCATTTTTCTGCTGGCTGGAAGACTGGGCATTTGGTGAAAGCCTTAAGCTACTTCCACTAATGGTGGAAGGCAAAGGGGAGCCATGGTTTGCTGAGACCATATGGTGAGAGTGGAAGCAAAAAGAGAAAGGGCCAAAGTGCCACACTCTCCAACAACCAGTTCTCACGGGAGCTAATATAGTGAGAACTCACTCATTGCTGTGAGGACAGCACTAAGACATTATTAATGAGGGATTCACCCTTATGACCCAAATATCTTCTCCGAGGGCTCACCTCCACCACTGGAGATGAAATTTCAACATGATATTTGGAGCAGTCAAACAAACCAAACTATAGCATGCCATATTTTTAGGAATTCTTTTCTGCATACCAATTGCCCATTCCAACATTTTATACTTTTTCTTATACTCTCTCTCTCTCTCTCTCTATCTCTTAAACACCAAAATAATCTCTGAGAATGATTATTTATGACCACAAAATAAAACCCATATAATTAGGTTTGGCCTGATTATTTACATAGGTATAGCAAGTATTAATTGACTACATAGGCCTTCCTAAATTAGCTCTGCTGGAAGTTTACATAAAGAAACTCAGATTTAAAAGCCTCTATTATTTGCTACCCTGAGGCTAGAAAATCAAATCCAAGAAACACTCTGCACAAAATCTCACTTTCATTATCTATAAATTCCCCTCAAGATCCCCCAAATGTACCAAAGTTCCTGGCCTGCCGAGAAGTAATGTTCCTAACTTCATGTAAGGCTGTACCCTCTAGGTACCATGCAAGTTTTCCTGGAATGATTTTGTGGACATTAGCTCCAGAAGTAAAGCCAGTTCAAGTTCATAAGTGTCTGGCCATACCTGATTCAACAATAATAATTCTAAATTCTAAAACGACACTCCAAGCAAGACCTTGCTTGTATAACTGTTTCTTGCAATTATATTGTTGTAAAAAGGAGGAAAGACTCTTAAACTGTGCAAATAACTATATTGCCATGAAAAATAAGGAAATAGTTTTGAAATTCAAGGGGTGAAGGGAGGAAACGTGTCAATGAGAATCAGATCTAATTTGTAATGCTATGGGTTACAAAAACATCCATTGTCTGATGAAAGGGTACGTAACATGTAGAAAATGCATACAATGAAATTTTATTCAGCAACCAAAAGGAATGAAGTACTGATACATCTACAACGTGCAAGAACCTTGAAAACTGTGCTAAGTGAAGGAAGCCAGTCACAGAAAAAATCACATTGTTATTTCACTTATATGAAATGTCCAGAATAGGCAATTCTATTCTGGGTCAGAAAGTAGATTAGTGGTTGTCAGGGGCTGGGAGTGAATGGGGGAATGACTGCTAATGACTACAGGGTTTCTTTTCAGAGTGATGAAAATATTCTAACTGTGGTGATAGTGATATTCACTCTGTGAATATACTAAAAGCCACAGAGTTGTATACTTTAAATGGGTGATTTGTATGGTATGTAAATTGTATCTCAGTAAAATTGTTTTGAAATGTTGTGGGTTATAGATAGCTTAAGCAGAAAAGAAAGGTTTTTCTTGTATAATCCATAAAAACATTAAATATTAAAATAACTTTCTTCCAAACAGATTCCACTTTATTCCAAACAAGTAATCACAATAAAATCTCTCTCATCAGTTTATTCAATAATTTTTAATTAGTTGTTATTCTAATAGAATAAGTGTCAGCTGTGTCATGAAAGCATTTGCTTCTTGACTAAAAAGAGTTCTGGAAATCTTGACAGTCCACTGGGATGATCTCAAAGATGTCTAAATGATGCCATCACAAGCCTGTACTCAGGATTCTTTTTTTCAAAGTGTTAATAATTTGAATTACCTGTTGTAGTCTTTCACAGTGCTCTGAGATAGTCCTTCTTTTATTGAAGACAGTAACACAATCTATAGCTTATAGGAGAGAATTTGAGTAAAAGAAAACAACTACCTGTACAGCAATGACACTTTCACTGACAATTAATTTTTACTGAAAATTTTCATATGTAAAAGGTCTAATGACAGTTCATAACAAGAATAATGCAACTGACAAGGAAATTAGATTGTTTCTGGGCCTTGGAAAACAAAGACAAGAAAACAATAAAAAGATTCTAAAATGTACACAAAATGTCTTTGAAATCAATCATTATGCTTATTTTCAACAGTTAGTAAGTGTTACATGTGATGTATAAAAATTGGAGAACACAAAAATGAATCAACATAATTTTTAAAAAGGGAAAAATCTTGAGATATATAATAGTCCTGAAACATAATAGGCATGATACATCAACAATTGTCCAAGCTTATACTAATAATATACTGAGAAAATCCTGTTAAAGAGATTCAGTAAGTCTGGAATAATTTCTTGATATCTGTATCTTTATCAAACTCCAAGAGTAAATCTGATGCGCATTTCCAATTGAAACCCACTGGCCTGGAACATGCTACATTCAAATTAAAGAATTAAGGCTGTGGCCTAGTTAACGTTTTAAGTAACTGAAATTATAACTGATAACACTATACTGTTGTTGCCTACTACCAGGCAAAGCATGATTAGGGCACTGATAAATAGAGACACATCATGGATAGCAAGGGCAGTAATGAACCTCTAGGAATTTCCCATAAAACATGCAATTCTAAAATATTTACATTAATGACATTTACCTATACAAATTTAACATAAGGAAGGCTGAGTATCTCATCATATTTGACTACACTCCCCATGCAACTCATTAATAGTAACTAATAAAGAAACCTAATTGTTTATGGCATCTTTCTTTTTGTAAGGTAAAAGAACAAACCTTTGTGGTTTTCCAGGAACCATCTAAGAAATCACAAAGGTAGTTTTAAATGCAAAAGATATCTTGAAAGATTTACTTAACTTTTTTCTATATATTTAGGATCTGATTTGAGGAAGGCAAAAATCAAAGAACTCGTCAGAGGAGACTTGGACACTTGATTAAAATAGAATCATGGGTGCCTGAGAAACAACATTTGGCTGTATATTTAATTCAAAGTGTCAATAAAACATTTTAAAATAAAAAAGAAGTTAACATGATTGTAAAGAATCTTAGTTCTTTTATAAGTGAGGAATGAGAAACCTTTGTTCTTTTTTTTCTTACATAGTCAAGAATATAATAAAGTCAACATAAAGCACAGGAGATTACTCTGGCTAGACACAGAATTTCTTCTATCTAGAAAGTAAAAAATAACCCTCTCTATTGTAGGCAAAGGCAATAAGCAGTAAACCAAGAAAATAAGGCTATCAAAATCGAGTACTCTTTGCTATGATGTTAGTTAACATATTTCATGACTTCGTTTCAAACTCATGTATTCTAAACCCGAACAAATAAAATTCACTTTCCAAGTTTTGATCTTCATTAGCTTCTTCTGAAACAAACTGACACTTTAAGACAGATCATGGGCACCCAAAGGTCAGCACTAATTTCACTATAATATTAAGATGTTATTTACATGCAACGTGCTCATCATTGCTATCTTTAAATGAATCAATTAACATTTTCAAATAGTCTCAGTTTTCATTTCTAATGCAGTAAATATTGATAATTAATCCACATATAAAAATTTCTTTGGGGTCCTTCAATAAATCACAAGAGTATAAAGGGGTCCAAACACCAAAAAAGAGGAAAAATCTGAACACTACTGCATTAAGGCACAAAGTACTCTTCCTTGAGAAACAAAGGCACATTCATGGTGGTGTTTTTCTGTTGCTATTTCTCCTAGTGTAGCCCCAGCCACTCATTAATTATAACCTTTAACAAAGGTAACTAACTTCTGTTTCATAAGAAAACAAGGAGGAAGTGGACAATTGAGAAGTTTTGGTCTTGCATAAGCGGTTTAACAGGCAGGCAAAGCTCATAACACAACTTTCTACAGCCACACAACTCCTGTTTGTTATCTTCATAAAGTGGCCAAAATGAGCACATTCATTAACATGGCCCAAAGATACAGCCTCTCTGTGGCATGTAAAAAGTAAGAGCAAAACTTTATAAACATAAAATTATGCTTGGTAATTATGCAACCTACATGCCCAATGGTGATTCATTAATTAACTCAATTTACTATCATCCCTCCAATTTTTTTTAAGTGATCCTCCTGCCTCAGCCTCCCCCGTAGCTGGGATTACAGGTGCATGCCATGGCATCCAGCTTTATCAGGCCCAAATTTTAAGCTACGTTAAGATCTTGGAAATTATCTTTAAACTAACATACTACCAAAATAACTGCTGCCAAAGTAAAGTTTTTTTAGAATATCACTTCTTGGCCTTTTAGCTAAGATCAAGTATACAATAATGCTTCAACTTAATTAAAATAAATTTACAGTTTTCATAATCTTAACATTAACTAGGAATAATGTTGGCTATTTGATCTGTATACATTTAGGGAAAACATATGCAAGTTGAACAAAAATGTATTCTACACCAATAAGTCAGAGAAAAGCAGCGGTTTTTATTAAACCAAAATTACTCAATTAGTCTTAGTTGCCAAAATTACATGAACTTGGATTCTTAAAACATTTTTCAGTTTTCTAAAAACTTTTTAGCACATTGAAATTATTAGAAGCATCTTTTATTTTCTGAAATTTGCGGAATACTCAATTTCTATATGCATTTATTTATATCTATAAGCCAATATAGATTGAGAGCTCAAGGAGTTCTGCACAGAGTTCCTTTAATTTGAGATGCTTTAGAATCTAATTGATTATTATCCTCCAGAGTTAGGAAAACATCGCACACTCAAACAAAAAGAGGTAAAGACCTTTTGGAATTCCAGACACATAGACACACAGATACACAGTGAGCTTATAGCTTCAACTCTACAATTGCAGCCATGGGTCAAGGGTAAACAGAAACACAAAAGCTTACTGGTCTAGGTATCAAAAAGCTGTTCTCCTCTGTGCACATAAAATTCTTAAATGATTTGATTTCAAAGTAGACAAATGGATAAACAAAAAGATAACAGTCCAGATTCTCTGATATCTCTTGTCAACATAGAATAGATCTGTGCCATTCATTAATTCATTTAGAGAGAGCACCAAAGGGAGAGATCATAAAACAAAATTCTGAACAATTGCTGCACAGCATAGTGTCTAAGGACGTGGGCTCTAAATCTAGGCTGCCTTGAATGGAATTCCAGCTCCACCACTTACTAGCTGCATGACCTTGGGCAAGTCACATTTCTTTGTTTCATAAAATGAGGATAATAATAGTACCTACCTATTGGGGTTTTTTATTTTTTTATTTTTTTGAGACAGAGTCTCACTCTATTGCCCTGGCTAGAGTGCCGTGGCATCAGCCTAGATCACAGCAACCTCAAACTCCTGGGCTCAAATGGTCCTTCTGCCTCAGCCTCCACCATGCCCAGCTAATTTTTTCTATATGTATTTTTTTAGTTGTCCAGCTAATTTCTTTCTATTTTTAGTAGAGATGGGGTCTTACTCTTGCTCAAGCTGGTCTTGAACTCCTGAGCTCAAACGATCCGCCCACCTCGTCTTCCCAGAGTGCTAGGATTACAGGTGTGAGCCACTGTGCCTGGCCCCTATTGGGTTTTTGTGAGTGCTGCCATAATATTAAGAATAGTGACTGGCACATCCTTAGTCCTATTCTTTGTCCCGACCCGCGGGACCTTCTGTTACTCGCGGGGGCGAGGGGGACCGTGCCTGAAAGAGATGAGCGAGAGAAAGAAACGAGACCAAGCGAATGATTGTCAAGGTCTACTTTACTTGGTTTTTAGTAGGTTTTATATACAGAAAACAAGGAAGTAGAAACATTAAAATAGAGTGGGGGGATGATGAGGCTTGGGTGTGGGCTAATCAGCCCCAATCAGCATCTCAATGGCACCGAAAGCTGTAATGCATTCTTCTTGGAACTATAGCTGGAGGGCTGGGTGCTATTTTTATCTTAGGCTATTTTTCATGGGTAGGACAAGTCAGGACAAGTCAGGACAAGTCGTTGGAATGTGGAGGGTCTTAGTCTCCAACAATTCTTATATTAATTCTTATTATTAGACACTAATCTCCAAATATAAAGCACTAGCTTATAATCTATGCCTTCAAATACAGTGGGGCTCTCCGTGATACTCAGAAAATGCTTTTATTACTCTTCAAGCTTCTTCGAATCTCAATTCCCTGAATGGGTGTTCCAAGGTTTCTCTCCAAGGCCCAATACATTACATTTTCCATCCTCCCTCTTATTAGCTGTCAGTTCCTCCTCCTACTTCATTGACATAATGAAGAGCATCAAGTGAAAATCCTGCCAACCTTTCATTCACACCAACTGCCTACTCGAACACCACTCTCATTCTCTTTCTTACCATGTCAGAAGAAATGAGTCTCCTTTTGCTATAGAAGGACAATTTTATGTTTAGCTGCTGGATCCTACATGTTTCCATCTCCTCAAAGAATATTACCCAAATTTGCTTCTTTCTCTGTTTCTATGAACAACTTCCTCCATGTAATCCTTCTTTTTAATCGAGCATGTGTGTTAAAAAGACTCCAGCCTATAAGAAATAAAACTTTATTCAGCCCATCCTCCCCAATGTCTTTCCTTCTTTTAAGGGATATACTTCTTAAAAGAACACTCTAGCATGCTCTTTGTCTCTAGTTTCACATCACTCCTTTACTTCCCAGCCAACTTCTGTTTTATGTCCATCTGAACCCGGTCAATGAAGTGATCTCATTGTTACCACTGAGTAACAGTGTAACTGAGTAACATTGTTACCACTGAGTAACAACCACTTAGTAATGCCACATCCCACAGGCATGGGTCTACCCTCACCTCACTTGTCTTTATAGTGGTGTTTGACACTAATGACCATTGGCTAGGTAGCAAATTTTATTCAATTACGATCTCCTTCAAAGGTGCATGACTATTCTTGATCCTTTCTGCTCTCACATAAACCTACAATTAGTTTGGCAAGATGCCAGAAAAAAAATGGGGTTTTATTGGCATTACACTGAATTTCTGTATCAAATTTGGGAAGAAATTTTATTATTATATTGACTCTTCCACCACTTAAACAACATTTCTATCTATTTCTTTAAATCTTTTACAATGTCTATATAAAATTTTTAGATGGTTGTTCCTACGGCGTTCTTGAACATCTCTGGTTAGATTTATTCCTAGGTATCTGATATAGGTATCTATAATAGGTATCTATAGGTATCCTAGGTATCTATAATAGATATCCTATTATGAATGACATCACTGTAAAAACATTTTATTTTCTAAGAATTTGTTACTGATACATAGAAATTCAACTTATTTTGTATGCTGATTTTAGATATAGAAATATTGCTAAATTCATTTATAAATTCTAATAATTTATTGTAGATTCTTTTGGATTGTCTATGCACACAATTATTAATATAACATTTACAAATGATTGCATCATCACCAAACAGTTGGTGCGACTGCAAAGTAGTACAACCCCTATGGAAAACAATATCGAGATTTGTCAAAGAACTAAAAGTAGACCTACCATTTGATCCAGCAATCCCACTAGTGGGTATTTGCCCAAAGGAAAAGAAGTCATTTTATCAAAAAGACACCTGCACTTGAATGTTTATTGCAGCACAATTCACAATTTCAAAGATGTAGAATCAACCCAAGTGCCCATCAATTAGTGAGTAGATTAACCAAATGTGGTATATGTATATCATGGACTACTACTCAGCCATATATAGGATGAATTTATCTCTTTTGGCAGCAATTTGGAAGGAATTGGAGACCATTATCCTAAGACCTATCTCAAGAATGGAAAAACAAACACCACACGTACTCTCTAATAAATTGGAACTAACTGATGGGCACACAAGTGCACAAAGGGGAGTAAAAGTTATTAGAAATGAATCGGGTGGGGAGAGAAGTGGAGGGACAAAAACTCACCTAACGGTTACAATGAACACTATTCAGGTGATGGGCACATTGATAGCCCTGACTCAAGCCATGTAACAAAAATATTTGTACCCCATTGATATTTCAAAATAAAAACAAACAAAGAAATAAAAAAAACCCAAAAACCTTACAATGGACTTTGTCTTATGGGAACTTCAGTGGTCCCTTTTTCTGTTCACATCAACACTGAAACCAAACATTGGACAAGGTTCCTTAAATTATTCACTAGGATTACATGAGACTTACCAGGAGGCATCCCAGATGGAGACAAATTTTTGTTGTTGTTATTCCTTGCTCTCCTAGTGGGGAGTATTATCCCATCAATGGGTACTGAGAAATCTTTCAAAGACTATAGTCATAATACCTAATGAAACTGCAAATTCTTTAACTAATCTTCAAAATTCACTAGAGTCACTAGCCAGAGTAGTTTTAGATAATAGAATAGCTCTAGATTATATGCTTACTGAACAAGGAGTTTGTATGATAATTAACTCCTGTTGCTACACTTACATAAATACATTCTCACAAATTAAAACTAGTATACAAAAAAAATAAGACAGCAAGCCACTTGGTTGCAACATACCCTAGATCAACATACTTCTATATTTTAGGCAGCAGGAGACTGGTTTTCTAGCCTATTTTCATGGATTCCAGATGGCCTATGATCTCTTCTTATGGGCATTGTAAAACTGGGTTTAAGCATTTTACTAATTATGCTGGGTGCTATTTGATTTTAAAAACAATTACTTGCTGTATTCAAAAGGGGTGTAGATAATCAAATCATGCTGTTGATCAACAACTACCTGTAATTCTCCCATCTCTGGAGAAAAGAATTAAAAGTTACTTATTCCATCATGCCAAGCTGTTGTATTTTAAACTTCCCAATTGCTGCCCATGTTCAGCGGGAAGCAGATAGAATGAAGTCCACACCCCGTTTTCCATAGAAATGGGACAGCAACTGACAGTGGGGATTTGTAAGATCATCCTAAGGGCCATTCCAGGACAGGCCAACCACAGACCGCTGATGACAAGATGATCTATTATTTGCTGATAACCATCCAAAAAGTCATAATGACTTGCACAAAGCTTACTTTCTGCCACCAATCCCCTTTACCCCTTCCCTTTATAAAGCTGTTCAGTAAGCAGAGAAAGATGAGATGGTCTTCGAGACAATAGTCTGCCATCTCCTCAAGCTGCCAGCACTTGAATAAACCACCTTTCATTTGGCAACATTTGACTATCATGTTTGGTTGTCACATGGCGGGTAGCCAAATCTGAGTTCAGTAACAGCTGTCTATACTTTATTGAACCTAAGCATCAAAATAGACAATTTCCCCTGTATTCTTGAGTCTTCATGCTGAAGGCTCCTGTGTGTACACGTTAAACAAATTTGTATGCCTTTTGTCCTGTTAATCAATCTGCCTCATGTCAGTGATTTTTCAGCGAAACTCTAGAGGGCCAAGGGCCTTTGTTGCTATGCTGTTTTCCTCCTTTATTCCCTAGATAATCTTTACTCATCCTTCAGAAACCTTAAATGTCACCTCATTTGGGAATATTTCCTGGATTCATGCAATATGAGTTGTATTCCCCTTCTCTGTGCATTCCACTAGCATAGTACTTATTCATACTGTATTCTAAGTGACAGTTTCACTGTCTTGTCCTGTAATCAAAGAACTCCTTGTAACTAACAAAGTGCTTGACACATGGAAGGAAATCAATAAATATCTGTTGAATGAATGACTAAAATGGTACATTGTGGGTTCCTTTTTTTCTGATGTGGCTTTTAAATAATTATTACATTCTCATAGCCACCATTTTCATCATGGGGGGGGATCTATGAAATAGAATGAATGCAATTAATTATAAAATGTTATACTCCAAGGAGAAAATCTAACTATGATCAATTGTATCTGATTTCCTTCCCTTCATTGCCCCTCCCACTAAGAAGATTTATAGGTTTCCACTCTAGTGAACTTCAGAGAGGTCATAAGGCTTGTGTTGGCCAACAAAATACAGATGGAGATTACATGAGCCACATCCAAACAGAAGCTTTAAAGGTAATCATGTGATGTACCATGATTTTTCTTTTTGCCTTTTAATGGAAGTGTTTTCATGACCCTATATAATGGCCAATGGTCATTTTGCTACTGTAGGTATCAAGGGAAAACTTCTGCTTCACTCTTGGAAGTTTTGCTGGAAAATCAACTGACAAAAGGCGGATTAATAGGAGAAATAAGATACAAATTAAGGGAAAACCACAGAGTAATTATGCAAACTCCCCAAAGGGGCTCAGAAGCTTATAAACCATCTTGAGGTTATAGAAAGAATAGGGGCTCAGAGGTGTCAGACTCCCAGTTAATCTTTACTAGGGAAAAGGGAAGGCCTCAGAGAAAGCCCTGCTGTATCAATGCAGATTTTTTATATGGATGCAAATCTGCCACTCAAAAGACAGCTTTTGCAGGGCTATCCCTGTTTGCAGATCTTCTGAATAGCCATCTCAAAATAGTCAAAGAAGGTGAACAGTGAAATATTTTGATTTCCTTTATTGCCGATGACTTCTCCATAAGTCTGGATTTCAGAATGAAGACACAGCCATGTTAATGGAAAGAAACCCAAAGTCTGTGATATAATTTAAAGAGGCTTATTCTGAGCCAAATGTGTGTGACTGGCCTGGAGCACATGGCCTAAAGAGGCCCTTAGAAAATGTGCCCACAGTAGCTGGGTCATAGTTTGGTTTTATACATTCATGGATACAAGAATCACACATAAGACCCTAAGTCAACACATGGAAGGTGTACATTGGTTTAGCCCAAAAATGTGGGACATCTCAAAGCAGGGGGTGGGGAGAGCATGGTGGGGCTTACAGGTTATATAGGTGGGTTTAAAGATTCTTTGATTGGTAATTGGTTAAAGAAATGAAGCTTTATTTTATAATGTTTTAACTTAAGAATGTCTGTTAATCAGAGACAAGCCATCAATCTGCTGAGTAAATTGATGGCCTGCAGGTATGGCTTAAGCTTTGCCTTGCATAGCCTTAGGCCTGTTAATGAGTTCCAAAGGATATCTCCAAGAAGGGAGGGGGACATGATGAGGCATGTCTGACCTCCCTTCTCATGGCCAGAAACTCAGCTGTAGGGCACTTCTGGGGGACCCTTGGCCAAGAAAGGTTCGATATAGTCAGCTAGGGGTTTTAAGATATTATTTTAGTTCATAGCCAGCAACAATATACAACAGTCATGTAGCATGTGTGAGAACTAACCTTTGTTGATGTAAGCCACTGAGACTTGGGGTTTACTTATTATCACAGCATGACAATAATTGAACCTGACTACTATACTAACATACTTAAAAGTCAGCTTCTCAGCACTTCTGTAGTATACTATTATAATTAACACATTATCATTTCTTAAATTAACACATGCTCTTAAATTTTATGTAATACTACTTTTATTTTACTAATCAAAGAAATAAACACTCTTTAGCCTTCCAAAATTCATTTCAAAGTGTATAGGGGCCGGGTGCGGTGGCTCATGCCTATAATCCTAGCACTCTGGGAAGCTGAGACGGAAGGATCTCTCAAGGTCAGGAGTTCGAAACCAGCCTGAGCAAGAGCGAGACTCTGTCTCTACTATAAATAGAAAGAAATTAATTGGCCAACTAAAAATATACAGAAAAAATTAGCCAGGCATGGTGGCGCATGCCTGTAGTCCCAGCTACTTGGGAGGCTGAGGCAAAAGGATCATTTGAGCCCAGGAGTTTCAGGTTGCTGTGAGCTAGGCTGACGCCACGGCACTCTAGCCTGGGCAACAGAATGAGACTCTATCTCAAAACAAAAAGTGTATAGGTGAGGCAGACATTGCTATTAATAGTTGCCTACCTAATATGTACATGTTCACACTTGTCCTTATAAATAGAACCTCAGTATTGTTTAAAGGGACAATATACCTAGCTAACACTCCCACTTTTGTAGACTCCATTTCTGTTAAGGGTGGCTATGAAACTTCATTCTGTCTAATAAGAGATTTTGCAAAAGCAAACTGCTATCAAGTACAGATTCTGGGAAAGCTATTGTTTTTCTGATAAAATAAAATCTGCTAGATTTCATCATTTGCCCTTTTCTCTCCATTATTATTCTTGTATATGACAGCTGAAGGTTCAGCAGCCACCTTGTGTCCATGAGGATAATAGCCAAATATTACAGATGGAGAGCAGGAATCTAGAAGATGTCTTGATATTTGATGACTAACTAAAGCAATACCAGTCCTGAACTGACCACCTCTGGACATCTTGTTACTAGGAAAAAAACCCATAAATGCCTTTTGTGTCTAAGCCACCCCTTTAGAGGTTCTGTCATATGCCAGCAAAAAATAAAAATAAATAAAAATTTAAAAAATTAAATTAAATTAACTGATAAAATAGATATGCTTAAGTCATGGTTTCTCAAAATCAGAACAATTGACCTTTTGGGCCAGTTAATTCTTTGTTGTAATTGTCTGTGCATTGTAGGATGTAGAGCAGTATCCCTGGCCTCTACCTACTAGATTCCAATAGCAACTCCCCCAATTTTGGTGATCAAAAATGTCTCTAGATATTGTCCAATGTCTCCTGGAGGGGGGCATTACTTAAGCCCATCTGGAGCCATGGCTTTAAATACCATTATATGACAATAAAGACCAAATGTATTACTCAAGGCCTGCTCTCTCCTCTGAGCTGCTAGAGAGATTAGTGTGAATAGAAGAGAAAAGAAGACCCAGGACTAAGCTTAAAACTTGGGTGACTCATAACACTTTACTTCAATGTACCAGGCACTTAGGGAAAACTGCATGATTAATACATAATATCCTGCCACTTACAAGAGTGCTTCATGTTCATTTTAAAGACATTTTTTGAAAATTGCAGCATTTATTTCCTAAGAAGTTTATAGAAATTTTGTGTCCAGGGAAGGAGTTGTTTTTGAATGGAGGAGAGGAGGAAGTGTTTCTCAGACCTCCTCAAGTAGCACCACTGATAGCATTCTTGTAAGGTTGGTGCTGCTTCAAGGTAGTATCTCCTATAGAGATCTAGGCATGAAAGCTCATGTTTTCCATACGTGTGTGTGCTTCTGTGTGTATGTGAGAGAGAAGGAAAGAGAGATCATGTTCTCTTCTTCCCCAGTAGTTGATAAACTTCTATTTATAGTACCCAAAAGAGGGCTTCAAGTTCTATGTCTGATATAATAAATGGGGTTGACATGTTGATGAGACTTTAAAATGGATTCAGGCCATTGCATTTGATGTTAAACATCATCCAACCCATTGGGGACCTTAACAAATACTAGGTAACAATGGCAACAAAGAAAATAAGAGTGGAAACTGTCCCACTGACTGTATGGATTATGAGTCACCTAGGATTTGAATCTTTTCTGTCTCTTCTCCTGCCAGATGGCTATTTCATTGTTCAGAAATACTTCCCTAAAACAGTTGCACTCTTAAGATGAGAAGAAATTTCCACCTGGTACTATGGCACTGTGTCAAAAGGGCTGTTGGCACCACACTAGCTAACACCACTCCAACTGTGAATTTCAATCATCCCTGCTCTCCATATTTATCTTGATCTTGGAGAAGTTATTACTCATTTTTATTGAGTGCTTATTTCCTAAGTCAATCAATAGTTATACTTTTATTACTATTATTGCTACTATTATTTTGATTATAAAAGAAATGCATATCCATTGTAAAAGAGTCAAATAGCACAGAGATTTAAAGTGAGAAATAAAAGGTCCCTTCTCTGGCAAGCCCATTTCACAGAGATACCTACTGTCAATAGTGTGAGTATACTTCCGGACATTTTCATTTAAAATTGAATTTTTATCAATGTAATATAAGCACATACTTTTTTAAAAAGTCCCTAGTATTAAAAGGCCTATAATAATAAAGTGCTACCCTATCAATCCCTATTCTCCTTTGTTCACTTCCCCAGAAGCAACCACTTTATATTCTTTTAGCTATTTCTTCTGACACTTATATAAAATTCACTTTTATAAATAATATGTGTATGATATTATATTTTATCAGTTTTAGACATTATTTACTTCCTATAATGATGGATCAGGATTTAGTTCTTTTACACCATTCCCTCTGCTTTCCCTCTCCTATTTCCCAGCATCGTTTTATTATAATTTTTGATTAAATCAACATTCAGTATTTACATTAATTTGCCTATACAAATACAATTCACAGCCGATAATTGTGGCATACCGATATTATAATTCCTTTATCTTACTTTTGTTTTACTTAAAGTGAATAATTGCCTTTGTTTTATAATTTGCTTGGATTTCTCAGAATATAAGTATTACTTACTGCTATCTTTTCCCTCATCTTTAAGTTCAAACCCAATTGTTGTCTTGGAAACACTTTTCATGGAGACCTTCAATCTCATTCCATGCCGGCTAGTTGCTTTTCTGGAATTTTTTCCCTCTCATCCTGAGTTGGAGTCTCTGTTGACTCCAACGTTTCTGCCTCAATCTTGGTTTGCTTAAGGTTGAATATTAAAATTTCGAACTGTAACTTTTCAAAATATTTCATTACTAGAAGAAGAAAAATTATAATGTCATCCAAAATATCAGGTCATCCAGCTATTAGAATTAGGAATCTTCCCTCTCAATATTTCACTGAAACCATTTTGTCAAGGTCACCATTGGCATTCTTGTTGCTAATTCTAGTGAACATTTATTCATTTACATTTTATTGTATTCCTATAATGTGGCAGGTGCTGTGCTAATTATGCCTATTCTGTGTAATACAGATACACCTACGCTAGGGCTCAACAATAAACAACATAGGATCCTCACGGAGTTTCTAGATTTGATGTCTTTCACGAGTTACCACAGGCCTTGGAAAGCCACTGCTAATTCCAGTATGGCTCTACATTTCCCACCTAGTGACTCACCATGGTTCCCTTTGTGCTCTACTACTTTGGCCTTCTTAAAAGCTATTAATATTATACTACTCACTGTTGTTTGAGCACATATTTCTATTTCCAGCCTCTGAAACTTGTTCAATCCATTTTCTTCACCTGAAATTCCCTTAACTCATCCATCTGTTAAGAATTTATTGATTCTTCAGTGCTCATTCCCTTCATAAAGTCTTTGATGGTTTACCTATGCTCCCTTACCTCCTGCAATAGAATCAATATCACTTTTCCCTATTCCTTAGTACTTCTTGCCTCTGTTATAGAACTTTCCACGTTCTGCTTTTAAGGTAGAAATCACATCTTGTCCTTCTTGGCACACTGTTGTCTGTACTCAAACTATTTGTGATCTTGTATACCATGATGATTTTTGACAAAAACACACTTTCATCATCCAGTAATTCATTCTTTGATTCAACCAACACCTATAAACTACATACAATGCGTGAGGCCCCTCATTAGGCCTTGAGCTGAGCTCATGTGATAAAATTATACAAGATTACATCATTCAGGGTCGAATGAGACTTTACAATTTACTGGAAAAATTTCATCTCTAATCCTCCTGTACCTCTTAGGAATGTCATAAAAACTAAAACAAAAAGTATGCTTAGTAAAAAAACAAGTTGGCATGATATACCTTGCAATATGAATTTTAGTGCTTTTATATTTCTCAATTATTAAGTTAGTGTTTTCTAAAATTTTTATAGTGGGCATGAGTTATTTTCACAATGAGAAAGATAATGTTTTCAAGAAGTGAATTGCTCATCATAACTTCAACTCTAGGTTATGCATCTCATCTCCCTCACCAACATCAATGAAGAGAAATTCCTTAATTGCCTGCCTTGTTTCTCCCCATGGCAATTATTTGCTCCATTGAAGAGTTAAATAATTTTGCCCCTTTAAAGATTTAGCCATGCCAAAATATAATTTTTATTTCATTAGATAAAAATAAACTTCTTGTGCAAACAAAAACCAAACTTTTTTTCAATGGAAATTATAATTAAAAACATTTATCCATGACCTATCTATTAATATCTATACAGCATCACTTAGAACATTGGTTCTCTGCCCTGACTAAAGAAGCAACTGGAAAATTTGTGGTAGTGGTTGTTTACCTGTTTGTTCCTCTTTTTCTCTTAGAAAATACATCGACTTAATTCAGCATTAATTTAACATGTATTTATTGAGTACCTACTCTTCAGGGGCTATGGAAATATCAGTAAACAAAATATTTTCATCCATGGAGTTTATATTCTCCTGGGGGGAGTCAGGCAATAAACAAATACATTTATAATAAAATATCAAGTAGTTTTAAATATTTTAAAAATAACAAAATAGGGTGGAGAGATATAAACTTACCTGGGTAGAGGTTGGTGGTGGAGGAAGGCTAGGTAAGATGGCCAGAGAAGGCAAGGTGACATTTGAGCAGAGATCTGAATGAAGGGAGAAAATGAGTCTGGGGAAAGGCATCGCAGCCTGAGGAAATGACAGGTGCAAAGGTCTCAAGGCAGAAATAAACTTACAGAAATTGGTAAACCATGAGGAATAGAAAGAAGGCTAGTGAGGCTAGAGCAGTGAGTGAGATGGACATAGATAGGATATGAGGTTAGAGAGGTTGGCAGGGGACAAATAATGTAGGACCATTTAGCCAAGGTAAGAAGTTGGAATTCTATTCCAAGTGAGAGGAGAAGCTACTGGAGTGTTTTGAGCAGGTTACCAGGGCTGTGTGTGTTTATGTGTGTGTGTTTGTGTGACATTCCTGGTGCTGTATGGAGAATACTAAAGCCGAACTAGAGTAGATACAATGTGACCAGTTAAGAGGTAGTTTCCCAAGAATGGAAAAACAAGCACCAGATATATTCTCCAGCAAACTGGTATTAACTGAGTAGCACCTAAGTGGACACATAGGTACTACAGTAATAGGGTATTGGGCAGGTGGGAGGGGGGAGGGGGGCGGGTAAATACATACATAATGAGTGAGATGTGCACCATCTGGGGGATGGTCATGATGGAGACTCAGACTCTTGGGGGGAGGGGGGGAAATGGGCATTTATTGAAACCTTAAAATCTGTACCCCCGTAATATGCCAAAATAAAAAAAAAAAAAAAAGAGGTAGTTTCAATAGCTTCTTCTAGAGATGGTAGTTTGGATGCTCTTGGTAGTGGTGGAGGTGAACAAAAATGGTCAGATTCAGGTTATATTTGGATATGGGATATGAAGGGAATAGAAGAGTTAAGGATGACATGTTGATTTTTGCCTTGAGCACAGTTATGCACCACATAAACAACATGTGGCCAAGGGTGGACCACATATATGATGATAGTCTCGTGTAAAATTTTTTTAAATGTTCCTTTATATTTGAGGAGGAGTGGAGTGACCAAATTATAGTAACAGTGTTCTTTACTATGATACACAATTCTTGTTATGAATAAAAGCTGATGTTTGGAAACGTCAAAGAGTTGATAAAGAAAAAAATAGAATAACTAAAAAGGAATAAAATAAGGTAATGACCAAATATTCTGTTTATCAGTGTTGAAAATGCTTGTTTTTGCACATATATAAAATACATTATATTTCTCTTGATGTGTAATGAAAAAAACGAATATGTATGTTCATTTTATTCCTTTTGAAATGACAAAAGAGATGATATTCTGTGTCCACTGTCTCTTTACAGCTTTTATTTTTTTTTTTTTTTTTATTTTTTTTAGGTCAAAGTGTCTGCAACTTTACAGCTTTTAAATGCACAATTACTTACATAATACTATCAAGAAGTAGGAAAATAGAATAAAAACCAAAAAAATGAATCATTTCATAAGACCTTTATTTTGGTTATAAAGGAATAGTATTTGGTTTAGATATTGACTCTTCTTGGAAACCTTTCTTGATCAATCATCAGCTCCCTCCAACTTGGAATAGAGACTATAGTAGGTGTATTGGTAAGCTTCCCAGCATCCTCCTCTATAGCAACAATGGAATTAGAGTAGGAATTCCATCCTCCTTGCCACAATGATTGGTTCAGGTATGGGTTCATGACTTAAGCTAGTCCAATGAGAGAGAAGCTTAAAACTTTCATTTGAAGGTCAAGAAAGAAAAAGTCTTGGTCCTTTTAATATAATGTGGCATACAAAAATGTGTCCTATAACTGCTATCACAATGTCAAAGAGAAAAACTAAGCAATAAAGGTGGAGTCTTGAGCATACCATGCCTGAAGTCCACACAATATTTTTGTTACATAGGTCCCATGAGATTGTAATACCATGTTTTTACTGTACCTCTTCCATTTTTAGATATGTTTATATACACAAATAATTACCATTGTGTTTCAATTGCCTATACTATTCAGTACTGTAATGTGCTGTGAAGATTTGTAGCCTAGGAGCAATAGCCATACCATATAGCCTAGGTGTGTAGTAGGCTATACCACCTAGGTTTGTGTAAATACATTCTAGGATGTTTATGCAATGACAAAATTGCCTAATGACACATTTCTTAGAATGCATCCCCTATGTTAAGCAGCATGTGATTCTATATACTTTTAAAAGAAAGGGGGTTCTAGGAGAGTTCTAAGTCTATTTCATGCTGCTATAACAGAATACTACAGAGTGGGTAATTTATAAACTGAAATTTATTATCTCACAGTTCTGGAGGCTGGGAAGTCTAAGGTCAAGACTCCAGCAGGTTTGTAATCTGGTGAGGCCATTCTCTTCTTCCAAGATGGTGCCTCGCATGCTTTCTGATCCTCACATGGCAGAGAGCAGAAGGACAAGAGAGGCAAAGGGGGCTAAACTTACCATTTTATAACAGCATTAATCTCACCCATGAGGGCAGAGCCCTCATAGTCTAATCACTTCTTAATATTGTTACAATGGCAATTAAATTTCAACATGAGTTTTGGAGGGGGAGAACATTCAAAGCATAGCAGAGACTATTAGAAATATTATTTAAAGGTATAATAACAGATAATCAATAAAACAAAAATGCCAACCTTACTAAATATCAAAAGAACTATGATATAAAGACTTACAGAATTAGAAGTCCATCAATATAAAACCAGACAGTAACACTAAAATGAGAAAATCAAAAACAAGACGTATCTGTTATACAAAAACATGTATATGCATTTAACTCACTCTTTACAAAAAGAAAAAAAAAAGATCCTCAGATTGGGTAACAACTCTACGTTCTATTCAAGATAATCCAAGATAGAAAGGATGACCCAAACCAAAATTAATGCTACAGAAGACTCAAACTATGTAATATGGAAGTATACTGAACTGTACACAATGAAAATAGAGAATATACCTTCCTTTGAGTACCCAAGGAATTGTTGGGGAAATTGACTACATACTAGGCCACTGGGAAAAAAATGCAATAACTTTCAAATGACAGAATTATACAGAAAACATTCTCTGAACATATTGCTATAACTTGAAGTTAATAACCATTTAAAAAAAAAACCAAAGAAAGGCCTTTTCACTTGGAAATTTAGAAAGCACTTTCTCTTACATGTTTTTGAGTAAATTTTACTCAAATGCCCCTACAGTCCTCTGCTCTACCAACTGAGCTATTGAAGGATCTTGAAAATTTTAAAGAATTTCTAGCAAAAAAATGATAAAGAAAATGCTATATGCCAGCACTTATAAACTAGAGCTAAATCAGTACTCTGTGTAAAATTCATAGCTATAAATACATTAAAAATAAAATTTAATATAGCATCCAACTAAAGAAAAGAAAGGGGTAGGCTTAAAAAAAAAAAAGAAAAGAAAAGGAGAAAAGAGGACTTAATAAAGAAAAATCTAAAAATAAAACCATAACCAAAACAAAGTATTATTAATAAATAAGTCACCAAAAATGTTTTTATTAAAAAATAGAACAAAATGTGTAAACAACAAGCTAATATAATTATGAAAAAAATGGGAAATCACAAATTCACAGAATAGGAGATGACAAATTAGACATAGCAACAGAAACCACGAATTAGGGGAAAGAAAAAGATTAAGAGACTACTTTGTAAAATATCTATAAATAAATTTAAAAACCAAAAAAGGTTTAATATTATACAAAAATTTAATTTACCAAAAACTAACTTCAAAAGAGATAGAAAACTTAGATTGATTTTCATAGAAGAACTAAAGTTGTTGATGAGTTTCAAAGCCCAGTGAGCTTCACAGGGGAATTCTACAAAACCTTGGAAGAGTAGACTATTCCAGTGATGTATATATTATTCCAAAGCTTAGGGGGGAAAAAAGAACATTTTCCAAATGTATTTTATAAAGAAAGTGTAGCGTTGGCACTGAAAGCCTGCAAAACATTGCAATATAACCAGACTACATGAGTCTGAATTTCAGCTCTGCTACTTACTAGATTTGTTATTGTAGATAAGTACCTACTGTCTCTGTGCCTCAGTTTCTTTATTTGTAAAGAACTTTCTCTCTAAGTCACAGACCACTGCATGGTACCATGAAGGTTCTAACAGGGCACTGGCCTGGACTGTCACCCAGCAATGCAGAGAATGCCCAATGGGAGTAGACATGTTCATGAGTATAGTGACACACACATAGAGATACTTGGGACAGGGAAGAGCTGCCTGGAGGTGAAGTGCTATATTACAAAAGTAGAAGCAATGAGCAAATAAAATTTGAGTTGCTGTGACTTCGTTTGTGTGGGTACAGATTGGCGAGGCCTTGGGTTGCATGAAATTTGCAAAATATGCCAAAATATTCCCTATATACCCTTGGGTTCAAAGTAAGGAACAGATCTAGGACTGTGGAGCCTGGAAACATTAGACAGAGTGGAACAGTACAGGTGTGGCTCCTCTTGGTTACTTCACTAAGTACCTCACCAAACAAGTCACCTAACATCTCAAAACCTCAATTTCCCCGTCTTTAAAGTTTGGATGATTAAACTATCTGAAGGGTCGCTGTGAGTATCAAATGAGGATGCTCTTTGGCCTTCCATTTTCTCCCAGTCTGTCATCTCACTCATGATCCCCCTTGACCCTCCTTCCTTCCCTTTCCAATCTGGAGCTCTACTTTGAATTCTCTTATACCCCTGTCCTAAAAGTATTCCCATCCAGAAAAAAAAAAAAAAAAAAACAACCTCAGGATTATGACCATAATTTACATTCTCTGCTTATATAGCCCGAGTCTGAACACTGCTAATAGATATCACACAACCACACAGGTAGGCACTACTACCTACTCATGGGTTTAATCTCAGTTGGGTGCACAGAACCATTCTTTGATTATTTCACTTGTCCTTTCTCAGGTTTCTCTCACATTCTTCTCAGTGAATTTTGTAAATCTTCACTATTCTCCTCAAGCCCATTATTCCATCTATGACCTCCACACTCTCTGCAGATGACACAGCCTCTTTCTCTTTCTTGGTGGAGAAGACAATGGTTCTTCAACTTTCCCTCAGGATCCTGCTCCTTCAGCCGTAAACTCTCTTGAAAGGCTTTGCCTTTCTGTTGGCTCCTTCTTCTCAGCCAATAAATATCCTCAATCTCTTCCTTCCCCAAACCCCTCTTTGAACACTTGTCTCCTTTCCTTACCACCCAGTGTCTCTCACCGCTGCTTCTTATCCTTCCCACTGGCTATTTCTGCTCTCTCGCTTTCCATTCCTGTCTCAACCCACAGCAATTTGGCTTCTGTCTCTACCAAACTGCATTATATAAAGTGACGGGGGATCTCCTAATTGCCAAATACAGTGGGTGCATTCCATCCTTTGTCTTACTAGAATATTCAGTTCCTTCTACTTTGAAGTGGTTAGAAGGCAAGGCAATCAGGTAAGAGTGAGACAGGTGGTTGTGACTTCTGACAGAAACCTGCTTCTGAATCCATTTTCCAAGAGTGCATCGCATCCAAATAGTCCTTCCACTAATCCACTACATTAGAAATGAAAATTGCAACAGATGCCATACACTATTTATTAAGTTGACTAAAATAATGTCATCAGTTTAATGATAGATTCTTTGAGTGATTCAAGTATCAAAACTACCAATTATCTCCCTGTTTGTGACAATAAACAAGAATTAAATGATGGAAATAATAGTATTTAAAAGTCCCTGTGTTTTTAATATGATTGAAGCCCCAAAAATCTCTCCAAAAATTTGTATTTAAGTAGTGGAAGCCTTTTTCAGAAGGCCACAATAATTAATGAAGCAGCGCAGGCAGCCTTGTTCTTTGTTACTAATTTTACAGAATTCACTAAGTAGCATGCGGGCCTGGATAACACAAAATTCTACAGCTCCAAGAAAAATCATATGAAATTGGGAATAATCTCTACAACTATGTGAAAGTGCTAATTAACATGCCCAAGATTCTGTCCAAGTTGTACAAAAAAATGAAAGTCAATAGTTACATTCACTTGGGGCAAAGCTAACAACAGAAATGTAATTAAGGGAGAATGTAATAAAAGAAAAGGTTGTCTGCAAAAAGTAAAAAATAAAAATGTCATTCTTGAATAGGCAATTTACATGCCCAGAAGAAAGGAACTATTTGGTTTCCATCTTCTTCCCTACCATATTTGATGCAGAACCCTAGGGAATTATCACAGATGAAAATAAGATATTAGCAACTCTTGGGATTAAAGGAGACAGAAGTAATCATATTCTAAAAGGATAGTCAAGGCTATAAACTGGAATGACTGATATCATGTAGCCAATTTACAGTATCAAGTGAGTAAAGATCAGACATGTTGGCGGCCAAGATAACAAATGGACCATGTCACATCTCAGAACTATTGTTGATAAACTTTCAGGGAGAGCTGTCTATAGCTTCCGGAAATTTCCAGCAAAGAACAGGCAGCAGGGCAGCCAAAGAGAGTCCAAAGGTAGTAGGGTGTCCAATTGGCTCCAGAGCATGAGGACGTGTCACACAGGAAGATAGAAGGGAGGTGCCTGAGAAAACTATTTTTGTGTTAGAGTCCTGGCAGGATCAAAACTCTCACTTCAAAGATTTTCAAGACCAAGTCCTCATGGAGATTATATTAGTTTTCAATTGCTGCTATAACAAATTACCACGAACTTAATGGCTTAAAACAATACAATTTATTATCTTATAGTTCTGGAAGTCAGAAGTCTAAAATGTGTCTCACTGGATTAAAATCACGATGTCAATAGGAATAGGGCTACATTCCTTTCTGGAAACTCTAGGGAAAATCCGTTCCCTTGCCTTTTCCGCCTTCTAGTGACTACCCATATTCCTCCACTCATGGCCATTCCTCCATCTTCAAAGTCTGAAGCACACTGAGTGGAATCCTTCTCACTTCTGACCTTCTCTTCTGGTCCCCCTCCCCTAATACTTTTAAGGACCCTGTGGTTCCATTGGGCCCACCTGGATAATCTAGAACAATCTCTCTATTTTAAGAGAATCTTAATTCCACTCACATAGTACATTTGTAGTTTCTGGGGATTAGAATATATACATTTTGTGGGGGAACCTTATTGTGCCTATCACAGAGGCAAATTTGTGGAATAAGGACCTTGAATTAAGACAAAGGCTTAAGTCCAGTTTGATAAAAATGGAACATATAGCAAGAAGCCTATAGTTTGGACATTTTGGTAAGTCTCACTGTCAAAAGAGAAACAACATGGAGAAAATAATTGAGCAGTGGTTTAGGAAACAACCTGGGGGCAGAGTCATCTCTGGACAACCTTGGCATTAAAGTTCTATCGCCCCAGTTGGGCAGTGTATGAGGGGATTAGTGGAATTAAGCCCATGAAAGTACTTAGCAGTACAGGACCCAAAATTGGGGACTGGTCTGGGACCCGGTTGGGAAGGGACAGGTTAGCCGTGTTGAGTTTGCAGATGATATGAGTGGGAAAGTTACTGTGAAAGTTATATTGAGATATTAGCCTACATTCTTTTCCTCCACCTATTTCTTCCTTTCCCACCCTCACCCCCTACTTTACTCATAGTTGGTCTCTGCCCATTCTCAAGGAAGAGGTGTGGTAAGGGAGAAATCAAAAAGCCTGTGAATTTCCTCTTGGCTTTTGTGTTTCAAAAGCATATACTCTCTGCCGGCGCGGTGGCTCACGCCTGTAATCCTAGCACTCTGGGAGGCCGAGGTGGGAGGATTGCTCAAGGTCAGGAGTTCGAAACTAGCCTTAGCAAGAGCGAGACCCATGTCTACTATAAATAGAAAGGAATTAATTAGCCAACTAAATATATATAGAAAAAATTAGCCGGGCATGGTGGCTCATGCCTGTAGTCTCAGCTACTCGGGAGGCTGAGGCAGTAGGATCGCTTGAGCCCAGGAGTTTGAGGTTGCTGTGAGCTAGGCTGATGCCACGGCACTCTCTCTAGCCTGGGCAACAGAGTGAAACTCTGTCTCAAAAAAAGAAAAAAAAACATACTCTCAAGACCTAAAAGTGCTTGATAATATCATGAGCAAGAACTGGGGATTTGGGAGGAATGAGACTTCCAGCAGAGATTTGTAAATGTTCCCTGCATTACAGGAAGGGAGGCAGAAGAGGAGAGATGACAGTCCAGGCCTTGGTGAATGGGCCCTGATGACCGGTGCTGACAAGAGATGGATTCTTGGTGAATCCAGGCAGGTGGTGCCCCAGCAGCCTTGCAGGGAGGTGCCATCTCCGTGCCCCAGCAGGATGAGAATGGAGCAAAATAATCCCCGTGTCCACAACACTGAGCCACAGTAACAGATCTGCTGAATGGGAAAAAGCCAGGACAGAGAATCTTCAGGATCAGATTTTTCCCATTTCCAACCTCCTGGTAATATGTAAAAAATGTGCTTCGAAGGAAAGCCTATAATTGACTGAGATGAGATTTCTGTTACTCCTGCAAAATGGGACCTGGAGAAAAAAAATAGATTTCTAGAAATAATAAACAGCTATTCTAGGTAAAATTAAGATAATAGCTCTAATGAGGAAACTCTTGGCTAAGGACTAGAAATAATAGGCGTGCATCTAAGTGTGCTCTCTTAATACAGCATTCTTTACCAGAGGGATCAATGCAGACACAATCTCGACATTAACATATTATTACATACTGCGTAAGGCTGATTAAATTGTGGTTTGAAATCTGTAGAAAACGGAGGTAGATGATGTTTAAGGATCTTTGGAGAGGGATTGTGTTCTTTTCCACTGCTTGGAGAGGAAGGATGTTGTTTCCCACTGCTTGTGTTCGAGGAGGTTTTATTCATTTTTCCTTGGTGATCATCAGAAGTGAGTCATTTCCCATCAAATAAGCATTCCTCGCAATCAAGGATTGTACTAATACTTAATGATTTAAAGAAAATAGTTTAGATTTATCCGAGGTAATCCGAGATGATCCAATGCAAGTGCAAAATGTTTTCTCTTACAGCTTTAAAAAATGCCTGAGAAGCCTACTTACTAGCTGTGAGTGCTCCTCGTGCTGTGGGCCAGTCTCAAGTTTGTTTTTTAAGTGAAAATGTCAACTGGTCCAGTATAAATATGAAATAATTTTCATCTTGGAGTAACTGCTACCAACTGTGTTGTAGCAACCCCCTCAGGAATCTTACTTTTATGGCAAAACTTTGTAAACACTTTTAGCCATTAGAACCATCTCACTGCAGTTTTTAAGGCAGTGGTCTTGTTGCAACTCCAATCTTTTACTTGTTTTAAAGTTCCCCTCAAGGCCAGGCGCAGTGGCTCACACACCTGTAATCCTAGCACTCTGGGAGGCCGAGGCGGGCGGATTGCTTGAGGTCAGGAGTTCGAAACCAGCCTGAGCAAGAGCAAGACCCCATCTCTACTATAAATAGAAATTAATTGGCCAACTAATACATACAGAAAAAATTAGCCGGGCATGGTGGCGCATGCCTGAAGTCCAGCTACTTGGGAGGCTGAGGCAGGAGGATTGCTTGAGCCCAGGAGTTTGAGGTTGCTGTGAGCTAGGCTGATGCCATGGCACTCATTCTAGCCTGGGCAACAAAGCAAGACTCTGTCTCAAAAAAAAAAAAAAAAAAAAAAAAAGTTCCCCTCCATATTCTCCCATGGCTCTTACATGCTCTGCCTTTCTCCCCAGTTACCCTTCTCATGTGAGGATGGACAGAAGGGAAGGAAAAACAGGCATTGTCTCTTTACCCAGCAAGATGTGCTTCTCACTTTGGTTGGTCATAATTACTGATGTAACTAAATATTTAAAGCCTGAACATGGACAGATATAGACAAGTGAGGATCTCGACAGATCTTACTGGGTAGGATCTCAATCCAAAACAGCCCCTTTGGGAACAGCCAAAATCCATCTTCCATCTTTCAGGAGAAACTTAAGAGGGTGGTCCTTACCATCACTTCCTGATGCTCTTCTCCCACTGAGTATCAGCAGGGCGGGTGGGTAAGCTGAATATCCAACTCAGAAATGCACTGTCAAGCTGAATATGGTGGCACGGATCTATAGTCCCAGCTACTCAGGACACTGAGGAGGGAGGATCACAAGTTTGAGCTCAGCCTGGGCAAAATAGTGAGACCCATTTCTTAAAAAAAAAAAAAAAATTAAATTAAATTGAAAAAAAAAGTTAAATATTATGTCAGCCTTTTTTCCTGCAAGTGTTCTCCAATTAGTCAGAATGTAGCCTCCATTCACAAGGAGAAAAAGAGTCCACCTCTCCTCTCAAACACTACTCTTCCCAAAAAGTTCACCTCTCTCTTCTTCCCAGTTTCCACTTGCATGGGTGGGGCAGAGGGAGGTGGAGGCAGGTGGCTGGCCCCCGCCATGGCTATTATACTTTTGTAAATTCTAGGTATGGTCTACTGAGTCCCTTTTGTTTTTAGCTATAGGACTTGATTTTCAAAGGCTGAAAACCTAAACAAACAAACAAAAAGAAAATTCCACTCAAGACCTAACACCCATCCCTTTACATAAGTAAGACAACTTGGAACTCCAATAATGCCTCACTAAAGCAAGAGGGCTTGCCCACTACAGAAAATCTTTGGTGAGTGTCATGTTTATGATGCATGCATTTTATGATTCCAGACCTTGACTTTTTTCAGTTTGTTGGTCTTTTTAGATCACTTCAAAGAAGAAGAATTATATGTAATGCAAACACCCAAATATCTTCAAAGCTACCTGGTTTCTCCTCAAATATACTCTCCTCTTATTTGTTATAGTTAATTATCTACAGTGTCCTGACTGTACGACTAATAAAAGGCACTCCCCTTTTGCTTCTTGAGGTTCTGAGGTTGCAATTCAGCTTGCTACTGTCATCCTTTCTAAACAACTACTCTAGAGCAACTTCTTTAGATGCTTCCTTCATATAATTTGTCTCAAAGTAGTTATTTCATTTCTTATTACTTGCCTTCCAAAACAGACAATAAACTTATTTAAACTATAGAAGATTGCAGAGCAGAGATTATAAGTAGCTCCTCACGCCAATCTTGCCCATTCTTTCAAAGTTGCCTATTTCAACGTGTTGCCTCACTGAGTTTGCTATGTCAAATAAAATAGTCCCTTTCAACGCAAAAGATCTCAGATAACAAGCACAAATGCAAATCATCAGTTTACATGGTTTTCTGAGGATTTTTGGTTTTTTGCTGTTGTTTTGTTTTGTTTTTGAGACATAGTCTCGCTCTGTTGCCCGGGGCTAGAGTGCCATAGCATCAGCATAGCTCACAACAACCTTAAATTCCTGGGCTCAAGGGATCCTCCTTGAGGATCTAGCCTCCCAAGTAGCCGTGGCTACAGGCATGCGCCACCATGCCCAGCTAACTTTTTCTATTTTTAGTAGAGCCAGGGTCTCACTCTTGCTCAGTCTGGTCTCAAACTCCTGAGTTCAAGCAATCCTCCCACCTCAGCCTCCCAGAGTGCTAGGATTACAGGCGTGAGCCACCACACTTGGCCGGTTTTCTAAGTTTTTAACAGATTTGTTATTCACAAAATGTTAATCCTACCTGTAAAATACATTCACAAATATAGATATGTAATATACAGGCATACCTCATTTCATTGCCTTTTGATTTATTGCACTTGGCAGATATTGCATCTTTTTTATACATTGAAGGTTTGTGGCAACCCTGTGTCAAGCAAGTCTACCAATGCCATTTTCCCAACAGCATGTGCTCACTTCATGTTTCTGTGTCATGTTTTGGTAATTCAAAATTTTCATTATTATTGTATCTGTTATGGTGATCTGTGATCAGTGATCTTTGATATTACTATTGTAATTGTTACGAGTGCCAGAAACCACACCCATATAAGATGGCAAACTTGATCAATGTTATGTATGTTCTATTAATATCTGCTCCAGAATATGACAGCCACAGGACAATAGGGAGGAGACCTTTAAAACAAGTAAAAGTTCTTGAAGGGAATTAAAAGTGTTACTTCAGTGAACCCACAAATGATGAGAAAGCAAGAGTCTTATTGCTGATATGGAGAAAGTTTGAGTGTTCTGAATAGAAGATCAAACCAGCCACAACATTCCCTTAAGCCAAAGCCTAATTCAGAGCAAGACCCCTAACTCTCTTCGATTCTACAAAGGCAAAGAGAACTGAGGAAGCTGCAGAAGAAAAGTTGGAAGCTAGCACAGGTGGCTCACAAAGTTTTAGGAAAGAAGCTGTCTCCATGACATAAAAGTGCAACATGAAGCATCAAGTGCCAATGTAGAAGCTGCAGTAAGTTATCAGAAGATCTAGCTAAGATCATCGATGAAGGAGGCTACACTAAACAGCACATTTTCAATGAAGACAGAACAGCCTTCTATTAGAAGAAGATGTCATCTAGGACTTTCATAGCTAGGGAGAAGTCAATGCCTGGCTTCAAAGCTTCATAGGACAGGCTGACCCTCTTGTTAGGGGCTGATGCAGCTGGTGATTTTAAATTGAAGCCAATGCTCATTTACTATTCTTAAAATGCTAAGGCCCTTAAGAATGATGCTAAATATACTCTACTTGTGCTGTATAAATGTAACAACAAATCCTGGATGACAGCACATCTCTTTACAGCATGTTTTACTGAATTTTTTTATAAATGTAATTTTAGTTTTAGAGCTGGTGTCTCACTGTGCTGCCCAGGTGGGTCATAAACTCCTGGGCTCGACCCATCTTCACACCTCAGCCTCCTGAGAAGTAGGGGCCACAGACACGTGCCATCACACCTAGAAGTTTACTGAATACTTTAAGCCCATTGTTGAGGCATACCGCTCAGAAAAAAAGGATTCCTTTCAAAATATTACTGTTCATTGCCAAGTCTCCTGGTCGAACAAAAGCTCTGATGAAGAAGTACAAGGAGCTGGTCCTATTTTAGCCTCTTTTCACATACACGCTTGCCTAAACATTTAAAGACTGCCTTTATCCTCATTGATCTAATAACCATAAATCATATGCTAACTCAGTAATAACAACTAGAATAACCATTACAACCGATCTATTGATTCCAGCCTCTCTTAAATCTTCATTAATCACTGTTAATCACATATTGCAGTAACCCTGCTAGTCACGGTTTCTAAGAACTGCAAAGCCACTTTGCATATATGATGATTTGTACTTTTGAAATCTTACTTTCCATTTTCAAAATTATTCTCAAGCCAATAGTATGAACTTTTAGTTAGATAGTTTTACTTAGAAAGACTTTGGTGAAATCCTAAAGATCAATGTGTCTATCTATACTCAATAAGAGTGTTTCTTAAAATGTGGTCTACAGGAACCTGCATCAGAATCACCTGGAAATGCTTCTGAAAAAATCCAGGCCCCTGAAAAGGAATCTGGGAGGACGAGGGTCTGAGAATCTGCATAAATGATTTTTAGAGATACCAACGTTAAAAATGTCAGAAAAACATCACTGTCTGTCTTAGTCCATTTTGTGCTGCTATAACAGAATACCTGAGACTGGGTAATCTATAAAGAACAGAAATTTGTCTCCTCACAGTTCTGGAGGCTGGGAAGTCCAAGATCAAGGCTCTAGCATCTAGTGAGGGCCTTCTTGATACATTCTCACACAGTGGAAAGTAGAAGGGCAAGAGAGAACAAACCCACTCCTGCAAGCCCTTTTAAAATCAATGTTAATCCATTCATGAGGGCTCCCAAAAGGCCCCACCTCCCAACCATTGCACCGGGGATTAAGTTTCCAACATGTGAATCTTGGAAGGGACACATTCAAACCATAGCACTGTCCAAAGAAGATCCTAAAATAATGAAAACCACCTAGGCAATCAGGTATAACAACATATCTCTAGGACTCATATGCAAAACACATTTCTACCATTGAAGGCAGCTATATAAAGAACCTATTTGTCCTGGTATATATAAATGCCTGGGATTAGTTAGAAGCCACTTTAAGTGACTTAGTTTCTGCAGCATTCTTTCATTCATTCACTCATTTATTCAACAGATATTCATTGAATGCATACTATATGCCAGGCACTAGACAATGAAATGTGTTCCTGGTGCCCTAAGGACATACTCATCTTTCCCTGGTTGACAGTGCACTACGAGACTTGACTCGGCATCCTTCTGTAAACATTTGAGAATGGGAGATAGATTGAACAGCTAGGTCCAAGGTGAAGGTTCTCTGAATGAGAGTTTGCAGAATTGGACTGGAGCCGTTTTCTTGCCTATAACAAATGTTTCAGTCAATTTTCTGTTGCTATACCAGAATACCCAAGACCGTGTAATTTATAAAGAAAAGAGGTTTATTTTGACTCACAGTTCTGGAGGCTTGGAAGTCCAAGATTGGGTAGCTGCATATGGCCAGCTTCTAATGAGGGCCTTGTGCTATGTTGTAACATGACAGAAGTGGAAAAGGAAACAGGCATGTGCAAAAAAGACAGAACCTGAGGGGCAATCTTGCTTTATAATAATCCACTTTTGTGGTATCTAATCCAGCCACTTGAGAGTGAGAACTCACTCACTCCCACAGACAGCATTAATCTGATCACCAGGGCAGTGACCCCATAAAACATCTCCCTTTAAGCCCCACCTCCTTGGCCAGGCGTGGTAGCTCATGCCTGTAATCCTAGCACTCTGGGAGGCCAAGGCGGGAGGATCACTCAAGGTCACGAGTTCAAAACCAGCCTGAGCAAGAGGGAGACCCCAGATCTACTAAAAATAGAAAGAAATTAATTGGCCAACTAAAAATGTATAGAAAAAATTAGCCGGGCATGGCGGCACATGCCTGTAGGCCCAGCTACTCAGGAGGCTGAGGCAGGAGGATCGCCTGAGCCCAGGAGATTGAGGTTGCTGTAAGCTAGGCTGTTGCCACAGCACTCTAGCCCAGGCAACAGAGTAAGACTCTGTCTCAAAAAAAAAGCCCCACCTCCAAACAGCGCCACGACAGCAATCAAAGTTCAGCATGAGTTACAGAGAGGACAAACTATATTCAAATCATAGTAACAAATAATCCATATTTTTTATATGCCATTCCATTTTAATACATTTGCAAATATGTCATGCATTTTACAAGGGCAAGATAAAGGTCACAGATATAGCTTTCTAGGTTTGTGCCATCCCTATTTTTTCAAGAAAATCAGGCTCTTGGTTTCTACAAAAGTGTTTTAATAATTCTGAAAATGCAAGGCAGCTTCCAAAATGAACAAAGGCAATTTTCCTACAAAATACATCAAAGCTTTTTGAATGAGATGCCTAAAGAGAAAGTAACTTTTCCCTGAAGGTGGTAGGTTAAAAAAATGTCATTAAATGCTGAATGGAATTAACCAAGAAAGAAAGTACTTAATCTGTATGCAGTAATCCTCAAGCAGCCCCTCTGGTATTCCAGCTTTCATTATCTCTCATGACCCCCAAAAATCTACAAATACTCAAGATCTGTTTTATCTTCTGGAACAAAGCTGTTGCTTAAAGTGATTGTGGATTTTATGAGAAAATTCAGGCAGGATCAAAAATAGAGGTGAGGATAGGATTTCTATGGTGTACTACAAAATATTGTTTGCTTCAGCCAACCCCAGTTCCTGGTGGTAGGTTTTGAAAAGCCTAGTAAAATTAATGCTCTGTGAACAATAAGTAAAGGCCTTTAAATTTTCACTTAGCTCTGTTATTTAAAAAAAAAAAAAAAAAAAAAAGACATGAAAGCCGATAGTAGAACTTGAACCCTTCCATGTGAATTTGTGGACTCTTTTCTTTTAATCTTTGACTCTTTCTCCTAAATGCGGAGTGAAACTAGATAGGCTGAGAATTCTGGTTCATTGGTTCTCATCAAATAAGATTTTACTGCAGTTTAAAAACTGAATGGGTCAATTTTGCTTAGATAGCACCAGTCAACAGACATCTAGTCGATAAAATACAATGAAAAATACTCTACCCTGGGCCTTTACATGTTTTATATTTTTTTGGCTATGATACTTATTTTATGTCTGATGGAGAGAAGAAGGACAAGGAGTTTTATGGGCAGTGTACATAGCAATGGATGGAACAGCATCATTTTCACTCCACCAGCCATCAGCTTCCTCTTATTTTTCAATATCATGTCATCTCTTCCATGGCAAATTGACTTCTTTCTATTGTGTTCCACAGGTGATGTTTAGAAATAAAACATCAAAACAAGGACTCTTCTTTTTTCCTTGAAGTTCTTAAAATGGTAGAACTATCGAGCAAGTAGGGATCTTTAACATGTGTGTATATATATGTGTGTGTGTTTGTGTGTGTGTGTGTTTGTGTGTATGTGTGTGTATATATAGATAGATAAACATAGGCACTCTGGCCTCATATTTGCATAACAATGAAGGAAATGTTCTAATGTTAAAGTTTAAATATTATTATTTTTAAATATCAGAAAGTTTACTCTTTTGATTGTCACAATTGTAAGGGGAAAGCATCTCTACTTTTTCTTGAACAAAATACAAAAGATAATTAAATAACCCTCAGATAATGAGAGTAATTAAACAGAACTTATCCCTTGAACACATAAATATAATAAAATGAAGATTCAAATTGGCTTCTTGCAAGATAAATATATAAAGAAGAATATAATTAAGACAATTTGTATTTTGGTAAAATAAATACACATGCAAAAATATTCAGTATTTTTTGGCTTCAAAACTCAGCAGTGGTAGCTCACATTGCCTCCTTCAGCAATGGTCTTTGCTTACTTGAGCCCATTCTGCAGGATTGTAAACACAGTTTAAGAAGTTAGAACCTATTGGCTATGCACACCATAGTGCTTTCATTGAACCCACATATAGCTAAAATAGTCCCTGGTGAACTGGAGCTTGGATTTGGGTAGAAGGAAAAAAAAGAAATTTTGCAAACTGCTTTACAACCCACTGAAGCCACTTTGAATCTGAGGACAGAATGTCAAAGAAAGCTGGGAGGAGGTGGAGACCAAGGAACGGGTCTACCATTTTGCCCAGGTAGCCAATAGGTGATAGAAAACTTTCACTCTGCAACATTTTCAGACATTTTTAGCAGGATGCCATTTTTAAGTTATTGATGCATAATTTTATCTTGCCTTCCATGATGCACACTCTCCTTGTTTTCCTCCTAGCTTCTCCTTCTCAGTCTCCTTTGCTAGCTCCTTCTCTAACCTAATATTGGGATATCTCCTGGTACACTCCTGGGGCTTCTTTTCTTCTCCTTCTACTCTTTTCTTTGTTATGCTCATCTAGGACCCTGGCTTTAAATTTCATCTATAAGCCAATGCCCTTCCAAAGTTTGTGTCCAGCCCTAGATTCTCATCATAAATCCTAACTCCTGTTCCAAATGCCCATCTGATATCTTCATATGCATATCTCAAAAATATCTCACACTTAACATGTCCAAAATGGATCCATTGATTTTTCTCCATCAATTCTCCCTCCCTCCTAGATTTCCTCATCTCAGTTAATGGCCCCACCATCTACCCAAGTGCTCAAGACACAAACATCCTATTCATTGGCATTTTCTATTAGTTCTGTCTCCAAATATGTCTCAATTCCTTCTTCTTGACCATGTCTTAGTCTATGCCATTGTCTGTCACCTGAACTGCTGCAATAGTCTTCTAAGTGGCTTTCCCTCTTCCTCCCTGCCTCCTTCCCCACCCTGTATTCACACAATAGTGAGAAGATTCTTTTTTAAAAAGGTACATTAGGTCAAATCACCTTCTTAGATAACATTTTTCAATGACTTCTCAGTTACTCCCCAATGCTTTTAGAAAAAGTCTGAACTCCTTTCCTAACATGGCCTCCTTGGCCTTACTCCTGCCTCTATCTCCAACCTCATTTCATTCCACAATTGCTTTATAAACAGATTCCAGCTATATTGGGCTCATATAAACCAATCTGTTTCCCTTTCAAGGCCCTTCATGGTCTGTTCTTTCATCCTAGAATGCTTTATTCTAGCTCTTTCCATAATGAATTCATCATTCTCATTCTTCAAGTCTTAGCTCAAACATCACCACAAAGAAGTTTCCCTGATTTTCATCCTACAATAGTGACTCCTGCCACGCCTAATGGTTATTGTTGATACATGTTTTCTACATGCAACGAGCAAAAATTGGAACCATCTTCACTTGTTTTACTTTTTGTTTTCTGGGTCCTTCACAAAATGTGAGCACTTTGAAGGCACATACTGCATAAAGTAAGGAACACTTTGCAAGCCAAACTGCCCCCATTAAAGTATTTCAAGAAATAACTTGTTCATGGTGGAACATGTTTTTTTATCACTCACTCTATCCAATACACCTATCATAGTTTCTGGCACAAGTTTGACATTCAGTGATTTTTTTTTCCAATAAATCAATTACTGAATGAATGGCAAAGGAAAGGCTGGAAGGAAGAAAACTACTTTGGTCCTCAGATGTCTGGTCCAAGAAAATCTAGTCTCAGAATTTAGCCCAGTGACCTTTCCCCTGACCCTTCCCTTCAACATGGGAAGAAGGAGGAAAGGAACAATGAGGTGGAGGAGTTACTATTATTGTCCTCCTTGGAGGAAAAGTCAACCTTTTACATTGTCACAGAATCACCTGCATTTTGTCTCCTTCCTCTGCATCTTAATAGGGACCTTTGGGATCCTTTTATTAGTAGAACCTCTAGAACTTGTCCTGCTGGAAAGCTGAGGGTTCTGTCTAGTTAGTATATCTTTTTTTGAGAAAACAGAAAGATTACCATATACTTTCAGTTTCTAATTCCTTTCAAAAAACATTTTTAAGTTTCAACATTTTTAATTCAACAAAGCCATTTATTTTAAAAGAAAAATGTCACTTGTGAAATTTATTCTTTGCTTTTATTAAAAATTTTAAACAGAAATAGATAAATTATTCAATTCGTCTCTAATTAAATAGGATAGGAAGGCTCCTAAAGGATCATTTGTCACAAAGTCATATTCAAGATCTGGAAATATTACACCATCATTATAACCATCCACCATAGAAGTAGGATATCAATGTGTTGATAGCATTCTCAGATGAATTTCATTGTTTTTATGTGCTTTGAATAATTCAAAAGCATATCTGCATCTCAAAAGCAAAACTAGAAATGGTGATATCACCTAGGGTAGTAAATTTGACAAACGGGGAAACATATTTAATAAGGAAATCCACAATTAGTCTGGTAATTTCAAGGTACTATAACAAAATAGCAATAAATATATTTTATTTCTCACACAAATTTATCAAATTTCCTTAAAATGTGCTTGCTTACTTCCCTGTATAGACTTGCTATATAAAAGATATAAGTTCAGTACTAATAACTCCATCGGAAAAATTTCGAAAGCTCTTACAGTTAGGCAATTAGCTAATTCAACACCTACTACGGACATTGTGGGAATACAATAGATATATATTAATGACTTTGATTCAGCAACTATCTATTGAGCACACCCTATGTGCAAGGCAATACGGCAAGTGCTAAGAAATACAATGGTAACTAAGAGAGGAGGCAATAAAGCTCAATGGCTGAAAGGATGGATTTTGGAAATATAGCACTGGGTTCAAATTCTGACTCTACCACTTGGTAACTGAATGATCTTGGCAAGTTATTTAACCTCTACAACCTTCATTTATCTCATCTATAAAACTAAAAGTATTACTTGCCTCATAGGGTGATTTTAAGGAATAAATGAGGTCACACATGTAAAGGGATTAACACAATGCCTGATACATCATAAATGCTCAAAAATGCTTCTTGGAGCCACTGTAATGATTAGTATTACATGGCCCTTGTCTTCAAGAGCGTAGGATCTAATGAGGGAAATAAACATGCAAGCAATTATTAAACAATGGGGCAAAGAGCATGCCACCTATATTTCTTCATAGATGAGTCAACCCAAGCTCCAAGTTTACAAACTACTCTTTTAGTTACTAGGTGACTTTTTGCCACACACAATAGTGCTGGTTCTGTCTGTACACAGAAATCAATTTGTTGTCTTAATTTGAACAATCTATTTTTCTGAGTATGGAATTTAATCTGCTCTACCTATGAGTTAAAAGATACTATTCTTCCACTTTCCAAAAAAATTAAGATAGATAATGTTCCTTTGCTGGCAATTCTCTGTATGCTCTTATAGAATTCTGGGCAAAATTATGAAAGGATATCATGTGATTCTTAACTCATAAATATTATTAATAAAGTCCAACTTCAATTTATGTCCTCAACATCTAAGAGATCATTGCTAAACCTCAGTACCAGAAGAACAAATGAAATTAGTAACATTGTTAGGTTGAAAAGATCGTAGACTGGAACTTTTGAAAAAGAGCATTTTAGGTGTGAGTCATACCCCTTTAAACTTTGGCACTGAGCAAACTCTTTTTCTCGAGATTTGCCTCTAGCCAGGCCTTTTTGTCCAGTGGTAAATAGCAAACACCTATAAAACATCTTATATGGGTTAGGCACCATGGATGCTAAGAGCTGAAAAAAGCACAGATCTTTTTATTCAAGGAGTTCTCATGCTAATGGGGAAGACAAACAAGTAAATTACTCGACTTCTCCATTTATTCTAAAATATAGATTATTTATTCTCATTTATCAACTCTAAAATTGAGATGCATCTTTCAATCAATGGTAATTTATAACTGCCATTAGCCAGGTAACATTCATGATGTAGTTGTTATTGCCTGCATTAGTTATCTATTATTGCATAACAAATTACCTCATTTGGTGGCTAAAGACATTTATTATATAAAAGTTTTTGTGGATCAGGAGTTCATGCAAAGCTTAGCTGGGTGCCCTGGCTCCAGAAGTCTCACAGGCCACTATCAGAGTGTTTTGTGGATCTGCTTCCAAGCTCACTCAAGTGACTGTTGGCTGAATTCAATTTCTTACGGCCTATTGGACTGAGGCCTTGGTTCCTCATGAGCTGTTGGCCAGAGACCTCCCTTGGTTCCTTGCCTAGTGATCTGTCTAGTTCATGACATGACAGTTGGCTTTATTAGAGTGAGAAAACAAGAGGGAGAGAGAGGGGAAGAGGGTGGAGCAGGGGAGAGAGAGAGAGAGAGTCAAATAACCAAGAAGAAGTCACAGTCTTTTGTAAGCTAATCTCTGTAGAGTCATCCTATCTCTTTTCCACATTCTATTCATTAGAAGCCAGTAACTAGGTGCAGCCCATACTGAAGGGGAGAGGATTATACAAGTGTGTCAATACCAGTAGATGAAGATCATTGAGATCCATTTTATTAGCTGTCTACCATGGCTGCCTATGATTATGGAACTTAGTTTATTCCTAGGGGCATGAGTGGGTCACAGCAACTCTTTGACATTTCAGTCAACAAACCATTTAAAGACAATTTGAGGAAAGAAAACGAATCCTAGTTATTGTCTGAAAATGGTTTCTGGCACATTCAGGTAGCAGAATGGATGTCAGGGACTTGAGAGGAAATGCAGAGACACTAGTGTAGTATACTTTTAAGCAATACTTCGCAAATGCTGGTGATGGGACAATACCACATGACGAAAGATGGACACTGACGCCTCCCAATAGCAAATGATGTAGACAAGCTGGACTCTGAATGGGAAAAGGTTTTAGGAATACCTCAACCAATTTAGTTAATGTATATTTTTCCTTTTATGAATGTACAATGGTGATATATGATGAAAACCTATGTCTAAATAAATGTAAAACAGCTTTTGTAATAAACTTAAAATTAAAAAATCTAAATAACATCAAAAGCATTGTGTCAGAGTTTAACTGGAAATATTTTTTCTTTGTGTTACATGAACTAATTTCCTATAATCAAAGGCATCTTAAATTCAATGAATTAAGAAATTATTACAATGTAACATGATGAATGCCAAAAACAGAGATAAGTTATCCGTGCTTATGGAATCTCCAACTATGCCTGAGAATCTGCAATCTAGCCAAGACATGTCTTCAGTGAATCAACCAGTTAAGAAAAACCTCATTTAAAGTCCAATAAAAGTGAACAATTAGAACTTCTTAAACACTAGGGAAAAAGAATTAAAGATAATCATAAACAATCTCATATATTTGGGTAGTAGAAAGGAAGTTTTAGGAATGACAAAAATGTCCTATCAAGCATATTAGAAGTAATTTTCATAAAAATGAGATAACTTTTTGTAAGTTCCAACTGTGGTTCCCAACCTTCAATCACAGACTCCAAGAGTTAGGAATTATTGCAAAGGGTCCATGAATCCATATGCATATGAAACATTGTGTGTAAATTGATTAAATGATATTTCAAAGATTTCTGAACCACTATTTTCAGATTTAGTAAGGATGCTTTGTTATTAATTAAGTGCAAATTATTTTCAAGTAATTTTTGATATCATCTTTACTTTTTAATTGTGATTTATTTAATTAACAGACATTAGAAATACCACTATTATCCATGTAGGGAAGAGTTTGTGAACTTTTACTATAAAAATATGCCCTCTGTGACAAAAATTCTGGAAACTACCATCCTCAGGCTTCCTGAGTTGCAAACCTAAGCATTTTCAACAATGATTCATTTTCTACATTCCCATACCCTTAGGAAAATCATTTATCTTCATGTTACTGGATAAAGACCCATCCCTTGCTATTACTCTTCCTATTTAAAATTTCATACCCATAGATAAAACTTGTCATGATTTTAGAAAGAACTACATTTTTATTCTAACATGTTGAAAGGAAATCCATTTTGTTTCTGAGAATAATGAATAGGATACTAAAAGGATTTCTTTTTCTCTCTTTATTCCTTAAAGTCAGATTTTTTTTAACTAATAGCAAGCCATCTTTCATTTTTAATAGAATTACTCTAAGAATGTTGGTTTAATTTTTTTTTCAATTTAAATGGTTGAGTCACAATGTAATGATGGTTTTATTATGCAATTAAGAACTCAGAATACCAAAAATTAGCCAAGATGATAAGACTATTAACGCTCTGTCACAGCTAAAATGATTCACTTGCTTACAACCACAGGTTAAATTTGTCATAATTTAGCTATATATTCAATAAAATGGAAAAAGAAAATTTTAGTAAATATACTCTTATTAACATATTTTCTGTTTATCAGAGGCTTTGAGTGTCTCTGATATCAGATCTGGGGTTAACAAAAAATTCAAGTACATCCTTATGTTGGTCTGCACTTAACTTGAGTACCGTTCCCATTTATAGGTTCAGAATCAAGAGAGTGATCCAATTTGCGTATATGTTGTTTTGATTAAAGCGGGCTTTGGAGGACCATGTCCATAGCGATATAAGGCAAATTAGAAAACATCTTCCTGCATCCCTGTTTAATGAATTTCTCACATGTCCACTTGATAAGGAAAATGAAAGTAAAGAGCTGTGTTTTCAACCAGCAATTCAGCATTGGGTATAAGAAATAGGTATGGATAACTGGCCAATTCATTATCTAAGTCTTCAATCAACAAATGTTTATTGAGTGACGTGCTCACCTAACATGAGGTTAGGGCTGGGCAGACAGCAGTGAATGAGAGATTGATGTCTCTGCCCTCAAGAAGCTTGAAATCTTTAGGGAGACAAAAAGGAAATAAACCATTACAAATTGATATCAAAGTCACTACAAAAGGGTGACTCCAGGATGTTTTGGAATCATAGGAGGGGTTTCTAATTCAGTGACGAAGAATCAAGGAAGACTGCTCAGGGAAAGTTAGCCTAGCAATTGGTGGGGTGACAGGGTGGGGCTGAGGTAGAGAATGTTCCAAACAGAGGGAAGAACATGCATGAAGGTCCCCATGAGAAAGAGTATGGGTGGGATTAGAAAACTGAAGTAAAGGTTCAACCCATTACTATTAAGTCAAACAACAAAATAAAATACCCAGAAAGCTTTACTGGCTTTTGTGGTCACCTTTACATCTGAAGAAAGTGGAGATATTTTACATACCCCGGAGACTTTAGAGCAAGTGATAACTGCCAGTAATACAAGAGTGAACGGTATGGCCAACTTTCAATACATGAATACTTTTAAAAGCCAACACATACACTATGTGAGTTGCTGTACATTGGAATTATGACTTGAGAGATGGACATGGCCCTCTTCCAGCTAAAAGAAAATATTCTTCATTGGAATGCTAAGATGCCTCTGTGGATTTTTCTCCTTACATTTTTTTGGATAAATTACTTTGTGTATATATGCTTAAGTCAGTAAGAAAATATGAGCCAGTCTACAATATTTTTTCGCACAACAAATGTGAGGAAGAAATCCAGGGCCTAAAACGAGATTAGACTGTGGTTAGGGAACTCAATCCAATGTTAGAACATCGATCAATGATGCATTCATTCAAGATAACATGCCAACCTGTCAAGATTTCCAGCTGATTGACATCCTTGTGGAGAGTCCAAATTTCTTCTTTTCCCACTCCTAAGTTCTCACTGCTGTCATGGTGTAGGCTTTAAACTGAAGACTGAGCCAGAAATATGACACCTATCAACAGTCTCCTGGCACGTTATTTCAATTTCTATTTGTCAATTCCAACTCAAGAGTAGGAAAAGCAAACGTCACACGGCAGAGCCCCAGACTCAGTCTGGTGTTGGGGCCTAGAGGAGGGGAAATCAAGCTAATGCTTTTGGGTAGTTCTTGCAATTGCCCATAAAGATGACCACATTAGATCATGTATTCTGTGCCTCAAAGTATTAACACTGAGAAAAATAATTCTTCAGAATATAAAGCATAAAAGCTAGAGAAATCCCAGAGCTATTATCCAACACATCTGTTAGGATTATAGTTAAGTTATAGTGAAGGTGTCATAAAATCCCATCAGGATATATATTCCTAAAAGTCAATCTTAATATTAATGTAATATTCAGCAGATATTGATTTAAGAACTTGCAATAAAGCTCTGGCCAATATTTTTTTTTGTTTTGATTTTTGGTATAATGAATCCTTAATGATTTGAGATCTACATCTAAGAATAGTACTACTCCGGTTTATCCACTGGATCAATGCTAGAATTTAGATGATTTAGTAAACAAGTCCACAGCATATGACTACTGGGTTATACACTACACAATTCCAGTGGTGCCATTTGTCTAAACTCTGATATAAGCTGTGCCTCTAGGAGTTGTGCAGTGTGGTTGTCTATTAGTGAGAATATTTAGATAATTGATTTCCATCTGCAAAATACCTCTTTTCATGAGTTCACATGGTTTGGGAGAGGTACTTGTTTTTCCTTTTTGGTGGTAATTTATGATAAGGTGACCCCTGAAAGAGGGGTGGAAATGTCAATAGAGAGATCAAGGGATGTTTTTTCCCCATCTCTTTCTCTCTATACTCTCTATCCAAACACACACCTGGCCAGATGGGCTACTTTCAATCCTCACTAGAGAGGGGCATTGGGCATAAAAGCCAAAAGAGTTGTGCTGATGAAAGAGTTTATGAGACTGGGCTGTTCCTGAGCCAGGTTAAATGGAGAGAGGTGAAGGAGGCATTCACTCCACTTCAGCTCTGAAACTCAGCTGCAGCAGGTGATGGTGACCGTGCAGTAGCAGCTGTGCCCTGCTGAGAAGCCCCAGAGCACGTGAGGACCAGAGTGGCTGCGGTGGGAACAGGCAGCCATGGTGAGGCCAGAAGCCAATCAGGGTCAGCTTTGTTCCTTGGTACACATAAAACACTGCCCCAGGAACTAGGGTACTTATCTAGGAGAGCCTTTGAAGAAGGGCTAAGGTCTAGGAAGGGCAGAAAAGATTTGGATATTACCATAAATGTGACTGTGTGCTTCTTCATAGACTGAAGCAGTCTGGGATATTTCAATTTCAAAAAGGTAACTTTGATTTGGAAAGTAAGCCTATACACTTTTTTTTTGTACTTCTTTTTTTTCTTTTACATTTTTATTTTATTTCAAGATGATATGAAAGTACGAACATTTTGATTGCATTTTATATCTTTGCCTCTCCCTAGCAAGGGTTAGAGGTGGGCCCTTCCCCTCCACAATGCTCACCACATCCCTCTGATGTGGGTCTACCCCCCCAACCCCCGAATCCCTGGTGAACACCACCACCATTTGAGCACCATAGTGTTAATCAGTCAGTACCAATTTGATGGTGAGTACATGTGGAGCCCATTATTCTGATCTTGTGTCACCCTATACATTTTAAAACTCTGTTGTTTCACAGTGGTTGAAAAATGAATGAAAAGGCAAGAATAAACAATTTTTCATGTCATTTAATAACTATTGTAACTGATCTTTAAAACTCATTGTATCCTTTTATGGTTAATTTTAAAACACTGTGATGGGGCTGGCGGAGGTAGGAGGAGCGGCCACAGAAAGAGAGATGGAGAGAGGCTGGACAGGTGTGAACCATGAGGCAGGAAGAGGTCCAGCCTCTGCCTCCTGGGCTGCCTTGCGTGCCTGGGTTCTCCTCCCTGCCTGCCCCTTCCCAAACTGCCTTCAACACCCATTTCCATTTGTCTCAGAGAGAAGTTGTGCAGAGCAAAGCCCCCCTTAGGCCGAAATAGCTGGATTGAATGAGATTTGTTTCTGTAGGTATTTGCTCCGGTTGGCAGCTGCTTTCTCAGCCTCCAGCAGTGCTCAGGCACTCGAGAGTAATCCACATGCGAGGTGACATTGCAAACTGAACCCTCAGCTGACAATGCATTTATTCAGTTATAGCACTTGGCTGGAGTGTGATTAAAAACTTTTTTCTACTATTAAGCTAAATAAATAAATAAACAAGCTAAAGCAAGGATAAGATGGTTGGCTCAGAAAATGGTTTAAGAATAGGGCTTTCAAGGCCGGGCGCTGTGGCTCACGCCTGTAATCCTAGCTCTTGGGAGGCCGAGGCGGGCGGATTGCTCAAGGTCAGGAGTTCAAAACCAGCCTGAGCAAGAGCGAGACCCCGTCTCTACTATAAATAGAAAGAAATTAATTGGCCAACTGATATATATATAAAAAATTAGCCGGGCATGGTGGCGCATGCCTGTAGTCCCAGCTACCTGGGAGGCTGAGGCAGAAGGATCACTCGAGCCCAGGAGTTTGAGGTTGCTGTGAGCTAGGCTGACGCCACGGCACTCACTCTAGCCTGGGCAACAAAGTGAGACTCTGTCTCAAAAAAAAAAAAAAAAAAAAAAAAAAGAATAGGGCTTTCTCTTGGGCGTTCTGTTAGTGGCCGTTCCTTTCCAAGCCAGCTCTCACCCACCCTTCGTCCAGATTCCAGGGCTTCTCCACTTCAGTGCCACTGGCGTTTTAGGCCCAAGAATTCTTTGGTGTGGGCTGTTCTGTGTACTCCAGGATGTTGGGCAGCATCCCTGGCCTCTGCCCACTAGATGCCAGCAGCAATCCTGCCCCCTAGTTGTGACAATCCCAAGTCTCTCCAGACATTGCCAAATGTCCCTTGGGGGCACAATAACCTGCGGTTGAGAATCAATGGTCTAAAATTAAATCTGTCTCCATAACTGACAGCCAATGCTACATTAATGGTAACAACGCACGCACACACACACACACACACACACGAATTTTTTAAACCCTGCCAATCAAAATTATTTAGGAGATTTTTAAAAAGAAAAAAGCCAAATGCAACTAGCCTGGGCAACATAGCAAGACTCCATCTCTGCAAAAATTTTTAAAAATTAGCCAAATGTGGTGGTATGCACTTGTAGTTCCAGTTACTCAGGAGGCTGAAGCAGGATGATCGCTGGAGCCCAGGAGTTCAAGGTTACAGTGAGCCACTATGATGCCACTGCACTGCAGCCTGGGTGACAGAGTGAGATCCTGTCTCTATAAAAAAAAAAATCAAAAATAAAATGGCCAAATAAAAGTTACTGGGGTTTTTTTCCCTGTGATTCTAAGAAGAGAATCAGGTAGAAAGAAGAAAAGATTATAAACTATGTTTAACACCTAACATATCCATATATCTTACTTGTGTACATTTAGTACACATTGGGAGAACACAAATGCTGAAGAAAATATCTGTTGACCTAACTGCACATATAGGAATAACATTTATTGGGCATCGGGCAGATGGGAGGGGAGAGGAGGAAATGGGTATATACATACATAATGAGTGTGCACCATCTGGGGGATGGACATGCTTGAAGCTCTGACTTGGGGGGAGATAAGGGGGAGCAAGGGCAATATAGGTAACCTCAACATTTGAACCCCCATAATATATGCTGAAATGAAACAAAAGAAAATATTTGTTGACATCATGTAATTCTAAGAACCAATCTCCAAATTTACACTAATTTTTAAAGAATGAGCCAAGTAGGCATCTAATAATATTTTAGCACCTAAATAGCTAAAACAAATTCACAATATACAGTGGGAATAAAACTGATCTTCAAAAAAAAGGTATTTGAATGGTCTTTACAATGAGATTTCCAATTCTCTCAAACCTGAAAAGTGACTCCCTTAGTGTGTGGACTCTGTAGCATCAAAAGAACCAATGATTTGAGATTTTTGGTCAAATTACTTATTGTGTTAGAGCAGAAGAGGGAGGAAAGGGATGGAGGAGAGTTAGGGATGGGGGAGAGAATGAGATATTAAGACAGCTTAGTCCATTGTCTAGTATCATGAAGATAAGAAGAAATTGTTTTGGAATTCTGTTTTTACTATCATCATTTTCTTTCAAAAAATAAAATTTGATTTTTTTCTTGATTGTGAAGTTACAATGCTCATTGTAGAAAATCTTAAAAATACACAAAATACAAAAGAATTCCCCATTTCAAGATAATAATTATCAACTTTATTCCTTCTAGCCCTCTCCTATGGATACACTTTTGTCTATGCAGTAAACAAAATTGGGCTTATGCTAGAAATAAAATTGTAAATCTTAATTTTTGACTTAACATAGTATTTATGAGAATGTCTTCATGTTATTGAATTCCTTTATTCTTTCATTCGTTCATTCTTCACTCCCTTAGGGAACAAATATTTTGATTACCTAGAACATACTAGGCACTATCTCATCACAGGATATGCAGCAGTGAACAGAAGTGAAAAAAATCCTTGCCCTAATGAGGAATATGTTCTGACGCAGGGCACCCAGCAATAGACAAACAGTTAAGTACGATATTTTGCACGTAAAACAGCAATAAGGAAAATTGGAAAAAACAAGCCAGGAAAGGGATGGAGAGCAGTTCTGTGTGTGTTTGGAGGACTGAAGTTGCAGTTTTTAAAAGAAGGCTCAGAAAGTCTTCAGTGAGAAGGTAGCATTTGAGCAAAGACCTGAAGGGAGTGCAGGAGCGAGCCTTATGGATGTCAGGGAAATCATTCTAGACCAAGGGTAGGGGGCAGGAGCGCCCAGTGTGGGGCTGATGCAACTAAAGGGAGGAGGGGGCTGGGCAGTGGGAGATTGTTTGTGGCCTTGGTGGAGTTTTAAGGGTTTGAGCTTTGATGGTGAATGAGATGAGAGACTACCGAAGGTTTAGAGTCCAGACGACTTACCATCTATCTAATTCATGGATGCTTCATGAAGAAGAGTCTGATTCTATGTAGGGGGCAAAACCAAAAGCAAAAAGCCCTGTTTCAAGGCTACTACAGGGTCTGGTCTGATGTAGGTTTGGACTCAGATGGTGATGACAGGCGTGGCTAGATTCTGATATATTTTGAAAGTCAAAACAGTGGGATTCCAGGAGTATCAGATATGCAGAGTGTAAAAGGGAAGAAAAAGAGTCAAGAATGACTCTGAGGTTCTTTGGCCTGAGACTATTACTCTAAATTATAAATATAATAAATGCATAATTTTCAATAATACTTTTTAAATGATTCTCATTACATAGGCAGTTTCAAAATAAAAAACAATGAGACTGATCACAAGAATGTCATCTTTATTGGAATACAAGTTTAACAACTAGAAAGCAATAGTGTAAGTTCAAACAAATAAAAAGCATCTAGCCTCTTGGAAATTGAGAAATAATTTATTTAAGAGGTGGACATGCTAAAATACTTAATAAGTGAGCATTATTGTTTCTAAAAAAAAAGAGGTGGATGAAAAGCAAAACAAACAATTCCATAGACAATTCAAAACCAAGATCATCAAAATCTACAGGGCAAGATGAGTCTTTTAAGATGGAAGAGAACTCAGGAAGAGAAAAAGGAGCACAAAAGATTATAGACAACAGGAGCGACACATTGTAAATAAGGAGGAAATGGTGAGGGCATCTTATTCCATCCTAAACATTCATATTTTATCCTGAGGGTGGTGGCAGGACCACCATGGGATTTTAAACTGAGAGAAACATCTCAACAACAATGAGGATTGGGGACCAGTGGCTCATGAAAGGATCTTTAGTTAGTATGTAGTCATGTGTTTTTCTCTTGCTATTAAGAAAACAAAAAGTCTTGGTTTTATTTGCCAATCTATGTAAAAAGATATAAAATTCAAAAGTAGATCACATCTACATTGTTTCCCAGGAAGCTTTCCCCTAATTTTACTCAAACTTATAGTATCATAGCCCATTCTTTTAATCAATGGAAATGATTTCAAATTAAGTTCATCTCTGCTGCATTGTTTGGGTTAACTCTTTAAACATCGCATCTCTTCTTCTATTGAGGTTGGAGTCATCAGAGGGCAGGAAGTCCACTTCCAGAGTTCTTCAGAAATGGCAAGATGCACTAACTGTCAGAGAGAGATAATATTTCTCTCAAAGCCCTCACATGGTGTTGCTCTAGAATTTCAAGCATTACATGATTCTTTTTCTTGGCATTTCATTTATTTGTTAAGGATACATTTTGATTTCCCAAGAAATTTTCATGAGAGAAGACTTCCTCAATCAATTCTGAGTATGCCAAAACATTCATTAAACAACTCTGCTACTTCAGAGCCTTCAAAGTTAATTAAGTTTCTCTCAATATATTATCCCCATTCACACAAGTAGCCTCTTTAAAATGAATATGAATGCAGTTTTTTATTTACCTGTCTCTCTGCTCCATGGCTCTTAATACTACCTTATTATCCTTTGACAGCTTGCAGTGACTGTATTCTAACATTCTGGTTCATGTTTCCGTTTGAATTCAGAGCTATGTGTGTATATGCGTGATCACACGCTGCTGCATATATGCAAATTAGGTGTCTTATGCCTTTGTGCAAACCACAGCTCAACTGTATCATTTACTGAAAAGCATTCAAGTTTGTCTTTTGGTGATTGTCTTATGCCTAAACTAGCTTTCCTTATTTTCAATATATAAAAATATATTGAATTACATCATCCCAATTAACTCCAAAATGAGCAAAGCAAGACAAGCCAGTAAGAACATATATATTTTGGAAAGAAATGCTCAAATGAGGAACTCTGAAGTTTAGCTCATCAGGGGATCCCTGCCAAATACAAATTATTCATATACCAAATGTTTTGACCTGGGCTCCACATAATGCAAGTCTATGGAAAAGACTTATGTGCTATTATTTATTAGGGAGCTTAATACAAGAGAAGCAGGAGTGAGGTAATAGGAGAGAAAGGTCAGGAATGAAGGAGAACCACTGTGAAGGTGCTTTATCAAGCAGGCTATTCCTCTGTATCAAGTGCTAAGGAATGTTCCACCCCTAAGGTGATCTTCAGAGAAGCCGTTTGGAGAGAGGAAAGGAGAAGAATCCATTCACCTGCTTCTGTTTTTCACTGGTCAAATTTGACCTATGAATTGTTAACTTTCCAGACTTTCATGTGATATGCTGCATATACATGGGCACCGTACATGTTGGTCCCATGTCTCAGAGTGTCTCCCACCTCTGTATCAATAAGAAAGCCCTAGGCAGGAGTCAATAGGGGCACACTGGGCATGAAGTAAAGCATTACCAGGTTGTATTGATAAGCAGTTGGTCAATCAGCAGTGATTGGTAGGAACAAGTGGCAGTTAAGATAGAAAAGATCTGAAGTGGCACATAAGAGATGTCTGATAACCAACCTGTTTATCAAACACCTACTTTTGCAGTGTCCCAAGTCAATAACTACAGCTAAATATTGCAAAGTTCTCAGTAGAGCTGGGCCTAAATGGAGTCTTTTATGCTTTGTGGTCATACTACTAATGTGCTATCAGCTATTGTCTCAGAACAGTCTCTTCCAGGTAAGAATACTGGTTGCCCCTATATTGTCTTTATTGCTAAATAAAATACTTTAGAAATTATTCATATAATGGATAACACCAATGATTTACTGATTTCATTTATGAAGTACTTACTATTTTCCAACTAAGCATAAGAAGCTGCCATGGACATTGGTATCATCATTGTCATCATCATGACCGCTATAGAGATGTTATTAGAGTCTATCCTCCACAGGGAGTTCTGATGATAATGGCAATGCCTGACTCCAATACTTTCCTCCTAGCAAGTGGGTTTCCTCATAACTGCTTTCATATATATCTATGAGTGACAGTCTTTGATACCTTTCCACCTACTCCTGTTACCTTCCATGCTCATAACCTCAGTTCCTCTTCTTTACACTAAATCTTGATCTCATTGTTTCCAATCCAGTCTTGAAACATGATCCCAGATCCAGGTGGTTGTTCCTTTGACCTGACAATTTAGTCAAGGTCTTGCTGACATTGACCAGAGGCTAAGCAGGATTAGCTCTGCCTCATGATTATGCAGAAAGAGCCTGAATCAGTTCTTTAGGCAGAATCCAACAAATTTACTCACTGTCCACACAGGGATGATTAGAAGTAGTGTTCTCTAAACTCTCAGCCCAAAACCAAATATGTAATGTTTAGGAGGAAGCTTGAATCAGGGGAAAGGGGTTCAAAAGATCCCCTGCAAAAGATCCTGTACAGCTTTGCTCGAAAGATCTCTAGCTTTGCATTACCCAACCAGCATTATCTTGGAATGGAAAGGAGCAAGACAAAAGAAGAAGGGCTTACTTGTTCTCTCTCCTGCTAGAATTTGTGAGGCTCCATGTAGATTCCTTGCACAACTGGGAGTGTCAAACCAATCCCAGACCTTATATAAGATGGAAGTTCATCTATAGTTTTATTGTGGATACAGGGACTTGAACGTCCTGTCTTCTTCATTTACTTCATTTTGATACTTTCTGCTTCATTTGTCCCAACAGGATTTTTTGGAAGTAGAAAAATAAAGACTTGTCCCATATGAGAATCTAAGACCACCCTTAGTAAACCAAATTCTAATGGGTCATTCAGTCTAGACGTGTTAAGGAGCTCTTCACTGGAAAGCATAGTAAATTTGTATCATTTGTTTTCTGCTTAATAATGCAATATAAACTTTCTGGAAGATACAATGTTAAAAAGGAATTTGGCTATAGCATCAAGCTCTTTTTTTAGTTCTTTGGAACAATTATAGTCTTTGTTCTTTCTCTGGATTCATCTAGAGCTTACTGTCAATCCCGGCCAAAAATAATACGCATGTATATACAGAATGGCTCTCTCAATGTGGTAGAAGAAAGCATTTCTTTATTTATACTTTTTTTTTTTTTGCTTAGGCCTATTTCATAAGAAGCTCAAGGTCATGTTTATCAACCTTTAAAGGAAAAACAAAAATAGGATAAAGCATTGCACTTCATTATAAAACTGAGTATTCACAGACCCAAGAGCATCATGCCCTCTATATTTACAAGGTAAATAAATACCTTGCTTAAGAGCACCACAGAAGAAATGTTGATGAATCTCCCATTGTAATAACAGGCCAGCCCATACAGAATTCTGGCCAGGTATGCTGAGCTGCAAAAGGTTCCAAGAAAGTCAATTTGTATTAATGTATTTTTAGTAGCAAAGTCATTTTATTTTCAGGATCTATTATAATATTTGGATTCTAGAGGATTAGCCTCAGATGGAAATTAGATTTTCACATCATTCACACTCTGGTTTAAATGGTGAATGGAGTCTGACTTGGACAACCAAGGGTTGGTGGAACACTACCATCATTGCCATCTCCTGCCACCCTCTCCCAGCCTGGAGCTATTCTGGGGAGGAAGGAGGGCAGGGCTTCGAGGCATCACCAGGGTTCTTTGCCCATAGGTCATGAACTCAAGGGCACCTCTGTCAACCTTTTCCATCCCCAATGATTTCAAGGCATTACAAAGATAAATAATGGCTCCCCTCTGCAGAGACAAAGGTCTCTCTGCCCAGACAGGAAGGGAAGCCTTGTTTTTAGTACTTAGTAATTATAAAAAGTCAAAGTAGAAAAAAAAGAGTGAGGGACAATGGTGAGTATGGCACAGAGGGACAAAACCAATGATTTTTTTAAAGGGAAATTTCAAAATTTTGGAAAAGTTATGAAATTGATTTCTACCCAGCATATGTTGATTCTTATGTTTACTCCTTTATTTTCTTTCTTTTTATCCTTGGACTAGAGACAGAGGAAGAATTCATTCAAGTCCCACATCTTAGCTTCAAAAACCAGGGTGGTTTTCAGTTTCATTTGCAGCTTCTCTTCTCCCTAACCCCAACCTTTTTTTTTTTTTTTTTTTTTGATACAGGGTATCTGTCTGTCACCCAGGCTGAAGTATAGTGGTATGATGGTAGCTCACTGCAACCTTGAACTCGTGGGCTCAAACAATCCTCCTGCCTCAGCCTCCTTGGTAGCTGGGATACAAGCATGCACCACTACACTAATGTTTTTTATTTTTCATAGAGACTGGGTCTCGCTGTGTTGCCCAGGCTGGTCTTGAACTCCTGGCCTCAAGCAATGATCCTACCTCAGCCTCCCAAAGTGCTGGGATTACAGGCATGAGCCACTGTGCCCGGCCTTGGAGCCTCTTTTCCTTATACAATTTGAACCTTTGAGTCTAACATTACAAAAAATATGATTTGGTAACAGTAGGCTTTTACAGATGAAGAAACCAAGGCACAGAAAGGTGAAGTAGCTTGCCCGAGATGGCTCTGTGTAAGTGAGCCGGTTTCTCTATTGCTTTGGTGAGCACTCCTCAAATTTTATTGCCTTAGCGTTTTATTATGAAAATTTTCAAATATATAAAAAAAGTTGAAAGAATATTATAGTGAACACCTGTATATTCACTCCCTAGATCCTACCACTAATATTGTGCTTCATTTCGTTTATTATATAACCATCCATCGATCCATTTCATTTTCATTTTTGAATCTTTTCAGAGGAAATTGTAGACACTACTACATTTCCCCCCGATACTTACAGATGCACATCATTAACTTACTCTTTGAATTTTAATGTTAAAAGGGAATGTTGATGTAGAAAGAACAACCGCCCTCTTTTCTCTGTGGACTAGGCCTGACTTAGCACCTCTTGTTTAAAACAGAATGTGAAACCATTTTTTTTTCTTTTTTTTATTTCGGCATATTATGGGGGTACAGATTTTAAGGTTTCAATAAATGCCCATTTCCCCCCCTCCCCCCAAAAGTCTGAGTCTCCATCATGACCATCCCCCAGATGGTGCACATCTCACTCATTATGTATGTATATACCCGCCCCCCTCCCCCCTCCCCCCTGCCCAATACCCTATTACTGTAGCACCTATGTGTCCACTTAGGTGCTGCTCAGTTAATACCAGTTTGCTGGAGAATATATCTGGTGCTTGTTTTTCCATTCTTGGGATACCTCACTTAGTAGTATGGGTTCCAGCTCTCCGATAAGGGACTGATAACTAGAATATACTTAGAACTCACGAAAATCAGGAAGAAAAAATCAAATAACCCCATTAAAAAGTGGGCAAAGGACTTGAACAGAAACTTTTCTAAAGAAGACAGAAGAATGGCCAACAAACATATGAAAAAATGCTCAACATCTCTAATCTCAGGGAAATGCAAATCAAAACCACAATGAGATATCACTTAACCCCAGTGAGAATGGCCTTTATCAAAAAATCTCCAAACAATAAATGCTGGCGTGGTTGTGGAGAGAGAGGAACACTCCTACGCTGCTGGTGGGACTGCAAACTAGTTCAACCTCTGTGGAAAGCAATATGGAGATACCTTAAAGCGATACAAGTGAATCTACCATTTGATCCAGCAATCCCATTGCTGGGCATCTACCCAAATGATCCAGTGACACTCTACAAAAAAGACACCTGCACTCGAATGTTTATAGCAGCACAATTTATAATTGCAAGGCTGTGGAAACAGCCCAAGTGCCCATCAATCCAAGAATGGATTAATAAAATGTGGTATATGTATACCATGGAGTACTATTCAGCTCTAAGAAACAATGGTGATATAGCACATCTTATATTTTCCTGGTTAGAGCTGTAAAACCATTTTTAAGGGCTAGTTTTCTTCAATATGTTGTACCTTCCAAAGTTAGACAATACCTGCCAAGATCCTTCAGATCTTGTTTCCATTAAGATGAAAAGAAATAAATTTCCATCAGCAGACACACAAACCAAGGGCAAGCATATATCTGAAAGCTCCGAATCCATTCCAGAAGGCATTCCTGGGCCACAGAACAGTCACTGCTTCGAAATCAGGTGGAGTAAGTGGGGTGTTATTGGATTTAGATGGGAAAGAATACCAGGCTAGTGAAGGGGGATATCTTGAGAGAACACCCATGAGTAGGAATAGGGTGTGAAGCCAGAGCTGGTGGCATTAGAGAAAGTTGTACATCTATTTGATTGTGGGAAACATAATCTAAAGGTAGTCCATTCTGCACCACTCTGCACTGATTTTTCTGTTCCCCAAAGGGCTTCATAAGAAAACAAAATATGTTTGCTCTGGTGATAGTTTCTTTGGCAGTGCAGAAGCTTTTTAATTTGATCAGGTTCCCTATAATATGCTAAAATAAAAAATTAAAAAAGGAAGAAAACAAACTATGAATTTTAAGTGGTTGATATTTAACTTTCCAAAAGGACATTTAGTTTAATTTAGTTACAATCTGATTTAATATTTTTTAACAGCAATACTTCATTTTGAAAAAGTCATATAAACAATACAAGGAAAGTTCCCCTGAAATTTAATTCATCTCAAGGTTCAAATATATGATTATAACATTTGAGATACACCTTAAATACAGATTTTGACTGCTGAGGGCAATACACTAAACAGTCTTAGTCCAAAACATTATTTAAAACACTTGAGGAAGGCATTACTTTTCTTGCAGATTATGAAAAGCAATTAAGAGAAATAGTGAAGCCTAACGTTTGAGGTTGTTTTCATAGCCATGATATTTAAGAAGCAATACTTCTCTGTTTTAACAGACACCAACTCATCACTGTCGAGTTTTAGGTTAAGATTATCTATTCACAAAGGAATAGACAGGTGATTTCTACATAGGGTTGCCAGATTTAGACAATTAAAATATAAAATCAACATTCACATTTGAATTTTGGATAAACAACAAATCATTGTTTACTGTAAGTATGTCCTAATGAATTTCAGATGAGCAACAAATAATTTTTGTATAAGTATTTCCCAAATATTGCATGACACGTACTAAAAAAATATTCTTTGTCTATCTGACAAAGATTTAGATTTAACTGGGTGTTTGTATTTTATCTGGCAATCCTATTTCTGGAAGGAGTTTGGAAAACTTCCAAGAAGGTCACACACTTAGCAATCTCTCCCTGTGAGATCTTAATGCTTTGTATTGCTGGTTCCATCTTCATTGACTTCTTCTTGAGGGGAAGAAAGAGAAACTTTCCTATTAACATTCATAATCCCCTATGCAATCCTTAAAAGAGAGAACAGAACAATTCCAGATGTTCTGACATGGAATTATCTCCAAAATAAATTGTTAAGTGAAAAAAGCAAGATTCAGAAACACATGCACCCTGGGTTATTCAGGGCGATGGAGGTAAGGAGTCTGTCTGCCTTTTCCCTCTACTATTTTATACATTTTGAATTTTCTACCATGTGCACAGATTAGCAATTCAAAGAGAAATAACTGAGTTTAAATAAATGATCAAAGAAGCAAAACAAAAATATTTCTTCCCAAACGGAACAGAACAAAACCTCCAAAGAGGTGCCTCATATTTAGTGAAAATGGTTTTATTAACTTATTTGATCCCCTGCCTGACCTTATCAGCTTGCCTTAAGAGCTCTGAGAACCTGGAGATAAACTATTTTACAAGTGTGCATTGATTCTGCCCTGTTGAAGTGTATCTGGTATTTTAAAGTGGAAGATTTCCTTTCTATAAAGTTGTAGCTTTTATCCTCAAGAGAGTGTGCTTATTTTTATATACGTTTATACATTTTATATGTATTTTACTCTCTTCGTTCCCAACAACATTTCTCCTCAATAAACACAAACACGCACACACATACACACACACACACACACACACACACAGCCCTCCTAGCATAAGACGAGAAAGAGTCCCTTTGTGAATAATATGTAACACAGGGATCTGTATTGATCTCTGTTTTTCCATCCTCGTTTTGAGCACAGACTTCCATTACAAAATCAATTTCCAGGCTACATGGGTAGCGGTTATTTTAAAGGAAAGGCCAAGTTCATATCAAATCTAATGTTCAGTCTAAGGAAAGCCAATGCAACACACACACACATGCAAATACACACACCCCATTAACATTTCTGACTAATTAAAAATACACAGATGTTCAGTAAACTCAAGAACAGTGGCCATTTTGTAGCTCACACACATTGTCTCTGCCCAACCAACTCACAATAGTAGCTGCACCTTTTCCACCTTCCTCTAGGTCCTCATTCCGCGTCTCTGACTCCTGGGTCAGGTGTGTGTGTTTCGCTCTGTGACAAAGAATGCCAGCTTTTTCAGGACATCCACACGACTAACGTCAGCAACCACAAGAACTGACATGGATTTTCCTTTGTCCTTATGGGGCTCCAGATCACGCTTGTGGGTTTCAGCCTGCTCGTGATTTCCCCAAACTTACATCTATCTTTCCTTCCCAACTGCCTGCCCTACAGACGTCAAGCTCCGACATCAGAGGCAAAAGCAGCAGCCTTACAAAGACTGCTTGCCCAGACACGATTGTGCCAAGTCAGATCTCTGTAATAAAGCCCTTAAATATATATATGGATGTATGTGTATGCACATGTATGTGTGTAATTTATAAAAGTAAATGTACACTATGTATAAATATATACTTTATATATTAATGCAAATATATATAACATATATCTCTTAGTGGTGCTATTTCTCTGAATGAAGACTGATTGATACATCAATTTTTGTAACTTCCCAATATTTACTGTTTTCTCTATCTCTGATCTCTTCTCCTGAAGCGATTTGCTGTATTTATTTTAGGTGGCAGTATTATTATTGTGTTTTCCTGGAAACCATCTGGAGACGGCATCTCACCCTGCAGACCTCCTCTCAATGTAGAATATGCTGTGGTTGCAGTAAAAAGGGATCACAGGGTGTGTAGGAGGGAGAGAACAAAGGGGGCTGACCTATATCGGATGGCTCTAGGGGTTAAGCTGCAGAAGACTCACATGAGGTCATCAATACTGACGAATCCATTTTACTGTCTATGCTTGCATGTGAGCATAGCTTATGTTCCGCCTAGGAGCCAGTTGCCAAAGAGGCAGGGAGAGAACTGATGAATGAGACTTTCACATCAGTACACCCTGAGAGAAGCCAAATAAATCTCTCCCATCAGAGATTCTGATGGCTGGAGCCTGGTGCCAGAATACACTTTATAACTTATGTCCAACTCGAAGCATGCTTCAACATTGGAGTATGGCAATTGCTAAAATGTCAGAGGATTCTGGGAGAAAAGAAAATGAGCAAGATAAAGGAGTCTTGATTTCACACTGAACTCATAGTCACCCCTGGCGACTTCAAAGGTAGCTCTGATTTAACATTTGCTCTCACTGCAAGCTGAGAGAAATATGAGGCAAAGCAAACACTAGCACCGCATAACTTGCAATGTTCTGAAGGTAACAGGTGTTTGCCTGAATTATACTTGTCTGTGATGCAAATGTGCTCACATTAGTAGTAATAACCCTCAATTCTCTCTGATGCTTGCTTATAAAGGTCAATGCAAGACCTTCAGCCTCTTCAATTCAATGCCTAACCCAAGTATTCCTGGAGATCTCTGTAGTATGTTGCATGAACATGCAAAGTTTAAAATTCTCCCGAGTATACTGCTAAGCTAGCTTCTCTGGAGCTGTCAATGCATAGAAGCCATCCTATGCAGAAGTAGAGCATATTCCTTACCCTGGTCTGTCATAGTTTGTCATCTAGACATGGGAGCATTGCCACTGTGTCTCTGTTGAAAACAGCTCTGTGGTAAAGACTAGTGCTTACATAAATTTTGTTCCTCTCTCCTTTGGGGCACACTTCCCTTGCAGTTAGTCAAGGTCATGGACTAGTTGTAATCGTGGGCTGTGAGCATAAATCACACGAGTCACTTTCAAACTGAAACATTTAATTTCATGTTTGAGACCTGTCAGTGCTTTTGTCCCCTACTGTGATTATCAAAGAATCAGAGTATTTGCGATAGTGCAGCTCTGAAATGGTAGAGCCTCCGCCAACCTGGGTCCTGAGTGTAGATTCACACTGGGCTTACTGTGAACATGAAGAATAATCCTTTGTTGTAGTAGATCACTGGGATTTGGAGATTTGAGGCTTATTTATTATTGCAGCATAATCTTCCCCTTCCTGACTAATATAAGCTCCTTTAGCTTACAAGCCCTCTTTACCAGTTTAAGCTTTTGAAATTATTTTAAGAAAGGTTTTATTTTCCTCATCCCAAGTCACTTTTAAGCACCTCAGTTGCACAGAATTGGAATCATCATCATCTCTGGCTTACAATTCACCAAAATCTTTGGTCCAAACATAGCTTGCTACCTAGCTAGCCATCACCTACTTTTTCAATAATGTAACGAGCACAAATGAATCCACCAACAAACAAAAACCTAAAATATTACAAATAATTTACATCTAACTACGCATGCCTCTCAAATTTTATAATTCTGCCTTCTCTCTGAATAAACATAATTTAGATTATTATGTTTATCCTTCCCTTGTTATAAATATGTGTATAGTTATGTAGTTTTATCACACATATTTGTGATATATAAAGTCCAAAAATAGCAAAAACTAGCTTTGATTTGTATCAGTTTGATTGCTGATGAAGTTGAGCATTTCCTTATATATGTTTATTGACCATATGTAGTTCCTTTTTTATAAAATGCCCATTGTGGTTTTCTTTATCAATTATTCCATTGGTTATTTGTCTTTATCTTACTGATTTATAGAAGCTCTTCGTATGTACTGGATACCAGTCCTTTATCAATTATCTCAACCAGTTTTAAATTTTTCTTTTACACTTTATTTAAGGTATCTTTTGATGAACAGTAATTTTAATTTTCTCCCTAAAGAATTTCGGGGTGGAGGGAAGGGGGCAGATTAGACTTTCTGGAAAGTATGAGTCCAATTGCTATACTTTGGGACGTGACTCTGAACTCTGTTGTTCGCACTTCAGACTGATGAAGTCAAAAAGAAGCCAACAAGTTACAAAATAGCAACACACACACACACACACACACACACACACTCACTCACTCACTCACATACAGACACACCAATTGGTTTTTGCCATATGGCTGACCATTCAGTTCAGCCACTAAAAACATCCTTTAAAATGGGTAGACAAAAAAAAAAAAAAAAATGGGTAGGCAGTAATCAAACAGAAAGCATTTTTATGATGGTTGAAATCTACTGTTACAAAGAAAAGAATGGGTTATGTGATTAAAATAGAAAGAATTTTGATTGAAGGTACTCAAAATAAACTACAGCATAGTATACTAGCCTGGAGTTTGAAAGACATTTCTTTGAGGATTTTTACCTCAAAGGATAAAAGGAAGAATCAGAAGATGAAAAAGTCCATGAAAAATACCAAGAGGATTGTTTGTACATTTTAAAGGCAAGTATGACTCATAATACCTGAAGGTAAAATGAAATTATTAATAGTATTTATATGGAAGCCTAAGAAACAGGATGTTTTCCTGATCTGTAGACTACAATTTGACCAAAGATTTCTTTCTATGATGTCCATGCTATCAATAGAGACATTTCTAATGAAACGAAGAGGGTAGCTAAAACCAATCTCTGTCAGTAATTTCTCAAAATGTGGTTTAAAAAACTCACAAAACCCTACCTGAAAAATGCCTGTCATTTTTAATGCCACACTTTAATGCCATATTTTTTAAATCTTTCATTTGTCTTCTTATTAGCAAAAATCAAAGCAAGGTGAGATGGTAAAATCTATGCACTGTACATCAGCATAAGACGGTAAGTTTATTTAATATGATTTTATTTGACTGGCTACTTTTAATACATTGATTTGTACTTCAGAAAGTTTACATCCCTTCATGTCTAATTGATATATATGTTTCATCAATTTAAGAGGTGAAAGTTTTTATTGATTATGTATAACACTTATAGACAGCACCTCTAAAAGCAGAGGATCAAGCCCCTGCTCTGGAATTTACTCTCTCATTTTCCATAATTCCTGTGTGTGCCTGGGGCAGGGTGGTTGCCAAGTGGGAGATTTCCTATTTAAAACTTCTAACATTTGTAGTGGCGTCTACCTGAGGATTGGCATGATTGCTTTCCAGTGGATATGGCTCTCTGTTTAAAGAAACAACTTGATGAGGTATTTTGAACTAAAGACAATAACATGCCCATCCCACACCCTCACATCACACACATGCACATGCACACACACACAAGCACTGCCCCAACCTTCTGGGCTCCTACGAGACAAAAAGAGAGTGGGATTGCACTGTGTAATAAAGTAAGAGGACTTTCCAACTTGGGCCCTGCAGAATGTCTCCCACAAAGAAGGGTGGCAAGAAGTAGAGCCATTCTGCCATCAACGAGGTGGTGACCCAAGAATACGCCATCAACATTCATAAGCACATCCATGGAGTGAGCTTCAAGAAGCATGCCCCTTGCACACTCAAAGAGATCCAGAAATTTGCCATGAAGGAGGTGGGGACTCCAAATGCACGTATTGATGCCAGACTCAACAAAGCTGTCTAGACCATAGGAATAAAGACTGTCCCATACTGTATTCACATGCGGTTGTCCAATAAACATAATGAGGATGAAGATTCACCAAACAAGCTCTATACTTTAGTTACCTGTGTACCTGTTACCACTTTCAAAAATCTGCAGACAGTCAATGTGGATGAGAACTAACCACTGACTGTCAGATACGTCAAATAAACTTATAAAACCAAAAAGTAATAATAAAGTAAGAGAAAATCTGAGTTTCTGAGGACACCCCTAGAAGGAGGTAATAGGGGGCTGAAAAAAGGAGGAACAGATGAAAGATGAAAAAAGCATCTAAAAAGAGAGGGGCTGAGCACCTTAGCAGGAGCCCAAGGAGACTGAGGAGAAAAGAGGGCTTTTATAGGCCATTTTAACTGGTGTTACATGAAGCATGTAATCCTAAAGCAATATTATTATATTTTTGTCTTGTCTTAATCCAGTTGTTCTCAACAGAGTCAACTCTGCCCCCCAGAGGACATTTGGCAATGTCTGGAGACAATTTTGGCTGTTATAACTGGAGGAAAGCACTACCAGCATCTTGTGTGTAGAGACCAGAGACGCTGCTACACATCCTATGATGCCCAGGATGGCCCCCTCCCCTAACAACAGAGAATGATCTGGTCAAGGTATCAGTAGTGCTAAAGTTGAGAAATCCTTCATTCACCCTTGAAATGTGCTTAGCAGGGCTAGTTCTTCCCTAGCCCCTGTATGAAAGCAACTCCATGAATTTTCAAGTTGCTTTCAGGAAATACAAGCAATTTCAGTGTAGTACTAGAAACATCCAATTACCTGGAGAAGTCAATACACTCAATTTTTATGTTGCGGACAGGATGTCTGCAATCAGAGAAAGTATACTGTTGGTTTCTTCTCTCTTTTCCCTTTTAAGATTTCTTTTTTTTGTTTGTTTGTTTTCAAAAAAGTTGTCATTACTTTAATGCTCAGTAACTTTATAATTAATGTTTATTCTATCATAAAGACTATTACATATATATGCTTTTTCATAAGTATTTCATCTTTGGCAGACTGCTGTGTTTTTGTGGCCTTCTAATTAATGAGCTTTCCTCACATTGTGCTATAAAGCAATTAAGGGAAAATAAGATTTCTTTTTACCATATTCTCCAGGTTGCTAACTATGGTTTCTGTCCTTTCCAGATACTGAATGAAGCATGGTTTATTGTCAATGCAGCAGCCATAAGTCAGATCATGTCACTTCTTTGCTCCAAGCCTCCATTGGTTCTCATATCACTCAGAGTGAAATCTAAATTCTTATGTGATCCACCCTCACACTCTCATTTCCTCCACATAAGTAGCATCACTACTACTCTACGCGTAGTAATACCCATATTATTCTTTCCACTCTACTCACACTGGCCTCCTTGCTACTCCTCAAACACACCAGGCAGACTTACCACCTCAGGGCCCTTGTGCTGGTTGTTCCCTCTGGTTGGAATGCTCTTTCCCCAGATTCCCACCTAGCCAATTCCATCATCTCATTCAAATCCCTCCTCAAACGTTACCATTTCAATGAGGCCCCTGCTGATCACCTAATTTGTTGGTATAACTCACCCCAGTCGCTTGGCACATCCAATGCCCCTCGCCTTCTGCCAGGCTATCTCATTTACTTTTTCAGTGTGATCATTCTTACGTCTTCCCCTATAGGAATATAAGCTCCGTAGGGTACTCTCTGCCATGTTTTACCTCCTTCCTTACGGTGACCATTTCCAGCGCTACTCTCGTCTCAACTCTTGGAGCTACCTAGTTAGCCAGCTAGAGAAAGAGAGAGGGAGAGAGACAATAGATAAGATAAATAGATGATAGATATTATTAATAGATAAATGATAGATAGCTAGAAAGATAGATCATCTTTCCAACATGCTGGACCCCAAGACTCTTGAGCTCCTCTTTTACAAGACTGCTTTCCACATTACAGTCACAGCATGACTTTATCATCAATTCCTAGAAAACTGTTATAGTCTCAACTTCCTGAATCTTCTTCTCTAACCACCATGTTCTATCTCTCTGTCTGAAATGTTCCAATAACAGTACAGTAACAGCGCTGTTGGAACTTTGTTGCCATCAGAAGCATCAATTCATTGACCTTTCCATCTATGCACCCCATTTATGGCCCCTCATTCTTTTTTTCCAGGCTAAAGTCCTCAATAATCACTATAATCATTCTCTTGCATATCTCTGCAGCTCCCTTGTTTCTCGGCACATTCAGTACACGCAGCCCCAGTTAATTTCACTTCTCTGCCTACTCCATGCCTGAAGAAAATCACAGACCATGTTGAATGATCTTCCTTTAAATTCAGAACCAAAACTTGAAGTGAGCCTCAGTGCTGCCAGCAAACATACTCCATCTGCTTGCGTACGGCATCCACCCTCTTGTTCTCCTTGATGAATATTACATATCCTCTCCTCTCTCTGCAAACCTCCAACACCTCTTCCCTACCTTCAGCTCAGTTGACCTTGCTTCCTAGACCATTGGGAACGTGGAAGAAATCCAGAAAAGAACTTCCCCAGACTCTTACCACTGTATCTACATACTCTGCTGACCTGCCTGTCACCATTCATGAACTGTCCTATGGAAAGTCAATCCTTAAACATATGCATTGGAATGCACCCCCTCTTGCCTACCCCAGGACCTAGCTCCAGCAATTCTTCTCCCTCTCTACTGGCTCAGTCCCTGCCACACAGACATACTGTTATCTCTCTAAGAGACCTCTCTTCCCTGTCCACCTACTACCCCAGCTACTGCCTCATTTTCCTGCTCCCCTCTGTAGCAAACTCCCCAGAAGAGTTGTCTGTACTGATTGCCATTCTCCCTGAAGTCCATTCTGATCAGGCTTTTAACCACACCACTGCACAGAAATGGAACTTGTCAAGATCACCAATGACTCCACGTTGCTAACTTATCTCATGATAATTAAAATTATTTGAAGCTTTGCGCAGTGGCAGTATCGTAGCCAATGAGGTTTATCCGAGGCGCGATTATTGCTAATTGAAAACTTTTCCCAATACCCCGCCATGACGACTTGCAATATAGTCGGCATTGGCAATTTTTGACGGTCCCCACGGGGACTGGATAAAAAAAAAAAAAAAAAAAAAAAATTATTTGAGTATTTTATCAAACCCCTACTGCCATTGATTGAAAAAATGTACATTATTTTGTGTGTGATGTAGAAAATTAAAAAAATCTCAAATGTGTGGAGTTTAATAGGAGCCCACTGTGGAGAACTGGAGGTAAAAAATGGCTACGCCTTCCGTGTAAGGTTAAAGAAAAAATAAAGCTTCCACATAGAAAAGAACAGGAAAAAACTTGCCTTTAATCAGAGGAAGGAAAAAAGAATCTCCCCTGAGAAGCTTCAACACAAACTGGTATGCAAGCAAGCAAATTTGCAAGCTGAATTAATACTACCGTCATGGTTTTTAAAAGTAAAAACATGAGAATTTAATTTAAAGGGGTGTCAGGCTAGCAGTGCTCCAAATAAATAGCAGAAACAAACACAACTCCTCTTTTGAAAAATGTGAATTCAGTCTAGACCAACAGCAAATATATGACACATCCCAATTTCAAAGATGTTTAATTATTGTGGGGTTTTTTTAAAGGTATATCATAAAGTAGGTTTGGGAGTCCAGGGCTGCTGGAGAAATGGTCACTAAGGGAGAGAGCTAAGCAAGGTAGAGTTGCCCAGCACTAAACAAACTCCCTGGTGCACTTGCATTTTCTTTGATGGTGTCACAATGCTACTTCAAGCAAAGGGAAGACTGGTTTGGGGAATGGTGTTCAAGAAGATAGGCAAGTCAAAAATATTCTGTCAACTTTCAATCAAATGTGGCTAATCTTCAGATCTTTGCATGAATGTGATCTGCTGAGGGCATGTTCTTGGGGACATGGGGAACTTGCAGGAAACTTAGTGAAGCAGGATGGGGAAGGAGAAAGAGATGAGCACGAATCTGTTCTCAGCCTTGGCCTGGTCCATGGGAGACTCGAGCATTAAGAGGACTAAAGAGTTGTCCCACGTTGAGGGAAGGGGATGGACATTTTGTACCCAACATTGCCTGTCATGGGCTGCCGTTGGGAAGGGGGAAGGCATAATCTCACAGGCTCTGAGCTTTCTGGTACATCTGGCCATTCTCTGGAGAAGGGGGCAGCCATGGGCATTAGGCAAGACTCACAGCAGCTAGGTAAAGGGGATCCACATAGGGCACCAACAGTTCCACTGCAGTCATTATTTGTTTGATTTTCATTAGAAAAGGAACGTTTCCTGAATGGAAGGGAGAGCGGTGAAGGACAAACATTGGATTTGCTATCAGAGCATCCTGCACCACAACTGAGTAACTGTGGGGCCTCCTTGAACCTAAGCTTTCTCAATGGTAAAATGAGAATAGTGATTCTTGAGGATAACTGCAATCATGTAATATGGCTAAAGGACCACAACTCTTTATTTGCTTTCCCACAGCCCCCCATGCATGACTGTGTCATTGTTCTTGAAAAATTAACTTTTATGAAAAGGAGAGCCTAGTTCCTGGAAGAATTTCAAGGATAGACTGTGTTTCAGCTTTCCTTGGGAGATTTTCTAGAACATTTGTCAGATCCCTGACAAAACTATAATTTAGTTGAATTATGACCCTGGACACATCATTTATACTCTGAGCTATGATTGTGTCACATGTAAAGTCCATTCATCAATAAACAGCTATTTAAGTGCCCAGCAATGAGAGAACTAGACTAGATGGTGTTTTCAATTTCTTACTAGCTCTGAATTCTTATTAGTATTGAAATGTAGGAAATAAAAGTATGTACGGAAAGGCCCATGGATAGGAGGTCTAGGATAACCACTTACTTTGCAAAATCCAATTGTCAAGGATGACTTTGAGTCATCACTGAATGGACAACCAAAGAGCAATAGGCTTACATTTTTTCAGTTGGAGAGATATACTTGTAGTAAATTCTATCAGGAGGAAACAGCTCATTATTGAAGCAAAAACGTATTCCTCTAAATTCACATTTGCCCCTTTGCTCACTGCTATTTTCTGTGTTTACATACTGTGAGTGATAAAGTCTGATAAAAAGACCACTTAGATAGCACCGTTTCTTGGAAACACATTATTTAGTAAATGAGATACTTACTCCCTTTTGAATTATGATTGACTCTAAGAAAAGCATTTCTCTCTGCTCAGCAACTGAAAAGAACCTGCTACATGTTTGATTTTATCCATCTTCACCTAAACGGGCTACTAAAAACAGGGTACTAAAAACCAGATAAAAAGGGAAACTTTCCAGTACCATGAGATTTGGGAAATCTCCTCTCCAAAATACAGATCCATTGCCCCTTGAGCTGATAGTATCATGAGAAAAGACTTCCTGAAGTGTGGAGCTGAAAGGCAGCAAATTGACTGCTGGACCCTCTAGACCCCAAGAACAAACTGGGGAAGACACCCATAGTTTTTGATTTTTTTTTGGGGGGGGGATTCGTTTGTTTGTTTTTTCCAGAATATTACTGGGGTACAAACACTTTGGTTACATAAATTGCCTTTGCACCGTCCAAGTCAGAGTTCAAGCATGCCCATGCCCCAGACAGCCCGCACTGCACCCATTAGGTCTGAATTTACCCATCTCCTCATCCCTGCTCCCCTGTTTGAATTCAATGAATTTTACTTCCATATGTGCACATAAGTGTTGATCACTTAGTACCAATGTAATGGTGAGTACATGTGGCGCTTGTTTTTCCATTCTTTTGATACTTCACTTAGAAGAATGGGCTCCAGCTCCATCCAGGATAATACAAGAGGTAGTTCACCATTTTTTGTGGCTGAGTAGTGCTCCATGGTACACATATACCACATTTTATTAATCCACTCATGTATTAATGGGCACTTGGGCTGTTTACTGCAAATTAGTACAACCTCTATGGAAAGTGATAGGAAGATACCTCAAATAACTAAAAAGAGGACACCCATGGTTTTATTCTCAGAAAGATAAGCAGAACCCATGAAGGCCATGACAGGGCCATGAATTTTATAAGCCCTTTTCCCCCAACGGCATTATCACCTCCTAATCCTCGCAAAAACACTTTTATTTTTCCTGATCATCTTCTGATACTCTTCTGACACAAGACCCATTTCCTCTTTCCATGAAATTTCCTCCAAGCTTCATCTTCCCATCAAATATTCAGCTACTCAAAGTTTCTAGATGCAATTTTATATCCATCTGTTATTATATACTAACTCTATAGTAACCAATCACCCTGCAGTTTTAAAAGCATGACCTATGACACAGCCAACCACCTGTCAAAGGAATTATACCCTAAAATCTCTAATTAAAATTTTAAACAAAAGGTAAAACTCTCAAAATCAGCTATAATTGATTTTTCCATTGCTGTAATGTCCCCAAAATAACTCCTCCGAGTTATACCTAAAATTACTGCCATTACAAATGTGGTCAGGCTAACAAGCATCTTCTTTGACTATGCAACAACTGCATGCAAGCAATTTAGCAGACAAGGTGTCATTTTCTCTTTGTTGTACATTACTTTAGTCCAGATTACTTTTCAACAAACAAGTGGTTAATATCAGTTGCACTGAAGAAATTGCATTTTTGGTGGGAATTGGATTGGGAGTGAGGAGAAGGAGAAGAGATACATGAATGGTCTAAGTCTTTAGGGGGAGTCAGAACTGGATGAAGCTGAGCAGGAAGACGCATGAGAATCACATTTATTGATCGCATCACTGTAGATACGGCAGGCACTGGTTTAGTGATGTCAAAGCAGTACTGTGTTATACAGAGGTAGGTAGAAAGAGCATCCCTATATCATGAATGAGGAAACCAAGGTTCAAAGAAGTTAATTCACTGACACAAGGTCATAGAATCATATGTAAATTTAAACCAAGATTCAATTCAGGACTTTCTATAATAACTCACAGCACATGATTTTTTCTCAATGCTAGGATGCATCTCAGACACAAGTGATCAAAATAACACAAAGGACACTGCAGAGTTGAAAGATAAGGAAAGAGTACCAGAATATGGGACTGGCCTCAGAAGGGAAATGAGAGGGTGTCAAAGCAAATGGTGGCCACTACTTTACCATTTTTCCAAGATGTGTCTTTAAACATGAACAAGAAACACATCCAGTGTCAGAGTTCCTCAACTGATATCCATGAATATATTCTCAGAAATTAGTGAAATCTTTGAAATTTCTCATTGCTGGTTTTCATTTCAACAGCAATACACTTTTAAAATATTTCCTTAAATAGACTTTATTCTCATTTACTATTAATTGTTATTCAAAGACTTCTACAAGTGTTTTCTAATTGTGCAAAAAAGGTGATATAAACAAATCTTGTGGGCTACTGAAAACTAGTAGCTTTTAAAATGTCTCTGTCTTTCCCTTTTGAATATTAGAACAGTAACAACTATCATGAATATTTCCTATTTCCTCTAATAAAAATATTGACTATAAGAAATAAATACTGTCCCCATGCCCCATATAGAGGTTGACTGTGATTCTTTTGCAGCTAATTGGATGCTGCCCTTGCTTTATTTCATTGTGGTAAAATATATATAACATAATATTTACCATTTTAACCATTTTTAAGAGTACAGTTTAGTGATATTAAGTACATTCACATTGCTGTGAAACCATCACCACAATCCATCTCCAGAATTTTTTTCATCTTCCCAAACTGAAACTCTGTATTCATTAAACGCCAACTCCCCATTTTCCCCTCCCTCTAACCCCTGGCAACCACCATTCGATTAATATTTTCTGACTCTATTCAATGATAATCTTTAACAAGTACTTTAACAAGATATAAAAACAAGAATTCTTTTGCAGTGAGAAATACACAATATGGCTTCCTCCAGAACTTGAAAATAAGGGAGATAAAAAAAAAATACCCTCTGAGAAATAAACTTCAACATTAACATATAAGAAATCTTCAATAATGCCATGTCAAAAAGTAAGAATGACCTCCAGGTCATGGTCAGTAAGGAAATTCTGCTTGTGGCGATGGTAAAGGCACATTCAATCATGCAAGTAAATCTCAAGCCTCTGCTCATGTCATGTGCAATAACATCCTATTGGTTAAAACAAAGGATAGGCCTAGGATGGGAACTATTCTATCCCTCTGGCTAAATGTGGACAAGTTTCCCTCTTCTGGAGGAAGGGCACAAGTTTGCCAGTATAATATATTTGCTTTACATCTTGGCAAAGTAGGAAAAAGGGCATCAGATGTTTTAGAATAGTAAACAATAACGGGTGGGCCCCACCTTACCTAAAAATGTCCAGGACATCTTCTCTCTGAGTAAGTCAAATCTTCCTAAGCAGAGTACTTCCAGAGAAATATTAATGAAGTGTAATTGGTTGATAAGGCTTACAGGGCAATCGCCCCAGGGATATGTACATTGCAATGGGCTGGCAAAATACTCAACTTAGAATATCATTTTAGGCATCAATCAAAGGCTAGTGGATTGGGATCTGCCTTTCCTCATATCTATGCCTTTCCGAGAGGCAGAAAATAACCTATTCTTCTTTTTAGGATGTACAATTGAGTCTCATTATTTGTGGTAGTTATAAAGTCACCATGAATATTTGAATATTGCATTAGTGAATACTAAAGCATTGCTCCTAGGTGAAATACAGGTTTGTGCGAGCCTCTGGCCACAATATTTTTATCAATTGATCAATATATAACCTTGTTTTATGTGTGTTTTTGTTTAAAACTACCTTATTTAATATATATTGTTGATTCATTAATTTTGAACTCTTGGCCAAAAGCACTATAACTCCAGCTTGTCACATGTATTTTTCCCATAAGGCACATCACAGCCTTCTTATGCATAGGGACTCCAGACAGCACTTCGGCACTATGCTTGTGGGCCACTTTAAACAGCAAACTCATCTATGGAAAGCACGAAAATGTGAAAAATCTTGGTACTAACCAGAAGGACACTTGTTTACAGTCTGAGAGCTGAAACACAAAAGCGGAGCATTGCCTTGTTCAACTTCAGCTGGGAAGGTGTGCATCGAGTGACTAAAATTTTTCACCACCTCGAGCATGTCTGTGAATGACTGCAAAAGCACCTCCACTATTGATTTTAGGGTTACAAAGACATTTGAGCAAGTAGGTAAATTTACAAATGTGGAATCTGCAAGTAAAGAGTGTCAACTGTATATGCACCTCACATTGTTTCCCCTTTCTGCCTTCCCTACTGTTTACATAGGAGTAAACACTCTCCAGGAGCCACAGGTAGAGCTGCTCCCACTTTTAACAGCGTGTACTAGTGTCCTCTGCATTCCAGATCCTTCTAGGACATCCTATATAGATGACAGTCTTGTGAACTTCTATTGGTTACTTCTGGAGATTGCTTATATTTTGTGATTGTATATGTGTGTGTACACTCACACAAATAAGGGCTTATAAATACTTTTTACATATGTATATGCATCTCAACATGCTTAAATGACTAAAATTTATTATTGAGGGGATCGAATGCACCTTATTCTTCATATACAAAGTCCTGTTTTCTATCTCTTTTAGAAACGAATGACTTGTTTCCCTGGAATAAGGTGATATTTTTTTATTTGGTCAGTATATGCTTCAGAAATGCTGTCGGATATTGTGATGGATTGTTCTATTGTCAATTTTTTTATGCCAGGAACTAATTTTTGCAGACTCTCCTTTCCTGTATGGTTGTGAGTTAGAGTTGGCTAAAAGTGAGGTTATGCAAGATATAAGAGACAGAAGGGAAGCAGCACGCATTGTTGGCTAGAGGTGGTGAGACACAGATCCAGAGCTGTCTGTGGGTTCCAGCTGGTCCTCACTCTCCCTACCTCTGCATCCAGCCCCTTGTTGACCAACAGAAATCCCAGGCCCACCAGCAGTTGCTTCTCTACAAACTTACAGAGACAGTGGCCACAGAGCCAACAACTTCCCATGACAACTCTACCAGCTCCCCTTTGTATTCCAATTAAAGCCACTGGACCTGCCATGCTCCAGGGTTTGCTCGGAAGCTCTGACTCATTCACTGATGCCAGCCTGATGCCAGGCTGGTTAGTGACCTTCCCCTGACCCCCAGCTCCCACCTCCTGTTGTCTTCTGTTGGCTTCCTCTGCTCCTCCTCCACTGATAAGGTCTAATTCTTTTAATAAATTTCTTCTTCCACAATACTCACAGTGGCTCTGCTTCTGTGACTCATGTAGTTATCAGCTTTCAATTTCTCCTTCCAGTGCCAGGACTTATGAAGTATGTAACAGACATTCCTGCTGGCAAACTAAGATACAGAGCAGGAACAAAGATCCACGCTGCTTGTACAGTGGTATTAGGAAACCCCATGGCCTCTAATGAATCACCCTGAAATGGCCCAGTGAATTATGAGACCTTGGACAAGTTGCTTAGCCCAGTGGAACTCAAATTTTAGTGAGTAAGAAATAATCACATGAAAAACTTGTTAAAACACAGATTCCTGGGTCCCACTCCTAGAAATTCTGATTCACTGGGCCAGAGATAGGGCCTGAGACTCTGTATTTCTAACAAACTGCCAGGTGATACTGATGTTGCTGGTCTGGAAGCCACACTTTGGAGAGCAAGGAAGTCTCAGACTAGACTTTTCTTATTTTGAAAAGAAGTATGATATGTTAAATGAGTACTTTTGGCTTCCCAAAAAATTCTCTAAGGCCTGATTTTGTTCCACTTGCCCTTCTGAAAGTGTCTGTAATTTTTCTTTCTAATGGAGATGGCTAATTGTTGAGCATAAATTAGATCACTGAGGGAGAAACCATCTTAGGGAGATTTTGAAACCTGATCCCCCATGTGGTGATATTAAGATGTGGGGCCTTTAGGAAATTATTAGATCACCCACCCTCATGAATGACATTAATGGCCTTATAAAAGAGGCTCAAGGGAGTGTGTTTGCCCCTTCTTCTATATAAGGACACAGCTAGAAGGCACCATCTTTGAAGCAGAGAGTGAGCTTTCACCAGACAATAAATCTGTGGAGGCCTTGAACTTGAACTTCCCAGCCTCCAGGACTGTGAGGAATAAACTTCTATTATTTATAAATCACCCAGACTTAGGTATTTTGTTATAGTAGCCCAAACAGAGTAAAACATTCATTCCTATGGAATGTCAGGGAATCATAAAATTTGAACCATTTCCATTTATTATTCATATCATTCTTCAGGATGCCAAAGGTATGATTTCAGCATAAGTTGATTCAGCCTTTTTTCTTTTTTTTTTTTTTTGAGATTCCATGCAGGAAAACCATTTCAGTTCCCTCTTCATAATTCTTTTTATAGAAGACTTTATAAACTTTGATATTTTTCCCCAAATGAATTAACAGTAGAATAAATACTTTCTGTCAAACAAAGTCTTATGACTGAACAAACAAAACAGACAAAAATTATAAGCTTAATTCAGAAGCAGTAAGCGATATAAAAATAAATCCTGAAATAACATCCAATAAACTACCACATCTAATAGTTAAAACACTCCACTAATTAGTTTTCTGACCTTGAGTGAGTCACTTATCTTCACTGAGGACAATAATACACCATGCTTACCTTTAATATTTATCATAATACAATAATAATGTTATTTGTGAAATGTTCTAAAATATAATATTTCTAAAATAGAAGTTCTGGGTACAAATTGGCTTGTTGTTATTATTATTACAGCTCACAATTAAGCTACGGTGCACCATGTCCCTTAGAAGAATTAAACTGTTACATAGCAACACTTTTTTTTTTCCTGTCATCAAAATTGAATTTATTTCAAAAGTCACATTATTGTGCTTCCAGACAAAAAGACCATAGCTTCGTTTCTTTCACTCCATAGCTAGTACTATGTAATAAAAACATAAAAGCATGTTGAAGCTATTTTCTTCTCTCTTCATTTCGTGTTTATATGGTAGATCCAAAGAGTGAATAAGCCATTCCTTACGGAAGCAGAAAATATAATTGTAACCCTCCATGTTGTTCATGTAGCTAGCACATCTTCATCTTTGGCAAGGATCTTTGGGTTATGTGAACACTATTTTGCTCATTTGCTGGACACCACAAACACTGATTCATTGTGATTTTTATTTAGAGGGTGGTATAGTGACCATTTACTACAATCCTCTCATTTTGGCATTGCAGGAACTGAAGCTTGGAAAAACAATAAGACTTGGCCAAAGCTGCACTCAGCCAATCCCACAAGTCATGAGGGAAAAGGCACTTAGAAGGCACTTAATTTGTTCTGCCATGCTTCTTCTGAACTCAGCTTCTTATTTTTATTCATGGATAGTCTTCAGAGGGCTTTATATCACCATCAAGAACCTTCTCTACTGATCCTTAATTTTTTTTGGTTAGTGTTCATTGACTTGCGCCAATGCTGGCTCATCTGCCTGCAGCTTTGGTTAGAAATGTTTTCCGCCACTTGTCTCTAGTGAACAGTAACTTATATTTTAAAATAACTCCTCATTTTTCTCCCCCTTTTCAGCCATCAATTCTTTAAATCTTCCAGGAAATCTTGGGGGCAGTTGTTAAGAGCTGAAGTTCCAGGGTGAGAGAGCCCTAGATTGGAAATCTGACTTTGCTCTTCATTCTATGATGGGATCATTCTTGGAGTTACTGACTAAAGGTTCTCTCCACATTTCCTGGTACTTCTTGACCTTTCTCTGCTTAAATAGTTAAATGTGGGTCAAAGAGAAGAGGTGATATAGGGAAAGAGTAAAGAAAAGCTTTTGAATTTTAAAAGTTCAGGCTTGGGGGCTGCAGAGTTGTAGGCGGCTTTGAGGGGCCTCGCAGAATAGATAAAGCATGATGGCTTAAAAGAGAGATTAAAAATACTTCTGGGATCTCAAAAACCTGATGCTGAGTGAAAGGAAGCCAGATATAAGAGTATATACTATGTAATTCCATTGATATGAAGTTCCAAATCAGGCCAACACTAATACATACTGATAAAAATCAGAAAAGTGATTGAGGATGGGAGTTGACTGAAAAGGGACTTGAAGGAATGTTCTGGGCTGACAAAAATGTTCTATATATTAATATGGGTGTGAGTAACACAACTGTAAACATTAGCCAAAGCTTATTGAATCATATAGTTAAGATCTGTGCATTTTAATGTATGTAAATTATACCTCAACAACCAATGTTTAAAAAATAAAAGACTCCTTGGGACATGAACAAAAAAAAAATCAGTAAGGAAGCAAATACAGCTTTTATATTGGGGATGGCTGTGTTCTCTGAAAAGGGGAGTGTTTCTAAGTCATATGCCTGCCCCTCCCTGAGGGACAGTCAGAAGAAGAGGGAAGGCAGAAACCACAAGAGAGTTTTGGGAAATCTCAGAGCAAGGGGAGCCCTGCCCTCCTTTCCATGATAAAACCATGAAAAGTAGCAAGGTCCCATAGTAAAAAAGGCTGCATAGGATGTCTGGGCAGGTGCTACAAGAACAACAGAATGCTTTCTTTGCAACCAAGAGCAGTTGAGACATAGCATTGAGAGCTAGAACCCCAGGAAAGACTGTGAAATAGGGACAGACATCCCTCATGCAGCAGCCTGCGCAGACCCATGACCAAAGACCAAGGAGGCGCAAACATGAATAGATGATGACATGGAGGATCATATGCCCTTTCCCATCAGTGTCTTGACTACCATGTAGCCCCCTCCTCTGCTAAAATAAGATGCAAGATTTAGAAAAGAGAGAACTTCCAAAGTAACTGAGATTACATTTTCCACTGCCCAATAGAATCTGAAGCTCATAATAAAAAGAAAGCTGTCGGTATAAAATAAAGTTGTTTTTCATAGATACTTCAATTGGTGGACTGGAATAGGCCATCCCCATCCAAGCCACGTGACCATTGACAAGCCACAACCTCATTTGGAAGATGGCAGCAGTACTATTTACCTCGCAGAGCTCTTGTAAGGAATTGCACAGCTATTTGTTAAGTACCTAATAATATTATTGCAGGAAAAAAATCCCCACGCATTATTTAGCATCCTTGCAAACTCTCTTTGCAGAGTTGCTTTCTACTTACATAGACATACCAGGTGCTGACACTGGAGCAGAAGCAGAGTTTTCCTGCATAAAGATAAAATAATAGGCACATTATAATTCATACCCCCAATGTATATTTGCTGCATATCAACCACACACACATGCAAACAACAGCACAGGAAATCCATGGGAAGAGTGATGAGGCTAAATGGAATAAAAATGATAATTATGTGGATTGCCAGAGATCGACTCCCATCACCACCACCCAGCCAGATATTTCTTCACTCTAAGAGGCAGAAAATATCAGAAGAAAAATTGAATGCCACAGTTTTAGCCTAAGTGATGGTTGCCTTTGGTTTTGGCTGGAGGTTTGGTTCTATTCTAGATTAAATTAAATATATTCTAGATGAAATGTAAAAGTCATGAGAAAAATGAGTTCCTCTATTGTTTGGCACAGTCCTATGGTCCATCCAGGTCCTAAACAGCAAAGCAGGGGGCCTCCAAGCAGAACAGTGTCCTGTGCCACGGTCTGTCACACAGTCAGCCATTAATTTCCTTCTGGATTTTGGCAGGCTAACAAAGGATTCATAGTTGTGCAATGTAATATCTACTCAACTGTTTATAAATTTAGAAATGTTACTGTAAGAGAAATGACCACCATTAATCAGTGAATCCAGTGCTGTTTTCCAACTTTTGCTATCATGGTGGACTCTGGGGGATATATAGCCCAGATTCCCCTTCAAGGAAGGATTTGCCCCAGTTTCTAGAGGCCAGCAGACAGTCTTCAGTTCTCAGCCCCTTCAGGAATTGTCTTGGCTACATACACCCTCCTAGCCCTAGGTCATGTCCTTCCCAGGACTGCACACAGCCAATAACATATTTATGCTTCAGTATCAGGGCCTGACCATGTTCCTGCCCAACTAGGAACAACTCCAAAGGGTCATTTTAGTTCCAGAACTCCTGGTTGGGTCAGCCAAGGCTCTGGCTAGTTCTGCATTGCAGCTCAACTTCCCCATTGCCCAATTCTGCTCCCTTCCCTTCTCTCTTTTTCCCTTCCATGGGTGTTGATCCCAAGGGTACCCCTTAAAAACATCCTATACACTAAACTTCATGTTAGAGTCTGCTTCCCAGAAAAACTCAACTTTTGACAGCTATAAGATATGTGTCTTGTGTCAGAGACTACAGACATCAAGGCGATCCAAAGTGCTTCAGATTATATATATTTTTTAATGCTACTATCACGGTCATAGTCTTACCTCCAGTTTTGCCTCATGGAGTTAGAATTAAATCAGAGTGACTATAACCATCCACAGGTGTCTTGGGAAACAGTTCTCCCTGGGTCCCTCATATTTCCATACACTTTGTAGGTAGAAACTGAGAGCCTTCTTCCCAGACTATCTTTTCAAGGATGATTGTATAGTCAACACTCAACACCTTAAAAGACAGAGACAGTGTCTCTCTCTGGAGGAGGGAGCAGATTCGTTTCTTAACTAATATATTATAATAAAGACAAAGTCTCTCTCTGGGGCAAAGATGGGGCAAGTTTGCTTGTGGCCTATCATAAAAAATAAGGATTCCAAAACTTGGGGGTTTTCACCTGTGATATATACCCACTGCATACACAGTATTCACCCAGGCTATTCCATGTTGCCCCATGTGACTTCGGGGACAAGGAGAACCAACACAAACATGAAGCAACACAACATGAAGCAACCAACATGAAGCAACCAACACAACAAACAGCATGTGTTGCACTGTGAATAACAAAGAAAGAACAAATAGAAGCCAAAATGTCACCTTTATTATTGATAGAGACCAGCTTGAAGCAGGTAGTTTGGTGTAAGAGCCAAATGAGCCTGCTAAATAAATGAGCCTGCGGAGAAGACAGATTTTTCCAGTCACTGTAGGCGTAATGGGGAAATCAGTACCCTGTGAGAGAGAGAACTCCCACTCCCTGTGCAAAACAAGCCCCCAGGAAAGAAACTGGGATGGAGCTGGGACACGGGCAGGCCCCAATCCTCTAGTTTACCAGTCAGATAATCTTCTCCACCTCCTTTGGAGGAGTCAGTAAAGTGGGAGAGAAAGATCTGAGTATAATTCTAATGGGACTCTAGTCACAGACAGGAAACATCAGAAATGAATGAAAGCCTCCCTGTTAGCATCTTGTCAAGAACTGTTCAGGTTCTGAGATTTAACCCTGTCTGCAAACTGACAAATCAGCCAGCCAGTTTCATGGATGCTGCCAGAAGACACAAGACCCCTGGGTCAGAAATGAAGGACTTTATTACTCATGGCGCAGATTCTTCAACTCTGGTTGTACATTAGAATCACTCAGATAGATTTTGAAAAGTACGATTGCCTGGGGCCCAGCACCATAGGTTCTGATTTAATTAGTCTGAGGTATAACTCGGCATCAGAAATGTTTTAAATGGCTCTCTTGATGATCCATTTGTAAAGCCAGGGCTGAGATACTTCAGGCCACATTCATATACCCAAAGGCTCAGAATCCCTTCCTACCCCATAGCAGACAGTGCCTATGTAGCATCTTCAGACTGAAAGAAAGTGACATCCCTTAATTTACCTTGGTGATGCATAATCTACTCAGAGGCTCTGACAGGAAGTAATGTGGTCTTACATTAGCACATGTGCTTCGTAGATCAGAAGGCATTTTCTCTTGTTTTACAGAGGAGAGAGCTGAGGCTAGGAGAACTTAAGTGCCTGCCTTGCCTCAGGTAGCCCAGTAAGTTGATCACTATGACTCAAACCTAGGCATTTATTAATGAGATGAGTTTAGGTGCTAATTGGGCTGCCCAAAGCTAGAGGGAACTATGGGACTTATGACTTCTTATGAACTGCTCAGTAAAAGACCCTTTTAGCCTTCCTCATGCTTGTTAAGTGTTCATCTTCCCTGTGAGCTGTAAGCTCTGTGAGGAGAGGAAGACCACATCCATCTTGTTCACCATTATATCCCCAGCACCTAGCACAACTGTGGGCACATAAGGATTCTCAAATATATTTGGTCCTTTACTCATGTTTGCTTTCCCTATAATAGTACAACTTTTAATGCAACAGATTAAATAATACCTTTTCTATCTGGTAAACAAAAGCCTTGCTCTTATTTATGAGAAAAATAAGATCGAAAACTCGCCACATTAGAAAAGATGGGTTGAATCTTTGCTACCTGAACAATTTCAGTTTGGAATAAAGTTAAAGTCTTATTTTATGCTTGTTGGGTTCAGATACAGAACAAGGGCAGACAGCAAATAAACAGCTATTGTATTGATATCACTGTGATTTGGAGAGGATAAAAACAATAACGTCAATGAATGATTGCTGAGCTGTGTTCCTACTGGCATTTCAATATTATGCAATTAGGCACTTCTCATGGGAAAGAAAAAAAAACTTTAATTGGTGTCTTAAAATTTGAAGACACCCTGTGCCACTGAGTGGGAGATCAGTGTGTTCCCAGTGGTGGATGACATGGAATTTGATCAAATGTCCAAATAAGTCTTATTTGCAAGTTCCTGTCCTCTGCACCTTAACAGATGGTAAAACACATCCAGATAGACACTGAATATTTCTTACCACCTGCTTCACTGAGAGTGGGTATTTCATAGCATTATTTTATACAAAGGGCAGAATGAATAGTTCTGGGTAAGATTAGTACTAAGGAACTTCTTTATGACACTCAAAATTATTTCAATTGAATCTCCAGTCTGTGGAAAGGAAAACTAAGCCAGTATGCAGAGTAGGTATAAATCCTTAACTCCGGTCCTTTTATAGTTCTAAGCTTCCAATATAATGGTTTAGGGTAGACAATGGGGAAGAAAGCCCAGCACTGATGCTTTTTTTGGCCCTCAAGAAATACCCCAGAATTTTCAGAGCCAGATAGACTCACATATGATATACATCTTTGCCACAAATTGAGGGAAAATATACTGGGATTTTGTTTGTTTGGTTGGCTGTTTGTTTTGCCAGAAACAATCAAAGTACAGTTCTATACCACGTATAGTATATGGAAAACTCAATAATATTAAGATCTTAAGTGATCCCAAGATTCATCTATAAACTCAATGTAATTCTAATCAAAATCTCAGCAATCTTCTTTGCAGAAATTGATAAGCTGATTCTAAAGTGTATAAGGAAATGCATAGGATCTAGAATAGACAAACACTTTTAAAAGAGAACGAAGTTGAAGGACCAACATTACCTAATTTTAAGACTTGCAATAAAGCTACAGTAACCAAAACAGCACAATGTTTACATGAGAACAGACACGTGGAGCAATTGAACAAAACAGACAATCCTGAAAATGACCCATACCCACATGTCAATTGACTTTCAACAAAGCCGCCAAGGCAATCAAGGGAGGAAAGAAATGTTTTTTCAAAAAATGGTGCTAGAACAAATGGATAGCCAATTAAAAAACATAAACCTCCATCCTTACCTCACAAACCACATCCTTACCTCATATCCAAAAATTAACTCAAAATAGATTATGAAAGTAAACGTAAAAGCTAAAACCATAAAACTTCCAGAAGAAAACATAGGAGAAAATATTTGCCAGCTCAGATGAAGCAAAGGTGTCTTAATAGGATACAAAAAGTGAAAAAAAATTAAAAATTGATAAATTGAACTTCATCACAATTTAAATGTTTTGCTCTCTAAAATACACCACTAGAAAGATAAAAAGGCAAAGGCAAGGCATATAAAAGAAAATATTTACAATATATATGTCTTACTAAGGACTTGTATCCAACATATAAATATCAACTAAAAGGACCTTTTGGGAGAAATCGGGAAAATTTGGAGATAAACTATACACTAAATTATATCTGTGTTTCTCAAGCATTTTTTCATTATCACTCCCAAGCAACATTTTAGACATTGTTTTTCTAACTGCCCCCCGCAAAATTTTCATATCACTGTTTTACTGTATATCTTATACTGTGTACTGTATGTACACCTACGCTTAAAATATTTAAAAAGTAAGTTTTTTACACACAACCCCAAGAAAAAATTTTCACCTGTTGAGAATACAAGGACTATATTAAGTTTTGTTAATTTCACTAGAAGTAATTGTGGTTTTGTGGCTATTTTTTAAAATATCATTATTTTAAAAGCTATATAACAAAGTAAATACAAAATAGGTATGAAATGTAATATTAATAGCTTAAATTTACTTTAAAATATTTCAGAATTAAAAAACAGATGAAACTAACATGGCAAAATGCCAATCAAATCAAGTGATCAGTATATAATATTGTTATATACTGATATATATATATAACAGTATATAATACTGTTCAGTATATTAACTGAACATTAATACTGTTCTCTCTACTTTGCCGTGTGTTTAATATTTTTCATACTCAAAAGTAAAATATGAAAATAGATGTTACAGAGGTATGTTGGTGATAAGGGATGATGTAGTTTTAAAAATTATTCTTGGACGAGAGCAAACAACCTACAGAATGGGAGAAAATATTCTCATGTTACACATCCAATAAAGGGCTGATAACTAGAATCTATTTAGAACTCAGGAAAATCAGCAAGAAAAGATCGATCAACCCTATCAAAAAGTGGGCAAAGAACATGAACAGAAACTTTTCAAAAGTAGTTAGACTAATGACCAACAAACATATGAAACAATTCTCAACATCTCTAATCATCAGGGAAATGCAAATCAAAACCACAATGAGATATCACTTCTCTCCAGTGAGAATGGCCTTTATCAAAACGTCCCAAAACAATAAATGTTGGCATGGATGTGGAGAGATAGGAACACTCATACACTGCTGGTGGGACTGCAAACTAGTTCAACCTCTGTGGAAAGCAATATGGAGATACCTCAAAGGATACAAGTAGATCTATCATTTGATCCAGCAATCCCATTACTAGGCATCTACCCAAAAGAACAAAAGACATTCTATACAAAAGACATCTGCACTCAAATGTTTATAGCAGCACAATTCACAATTCCAAAGCGGTGGAAACAACCTAAGTGCCCATCAATACATGAGTGGATAATAAAATGTGTTATGTGTATACCATGGAGTACTATTCAGCTATAAGAAACAATGATGATATAGCACCTCTTGTGTTATCCTGGATGGAGCTGGAGCCCATTCTACTAAGTGAAGTATCCCAAGAATGGAAAAATAAGCACCACATGTACTCACCAGCAAATTGGTTTTAACCAATCAACACCTAAGTGTACATATAGTAATAACATTCATCAGGTGTAGGGCAGATGGGAGGAGGGAGGAGGGAATGGGTATATACACACCTAATGCGTGTGGTTTGCACCATCTAGGGGATGGACATGCTTGAAGCTCTGACTCGGGTGGGGCAAGGGCAATGTACGTAACCTAAACATTTGTACCCCCATAATATGCTGAAATAAAAAAGAAAAAATTATTCTTGGTATTCCTCTGTATGGTTTAAATTGTTGGTGTAAAAACAATTTAACAAATACAAAAATGATAAGGTGATTGTTATAAAAAATAAGAAAATAAATTTTACATAAATTAAGAATAGAAAGAAATTTCTTTTTCCTGATAATAGATCTCTATAAAAAATAAACCTACAGCAACATCATACTTAAGGGCAAAATGTTGAAAGTATTTTCCTTACTGTTTGGAAGAATGCAAGAGGGTCCACCATTACTATTTCTTCAACATTGTAATGAAGGTCCTTTAAAATGTGCAAAAAAGCAAGACAAAAAAATTAAAAGATCTAAGGATTGAGAAAAACTATTATTATTCCCAAGAAAATCTAAAATAGTTTACAAACTGTTAATAAGAATTAATGATCACTCTATTGAACATCCATGTTAGGAAACTCTTGAACATTATTTACTAAAAGTAAAAATGCACATAATGTATTACCACCAATTTATTGTTTCTAGAAATATATCGTAGAAAACTCTTGTAAATGTGCACTAGGAGACATTTATGATAACATAAATAGAATCGTGTTCGTATTAGCATAAATAAGAAATAAAGGAATCAATCTAAACACCAGTGGTAGACTGGATACATAAACCATAGTATGTACATATGTATGATGTAACGCTATTCAACAGAGAAATGAATGTTCAACATCCCGTCTGCAGACTCTACCCCTGATCCTAGACAATGTCTTATGAAGGCTTGTGACAGATCACAAGGAAGGATCAGGGTAGAAGGAGAAACTAATCAGTAAAACCAAAAACCTTGGACCAATTCAGTAAGCATACTCTGACAGCACTCTCACAGACAAAACACTGCACATTTTTATTTTCCTAGGCCATCAGGGTGTCACTTCTCTAGAGTTTGAATGTGTCACTATAAAATGACTCCAAAAGAAGAAACTTTCACATTCAATTTTGTAACAAATGCACAAAGTGTTGAGTTAGATTAAATCTCTTCTTAGCGCCCTGAGTCTTTTGATCAAAATAGAAGCAGTTCTTTTCTTCTTTCATTGTGATAGATAATAACAAATGCCTTATCCTAGAATTGCAGCCAATTTCTCAATAATAATTTTGCTTTCCATTCAGCCTAAATAAAAGCTCACTGTTTCAACCTCTATGAACACTGGTTCAAATGAGGGTCACAAGCTTCTAAAAAAACTACAATTTGTTAACATCTAATTAGTATTGGCATTATTATTCAGCAGCATGCTTCTCCCTATTTAAAACATTGTGAATATTCTCAATTTATCCTAGTATATTTCTCCCCACGAAAGCTGAAGTTAAGACTCAGGACATCATCGAAACACTTCAGAGACACTTCTTTTTTCAGTCTTACAGAACTGAGCTGCTCTTTTATTCTACCACACACAATCTCCAACATGGCTTTCCTGAGTTGAAGGCAGAACACAGACTGGTAGCAGCGCCTGCACACTCATCTTCTGAGCCAGTGTATATTAGTCAGATTGGGCTGCCATAACAAAATATTGAAATCTTGGTGGCTTAAATAACAGACATTTATTTTCTCACAGTTCTAGAGGCTAGGAAGTCCAAGATCAAGGTGCTCACCAATTTGGTTTCTGACGACGTGAGGGCTCTCTCCCTGGCTTGTAGACTGCTGCCTTCTCATTGTATCCCCACATGGGAGAAAGGGAGAGAGGAAGAGATGGGGAGAGGGAGAAAAGAGGGGGAAAGAAAGAGAGAAAAAGATAGAGAAACATCTCTGGAGTCTCTTCTTATAAGGACACTAATCCAAAAGGATCAGGGCTTCACCCTATGATCTCATTTAACCTTAATTACTTCCTTACTCCAAATACAGCCACTCTGGCAGTTAGAGCTTCAACATATCAATTTGGGTTGGGGGGCAAAATTCAGTATCTGTGCTGAAGGGCCAAGTTAGTTCTGTTTGTTTGTTTTGCTAAGGTTCAATCTGTTGTGGACCAATACTTTTGTACAAATGTATCAGAAATGAATCCCTACAATAATGAAATGGGGGAAATCCTAAAATCATGAAAAATACAAGACCTGATTTCTTTTTTATTATTAGATTCAATAGACACAAAATCATTATGAAAATGCCTTTTATTCTTTTTAATGATTATGGGTACACAATAGTTGTATATCTTTATAGGGTACATGTGATATTTTGATACAGGCATATAATGTGTATTAATCAAATCAGGGCAACTGGAATAGCCATCACTTCAGGCATTTATCATTTCTTTGTGTTGGAACCTTGCAACTCCACTCTTTTAGTTATTTTAAAGTATACTCTAACTTATTGTTGATTATAATCACTTTGTTCTGTTATCAAATTGTTCATTCTATCTATCTAACTATATTTTTGCACCCATTAATCATCTCTGCTTTATACCCTCCTCCCCACTAACCTTCCCAGCCTCTGGTAACTATCATTCTACTCTCTGTCTCCATGAGATAGTTTATTTTAACTAGACCTGTATCATGCATGTTTGGGGTTTTTCCCAAATTTTTTGTTATTACAAATAATGCTACAATTAACAACTTTGTGTGTCTATCATTTCATCAATGTGCAGGAATATCTTTTAGATAAATTCCTAGAAGAGGGATTTTTGGATCAAAGAGCAAATGCATCTGTAATGTCATTAGAGGTTATTGTTGGAGACTAAGACCCTCCACATTCCAACAACTTGTCCTAAGCATGGGCCTCGCCAGGAAAATAGCCTAAGACGAAAATAGCACCCAGCCCCCCAGCTATAGTTCTGAGAAGAATGCATTCCATGACATGCTTGCTCCAGGGCATGCTACCTGCAATTGTTCCCAACCCCCTGCCAGGTTGGGGTTGAGTGATCCTTCACAAACAGCTTCCGGTGCCATTGGGATGCTGATTGGGGCTGATTAGCCCACACTCAAGCCTCATCATCCCCCCACTCTATTTTTCTGTTTCTACTTCCTTGTTTTCTGTATATAAAACCTACTAAAAATCCAAGTAAAGTAGACCTTGACAACCATTTGCTTGGTCTCGTTCCTTTCTCTCGCCCATCTCTTTCAGGCACGGTCCCCCTCGACCCCCACGAGTAACAGAAGGTCCCAGGTTATAAAACTCTCTTCCACAGAATTTGTAGTTTTGCTTTCCTACCAGTGTTGTTTTATGGATGCTTGTTTCCTCTTGGCCTTGCCTACAGAGTTTGTTGTCAAGCTTTGAAAAATTTGTCCATCTGATAGGTGAGGAATGGTCTCTCGATGTATTTTAGTTTGCATTTCTGTCATTATTGGTGAACTCAATCATCTTTTTAGGTGTTTAAAGCCTTATTTACATTTCTTTTGCTGTATTGCTCATTTTTCTGTTTTGCTCTTGGCCTTTTTCATGTAGATTTTCATATAGATTTTAGGATTTTAGGTATATCAGAAAACCTTTGTTATCTGATATAATGTGCAAAAGGTTTTCCCATTTTGTCATTTGTCTTATGCTTTTTCTTTTTGTATTTTTAGCCATGAAATATTTGGGGATTTAAAAAATGTACTCTAATATGTAATCTAATCTCTTCTTATGTAGCTTCTGGATTTTGAATAGTAATTCAAAAGACTTTCATCACCTCAAGGTTATAAAAGAATTCACCCATGTTTTCTTTTATTGTTTCTTTTTAAAAAAATTTAGATCTTTAATCCATTTAGTGGAATTTTTGATGTGTGGTACTGGCATCAGTCTTGAGAATTTTTGGTCATGGATGCCTATACTTGCTTAGGTTTTCTATTTTAAGTGTTAATTCACATACTCAAGGACTTGACAGTCCTGAGGTCTTCCCACTCCCATCAGTTAGCTGCAATTAGCTTTGTCGATCAACCTACCCCAAATACTCCTCATGAGTATTCATTTCCCATACATGAGGGCTCCATCTTTTCCCTCAGAGACCCCAAGAGCTTCAGTTCTCCCAGGTGCAACCTTTATATAGGAGGCTTGGTAAGTACCTTTATCATGACATCCATAGAGTACTGAAAGTCTTGCATTTCCAAGGGTAAGGTTTTTGGTCCTTGGTATTATTCCTACTGCAAATGGATCTGTATTTGGGCTGGAAAGTCTTTAAGGATATCTAGGGGAATAAGGAGTGGTAAGGAAAGGCAACACTAAAAAATGAGATGGGTAGGGCACATTATGGTAAGCTTCAGTTGAGCTTCAATTTCCTTTTGATTTTCTTTGTGGTCACCCTCCAGCTTTCTTCTTGGCCTCGCCTTTGGTGTCATTGAATGAGAGTGATTAATCTTTTTCATCAATTGAGCATGTTTTTAAGAATTTTGAAATGCATGTCTGACTCTTGAAGTATGCATAGCAAGCTTTTCTCTAGGGGAATGTAAATGAGCTGTTTCACTAACAAAAAAAAGTTTTCAAATGCGGGGAAAATCGATGAGTGTTTGCTCTCCGTGAAAATTCTTTTCATACTGAATAATGCAGCTGTCAGTCCAGGAGTTGGTTTCTCAAAATCTTAGAGCCAAACAAAGTGTTACTTCCTGGTCTGTGCCTATAATGAAAGTTGTTTGTTCATTAGCCAGTTGTAAGCTTGTTTGTGTACTTTCTGCTCAAGGCAAAATGCCTCATGTGTTCAGTTTAAGTGGTCTAAAGCCAAATTCTCTTTACTATCTTCTTGGATTTCAACTACTCTCATTGTTTAATCGGATCTTCTCTTTTAAGTGTGAAAAATTGTCATAAAATAGACTAGCTTTTCTCTTGCACTGATCTTTATTTCAGTTTATTAAAAATGCACTGATTTTTGGAACTGAGATCATAATTAAGGGAGATGGGGCATTTGTATTGTGCTACCAGAGAAGGTCTCAAAATGATATACAATGAACTAGTGTGGGAAAGCATTCTCCAGATATTCTCACTGATCATAAAGTGCTGTGCTATCCCACCAAATGTCTCTTGATTAAGGGCAATGCTTTTATTGTCATGAGATGTCCAAATCTTGTTGGCCTAAAAGTCCTTTGAGATACAAACACCATGTTTTATTTTGAGTGGGCCTTTAGGCCATGTTATGAGGGAATTTATTACATCAACTAAAGACTTTGATAATTATACTTTTTGGATAATATTTTTAATTTCTAATGTTTTAAAATTAATAAATCAAAGAAAATTAAATATAGCCGGGCGCGGTGGCTCACGCCTGTAATCCTAGCTCTTGGGAGGCTGAGGCGGGCGGATTGCTCAAGGTCAGGAGTTCAAAACCAGCCTGAGCAAGAGCGAGACCCCGTCTCTACTATAAATACAAAGAAATTAATTGGCCAACTGATATATAGAGAAAAAATTAGCCGGGCATGGTGGCGCATGCCTGTAGTCCCAGCTACTTGGGAGGCTGAGGCAGAAGGATTGCTTGAGCCCAGGAGTTTGAGGTTGCTGTGAGCTAGGCTGACGCCATGGCACTCACTCTAGCCTGGGCAACAAAGCGAGACTCTGTCTCAAAAAAAAAAAAAAAAAAAAATTAAATATAGATAGCCTTGTCACTACAGTTTTAGATATATATGTAAAGCATGAAGAAAGAAATAAGCTAAACCCACACATAATATCTTATCTTTGTAAAACATGGGAAATCCATAGAAAATACTGTCTTGGTTTGGGTTATCCCCCTAAAGCAGACCCTTCATTAAGGATCCAAGCATTAATATAAAGAGTTTATTTGGGAGGTGATCTTAGGAAACACCAGGAGTGGAGTGAATACATGAGAAAGAGAAAGGAAGTCAATAAAGTGTGTTATCAAGCCAGTATCACCAGTGGCAATTCCAGCTAATCCTACTGAATTCTGGAAGACAGTGCAGACTATGCCTCAGAGTTACTCCAACTAAGGGGTGAGGAAGTCTGTAGTTGCTTGAGGGCTGCTTTTAGCAGCATTAATTCTCTGGAACTTCCTGTTTGCTCTATGACTGGGGCTGGTGTTGGATAGTTCCCTTCCCCCAGGTCTATTAGGCTCTGATAAAACCCCAGAGGTTAGACTCTGGTTAAATAGTTTTTCCTAAGGGCAGACTATATTAAGAAGAACAGAGTGCTCTAACATATTTCAAAATATTTCCTTTTCCTCTCCCCCTGCCAGAAACACGAGGGGATTTTTCCCCCAATATTTACTGTGAAAACCTGGTCAAGCTTCTGAAGGTAAAGCTCCCGAGAGTATGGGGGATGCCCCCATGATTGGATCACCCTGAAGTTTTTAACTCCTCAGTCTTGCCCACACGTAGCCTCCAGCAATTCATTAATTACAGTTCTGATTTTCTTGCCCTGGCACTGGCTCCTATGGAGATTTCTGCTCCAGTATGTTGTGCTGCTCTGTATCTGCCTCTTTGTCTCTCCAATTTTGGGGACAGCAGTTTGCTCTGTGACTTCACTTCTCTTATGACTCTAAAAGGAAGAGTTGTTGAGTTTTTGGTTTGTCCAGCTTTTTACTTGTCAGGATGGAATGGTGACTTGTAAGCTCCTTATTGCAGAATCGGAAACTGGAATGGTACCACCTTTTTAGTAAGTATGGAAACATGTTGCTTATTTGTTACTTACTTTGACCGTAAGTCGTCTGAGGGCTTGTGTTATGGACTGAATGCTTGTGTTCCCCCAAAATTTGTATCTTAAAATCCTTACCCCCAATATGATGGTATTTGGAGAGGGGACCTTTGGGAGGTAATTAGACCATGAGGATGAAGCCCTAGTCTGATAGGATTAGTGTTCTTATAAAAAGAGACACCAGAGAGTGCATTCTTGTGCTCTCCCCTCGCCCATGTGAGGACACACCTAGAAGGCAACTGTCTGCAATTCAGGAGGAGAGCCTTCACCAGAGCCCAACTATGCTTGGCCCCTGACTCAGACTTCCAATCTTTAGAAAATAAATTTCTGTTGCTTAAGCATCCAGTCTATGGTATTTTGTCATGGCAGCCTGAGAAACCTAAGACATATTTCATCAAGGAAATGCTGCTTGCACAAGGAGGAGGCAATTTATTCAACAACCAAGCACTGTGCTAAGCACTAGGAATACAGTGGAGAACAAGGCAGCATCTTGCCTTCATGGATATGTCAGTGTCAAAGAGAAGACAGATAAACAAGTAAGGACAAGAAGTCCATCCATCACATTGACTCTCTCTGTCACATGCACACACACACACACACACATGCAGAGAGAGAGACAGAGACAGGGAGGCAAAGAGATAGAAAGAAAGAGAGCCAGAGACAGAAACTATAGATTGCAAAGGAGAGTGCACCCCTAATTACAATTTGGATCAGATAACTTTGGGATCTCTTTAAATTTTCTGAGGGTTTAGGGCAGGTGTCCTCAAACTATGGCCCGCAGGCCACATGCAGGTGTTTTTGCCTGCTTGTTTTTTTACTTCAAAATAAGATATGTGCAGTGTGCACAGGAATTTGTTCATAGTTTTTTTTAAACTATAGTCCGGCCCTCCAACGGTCTGAGGGACAGTGAACTGGCCCCCTGTTTAAAAAGTTTGAGGACCCCTGGTTTAGGGGTTGGTTTGCCTAAACCACAGCTCAAGGGCCCTGCCTGAGAGAAGGAGGTCTGGGGACCTGCAGAGCTTTGAGGCAAAGCTCAACTGACTAAGCATCCCTCCCAGGCTCTGGTGAGAGACTGGTCACCCATTCCTAATGACTTAATGAAGCTGATGGTGAGACAGAAAAATCTTTCTCTAGATATGCTCATTTGTCCAAGCTCTGCTCCCACCACACTTACCATGCATATATCATTAGATTACATTTCTCAGTCCTTGCAGACTGCATGGGATTTTATGTCTTCTTTAAATTGTTCTCGTCTGTAATTACTCAGCCCTTCAGAACCATAGATCGACAGTAAGTGGGTAACCGGTGCTGAATCACATGATTCACTGGGATAATGTATGATATACCTTGCAGCTTAAAAATGCCAAAGGCTCAGACAGTATACACAGAATGGTAGGAAGTATGGAAAAGGCCATTTCTTATTGCAAAAACAAAACTTGGAAATGGAAATAAGTCATCTATCTGTGCAAACATAGCAGCTTCATCACTGGAAATACCAGAAGCATCAAAAGACAAGAATACTGACCTCCAACTGCTATTGAAAGCTACCTCTAAAAAAAGAAAGGAAATAATTACCAAAAAACTCAGGCTTCTGGTTATTCCTCAGGGATAGAGATATAAATGGGGACAGATACTTTATATATCAGCATTAACCAACAAAACTGAAACTGAATATGTTCTCACAGTCATCAGTTCCATTCTGCGGAGGTGGTATATTCTTAGAGGAATTTACTCCCTAAGGCTTAGACAATCTCTTGAATATGTTCACTAGAAAACAGATTTAAAATGCTTTTATCTATGTTATTTGTAATCACAAAATATTGGGAAAAAACCCAACTGCCCACTGACAGGAGAATGAATAAGTAGTTGTGGATATTCATCTAATGAAAATTAATAACCTAGAGCTAGGCATGTCAACTTACACAAGTTTCATAAAGTAATACTGAAGAGAAAATGGAAGTCATAGAATACATAAACTTGTTTCCATTTGTATGAAGTCCAAAAATATACAGAACTAAACTCAATGCCGTATGAAGCCATGCCGTCCACTACAATAGCCACTGGCCACATGTGGTCAACAAGCACTTGAAATGTGAATGGTCCAAATTGAGATGTTCTATAAATTTAAAATATAGACAAGACTTCAAAGAATTAGTATGAACAAAAGAATGTAAAATACCACATTAATAATTTTTTGTATTGACTACATGGTGAAATGATGCTATTTTGGATACATTAGGTGAAAAAAATATATTTTTAATGAATTGCCCCTGTTTCTTTTCACTAATTTAAATGTGGCTACTGGAGAATTCAAAATTACCTGTGTGGCTTGTGTTTGTGGCTTACATTATATTTCTACTGGAAAGTGCTGGTATAGAGCTACGTACATACATAGTAGGCCTTTACAAGAAACAATAAATACAATACTTGGGTTAGAGATTCTCATAGGCAGAGGGAGATGGTGTGTGGAAGAACGGAAGTGGCTTCGAAATACTGATAAGATTCTATTCTTAAGCTGATTTGCAGGTATGCAGCTGTTCATTTGATTGTTAATCTGTGCTCCTCACATATATATATTACAAATATTCTTTCCTATATACTTACTTTTAATACAAATTTTGATAAATTATAAATTCTTTATTAAGCATTATTACCCAAAAAATAAATGTTATATAAAAAAAACCAAGTAAAACTAAAACCAAAAGGACTAAATTAGATGAGTTATCAGGAAGGGCATAAGGATGGAGATTCCACGGGGCTGGGGCAGACAGAGATGAAGCCCATCATGTAAGAGGCAGGAGTGGAGCATTCCAGGCAGGGGACAAGCATGAAGACTGTGAGCTTCTTTCTCGTGTTTCAAGAATTGAAAGGGGCCGGGCGCGGTGGCTCACGCCTGTAATCCTAGCTCTCTGGGAGGCCGAGGCGGGCGGATTGCTCAAGGTCAGGAGTTCAAAACCAGCCTGAGCAAGAGCGAGACCCCGTCTCTACTATAAATAGAAAGAAATTAATTGGCCAACTGATATATATATAAAAAATTAGCCGGGCATGGTGGCACATGCCTGTAGTCCCAGCTACTCGGGAGGCTGAGGCAGGAGGATTGCTTGAGCCCAGGAGTTTGAGGTTGCTGTGAGCTAGGCTGACGCCACGGCACTCACTCTAGCCTGGACAACAAAGCGAGACTCTGTCTCAAAAAAAAAAAAAAAAAAAAAAAAGAATTGAAAGGAACCGGGGAGGATAAGAGGATGGCGAATAACAGGAAGACGAGGAGATTGGCAGGGCCAAAGCATGCTTATAGAACATGGTAAAGGACTATATTTTTTCCAAAATGCAAGGGAAAGCCACAGAAAGGTTTTAAGCCTGGTGACAAATAGACTCACATTTGCTTTAGATAGATTACATAGTTTAATGAGTGGACAATATGTTGGAGGTGGGGTCCAGACAAGAGATAATGCTGGCTTGGACTAGGGTGGGAATGGCAGGAATGGAGAGAAGTGAAGAGATGTGGGATTTAGTTTTGAGACAGAATTAAGAACTAGTTGATGAACTAGATGTGTGCAGAACAGAAAATGGAGGAATCTTGAATGAATCCCAGATACCCCTGGATTTCTGGCTTGAGATACTCTCTAGATGGTGGTGTTCTTTACTGAGATGGAGAAAACTTGGTGGGAAAAAAGAGTAAATTCAAGTATTGTTGAACATTTGGAATTTAGCCTAAGCTACCCAAGTGGATTTATCAAATTGGAAGGTGGATATATGTGACTCGAACTCAGAGGAAAGATTTGGGGTAAAAATATAAATGTGGGAGTTGTCAGCAGATAAATGAAGCTTAAAGCTGTTACCAAAAACTCAGCACAAATCAGAAGAATGAGGATAAGTGGTTTGAGGAGGAGGAAAGAGAATTGTGTTATTACTTTGCTGGCAAAGGAGGAAAAATGGTAGCCCTTCTTGTCTCAAAATCCAAATTTCCTGACCATAAGCAGAAATACAGAGCTTTTAAAAGGAAAGCCCCTCAGTTAGTACTAGATCATTGTGGTTAACTATTCTGTTAATGATCATCCCATCTCTGCCAAAGACAAAGCCTGTGAACTCTGCCAGCCACCCATCTGGGGGGCTGGTGCCACCTGGGATGGAGTTATCTCTTTTAACAAAGGACATAGCCTGAGGCAGGGATGCAGGCCAGGCTGCAGTTCCCAAAAAGAGTGGGGGAAGTTTTAAAGAGACAGAAAATCTTTTTTTTCTCTCTCTCTCTCTTCAGGCCCTTCCCTCTATTACAAAGCCATGACAATGAGAGTCTATGAACTTTTTCTGTAAAGGCCCATATAGTAAATAGTTTTGGTTTTGTGGCACATACACAGTCTCTGTTGAAACCACTCAGCTCTGCCACCGTTAGGAGAAAGCAGTCATAGATAACATGCAGATTGATGGTAATGACCGTGTTCCAATAAAACTTCATTCACGAAAACATGTGGTTGGCTAGATTTGGCCCACAGAGCATAGTTTGCCAATCCTTGTACTATAGAAAAAAGAGAAAAGGGCCTAGACTAAGCCCTAGAGAATACTAGCTATGGTAGAGGAAGACATATTAATAAATAAGCAAAATATGGGCACAATCTTCCCCCTAAGAGGGACATATTAGCTCCAGGAGTAATCATAGACAACTATGATGTTTAAGTTAATTATTCACATTTCACTATCAGTGGGATATTTAGTGAATATGTTCTTTCTAAGTTGCCATGGCATCACTCATATTCGCAGGTTTTATTTTACTCTTTTATCCATTGAAGACTTATTTAACTATGGATGAGAGATTATTGAATTTCCAGAACATCTGAGCTGTGGAAGAGAAACAGGTGACAGGAAGTGTCATGGTATCCTTGCTTCTCCCCATTGGAGGAATGTGCATTTGGCTCAGGCTTCAGGCTGAAAATTACCCTTCCCAACAGAGAATGAACACAATAAAACTCACTCCTTTGCAGTTCAGCAGAGGACATAGGAAATAAGTCAGAGGCATCTAACTGCAATCCAGGCAGTTCAAACTAGGAAAGCTACAGAAAATTGTGTGGGAGAGAAAAGCCAACATCAAGCTTTCTGGCATGTGTTCAACCAGGTCTTAGATGGAGCAGCCTCATTAGAAATCAACTGGTAATATAATCCTCAGAAATTGTGGACGAAGAGACTAATACTTTCCCACAAATTTTAATATGAGATATAAAATTAGCAAACAGTATCTCAGCTAGGATTAGTATGGGGAAGCAATAAAATATAGGACCGAGATTGGCGAACTGTGGCCCATGGGCCAGATATGGCCCAACGTCTGCTTTGTAAATGAAGTTTTTTTTGTTTTTGTTTTTTTTTTGAGACAGAGTCTCACTTTGTTGCCCAGGCTAGAGTGAGTGCCGTGGCGTCAGCCTAGCTCACAGCAACCTCAAACTCCTGGGCTCAAGCAATCCTCCTGCCTCAGCCTCCAGAGTAGCTGGGACTACAGGCATGTGCCACCATGCCCGGCTAATTTTTTGTATATATATTTTTAGTTGGTCAATTAATTTATTTCTATTTTTGGTAGAGACGGGGTCTTGCTCAGGCTGGTTTCGAACTCCTGACCTTGAGCAATCCGCCCGCCTCGGCCTCCCAAAGTGCTAGGATTACAGGCGTGAGCCACCACGCCCGGCCTGTAAATGAAGTTTTATTGGAAAACAGCCACATCCACTCATTTACTTTAATATATCATCTAAAGCTGCTTTCTCTCTACAATGGCAGAGTGGAGACACCTTACGGTTCACAAAGCCTAAAATATTTACTGTCTTGGCCTTTACAGGAAAGTTTCCAGGCTGCTAATATAGGACATTTAGAAGAAAATCAGCAGAATATTTCCAGAAAAAAAGGAAAAAACTCCAAAACAGGGAAAATCTCTAGCCACATCTAGTAAGGCTTGTAAGCAATTTCTTAATGAAAAGGGAATAGGAAATAAATAATAGAACCCACCATATATCACATGTAGTTTGTTTTTTTTTTTTCTTTACAATTGATCATAGATAAGCTATATAAAGTTCTTATTCTGCCAGTTTGGAACAGAAATAACTTCTAATTCCTCTGAAGTTTTCATAAAGTGCAGATTTTAAGAACCACTGATTGTTACAGACACATACTCAGGTAGAAGGGGTGTACTCTCTAACTATTCCAAGCAAGGCTAGCATTTAGAATACGAAAAACCAAGACCTCATTCCCTGACGCTTACAGAAGGGTTGCTTTCACCAGGACTATCTTCACAAGTATGTGAAACACACTATGAAAGTTCTAACCCACATTTTCACTGCTATTTAACCTCCTTTCTTCCATGATAAAAATCCAAAGTTGTGCTCAATTTAGGAATTTACTATTCCTTAAAATATTGCTGCTTAGAGGATGATGTAGGGCACAGAAACAGAATTCGGTATCAAAACATTTATGTTATATAACTTTCTCTACTACTAACTAAGCCCATGTTCTCAATCTATGATTATATACCGTATTCTAATATTCTCTAAATATGTCCCATATCAGTTTGCTTATCCTGGTTAAATTGTAAGCTGCATAAAGGCTGGGACTGTGGTTTAAATCTTTTTAGCCAGGCTTGGTTATACATGCTTGTAATCCCAGCTACTCCAGAGGCTTAGGTAGGAGGATCGCTTGAGCCCAGGAGTTCGAGGCTGCAATGAGGTATGATAGTGCCACTGTACTCAAGCCTGGGAGACAGAGTGAGACCCTATCTCTAAAAAATAAAATAAAATAAAGCTTTTTATTTTTTTTTTTTTGAGACAGAGTCTCGTTTTGTTGCCCAGGCTAGAGTGAGTGACGTGGCGTCAGCCTAGCTCACAGCAACCTCAAACTCCTGGGCTCAAGCAATCCTCCTGCCTCAGCCTCCCAAGTAACTGGGACTACAGGCATGTGCCACCATGCCCGGCTAATTTTTTGTATATATATTAGTTGGCCAATTAATTTGTTTCTATTTATAGTAGAGACAGGGTTTCGAACTCAGGCTGGTTTCGAACTCCTGACCACGAACAATCCGCCCGCCTCGGCCTCCCAGAGTGCTAGGATTACAGGCGTGAGCCACCGCGCCCGGCCAAAATAAAGCTTTTTAAAACTTTATTTCTTCCTTCACGTCTATCAAAAAGGATGAGATCAATTTGGTGAAGTCTCTATTACATCAATATCTGAATGTAAGTATTTTCCAGGCAGTAAAGTACTTTACAATTGTCAGCAAAGAACTTGGACACTAATTGGATGGATGAAACAGGAATTCCACAACAGATGTGCACGTGTGCACGTGCACACACACACTCGCACCATGCATAGTTTAACACTAATTCTCAGCAATCTAGCCAGGAAAGAGGGTAAGGAGACAGGAGACACTGGCAAAAATATGAACCCAGGAGACTGGACCACTCCATGATGACAGAAATAAAAGATAAATTATTGAGTGGGTATAAGAGGAACAAAGAGTAAGAGATGGCTTGAGTATCTCCGATATGGGAAGGTGGTTAAGCTGGAGAAGATAAGCAGACCCCAAAGGTCAAAAGGGGCAGCATCAAAAACAGCAAGTTTAGCTAAAGCAGGACAGAGAAGACAGGTGTACCCGTATTTTAAATGTCTAGTAGAAAAAGACAAATTAAGAAGGAAAAAAAGGCGTTACTTGGGGCAGATAATGTAATGTTGATAGAGATAGCAACCTTACTCAACCCAATGCCGTTTTCTTATTCTTCTTTATTAGAAAGAATGGTCTTTGGACTAGGGAATATAAATCAAGCAATGTTAAGAGTGAACTGGAGACAAAGATGGATGAGAAAGAAGATTGTAAGAAGTCCTTAATAGTCCTTTTCTTCATTTAGCTTGACCCAGTTATATCCCAGGACTCTGAAAAATTTGGACACTAGATTACATTAAATAAGTTTGAAGAATCATAAAGTATGTGAGATATGCTAAAAGCATGAATAGTTCAGGTGGTCCTAGTTCTTAAAAATTTAAAAGAGAACTCTGTTTCTATAGACTAATGAGCAACTTGTAGAACAAGATGTTGAGGTGCCTCTTCTATGCTCTGTTTCCTTTTCCCACTGGCTGGAACTAGGACAAACTTGACAGTGGCCCAGCATCAAGGATGCAGATGAAAACAATACCACAGGAGAATGACTAAGCTACAGGATGCAAGGGGCCTGGGTCCCTGGTTGACCAAATGGAGCAAAGCTGCTCTGATGACCTGGACTGCTCACATCAGAACTGTTATATGAAACCTAAGGCACTGTGTGTTGGGATCCTTTGTTATGTTTGCTTAGTCTTTTTCCTAATAAGTGGTTCAAGGTAAGGTTGCCCAGCCAATAGGCAGTAAAACAGAGATAAATTTCATGGAGTGCCCATTTGTCGAAAGAAAAACCTACTGGCTGCACAAATATGGAATAGTGGGAATCTAGCTTAAGAGCCCCTTATATGAAAAAGACTTGAAGACTTTTGGTTGACTAGAAGATGAATATAACTCAATAGTGTGCTATGAATGGTGAGGGGATAGGGGAGTAAATATATTTCTAGAAGTGTGCCATGTAGAATGAGGCCACTAATGGTTGGACTAAAGTCTTCCTACCGTAGTCAGATCACTGCTGGCAAACTGCAGCCCAAAGCATATTTAGAGGACATAAATCAGGATGGTGAACAAATTAAAAATTATATCTCATAAGGAATACTTGTTGGACTTGAGTGGGAAGAGGTGATTCACCACAATGAAGAGGAACCTCAGAGGGACAAAATAGCAGTTGTCTTTAAATATTTGTAGGACTCTCATGAGAAAGAGGAATGAGATGTATTCTAAATAGTATATAAAAAGCCTGAACTTGAAACTGGATGAAAAAAAATCAGTACTCCACATAACCCTCATGTATAAACATCTAGATTTTTAAAAAATTAATTAAGGAATGTTCATTAGAGTCACAGAAGTATCCTTCCCTTTATGAAAGGATTCACCTCAGTGTTCTTTTAATAGTAATTTCCTCTATGCATTTAAGATTTTTGATTTGCAAAACAACCTTACGGAAATACACTGAATCTTTCAGTGCCCCGCAGCACAGTAAGGAATGGGAATAGGGGCTGAGTGTAATAAAGAAACTATTGACAAATGTGTGAGAGGCAAAATAGGGAAATCACAAGGAGTGCCAAAGTCCCCTGGAGCGAGTTAACAGCAGGGCACTGAAGGGCCAAGGGGAAGGCATTTATCAGAACCTGTAGACAGTGAGAGGTGAGAGTTGAGAGAAATTGGCTACATACCAAGGGATGCAGCTTATGATGCCCCTACAGGAAGAAGCTCAGGCAATAATACTCTGAACCTCACTCTCTTCCCTTCCTGCAAGCCATCATGGATTTCCATTGGCTGAAGCCAACCAGAAGGCAGAAGGCAGGAAGCACATTCACGGATTCCATGCAGGTCAGCCTTTGGATCCATAAAGCAGAATGGAAAGGATGGAGGCTAGAAAGAGTCTGCAGGAGCAAATGAAGCCATGGAGGAAATATACAGTGAACCCAGAAGTTCTTTATGTATCGACCATCCTACCATACAGGAAATGCCTTCGCATTTCCTTCCATATCTGAGCAATACTAAAGAAAACGCAGTGATAGCAGTCTCAGTCTCCAAAACAAGTAGTGTGAACTGATCTAAAATGAAAATGAAAACCCAGGGCACAGGAAGTGAAGCTGATGGTTTTTCATCTCCCTCTACTCACATGGATGACTGAGCTCTTCATTTTTAAACAAACTTTGCAGACTGATCTGCTAAACTTATGGGAAACCAAAAGAGGAAAATAAATCTTGCTTCTATAAAGAATGCCTACAACAATAAGACACAGATTTTATTTTCATGAAGCATCAAATGATGCACTGTAAAAATGTGAATAGATTGGAATTCAAAAAACAAATCTAGCTGCATAAAGTTAGAGCCTTGAAAAAAAGATAAGATACAGTAATACTCTCAGGTCTAAACAGCTTGTTTGGGTTTTGAATTAGTCAAATGTCCATTCACCAACCTCATTTGTCTTCATTGACAATTTTTATTTCAACATGATTTTGTAAATGCTCTCTCTCGGTTATAGCACATGATTTTTACAAAAGACCTTGAGCAGACTCACGCATTTTCTGCTGCTCCTGTTGCGCTCACAGCACTTTTTTCTCCTCTTTCTCACAGTACTCATCATTTTGTAGCATAATTGTTGAACATGTCTGACTCCCTTGCTAGACTGTGAGTCTCCAAGCGGAAGGATCATGCTTTATTCATCTGTGCATCCTGCACTCCCAAGAGCACCTTCCCCAGAGAACACACCCAATGAATGCTTACCAAATAAATTAATAATTTAGCAACCTTGCCTTCTGTCTTTTCTCCCCTGAGGGGAAGGATTCTCAAACTCAGAGAGAGCACCTTCCCTCTCCCCGACCCCTGCATTGTCAAGAGTGAAGCTCATGGTTTGGGTTTTCTTTTTAACTATTTCGTATTTTAACTAATTTGTATTTATATTTGCATGTACTATACAAGCAAATGTAAGATTTTGTAAAAGTGAATCACTTACAGTTGGGGTCAGCAAACTTGTTTTTCAGGCCCAAAGAGTAACTATTTTAGGTCTGTCTTTGTAGCACGAAAGCAGCCATGGACAAGACATAAATGATTGGGCATGACTGTGTTCCAATAAAACAGGCCTCCATTACCAGACGCTAGGTTGTGAGTGATGCTGCAATGAGTAACCTGAAAAGTATAGCCTTTCTTTCTTGTGCGTATGTATCTCTAGGATCAATGCCAAGAGATAGGCTTGCTGGGCAAAGAATAGCTATGGAATACATCTGTGAATTTGATAGCCAGGGCCAAATTTGTATACACTGGCACAAAAAAATTTTAACTGAAAAATGAAATAAACATGATTTCAAGATCAAATTATTGGCCGGGCGCAGTGGCTCACGCCTGTAATCCTAGCACTCTGGGAGGCCGAGGCAGGCGATCACTAGAGGTCAGGAGTTCGAAACCAGCCTGAGCAAGAGCGAGACCCCGTCTCTACTATAAATAGAAAGAAATTGATTGGCCACTAACTAACATATATAGAAAAAATTAGGCAGGCGTGGTGGTGCATGCCTGTAGTCCCAGCTACTCGGGAGGCTGAGGCAGCAGGATTGCTTGAGCCCAGGAGTTTGAGGTTGCTGTGAGCTAGGCTGACGCCATGGCACTCACTCTAGCCTGGGCAACAAAGTGAGACTCTGTCTCAAAAAATAAAAAAAAAAAAGATCAAATTATTCACAGCTTGTGTGAGAATCACAACGGGAATTAAAGGATCAACCAATATTTATTGAATATGCATCATCTATGCCAATCCTACACACTATGGGAAAAACAAAAGAATAAGACTCTCTACAGTCAAAAACTATAAGATTTGGTCAATATAAATCAGCCACAATGATTATTTGAGTTGAGGGCTTTTTTAAATAAGTTGATGCATTATTTAACTAATAAGGGAAGATCTGTTCAAAATTCATTACCATTATGATATAAAATATCCATGGCTAAAAGTAGTCATTTGGACTAATGTAGCACTTTATCTTTGCATCTCTAGAATCCCTTTTTCATATCTTACCTAATATTAAGGATATCCATATACTTTTATAATGTCCTTTACCTAACTATGTACATGGACTTTTTGGTCATTCACCTTTGTTTCTTGGTCAGTCCATTAACACAAAGTCTGCAGAAAACACAAAGTACCCTAAATATTAATAGTTACTTACTTGGCCCCTTTAAAAAAAAAGTTTGCTTACTCCAACGCTAACTGATTCCATTAACAAAATCTTACATTTGCTAGTGAATTCTTTTTTAAGGAGGGACTCAAGGTTCAGCATTTTTATCACATACTGGAGACCATTCAGATCATCTTTCTAGCTGGGTCAATTAAATAGATTAGGCCTTGCATGATTCATGTAACATTAGACCATTTAGCTATTGTAAGGAGACAATACCTTTTCTGTGCTTGTATTTGCTGGTCTCAGAATTCCTCTGAAGACATAAGAGCAAGTATGGGAGTGGCCAAAAGCTCAGAGGGCCTGGAAGAAACCACAAGGCTGCCGAATGCATCATTACATGGAAATTCTCCAATGCTTGTGGTCAGTCACCCTGCTGTCCCCTCTCAGATCATCATACATGAATTGTCTTGTCAGAAAGCTTTGCCACTGGCCTCTCATCCCATATAGCAATGTGCCTCCCAATAACCAGATTAGATTACAAACAGCCAGAAAGTTCAAATAACCAGAACTGGCTTTGATCACACACAAAAAATAATAATAATAAGCTGAATTAGCCCACAAGACTCAACAGCCATAACTGGTTTGATGACGAGCTTAAAGCTTTTACAACATCTAAAAGTGTTTTATGAATTATCAAAGACAGAGTAAATTAAGGACAACATAGCTTTAGTTTTAATAATACCACATTGTCTTCTAACTTAGAATTCTGTTCAGTTAAATGTTAATCTTTCATCTGCAGGTTTTTCCAAGTCTTTTCATTTCTTTATTAGACTATGGTAATACTATACAGTCTGCAGGGAATTTGGTGGCCATGTAGCTTTGGTTTCATTGTAATTGTAACTGACAACCCAGAAGTTTAAAATGTGTGATCCAACAGTATAAATTAAATACTGAGAATAAGTCAGTTAATGTTCAAACCAGAAAACTCAGTTAACTAGACTACCTAATTCCCCAACATTTCTGGAATAATCAGTTTACTTACATGTTATGGGTCCCTGGTGCTCTCTTTAACATGTTAAGTTGGGCTAAATGGACTTTTCTGTATTGTTTCCATACAGAAACAGTTAGTTTGCCTTCTGTATTAGTTTTGATCACAAACTGGGGGTCTTAAAACAATAGAAATTTATTCTCTCACAGGTCTGGAGGCTAGAAGTCCAAAACCAAGGTGCCAGCAGGGCCACACTCCCTTTGAGGGATCTAGGGAAGAATCCTCCCTTGCCTCTTCTAGCTTCTGGTGGCTGTCAGCGATCCTCAGCATTCCTTGACTTACAGACACACCACTCCAATCTCCACCTCTGTCATCTCAGGGGCTTCCCCCTGTGTGTCCCCTTCTCTGTATTTTCTCTTCTTATAAGAACACCAGTCATATTGGATTAAGGACCCCTTCTACTGCAGTATGACCTCATGTCAACTAATTATATCTGCAATGACCCTTTGGCTTTGGGACCACTACCATGACATCAATAATGCCTGACAAGGGCTCTTGAATGTCCCACTTTGCTCTGTGCCCTGTACAAACACCCAGCACTGACTCTCCTCCAGATATATTTTATGGAGAAATCAATGCTAAGTACCAAATCCATTTCTTCTTGGGTTAGCCATCTTTGCCACTCTGACCAGACCTTCTTTTGTTTCAAGAGGTTATCTTTTATCAACTTTGGCTAGAGTTACTAGTGAGCAACATAAGTTTTCAAACCCAGACCCCTCGGCCTCTTCCTTGCCTATCATCAAGGTAGCAAAGCAAAGTCTATAAAGCATAGAAAGGAAGAAGAAAATAAGCTAATTAGTTTATCAATTAGATGAATCTTATTAAGGCATGAAACATAAAACTGAGTGAAAAAAGCAAGTTGACAAATATTATATGTCTCATATAACTCCATTTGTGTCAATGTACAGGAAGAACTTACCCCAAACAGTGCCAAGGTCATTTGTGAATGTACATGTATGTGATAAAATTATAAGCATACAAACTGGATATTGCCAGATTCATACTGGAGGTTGCCTCTGGAGAAGAAGAGAAGGAAAGATAAAGTGAAAAGGGGGAATAAGTTTGGGGAAGAGATAATAAGACGTTTCAATTTTATCTGTAAAAAAAGAAACATTAAAAGAAAATATCCAAAACGTTAACATCTATCAATTCTAGGTGGCTTGTATACGCAGGTGTTTGTTACATAATTTGCAACTGTCTCTGAATTTTTCAAAATTAAATACATACATAAAAACAAAATATAGTTGTTGAATGATACAGAACTGGGTATAAATGAGCAAGTGATCATTTCTTCCTATTCCTACACTGTGGTTAATCACCTCAAGGGGATTTTCTCAGCTCTGATTAGGATAACCTTGGAAACATTTAATTCCAGTAGCATGGTCTTCCAATCTAAATTAACTATACAAGAGATTACCCTCTGAAATGGAAAGAAATACAACTTTTTTAAAACTTTGAGTTGAGATAACCATATCCTACTGTCTCTCTAATGTCCCTGACTCTAGACTACCAGTGGTTCACACAGTGGTCTAAAGAAAAAAGAAAGAAAGAAAAGCTTAATTGAAATCAAAGCTGACTTTAATGTGGACAATTTATAACTGATAACAAAGTTTTAAATCAATGTTAGGGGTCTTTTATATAATCATTTTAGATGAGAAAATAATATTGGTTTTATTATAATGTTCACTAATTTATTTGGGGCCAAATAAGTCCAAGGGAAAGAAAGAATCCTATGCAAGGTTAAGAATACCACATATTGCATTTGTTTAATATAAATGCAAAATATCCCTAGGAAGATGTATGTAACATGCAATACAAACCATAAATTAATGCTAATGTCCTGGTCATCTCTTTTGGTAACAAATAAAGATAGAAAACCCCAGCATCTAGTCCTACTGCCTACAATGACTGCTCCCACCTAATTCCCCTGCACACCTGGCACCCCACAGGGTATCATTCTAACTCATGGTTGTCAACAGTTTTAGATTTTCTTATTTTATATTTTGCTGCTGGTTTCCCAAGATCCCTATCATTATTCAAATTACTGCAATATATAAACTTTGATGATGCTCTCTGAAAAGAAGCATCTTGCTCTCAGAGCTGTTTCAAAGAGCCCTGTTTCACAGTTGGTATTTCACTGAGCATTTATTTTCAAAACCATTTGATGGATAAACCATCTTCATAAAGTTATGTTTGGTTTCTCATTGCAACCCCAAAATCTTTGAAGGTGCCATGCATGAATATCTAGGGATAAAAATATAAAATCTAACAATCATCTGCCTTGATATGCCGTCTTCACAAAGCTAATTTTATGAGATGGCTCCCAATGTTCCCCATGGGAAGCAAAGGCAAAACAACTCTTGTCAATTGAACAGCGGTTGGTGCTGCTTTTCCCTCAGTATTGCATCCAATGCAACTAGAAGGTTTAGCAAATTAAGCACTGTGAAATGAGAAAGAAGCCTACCTACCACAGGAAGTGACAACCTCTATCATAAAGTTCCTCTGTTTCAATAAAATAGGCTTTACCCAAAAAGTCTTTTCAAACATACCATTCTCCTTTTCCCTGAACATGGATTCCAGATGTTCAGAGCATCACAGCAGAGCAACAGCCCACTGAAAATTATAGTACTTGGCCACTATTCATGATTGTAAAGCCCTAGGATCTGATTCAACAAAATAATTTCTACATAAATCCAAGACCTTTCCCCTCTAGTTAGAAATGAAGGCTCAAGATCATAAGCCAAAAACTATTATCCGACACCCCTGAGCTCCAAAACACTGTGGTTGGCTCATGGAAAGATAAGAGGAGGAAGTTGCAGCCTATGATCTGAATCAACTTATAAAAAAAATTGAGCTCTCTGTTGTCAGAGGGTACAGGAGAAAAAAATTGGGATCATGAAAGCTTACCAAAACATTGGTTTAAGCAAATGAGAACTGATACTGCTACATAAAAAGCATAGTAATAATACAATATTAATGTCGATTAATTGGAACGGGCTGTTATAGTTAATGTGGTTTTCTATTTCAAGGACAACTGAGTGGAATGTTTTTCCTTCTTATTCCAATATTGTTGCTAGCACATATTTGTAGAGGATTTTGTGGGCTGGTTTGCTCAACTCTGTTCCAGTCCCCTTCTGTGCCTTCTTGGGTTACAGAAACTTGAAAACAACAAGCTTTATTTTCCAAACTCCCTTACAGTTAGAACTGTGGATGACATTTAGATTCTGCATAACAGATGCACTCATCTAATACTTGGATTTGGAACCAAGTGAGGTAGGCATAGAGGCCAGGTGTGAGAAACCCATTTTGTAGGTGTGAATTATAGCTAAGGTTGCCAGGTTCCAATGTCAGTGGCTGAGGCTGTGGCTTCCTGACTTAGCAGAAGTGGCTTCCCTATCACAGCAGAGGCAATGTGGCTCCCGAGCCAGCACTTTAGTAGTAGTGGTGCACTCAAAAGGCAGTTTTTGGATTGTGGTAGGAACAGCATTGTCCCTGGAGCCCCGGTTTAGTGGTTTACTTTCAAAGTCCCTCCTGTCCATCCAGCTCATAGCACGTCTCTCAGGCCTCCTAGTGATATTGCCACTTAATACCCCATATTAGTCCCTTTGTATTGATCCCCAATTAATACAGTAGATGTTCACTTCCCTTCAGTGTAAGAAATACAGTGTAATAAATGCCCTTGGTGATTTAAGTGCCTCAAAATTCCTCAAAATTGTAAGGTTGGTGGTGGCCCCCCTCCCTTCCCTAGATCAAAAAAGAAAAGGCTCACAAGACCAGAGCCACCAAGGACAAAACTGCCAGGCCTCACTGAGAGGAACCACACCCAGATGTCCACCCAGATAAGAACATTTCTGCTCCTGGATTCCACAAATACCTCCAGCCCCTCCTATTTCTCAACGACCACCCAAGGTCACAATGGAAAATCCCCAGCTCTTCCCGCCAAAAGTCCCTAGCCAGGCCCAAAGGATATAAAAGGCCTCAGACCCTTCAAACAGCAGCGACTTCTGGAGCCCCCTTCTCTTGGGACCCCAGAACCTCATCTACAAGTGCATAATAAAGCCACGTGGTTTGGCCTCCACTCTCTCTCTCTCTCTCTGTCTGTCTTTTCTTTTCGCCACCACTGAAAAACCTTACAAAAATCATTAAGAAAATAAAGAAGAGTTTTGTTCAAATGAAATTAATGGATGCCAAATGACCTTGAACTTTCAGGAATGATTCCATTTTTTTGAACCAAATCTCCTTTCATATTACTGTAGTGTTAGGTAGATAGTGAAGGATTCTGGGTCTCCTAGGGATGGAAGTGAGTACTACTGCGGTTCACCACCACCCCCAAATGGGCTTTCAGAGAGGCTCATGGGAGGTCCACATGCACAGTAAGACTCAGGTCATATAATTCCCAACTGTCCAATCAAAGTGGTTCCATGGTGACATCTGAGCCACGAGGGAGGTCTCAATCTGTACACCATAAAACAAGACCCGGATCATAACCAAGCTCTTCCTTTTGTTCTCCCTTTGCTGTGATAATGGGTCCAATTGTCATCTGTGGTGCATGTATCACACTCTGTAAACCTATATCTTGCTCTTACTCTAGAATCCTGTCTTTTTCTCCTCAGTAAACCTCATTTTCATGCTTGTGTTACTTTGGTGCATCTGGTCATTCTTCGGCCATGAACACACCAAGAACCGACATTTCAGACCCCGAAAACTAACAATAGTAAATATAGTATTAGAGGTATAGAGGAATAAGGAAATCAAATGAAGAGAATATTGAAAGCATATCCTATGATTAAATCGGTAAATAAGGCAGTGTGTTGATTGTAGGTTTAATATTTCGATAGTAAAATGGTAGTGACTTCAGCAACAGTCTAGGAAAAGAAAATGAGGGCTTGGATTGGGGTGGTAAAAAGTAGATGGAGAGTAGAACAAAGACAGTGAGTGTCAGAATTTGGATTCTTCCAGAAGCAAACCTTAACAGGATAATTGGAATGCAAGTAGGTTTTTTTTGTTGTTGTTGTTGTTTTTTGAGACAGAGTCTCACTCTGTTGCCCAGGCTAGAGTGAGTGCCATGGCGTCAGCCTAGCTCACAGCAACCTCAATCTCCTGGGCTCAAGCAATCCTCCTGCCTCAGCCTCTCGAGTAGCTGGGACTACAGGCATGCACCACCATGCCCAGCTAATTTATATATATATATATCAGTTGGCCAATTAATTTCTTTCTATTTATAGTAGAGACGGGGTCTTGCTCTTGCTCAGGCTGGTTTCGAACTCCTGACCTCGAGCAATCCGCCCGCCTCGGCCTCCCAGAGTGCTAGGATTACAGGCGTGAGCCACTGCGCCCGGCCAGCAAGTAGTTTTTTAAGAGACAAAAACCAACAGTGGAGTGGGAAATATGTTGGTTTTCTATTGCTGCTGCAGCAAATTACCACGCATTTGGTGGCTTAAAACATTACAAAACTCTTACAGTTCTGAAAGTCGGAAGTCTAAATCAGTTTCACTAAGCTAAAGTCCAGGTGTCAGCAGTGTTGATTCCTTCTACAGGTTCCAGAGGACAATGCATTTCCTTTCCTCTTTCAGCTTCTAATGGCCACCCGCATTCCTGTCTTTTGTAGTCCCTTCTGCGACGTGCAAAGCGCATTGCTCTAGTGTCTGCTCCTATCACCGCATCATCTCCTCTTGCTCTGACTCCTGCTGAGTCTCTCTTAATAAGTGATGTGGTTACATCAGGCCCACTCTGATAATCCAGGCTGATATGCCCGTTTCAATATTCTTAACTTAATCACATCTGCAAAGTCGCTTTTGCCATATAATGTAACAATCATTCCAGAGATTAGGGTGTAAATATAAGGTGCCGTTATTTAGCCCACCTACTGCAGGAAGTGAGAGAGGGGAGGGGGCACAGTCAGTAAAGTGTGTGTTAATTGAGCCAGTTTCCATGGTGGACAACCGGAGTTCGACCCCACTAGGGAACTCTGGGAGATTGTGGCGAGCAGCTTCTCAATCTTCAATGTGCATGTGAATCCCCTGGGCCTCTTTTTGAAATGCAGATTCTGATTCTGTAGGCTCGAGGCAGGGCTAGAGATTCTGCATTTCCCACAAGCTTCCAGGTGATGCCAGTGCAGTTGATCCATGTGCCACACTTTAAATAGCATGGATGGAGGATGTACCTCTGAGCTATCCCAAATGAGGAGGAAGGACACTGGAGTATTTATTTGCCAACTTCCTGTCCTTCAGTGGTGGACAGCTGCTTCCAGGACCGTTCCTGCTTGCCCTGTATGTGGGCAGAGAATGCTCCTGAGGCGAGAAAAAGCCTCAGGTGGAATCACAGTTGTTTACAGTGAGCAGCCTTCACTGTACAAAGGTGAATGCTAAGGGAATATGAGCAGGACACCAACAACATGTGCGACAGTGACTGACTAGTCATAGAAAGATAAGAAAAAAGAGAAACAGGATGGAGGGCAGGAGGTGGAGAGAGAAAGCTTGTTAATGAGAAGGAGATTCATGCAAAGTTTGGAATCTGAGAGATCTTCTGTTCCACTGTGAGAACACTGATAACGTTAACAAATAATGGCTTTGTTTCTGTTAGGGACCGACCTTCCACAGCCCCACCGGACAGAAAAGCAGAGACATCGAGGATGCAATCACACAAGAGGAGGTTTATTTTCTGGCTAGCCAGGGTCCAAGCCCCAGAGCACCAACGCAGTGGCCACTCTCGCAGGCAAGGACCCCGACCGGAACAACGGCATGCCTTTTATCCCCACGGTGCACAAGCTGCGCACGAGCTGACTACGCATGGATCATGCGTTGACCTTTAAAATGATTGGTTGCCCACTATTGCCTTTTGAAATAATTGGCGGGTTGGTTGCCCTCTATTGCCTGATGGGCCAGTCGCCCGTGCTTCAATGACCTCATCCCATAATTCCCCATACAGCGGCGTAGCAAGCAAGCAATGACCAGAAGCAAAAGTTTGCGGTTAGCTCATTGCCCCACCCAAGTAAATTCCCGACAATTGGAAAAATTGCTCTGCCCTTCCTCTGTCCTACAAATTCCTCTGCCCTTCCTCTGCCCTACAGTTTCCATCCAGATGCTCAAACGCTTGAGTCTACACTATGCTGACTCTGGTCACCTAGAGCCTACAGAGCTGCATCAAAGCCCCTAAGTGTTTGTCTGCAGCCTATCGGAACGATGCCTCCCCTGAACCCCCAGGCCTAGGGCTCCCTCTCCACATATAATTCTCTTCCAATCTGGAGGTTACTGTGGAAACAAGCCCTCTGCAAATGCCAAGGAAGAGGTAATAAGGGGCTGGAGGAAGATTACAGTTACAAGAATGAAAGCATGAGATGTAAGAAACATTCCAGAGGACACACTTCAAAAGAAGCTGAATATCTAAGTACTAAAATTATGCTCAAGTGAATGTCATATTTTAAAGCCTGTGTAATTTTAGTTCGATTATTGATTCTTTAAGTGTCCTTAGGTAAAACTCATCTGTTGGCCAGCAGTTTCCAATGCATTAGCTGTTGACACACACAATATGTGAAACTTGGAACCATTGCCATGTAAACAAAATAAGATTTGCCTGCCATTTTGCATTATGTCAAAAGAACATAAATGAAAATCAATGTGCAGTTTTTCTTTTAGTTATGTTGCTATTGTTCTTTTTATCAAAGCAATTTCTAGAAAGGTAGTATGTTACCTGAAATATCTTCTTTGTTCAAGCTGTGAACTAAAATGCTCAACCCCTACCGGCTGACTGAATGGACCCCCTCGTGGCCAGAGGAATGTTCAAGGGCAAAGTTGCCAGCCAGGAGGAGGGAGGTCAGACAGGCCTTATCATGCCCCCCTCCCTTCTTGGAGACTTCCTTTGTAACCCATTAACAGGCCTGAGGGTATGCAAGACAAACCTGCAGGCCCTCAATTTGCAACAAAATGGCTTATCTCTGGTAAACAGTTTATGTTAAAACATTCCAGTCTTTAGACAAAGCTTCATGTCTTTAGCCAATTACAATCAAAAGAATCTTTAAACCCACCTATAACCTGTAAGCCCCTGCTTCGAGATGGCCCTCCTTTTTAGGCCAAACCAATGTATGCCTCCCACACATTGATTGATGGCCTTACCCATAACCCTTGTCTCTAAAATGTATAAAAACCAAACTGTAACCCAGCCACAGCGAGTCCACTTGCCCAAGGCCTCTTGGCAGTGGCTCCGGGTCATGGTCCTCAAATTTGGCTCAGAATAAATCTCTTTAAAATTATTTTACAGAGTTTGGCTTTTTTCCGTTAACAAAGCACACAAAAATAATAACTGACTTTTAGAGGCATGTGTATTATCTGTTTTGAGTTTCTGTCATCATTCATCGTCATACACCATTACTGCTGTAGCCTTTGGAGAACTTTCACTTCACTGTGGATGTAACTGATGTGATCCATCAGGTACAAGAAACATCTGGCACCAAGTCACCTTGAGCTGCATATGTCTGAGAAGGCATCATGTTATCAAGGAAGTAAAGTGATTTGGAGTTACAAGTCTGGATTTCACCATCAGCTTTCCCCAGATTGTTAACTGCATGACTTTGGGTTGATTAAATTCAAAAGCCCTTTCCTATGTCAACATTTGAGGTTTTTATTAAGAAATATTTTTTGGTAAAAAAATCAAAATATTGGTTACTGATAATGATATGGAACCAGATTAATTTAAATGCTTTGTACCCACTGCACAAACTCCTCTACTCTGAGGTTGCTGCTTTTCTTTCATATCAGTTCATTTCAGTAACTCTCCTCCCACCTGTGGGATGGGAAAACAGTAAGATGTTAAAATAAACTCAGCTGGTAAAATCCCAGCAAAGTCTGCAGTCTAGTTAATAGTAATATACCAATGTTAATGTCTTAGTGTTAACAAGTGTCCCATAGTCCTGTAAGATGTCAACTTTAGGAGAAACTGGGTGAAGGGTATATAGGAAGACCCTGCACTATCTTTGCAACTTTTCTGCAAGCCTGAATTAATTCCAAATAAAGTTTCTCACAAGAATAAGTAAACTCAACTTTGGAAATCCACCCTCCCATGCCCCATATTCATTAGCTGTGTGATTTGAAGAAACGTGATTAAATTCTCTCAGCAGCTGTTCCATCATTTGTAAAATGTGAACAGTACCACCTACTTTTCTGGTGAAGTGAAGATTAAAGATCAGATTAGAAACTTTATACATAGTTTTGGTGTTACTGCTATTGGTTTTTTAAAGGATCTGGAGTGACTTAGGGTAAAAAACAAAAGAGTACCCAGGAAAGGGCACCGCCATCAGCATTTTCCTTGGTGAGGTGACCAAATGAGTGCTGCAATTTAATCATGATTTCCTTAAAGGTGGCACTTTTATGAACATATAATAAATATACTAGAAAAGACCTAAGGAAAATAGAGGAATTGATAAATAAATCCAAATCCTAAGTGCCTGAAAAATCAATTACTATAGAAAAACTTGCAGAAAATCTAATCAAGGAAAAAAATATGACTACATTTTGTATAGTTTCATGTTAGTAAAATTCTGAATTTTAATAAAGTAGATGTTTTTCTTTTTTAATTTTTTATTTTTAGTTATGGATACATAATACTTGTACATACTTACAGGGTGCATGTGATATTTTGGTACAAGCATACAAGTGGAATGATCAAATCAGGGTAATTGGAATATCCATCACCTCAAACAGTCATCATTTCCCTGTGTTAAGAACATTCCAATCTCACTGTTTTCATTTTTTAATATACAATAAATTATTGTTAACTATAGTCACCCTATTGTGCTACTGAACACTAGATCTTATTCCTTCTTTCTAACTGTATGTTTGTACCCCTTAACCATCCCTTCAATATCCCGCCCTCCCACTAACCTTCCCAGCCTCTAGTAACCATCATTCTACTCTGTCTCCATGAGTTCAATTTTTTTTAGCTCCCACATAGGAAGGAGAACATGTGATATTTGCCTTTCAGTGCCTGGCTTATTTCACTTAACATAATGTCCTCCATTTCCATCCATGTTGTTGCAAATGGCAGGATTTCATTCTTTCTTATGACTGACTAACATTCCATTACGTGTATCTAAAATACCATATTTTCTTTATCCATTCATCCATTGATAGAAACTTAGGTTGATTCCATATTTTGGCTATTGTGAATAGTGCTGCAGTAAACAGGAGTGAAGATATCTCTTCAATATACTGATTTCTGGCAGGGCGCTGTGGCTCACGCCTGTAATCCTAGCTCTTGGGAGGCCGAGGCGGGCGGATTGCTCAAGGTCAGGAGTTCAAAACCAGCCTGAGCAAGAGCGAGACCCCGTCTCTACTATAAATAGAAAGAAATTAATTGGCCAACTGATATATATATAAAAAATTAGCCGGGCATGGTGGCGCATGCCTGTAGTCCCAGCTACCCGGGAGGCTGAGGCAGAAGGATCACTGGAGCCCAGGAGTTTGAGGTTGCTGTGAGCTAGGCTGACGCCACGGCACTCACTCTAGCCTGGGCAACAAAGCGAGACTCTGTCTCAAAAAAAAAAAAAAAAAAATACTGATTTCTTTTCTTTTAGATGTATAAGCTATATATATCCAGCAGTGGGATTGCTGGATCATACAGTAGTTCTATTTTTAGCTTTTGGAGAAACCTCCATACTGTTCTCCATGGTAGTTGTACTAATTTATGTTCCTCAACAGTGTATGAGGGTTCCCCTTTCTCCACATCCTAGCCAGCATTTGTTATTGCCTGCCTTTTGGATAAAAGCCATTGAAACTGAGGTGAGATGATATCTCACTGTAGATTTGATTTGCATTTTTCTGATATTAGTGATATTGAGTTCTGATATTAGTGATATTGAGCATTTTTGTATATCTGTTGGCCATTTGTATGTCTTCTTTTAAGAAATGTTTATTCAGATAATTTGTTCATTTTTTAAAGTGGATTATTCGTTTTTATCCTATTGAGTTGTTGGAACTCCTTATATATTCTGGTTATTAATCTTCTGTCAGATGGATAGTTTGCAGATATTTTTTCCCATTCTGTGGATTGTCACTTCACTTTGTTGATTGTTTCTTTTGCTGTGTAGAAGTTTTTTAGCTTGATGTGATCTCATTTGTTCATTTTTGCTTTGTTGCTTATGCTTTTCAGGTCTTATTCAAGAAATTTTTTCCCAGAACAATGTCCCTGAGCATTTCTCCAATGTTTTCTTCTAGTGGTTTCATAGTTTCAGGTCTTAGATTTAAGTCTTTAATCCATCTTGATTTAGTTTTTGTATATAACAAGAAATAGAGGTCTAGTTTCATTCTTCTGCATATGAATATCCAGTTTTCTCAGCACCATTTATTGAAGAGACAATTCTTTCCCCAGTCAATGTTCTTGGTGCCTTAGTTGAAGACAAGTTGACTGTAAATGTGTGGATTTATTTCTGGGTTCTTCATTCTGCTCCATTGGTCTATGTTTCTGTTTTTGTGCCAATACCATGATGTTTTGGTTACTAGAACTTTGTAATGTAATATGAAGTCAGGTAATGTGATGCCTACTACCTTCAGCTTTGTTCTTATTGCTTAGGATTTCTTTGGCTATTCTGGGTCTTCTGTGGTTCCATATGAATTTTAGTATTATTTTTTCCATTGCTGTGAAGAATGTACTTGGTATTTTGATAGTGATTGCCCTGAATCTGTAGATTGCTTGGGGTAGTATGGACATAAAATTGATGTTTTCCTGATTTAAAAAAACACCATCAATTATCAGAGTTGAATCAAGAAGAAGAAAAAATGGTAAATAAACAAATATCCAAGAAAGAAATTGAAAAAGGTTATGAAAAAATGATCTTGAGATAAGATTCCTGAGTCAGAGATTTTTACTGGTAAGTTCTCTGAAACTTTCAAGAAATAGTTATTCTAATACTACGTAAATTATTCCAGAACCTAAAAGAAGCAAAACATTCAAAATTCATTTTACAAAATTATAGTACTTTTATTAAAAACCTGACAAACATACAAAGAAAAATAAAACTATGCTCTCACTTAAAAATAGGGATACAAAAATCTAATTAACATATACTAATTTAATCAAACTAACATTTCATTTAAATAATCTATCATAATTAAATCAGTGTTATGATTCTTACAAAAATGGAAAAATGACAATGTGAGAAGATGTGGTAACAAGTCAATTAAAAGACCAACTAGGAAAAGCATATGATATTCTCAAAGTTATTGAAAAGGCATTTTATAAAACAAAACCCCTATTCCTGAACTATCATAAAACTATAATTAGAAAGCTGGAAACTTAATAGGAATTTTAAAGTCTATATCAACCACTAAGATCAAGAAGAAGGCAAGGATGTCCACTCTCACCACTTTTATTCAGCATAGTACTAGAAGTCCTAGCCAGAGGAATTAGGCAAGAAAAAGAAACAAAAGAAATACAAATTGAAAATGAAGAATGAATTCACCTCTGTCTGTAGATAAAATGACATTGTAAAAAAAACAAAAAACCTTAAAGATTCCAAAAACAAAATCTGTTGCAATTAAAGAAATTCAGCAAAGCTGCAGGATACAAAATCAACACTCAAAAATCAGTTGTGTTTCTATACACCAACAATAAATAATTTGAAAAGGAAATTAAGAAAATAATCCCATTTATAATGGTATCAAAAAGAATAAAATATTTAAGAATAAAGTTAACCAAGGAGGAAAAAGACTAGAACACTGAAAACTATAAAACATGATGAAAGAAATTAAAGACCCAAATAAATGGAAAGACATTTCATGTTCATAGATTGGAACACTTAATATTACTAAAATGTCCATACTACCTAACGCAGTTTACAGATTCAATGTAATCCCTATCAAAATCCCAATGGCATTTTTTTCAGAAATAAAAAAAAAAATTGCTAACATTCAAATGGAATCTCAGAGGACTTCGAATAACTAAAACAATCTTAAAAAGGAAGAACAAAGTAGAAGGCCTCACGCTTTCTAATTTCAAAATAATTACAAAGCTACAGTAATCAAAACAGCATGTTACTGGCATAAAGACAGACATATAGACCAATAGAACAGGATAGAGAGCCCAGAAATAAACCCTCAAAAATATAATCAAATGATCTTCAACAGGGTGCCAAGACTACACAATGGGAAAACAATAGTCTTTTCAACAAATTGTGCTGGGAAAACAGGATACCCACATACAAAAGAATGAAGATGAACCTTTATCTTATACCATATGCACAAATTAATTCAAAATGAATTAAAGATCTAAATGTAAGACTAAAATATGAAACTTCCAGAAGAAAACATAGGGGAAAAGCTCCATTACTTTGGAATGGGCAATAATTTTTTGGGTATGACACCAAAAACACAGTTAACAAATGCAAACAGACAAATGGGACTTTATCAAACTTAAAAACTTCTGCACAGCAAAGGAAATAATCGATAGAATGAAAAGGCAACCTATAGAATGGGAGAAAATATTTGCAAACCATATATTGAATAAGGGGTGAATGTCCAGAATATATGAAGTACTCCTACAACTCAATAATAAAAAAAAAAATAACTCAATTTTAAAATGGGCCAAGGACTTGAATAGACATTTCGCCAAAGAAGATATACAAATCGACAAATGCATATGAAAAGATGCTCAATAGCACTAATCATTAGGGAAATGAAAATCAAAACCACAATGAGATATCACCTCATACCCATTAAAATGGCCAATATTTAAAAATAATAATAATAAATGTTGGCAAGGATGTAGAGAAATTGGAACCTTTGTGTACTGTTGGCATGATTGTAAAATGGTGCAGCTGCTATGGAAAGCAAAAAGTTAAAAGTAGAACTCCCATATGATCCAGCAATCCCACTTCTGGGTGTATATTCAAAAGAATTGAAAACAGGATCTTGAAGAAATATTTGCACACCTATATTCATTGTAGCATTATTCACAATAACCAAGAGGTCGAAGCAATGCAAATGTTCATTGATACATGACTGGATAAAGAAAATGTGGTATATACATACCATGGACTATTATCCAGTCTTAAAAAAGAAGGAAATCCTGTCATATGCTAAAACATAGATGAACCTAGAAGACATTACGTTAAGTGAAAGAAATCAATCACAAAAAGACAAATACTGCATGGTTTTCACTTATTAGGTAACTAAAGCAATCAAACTCCTAGAAACAGAAAGTCAAATAGTGGTTGCCAGGGGCTGGAAGATGGGGAAAAGGGGAAATTGTTCACTGTGTATAGAGTTTCAGTCATGCAAGATGAAAATGTTCTAGAGATCTGTCATACACGTGCATATAGTTAACAATACTGTACTATACACTTAAAAATTGTTAAGAGGGTAAATTTATGTTATGTGTTTTTTACCACAATAAAAAAGTATATATCAAACAACATTCAAGATATATTTAACAGTAGAGGCATAGAAGCCCTCCATTAAAATAAGATACATCCAAGTCCTGGAGTCTTTTTAAAAAAAATAAATAAATAAATAAAGAAAGAAAAAAAAAAAAAAGAAAATAAGATACAAAACAAGCATTGTCATAATAATCATTAATATTTAACAGTGCTTTAGTTCTGACCATTTCAATAAGAATCAGAAATAAACATAAAATTATTATTTGATTATTTGCAAGTAATATTATTAAAATATAAATCAAAATAAAATCCACTAAAAATTATTTAAATTGATAAGAAAGTAAAGTGATTGCATACAAGGTAAATATACAGAAATTAATAGTTTTCCTTCCTAAAAGTAGACAAATAGAATAAATCCTTGAAAAATAAATCACATTCATAACAGCACCAAAGGCATAAAATACACATTTATTGAATATGCATAACCCCCATGACAAAAATGATAAAACTTTACTAAAACATATAAAGACATAAATATATAGAATCATGCCATATCCTTGACTGCCATGACAAAATGTTATAAAGACACCAATTATTCCTAAAATGACTTATAGATTTAATGCAATTTCGATAGATTCCATTTTTTAAATTTTAAAATAGCTCAAAAATGCATGTTGTGGTTTTGTTGTTCACTCTACCCATCTTTGGAACTTCAAGAAAAATGAAAAATTAAAGATTTGGGCTATGATGGTCTCAATGTGATTAGTGGAGTATCCTGGACTTCTGAAAAACACAGATGCTTCAGAATCAGGAAGCATGTTCATGCCATGCCATCCTGTCCCAAACAAGACTACTGCCCTTCTATCTGTATTTTCTATTCTATTGAACAGTCACCAAGTGATTACTTTCATCAAAATTTCCCCCTTTCAACTAATTAAAATGTAGTATTTATGTATTTCTGTGTATTTGCTTACTTATCGATTGATTATGGACTTTGTGGATGACCCCAAGGCCCAATATATTTAGAATAGTCCAGATTCTTTTCTTTTTTTTTTTTTTTTTTTTCTTTTTTTCTTTTTGAGACAGAGTCTCACTCTGTTGCCTGGGCTACAGTGCTGTGGCGTCAGCCTAGCTCACAGCAACCTCAAACTCCTGGGCTCAGGCAATCCTGCCTAAGCCTCCTGAATAGCTGGGACTATAGGCATGTGCCACTATGCCTGGCTAAGTTTTTCTATATATTTTTAGTTGGCCAATTAATTTGTTTCTATTTTTAGTAGAAACGGGGTCTCACTCTTACTCAGGCTGGTCTCCAACTCCTGAGCTCAAACAATCCACCCACCTCAGCCTCCCAGAGTTCTAGGATTACAGGCGTGAGCCTTCGTGCCTGGCCCAGATTCTTTATATATGTAAGATCTTAGAATGCCAAAAGAGCACAAAGAGAAGATGGAGAGGTTGAATCACCATCTGCAGCATCAGGCTGATTATCATATATCCCTGCAGTGTTCCTTCCAGCCCCACTATTATGCACAGTGAAAGAGGTTGTCTAATGCTAGACTGCTTTGGAAGATTTTTGAGTACTCTACAAGTTTCCATAAACTCCAAAATAGGACTCATACCCTGGAGAAAGGATCAAATTATTGTATGGGTCCTATACAGCCTACTGGTTGTGTTAGGGTTCTAACCCACCCATGTAATTGGTCCTTGTTCTTTTTTTAATTATCCCAGGACCACACTGTTGGAAAGTAGGTCCTGGTCCTAGGAATGATTTGGCACTTTAAGAGGTCATGGTGGGTGCGGTGCGGAGATCCTTCTATTTGTGGCTCCAAGGACCCCAGGCTATAGTTCTTAACTCCATGGTCAAAGCGAGGTTACTGGCAAGTCTGGCATTCTGGTTAGCAGGAAAAGGGACTGGGCAAAGGAGTCAGAAGCCACACATTATCAAATAGCATTAGGGACAACTTGGTCGCATAGACGTACCTAATCCCAGGGAGAGCTGGGAGTGTAGATGCTAGTGCCCTGGGAAAAGGGGTGAATGGATTCGGAGGACAACCACTTGCTTTTCACAGTTTCTTTCTTAATCTCTGCACGAAGTAGAGCAGTAAACCAACACAGACTTAAACATTTGAGTTCTCCTTCCTCACCTGCACACCATGTGCCATCATTTTAGAAAACATTTCTCCATTGAAAGTGTTGACCTGTCATAACGGCTTGTTTTCCCAAATGCGTTGCTAAGAGAACTTGGACTAGATAAAGACAAACATGCTAAAAAGATCTCAAGCATTTGCAGTAAGGATCTTACCCAACATATAAATCTTAAAAATAATACCTTTGGGGTAACTGGTCCATAAAAAATGTTTCAGCACTTGTCAGGTGGCATTTGATTACATGTAACCATTTCAAATTTAGCAAAGTCCATTCTTGGATTGGCTAAATAACTTTCTCCCTCTTGCATTTCATATTTCACTGATGTTTCAAAGCCAATCTCTGGAGAAAGGGCTTGTCAATTTATACTAATCAAGTCCAAAATGGCCTCCTAAATGAATTTTTCTCTGGCTTTGTGTTCTTTATTTATCACATGCTTTGATGTTGGCAAACCCAAGGCCATCTTACAATTTCTCTTTTAATGAAAATGAATCACATTTATTTATAACTAAGACACCCTTGGGAAAAAGGGACAGAATAAAGTAGCTGGTTTACTTAAGTACAGAACCAAGAAATGCAATATCACTCCTCAATGTTTGTCAACCCTTTCCCAAGGTCATAATGTATCCATCATAATAAACACAATTGGCTAAGATGTATGCAAAAGCAGGAAAGGAGACATCATTCAAAAATATAATCTTTTGACTAAAAAATGTAATCACTTCATTACTGACATAGATCACAATAATCCAAACAATTGCATTTTATATGAAGATTGATCTAAATGGAACCTGGGATTAACTCTAAAATGGGTGTTTGGGAAAAGAAAGCACTTCTTCCTTAGGTAGCTAAGTCTCTAAACTGCTGATTGTGTATCTGTTTTGAAAAACACCTTAAAATGGGTAAAACTATATGAATAAAGAGGTTTCTTTGTGGTTGTTTTTCTATAAACCACCCAGTACTTCTGTTTACTTTTACTAAAGAATGAGATGAATGCAAGTTGAAGAGTGTAGTAAATTAAGTGGCTGTCAACAGACATATCTAAGAGAGAAATCTTTTCAAAAAAAATCAGATTGCTTTTCTGACTGGGAGAAAAGGATAATAGATGCTGGCAGAGCCACCCGAGGCAACTTGCCTGGATATCGGAAAAATATTTGATAACCTTTGGCTCAGTAAACTAATAAATAAAATGAAGGAATTTAAAAATCAATGCTAACATCTATACATGGAAATTATCCTGGCTGGGGTTTGAGATGCATTATTTTAAAGACAGTAATATCAAATTGTCATGGTAACTAAGACAGAAAAAAACTCCTGAGATTCACTTAGGCAAGGCAAGCTATCAAGTACAATTCTTTTCCAAGCAATAAAGTTATTTTATGGGAAACACATAAGCTTCCCATATAAGCCTAAACAGATAATCTAAGTAAGTCCCATAATATTGTTAACTTTAATGTTTAGTCATTGCTCTTTCATAAAAGAAAATCATTCTTTCCTGTCAACTCAAATTAGAATTCCTTAAAATTTTTCTTGGAAACCTATTTACAAAAAGTGATGCGATTCCCAAACTATAACAAAGTCATAACAAAGAAGGTTTTTATGACCCGGTTCCAACATATCTTTTGATGTTAATTATCATTACACTCTGTCCCTGTTATGTTCCTTAAGCTCTAATTATTAATATTTAAGAATGTTAAAAAAATAATTTTATGCTTTGTATGGAACCAGAAAAGAATCTGAATAGCCAAAGCAACCTTAAGCAAAAAGAACAAATCAGGAGGCATCAATTTACCAGACTTCAAGCTATGCTACAAGGCTATAGTAAGCAAAACAGCATGGTACAAACACAAGAGCAGAGACATAGACCAATGTATCAGAACAGAGAACCCAGATATAAAACCATCCTCATATTTCCATCTGATCTTTGACAAAGCAGACAAAAACATACACAGAGGAAAATAATCCCTATTCAATAAATGATGCTGGAAGAATTGGATAGCCAAATGTAGGAGACTGGAACAGGATCTGCACCTCTCACCACTCACAAAAATCAGCTCATGGTAGATAAAAGACTTAAATCTAAATCATAGAACTATAAGAATTCTGGAAGAAGAGTTGAGAAAACTCTTATAGACATCAACTTAGGCAAAGAATTTATGAAGAAGGCCCCCAAAGCAATCAGAGCAACAACAAAAATAAACAAATGGTCCCTGATCAAATTTAAAAGCTTCTGCACAGCCAAGGAAACTATCACAAGAGCAAACAGACAAGCTACAGAATGGGAGAAAATATTTGCATGCTACACATCTGATAAAGGGATGATAACTAGAATCTATATAGAACTCAGGAAAATCAGCAAGAAAAAATCAAACAACCCCATTAAAAAGTGAGCAAAGGACATAAACAGAAACTTTTCAAAAGAAGACAGACTAATGGCCAACAAACATATGAAAAAATGCTCAACATCTCCAATCATCAGGGAAATGCAAATCGAAACCACAATGAGATATCGCTTAACTCCAGTGAGAATGGCCTTTATCAAAAGTCCCAAAACAATAAATGTTGGCATGGAGTTGGAGAGACAGAACACTCATACACTGCTGGTGGAACTGCAAACTAGTACACCTCTGTGGAGAGTAATATGGAGATACCTCAAAGAGCTAAAAGTAGAGCTACTATTTGATCCAGCAAACCACTACTGGGCATCTACCCAAAGGATAAAGAGACATTCTATAAAAAAGATATCTGCACTCAAATGTTTATAGCAGCACAATTCACAATTGCAAACATGTGGAAACAACCCAAGTACCCATCAATGCATGAGTGGATTAATAAATTGTGGTGTATATATACCATGGAGTACTACTCAGCCATAAAAAACAATGGTTGAATTAATACTTGTATTATCCTGGATGGAGCTGGGGCCCATTCTACTAAGTGAAGTATCACAAGAATGGAAAAACAAGCACCACATGCACTCACCAGCAAATTGGTATTAACTGATCAACACTTAAGTGCACATATAGTAATAACATTCACTGGTGGTTGGGCAGATGGGGAGCGGAGGGGTGGATATATTCACTCCTAATGGGTGCGGTGTGCACTGTCTGGGGGATGGACATGCTTGAAGCTCTGACTCAGGTTGGGCAAAGACAATATATGTAACCTAAACATTTGTACCCCTGTAATATGCTGAAATGAAATTAATATATAAATAATAATTTAAAAATAAATAAAAGATTGCATATTGTGTGATTCCATTTATGTGACATTCTTGAAGTGACAAAATTATAGTGACGGAGAACAGATTAATGGTAAACGGGGCTAAGGGTTGAGGAAAGGTGTGACTATAATGGAGTAATATGAGGGAGTTTTTGTGGTGATGAAACAGTTCTGTTACACAAATCTATACTCATCATAGAAATTCATAGAACTATGAGAGAGAGAGAGAAAGAGAATGAATGTAAAGACTAGTGAAACCCAAGTAAAGTCTGTACTTGAGTTAATAGAGTAGTACCATTGTTGATTTCCTGGTTTTGATAACGTACTATGATTATATAAGATGTTATTTTAGGAAGAATATTTTGTAGGATGTTATCCTAAGGGGAAGCAGGATGGTACATGAGAACTCTCTGTGCTATTTTTGCAACTTCTTGTGACTCAAACTATTTAAAAATGAAAGCATATATACAAATAAATTAATTTTTAAAAAACATTTGGGGCACAGTCTGGACACAAGTAGATAACCCTAACTACAGTCTCCCATTTCTCAGAGATCTAAACTTTTAAAATTCATTCCCCGTTGCCTGGAATTCACGATGACAGATCTTGCATATATAATCTACCTTTCCCCTGTGCAGGCTAAGTGATTTCTGCTCAGCTCTCCCCAGCTTCTGCCACTTCTGCTTCTGGAGCAAAATCCTTTTCTGTCTGAGCCCAAGTTCTTCCAATTCCATCACAATTGTCGCAAAACCCACCCGCCACACAGCTCAGACAAATCCTCTCAAGTCTGCCCACCATCCTCAAAGTCCTCTCTGCTAACCCAGATCAGTGAACTTGCCCACCACCCCTGCACTCTATATCAACCCCTTCTGTCACTGTCTTGCCTTCTCTGTTAAGGAGAGAAGACTGTTCCTATTTTGTGTCCTCTAATCTCTTCCCTCACACATCAACCCCCCTAGCCAGTCTGGAAAGCCTTCCCCCCCACCACCCCATGCAAAAATCTCTTTGTCCTTTTCTTAGGGATCCACTTTAGCACTTCAAATCAAATTATCCTCAACCTGCATTTCCCCTGCACATCCCACACTCCCACACAGCCGCCCAAAGCCAGGACACCCAATGGACTTCGGGAATGTGCTTCCCTCTACTATTCAGCGCCCAGAGCAAGGGTGCTCCAGTAATTGACAAAATCATACCCTTCCTTTTAAATATTAAAGCATATAATCTCTAATTTTACTTTTAATCTCATTGGTTTCTTTCCCCGCTCTAGAGTGACTCCTTAATTCATAATCATTTTTGTTTGTTTGTTTGGGTTTTTTTTTTTTGAGGAAGGAGTTAGAGTTACTTCAGCAAAATATGACATTGTCTAGGCTCTGAAAACTCAACACAACATCCCATTTACTACATTATTAGTGAAAGTAAATAAATCTGTCCATCAAGACTCAAGGTCCTGATTCATCTAGCAAATTGCTTTAATATTTATTTAGAAATTGTCATAGGTTGCAAGATGGCGGATTTCCGAGGCATGGACATTGGAAATTGCCCTATAAAGATCCAGTGGCTTCTCCTGTCAGAAATACTGTAGAATCAATTTGGCAGCAGAGCTACAAATACCTACGGGAAGTTCTGCTTTATGGATATATTTCTGGCATCAAGCTTTCCTGCTCCCATCAGGCTCCTCTCTGGTTGTGATGACGTCATCACTCTCTGTAACACGCTCCATTTCCTTTGTTATTTATGAGGAACTTTCACCTAAGTCCTTGGAGCTGTTACGATTATTTTATATTTATTTTTATATTTATATATTTAATCTGTTGAAATATGGTTTTGCTTACATATTTAATATTATTTAATATTTCTATTTTATATTTATGTATTTACATATTTTATATTTAATATTAACCATATTTAACGTCAGCAGCAACAATATCAGAATAAAGTTTTCCCTTGAATCTCCAATTACTAGTAAAGAGATGTCTTTTTTATTATGGTACCTGAGGTTTTAGAATAAGTTCTCTTTTGAAACATTGTGAAATAGTAGAAAAGACTCAGAATAGCACCAGTTTCTACAGTCCAACTATAAGTTATGTTGCCCGGGCGTGGTGGCTCACACCTGTAATTCTAGCACTTTGGGAGGCCGAGGCGAAAGGATCGCTTGAGGCCAGGAGTTCGAGACCAGCCTGAGCTACATAGCAAGATCCCATCTCTACCAAAAAATAGAAAAATTAGTCAAGCATGTTGGTGCATGCCTGTAGTCCAGCTACTCGGGAGGCTGAGGCAGAAAGATTGCTTGAGCCCAGGAGTTTGAGGTCACAGTGAGCTATGATGACACCACTGTACCCTAGTCCAAATAATAGAGCAAGACCTTGGCTCAAAATAAATAAAATAAAACAAAATAAAAAGTTTTAAAAGTTAGGTAATGTTGAACCACATAATAAGAAACCTAAATTCTGCTACTAAATTAATTCTCTTCTAACTCAGTTTATAAGATAAATTGAAATCTGGACCAGCTACACAATTTGTGGGGCCCAGTACAAATAAAAATATAGGGCCCCTTGCACAAAAATTATTAAGAATTTGAAGAAAGTGGCAGAAGAGCATTAAACCAAATATGAGACCCTTCTAATCACAGGACACAGTCTGCACACCCACAAAGCCAATCCTGCTGGTTATCATTAAACTTTAGTGACCTTGGAAATGGCTTGGGACCTCTAGGTTGAAAGCCAGCCCTGTGTATCTTCTGAGTTAAGAAGTCAGAATTTGGACATGTTTTAGAAGGGCTGTGGTTCATAGTCAGATGACCTGGAGAAGTCAGCATGTTAAGGGTGTCTTCTGGAAACCCATCTGTAGTGCTTCATCCACATAGAGATGCATTTATTTCAGGCACCAAGAATTCTGGTCTGTCCCTGTAATTATCTGAACAGCATAAAATTTAAATTGACAGTGTGAATTGGACTTGACTATTATAGGCTACTTCCAGAGAAGAAGCCTGCCTCTTTTTTTATTTTTTTTAACTTTCAGGTGATAAGATCACAGAATTACCCAGTTCCAGCAGTAATAATGACACAGCCAGGATGGTGTTATCAGTTATTTAGGATTCCTTAGCTGTAAGCAACAGAAACCAACTCTGGTTGACTTGAATACAAGGCAACTTACTGGGTGATTTTTGCTAGAATTAAATCCTCCCTCTTTGGCTCAAATAATTTTCCATCCCTGAGTAACTGAAAAACCATAAGTAACAATCGGAACCCCTCTATGCCTCAGTTTTTGATTGGTGAATGGGATATTAATTCAATGTATAGGGTGGTTTTGAGTGTTATATACACTAAAACAAGGCTAGCATCTTGAATAATGCCTGGCAAATAGCACTCAATAAATATTCGGATGTACTTCTCTATAACCAACTGTACATTTTTCCTTGTGTCCTTGCTATTTGTGTATAAACACACGGAGGTGAAATAAAGGGATGCTGGACTTTGGAACCATCTGGATACTACTTATAGCTTTTACACTCATTAGCTGTTTGTCCCTGTCCTTTACCCCTATACTTTCACCACCCCGTACAATACATATAGCTTACAGCAAGAGCTCAAAAAACAGTCATTGAATGAGTGAGAAAGTTAACCTCTCTGAGCCTCACTTCTCCCAGCTACAAATTGGAACAATACTTGCCTCACTGTATCAACATGTTTCAAACTGAAAACATATAAACATTGCCTGGCACAGTTCTTAACTGCGTATTTGCTGCTCTATAAATGTTAGGTTTTTTTCCTGTCTCAAAAACTGATATTTTGGCCGGGCGCGGTGGCTCACGCCTGTAATCCTAGCACTCTGGGAGGCCGAGGCGGGCGGATTGCTCGAGGTCAGGAGTTCAAAACCAGCCTGAGCAAGATCAAGACCCCATCTCTGCTATAAATAGAAAGAAATTGGACAACTAAAAATATATATAGAAAAAATTAGCCGGGCATGGTGGCACATGCCTGTAGTCCCAGCTACTCGGGAGGCTGAGACAGGAGGATCGCCTGAGCCCAGGAGTTTGAGGTTGCTGTGAGCTAGGCTGACGCTCCGGCACTCACTCTAGCCTGGGCAACAAAGTGAGACTCTGTATCAAAAAAAAACAAAACCTGATATTTTCAACGAATAAAAAAATGGCCCTGGAGTATGATCTCTCTCATATACTCAGAGTAATTCGATGGGTAGCTGTAATCAATTAGATTTAAACACTTGTTTTAAAAACATAAATAATATGGGCCACAAAGGAGCATATTTCAATTTTAACTGAAAATAATTGAAATACACATGTCCATAAGAAAGAAGAAGCCAGACCAAAAAAAAGTTCCTGTTTTATCCCCCTTCATTTGTCTAAAAGGGGTCAAAATATTAATGTCCACTCAGAAAGTGATTTTCATGGACTTCGGAGAAATAGGAACAGAAGGACACTATTAAAATAAAGCAAATTCCCACTATTATTTTAGCTCCAAAACTGGAATGGATAAAACTGCAAACTGCTTACTTCTGTAAGTTATTGAGGATTGGTTATTCTAAAAACAAATTCATACCTACTTTAAGATATCCTTGGAAAATAATATCACTGTACTAAATTGAAATTCAGCGTGGGCTTCTTTCCCTATAGTATCCAACTGGAGTGAGCAATTTTCTACCAATCTTCATGGCTGTACAAACACAGGGGCGCATGAAAGAATAGCTTGAGAATTTGACTTGCTCCACAGTAAAAAATAAAAGCTGTTCTTTTCATTTACAAATCTTTCAACTATCTTTTGCTTCATTTTCTTTCATCTTGCAGATGGTTTCTTTTCCTCTTTCATGATTGTTTTCCATTTCACTGATGGAAGAGGAAACCAACTGATATTTCCTATGTTAGATCCACACCCTATTAATGACACAGCTATCTTAATTTTTCAGTTGTGGGGTTTAGCTACATAGGCAAGAGTTCTGTGATTTTTGTCCTCTCTAAACTTCACATCTATAGCAAACTTACCTTCAACAAAGGTGCCAAGAACATACAGTGTGAAAGGTACAGTCTTTCCAATAAATGGTGCAGGGAAAACTGGATATCCTGGGCCGGGCGCGGTGGCTCACGCCTGTAATCCTAGCACTCTGGGAGGCCGAGGTGGGCGGATTGCTTAAGGTCAGGAGTTCGAAACCAGCCTGAGCAAGAGCGAGACCCCGTCTCTACTATAAATAGAAAGAAATTAATTGGCCAACTAATGTATATAGAAAAATTAGCTGGGCATGGTGGCGCATGCCTGCAGTCCCAGCTACTTGGGAGGCTGAGGCAGGAGGATTGCTTGAGCCCAGGAGTTTAAGGTTGCTGTGAGCTAGGCTGATGCCATGGCACTCACTCTAGCCTGGGCAACAAAGCGAGACTCTGTCTCAAAAAAAAAAAAAAAAACCAACTGGATATCCATATGCAGAAGAATGAAACTAGACCCTTGTCTCTCATCATATACAAAAATCAAATCAAAATGGATTCAACACTTAAATCTAAGATCCGAAACCATGAACTACAAAAGAAAACATTGGGAAAACACTTCAGGATATTGGTCCAGGTAAGGACTTCTTGGGTAATAACCCCCCAAAATAAAAAATAAAATATACTGATAGAAATCAAGCCATAGCAAAACATCTGTGTGTCTGTGAGTGTGAATGTGACTGTGTGTTCGTGTATAAGACACAAGAAAAGCTATAGGCTAATTTAAGTGATAATTTCTTTAAAAAAAAATTTTCCTTCGTGAATTATTAGTTCTAACTTTTAAAACAATATAAAAACGAAGATAATAATATGATATGGGCCAAGGTGGATAATTAGAAAAGCTGGGCTTTCAGTTGTCATTTCCCTGCTAACTGGCTCTCTGACTATGATAGCCAACCTCCTGGATGGCATCCAATGATCTCTTCCTTCTAGTATTCATGGCCTTTTGTAGTCCCTTCTCACGTTATGTCAGGGAAGGTCTGTGTGACCAATAGAATATAGTAAAAATTATGCTGTATGACTTCTGAGGCCAGATCATAAAAGACATTGTGGCTTTCTCTATCTTTCTCTCTCTCTTCCCTTCTCTTGGATTACTCTTTCTCAGGGAAGCCAGTTGCCATATCTTGAGGGCACTCAAGGAGTCATATGGAGAAGCCAAGAAGATAAGAAATGGAGGTTTATGACCAACAGTCACTTAAGTGAGCTTAGGAGACCTTCCAGCTCCAGTCAAGCCTTCTGATGACTGCAGTCTTGGCTGACATCATGATTACAACTTCCTGGGAGCCTCTGAGCCAGAACCACCACCTAAGCAGTTCCCAAATTCCTGACCCATAGAAACTCTGACATAATAAATATCTATTCTATTAAGCCACTAAATTTTAGAGTAACTTATTACACAGAAATAGATTACTATCACAGTGATCCAGTATAAAAAGATGTGCACCATCTGGGGGATGGTCACGCTGGAAACTCAGACTTGGGAGGGGGGGCGGGGAAGGGCATTATTTGAAACCTTAAAATTTGCACCCCCATAATATGCAGAAAAAAAAAGGCATTTATGTTTCCATTTCTGAGGTTATTTTTATTCAGTCAACAAATATCTACTACCTAATGCTTCAGGTATTTTTTAAATGAGAGGGTTGCAATGAATGTTCCTTCCAGAAAAAACAATAGAACCTGCAATGTACTGGATCAAATGTTCATTTTTGGAAAACTTACTACCTGAAACCAATACCATTGATTGGCTGACTCAACAACAATCTCCTGTTCCTTGTTGCTTTCAAACTTAAGCACTGAAGACAATACTCATTGGCTTTCCCAGTCTCCCTCACCACCAGTGGTGGCCATGTAATGTAATACTGGCCAGTGAGACAGAAACAGAATTTTTTTTAAGAATTTCTAGGAAAGATTTTGCTTTCCTGATAAAGTAGGCAAATATGGCCGGCACCATTCTTTGCCCTTTCTTTCTACGCAATGTCTGGAGCCACAGCTGCCATCTTATAGCCATGAGGGAAAGGTAGAGGAAAATAAGAGACTCTGGCTTTGACACAGTTGAACTGCCAAATCAACAACAGGACCTCCTTGCCTCCAGTGATATAGAATTCTATACGTTATAAAAGTTGTATTTTCTATTACTTGTAGCCAAACTCAATCCTAATTGACACAATACCATAGTAAGTGTTTGCTATCAAAAGAAATAATAAGGAAGAATTTTCCCCCAAATACATCTCTGAAATCCAAGAATTATTGATATGTATTTTTACTAATATCAACACCATCAACATAAAAATGCCTCTTCCTGTCTTCCTAAACAATAGACAGTAGTATGTTAATAATACTTAACATTTTTTGAGTGCCTACTATGTGCCAAGCATTGTTCTAAGTGTTTTACAAATATTAATGCATTTAATTTTTGCAATAATTCCTTGAGGTCAATACTATTATTTCCTCCATTTTGCAGATGAGGAAACTGAGGCACAGAGAGATTTTTTTTTTAATTTGCAAGGGTTCATAACTAATTAACTAATTAAATGGAAATGGTAGAGCTGAAACTTAAACCAAGATAATTCATTCAATTTCTTTCTCCACCATTTTGCTGCTTCTTTTTTTTTTTTTGAAGACAAAGTCTCTTTGCTCTGTTGCCTGGGCTAGAGTGCTGTGGCATCAGCCGAGCTCACAGTAACCTCAAACTCCTGGGCTCAAGCGATCCTCCTGCCTCAGCCTCCCGAGTAGCTGGGACTGCAGGCATGCGCCACCATGCCCGGCTCATTTTATCTATATATTTTTAGTTGTCCAGCTAATTTCTTTCTATTTTTAGTAGAGACGGGTGTCTTGCTCTTGCTCAGGCTGGTCTTAAACTCCTGACCTCGAGTGATTCTCCCACTTCGGCCTCCCAGAGTGCTAGGATTACAGGCATGAGCCACTGTGCCCGGCCTACCATTTTGCTTTTTTATATGACATTATCATATAAAACAATCAACATAAGAAAAAATAACCACCTGTGTTCCCCAAATGCGCAGGTTTTTCCACATTTTGAAATTTTAAGTTCCTTGAATACTTTCTGCTTAGGTAACTTTAAATTGAACATATAACCAGCAGGTGGAAAAGAACTGGGCTGAACAATAGAAAAAATGTGAAATAAGTGATTTGGATAAAGGGAAAAATAACCATCATCACCACCACCACTAGCATCATCATCATCATATCCAATATTTATTGAGTACCTGTCTTATACTATGCGTTACACTCGTAGACACTATGTCATCTTTATTTATAAAATGTTTAAGTATGTTTCCCCAGGGGTAAGTTAGACCTGATTTTCAAATGGCCACTCCAATCAATGGAGACACAAGTATATGCCAATTAAGAGAAAACCAAAACCACGCTCAGATGAACCTTGAAGAAATGTGTCCAAAGGCCTTTATTAGACAGAAATAAAATTAAATAGCTGTGATTTATTGAATATTTACTCTGTGCCAGACACTGTACTTAATGCTTTGCAAGAGTTATCTCCTTTAATCTTCACAAGACTCTAAGAAATAAGTCCTATTATTACCGTTTTGTCCCCTCTGCTTGCAGGGGTCAGGGGTGGTGAAGGGAAGGGATTCAAAGGTTGGGAGTAGCTAGATAAAATCTCTCAGAGCCTCAGCTTCATGCATATAAAATAATTAGACTCTTGGACAGAGACAAGGACAAAGGACAGTAATAGCAGTAGCCAAAGTGACATCACTTGCACCAGTTCCCCAAGTCCCAATTCCCACAGGGTGATGCAATAAAAGCCAGGTGATGCTACAACATATATTATGGGTACATTACAGGAGAGGAATTCAGAGCTTAGACTGCAGGGGTCCTGAAACTTTTAAAACAGGGGCCCAGTTCACTGTCCCTCAGACCGTTGGAGGGCCGGACTGTAGTTTAAGAAAAACTATGAACAAATTCCTATGCACACTGCACATATCTTATTTTGAAGTAAAAAAACAAATGGGCAAAAACACCCACATGTGGCCCGCGGGCCATAGTTTGAGGATGCCTGGGAGGAATTCAGAGCTTAGCAAACACCAATCTTTGACAAGTAGGTTGCTAGTAAACCTGCCCTGGAGAGACACATTGTCTTTATCATCCTGGACAAGAAACAAATCTGCCATCTGCTCTGGAGGGAGACTCTCTCTCTTCTAAGGCATTTTCGAGCATCCTTGAAAATGTAGTCTGGAACACAAATCTGTTGATGCATTTGCTCAGATGTGCAGAAATACAAGACACCCATGGAGAATCGTCTCCCAACAGACAAATATCCAGAAAGGTTTTCATAGAATCATTTTAGCATTCCCAGGTAAGCATACGTGTAAGGACAGAAATTAGAATTGTACATATTCCTAAGCTTCAATTTGTTTCATCATTTGAAAGCAATCGTAGAATGTTCATAGCCTAAAATGTCAAAAATGGTTTGCCTATTTTGAAGAGAATACAGTGCATAAAAGTATTTTTAATAAGTATTGAGTGCCCTACAGGGCCTGACGCATAGATAGGCTTTAGACAGAACCCACTTACACCACCACAATGTATATTTAGTCATGGACATTCTATCACTAAGCTCTCAAGCATTCAGCCACTGAACTTATCAAGTGTGCTTTCTGAGAAGAACAAGGTTATTAATAGCATTGATGAGCTTTGTGAATAAATAAAGGTGTCAATGATTTATTAATAACTACGAAGAGCTGCGAAAAGTGCGTCATAGGCCAGGTCCAAGTGGTTTGGTTCAATCTTCAACCTATTAAGTTAAAACCAAATTAACCCTTATTAGATTCCACTTTACAGATGAGGAAACCGAGGATCCCACAAAGTCAGTATATTTCCCAAGATCACAGCAGGCTATGGCAAAAAACACATCTATCTCACTCCACATGTGGTCCCAAAATATATGAACAGGACTCTTTTCATCACCTTTAGGCATATTAAAGTATTCTTGGAAACCAGGGACCTTTATAGGTTTAAAGTAAGAGAGACTTGAATTTGGATTCTGAGCCTATAAAATGAAAAAGCTATATATTTTTTTCTAAAATAACCACTCTCTAGCCAGGAATTTAGGGCTGGAAAATGCCTTTTCCCAAATGGAATGGGGGAAAACAATAAGCTGTGGCATTTGTAAAAGCTATCAATGATGAATTAACCTCTGAGTTATCATAAAACTATTTTGGTAGTTCCCTGAGTGTTAGGAGGTTAATAATAACTTGGGAAAGTTACATGTAGCCCTCAATCATTTATTTTGCGCCAGCAATATCCCAGGGAAAAAAAACCATGAACAATTATTTATGCAGTCTCACATATTCCTGTGGGGAAAAAGAAACAGGATTATTTATCAATTAATAGGAATCTTCATCTTTTCAGTTTTAAATATGGAAATAAATAATAATTATGTTAGCATCATAAATACTAAGTATAACAGCCCCATAATTTGATACAAAATGTCTTTCTCACAATGTGTGTAAATTCCAATGTGAGAAAGTCAAACAATAGCATAAGAGGATTTCATTCCCAGAGAGATTAAAAAATATTTTAAAAATCCAAAATCCATCAGCCATATCGACACACATCAATTTTCAGCATTTTGGTTGTGTCTATCACTTGTATTCATTTTCTTCATAATTAACCTAGTATACCTGTGAAGCGTGATGAGTATCCAAATAAAGATTATCAGCTTTTACCATGCTTAAGGATTTATATTGAGTTTGAAATTTAGGCTTTCCTTACTGACATTTTTACAAAATAATAAAGACAACATATAATGAGACATTCAAATAACAGCACAAGCACTGCTGTGCAAAGATAGAGATGCTTCCAAACCTGACTGTTGAATGACAGGTTATGGTTTGGAATACTCATTCATCAGCTGATGTACGTAAATTTCAATTTGGCTGAGGAAAGGCAGTTTAAGGATTTCCCGATGAATAATGTATTAATATGTGGGATGTATAAAACTCAAATGACCAAGGTCAGCACACCTCTAATGTACAAAAGACTTCTGAACTTCCCAGATATGATGGCAGAATCACTGTGTGATTCTCGGTTTCCATTATCTCTGCAAAATGCCCCGGATGCACAAGACATTTCATTTCACCGTGGTACTGGGAGCTGAGCAAAGCAATCAATGACTTGCCACTCTCTGGGAGAAATACTGGTGGCCATAAGGGAGATGAGCCTGACTTCAAAACTACTCACTTCCTAGTGCTTTGAAACAGGGCAGAGTCAGAGAGGAAATGGTGACAGTAGGATCTAGCTAGGTCTGAGTCACACCTTTTCAGCAAGAAAACAACTCTCTTAGAGACATTCAGGGTTCTAGTAGTAGGAACTTGGCTAAGGGCTGTACCCATTAGTCCACTCCCCTGGGTTAAAACCTGAATCAGAAATTGTGACAACCACCAGTTGGTCCACGAACATAACCAGGGGGATTGGCGTCACTTTGTCATTTGCAAAACTCAAGAGGCTAGATCTCTTTCTCACAAGGATGAACTAACAGGAGGGGAGAAGAAAAAGAATTCCACATAGAAGGATCAGTAAAAATATTTTGCAGGCCGGGTGCGGTGGCTCACACCTGTAATCCTAGCACTCTGGGAAGCCCAGGAGGGCGGATTGATAGAGGTCAGGAGTTCAAAACCAGCCTGAGCAAGAGCGAGACCCCGTCTCTACTATAAATAGAAAGAAATTAATTTGTCAACTAATATATATAGAAAAAATTAGCCGGGCATGGTGGCACATGCCTGCAGTCCCAGCTACTCGGGAGGCTGAGGCAGGAGGATTGCTTGAGCCCAGGAGTTTGAGGTTGCTGTGAGCTAGGCTGACGCCACGGCACTCACTCTAGCCTGGGCAACAAAGTGAGACTCCTTCCCCCCACCAAAAAAAAAAAAAAATATTTTGCAATATTGAAAGTTGATCACATAGCAGCCATTTTTCAAATGCTCATGTTTCAGATACTCTACTTAGCACTTTACATACATATCTATTATACTTTAATTTTCACCACCACCTCATGAGATAGGCATTATTGCTCCCATTCTGGAGATAGAAAAGTAAAGTTTGGGGAGGATGGTTAAATCTCCGAAAGTCATGTGGCTGGTTGGTAGCAAGGCTGGAACTCAAATAAAACTTGAAGATCCTTGCTCCTGATCACAGCCCCCAGACTGCTTCCCCAGGACTCAGGGATCTGTGCTTCTCAACTCCCAAGACACATACAAATTCCCTGGGGGTCATGTTAAAATGCAGATTCTGACACAAGAAGTCTGGAGTGGAGCCCAAAAATACATTTCTAACAAGCTCCTGGGTGCTGCTGCTGCTCAGACCACAATTTGAGTAGCAAAGGTCAGGGAAACATGCAACTGTGGGGAAACAGGAGGAAATAAGGCTCTCAAAAAATATATAAGAAAATGTGAACTGTGCAAAGCAGGCGATGAAAGGTGAAATGAAAGCACAAACGGCTGGCATGAAAATGGAAGGGGTGAAGAGAAGGGAAGGGTGAAGAAGGCGCTGGAAACAATCGAAAAGGATCCAAGGAAACTATAAACAAAGGCAAAAGTTAAAGCATCCAGTGGCGCTAACAAAAGCATGGAATCTACATTAGAGCAGCGGTCGGTCCCTGACCTTTTTGGTACCAGGGACCCATTTCATGGAAGACAATTTTTCCCGGGGGTGGGGGGTGGGGTGGGGCGGAGGGACCGGTACTTCTCTGTGGACCGGGGGTTGGGGACCACAGCATTAGAGGACAAACAAATCAAAAATGTATAAGGCAAACTTGCACAACTCTCCAAAAAGAATAAGGGAAAAGAACAAAAGGATGCAAATGATAAAAAGAGGAGAATTATAGCTATGGGGACAAAGTTGCAAGCTTCCGAAAACAGGCATTGCAGAGGGGGAACCAGGACAACTGGGGCAGACACTAAACTTGAAGATACAGTAGAAAACATCCCTGCACTTAAGATGTTCGGGTCTCACACTGGTTCTGACGTCTCCCCATGGCGGACACTGCGGGTGCCCGCCCCATTTCCCCCCCACCCCTCTCAGAGCCCACTTGCAGCTACAGTGGATCGTTCCTGGGCCCCCTGACAGCTCCCTGCCTCGGGCACCTGCATCCCTAGGCCGTCCAGGGAGCTTATTCAGCCTGTGTACCAGGATCCCCAGATTTACCACCCGCAGGCTAAACTAAGGAGGAACAGGGTTCAGTGGCTAAATGCCTCAGTTTCCCCTTCACAAGCTGGGACAATTCTGCACTTCGCTGTATTTTATCTCCCAACATCGCCAACAGGATTGCGCCCCAGCTGGCCACAGTTGTCATCCACACATTAACTCACCCTTTATCGGCTTTTCTTTCTCCCTCGCCTCAGTTCCCCACTCCACGACTTGTGCATCCTGGGGTCCTCTCGCAGTTAAATTCTCTGCACCCAAGTCCTTGTCTCAAGGTCTGTTTGGGGGAAAACACAAGCTAAGACATGCCCCAAATATGGCAGAGGAAAATCTCTGTGTTGAAAAGGAAAGAAATTCCACATTTAATGGTGTATTTAATCAATGACTAAGTGGCTCCCATGTTTTGAATTCGGGAGCTTAAAGACAGACAGCACTGAAGTGGACAATAAATAAGTCTTCCCAAACCTTACCCCTTTCCCCACTTTTCCCTCCTTTGGGCTCCACTGTTCACAGTTTCTGATTCCCAGCATGCCCCAGGGCATGGTTCCTATTCCTTGCTTCACCCTCTTGTCTGTCAACTCCACGTAAACAGGACTGCACCTTAATGGCTTTGCTTTCCAGGCACATAGCACAGTACCTTACAGGTGGAAGGCTCTTGATAAATCTGTTAAATAAATGTTGGGTTAATCACTGGATCCTAGGGCTGGCTCTGCCAGTGACTAGCTGTGTGACCTTGGACAAATCACTTAACCAGTCTGAGCCTTAGTTACCTCCATCCATAATGAGAGAACTCAACTCAATGTTCTCTCAGGTCAAGTTATTATACAAATCTAGATAAGAAAAATTTCTCCCCATTCACTGATCTCTTGAGCCTGGTTAACGCAGCACAAAGCTGGCCACGCTATAAGGGGAACATTCAGATCTTTGTGGACCACACCAATCTATAACTATGGTATTTCCTAAAATCCTAGCATTTAAAAGCCTCTTTTGGGGCCTAATAAAATTCTACTGGTGATAATGATGTATCCCCATTGGCTGGACCTATGCTGCCCAATATGGTAGCCACTGTCCCATATGGCTATTAAAATGTGCCCTTAAAATGTGCCTACTCTCAAGTGAGATGTGAGGTAAGTGTAAAATGCACACTGGATTCTGAAAATTTAACACCAAGTAAAAAAGGAATGTGAACTATCTCAACCATCGTGTTATATTGATTGCACATGAAAATGATCATATTCTGGACATATTGGGCTACATAAAATATATTATTAAAATTAATTTTACTTGTTTCCTTTTACTTTTTTGATGTAGCTATGAGAATATTTAATGTGAAGAAAATTTAGTGACTCACATTCTATTCCTACTGGACCATTGCTGATCTAGGAGTTATGAGGTATAAAAAGATGAGTGTTTTAGTCTCTGAGCTTTAAGGTTATTTAGTATAGTGGAGAGAGAAATGGAGAGAAGGAATAGACTCAAAAATAACTAAGAGAAGGCAGAGTAACAGTGAGACAGAAGACTGGAGGGACAAATGCTACATGAGTGAAGGGGAGAAAGGAATTCTGTAACTGGGCTTTATTTGGGGAGAGCCACGTTGGATCTGCTCCTACACAAGAAAACACCCTGCTGTGTTTTGTCACCATTTTTCTAGCAGAGATTGGTGCATTATTACAATAGGCTTTTGCTAAGAGTTGCAGAGAAACTAGGGAAAGCCAAACCAAACCTAGTCTCGAAGATATTATTGTCCCCGAACTGCTCTGAGAACAAGAGAAAATCTTGTTTATGTTTCCTGCCTGTGGTGTTAAAATCTATCCAGGGACAGGATGATATAAATTCCCCAAAATAAAGCACTGCGGCTTGACTATCCCCATATCCCTCTAAAAAGATAAATTATTGTTCACAATGCAATCTCTTAAATTGGCTAAATAGTCTTTCAAATAAACATTTTGAGAGATGGGCCCCCCAGGTGCTTATCAATTCCTCCAGTCCCTTAATGAGTGTATATCAATGTGACTTCATGACAACTGGATGGAAAATGAAAAGCATAATGTGTGGCAGAGTTGGCTGCTGTGGGTTTACTGGACATCCGCTTTGTAATTCCAGCTTCACCATGATCTTGTGTGATAGCAAGTGAGACCTAAAGGCAGTGAACAGAATTCTACCTTTAACAACCCAATATCTCTTTCCCTTTTTCCTTACTAACAGAACTCTGCTTTTGCTGGGTGGAGGCAATAGGCCAAGCTAAAGACTGTATTCCCCAGCCTCTCTTGCAGATGGGATGACCATCTGACCCAGTTTGGGCCAATAAAGCATAGGTGGAAGTTGCTGTATGGGGCCTGTAAGAGAGCTCCTTAAAGAGGTCACCAGGGCAGACTCAGATAGGGTGCCCTCTGCCCTCTGTCCTCTGTCCTCTGTCCTTCCCGTCTTCCTGCTTGCAATGTGGGCACAGCATGGGAGGAGAAGCAGCCAACTGGGACCTAAGCAGCAATCACACACCAAGGATAGCTGAAGAGAGAGGTGGAGCTGTAGACTTGATGTCATCATGGAGCCACCAGCCCTAGACTGTCCACTTCTGGATTCTTTGTTACATGAAACTATTAAATAACTGTTTAATCACTGATTAGGCATCTTTTATAACTGACATATTTAAAGTTGGCTGGTTGCTTTGTGTACTCAACCGAGGATTCCAGCTTGTTTGTTTTCACCAAATGTGTTGACATTTCGGTGACTTACCAACTCAACATTAATGGCAACATCAGTATCCATCATTGCTGCGAATGGACCATAGAACCTAAAAGAATAAAACATCAGAACTACAAGAAATGTTATACTGGGTATGACCTGTGTTTTTTCTAGTTCATTGTTGTCACTGACTGTATTCACTGACACTTATCTCAAGAGCCTAAGGTTGATAATAAACATGTCTTCAGTAGTTGCTATTGCCCCAGCACTGTTTTAAAAGTATTATGTATATTATGCACTTATAATCCTTAGATGGATTCTGTGACATAGACAGTTAATCTTTCTATGATACAGATGAGGGGGGAAAGAGGGCATATGGAGTTAAATGATGTGCCCCAAATCCCAACTACTAAGTGGTACATTCATCAGAATTCAATTCCATGTCTGCTGACACTAGAACCTGCTCTCTACGAGCTATACTTGATCACTCTCAGCTCACAAAGAGCCCTAAATTCTTCCCTCAATGAAGCTCTGACTCGGGTGGAGCAAAGGCCATATAAGTAACCTAAACATTTGTACTCTTGTAATATGGTGAAATTAAAAAAAAATTGGAGAAGAAAAAAAATGATGCTTTCAATGTGTAGCGACCCTTCCTTTTGTTTAACCTAGTCAACGTTTTAATGTCTTCTGGAATCTACTTATAGTTTTATTCAATGCTACCTCTCATAGTGTGGTTCAAAATCATCAGCACCACTGGCAGAGTCACTCAGGATGTACCACTTCTTGATGGTGGGTTAGAGCTAAAAGGGCCATACATACTCTTCGGCTTGAGATAGTCTAGTTTCTATCTATTGTCCTAGGATCCTGTTATGTTTAGCTTTTGTTCTAGATTTTTCATTTTTAAGAAAGTACTGCTATAAAGAGTTGCATTTATATAAGCTGAATGGATTTAGCAGACTTCTGTCTTATAATTCCAACTTCTGTGATGGCCTCATGTGAGACCCATAAGCAGCAGATAGAAGTCTCTTTTTAATAGGTGATTAAATATTAAACATGGTTATTAATAACCAATTCCTTCTTTTCTAATTTTTTTCCAGATACAGATTTATTAGCACTGTTTTTTCAAGGAAAGCATGCAGAGATCTAGCTGACAAAATGAAGTACTCTCAGACTAGGGCAAGCATGGATGATGTATCAGTTCTCTATCTGCCTAACAAACCACCCCAAAACTTAGTGACTTAAAACAACAATTGTTTTGTTTGCTCATGAGTCTATGTATCAGCATTTTGGGCTGGGCTCAGCTAAGTAGTTCATCTGCTGGTCTAGTCTGGGGTAACTCATGTGAGTGTAGTTATCTGGTGGCTCAAATGGGGCTGGATAGTCTAAAACAGTGGTAATTAAGCATTTTGGTCTTGAAATCCTTTTACACACATAAAAATTGTTGAGAACAACAAAGGACTTTTATTTAACTGGGTTCTATCTATTGATATTTACCATATTAGAAAATAAAAATTTTTGAAAAAAGAATTCATAAACACACATTTTCTATTATCCATCAAAGCAATGATGTTATCACATATCACATAAAACTCTAGAAAACTCTAATGTACACATGTAAAACAACAAGAGTGAAGAAGGTGCATGTTTTAGTATTAATGTGAAAATAGTTTTAACTTCATGGACTCCCTGAAAAGGCCCTAGGGACCACCAACAGTCATCAGACCACACTTTGAGCAATGCTGACCTAAGATGATTTAAAAATTTGTGCTGGCTACCCGCTGGCCCTCTTTCTCTACATGGTCTTTCATCTACAAGGAAGCTAGCCTGGCCATGGTGATCTCAGGGCAGCAAAAGGGTAAAAGAGGAAGCTCTAAAGGGTCTTGATAACTTTATTAGAAATCCCATGAGAATGCTTCCACCACTTTGCATTGGTCAAAGCAAGTCACAGAGTTATCCCAAATTCAAGGGGGGAGGAAATAGATTCAACCTCTTGATAGTAGAAATGCAAAGATATGGGCTTCTTTGCAAAAAATCTCCCTGAGACAGCTAACTCCTTCCAGAACTGGGTGGTGATGGTAGGACAAGCTTGATGCCACTGATCTAGCTGTTCATATAGTGAACAATCTAGTAGTGCATGGTTCATTTTCAGCCTGAGAAATACACAAATAAGTCAGGTCACCAGTTAGTGGTGTTTGTGGGGACACAAGACAATTTAAGTTAAGAATATGGGAAATTTGTATGGGAAATAGAGGCTGGGCAACCCTTCTGTAGAGTATATGGAGAGTAGTCTTAATGTTCTTATTATACTGCCTTTGTCATTTATGGTATGGGGTAAATCTCAACCATTTATTTATTTTATTGTTTGGTAAAGCTTTTTTTACTATTACAATTAGGTTACCCATGAAATTTGTAGTCTAAACTAAGACATTTTCAAAGTGAAAAGGGGAGGGTCTAAAATGAAATCTTGGTTTATTCACCCACATTTGGTTTTTTAATACTGGCAGATCTAAAAATAGTTTCTTAGAAATAAAATCTTTCAAAACTAAAAGTAATATATAAGTGTATACATGAAAATGAAATTGAAACATTTTTATATTGATAATCTTCACATTAAAAAGAATAAAAGCGGAACAATGATTTTTGAATATACAGTTGACCCTTGAATAACATGGGTTACAACTGTGCAGGTTCATTTATGAACAGATTTTTTTCAATAAATAAATTTTGAGGAGATTTGTGACAATTTGAAAAAGCTCACAGACCAACCACATAGCCTAGAAATATGGAAAAATTAAGAAAAAGTTCAATATGTCAAAAATGCATAAAATATATGTAGATAGTAGTCTATTTTATCACTTACTACCATAAAATATAAGCAAATCTAGTATAAAAAGTTAATATTTATCAAAATTTATGCACACACTTACAGACCATACATGTATGTTCTTGCAGTTGAGGGAAATGTAAACAAATGTAAAGACGCAGTATTAAATCATAACTGCATAAAATTAACTATACTACTGCAATACTGTACTACAGTAATAATCTCACAGCCACCTGCTGTGGTTGCCGTGAGCTCAAGCGCTGTAAGTATCTGCTTAAAACGCAGTGTGACGCTAATCATCTCTGTGTGAGCAGTTCATTTCTCCAATAAATTGCATATCACAGTAAAAAGTGATCTCTCTCAGTTCTTGTGTATTTTTCATCATGCTTGGTGCAATACCGTAAACTTTGAATAACACCATGAGACCCCTATGAAGTGCCACTAGTGATGTTGGAAATGCCCCCAAGAAGCAGGAAAAAAGTCATGACATTTACAAGAAAAAGTTGAATTGCCTGACACGTGCCATAGATTGAAGTCTGCAGCTGCCGTTGCCCGCCATTTCTATATAAATGAATCCAGCGTAAGGATCTTCGTTTTTTTTTTTTTTAAAAAAAAAGGAAATTTGTGAAGCCATCACTGTAACTACACCAGCAATCGTGAAAACCTTGCACTTTTGGAAAAGTACCTTTTTATCTCGCATTGAAAATGCAGCTTTTATGAGACTGCAGAATGGCTTTAAGAAAGGCATACCTATAGATTCGAACATGATTCAAGAAAAAACGAAGTCATGACATGACAACTTAAAGCAAAAAGAAGGTGAAGGATCTAAAGCTGGAGAATTTAATGCCAGCAAAGAATGGTTTGGTACTTTTAGAAAGAGGTGTGGCTTTAAAAATGTCAAGATGACAGAAGAAACAGCTTCTGTTGACCAAGAGGCAGCAGATGAGTTCCCAGACGCCACTAAAAAAATCATTGAGGAGAAAGGATATCTACTTGAACAGATATGCCGATAAAAGTGCCCTATTCTGGGAGAAAAAAATGCCACAAAGGACATTTATTAGTAAAGAAGGGAAATGAGTACCATGATTTAAAGTAGGTAGAGATAGGCTAACTCTCCTGTTTTGTGAAAATGCAGTTGGGTTTATGATCAGGACTGCCCGTATCTATAAAAGCTGCTAACCCCCAAGCCTTGAAAGGAAAAGAAACACCAGTTGCCAGTCTTTTTGGTTTGGTTGTACAACAAGAAGGCCTGGACAACTAGAACTCTTTCTCTGTATTGGTTCCATCAACGCTCTGTCTCTGAAGTCAGGAAGTACCATGCCAGTAAGGGACTGCTTTTTAAAGTTCTTCTAATATTGGACAATGTCCCCAGCCACCCTAAACCCTCTGAGTTCAACATCAAAGGCAGTGGCCTACTTGCATCTAAACACAATATCTCTAATTCAGCGTCTAGACCGGGGGTCGTAAGGAGCTTTAAGGCTCATTACACACGGTACTCTATGGAAAGGACTGTCAATGCTATGGAAGAGAACCCTGCCAGAGAGAATATCAGGAATGTCTAGAAGGATTATATCATTGAAGATGCCACTGTTGTTATAGAAAAAACTGTAAAAGTCATCAAGTCCAAAACAATAAATTCCTGCTGGAGAAAACTGGGTCTAGATATTGTGCATGACTTCACAGGATTTACAAATGAGCCTATCAAGGAAATCATAAAAGAGAGTGTGGACATGACCAATAAAAGGATGGTGGGGTGAAGGGTTTCAAGACATGGATCTTGGAGAAATTCAAGAGCTAATAGACTCCACACCAGTGGAATTAACAAAAGACAACTTAAAGGAAATGAGCACTTTGGAACAGACGATTAGGAAGAAGACATAGAAGCAGCAGTGCTGGGAAACAAACTGACATTAGAAAATCTGGCAGAAGGGTTCCAATTATTCAAAACTGCTTTTGAATTCTTTATGACATGGACCCTTCTCCAATATGGGCAGTGAAACTAAAGCAAATAGTTAGAAGAAGGATTGTTACCATATAGAACCAATTTTACTCAGACGGAAATTACGATGTACATTATTTGCATAAAGTTACACCACATGTGCCTGCCTCTCTTGCCAACCTTTCCACCTCCCCTACCTTTCCACCTCTGCCATCCCTGAGACAGCAAAGGCAGCCCCTCCTCTTCCTCCTCCTCCTCAGCCTACTCAGCGTGAAGACAAAGAGGATGAAGACTTTATGATGATCCACTTCCACTTAATGAACAGTAAATATATTTTCTCTTCCTTATGATTTTCTTAATAACATTTTCTTTTCTCTACCTTACTTTATTGTAAGAATACAGTATATAATATATATATATATAGCATACAAAATATGTGTTAATCAACCGTTTATGTTATCAGTAAGGCTGCTGCTCAACAGTAGGTTATTAGTAGTTAAGTCTTAGGGAGTCAAAAGTTATACACAGATTTTCAACTGCTCAGGGAAGATTGATACCCCTAACCCCCGAGTTGTTCAAAGGTCAACTGTATTTGCACATTTATGAGATTTTTAGCTGTATTTCTAAGACTGTGTCACTGGTGTTTATCTAAAAAATATATTTTAATATGGTTTTATTGTTTTAAATTATTATTTTTCACAAAATTGGCTGCAATTTCCTTTAAAGTTGCATTTTGTGGTTGATGATTTTAAAATGTTGACACATCAATCAACTATTTCTAAATCATAATATTTTCAATTGCGAATTTACTCTATAGATTTTGAGCAAATTCTGCTAAGTGGGGAATATTCTCATCTCAATTTTTGTGGATATTAAAATGTGTAAGTATTCAAGCCCAAATAATTTTTTACATGTAGTATCATTTTGCCTCCAAGTATCTCTCTTGAATACTTTTACATGACAAAATTCATACAAAAGTTGTTTCTTTTATGATTCTTTTGAATGTGTCACCAAATTTTGATGTTGTAAAATTGTAGATTTTATCAATTTCAATCCATTTAGTGAAAAACATATGAATGTATCCCATTAATATTAGGAGTGCCATCCAAAGGTTCTTCTAACAAATAAAGATATCTCAAAACACAATAATAGAATGTCAAAATTAAATCATGTATATAATCTGAATTCTCATCATTTATTTTGTTTCGTTTCTCTCTTACGTTTGTAGAGATGTTTTAATGACTTCCATCTGTAGACTTTATTTCAATTACAATTGGTTAAAAGCTTAAATATTTTGGTTCTCCGTTTGTTGAATACATTGATTAAAGATGTTCAATAGATTTTGGGAAAATGCAAGCAAAATTTAGAGGACTCTGCACACACACAAAAATCCCACACCACTGGAAGACTCAAAACCTCAAGCATTTCTACAATCTGATAGATGAAGGTAGCAAAGAAAGCAAGCATGGACCCCCAGGCTGACATATGTTTTTTGTATTCAACATTGCTTTTGTCACAAAAATGTTATACTTCAGTTACTCTAAGTATATATAGAAAGATAGCTGAAATTTTGACCGCTACAGCTTCTATATTGATTGATGGAATATTCCTGCTTGTTTGAGCACAATCATGAATAATGTATGCAGCAAACCAATTCCAAGAACATACCTTCTCAACATGTTTCTTAATGAAATAATGCCATTACTTGTACCACATCACTGTCCTCCATGAAATATATATATAAAATATATATAAAATATACATATAAAATATATTTATATATTCACATATAACCAAATAATTTTACCTTCCAAGTTGAACTTTATAATCAAATTTATAGCATTCACAGCATCACGTGTTTCACTTTCAGCAAAGTGAACGTCCGAAGCTTCAGTTTGGTTTCATGAAAAGAATGGAAAAATAAAATTATGGTTGGTATTAACTGATTTTTCATTTGAAACATCTGAAATCTTTTGATATAAATCTGGCATCATGTAACTGTCTGTGAAGCTTTTTTCTGCTAATTGACCTGACACATGAACTGCAATGTTATGTGCACCAGAACATTTAGAATTGAAAATGAGCACGTGAAGAGTAGTTATTTGGTCAAAATAAATAGCCTTGCGACACAGCGCGCTAGGGCTTCATACCTTTGGCAGCTGTTTGTATAACATTGTTATCTTCAGCTACAGACTTTTAAAAATAATAACTAAATTTTGGAATAGATGCAGATGCTTCTTTAGTAGATTTGTTTGGTCTTCTGGTTGATATAGTAATCTAATTATAATTTATATGTAATTATGACTTAATTCTAATTTATAACCTAAATATAATTATTATTTCACCATTATAGTGAAATAATGCCATTGTTTATTCCACAAGGCTAATATAATTGTATTAAAATGACAGAAGCTTTGATGCCATCATAAGAGAAGCAGAAGAGATGTTCAATTTTCACTCAGCACAAAAGATCTTTTTTTTTCTCTCTCTCTCTTCTTTTTTGGAAAGAAGAAACGTTTCCCACTCCTGAGTACCCGAGGGCTCTTCTTGTGACAATTGCCAAGGATACTTGCCCTTGGCTGGCTGGAGAGAGACCCTGCAGCTTCCTTTCCCAAGTGTTCACTCCAAGAATGACTCACCCATCCTGGTCACGTGACTCAAGCCCTGCACTGGCAAAGCCAGTTAGAGTAAGCCAATAGCTGTTCCTTACATTCCTTCTTTCTTTCTCTTCCCTCTCCCAGCCCCCCCCCCTTCCTTTAATGATTTATCACAGTAAATTTAAAAAGCAATAAAATCTTTTTGCCATTGAATTAGAAATAGGGAAGTGTCCTTAAATACTTAGGGGTTTTTGAACTGAAATTTTTTACAATCAAATTGGTTATTATTTTTGTTTGTTCTTATTAAGACTCCATTTCAATTATTTCCTAGCAAGTGGACAGCTGCTGCATAATATTTTGTAAATAGACTGGTGCAGATCACTGCAATGGGAAAGCCAGGCATGTCTTCATACTGTCATTGTTTCTATTTTTACAATTGTAATGATCATTTATGTTTTTCTGTTGCTTCTGTTCAAGAGTATTTCCATTCTCTAGCCTGTGTGTACTAGGGTAATGCTGGTTGCCCTGAAATATGAGTGATGTAAACAATCAAAGTTGATTGCTCTCTAAAATAATGTCCAGTAAGCTGGGGGTTGGGGAAGTGGGTTGCATCTCTGTTCCACAGAGTGTCCCAGGGATCCGGGCTAACTAAGACTTTGCCACCTTAGAGGATCATGAGGGAAGTTGTAATGGGCCAGGCCTAAAAGTGGCCCACATCACTTTCACCCACATTGTACCAAGCAGTGTTGAGTTACACCTGACTGTACTTAACTGCAAGAGAAGCTGGGAAATGTAGTCCAGCTGTGTGTGAAGGAGGAAAGGAAACAAGTGTGGTAGACAGCCCAACAGTCTCTACCACAAACTAATTACACATAGTCACTGTAATCACTGGAATCTCAAAACAGCCTGAATGAAAGCTTTCCGAAGAACAAATCTTAAAGTATAAGCTCACTGCCAAATACGCACTGCAAGTGCTCGTTAAATGCTTCAAATTGCCTTCAATCACCAGAGAAAACAGTAATTCTGTTTTAAAAAGTAGTAACGGAATGTGCAAATTATGTTGAGAGACTGAAGAATTTTGTCTCTCAAAAGAAGGTATGATTCAAATAGATTTTCCTTTATCTTACAACTTTTGAGTACGTATTTGGCTAGCCCATATACCTTGACTGTCCATTTGAAAACAACTGGCAAACTTATGAACCTACACGTCAGCCTCGCTCAACTTCTGGAACAAACTTTACACATAAATTACATAGCTTCAAATTCTGGTGCTTTTTGGAATTGTTTCTCTACAACTTCACAGCAAAATGGAGATCTCTAACACAATTTTGAAACTGCTTGCTGCTGCCATGGTAATTTCACAGAATCTATTTGTATCTTGCAAATGCCAATCATAGCTCTTCCCTCACCATCTTTGACAGAGTTTTCATTCTCATTGTACAAGTGAGGCAGCAAATGGAGCTCAAAGGCTCTCATTGATTTACAGTCCTGAGCTGGCCTCCTTCTGTAGTTTCATCACCTTTTTGTCAATGTATTTATAAATGTGAACATTCTAAGTGGTATAAAAAATTAGCATCTGTTTTCATCAATCTCTGTTCTAATAAATGGTAAGCATATTGGTGAGCATATTTGCAAAATTGTCTTCATAAAAGCTTCAAATAATGGCAAAGGAAATTCATATTATCCAAACTCTCCTTTAAAATTAATTTTTAGCCAAGTTTATTTTACCTATTAGCCCATTTGCTCCTTCATGTTTTTCATTTCTCCATTCATTCCTTCAGTCAATCATTCTCAAATATAATTGATTTCATCCTTTTAGTTAACTTTAAAACACATGCATTGGGATTCTTTGCAGAGGGCACATTTTGAGAAACGTGATAGAGTTCAAGTTCCATGGCCACAAAATTATAAGCAAAGAGCTCTTGCAACTCTTTGACTAAGTTGTATTCATGAGTTATACTTGCATGTGCTGCAGAGATATTCCAGTTCATTCATTCATTTGTGGATCCATTCTTAATGTACTTGTCGAGCACAAAGTCTCTCCCCTCATGGAACTGACATTCCATTGGCGTAGACACTCAGTAAGCCGACAAATATATACGATGACATGTTATATCATATATAATATTATGTGTGTAGCAAAAGCTGATCTTGTGATTTTTTTCCTGCCTCAACAGTAACCCTATGAAAACATTCACACACTACCATTGCCCTTGTAACATTTGGCGCGTCAGGAAAACTCCTGCTGTTGATGGACAAAAGAGCTGCAGAAGAGTAAAAAATAAGAGGGACAAAGCTCATAAATGATTGAAATACAAATCCAAGTGTTGCATTGTGCCACTATTTTGTTTTATTATGTTATTTTAGCATTGCATGCCTCCTCATCCCCCTGCTCAAAACAAGACTCCAGGGTCCCAGGTTGTTGTTGTCAAGTTATTTCTTTTCTTCCCATTACATGAACAGAAACTTTTAGAATTCTAAAGGCCCCAAGAGATTATCTTCTCTGACCACATTATTTTACAAATGAGGTGAGTTACGTTTAGAAAGAAAATGTGCAGATTACAGAAGTAGTCAGGGGAAGAGCTGGGATTGGATTCCGGTTCTAGTTTTATATCCCCAAGAGAGCAAGACAGTGGGTAACAATCTGTTTTATAATACTAATGAGCAAACACTGGCAGACTTGGCTACATAAAGCACAACTTTGAAGCTGTAAACTAGAAAGTTGAAAAGTCTATTTGCAAGTCTTTTTCGTTTCCTTCTTTCTCTCCATGCTTCTGTTAAGGAAGAAGTTAGGTTGTCTTCATGATGTTGAATAACTTTCTGACATCTGAACTGAAAATTGGAAACATAAGACATCTGAAAAACACAAATTCAAATCAGTACTGTCCCCCTAAACACAGGTCAGCTGACATCTTTCTAAACCCTGCCTTCATAATGATTAAAACATCCAACAATCTACAAGTCAGTAAGAGGAAATAAGCACAAAGAAATCTAACTTTTCCAGCGACACCTGGGAAAACTTTACTAAAGATCAAAAAGTGCAAATTAAAATTTCAAGATGTCATTTTTTAAAACCTGTATACGTACCTGGAGTTTTTCTAAGGATAATCCTCAGTGCTTACGAGAATTGATAACATAGGAACACTCACACACCCCCAGCTAGCAGGCATGTATATTTGTATAACCATTCTGGAAGGCACTTTTTCAGAAAAATATTCCAGGACTCCTGTAATGTTCATATCTTCTGACTCAGAAACGCACGTCTAGGAATTGGTCTTAAAAAGGTAATCAAAGATTCTCCCAGAGATTTATAGGCAAGGATACTCATCATTGTGCTGTCCATAATAGTAAAAAAAAAAAAAAAAAAAAATTGGAAACAAACTAAACATTTGGCAAAAAAAAAAAAAAAAAAGCCATGAGTAAATAAAGTATGGTATATCTATCACATGGATTTTTTTAATGACTACTTAACGATATGGAGAAAATACAATGTAAAGTTAGATAAGAGATTCTCAACCAGAGGTGATTTTCCCCCCAAGGGGCATGTACTGGGTGGAGATGAGAGATGCTGCTAAACACCCTACAGTGTGCAGAACAGCCCCCCACGTCCCCACCCCACCCCTGCATCAGAGAGTTATCTCATCCAAGTGTCGATAGCACCACAGTTAAGAAACTCTGAGTTGGCCGGGCGTGGTGGCTCACGCCTGTAATCCTAGCACTCTGGGAGGCCGAGGTGGGCGGATTGCTCGAGGTCAGGAGTTCGAAACCAGCCTGAGCAAGAGCGAGACCCCATCTCTACTATAAATAGAAAGAAATTAATTGGCCAACTAATATATATATATACAAAAAAAAAAAAAATTAGCCGGGCATGGTGGCGCATGCCTGTAGTCTCAGCTACTCGGGAGGCTGAGGCAGCAGGATTGCTTGAGCCCAGGAGATTGAGGTTGCTGTGAGCTAGGCTGACGCCATGGCACTCACTCTAGCCAGGGCAACAAAGCGAGACTGTCTCCAAAAAAAAAAAAAAAAAAAGAAACTCTGAGTCAGATGAATAAAGCAAGGCACAATACTATTAATGTGGATTGATCTCAAATTTTAAGAGGGAAAAAAAAGGATATCACTTGGTGAAAAAATTATGAATGATGAGCAAATGCAAGTGATTATTATAAAAACCTCATTAAAAAATAAATAAAAAGGCCCGCCTGTTTTATTAAATTAAAAAAATTATGAATGAGGCCAGGCGCGGTGGCTCATGCCTGTAATCCTAGCACTCTGGGAGGCCCAGGAGGGCGGATTGCTTGAGGTCAGGAGTTCAAAACCAGCCTGAGCAAAAGTGAGACCCCGTCTATACTATAAATAGAAAGAAATTAATTGGCCAACTCATATATATAGAAAAAATTAGCCGGGCATGGTGGCACATGCCTGTAGTCCCAGCTACTCGGGAGGCTGAGACAGGAGGATCGCTTGAGCCCAGGAGTTTGAGGTTGCTGTGAGCTAGGCTGATGCCACGGCACTCACTCTAGCCTGGACAACAAAGTGAGACTCGGTCTAAAAAAAAAAAAAATTATGAATAATGCTTATATTCTTCTTTATATTTTACTTTCCTAAATATTCTACCATGAACATGCGTTATTTGTACAGTCAATTTAAAATTTTTGGAAATAATCCTTCAAAAGCTCTCTGCAGCTTCGTGCGTCCTATGAAACTGCTCAGCTCCACCCTCAGGATCACACATAATTTGGCCCTGCCTGACCTATGAAAACCTTTACTCTCCCTACTTCTCATCAAGAACTCTCCACTTTAATTAGACCAATTTCTCCTGCATCCCTGAACACACTCGGCTCATTTGCTCATCTTTTTGATTATCCATGACACAAGAATAATTGCCCACCTCACAAGGCTGTTGAGAGGATCAAGTGAGATAAAATGTGCAGAAGCAGTTTATAACTGCCACGCCCACAAATGTTAGTTGTCACTCTCTATTGCCATGCCCACCTTCTCTCCAGCGGAACTAAACCTACCTGTGATTCAACTCTTAACCCAGAATCTCTTTTTCTATGAAGTTTGTCCTGACTTCCCCCAGGCTTTTTGGGGAAACAGTGAACCCTATAATTCTGCCATCCTAATAAGAGCAAGGTTGAAGTTGAAACACAGTTTCCTTGTATCAAAGTCATTGTCAGGAAACAGTATATTTGAATTGGGCAATTTGGGGAAAGTTTATTAATGGGCTATTTCCAAAGATGTGGGCAGAGTGTAGGAAATCCACAAGAGATAGTGTAGCACCCCAGGTCTTATTAACAGCAGGGAGCTGTTAGCATCCCTAGGCCTGAAGGCGAAGGAGGATGGGATGATTTACTGAACCAAGAAGGAAAGCATCCTAGGGAGACAGCTCCAGATAGGAACTATGCAGAGTGTGACACAGGAAATAATACCCTAACTCTTTCCTCTTTGCTCCTTCCTCCTTCTGATCATAAAATCAGACCTCACTGGCCAGGCTATCCCAGAACTTAAAGAGTATATCATTCAGGGTTCTCCAGAGAAATGAAACCAATATTTAGAGAAAGAAAAGCAGGAAAATGGGGGAAGGGGAGAAGAAGAGAGATTTTAAGGGATTGGCTCATGTGGTTTGGTGGGGGTACAGGGAGGAGCTGGCAAGTCCAAAATCCACAGGACAGGATAGCAGTCTGAAAACTCAGGCAGAAGTTGATGTTGCCTTCTTGAGTTGGAATTTTTTCAGGAAATGTCAGTTTTTGCTCTTATGACTTTCAAATAATTGAATGTGGCCCACCCACATGACGGAGGGTAATCTGCTTTACTTCAAGTGTATTGATTCTGCAAAATACCTTCACAGTAACATCTAGATTAGTGTTTGGTTAAACAACTGGGTAATACAGTTAGCCAAGTTGACACTTAAAACTAACCATGACAGAGGTCAAGGGGGACCTGTGGATGCAGTACATACAGGTATGCCTCCCTAACGAGGCACAGAGCAGAATGAAAGAGGGTTGAGAGTGGGGCAAAGAGAAGATGGAAGCAATCCAGTACAGTTTCAATAGGCACCTTGTGAGCAAAAGTGATCCATAGTAAGATAAACTTGAGAAATACTGAGTTAAACAAAGTTAAACCAATTATTTTCCTGGTCAAATGAAGAGGGGAGGCATTTGGAACAGGAGAGGTAGAACGCTCAAAGGCTTTCTCTTGGGTTCATTGGCAGGAAGGTTGACGGGCTTATGGAGCTGGAGTAGAATGGCCAAGTACAGTGGGGCAAGCAAGGGGGCCATGAAGTGGAGTAAGTTACAGGCTGAGAAGCTGAGAGTGTATGATTAGGAGGTTTAATTTTATTCAAGAGGTAATCGAGGGTCATTTTGGGCTTCTTAGAATGAGAGTAGCCTGATCCAAATAATAGTTGAAGAAAGTGTTCATTCTGCTACATGGAGAATGCATTGGAATAAAGACAAGAAACAGAGAAGCCAGAGAGAAGGCAAATGATGTACTGTGGATCTAAGATGGCCATAGATTAGATGGCCATGAGATGAGGGCAGAAATCAAAAGGAAGCAGGAAAGCCAAGAAAAGTTGCAGAGGAAGAAATGCTTAGTGGCAGGCTGGAAGTAGAATGTGAAAGAGAGAGAGGATTCTAAAGCTGGGAAATAATTGCAGTGTTATTTTGTCATAATTAAGGATCTAGGATTCTTATGCAGTTCATCCAACTCCAAGCACCAACCAGCTCTTTCCTCCCAAACAAAAATTAGAGGATGCTTTATGCGAGAGGTCTAAGTGGCACAATCCCCATCCACTCCATTGTGCCACTGGAGAGACACTTATTACAATAATATAATAATTGGAGATGAAATTACAAAAGCTTCTCAAGGAAAAGGCTCAGAAAAGAAATTCATAATGAGAAATAATCAGTGTCATTGAAGAAAACTGTAGAAAGGCTGTGTTAATAGATGCAATAAAAGAGTGTCTTTCATTACCACAATCAATGAGAAGCTACACACTTCAGTAAGCAAAGAATCAAGAATCATGGAAGAAAACACAATGTACATTTTCTTCCAGGAAGTGTTGGTCTCCCATCTTAGCAACTAAGCCTTTCATACAAACACACAGGGCTGTGTTCTGTCCTCCATCACAACCTCCAATGAGGACACAGGTAAAACCTTGTTCTCTCCAACCACTTAACCTGCCACAGTGGACAGAGCATACCTTCTAACACATACTGTGGCCCAAAGGAGTGGACACTGGTCTTGGAGTTGGATGATATAGGCCTTGACTCTGCCACTTGCCTCTAGCAAACCAATTCACCTTCCTTAATCTGCTTCCTCACCTTTAGAATGGAGATAACTTGTCTTAGAGCAAAGTTAACATCATTAAATGAAATTATGTTACTAAAAACATTTCGTGAACTAGAAAATATAACCCAATCTATGGTTTTATTATTCATGGGAGCAATCACTTCAATCCCTGTTGGCATTGGCCCTGTCTTGGGTAGAAAGGTCTATACAGAGCCCTAAATTTGGGCTGGGCTGAGAGCCATGGCAAGGAAACCCTAGCCAATCCCATCCCTGAACCTCAAACATGGGAACTTCTGTGGTCCCCAAGGAGTAGGAGAAAAGCACCTAAAGCCCAGAACTTGGTTTCTTCCCTCTCCCACACCTCATTGCCATAAAAAAAAAAAAAAAAAAACCCAGTCATTCTTTCAAGGATTCTTTTGTCCTGCTTTTTTGACTGCAATAGAGGCAGAAAATGTGGCTTTAATATAGTTAGCATTCCATTAATTGCTTTAATAGATGAATGTTTCTGCCATTTAATGAAGAAGAAAGCAAACAGCAGTGAATTTCCCAAAAGGTCAGGGAATGAGAACATACAGGTAATTTCTCCTCTCTCACAATTGGTTGGTCTTGCCTGATAAAATACCATCTCTCCTGAGTAAGATGTTACTGTTTTCCCAGATGTGGCAGAAAATTGGCAAACACCGGCTGCAATGGCAGTTCCCTTTACAGAGGGCCTGAGATTAACAAGGAATCATTAGTCACGGTCTCCTGCCACATCAGTCATTAAAGATCAAGAGGGATCCAAGATCCCAAAGTTACTAAGGATATTAAGGTAGTCTGGTCAATGAACCATGTTAGCAATTCAAGGATTCTGTGAAACTGACGGTGTATACTTCAAAGACTGTGGATGTGACAATGACACCATGATAGCTCCCATTTATTCAGCACTTACAGTATAGGCTAAGCACCAGGCTAACCTCCTTCCCTGCATCAACTCGTTGAATCCTCACAAAAATCTCAATAAAACATTCATACTATTATTCCTCCATTCTCCAAAAGAGCAATCCGAGGTTTAGGGAGTTAAATAGCCGAAGCCCACCAAGAGAATAAGGAGTAAAACCACTATACTGGTGTGTATAAAAGCAACAAGAATTCCAAGGCCTCAACACGTAGACATAAATTCAACGTGATCATCGTCAGCATCTCAGACTTCTTGCGTGTAACTCTTCCTGCTCACATAGGCCTTCCAAAGATCCCCCTACCCCAAAATAGTATTAAAAGTTTTCGAAGGGCTGGGTGTGGTGGCTCAACGCCTGTAATCCTAGCACTCTGAGAGGCCGAGGCAGGCGGATCGCTCAAGGTCAGGAGTTCAAGACCAGCCTGAGCAAGAGCAAGACCCCTGTCTCTACTATGAATAGAAAGAAATTAATTGGCCAACTAAAAATATGTAGAAAAAATTAGCCAGGCATGGTACTGCATGCCTGTAGTCCCAGCTACTCTGGAGGCTGAGGCAGAAGGCTCACTTGAGCCCAGGAGTTTGAGGTTGCTGTGAGCTTGGCTGACGCCACGGCACTCACTCTAGCCTGGGCAACAAAGTGAGACTCTGTGTCAAAAAAAAAAAGTTTTCAAAGGATGTATCTCCTGTGCCCATGGACTAGCTTGTTAGCCATAGTCACTATGTGGCATCTTCACGGTCCCTTCTCTCACCTCCATCTCCCCCTGCTCATGCAGCCACTTGGGGGAGCCTCGGTGAACACCCTTGACCATGTCTCCTCATGGTCCCAGAGTTGCCAGTTCTAAAAATTCCAGAGTCCTGGTGCCACAGAGAAGCAGAGATGCTGGCTCTTGTCCTTTCACAGTGATGTCCATTGTCACCTGGACCCTGAGGCAGCTCATTCAGTGTCTGCTTCTGCCTTTCCTCATGAGGGCTCAAAACGTGACCCTCCTTTCCTCGTTTTCTCTGGTCCTCCTCCCCTCACCTCAGGCACGAAAGCAAATGTGACAGGACACAGAATATTATGCCAGAATATTTTGCGGAACACTTGTCATAATTCAAAATTGATATAATTCAAGAACAATTTTCCCAGAGGACTGGCAAAGAACGGGTAGCATGTAGTTCTGTTTATTGGCTACCATAGCAATGGCACAAGTAGGGTTTCCAATTCCCTCAGTCCACAGCTTTGAACATATGTGATTATTAATTTTTTTTCTCATTTGGGGAGATTCACATTATTCCAAATTTTGTTTCAGAAATGAGTCTTTGTTAGTATATTTATATCACATTATTTCATATTCATATAATCCAAATTCACATAAGGCTGCATTAATATAAGAATACTTCAGCCCTTCCTCCCCCCCCCCCCCGCCCCCGCCATTTCTAAGGGAGAGGGAATCTTACTTGAAAGGTGAGCACCTACTTTCTCCCATGGTGCCTGGAATCTAAATAATGAGATGATTCTCAGGTAAATAAAAACAGAGGCCCAAGTACATCACAGAGGATCAAATGCCAGGAGCTCCAGCTTTTAGGAAGGGAGCACTGTGCTTGAACAACGTGAAAAAAGTAAACAGAAAGCTAACAAGGGAGTGTCACTGGTGATAGGAGAATTTAGATGAAAGGAAAAGAGATTTTTAGTTACATGGTCAAGTAGGAACTCAAGGTCAAGAGACAGAAGAGCCATGCATTTTGGTTTCAGGGAAGAGTTTTCAAAGACTAAAGAGACAATGAGGACATTTTGTATTTTCATGAGCCACTTCCAGAAAGAGAGCTCTTAGAAGTGCCACTGCAGGGCACACTAGAAAGATTGAGAATGATAAAGATGTCAAAAAGGATGCTCTTTTAAACTTTACTGGCATTAAGAAGGTACTCCCCTATACATGTGTTTGCCTTCTGTTCAGTAAAAAATAAAAAAAAGAATAAAAAAAAAAAAAAAAAAAAAAAAAAAAAAAAAAAAAAAAAAAGAAGGTACTCCCCCATTGGCATTTTTTTCAAGAGATTGAGTACAGATGTGGATGGCTGTAAATTCTGTTTTCTGCTACAATTCCATTTCTTTGAAAGCAACACTTTTCAGAGACTGCATGTAAGTTAGACAAAATAACAAAGCTTCTCAGCCATCTCACACTTATAAACAGATACCTAGCGAGGTCACCAACCTCTGAATCCTAATTTGAGCTGAATTGGGAGATATGCCAGAAAAGCTGAGTGCCATCTAGAATCAGGGTTGCCTTCCTGCATGTTGGGAGGCATGTTTAAGATACTCAGACCTGTTCAAGTACTCTGTGGATTTTTCCCAGCAAGTACTGGAAACAGAGTTGAGTTTTCTGGATTGTTTTAGATATCTACATCTTCATATCCTTTTTTCCATCCCTTTTTCTCTTCTTCAGGCTACAAAGCCAAGTTTTATAGCTCTAACTCCACACTGTTGATGAATCCATCCCATCCTTCCCTGCTATTTTTTTAGAGATGGGGTCTTGCTATATTGGCCAGGCTGGTCTTGAACTCCTGGCCTCAAGTGATCCTCCCACGTCAGCCTCCTGAGTAGCTGAGACTACAGGTGTCAGTCACTATGCCCGGCTTCCCTTTTTAAAACAGATTAAAATTATCTTAGCTTTTGCTGTGTAACCAACCCCCCCAAAACCTGGTGGTTTAAACCACCACTATTTATTTAGCTGATTCTAGAGATGGACTGGGTTGTTCTTCTGATCGGGGCTGGCTCAGTTGATGCCTGCTGGACTTGAGCATGCATCTGCAGTCAGCTGGCAAGCAGCCGGTGGCTGGATCATCTAGGGTAGTCTCATTCATTTGCTTGGCAGTTGGCAGGCTGGAGTGACAGGGCTATGTGTCTTTCCTCAGCCAGCTGGACTGCCTGGGTTCCTTCACACAGTGGTCACAGGCTCCCAAAACAAACGAAAACCGAAGTCTCATAGCCTCTTGATGCCTTGGTGCTCAGGTTGGAACTCATTTGATGCCACTTGCAGCACATCCCCAAGGCCAAGTGCAATTCAAAGGTAGAGAAATTGACTCCAACTCTGGACGGGAGGAGTTGCAGAGTATTGAGACCATTTGCAATCTGTTCTGCTGTTGATATATCTGAAATCACTTCCCCCTACTCCAGAGAAAGACATTGGTAGCTGAAGCTTCATGCACCCTTCCTGCCATTTACTGCAGAGGAACTTGGGCAAGAACCATTTACTAGCTGCTCCTGAATTAAGAGCAGTATTTTGGCAAAGTGCATATCAAAACCACGAAAGGTAACCATGTACATGGTGTGATGTCTTTGGAAATGAAAGTCCTGCCTATCTGCTAAGTTCCATTAGAGCCACTAGAGTTTCTGTTTTGCCTCCAGGAAAAATGTTCCCCTTTATGTATCCTCACTAGCTGGCTAATCAAATGGAAAGACTGGCCCTTAGAACAGGACTCTTCCAGCTGAGCAGGAAAAAAGCATGTTCATGGGAGATGTCAGAAAGAGTGAATCCAGAGCTTGGAGACAGAGAAAACCATGGTCCCCCAGTGGAGAACAGGAGTTAGGAGTGAAAGGGCCCTTCACTAGTTACAGAGCAATAGAATGTCCTGGAAATTTGAGGGAGCAGCTACTAACAGAGTCTAAGCATAGGAATTACTGGGGAAGAACTTCAGTCACCTCACAACTTTGCGTATCCCTTTTTGCCTAGCCTACCTTCTCCCACAATCCCCATCCTTGTTCCAGTTGACTGATCCCCCTTGCAATTTGCTAACTAATGTCCCCTTGATCTTAATACCCTGCCAGTGCCTAACATGATGACCAATTTATAGAGGTAGTCGGTGAGAATGAGTGATTTTCCCTATGTCTGAGTTACTAGGCAATGCAGATCAGTATCATTTGCAACTTTATCAATTCTTCTATAATTAACTTCCCATAAGTGGTGCTCAACAAAAGGTCATTGGATGGAAGGATGGATGGCTAGGTGAACACCAAGAGCAGGAAGGAATTCTAAGGTGCAAACGCAGCAGCCATCAGAGGTGCAAAACTGGGGATTGATGGGGAAGATTGTCAAGAGGCTTTCCTTGAAGGGGGGTGAAAAGTTCCTCCCCTGCTGCTCTGATACTGACACAATGGCAAAACTCATACTGTTAGCCACGCAAGGCCTCTAGAAAGGTCTAAGCTTGTGTTCTACCTGTGACTTAGATGGGTAATGTTTTAAAACAGAAGCTTCTTTTGAATAACATTTTGCATAGTCCTTTGACTACTCAGCGTGTTCCCTCCAAAATGTGTTTCTCATATTCGTATTTGTGTCATCCACAACTTCAACGACATTGCCATTCTGTAACAGAGTAGTAAGATCCTATGTAGCTTGCAGACATCTGGAGTTTGCAGGTTTTCTTAGAAATGCAGATCTGCAGTGTCGAAATTTCAAAAGATAAAACTTGTAGCCATTATTTTCTTTCTCTGCCTATGCAATGTAATGACATTATAAAAATACCATCACACAACATACACAGTGCCATCAAAAGTCAATTTAAGGCCGGGCGTGGTGGCTCACGCCTGTAATCCTAGCACTCTAGGAGGCTGAGGCGGGCGGATCGTTTGAGCTCAGGGGTTCGAGACGCCACCTCTACTAAAAAAATAGAAAGAAATTAGCTGGACAACTAAAATATATATATATATATATATATATAAAATTAGCCAGGCATGGTGGCGCATGCCTGTAGTTCCACCTACCCAGGAGGCTGAGGCAGGAGGATTGCTTGAGCCCAGGAGTTTGAGGTTGCTGTGAGCTAGGCTGATGCCACGGCACTCTAGCCTGGGCAACAGAGTGAGACTCTTGTCTCAAAAGAAAAAAGTTAACTTAAATAAATGAAACATTGTTCATTTAATTACATAGCAGTCCCAAATCTGACGTTGGATTGAAAATCCACTTGATTTCTTCTGAAATTGTATATTATAGGAATAGTTATACCAAAGTTATATCAAAGTAAAGAAATTAATGAAATTGAGTTTTTTAAAATGTAAAACCTGCCCATCTTGTGTCATCCTTCTGCAGACTCTGGCATTGATAGTGTACTTTATTATTTTATTTCAATTCAGTCTTCAAGGAAAGCTTTTGAAACCATTTTGATTACCCTGACAGCTGAAATGAAAGTTGTACAAGGACAGCATATTTGGAACCAAAGATCTGGTTGACACAATGAATGTGATGATGAAAATAATTTTACATCAGCCCAGCCTAGCATATTGGCTTCATTTAAAATTTATATCAGACAGGTTTTTTTAAACACTTTTCCTGTAAAAGAAAACAGTAGCTTTCAACTCTTTCTGTTAGCCAAGAAAAGTCCTAAATCTTTGGAGATCTGGATAGTTATGAGTCCCAGCAACCTATTTCCCAGCTTCCTGTCTTAGAATGATTTTCAGAGGTTTTGGAAAGGAAAGAAATGCTAAGAGCTACCAATTAAGAAATTAATCCATTTTCAAAGTAACAGTAGACCCCTGTCGAGACTTAATAAGTTGTGCCTAAACATGTGAAAATGCTCGCAATAAAATATCCACCCTCTCAAAACTGTGTTCTAATGGCATTAACACAGCAGTGGCTGCAGATTTAAATTGGCAATCAGATTCAGGACACAGTACTGGCTTTAATCTCCATTTACTTGGCTTTGTGGAAGGACAGAGGATAGGAAATAGTGTACACAGCATCTTCATTTCTTCAAGACACCTGTGGTAGGCAGAATCATGATTCCCCCAGAGATATCCACACCCTGATCCCCAGAACCTGTAAATATGTTACATTATATAGCAAAGGAGAATTAAGGTTGCAGATGGAATTAAAGTTGATAAATCAGCTGACCTTAAAATAGGGAAATTATTCTGGATTGTCCAGATGGGCCTAAAGTAATCACAGGCATCCTTAAAAGTGGAAGAAGGGCCAGGCAGGGTGGCTCATGCCTATAATCCCAGCACTTTGGGAGGCCAAGGCAGGAGGATCACTTGAGGACAGGAGTTCAAGACCAGCCTGGGCAACATAGTGAGATACCATTTCTACAAAAAAAAAAAATTTTTTTTTATTAGCTAGGCATGGTGGTGAGTGTCTGTGGTCCCAGCTACACAGAAGGCTGAGGCAGGAGGATCACTTGAGCCTAGGAATTCAAGGTTATAGTGAGCTATGATTGGGCCACTGCACTCCAGCTTGGGTGACAGAGCAAGACTCTGTCTCAAACAAAAAAAGGGGGAAGAGTGAGGAAGAAGAGGAGGTCAGAGTGATAAAATGTGAGACACACTCAATCCACCATTGCTGGTTTTGACAATGGAGGAAGGGGCCATGAGTCAAGGAATATGGGCTGCCTCTAGAGACCAGAAAAGGCAAGGGAACAGATATTCCCCTAGAGCCTACAGAAAGGAACATAGCCGTGCTGACACCTTGATCCTAGCTTGGTAAGATTATATCAGACTTCTGTCCTACTTAGCAGCTTCAAGCCACCAAGTTTGTGATGATTTGCTACAGCAGTGATAGGAAACGAATGGACTACCATTAGTAGTCCAGCTACCCACGTGGACAGCTTCTTTCGCCCCTACGCCCACACAGGAAATGCAAGACTGCCACAGAATGGCATCCAAAGTGTGAGTAAGTCACCTTGACACAGAGAAGCCACAGCTTCCCAACAATCTTTTATATGATTCCAGTGACACGGGCCCCAAACCTTCATGCCAGCCCCAGCAGCCCCAGTCCCACGGAGCAGGTTTCACAGCAAACAAACCAGGTACAATATTCCACTTTTGCTGATCACTGCAGTTTCCAAAGAAACAGGACTCTGTGGTCAGTAGTTCTCACAGGCAGGCCTGGATCAGCCCAGGGCTAAGGTAAGCCCTTGGCTCACACTTGTGATCTCAATGTCGTAATATAGATGCACATTACAATTTTGAGGAATCTGTTATTTTTTGAATCTTGGGCGCAAGAAGGGTCCCCCTCCCCACAGAAGCCAAAGGCCAAGTACTTCCTTTCCCTGGACACAGGCAGCTAGGAAGGTCACGCACATGACCTAAGCTCAGCCGGTCAGAATGCCAAGAAGGAAGTTTGGAATCTCTTCTAACATTGGCAGTCACAGCAGCATTCAATGCCCTGTGAGAGGAGCAGCTGGACCCAAAGAGCCCGGCTTGTGACATTTTCTGTTGTTCCTTCTGCCCATCAGGGCCACAGAATTTGTCCCTTAGTCCTGGCCCATTTTCTGTGCCTGGTTCAACAGCTTCCCCGTCAGTCCCATGAGATACTTCATATCCTTCCGATCAGTTCCTTTTCTGCTTAAGATAAGCAAAGTCAGTTTATGAACCCTAAATGGATCAGAAATTGGTACCAGGAGGGGGCTTCAGATAACAGATCTTCTAGAATTGAGGGGAATCTAAGATTGATTCTATAACTTGGTTGGGGCAAAGGCAGTGAGTGTTCAGGAATAGAAATCTGGTAACCAGCAGCCCAGAGTGGAAAAGCAACTCATCAAATTATAATTTGTACAGTACCTGTTTGAAAGCAAGCCTTGCGGGAACCACACTGGCAGTGCCATATACAACAGAACTGAAGAATGGAACTTCAGTTCTGGAAAACCAGAACTGAAGAGTGAGGTGGCTAATATTGGGAAGCTTAAAGAAAGAATGGCACACTCAATCCGTAGTCTTGGCTGAAAGCAAAAACTGAAACTAGAGACTTTCTATCTCTGTGCTAAAAAAGAATGTCTTATTTTTTGTAGCAAAATCAAAATCCCTACTTCAATGGGGGACTAATTTATAATGTCAGTTGGATCACAGACTCATCAAGGGCCTTATATGAAAGTTATGGCATCAATAAAGAAAAAGCAGACCCTGAGAATTGCGATGGTGTTACATGGGAGGTGTCAAGGCCTCAAACACCCAAATCCCCAAACTCCACTGAACCCTGATTTTCATCTCAAGCCATTCTTCCTCCCATGTCTGATGAGGTAGTGAAGACGCCATACCTCTCTTTCCTTGCAAGGGTTACCTAGCACGAGGAAGACTGTATCAGTTCACAGGCCTTGAGCCCCCTAATGAAAGGGAAGCCAGACAGGTCCTTAAAGAAGCATCCTAGGCCAGGCACGGTGGCTCACGCCTATAATCCTAGCACTCTGGGAGGCCGAGGCGGGTGGATTGCTCAAGGTTAGGAGTTCGAGACCAGCCTGAGCAAGAGCAAGACCCTGTCTCTACCATAAATAGAAAGAAATTAATTGGCCAACTAATATATGTATAGAAAAAATTAGCCGGGCATGGTGGTGCATGCCTGTAGTCCCAGGTACTCGGGAGGCTGAGGCAGGAGGATCGCTTGAGTCCAGGAGTTTGAGGTTGCTGTGAGCTGGGCTGACGCCACGGCACTCACTCTAGCCTGGGCAACAAAGCAAGACTCTGTCTCAAAAAAAAAAAAAGAAGCATCCTGAAATTACTTCACAAAAATACATTGGGAATCTTTTTCTTATCCTGTCCCAAAGAGACCTGTGAATATTTACGAAGGAAACAGTGTATTGGGCAAAGGGAAATGCCTACCCTTTTCAAAGATTATCAAACACCAGATCTGAGTAGACAACACTGCCACTCACTAATCAAGAGTGGATTTGTACCCCCATAATATGCCAAAATAAAAATAAAAATAAAGAGTGGAGACTTATAGGATTCAGGTGATAAAAGGAGTTGAAGCCCAAGTTCAAGTCTGCTTTAAAGTGGACATGACACTCTGAACTCAGCCCATGATAGTTTATCTGTTTTCTAAGGATTTACTTTGAATAGCTAAGCATAGCCACTGGTAGAACCCCCACATTGACTCTGCTCCACAGGTAAAATGAGCCAAATAGAAGCCCCCAGGGTTACCCCTTTCACTCAAAATGAAAAATAAAAAGCAATGCCATATCTGAAGGAATTATAGCAATTAGTGTCACATGAAAATCACCAAGGATGGTGATTCCTAGCATCTCTACTTAACTTCCCACTTTGTCCAGTGCAGAGGTTGGGGTCTTCTTGGAGAATGATGGTGGTTTGAGATAACCTTCATTAGGGGGTGATTCTGGTTGCAGCTGCATTTCCAGATGTGGCTTATTTACCAGGAAAACTTAAATGGCACCTGACATTTATTCATTCTTCAATGAATTGAGCGCCTACTGTGTTCCAGGTAATGTTCTAGATGCTAGGGATACTACGGTGAATGAAATAAACAAAAATGTCTATCCTTGCAGTTGTATGTCTGACAAATGTCTTTGTCTCTTGTCAGATAAACACCAGAAGCATTTTGCTTTTACCTGGCAGTGAGAGTAAAGCACCTTACCAACTTGTCATGGGGCTTTTCTAGTTCCGTTCCACCATTTGGTATGCAAAAACCTTGACTTTCCCACCACTCCACAGAACGTTCCCGAATACTGTGTCATACTGAGAGAATATGGAGAGCAGGAACCAGATTGGCTGGGTTCCAATGCTATCTCTACCGCTTTCTAGCTGCAGGAGTTTGAACAGGTTACTTAACCTCTCTATGCCTCTATTTTCCTGTCTGTAAAATGTAAAATCTCATAGTATTTTGGGGAGGATTAAAGAAGTTGATATTTGTAAGATGTTTTAGTGCCTAAAGAGGTAAATTTCCCCAACAGTGGTTTGCATTTAGTGAGAAGCCAAGACTTCACATTGCCATGTCGGCTTCCACTTTTCCCTAAGAAAAAAAAGCCAAAAAAAAAAAAGGAAGGGGTAGGATGTCATCATACTATTAAGGGTCAGTTGAGTTGCTGCTACTAAATACAGGCAGAAAGAAATTGGGTAAGTCCCATGTTCCCTCCTATTATCATATCCAGTAATAAAAATTAGTGAAATATTAATACAGGACAATCCAGGCAAGACCACTAAGGGTTCAATTTTCTTAAGAATGAAGATTTAGGTAACTCTACTAAGTAAAACACATTGAGCATTGAGGTACAGGCTGCAGACAAAGGACTGGAACAGGAGAGGGTAGGCGTTATACCAGCTATTGCCTTGTGGCCAGAAGTATAAATGATGACAGTAGACTACATATTTCCTTAACTGTTGTGACATAAAAATATGGGAGGAAAAGTGCATGTGAATATTAAATAGCCAATAGATTTTTTTAGGAAGGGCTTCCCAGGATCTGGATGCTGCCCCCAGATTTGGAGAATTTGCCATCATGTGAGCCTTGTGGGAAGCAGGTTCCTCCCTCCTGCTAAACAAAAGAAAAGGTCAGATCCTTCCTTCTCCTGAGCCCTGGCTGCTGGGCTAGGGGCACACAGTCTAAGCTTGGCCAATCAGACCTCCCTACCTGGTTCTTTGAATCTTGAGTCAGCAACTCGAAAAAGCAGGGTCAATTGAAATTCATTCTGGTGGTGCTGACAGAGCTTCCAGTATCCAGTGTAGTGGTACCATCCACAGCACTTATGTCCAGTAGTGACAACACAGAAGCCCAAATCAGACTGTTCTTCCACGAGGGGACCCTTGAAAGAAGTTCTGGTTGCCCAGTTTAACATGGATTCCAAGTCAGGTTCTCCAAGATTTTCATATCAGACTCTAGAGTCTGATAGTAGAAGATGGTAAGGTCTGATGGCATGAGATGCAAGGCTGGAGGATTTGAGGAGGGAGAAAGAAATTTCTAGAAGAATCAATGAGAGCTAATATCAGAAATGCAAGACAGCAGGGGTAGGTTTGTGACAGAAATATTTTTTAGGTTCCTGACTGGCATTAAAGCTCGCCATGGTATTTGTCACCCTTCTCCTCTCTGTCATAGGAACCCTGATTCCCCCCTCTTCACACAACTACAATAGCAGGTCAACTCTCTTCTAAACCTCCACGTTTGGAAAAAGAAAAGAGCAGCTGCACAGTACGGAAGCAGAATTCTGCTTTACAATTCAATATATTACAAAATATAATCCATTTTCCTTTGCCATTTCTACATAAACACTTCTATTATGCCCATAGAGGACAAAGGTTACCTTTTGAGGGAAATTATTCATGAGGGGAAAAAATTAGAATTTTGAACAAGCCATTTAGGTGACCTATAGAGATGTATGAAAATAGAACTTCAATCTGTGTTCGATGACTAATCTGAAAAGATGAAAACATAATCAAATTGCAGTAGAACTCTTCAATTTAGTTTAACCTTTGAGGCACCTGGTCGATGTTCTCTTAAAATTAATTTCATCCAGGCACTCTCCAGGGAATAGGGAGCAATAGAACTTATACTTGAACATATTCATGCACATTTATAAACAAACTGTAGTTTATTTACTTTTATGTTTTTCTCCCAACAAAGTGTTATAGATTGCTTATTAAGGTTTCTAAGCTTTAAAAAAATCTTTGAAGAAGAGGCCCCATTCTGGAAAAACTCAACAATTAGTGCTCCATCTTGAAGTACATCTGAAAAAAAAATTGACGAAAAATGTAAGATGGACTCTGCCCTTATAATTAAGCTAACTTGCAATGAGTTTTCTTTAACGTTTTAACAATTATGAGATTCTTGATTAGAAATTCATCAAAAAATGAATATCCAACAAGTTCAAAAAATACTCAGAACTTGCTAGTCTAATACTTATTTTGGGTTTATCCCTTCATTACTTTTAAACTATTAAAGAAGTATTAATTAAATAATTTGCCAGTGTGACAAGACCTTCCCACCTTTAGGAATAGGAAAAATTTAATAAATTGTCACCATTAACCAGAAATGATTGAATATATAATTTACCCAAAATTTAATGAAATAGCTGAACTGGGGAACAGTGGAAAGATGTGTTCCATGAAGAAAAAACGGACTAATTCATATGAGAATTATTTTAAAGGCATGCTTGGAACTCCTGCTTGATTAAGTTTAAGAAAGAGTAATATTGCCATGGACTGGCACAAGTAGAGGGAAGCAGGCACTCTCATACACAGCTGGCAGCAATATAAGTCAAGTTCAACTTTCTGGAAGGCAATTTGGCAACATATATCAAAAGTCATAATAACAGATGTCTCTATTGACCAAGACTTCCACTTTTCTTGGAATATATCTCTAGAAAATAAATAAAGGATGTAATAAAATTTCCACATTGATTACTGCATTGTTTAAAATTAAAGAAAATTGGGGACAATGAAAATGCCTAACAGTAAAGAATTGTTCAAATAAATGGGCTTTCCCTCTCCCACCCTCACCCCTTTCGGTCTATTCTTAATGTAGTGGCCAATGTCACCCAATTAACAAGTAATGACTTGATAGCCACGTCACTTCTGTGCTCAAAAGCCTCTAATGGTTCCCCTTACTCGAGGTCATAGCCAAATCTTTATCATGGTCTAGCGCCATATTTTACATGGTGTAGAGTTGTCATTTAAGTGGCTCTTCCTTATAAGTATATGCGATCGAGGAAACTCATGGTCCTCTGTCCCTTCTGATCTATTCTCTACACTACAAAACATGGACTACATCCAAAGTAGTCTCTTTTTCTAAAAAGTGATCGCAATTTCTGCAAGCTTAAAACCCATCAATGCCTTCTTATTTCTTTACATATCAAGATCCAAATCACTGACAGTCAAAGTTCTAGAACAGTGAAATATATTGTGAAATATATACAATGGAAACATATTGGGAGCCATGTATGTAAATTTGAGATTTTGTAGTAGCAATATTTTTTAATTTTAAAAGGCAGAGTTAATTTTAATACTGTAGTTTATTTTAGTTGCTATATTTAAAATATTATCTCAATATGCAATAAATGACTCAAAAATTATTAATGAGATGCCTTACATTCAGTTTTTCATATTAAGTCCTTAAATCTGGTGTGTATTTTACCCTTATAGTAGATCTCAAATTGGGCTAGCCACCTTTCACATGCTCCATAGACCCATGTTGCTAGGGGCCACTATATCAGTGCAGTTATGCAAGGTTGAGACTATGCTCTCCTCTTTAGCCTTCTCATAAGATTCATGCTGTAGATACATTTAACCTCTGGATTCTCAGTGTTGCTATTTTCTCTTTCCCAGTCCTTTACACATGTTGAGCTTTCATACAACAAATAATGTCAAGGAAGAGAAATAACCAGATTTTTAAATGAGCAAAAGATTTGAATAAACATTTCACCAAAGAAGAAATAATAAGCAAATGAAAAGATAACAACATTAGTTACTAAGAAAATGCAAACCAAAACCAAATAAATATTACTTCACAACCACTGGAATGGTTATAATTAAAAAGACAGACAATAACAAGTGTAGGTGAGGCTATGAGGAAACCAGAAATCCTCATATATTGCTAGTAGGATTGTAAAATGACATGCCTGCGTTGGAAAACAGTCTTGCAGTTTCTCAAATATTAAACAGAGAGTCATCATATGACCCAACAATTCCACTCATGGGTATCTACCTAAGATAAATGAATAAAGATGCATGTTTAGATAAGACAAATGTCTGTACAAGACTTGTAGAAGCAACCGAAATGTTCATCAATGAATAAACTAAATGTGCTATACCTGTACAATGCAATACCACTCAGCAATAAAAAAGAACAAAGCACTGAGACATGCTACGGCCCATGTGACCTTGGCCAGCTGCTGTGCCATTCTAAGATTGTACCATCCTGCATCTGCAAAGGATGGTACAATCCTTTGTCTGTTCAATAACAACTGCCCTTTCAAACTTATCAAGCAGCCTTGTACATCACGAGAGGTAGCATATAAGAACATGCTCTTTAAATGGCTTTCATCAAAAAGATGAAAGATATTAAATTTGGTGAGGATGTGTGGAAAAGGGAATCCTTGTAGGTTGTTGGAGGAAATGTAAATTATAATGGTAGAATAGCCATTATGGAAAATGGTATGGAGGTTCCTCAAAAAACTAAAACTATAACTACCATATGATCCAGCAATCCCACTTCTGGGTATATATCCAAAGAAATTGAAATCAATATGTCCAAGGGATATCTGAACTCCCATATTTATTGCAGCACTATTCACAATAGCCAAGATATGGAATCAACCTAAGTGTCCACCAAGGGTTGAATGGACAAAAAAAATGTGGTATATATATACATTGGAATACTACTATTCAGCCATAAAAAAGAAGGAAATTCTGTCATTTGTGGCAATGTAGATGAACTAGAAGGACATTATGCTAAGCGAAATAAGCCAGAAACAGAAAGACAAATACCACATGATCTCATTTATATGTGGAATCTAAAAAAGTTGAACTCTTAGAAGTACAGAGAGAATGGTGCTTACCAGGGGCTGGAGTGGGGGGAAAGAATGTAGAGTTGTTGGTCAAAGGGTACAAAGTTTCAGATACACAGGAGCTCTAAGCCTGAGTGAGCACATCAGAGTGACTACAATCAATAATAATGTATTGTACGTTTCAAAATAAGAGAATAAATTTCAAATGTTTCACCACAAAAAAAGGATAAGTGAGGCAATGGATATGTTAATTAGCTTGATATAATCATTCCACATTGTATACATATATCAAAACATCACATTGTACCCCATAAATACTTACAATTATGATCTGTCCATTAAAAATAGTCCCACCACAGATAGAGGAATAACATTATTCATCAGGCGTCGGGCAGATGGGAGGGGGGAGGAGGGGATGGGTATATACATACATAATGAGTGCGATGTGCACCATCTGGGGGATGGACACAGTTGAAGCTCTGACTCAGGGGGAGGGGAGGAAGGGAGGGCAAGGGCAATATACATAACCTAAACATTTGTACCCCCATAATATATGCTGAAATAAAAAAATAAAAAAAGTCCCACCCACAGTGTATGGGTGTTCCTATCTCTCTGTATCCATGCCACCATCTGTTGTTTTGGAACTTTTTGGTAAAAGCCATCCTCACTTGAGTTAGATAATATCTCACTGTGGTTTTGATTTACATTTCTCTGATGATTAGAGATGTTGAGCATTTTTTCATATATTTATTGGCCATTAGTCTATCTTCTTTTGAAAAGCTTCCATTCATGTCTTTTGCCCACCTTTTAATGGGGTTGTTTGATATTTTCTTGCTGATTTGCTTGAGTTCTTTGTAGATTCTGGTTTTTAGCTCTTTATTGAATGTATACCATGCAAATATTTTCTCCCATTCTGTAGGTTGTCTATTCACTCTATTGTTGACTGTGCAGAACCTTTTTAATTTAATCAGATCCCATTCATTTATTTTTGTTGCTGCTGTGATTGCCCTTGGGGTCTTCTTCATAAATCCTTTGTCTAGGCCCATATCCAGAAGAGTTTTTCCAAACTCTTCTTCCAGAATTCTTATAGTTTCATGCCTTACGTTTAAGTCTGCTATCCATCATCAATTAATTTTTGTGAGTGGTGAGAGGTGTGGATCCTGTTTCAGTCTTCTACATGTGGCTATCCAATTTTCCCAGCACCATTTATTGAATAAGGATTCTTTTCCCCAGTGTATGCTTTTCTCTGCTTTGTCAAAGATCAAATGGCTACAGGATGGTTTCATATCTGAGTTCTCTGTTCTGATCCATTGGTCTATGTCTCAGTTCTTGTGCCAATACAATGCTGTTTTGGTTATTACAGCCTTTACATTATTTTTTTAAAAATGCTCTTTAGTTAAAATGTTCCATGGATCCAGAGTTGCTAGTCATTGCCTTCCTTGCTGGTTTTCTTTTGCACTTTGCCCTAGCATTTAATTTAGTCCATGGGGATCTGCAAATTATCCCCCAGTTGCTGTAGGATAAGGAACTACTTGGTCCCTTTCAATTCAACTGAAGAAATGTACACTGAGTAGAGTCTATATAAAGGGCTCCACATGGCTAAGCACTTGATATACTTATTTCCTGAGTATCTTGAATGACTTTTCTTTAACAGCTGATCATAGTAGCATGATTTAAAATAAAATGTGTTATTGCTAAAGTTGACAAAAATCTAAGGAATGACATCTGTTCTCTTCTTTATGGTTTTCCTGTATTTTTTCAGTTTTCCACAAATATATATTGCTATTATATGTAGGGGAGAGCAGTGTTCAAAAAGAAAAAACTTTAATGCTTATTCTATTTTAGACCAACCATATATCACTAGTACTTTCAAAACACTAAGTAGTAGGCCTTATTATAAGAAATGTATATCTATTAATCCTCTCAACAATTCTGTGAGGTAGGTACTATGATTACCCCATTTTGAGGAAATAGAGACACAAAGATTAAGGAATTTACCCAGAGACACACTTTGGTTTCCAAATTCATGCTTTTCATTAGTATTCTAGGGAGAAAAAAACAAATGTGAGTGACTGCTATTACTGCCTAGTGTAAACCTTAATAATGAGATTCAGGCAATATGATTAAATATTGAGTCTATTTGAGTACAAAGTTTGAGGATGGCCACCCAGGAGGACACGGACTCCAAAAAGATGAGGTCAGTGCTTTTAAGTGGAGAGGTTTGAGGGTCATTTATATAAGACAAAGTCCTGGGAAGCTTAACAGGATTTCAACATTTTCTATACAAGGTTAGTGCATAGTTACATCAATTTGATTGGTTACAGGCAGTGTTTCCTTTTGGGAAGGGCATATTTAATATTCCACATCAAAGGGTCTTTTATCTCACTCAAGCATCTTTTATCTCAGGAGCCATCTTTTATCTGAGCTGGGAACAAGAAAATAAAGAAAGAAGTTAATGTATAACAAAAGATCAGTAATTAAGAGGTCAAGCTCCCTGACTCAGTCTCCAAAGTCAATCTTCCTCAGGGCCTAACAAATTTAAGAAGCCCCAAATAGCCTACTATTCATTTTCTTTCACACTAGTATGGCTCTAAGGGTCCAATTATACAAGCAGTTTCCCTTGGGAGCAAATTTTTTGTCTATTAAACTGGAAAATCCTGAAGGCAAAAACTATGTCTTAGCCATCTGCATTTCTGTTAGCTCTCGCCCCATAACAAACCACCCTAAAACTTATTTCCCTAAAAACTACAACTATCTACATCATCCACAATTCTGTGGGTTGGCAATTTGGGCTGGGCTTTTCTTCTGGTGGTCTTCTGCTGTACTCAGCTGAGCCATGTCAGTTAGCTGCTGGTCAGCTAGGTGTTTCAGCTTCTGGAAGTTAGCTGGCTGTCAGCTGGGGCAACAGGAGCCCCCAGGCCACAGGCCCTCATCATCCAGCAGGTTAGCCTGGGCTTCTTCTCATGACAGCAATGACAGGGTCCCAAGAGCCTCAAGAGTGGCTAAGCCCCAATGAGCAAGAGCTTTTCAGGTCTCTGCTTGCATCGTATTTGCTATTGATCCATTGGCCAAAGCAAATCACTTGGCTATGCCCAGAGTCAGTGTGAGAGGGGACTACTCAAAGGCACAGATACAGACAGGTAAATAATTTGTGGCCATTATACAATCTACCAATACCCTCATAACCAAACACAGAACCTAGAAAACAGTAGACATGAAATGAATGCTCATTGAACTGAATGCTACCTCTCCTTGATGAAAAATCAAGATACAACCAATAATCTCTTTCCTCTCAGAATTAAGAACATCACATCAGGCAGACAGAAGAGGCTAACTCTTCCATCCCTACTCAGAGGGATACCTCACCCTGGGGGTGATGGAGTCTATCACTTGACAGTCACCTCATAACCATGATCTTCTCAGCTTTTGGGATGAGGGGTATGTTCTTACTGGTAGCTGCTTCCCTAAAGCTCTTAGAATCCTAGGACTTGCTCTTATCAATGGCTCCATAATGCTGTCAAGGGGAACTCTCCTTCTCCCCGAGCTTCTTCTGTCTCCCTCAGAGACACCTCTATGGAGCAGCTCCAATTATCAGCCCTGCTCGCCCTCTAGTGGCTTCTTAAGGTTGTGCAGCCCTTTGAAGAAAAGTGCTGGAGGCCTTCTACATTCTCACCAGAAGAAGCACTTGTGTGTGTTTTAGGTCAGTGGTTTTCAACAAGAGGTGGTATTTTTCCCCCAGTGGACATTTGACAGTGTCTGGAGACATTTTTGGATGTCACAACTAGGGGAAGGGTTCTGGCGTCTGGTGGATAGAGGCACAGGATGCTGCTAAACATCCTACATTGCACAGAACGGCCCACTCATGAAACAAAATTATCTGGTCCAAAATGTCAACAGTGCCACAGCTGAGAAACCCTGCCTTAGATTCAGATTGAGCCTTCATTTGTCCTAAGGATGCACCCACAGGCCCACTCAAGGTTGTTACATGGATGGATCACCCCCTCTGGAAACAGCCTCTAGGAAACAACCCTGAATTCTCAACATGCAACTTAAATCTCAGGAACACTTCGTGGAGCATCCCAGAATTCCCCTGGTTAGACAGACAAACTAAGCTTTAAATAGGAGCTTGGTTACATGCAAGATGATCTTATTGTCTCCTTCTATTATCTCTGCTCAATCCTGCTGATTATGAGAGTAATTTTCTCGGGAAAGAGAAGTGCTTAAAAGTTTTTGTTGTAAGCCAATTAACACCCCAGGAAATAAAAATGGCTTCCAATGGAGAACTGCATTGTGGGACTTCTGGGTGAACCCTCAGAAATCTTTAATAAAACGTATATTAGTCGCAAAGAATAAATGACAGCCATCCAGTTTTAACAAAATAACACTTGTTCCATAGACAAGAGAATATGAATGTCAGAGAGAACACCAAGAGCAGAGGGAATGAAATCTACGAAGACGTTGATGGCTGTGGCAGCTCCCGTGTACAAAAGCTACAGGAAATGAAAGCCTTCACTCTAGGCTTTTTAGCAATGCTAATTAGAGGAGAGTGGCTGACATTTCCCTAGCATGAAAGATAAACTAAAATTTGCTGAGGAATTTTACTTCTAAAATTTTCTCAGAAGAATCCAGTGGTAAAGGTGCTTTATATTAACCCCAGCCTTTATTCCTTACCTGCTCACTTTCTTAGGCTCCTTTATGCTAGTAGCTAGGCAAATCCTTGCTCATTATTTTGAGCTCCTTGTTGAAGAGTGAGACAGAGAGGGAGAGAAGAAAACGAAGTGCTTATGAGCTCCTGCTGCTCTTTGCTTTACTTCAATACCCTTTCTCCACCTCTTGCTAGGTCCTGAGGCTTCCAAACACCCTCCTCTCCCTGCCTTTCATTTCCATCTCCTCTCTTCCTCCTGTTTTCCTCACCCTTGCTGCTGGACCCCAGAGCCCCTGGGCAGACAGATGGGGGGGGTGGGAATGGCAAGAACCCTAGATATGGCATGGAGATATGATCAGCCTTGGGGACAAATGTGCATGCTACCTCCACACCCCCGACCCCCACCCCAGTGTTTGTTGTGTGGCCCAAATTAGGATTTGGAGCAAAAGGCTCTCTGCTTTGGTCATTCTCCTGATGCAAGGCCAGTTCTGGGATTTGGACCCATCCAAAGAAGAGCCAGGAGTCTGTCCCCAGCCCTTGGCATTATGAATCTAGCTTCCCATGTGGTACTTATTTTCTAGTATCTGCCGAGCTGCTGCCTGTGACCGGTGAGACTGCTCCAAGGTTTTCCAGACCTTGCCTGAGTAAGCCATGGAGCAGGAGTAAAGTAGCACCCAGGATCAGGCCTTAGAGGAAGAGTTTCTCAAGAATTTTCCCTATGTGATTCCTGATTGGGATTCCTCCACTGCTGGTTCTTATTCCAGAGGTTTCTTACTTAAGAGGAAAGAATTTAAGGAACAGTGAGGCTGGGCTCTCTGTCCAGGGCCAGCAATCACCTTTGGCCAAAATTCATTAATTTCCAGGCTGTCACAATAAGGTCAGAATCCCTGTGTCAAGTGGTAGCTAGGGAGTGGAAAGGATAAACACAGCTGACACACTCAGACAAAGGGGTGACCTGAATGTACACTGAAAGCAACATAAGCTTTTGAGTCATAAAAAGCTCTTTATTAAGAGCTCATTCTGTACTAGACCCTGCACTAAGCACTTTATAAACATTTTTCTCACAGGCTAGCTGTGTGACCTCTGGTAAGGTGGTTAACCTCTCTGTTTCTGTGTCCTTTGCCAGGTAGAATTGCAGAGTTGTTCTGAGAATTAGTTGAAACAACATATGGAAAGTTCCTGGCACAGGGTAGGTGCCCTAATCAGTTAGGCTGCTGTAACAAAATACTATTGACTGAGTGGCTTCAACAACAGAAATTTCTTTTCTCACAGTTCTGGAGGCTGGATGTCCAAGATCAAGGTGCCATTTGATTGAGTTCCTGGTGAGGACTCTCTCCTTGGAGTGTAGGCAGCCACCTTCTTGCTATGTCCTCACATGCCTTCCCTTAGTGCATGCTTGGGGAAAGAGGCATTTCTCTCTCTTCCCCTTCTTATAAGAACGTTAATTCCATCATGAGGGCCCCACCCTCATGACCTCATCTAACCCTAATTACCACTCAAAAGCCTGGAGGTTATGACTTTAACATGTGAATTTTGGGAGACACAAACGTTTAGTCCATAACAGAAAACAGTAAAAAAAAAAAAAAATGGTAGCTATCATTTACTATTAATTTTTCAATCATCTTCTACATGATTTTCAAAAAGATATCTGCTGATGGAAAGATATGAGTCTGTAAAATTTTAAGAAATTTAGTTAAAGGGGAATAAACATCCTCGTTTGTTTTCATGGAATGTAGAATACGGTTTTTCATGTAATATGGGCTCTTTTAGGCTCTTAGAGGCCATCTAATCTGCACTCCCAGATTAGATGAGGTAATATTAAATTAGGGTGAGGTAATATTAAATTTTCTCTCTCTCAGTCAATTACACCCTTTACCCCACCATGTGCCAGTAGCATGTCTGGTGAAAAGAACATCAAGTTGGGCCTCAGGAGATCTGGGCTCTGGACCAAACTCACTGCTACTTGGGGTTTCAGTTCCCCATCTGTAAGGCTCCTTCTACCTTTAACCTTTTGCACTCAGATGGTGAGTGTGACTCGACACAGTTAGCAAAAATTATAGAGATTAAAATTACTCTTTGAATGTATCAATAATTTGGAATATAAAAAAATCCAAATAAATAAGTTTGTATGAAAAGAAACTCCAGTTTTTTATTCTACTGCCATGCTTTGTAAAATCTGGGGTATTTAAAAAATTAAATCCCGAGTAGAATAAAGGAATCGAGAAAAAAAGCAAGTGAGTGCAAAGAGTTAATATTCTGTATTGCTTTAAGAAACAAGATCCTAAGATCCAAAGTGGTTACAACATTCATCTTAACATGGTGTCTGTTCTAGAGTGGGCCCCCTTTCCAAATGTCCACCATAGTTCAAAGAGCAACAAGACCCATGACTAACCATTAAGTCCAGCAAACACTAATAGAACTCCAACAGTGTTCTTGATGGGTTCAAATATTTCGAAATTTCTATTTTTTTTTTTTTTTTTTTGAGACAGAGTCTCACTTTGTTGCCCAGGCTAGAGTGAGTGCTGGGGCGTCAGCCTAGCTCACAGCAACCTCAAATTCCTGGGCTCAAGCAATCTTCCTGCCTCAGCCTCCCGAGTAGCTGGGACTACAGGCATGCGCCACCATGCCCAGCTAATTTTTTCTATATATATTAGTTGGCCAATTAATTTCTTTCTATTTATAGTAGAGACGGGGTCTCACTCTTGCTCAGGCTGATTTTGAACTCCTGACCTTGAGCAATCCGCCCACCTCCCAGAGAGCTAGGATTACAGGTGTGAGCCACCGCAACCGGCCATTCCGAAATTTCTTGAGCACCCATTGGTTTGTGCCTTTAACCAAGCCTGTGTATATACACTCCTCTTACTTAACGTCTGCTTTCTTAGGCCACTATTGAACCACAGTGGAAAAGGGTGTAAATTTCAGTGTGGGTACATGGAAGTTTGCTTTCTTGGAGCCAAATATCATCTCTTGCTTTATCACTCAAACATAATATATCATCTTTATGATGAAAAGTGAAAATGGGACACAAAAGAGAAAGCTGTGTGGCTGAAAGAAGCCTTGTGCATTCACATTTATATAATGTATAATGTAAAAGACGGTATCTGGCATAAACCTTATAACACCTCTCCTACAATGTGCAAAAATCCGGGAAGCAGGAGTATGGTACTTCAGGTTCCCAGTTTTCAGATCTGGAAAATGGGGCTAAAATTGTGGACCTCAAATGGAAGTTGTAAAAATAAAAATACATTCGACTCAGATGTATTCACTAAGCATCTAGCCTGTGTCCCGCCATGCTGGGCCAAGAAAGAGGCAAGAAAGTCCTAGTGTCCTCAGTCACAGATGGCAACCTCTGTCCTCTCGCCACAAGCAGGAGTGAGCAATCTTTTCAGACACCATCAAGAATCCATTTGCACCAGAGAATTCGTGAAAATGTCCCGACCGTGTCCTGAGGAGATAAATAAGGAATTTACATTGCACAGCACACAGCACACAGCACGTGTGTCAAAAAAATTCCCTAGAAATCCCTTTCCCCAGATCTTTGCTCTGAACCATGCAAGTCCCCACTCCTCTTTCCTCCAGCTCCTACGCCACCACCTACCCTGCTTATGGGGAAGATTTTTGCCCTGTCCTGGCCTCTCAGATCAGCCTTGCGTAGCCCTACCCAATAATGAGACTTGAAGTGAGGAATCGTGTTTTATACATAAGTAGCACAACGAAAAGCACCTTTATAAAGATCCTCCTTTCTCTCTGCAATAGCAGGCTGGGGGTGGGAGATGCAGAGAGCAGGAGGTGCCCCAATGCCTGACCCTCGGCAAAATGGCGTTTCCACAGCTAAGGAATGCTACCTGTTGGGGGAGATTACTCAAGACTGGAGAAAGGGGCTGAGACAGGGCTGAAATCTTCCCCGGAAGGGAGGGGAGGAGCCTGGGGGGGATAAGTGGGGGCTAGGCTGGAGCTGTGAAATTGAATGACTAAGAGGGGAACTTGGGAAGAGGCATTTATAGAGATTTTTAGAGAGACACAAGTGTGTTGTACAATGCACTTAAGGTCCTGGAATAGAGTATAAATTTTATGTAAAATGAGGAATCTGAAATAAGGTGTTGCTTTTTTCTTTCTTTCTTTTTTTAATCTACCTTCTATTGGCTTTAATTTCCCTAATTTTTTTTATTTTTTTTATTTCAGGATATTATGGGGGTATAAACATTTTGGTTACATGAAATGCATTTGCTTCCCTCAAGCCAGGGCCACAAGCATGTCTTTCCCCCATACAGTGTGCTCCATTTCCATTAGCTGTGGGTTTACCCTCCCACTCTCTCACTGCCCCACCTAACCAGCACGCAGTGAGTATTAGTATCATGTGAGCACCTTAGTGTTGATCAGTTTGTACCAGTTTGATGGTGAGTACATGTGGTGCATGGTTTTTCCATTCTTGTGATAACTTACTTTGGAGAATGGGCTCAATCTCTATCCAGGATAATATAAGAGGTGCTAGATCACCACTGTTTTTTATAGTCAAGTAGTACTCCATGGTATGCATAAACCACATTTTATTAATCCACTCATGCATTGATGGGCATTTGGGTTGTTTCCACGTCTTTGCAATTGTGAATTGTGCTGCTATAAACATTCGAGTGCAGATGTCTTTATTATAGAATGTCTTTTTTTTCCTTTGGATAGATGCCTAGTAGTGGGATTGCTGGATCAAATGGTATTTTTATTTTTAGCTCTTTAAGGTATCTCCAAATTACTTTCCACAGGGGTTGTACTAATTTGCAGTCCCACCAGCAGTGTAGGAGTGTTCCAATCTCTCCACATCCACGCCAGCATTTGTTATTTTGGGACTTTTTGATAGAGGCCATTCTCACTGCAGTTAAGTGATATCTCATTGTAGGCGTGAAAACTTAAGAATTCTGGAAGAAAACGTGAGGAAGATTCTTTTAGACATCTGCCTAGGTAAAGAATTTATGAAGAAGACCCCCCAAAGCAATCACAGCAGCAACAAAAATAAACACATGGGACCTGATCAAATTAAAAAGCTTCTGCACAGCCAAGGAAACTGTCCTTAGAGCAAATAGACGACCTACAGAATGGAAGAAAATATTTGCTTTCTACACATCTGATCAAGGGCTGATAACAAAAATCTATATAGAACTTAAGAAAATCAACAAGAAAAAAATCAAACAATCCCATCAATAAATGGGCAATGGGAATGAACAGAAATTTCTCAAAAGAAGACAGAATAATGGCCAGCAAGCATATAAAAAAGTGCTCAACATCTCTAATCATTAGGGAAATTTTTTCTTTCTTTTTTCACATGACTGGATAACAATTCATAAATGTCTCCCACACTGGAATGACTCTCACCACCACCCCCAAATAGCCTGTGCGTCTTTCAAAGCTCTGATCAATCTCTATCTGCTCTATAAAGCCTCCTCCGACCTTCCAGCCACAATGGCACTTCCCTTGTCTCAACTTAGAGGTATAATTTGTATGGTTGAGCTGCCATCTTTGGGTTCTGCCTCTCCTGCCATCCATCCAATATGCAGTTATGCATCACTTAATGCATGGGATGCATGCTGAGAAATGCATCATTAGGCAATCTTGTAGTTGAGTGAACATCATAGAGTGTACTATACACCTAAGCTATATGGCTGCATGGTATAGCCTATTGCTTCTAGGCTATGCACCTGTACAGCACGTCACTGAATACTGAATACTATAGGCAAGTGTAACACAGTGGTAAGTATTTGTGTATCTAAACACAGAAAAGGCACAGTAGAAACATGGTATAATGATATTATGGCACCGCCATATATGCGGTTCATTGGTGATTGAAATGACGTTATGAGGCACATGGCTGTATTTTTATCAAAGTCATCTTTAACAGTTTTCATCACATCATTATCTCTACTCAAAAAAATTTGACTGGCTCCTCTCTGCCAACAGGTTTTTTTTTTTTAATTGAAAGAAATAAGTCATTTCTGATTATGAAAAATGTATTCTGCAGATACTGGCTCAGTACCTCCCCTATAAATGCATTTTCCCAGAGCAGGAGTGAATGTGGCAAGCTGTCACACTTCGTGCCTTCCTTCTACTCTTTCACAGCTTTGGCTGCCAATTCAAACACAGCCTCCAAAACTCCAGAGCCACAGGGGCAAAACTTCAGGCTACATATTAGCATTTTTCAAACCCTCGTGTAGGCCGACAATCAAATAGCTACTCACTGTATCAACCACAGAAGTATGCAAATGTTTTTAAAAGGATTCTAAACGCCCTTTGGAAGGAATCACTCTGTAACTTTCATTGTTGGACCTTTGTAACTGCCATTTCATTTCTTTTTTTTTTTTTTTTTAATAAAGACAGGATCTCGCTTTTGCTCAGGCTGGTCTCAAACTCCTGACCTCAAGCGACTCTCTCACCTTGGTCTCCCAGAATGCTAGGATTACAGGGATGAGCCGCTGTGCCTGGCCTATAACCGCTATTTCAACCTTCCCAAACCTATTGACCCAATCTAGTCACACACTCCCCACCACAGGGCTTTCCTGAAAGTTTATCAAGTTTATCCTAACATTGGGTGAATATTCAAAGAGGCTGGAACCAAAATTATAATTGATTAAGGCAATAATTTCAACCCTAACTGCACACCAGAATCTCCAGTGCCCTCTCTGAGCCAATTGATTCAGGATTTCTGGGGCTGGGGACTTGGACATCAGCATTCAGATTCTAAAGCGTGGCCGGGGTTGGAAATCATTGCATTAAAGGGACTGCCTCTTGCTATCTCAGTAGAAAGGGGGCATGCCCAGGCCAGCTGGAGGGACTTTGTAAGCCATGTGAGCACACCAGTTCCTGAGAAGGGTGGCAAGAGCAAGAAAGGATGCCAGCCTCGGAGAACCTGGGTGCCACACCGGGGACTGAAGTAGTGACATACCCAAGAGGAGAAAGATTTGTGTACCTGCAGGAAAGAAGTCACCCCGGCCACATATGCCGCCTCCTAGAGGAGCCAACCACATTTCTACAGGGAGATAAATGCACGGAATCTTTCTGATATTGAGAGAATCACACAGCAGCAAGGGGAATTGGTTACACTTCCCTACAACACTATCATGCTGAAAAGAAAAATCTATATGATTTGTAATTCTGTAGGGAAGCCCTGTTGTTCTCTGACCTAATTTAAACCGTTATTAAATTACTTCTTCTCAAATTGAAATTGAGAACAGAAAAGACTTTGCTGAATGGCCATGTCTTAACATTGATTTTTTTACACCAACCACTCCCGACTCTGGGGCCACGCTCCCAGCCTGCGTTTTCAGGGAGATTCTGGGCAAACATCAAAGAACAAACACAACCCTAAATGGTGAAATTGAAACTATTTGTCAAGCTTTAGCTCAATACTCTAGGTGACATTAGGCAACAGACCAAAGATGACTCAACTCTGGTAATTAAAAACAATTTCAATTGTCAGAAAATGGTATATTTTAATTGTTTTGGTAACTTTCTCTATTTGCAACATTTAAATAGTTTTTGCAACATCTAGATATTTCTAAAACTTGAATCTAGTTGTTGACAAAGTACAACAGAACCTTTACATTCCTGGGGGATGTGAATTCTCAAATTGACAAATACTATACAAATTCTAATTTCCTTCATAACATACAATAAAAAATAACTGGGTAACGTTAAGCCTACTGGATTCGATGCCGAAGAGAGAAAAACAAAATATTGTGGCTCCCCTTGTCCTTAAAACTCAGGGTCCCAAGACTATCAAATTCCTATTTCTGTCCAGCTCCCCCAACCACCCAAACCGCACCCCACATACTCACCTTGCTGGCCTGTCCAAAATCCAGCCCAGAGCAGAGCCAGTTTTCCATGTTATCCTTGGTTCTCTTGCCCCCATATTTAACTACATTCTCCCAAATGGTGGAATGCTCCTGCTCTGCTCTTCTTAGTATATCAGCATTGGGCATTTGAAATAGGGGCACACCACATTTCACAGGACCACTTTTTCACCTCCACTCTCCCACTATGTTCATTCTTTTGCCCACCAGTTGCACAGCAAACAATATACATTTGTATAGATACATATATATGCATCCACATACATGCATGTACATATCTGTGTATAAATATATGTGTGTGTGTATATGTATGTGCATCACTGTGGTCAGTGAAAGAAAATAGAGAATCCTTCCTCTCCACAGATTTCCCATCACCTCAACCCATTACTAGTGCATGGTTGTGATAAAGAGTTAACAGGAACAAACATATGGGCACAGACAAAACAAGATACCCATTCCAGTACCATGTATCAACCAACCAGCCAGTGGCCTTTGAAACCCCAAGACTCCAAAGACACATAATTCAAATTCTTATGGCCCCAAACACTAGATTATCAGCTCCCATTGTGTGGAACGTCCAGGGTGGCAGTATGCATGAAATGAGGCCCAGAAACCCAAAGCAGAAGACAAGCCCCTCTCTGCCTTCATTGGCCTTGTCATGCAAAAGATGGACGCTTTGTCCATAGCTTTATTCACTTTCTGTGATTCTCCTGCCTGGAATCTCAGCATTACCAGATCAAACCATAAACTTCTGACATTGTTACCTTGAAAATGAACGTTGGGATTAGGGGAGTGGGAAGGCAAGGGAGGGTGACTCCAAAGAGAAAGAAGGAAGGTACTTTCTTAGATTCAGAGAAACTCAGGCTGAAGGTTCTTATTGGACTTTTGTGGCTCACAACGACCTCAAATAAGTGGCTATCCAACCACCATCAATGCCTTCTGAAGCAGCCCATCCAACTTTCTGACTATTTTACTCATCAGATACATAAAAATAAGTCTAGACTGTAAGCCCCACAAGGGCAGGGATCTTAGCCTGTGTTGTTCACTGATGGGTCTCAAGGGCCTAAACAGTACCAAGCACAGAGTAGCCGCTCAAAAAACATTTGTCAAATGAACAAGTATCTCTCAGGGGCTTCCTGCAATGATTCTATTTCTACTCTGGAAAAGTCAAAAGAAATCTATTTTTCTTCACTATGACAGCCCAACAAATATATCAAGACAACTATCGCATTACCCCTCTCCAAACCCCACTATACGTGTTTTTTTCTTTTCTGAGTTTAACATCCCTGGTTCATTCAACCATTTCTTACAGAATGGATTTCCAGTCCTCCAACAAAGATTTATTGGATGTCTGTTATGCAGTCCCACTGGGGAGAGGTGAGACCATCAAAGACTTCTAGGTAATATCTACCCCATTCATCAGAGTCTGGTTCTGTCATCCAGTGCACTGTCCTAATTTGTTCACCAAATGGCTAGCAGGAATCCAGATAAACACTATCTACTATTTTGCCCCAACAGAGCTGTCTGGCTACCTTATCCAAAAGAATAAAGAGGAGGAAGAGAAGGATGAGAAGAGGGAAGGAAGAAAGGGAGGGAGGGAGAGAGGGAAGAAGGAAGGGAGGGGATAATAGGTGGGAAGGCCCAAATTATTTTTTGAAAACAACAAACATATAAACAAACAATGGTACCTTGATTCTTTAAGAGAAAGGCCATGAATTTCCCAAACTATAGACTGATGAATTTGATATTGATTTTAAGCCAGAAGTCGGCAAACTTTTTCTCTAAAGTGCCAGAGAGTAACTATCAGAGGAAAAAAAATGAGGCTACCCTGGCCCTACTCCAATTCTTCATGCAGTGGTTCTCAACCTTGGTTTCACATCATAATTGCTTAGAGATCCTCTGGAAAAGATGAATCCCTGGGTCCCCACCCCAGGGAACAAATTTAACTGGTCTGGGATATAGGCTGAGCACCAGAATTTTTCACGTTTCCCCCAAGCGATTCTAATGTGTAGCCAGGGCTGAGGACCACTGCAATCACGCAAATTCCTCAGGGCTCAACACATCTCTTCTTAAGAGCTCACAATCTTTTTTTTTTTTTTTCTTTTAAACCCATTCTAGAATATTGCATCTAGCCCTCCATTCATTTTTGAAAATCGAGTTTTGTTGGCACACAACCATGCTCGTTCACCTACAAATTGTCTGTGGCTGCTTTAGCATAATAGTTTCTCTTTGGAACTTTAGAGAAAAAGTTTGCTGACCTCTGGCTTAGAATCAATATCAAATTCACTAGCCTATAGTTTGGGGGATTCATGGCCTTTCTCTTAAAGGATCAAGGCACCATTGTTTATTTATATGTTTATTGTTTTTCCAATATTTGGACTTTCTCACCTGTGATCCTCCTAGACTCCCTCATCATCCCCACAATTACTTAAGGAAGCCTAGCAATATTCTTACAATATCACCTATCACAGCGCTGAAAAGGATAATGAATTGACGTTATTCTAATTTTGAGTGTATATAACAGAAAACCTTTTAAGGTTGCCTGCGATGGCATTTAATAATTGTCATGTACACAAGATTATTGACCAGAATGAGTGTGTGTTTTATAAGTGCTTATGTATTTCCTATGTGAGCATTCCACCTACCATGTGCAGCCAAGCTTCCTACTCTACTCTCTGAACTTGCAAGTTATTAAAACCCAAGGCCGGGTGCAGTGGCTCACTCCTATAATCCTAGCACTCTGGGAGGCCGAGGCGGGCAGATAGCTCGAGGTCAGGAGTTCAAAACCAGCCTGAGCAAGAGCGAGACCCCGTCTCTACTATAAATAGAAAGAAATTAATTGGTCAACTAATATATATAGAAAAAATTAGCTGGGCATGGTGGCTCATGCCTGTAGGCCCAGCTACTCGGGAGGCTGAGGCAGGAGGATAGCTTGAGCCCAGGAGTTTGAGGTTGCTGTGAGCTAGGCACTCACTCTAGCCTGGGCAACAAAGCGAGACTCTGTCTCAAAAGAAAAAAATACAAAAACCCAAGATTATCACATATAACATGTAATTTTTATATACGATGTCTACCATTTAGTATATACTATATGGTATTGATATAGTTTGGATGTTTGTTCCCTCCAAATCTCATGTTGAAATCTGATGCCTATCGTTGGAGGTGGAGCCAAGTAGGAGGTGTTTGGGTCGTGGGGGTGGATCCCTCACCAATGGCTTGGTGCCCTCCCTACAGTAATGAGCGAATCCTCACTCTATGAGTTCACTCAAGAGCTGGCTGTTTAAAAGAGTCTGTCCCCTCCTCCTGTCTCTCTTGCCCGCTCTCTTGACTTGTGACACACTTTCTCCCCTTCACCTCCCGCCATGAGTGGAGGCTTCCTGAGGCCTTCACCAGAAGCTGATGCTCGTGCCATGCCTCTCATGTAGTCTACAGAACCAGGAGCTAAGTAAACCTCTTTTCTTTGTAAGTTACCCAGCTTCGGGTATTCCTTTATCGCAGGGGTCCTCAAACTTTTTAAATAGGAGGCCAGTTCACTGTCCCTCAGACCGTTGGAGGGCCAGACTATAGTTTAAAAAAAACTGTGAACAAATTCCTATGCACACTGCACATATCTTATTTTGAAGTAAAAAAACAAATGGGCAAAAACACCTGCATGTGGCCCATAGGCCGTAGTTTGAGGACGCCTGCTTTATAGCAACGAAAACTGACTAAGACAGGTGTATAAGAGGCAACATATGTCTGTGAGGCAGATATTGTTGTTCTTGCATTGTCTCTTGGGCACTTTTGGATTTCACTCTGTAGGTGTTTCTAAAGCTTATGAGCAATGATCCATGGAAAATGAATCCTAAAATAAAAGTGCATTTTACCGACCCTTTAGGCATGAAGAATATATGGGAAGACATCTGTAAGAATATCCACCCACACCTTTACTTACATTATTACCTACATTGTTCCCATATTGCATAATAATCTGAATTTCTGAGATCATTCAGCATGACACAGTGGTAGCATAGAAGGTGCACATGGATCACATGTATCCAGAGCATTTGTAATTATGTATAATCCATACACATGCACCTAAATCCCAAGTGAATTAGAACTAGTGATAGTTTTCTCTATCACCTGCGCAGGTAATGAGGGCTTTCATATAGTTTCGCTTTCATGGGATGTTGATAAGCCCTAGAAACTTCCACAGCCAGAGAAACTGCATCAGAGCATGGACCTGCTTCATTCACAGACTTGCTTGGTCCTAATAGCTTGCAAACTCAGAGGACACAGCACTGAGCTAGGCTGCTGAAAAGCCCTTAGATATTAAGTGTGTCATCATGCCTCCCATATGAGAATCACCCTCATCTCAGTCAATCAGCCTATGAAGAAAATGGAACCATTAACTGGAATAGTAAAATCTGAGAAAGCATTTTAATGCATTTACTGTATGAAATGTTTTCACCATTAGAAAGCCCTTTGATTGAGGGGAAGAAAATTGCTGAGAATTTATAAAGGCTAAATGATCTTCAGAGATACTGACCTAAACCTTTTACTAGCTTGATTTAAATCACAAGTAATGAATGACTGTAGAGTGGACTCCAACACAACATATATACAATTTATTAATGTATGTTCTGGAAAAAAAGATAGAGGAACCCATTTCGATTACCTTAAAGGCACAAATATTCAAAATATCCAATGGCACCTATGTCTGGTCTTGGCGTGGCTGAGAAAGCTTCTGCTAGTATCATCTCGCCTAAACTTCCATCTCATTACTCAGTGGTGTCTGGCCCTGTTTCCCAGTTCCTCAAGTTGTGACAGACTACATCATTGTACATTTCTGGAAATCCACTTCAAATGATTGCAAAGGGCTATTGATGTACTTTCAGTGTTGAGTGGGGTTTTTTTTGGTGTGTGTGTGATCAGTTCTTTTTAAAAAAACAATCCATCCATGGTGGATCTGTGGTATTTTTTCTCAGCCAAAATATTTAATTAACCAGAAGACCCCATTTCCATATGTAGCATAACAAAGCTTAGTATATCAAGTCACAGAAAAACAATTGTTCTGATTCCATCCCTGAGCAGTCAAGATCATACCCTGTTCTCTCCCTTACCACAATGTGCTATGTCCAAGATGACAATGGGGGCAGGAGGATTTGACCCCAGCCCATCACCACTCCTCAGGTAAAATTGGCAGAGGTGGAATTTGACCCTGGCCCACTTCACAATAATATTTCAGATTATGTTTTAAATGCACCAAGGCTGCTTGCTAATTAAAAGAAGTCTAGGATAACTCTTTTAATAAAACAATCAATCACCTGATACTCTCTTTGGTCAAATCCAGAGTTAAACAGAATCACCATGCGACCCAGCAATTTCACTCCTAGGTATATACCAAAAAGAAATGAAAATATATGTCTACACCAAAACTAGTAATGGCAGCATTATTCACAATAACTAAGAAGTAGAAACAACCCAAATGTCAACATACTGGTGAATGGATAAACAAAATGCGGGGGCTGGACACAGTGGCACATGCCTGTAATCCCAGCACTTTGGGAGGCCAAGGCAGGAGGATGACTTGAGATTAAGAGTTCAAGACCAGCCTGGGCAACATAGAGAGACTCTGTCTCAAAAAAAAAAAAAAAAAAAAAAAAAACAGTGCCAAGAGCGAGGAGAAGCAAAGCCACCAACACCAGGAAGAGAAAGCCCTTCCTCCTCCAGAGTCTGCCCAGCAGCCTCTGCCAATCAGCTTAGCACCATGCCAGCAGGCAAGGCGGAAATCTCCCAGCAGCGCGATCAGTGCAACAAAGGCTGCATTTGGAGCTGAGGGGCAAGAGGTTGATAATAACAGCTGTTCTTTAAATAAGAAACAAATGTGTGTTCAAGCAATTTTGGAAAACCCTGTTTAACACACCACCCTCATACTACACGTTATTAGCGGTGCTAAGATGTCCTGTGGAAACGAAGCTTATTTAACTCAGCTCGGCATAGCATTTCCAAAACTCACTTGATCAACACAATTCTGTGCCTCCTGATCATGAACACCCCACCAAATACTGTCTGGGAACCCCCTCCGAGTGTGGCACGGCCACGCCGACACACAATAGCCGGAACAGGAGAGAAGCCACGCGGTCGGAGAGCAGCTCGTGTGCCTTCGCTGAGTCACACGGAGCCCGTCTGCTGCTTAAGGGATTCCTCTGGAACAGAATGCACACAAATGGAGTCATCTGGCCGGGCTCCCCCATGGCATCCTATCATTTTATTTACTACACGCAAACCATAAGCTCTGCAGACACTGTGGAAATACAGTTTATTTAGGCAACTAAAAATATCCCCCAAATGGCATTTAGCCATTGCTGCGTTTCCCAATTCTTCCTGGTTGCCCGGGCCCTGCTCTAAATTACCCCTTGCTGGTACAAGGAAAGGAGGGTAGGATTTACAGCCCAGAATTGATGGTGGAAGGGCCAGGGTCCTTAGAATGCCATAATCCTGCCTGGCCACTCACTCCATTTTTCCTTTTGAGGTTCCTAAGGGAGCTAGAAGCACAAAAAATATAACAGATCAAAATCAAAACACGGCCGGGCGCTGTGGCTCACGCCTGTAATCCTAGCTCTTGGGAGGCCGAGGCGGGCGGATTGCTCAAGGTCAGGAGTTCAAAACCAGCCTGAGCAAGAGCGAGACCCCGTCTCTACTATAAATAGAAAGAAATTAATTGGCCAACTGATATATATATATAAAATTAGCCGGGCATGGTGGCGCATGCCTGTAGTCCCAGCTACCCGGGAGGCTGAGGCAGAAGGATCACTCGAGCCCAGGAGTTTGAGGTTGCTGTGAGCTAGGTTGACGCCACGGCACTCACTGTAGCCTGGGCAACAAAGCGAGACTCTGTCTCAAAAAAAAAAAAAAAAATCAAAACAGTGTTTCCCTATCTGTCTGCTGGAAGGGGCAAAATGCAGCTAAGAAAAGGGTGAGCACATGTGGGCTGAGTGGGGGAAGAGCTCCTGCCTCCTTCAGTCATGGGTTCAAAACCCAGTTCACCCCATTTCTGGGAAGCTAGCCTCCAGATCCAACTGCTCGTGTATTATTCAAAATAACATATCTACAACATTACTCATGGCAGCAGAGCTTTCAATAGCAAAAGAATGGAAACAACCTAAGTGTCCATCGAAAGGGGACTGGTTGAATAAGCCATGGTACATCATGCAAAGGAAAACTATGCAGCCGTAGAAAAAGAATGAGGAAGTTCTCCAACTGCTGGTACACAGAGAATCCCAGGAAATATTGTTAGGTGGCAAAAACAAGGTGAACAGGAGTGTGTAGTATATTCTCTTGCATGTAACAAGCTCTTGCTTGAATTGGGAAAGATTTTTTAAAAAATCTGATAAAAGGGGTTACCATAGGAAGCAAGGAGGGACCAGGCAGATGTAAATAAGAAGGAACCAAACTTATCAGTCTATATTTTTAAAATATTGTCTTAGTTTTTGAAACATGTAAGCATATTATTACCAATTTGAAAGACTAAAACTCCCCAAAAAAAGAAAACAAAACAAGTCTGCCACTTGCTAGGTATGTGATCCTGGCCAAGTCATTTAGCTTCTGAATCTCAGGCTCCTCCATATGTAAAATGTCAGCAGTGGCATTGTATCTTGCACAGTTGTAATGTCAAATGTAATATTGTTGGTGAAAATGCCCTGCAATGGTGAGTTCTTCTTGAACTCATTCCCAAGCCTACACCCACATTTTTGTTAATCAGGGGTGATTTTCAAGGGTGATGAAGTAAATAGAGGCTCACAACACAGTTACCCATTTTCGTTCAGCTTATATATTTTGGAGATGCACACATGCCTCTCTAAATGTGGTTCTTTTCATTAACAAATGATAAATTAAAGCGGTGTCTTTCTGTATTAAAAGAAAAGTACATTTCCAAACATATACCCCCATTCCCATGATCCTCTCCACTAATATTATATACTTAATCTTTTCAATGTGATCTACCAGAAGCTTGATATTCCAAACCCTAATAAATTATCAGTGTTTTGATATAATAACAATTATTATTATTAGTGAGAATTCAAATATATAAAATATTCCTTTTTAACAAATACATATATTTTCATATACTCCAAATAGAAGGCTATTATTATTATTTTTTTTTTTTTGAGACAGAGTCTCACTTTGTTGCCCAGGCTAGAGTGAGTGCTGTGGCGTCAGCCTAGCTCACAGCAACCTCAAACTCCTGGGCTCAAGTGATCCTTCTGCCTCAGCCTCCCAAGTAGCTGGGACTACAGGCATGTGCCACCATGCCCAGCTAATTTTTTCTATATATATGAGTTGACCAATTAATTTCTTTCTATTTATAGTGGAGACAGGGTCTCGCTCTTGCTCAGGCTGGTTTCGAACCCCTGACCTCGAACAATCCGCCCGCCTTGGCCTCCCAGAGTTCTAGGATTACAGCCATGAGCCACCGCGCCCAGCCTAGAAGACTATTATTACAGGAAAGTACACACGATGCTTGTGTCCTTATGGCCTTGCTCAACTGTTAGGAAAGAACTGATAAATTTGTCAGGGAGGGGAACCAAAGAATTCAGAAGACATGAATAAGAGATGAAATGTATTTGACCATTCAGCCCCCTCTCCCCTCAAGAAGAGAAGGGGGAGGGGGAAGGGCACGGTAGAGTGAACATTTAGCTACCTAATATCACAAACTAAAAAATAAAGCATATGGTAGAGTCTCCATTTTCCTGTTTCCTGTGAACTCCCACTGGAGCCAGTTGTAGATTTTGTTGTATCACATCTCACTTGTGAGGTAAGAAAGTTACTCACTGACTTAAGAAAACTGTCCTAGAAATTCCATATCAATCTTGAAAAGTACATTTAAACAAATATTTCCATTTATTGAAACCTTAAAATCTGTACCCCCATAATATGCCAAAATAAAAAAAAAATTAAAAAAAAATAAAAGTAAAAAAAAACAAAAAAAAAACAAATATTTCTACAATCTTATTAGAACACTAAATGTAATTGGTATTCAGCACATGCTTCAATGACTGTTGTCTGTTAAATATGGCAACTCTGGGCCCGCGCTCACACCTGTAATCCTAGCACTCTGGGAGGCCGAGGTGGGAGGATCGCTTGAGCTCAGAAGTTCGAGACCAGCCTGAGCAAGAGCAAGACCCTGTCTCTAATAAAAACAGAAAAAATTAGCCGGTTGTGGTGGTGCTGGTCTGTAGTCCCAGCCACTCTAGAGGCTGAGGCAGGAGGATCCCTTAAGCCCAGGAGTTCAAGGCTACAGTGAGCTATGATCGCATCACAACACTCTAGCCTGGGTGACAGAACAAGACTGTCTCAAAAAAAGAGGTCTCCAAATTCCACCATATCACAACTATATTCCTTGCATTTATTCCCTCATTCATTCATTTAACAAGCACTATCAAGCACTTACGCAGTGCCAGGCAATGTTCTAGACCCTAGGATATAGCAGCAAGCAAGACAGACCAAAATCTCACCCTCATGGGACTTACATAGCAGTGAAGGGGCTCAGAATCCTCTAAAGATGGTCAGTAGATGAGGAAAGTAAGGGAGCAGAAGGCTCACCTGTTTATCAGTCACTTCCAACCAAGAGTGACACACATTCCTTCCACTCACAGGCCATGGCAATAAAATATTATGTGGCCCCACTGCCACGCAAAGCAATCTGGGAAATGTAGCCCCAACAACAGCTCTACGCTAGAACGGGGCTGGGGAGGGGGGTGGGCATAATCTTTGGTAGGCAGTGACTTTTCTCTGCTACCGTCCCATTGATCTATTCCGGCTCTGCCTGTTTACACCTTCTGGGCCAGACTTAAGCCCAGGCACAGTCACGCCAAGGGGAACAAATATTTCCCACCTTGCTATCTAAAATCCCATCACTAAAATTTCAATCCTTTTTCTGAATTATTTCCTTGTTTTTTTTTTATTTGGCACATCAGGCCAAAAATGCAGTCACCCGTAAGGGCGACATATGGAGTTCTCAATCCTTCAAGAAGCTTATCAGATTTAATTTTTCATTCCCCCAGATAAGAAATACCAGCTTACCTGGGAATTCAATGAGCTTTAATGGGGGACTAGAAGGGAGGCCGAGTGGGCCTGTGCTGATAACCGCTCACAGCTTTGCTAACAGGGGGGAGGGGGTGGCTCCTCCATCACCAACTTAAATTACTCCAAGCAGCATTTTAACTACTTATCCACAGCCACTCTCCCAAGTCAAGGGAACACTTTACAAATGCATATTAGCTGCACACAGTCCTTCTCCAAGAGAAAAGAACGACCCCAGTTAATTGTAAGAGCAGCTAAATGTCAGGAGTAATCACTGAGATGAGAGTGGCTCATCAAAGTAAGTCAGGAAAGAGGAACCTATTTAAAAGCTAAATGGGGTTCTGAAAGGCAGACCCTGAAAAGAGCGATTTCCGGGCTGATTTTATTTTAATGCAAAGATCCACTCTTTCCTCTCACACTCTATGATTATTTTATACAAATTGCATTACATCAATCCCTTGGGAAATACAGGTGTAAGCTGCATTTCCATTTCCTAGGATTGAAAATGACTTTGGAGGGGCTGAATTGGAGTTTTTTAAAATCTTCTTTAAACATTCATATGTTCTGTAGGCAATAGATGCAAATGCAGAGACACACTGCTTTGTTGACAGTTTCAGGGTCTATAACATCAACCTGTAACCTTATAAGCTAAAGAAATCTGCTCGCCCAAAAAAGTTCAGCAACTTCCCCTTGGAAAGGCAAAATCATCAGCATAGTTATATAAAAGTGAATTCATTTGTTAAATCACAAGGCAAAAAAACTACTCTAGGCTTTTATTAGCAATCACATCTGTTCCAATTCTGTCCTTAAAACGGAATGTGTAAAGTGTCACTGCACAGAACATCACGGTCACTTTAACTCAGAAAAATGCTAAAATATGTGCTAGTCTTGGCGTTTCTGTCTATGATGTTAAAATTGGACACTGCAAGGACAATACTCTCGTCTCAATTATGCTCTTTAAAGCCATTTAAGGGTTCCTCCTGGGAAACTAGCTTGTAACTTGGTTGGAACCATGTTTGCCATTGACAAAGGCTTCAAGATTGTCTGTGGGTGGTTCCAGAACCATCTTTGAAGGTGTATTAGTTTCCTAGGGCTGCTGTAACAAAGTACTGCAAACCTGGGGGCTCTAAACAACTGAAATGTGTTTTCTCCCAGTTCTGAAGGTCAGAAGTCCAAAATCAAGGTGTTGGCAGAGCCACGTTCCCTCCAAAGTTGGGGGGGGGTGTTAGAGGGGCGAATCCTTGCAGTTTGTGAAGGGGGATCTTTGCAGGAAATACGAGTTTCTGGTAGCCCCAGGCATTCCTTGGCTTGTGGTAGCATCACTCCAACCTCTGCCCCATCTTCACGCAGCCATCTTCTCCCTGTGCGTCTTTTGTCTTCCCATAGTGTTTTTCTCTTCTTATAAAGACCATCAGTCATACTGGATTAGGGCTCACCCAAATGACCCATCTTAACTTGATTACATCTGCAAAGACCTTATTTCCAAAAAAGGTCATGGTGACAAGTACCAGGGTCTAGGACATCAGCCTATCTTTTGGTGGAGGATCCAATTCAACTAATGATAGAAGGTAGCCCAGAGAAGGGGTTCAAAACATTATTGCAAAGATCATAAAACTCGCAAAGCTACTACAACAGCTTTTTCAAAGTAACATTTACAGAGCCTAGAGCATGCATACAAATAGAGGTCCACATACCTTAAGTCTAAAGATGTATAGAACTTACAAACCAAGCTAACACTAACAGCTTGGGGGACATTCCCACACAACACCCCACAGCCTGGGAACCAACATTTCCTTGGACAGGCTAAAGGAACCCGGGATTACCCCAGGTCAGCCCTACTGTCTGTGAGTCTAAATGCCAAAATGGATCACATGGGACAGGGCTGGTGGAAGTTGGACCCAAGTCTGCAATGCCTGGGCAGTGTCTGGGTGACTGGATCTGTCTCAAATCCACCAGGTGAGGCTCCCCAAGGAACCAGGGAGGACACTTTACAGACTCAAGATTTCTAGGCAATTCTAAGCATTTCCCCAAACTACGCCACCAAGCAGAGGGGAGGAGGGGAATGCAGTTATCTGGGGCACTCTGTTTGCCTAATCATGCACTTGGGTTGATAGGGAAAAAACCCCACCCAGGGGGCCCCATGGCTGAACTCACTACTGATTGGATGTAAAGCTTGTTGCTGATTGGATATAAAGCTTGTTGCTGATTGGATATTAAAGCTTGTTGCTGATTGGATATAAAGCTTGTTGCTGATTGGATGTTAAAGCTTGTTGCTGATTGGATGTTAAAGCTTGTTGCTGATTGGATGCTTTTTGAATCCCACCAAGGGTATAAAACTGGAGGAGAACAAGGAAGTGGTGCTCAGAATTTGCTGGCATGCCCCTCAGAGCTGGCTGGCAGAATAAAAGCTGATTCTGCGACCCTCTGTGTGCCGCTTGGTTCTTTCCCTGGTCAGTCGCTGTTAACACTTGCTGTTACAGTTGCTGTAACAGCAACAGGGTGACTCAGAATAGCCAACTTTAAAGGAAAACAGCCACTCTTCCTCTGGTTTCCTGGGGTAGAGGCAGTGCTTCCCTCCCAGGTACATACATTTACCAGTTCTCAGTCTAGAATTCTCTGGCCTGGGGAGCCTGGGGCAGCCAGTGCATCTGTCTCCCATAATTCCCAGCAACTTAATCAGTTATCACACTTTTAAAAAGTGTTTTTAAAACTTTAAAAATTCATCAACCTTTTAAAACATTTCAAATTTTATGAGCTCAAAAAAATTCCAAAAGTCATGGCCTTTCATTGCTTGTTGGTGTAAGGGGTCTTCTAAGGTATGGGGCCTAGGACAGGGGCCCCTGGTGTCCTGGTCTGAGCCCAGCACTGCTGCCTAGTTGTGACACATCTGTTGGAGAAGATATCTGTGTTCCTTTGTAAGCTCCAGGGGGACATACAATTCCTTCAGTGCCCAAACCTTGAGCAATAGTCAACCCCAAATTGTCACACCACTAGGGGGCGGAATGGTCACTGAGGCAAGTCTGACCCCACCCAGTTCCTCAGAGTCTCTGCAAGCAAGACACATGTTCTACTTGATGCCAGGGCAGGACAACCCAGGTTGAAACACTTTCGTGGAGGCAGAAAAGTTCAGACAGCCCAAAGAAGCCATGAGGGATTCTGAGATCCCGACATAAGAAAGAGTCCCAGGCTTGGAACAAAAGGAGACCAGGGTAAGCCCTACCCTACCTCCTTCCCTCACTTAGCCATGTGAACTTGGACAAGGCATTTACACTCTCTGAACCTCAATTTCCTCATCTGTAAAATGGGAATCATACATCATAATATCTATACTGCATAATTCGTACAGGGTTGCTCTCAGAATCAGATGTACAAATGTAATCCGGAAATGCAAAGTTTATTAGGTAAGAACTATTGCTTCTGTTCTTGTACAATCCACTGGGTTTGTTGAGTCACATCTTGTAGCTGTTGTTAAGGAGATATAACTTCCTCTAAGGAGTTAGAGTCCAAGAATGGCTTACCCTCCAGTCCTAATACATTTAAGCTTATATGATGATAATATTATTAAATAAGAATAATATCATCATATAAGCAATTAATATTTTATGTAAATACTGAAATAATACTAATAAAACAAGGGCAGGTCTTGTTTGGTGGAGTGGGTAATTGTGTATGTGATATAAAGGCAGAGGTCCTGGGAAAATTGCCAACCTAAATGTAATGCCACTTCTATGCTGATGTCTACAATTCAATTCTAAGAGATTCTTTTCCTCTGGATTAAGCATCGCTCCTCTTCTCATGCCCTACTTTAAAAGCCAATAAGAGAGGTGCATGACTGTAATCCCAGCTACTAAGGAGGCTAAGGAGGGAGGATCACTTGAGGCCATGAGTTCAAGACCTGCCTAAGCAACATAGAGACACTTGGTCTCCAAGAAAAAAGGTTTTTAATAAAAATAAAAGCCAACAAACTTGAAAAGAATAATGTATAAATTTACTAATATGTCAAACAAATGTGTTCATCAGACAGTGTAATTTCCAGACAGGAGGTGACATGCTCAAAAGACCCCTGGGCCCAGGAAGGGGTGGGGAGTTGTGGGAGAAGAAATGAGTTAGGGAGCAGAAGGCAGGTCGGGGCACTGGTTAAAAGACAGATGAAAGGAAAACTGAAAGTTCCCTAAAGGTCATTGCTACCATCCTCATACTTTACAACCTTACAAGCTGTCCCAGGTCTCTCATATACCTCTAAAATGATATGGTCTCAGGACAAATTATATATAAGTATATCCATATATTCTCCTAGCAGACAGATGTTATGGGAGAATGAAAAATACGATGTAAATAGATAACAGCTAAAAAGTAGACATCACAAGTGAGCGATATAGACAGAATTTTCAGATGGCTAATCATATCTTGCAAAGGAATTGAGACGCCCTCTTGAACTTTATCTGAAAGGAAAGTCTTTCTAGCTATAATACATTTCCAATCCAAAAGAGCTTAAAAAGTTCCCCATCTTTGTTAGTGAAAATCAACGTGCCTTTAAAAGAGGCCGTGTCCTCTTTTCTCATCTCAAATTACTCGGGAATGATCAGAAAGAAACTAATCTGCATCTGATTACTTTTCTGAAAAAAAGAAAGAAATGTCAGAGCAACTTGCCAGGAGTCCTGTACAGAGTAGTTTCTCTTAGGCACGGAAAATGGGGAGAAGTGACTTGTCATTTGACAGATACTAACTTGGACCGGCCACAAATGAAACTTCTGCTGGCCCTGAAAGATATGTGTAGCTTATAGCGCCTTCGGCCATAGGATTGGAGTCTATGGTAGACTGTGCCATTCTCCACCTGTCCCTATGCCTAGAAGTTTTGCCACATGATTTTGTCATTCATCTCACTAAAGGAGCAGTCTGTCCCCTTATTCCCTCAGTCTGAGCTCACCCATGTGCTTTGGCCAAGAGACGAGGCTGTGGCCCCCGGAGACCTGGCATATTCCTGCTTGCTCTCTCATATACCTCTGGAATTGCCACAAGAACATGTCCAGGAGGAGAATGAAAGACACATGGAACAGAGCTTCACCAACTGGCTATGGCCAGTCCAAATCAGCCATCAGCAGCCAGCCCCCTAGACAACAAAACAAGTCCCCAGAAGACTCTCGACATATAAGTACGCCCAGCCAAGATCAGCAGAACCAAGTAGCTAAGTACCCCACATGCATGAGAAATAGATCTTTTTGTTGTATGAGACTAAGGTTTGTGACTGTTTGACACACAGCATTATTGGGTTACTAGAAAACTGATAACAGAGTCCTAGCTTTTTGACTCCACTCTTGTTTTAGGAATATTCAGAAAGCCAAAGATAGCTACATTATACCTGATCACTCAACCGTTTTATGGGACAATCAACCAATTCACTTTTTATAGCATCTTCCTTTTGTCCCTGGAAAGATGCAAATGTGGGTAACTCTATAGATAACCTCTTTTGGCATCTTTCAATAGGAGACCAGCTCTGACCATGTGAATCGTGAAAATATCCCAGAAATGAGGAAAGTATATGCCTGTTGAAGATATTTGGTGGCAGCATAGTTTCATTTATATAAAAAATGATAACAAAATGTGTACTTATGCACAGAAAAGTTTATATACTAAGGCACCAAAAAGATTTTGTCCTAGGAAGCTAGGTGGGATTGTAGGTTAATGTTCTTCTTTTGCTTGTCCATAATATCTGATGTTCCTGAAATGTCCATGAATTTGTTTTGTCATTTTAAAAAGTGAGAAATATAAACCATAAAAGAAACAATGAAAACGTTAAAAGAGAAAAGAACAAATATTTCAAGTTCTTTTCAGAGGTTGAGCTGGTTATCATTTGTAGTTTATTTTGAGTCAAATATGCAGAATCATTGGATGAAAATTAATTAGCTCAAATTTGAAAAGCAGTAATCAGGGAGAAATTCTGAAAAAAACAGACAAAATTGCTTGCAGACATATAAATAGTTGTCAGGTGCACCCAAATTAGCAATGCCTTAAAAAACAGGGACTAGGCATAAGCATTTTCCAATAAATTGTTGCCTAGAGCAGGGCCGGCAAACTTGTTTCTATAAAGGGTCTGATAGTAAATATTTGAGGCTTTGCAGGCCAGAATATCTCTGTTGCAACTACTCCTCTCTGCCAGTGTAGTGTAAAAGTGGCCATAGACAATATGTGAAAAAATGGGCATAGATGTATTTCAATAAAACTTTATTTACAAAAGCAGGTGACAAGCCAGGTTTGGCCCACAGCCATAGCTGACCTACCTCTAGCCTAGACAGATTGCCCGCATAGCAACAATAGCTAATGATCATATCGACAAGAACTTACTTATGTCATAGTGATATAATATTCACTACACCCACCTACCTTTGCCTGCCATCAAAATCCTTTTTCTTCTTTATGTCTCAGCCTCTTCTTCCAAGAAGCCAGAAACTGCTTACCTTAGAAGGGTGTTCTTTCAAATCACTCATTTACTCATCCTTCTCCTCCAGCTGGCCAAGGGCAAGATTATGTCTTAATCGCTTTGATTTAATAGATACCTAAAGCCTCGTGGAGAGCCTGGACAATGGTATATGAACCTGGCCTCAATAACTGAATGTGAAGTGAACGATTCAAAGAAACACAATCACTTTAAGAGAATGAGAGGACAAGCCACAGACTAGGAAACAATATTTGCAAAAGACATGTCTGATAAAGGATTATTATCCAAAATATACAAAGAACTCTTAAAACCCAGCAATATGAAAATGAACAACTCAGCTTAAATATGGGCAAGAGATCTGAACAGACATCTCACCAAAGAAGATATATGGGTGGCAAATAAGCATATGAAAAGATGCTCCACCCATAATATGCCAAAATAAAAAAAATTAAAAAAAAATGGGCATTTATTGAAACCTTAAAATCTGTACCCCCATAATATGCCAAAATAAAAAAAAATTAAAAAAAAAAAAGATGCTCCACATCATCTGTCATTATGAAAATGCAAATTAAAACAACAATGAGATATGGCTACACACGGATTAGAATGGCAAAAATCCAAAGCACTGACAACACCAAATGCTGGCGAGGATGTAGAGCAACAGGAACTCTTATTTATTAGTGGTGGGAATGCAAAATGGCACAGATGCCTTGTAAAGACAATTTGGTGATTTCTTACAAAATTAAACATACTCCTTCCGTACAATACAACAAGCATGCTCCTTAGTGTTTACCCAAATGAGTTGAAAATTTATGTCCACACAAAAACCTTTACACAGATGTTTATAGCAGCTTTATTGATAATTGCCAAAACTTTGGAAGCAACCAAGATGACCCTAAGTAGATGAATGGATAAACTGTGGCACATCCAGACAATGAAATATTATTCAACATTAAAAAGAAACGAGCTATCAAGCCATAAAAGGGCAGAGAGGAACCTTAAATGCATATTATTGAGTGGAAGAAGCCAATCTGAAAAAGGCTACATACTTTATGTTTCCAACTATACGGCAATATGGAAAAGGCAAAATTTTGGAGACAATAAAAAGGTCAGTGGTTGGCAGGGGTTGGGGGGAGGGAGGGCTGGATGAATAGGCAGAGCACAGAGGATTTTTAGGGGAGTGAAATGGTTCTGCATGATCCTGTAATGGTGGAGACACGTCATTATACATTTGTCCAAATCCATAGACTGTACAGCACCAAGAGTGAACCTTGATGTTAATTGTGGTCTTTGGGCAATAATGATGTGCCAATGTAGGTTTGTTGATTATAACAACAGAACCATGCTGGTGTGGGATGATGATAACGGGGGTAGCAGTGCATGTGTAGGAGGAGGGGACATATGAGAGCCCAGTGTACTTTCTGCTCAATTTTGCTATAAATCTGAAACTATTCTAAAAAATAAAGTCTGTGTTAAAACACACACATACACACACACGCACACACACAATCATGTATCATTATTGCAAGTGATTACGCAGCCTCTTCTATGGCCCTTCTTAGGAGACACTAAAAGCTAATTACCTGATTAGACGATGATTTCTTAGACTTGACACTAAAAGCATAAGTAACAAAAGAGAAAATAGACAAATTGGGCTTCACCGAAATTAAGAACCTTTGTGCTGCAAATGTTATCATCAAGAAAATCAGAAGACAACCCACAGAATGGGATAATATTTTTTACAAATCATGTATCTAATAAGGGACTGGTATCTAGAATGTGCAAGGAATACTTACAACTCAATAATTAAAAGACAAATATACCAATTAAAAATGGGAAAAGAATTTGAATAGACATTTCTCTAAAGATGTACAAATATATATTTTTTAGTGAAAGAGTGAAATACTGCAATAATAATTATGATGATTGTTAGTACTGTCAATAGTATGTTTTGAAAAAAGCAATTATTAAAATCTTTCAAGTAATTAAATAGGACAAAAGACTGACAGCAAAACTGACTATTAAAAGAGTGCATTAAGTATTAAGAGATACTTTTTGGAAAAACCTTATAATTTCTTATCCCCACGAATGTTATAGAGTCTTGGTTACAATTGAAATACATATAATACTAATTTTTGCAGAATTGTTCATTGTACTCAGTCATAACAGTAAACAAAATAAGCTTTTAGACTTGTATTTAGTTTTTTGTTATTTAAACAATGCCTCAAAAACATTGCAGGTATGAAAACACTGGGGGACTTCCAGGCCAATTTCTGCATGGAAGCCTGACTCTGCAGGGCTAAGTGGGAAAGCAAAGCCTCGAAGCTTCTAGAAGTCCTCTGCACCCTCATCAATAACATAAACACCTGTCCTCAATTCCATGGCATCCCTGCGCCAGAGGAACTGAAACTAGAGCCCAGGAAACAGAGAAAGCAGGGTCTTGGGGTAAGGGTGGGACTAGATCCAGACTTGCTTAACCCCCTCCCCTCAACCCGACCCCAACCTCTGGGAATGGCCTTGACCTGAGCCAGAGCAGAAGGAACCGTCCCAAATAGCAAACCAAGCTTGGAACAGCTAACTTTGAGGGACAGACATCTACTTAAACTTTTGGGTGTTTTTAAAATATTTAAAACAAAAGTTATCACTGTAATCCCTTTTCAGCCATTTTTAACCCTTTGGGGACTAAAATACATGTTTAAATCAATAATTTTTAAAGAAATTTTTTCATATATATATTTAAAGTATTAGAAATGACAATGTCAAAAAGGGCAATTTTATTACCCACCGCATGGATTGTGGGTTCCGCTTCACAGCAGACATCCACTAATTAATATTTGTTCATCTCCATTGCGGAGTGAACAGGCCAGAAATTGCAAAAAGAGCACTCCATTTATTTTTTTCCAGGAAGAATTTATTTCCTTTAAAAGAAATAAGCAAAAACAAGCGGGGCGCGGTGGCTCACGCCTGTAATCCTAGCACTCTGGGAGGCCGAGGCGGGTGAATTGCTCGAGGTCAGGAGTTCGAAACCAGCCTGAGCAAGAGCGAGACCCCATCTCTACTATAAACAGAAAGAAATTAATTGGCCAACTAATATTTATAGAAAAAATTAGCCGGGCATGGTGGCGCATGCCTGTAGTCCCAGCTACTTGGGGAGGCTGAGGCAGGAGGATCGCTTGAGCCCAGGAGATTGAGGTTGCTGTGAGCTAGGCTGATGCCATGGCACTCACTCTAGCCTGGGTAACAAAGTGAGACTCTGCTTCAAAAAAAAAAAAAAGAAAGAAAGAAGCAAAAACAAATACTGCATGATCTCACTTATATGTGGAATTTAACGAAGTTGAACTCATAGAAACAGAAAATAAAATGGTGGTTACCAGGGAAGTTGGGGGAGCTATTGGTCAAAGGGAACAAAGTTTTAGTTAGAGTAATAAGTTCAAGAGATATATTGTACAACATGGTGACTATAGTTAATAACCACATAGTGTATACTTAAAAATCACTAAGAGGGCCGGGCGCGGTGGCTCACGCCTGTAATCCTAGCTCTCTGGGAGGCCGAGGCGGGCGGATTGCTCAAGGTCAGGAGTTCAAAACCAGCCTGAGCAAGAGCGAGACCCCGTCTCTACTATAAATAGAAAGAAATTAATTGGCCAACTGATATATATATATATAAAAAAATTAGCCGGGCATGGTGGCGCATTCCTGTAGTCCCAGCTACTCGGGAGGCTGAGGCAGAAGGATCGCTTGAGCCCAGGAGTTTGAGGTTGCTGTGAGCTAGGCTGACGCCACGGCACTCACTCTAGCCTGGGCAATAAAGTGAGACTCTGTCTCAAATTAAAAAAAAAAAAAAAAAAATCACTAAGAGAGTAGATTTTAAGTGCTCTCACTGCAAATCAATAAGTATATGAGGCAATGCAAATGTTAATTAGCTCTCTTTAGCCATCCCACACAATACATAATTCAAAACATCATGCTATATACACCATAAACATATACACAATTATTATTTGTTAATTTAAATAAATTTAAATAAATACATTTTATTTAAATAAATAAGAAATAACAGTTTGATTAATCAAAAGTGGAGGGGGGAGTTATACTAAATCCAGTCAACCAACAGCCAGGCTTTGTTTCCAGCTACTTAAATAGTAGAAAAGAATCTGGCTTCCATCCATTCAACAACAGGATGATAAGCTAAGGAATCATAACAAAATGCAATTACTTAATTCTACTATTTTCAATCATTCCAAGTGTGTTCGGTTCTATTCTGTATGATTCTTTAAGTACTTGTATTACTGGGAACTTCATAGTCCCTAAAGCATTGATTTCTGGCTTAAGAATACATTTTGCAAATGTATTTTGTTTATATTAATTAGAAAAGAGAAAGTGTGGCCAGGTAAGATAGCTCATGTCGGTAATCCTAGCACTCTGGGAGGCCGAGGCGGAAAGATCGCTTGAGCTCAGGAGTTCAAGACTAGCCTGAGTAACAGCGAGACCCCCATCTATACTAAAAATAGAAAAATTAGCCAGCTAAGGTGGCACATGCTTGTAGTCCCAGCTACTTCGGAGGCTGAGGTAGGAGGATCCCTTGAGCCCAAGAGTTTGAGGTTGTAGTGAGCTATGATGACACCACAGCACTCTAGCCCAGGCAACATAGCCTCTGTCTCAAAAAAACAAAACAAAACAAAAAGTGATCTTATAATAATCACTTTAGGACAGTAACAAAAGAATATGGAAAGATGCTTTTAGGAAAAACTGTCAAAGACTTGGAAATGGGCAAAGGATCACTGAGTGTCCTTTCACCGCTGGGCTGTGGGTATTGTCCAGGTGACTGTGGCAGGATTGCCATATTCTATGTGGGTATACACATTTGATGGGTCATCTTTCCATTGTTTACGCTACTTTATAGCTCTGTAAGGGTAGAAGTTAAGTTGTTGAAAATTGTTAGTAATGCAAATAATTATTATCGACTGAAATGCAAATAAATTTCATCTGGAAATATAATGAATTTTGGCCCTGTAGAAATAACCTCAATCATTACATTTTTATGCCACATGAGACAGCAATGTCCAATAAAATATATGTATAATGCAAGCCATATATGGAATTTTACATTTTCTTATAGTACATTGAAATGGGCAAAAAAAGAGGTAAAATTCATTTTAATAATATCTTTTATTTAACTCAATATATCCAACGTATTATCATTTCAACAAGTAATCAACATAAAAAATATCGAGATATTTTCTATTCTTTTTGTGTATACTGGCTTCAAAATCCAGAGTGTATTTTACATTTACAGCACATCTGAACTCACACTAGCCATGATCTATCTACATGCTCACCAGTCACGTGTGGTTGGTGGCTACAGACTGAACAGTGCAGCTGTAGTTTTTGTCTGCATGGGTCTGAATAATTAAACTATTACATTTCTCCTTGCAACTATTTGTTAAAACACTTTTGGTAGTAACCCTAAATATTTTTTCAGGACCTACCATATTCCTGGCCACTTGCAACTTCCTAGGACAGATACAAAAACTATAATAAATGGCCCCTGCCCTCAAAGAGTAAGGCACATAATCATTAAAAAATTAGAAAACAAGACACCATGTAGATTAATTCTTGAATTTAGTGAATAATAGAGAAGCAAAAAAATCAATGCAGATAAGCATATCAAGGAGAAGGAGATTTGGGAGGGAAGAGAGGAGCCAAGGTTATTTAAGATTTAAAAAGCAAGACAAGCATGGATGCCATGCCTCAAGCCTATAATCTCAGCACTTTGGAAGGCCAGGGTGGGAGGATTGCTTAAGGTCAGGAGTTCAAGGTCAGCCTAGGCAAGAGTGAGACTTCCCCTCAACCCTGGTCTCTACAAAAAATAGAAAAATTAGCTAGGCTTGGTGGCGAGAGTCTTTAGTCCCAGCTACTGGGAAGACTAAGATATAAGACTCGCTCGAGCCCAGGAGTTGGAGGTTGCAGTGAGCTATGATGACACCACTGCACTAGTGAGATTCAGTCTCAAAAAAGAAAAAAAAAAAGCAGGAGGAGGAAGGAAAGGGATGAGTTTGTGATTAGAAAAAACAAGAAGCTTCTGGTCTGATTTTATTTATTTAGCCCGATTTTTATCTAAGACTCCATTTCTTTGGTTCAGATCATGATTTTCATAATATATGGTTGCTCTTAGGTGAGTAAATTAAAATAATTTTAGAGTGAATATAGGTCTTGTCTGTTGTATGTTGTATTATCTCAACTCTGCTCTAAAAATGCATTTTTAAAGATAGGAAGAAAACACTCAAAAATGACCCAGATAACTGGATTGATCGTGATGGGGTAAAGGACAATCCTGCTTCTTTAAAGTTTTCTATATCTTTCATCTTTTCTCAATAATCACATAATATTTTTATAATTAGAAAAAAAATATTAATGTTTTAAATACCAGAACAAGAGTCCAGGAGTTTTTATATCATATATTCCAGCACCACAGGTTATTGGACCCATAAACTGTCCAGTAAGTGTCATCCATTTCCCATGACTTTTGTCTTGCAGCTGTGAGAAGGGCCAATTCTTGCTCAAGTTAAGAAGTGGCCAACTGGGGCTGATTTTCCTTTGGGAAAAGCGGCTTGCTGAATATGACTGCCTCTTTGTTAAGAAAGGTTCATGGCTAATGGTTTTGACAAGTAAAGCTGTTCAGCCGCCCAAGGTGGTTCATTTGATCACTCATCCTATTAGTCACGCAGCTGATGGGAATTTTAAACACAGCTTTCGTCTTTGACCTTTGTCTTTGTGATTTAAGCTCATAGAGCAAACTGTTGTCATATTTTCCAGTTAACTTGACCAAGCAGCCCTTGAAGAATAATTGGATCTTTTACTTTCACTTGGCCCACTCTACTTCTAGCACAATCATTAGGCGTGTCTTATATTTATTTGCTTTTGATATTTACTAATTACTATTACCCATTGCCCTCTGTCTACTTCATTCTCTCATTCTGACTCTTGTTCCACCTACTCAGCTATTTCTCGTTTTATTCCACACTGTCTCTTGACTTAGCCCAGGAGTTTCAAGTGGACATCTTGAAATAAGCCTGGCACGCTTTCAGAATGCTAGAACATTTAGTAGATTGATAATGAGATGGCTGTGTAAGTGTGATAAAACCTTATCAATCAGTAAAGTTCCCAATTTTTGTTGATCAACTGCAGTATTTATGGATTTATGAAGCTATGAGATTTTTTTTTAAGCAGGTGCGGAACTAAAGAATTCTGAATGGCTTGCCTGTATTCATGGAGTTGGGGTGGAGAGAGAGGCATGAACTATAGAAAAGAGCATACAAATAGATCTGAGTAAGGATATCCACCACAGTGTTCTTCATGCTAATGAAAACTCTAGAAACAACCTGAATATCCAATAGGGGAAGGATGGGGGGAATATCATGCAACTATTTGAATACTTGTTATAATATTATTTGAGCAAAGAGTGACCAAGAATAGCCTCTTAACATTACTTGTTCTTATCTATACGATCCCGCTCACCGTCCTGTCTTTGAGTCCCTGATGGTCCTCCATATGAACGGGATACCTTTGCTCTCCTCTCCTTGCCCCCAGCCAATCTCCAGCATTTTCAAATTTGCAGTGATACATCACTTGATGGTTGTGGTAGTCACGTGCTCATTTATACAGTGTTCCCTTCATTAAGAAATTTAGGCCGGGCATGGTAGCTCACGCCTGTAATAATAGCACTCTGGGAGGCCGAGGCAGGAGGATGGCTCAAGGTCAGGAGTTGGAGACCAGCCTGAGCAAGAGCGAGACTCCATCTCTACTATAAATAGAAAAAAAGTAATTGGCCAACTAAAAATATATAGAAAAAAATTAGCCGGGCATGGTGGCGCATGCCTGTAGTCCCAGCTACTTGGGAGGCTGAGGCAGAAGGATCACTTGAACCCAGGAGTCTGAGGTTGCTATGAGCGAGGCTGACGCCACGGCACTCTAGCCCGGGCAACAGAGTGAGACTCTGTCTCAAAAAAAAAAAAAAGAAAAAGAAAAGAAAAGAAAAATTTAAAACATTGTGGTAGGAAAGCAGAGGAGATTTCAGAAGACTTTTGAGGGGGAAATTGTTCATACCACTGGGAACCTATGTCTAAAGTATTGATGTCATTCAATTAACTCAACTATATAGAAAACTGTCAACAGGTTTCCATACAAGTAAATCTGTTTATGTTCCTGCATTCACAGCCTCCTCTCCCCACTGCTGTCCACACTTAACCCATTCCAGAAACAAGGTCCAATCAATGTGGCTGGAACATTTATGGAAGATTCCATAAAATAAGAAAGACCTGAGTGGGGCCTTGACGAGTGGGAAAATCTTTAGTAGGCAGGTGTAGGAAGAAGAGTCCAGCACACTAGTGCTAAGCAGGGGGTCTGAGGAGTGTGAGGTGGCCCTGAGGTCCGGGAGACTCTGACCCGGCCACAGTAAGAGGTTCAGCCAAAAGGCAAGATGGCAGCATGGTCTGGGGAGCCATATTAAAAAAGTCCTTCAATGTCTAGTGCCAGAGTTTAAATGTTCTGTAGCTGCTGGAGAATCCCTGGCACAATCCTCCTCAATTGGGCGTGAAGGGAGAGGGAGCACAGGATATTAGTGTCACACATGGAAGGCTTCCAAGCTACACATGGCCTCCCCTGCTGCAGCTGAGAACCATTGCTCTAAGAAAGCATTCAGATAAAACCAGGCAGAGAAAAAGGCAGAGGAAAACCCTTGACCAGAATTTAACAGCAGCAAAGCGATAACTGTGGTAAGAACTAACCCTCTCACCCCTGAGCTTTGTATTCACCTTTCTGATCTCACATCTTGATGGGCTCTGTGCATGCCCCCTGGCTACACTTTCCCTCACATTCTAGCTGAACAAGTCAAAGGAAATCTTTATCTTTGTGTTTCCATGACAGAGGCAGACTGACGTTTTTTTCCAAAATTACGTTATAAACTGCCAAGAGAAATAAAGCAAGAAGATAAAAATAGCACAAAAAGGCCGGCCTCGGTGACTCACGCCTGTAATCCTAGCTCTCTGGGAGGCTGAGGCAGGTGGATCGCTCAAGCTCAGGAGTTCGAAACCAGCTCTGGGCAAGAGCGAGACCCCCGTCTCTACTAAAAATAGAAAGAAATTAATTGGCCAACTAAAAATATATAGAAAAAATTAGCCGGGCCTGGTGGCGCATGCCTGTAGTCCCAGCTACTCGGGAGGCTGAGGCAGAAGGATTGCTTGAGCCCAGGAGTTTGAGGTTGCTGTGAGCTAGGCTGATGCCACGGCACTCTAGCCCGGGCAACAGAGTGAGACTTGGACTCAAAAAAAAAAAAAAAAGAAGAAGAAAGAAAGAATAGCACAAAAAGAGTGAATTCCCCCAAGTAAAGAGCCCAAAACTCCCTCAGATAGATAATGTGATTGAAGCTGTGAGCCTAGGAGGGGCTATTACTGCTGTCCAAACAGGAACTCCAATCCCTTCATAAAGGATCTGTTACACAGAGCACACAACTCTTACTAAAATCCTCTCTCCTCTCCAACTTTCAGGCAACCCAAAATTCCCAAGAGTTCTCCCTAATTCTTCCCAAGAGGTTACTCTCATCCATGCTGTACCATGCCACCATCACAGAATCCATGAAAGACAATAAAATGTTATTGCTTTAAGCCACTAAGGTTTGAGGGAGTTTGTACACAGCAAAGCAATCAATAACTGAGACAACTCTGTTCATCAATTCAATCAATCTCAGTCAAGGATATCAACAAATATGGATCCCAGATAACCTGTTAATTTTCCTAGTTTTTATGTTTGAACTGTCCTTTTCTTTTTTTCTTGGTTATTCTATATTGATCTCAACCATGTATTTCCAGACATTTTTGATTTCAAATAGTATACCCCATAATTCCCATTAAAACAACCAAAGTTATTAGAGCTTACTTTGGGTTCAGAAACTGACCACTTTATCCACATTACTCCCGTAATATAGTTAATGCCTGAACTTCCTCTTTGATTCTCAAGATACTTTGGATTTTATTATTGGCCTAAGTTTTAAATTTTTGCTTTCAAAATGTCCTATGTCTGTATTTGCTGTGATAATTTCCTTTTGATTGTGTTCTGCAAGTGTATTCATGCTTTTCAAATGTAAATTCACCGATGTGAGAGCAATTTGTATTCAGACAATAGCATTCATCACATGTCACTGCTGAGCTGGAAGGATTCTCTAGGGTTTCAGCTCTAATCTTTTTCTCTTCTTTACTCTATAGAATCTCTGTGTGACTTTATCAGTGTCAATGACTTCAGTTAGCATCTGCAAATGATGACTCCCAAATTTAGACTTCCCATTTGGCCCTTCCCCCTGAAATTCAGATACAATTCCAACTGCCCACCAAGTATCTCCTCTTAGATGCTTTATAGATAGGTTCCACAAATTCAAAGTCTCCAAAATGGAAATCATTGTCTCCCCAAACTCGCTCTTCCTCCCTTAATCCTTTGCTCAATGAATGGTAGCAGCACCCACCCAGAAATCTGGCATGCGAGTCTCCCCACCAGATTAGGAGCCTTGGGTCCCATTCATCTCCATATCCCCAAATCTTAACACAGGACCCAGTGTACAGTAATGCTAAGTGTTTTTTAGTAATCGAATGAAAAATGAGGTTCTGCTTACCCCAATAAGAAATGTCAGCCCCTGTCTAACCCAGCTAAATGTGCCAATACTTTCAGCACCATCTAGTCTTGTCCAAGGCAAGACCTCATAAGGAAATTTGTCACCACCGGCAGAAAGAGAAGAAACAAAATGAGCTGCCACAGACCACATATGCTTGGGAAAATTCTTGGCCTCAATAGGCCTATGATGTGCAGCCTTCCTCACCCGGACTGATGTTCATTTGAACAGTTGGCGTGATGGACCCATTGCCTCAGTTCCTGAGCCTCTGCTGGACCTGAGCCTGCTCTGAACAAAGCATGTCACCTTCCTGATTACAGGAACTAAGTTCCAGCCAGGTCCAAGTAATTCAGCGACAATTCAGCTCAAATCTGTGGTTTCTTTAAGGCACAGTGTCACGGATGTTAATTCCTCTTTATGACTGTGTCGTATGTGCAGATCCAAGTCCTGCCTGGTTCACTGTGCCCCACTTTCTCTCTGGATAGCTCTAGAGGTCCAACCTGCTCCAAAGCCAAACCAATCTGAGTGATGGGCATTTTGAGTTTGTCTTTGTAGCCTAAATGTCTTTCATTCTCTTGGTAGGATCACGGCTGATAGCTTTGCGAACAATATTTTTAAGATTTATGTCTGCAATAACTGCTTTTGTATCCCAGATTAATTTATAGCATCTTCAATGATATGTTATTTGATCTGGCAACTTCCTTATGAAAGCAAGCACAATCCTGCACATATATGTGTCATATCCTCAGGGTTTATAATTCTAGATCCTTAAAAGTAACTCTACTTTTTTTCATTGAAATACATTTGCTTTTCTTTAGTTTGGGGTGATTATAATGGTTCATTCAAAATACTTTTTAGTAAAACAGCACTTTCCAATTTCATAACATCTGAATAAAAGAGCAATTTAATCTCCCTGAAAACACTTTTTGGCATTAAAATTCATTATATCCATTTACATAATGATGAGGAAAATTCAATGAAACTACCAATCTATTTTACATCTTATGCTTGATGAAGCACATTAAAACATGAATATACAGTCAAAAGACAGGTTCTTTCACCCAGACCACGTTATACTACTTCTCTGACAAATACTTATCACCCTCTTCCTATCCTTTGCCTTTCTACACAGTCTATACAACAATTAATTACAAATTCAATTAACTGGGGAGGGGGCAGATTTAACACATTAGTGAAATGTGGGTTATAAATAAATGAATGCCAGTGTGCTATCAGCAAAGGTCTTAACAAATCTACTTTGCTTATAGGGTGATATAAATATTTTAACAATTTACATGAGAATGGGTGAAGCTCAAGTACCCCAAAACAATTCAGTTTAGCAAATGTTTTCATTAAAGTCTAAAAGTAATCCTTGGATCTATAGATTCAATACAATCCCTATCAAAATCTCAGCTGGCTTTTTTATTTCTTTTTTTTTTTTTTTTTTTTGCAGATATTAAGAGGCTGATCCTAAAATTCATATGGAAATGTAAGAGACTCATAACAGTCAAAACAATCTGAAAAAGAAGAACAAAGTTGAAGAACTCACCCTTCCCAATTTCAAAACTTACTACAAAATTATAGTAATCAAGATAATGTGATACTGGCATAAAGATAGACACATAGATCAATGGGGTAGAATTGAAATAAGCCCTTACCTTTATGGTCAATTGATTTTTAACAAGGGTACCAAGACAATTCAAAGGGGAAAACAGTCTTTTCAACACATGGTGCTGAGACAACTGGGACAACATGCAAAAGAATGAAGTTGGACCCTTTCCTCACACTACATGGAAAAAATTAACTTAATATGGATCATACACCTAACTGTAAGAACTAAAACTATAAAACGCTTAGACAAAATCATAGGAGTACATCTTCATGACCTCAGGTTAGGCAATAATTTCTCATATATGACACCAAAAGCACAAGTGACAAAATAAAAAAAATAGATAAATTGGACTTCATCAAGATTAATAACTTTTGTGATTCAAAGGACAGCATCAAGAAAGTGAAAAGACAACCCAAAAAATAGGAGAAAATATTTGCAAATCATGTATCTGACTGGCATCCTGAATATATAAAGAACTGTTACAATTCGATAGTAAAAAGACCAATAACACAATTTTAAAATGGGCAAAGAATTTGAATAGACATTTCTCCAAAGAAGATATACAAATGGTTAATAAGCACATGAAAAGATGTTCAAAATCATTAGTCATCAGGGAAATGCAAATCAAACCATAATGAGTTAGTACTTCACACTCACTAGGATGGCTGTAATCAAAAAGACAGACAATAACAAGTGTTGGCAAAGATGTGAAGAAATTGGAATCCTAATACACTGCTAGTGGAAATATAAAATGGTGCACTTGCTTCGGAAAACAGTTTGGCAGTTCTTCAAAATGTTAAACATAGTGTTACATGCTATATGACTCGGCAATTCTACACCTAGGTATACACCCAGGAGAAATGAAAACATATGTCCACACAAAAACTTGTACACAAATGTTCACAGCAGGAGTGTTCATAAGAGCCAAAAAAGTAGAAACAGCCTAAATGTCCATCAACTGATGACTGGTTAAATAAGAAGTAGTAGAAATATTATTTGGCAATAAAAAGCAATGAAATACTGATGGGTGAATGTTGATAACATTATGCTAAGTGCTAATTGAAAGAATCCAGTCACAAAACACATACTATATGATTCAATTTATATGAAATGTCTAAAATAGGCAAATCTATAAAAACAGAGTGAAGGTCGGGTGCGGTGGCTCACGCCTGTAATCCTAGCACTCTGGGAGGCTGAGGCGGAAGGATCACTTGAGCTCAGGAATTCGAAACCAGCCTGAGCAAGAGTGAAACTCCATCTCTACCAAAAGTAGAAAAAATTAGCTGGGCATGGTGGTGTAGTTCCAGCTACTCAAGAGGCTGAGGCAGGAGGATCGCTTGAGCCCAGGAGTATGAGGCTATAGCAAGCTACGATCACTCCGCTGCACTCTACCCATGGTGATAGACTGAGACTCAAAAAAACCCCCCAAAAACAGTGAAGATCAGTGATTTCATAGGGCTAAGGGTTGAAGTGGTGTGGAGAGAGGGAGTGATTGTTAATGGGAACCAAGTTTCTTTTAGGGGAAATGAAAACATTCTCAAATTAGATTGTGGTTATGGTTCTACATCCTATAAAAATAACAAAAAAAAAATCATCCACTTTAAATAGGTGAATTGTACAGTATACAAATTATATCTCAATATAGCAGTAAAAAAATAAAAGTAATTTTCCTCCCACTTCATGTCAAAAATTTATTATGAAATCTGAATTAGGGAGTCTGAATTAAGAATGTTTTAGGGACTTCCTTTTTTCCCTCAATAATTTTGATATGTAGCAGAACATTTTGTAACAGAAGTGCCTGCGAAATAGATCCTGTTCCTCTTCATAGGGCAAATTTCATTAAATTTCTCTTCAATTGTTCTTTCCCCAATACAGATCAGTACTGTTGTACTTAAAAGATGTAGTTTCAAATGATCCTTCACTTGTCTCTTGGGCAGCAAGCAATGTTGCCACAAGAAACTATTTTTCTTCTGATTCAAAGACTTGGTCAATCTGCAATCTACATTCTGCTTCTTAATGGACTATTCAAAAAACATTTCCTTACTTCTGTCGGGAAAACTTATGAAAGACTTTGAATAGACCCCCCAAAATTTATTTTCTGGGTATCCTGTCTGGTGTACCCTTCCAGGTTATCTGATTTTATAGAGCTTGTGCCTTTCAATGCCTTCAAGCTGTTTTACAACTCTGTAAATTGTAGAAAAAATGATGTAAATGATTCATGTCCATATAAATGCAAATGAGTTGTGTGAAATGGAACAGATATTGACCAGTTTTGAACCCCTTTCTGAATTTATGGAAGCATTCTTGATGTGTACTTTGAATTCTCCTTTGTACTGGTTATAATGTCTTACTGGTTCCCTTAGTAATTAAGAGATAAAGAAGATATTTTATGTGTTCATTTTATATTCATGTAAGAGTCCTGGTTTTAACTTTTTTCAAAAAGAAAATATGTGTCTTAGTTCAGGCTGCTGCTATAACAAAAATACCATAGACTTGGTGGCTTAAACAACAAATTTATTTCTCACAGTTCTGGAGACTGGGAAGTTCAAGATCAAGGTGCAGGCAGATCTGGTGGCCGGTGAGGACACTTCCTGGTTTGCAGGCAGCCTGTCTTCTTATTGTATCTTCACATGGTAAGAGAAGAGAGACAGCAAGCTCTCATATCTCTTCTTCTTCTTCTTCTTTTTTTAAATAGAGACAGAGTCTGAGTATGTTATGCCCAGGCTATCCTCAAAACACCTGGGCTCAAGGGATTCTCCTGCTTCAGCCTCCTGAGTAGCTGGGACTATAGCTGTATGCCACCATGCCCGGCTCCTGTCTCTCATAAGGACACTAATCTCATTCATGAAACCTCCGCCCTCATTATCTCATCTAAACTTAATCACCTCCCAAAGACCCCCACCTCCTAGTCCCGTCACATTGGGAGTTAAGATTTCAACAAATGAATGTGGGGAGGACACAAACCTTCAGTCCACAGCAGTATCCTTTAACATTTCTTCTCCCACTTTGCACACGGTATAGTAAGATTTGATTTCCCCAAATTAGACTCAAAGAAAGTGACAGACAATAAATAAACAAATTAACTAACAATCCCTAGTTCAGTATGGATGCAGTTTTATTGTGTTAGAGCTGAACACATTATATTAGTACAATACCTAATGTGTGGCTGGTGCTTGATACATTTTTTTTTTTTTTTTTTTTTTTTTGAGGCAGAGTCTCGCTTTGTTGTCCAGGCTAGAGTGAGTGCTGTGGCGTCAGCCTAGCTCACAGCAACCTCAAACTCCTGGGCTCAAGCAATCCTCCTGCCTCAGCCTCCTGAGTAGCTGGGACTACAGGCATGCGCCACCATGCCTGGCTAATTTTTTCTATATATATTAGTTGGCCAATTAATTCTTTTTTTATTTATAGTAGAGATGGGGTCTTGCTCTTGCTCAGGCTGGTTTTGAACTCCTGACCTTGAGCAATCCGAGCAATCCACCCGCCTCGGCCTCCCAGAGTGCTAGGATTACAGGTGTGAGCCACCGTGCCCGGCCACTTGATACATTTTTATTTGTTAAATAGTCCCTCTTCTGTTTGGTTACATATCTGGAAGTCTCATCTCTGGTCAGTGGAGCCCCTCACGTCCATTTAGCTCATGTCTTCCTAAATCGGCTCACTCTCTATAATGTTGGCATTGCCTTTAGCCAAGGTCTTCACACACCGCAGATCTTGCCTCTATTTGTGTGGTTCGAGGAATCACAGCCTACGCCCCCACCCCAACTTATTCCAAAGTGGCCTCCTAACCGCCCGCAGGCCTCCTGCCATCTCTGACATTCCCACCAAGATAACCATCCCTTTGGATTAAGACATCATTCTCAGAGTAAAAAGGAATGAAAACTAGGAACCAAGGATGTGAAAACAACTCTGTAATTGAAGAACACATGTGTCAGCCCATCCCCAAACTCTCCAACACCTAAGAACTTCATTGTGCCTTTGCAAGTGAATTTCTAGTCTTCGTGGCTGGTCTCCATGAAGCTAAAGGTGCTGCTATTAAAAGGATCAGTGATTCACCCTTTGCTCATCCTTGGCAGGGCTAAAGGGAGAAAAGAGGGAAGAGGAGGTGGACATATAATATTGTAAGGTGCTATCTATGAGAAGACCAGTCTTACAATTATGGGGCAGTTAAGGAAAAGTCTACCTTCCTCCTCAAGTTTAGACTGTAGTCTGAGGCTTGTCCTTAAATGATGTGAGTTTATTCATTCATCCAATAAATATCATGCACCCACTATAGGTCTGGCACCAAGTTGGGCTGTATAGAAGATGTTAAAGGTGCCCTTGGGACCTTCCCAAAGGCCACTTATAGAGAATTCTCTTACAGGTTAATGGACTCCCCCAGGGATGTTCACTGGCCACTAAAGGAATGTGTTCACCCAGCCAGAAATGGACCAGAAGTGCCAGGATAAGAGTGGACAGATAATGCCCCCAGCTTCCTACCCCTCAAGGGGATGTCCCAAAGTCTTTCGGAAGGTCCTCAGAGGGATTAAGCCCCTGTTACCCACAGTGGTGACCCACTCATTCATGCACTCTTGATTGACTGTCTGTCTACCTTCCCCCCCTCTCTTCTTATAATCACCTCCCAAATAAATCACCTGTACCCAAATCCTTGCTTCAGGGTCTTTTTTAGGGAAAACCCAAACTAAGGCAAGCAATGTCTATGGGTACATGTGGTGAGCTGATGTGCACTCTACTAGCTATAAACACAGAGTGCCCAAGGCTACCCTTCTGCAGCCCTGCAAACCGAACAGCTCAGATTGGGGGGGCATGTCCTGCTGTGGATAAGACTACACCACGTGGACCCACACAGCTCTCTATCAGCATTAACATGGCTTCCTATTCAGCCCGCTTCGCTAATATCACTTTCCTATTCCACTGTCTTCCTCAACATGACTTTACTATTTATTCCAAATAATTCTTATCTATGAGGACAAAAGTTGCAAATAATCTATTGTTCTAGAAACCCTTTCCAAGATGAAAATCAAACGGTTCAATTTTTCAATAGATGGCATCAGCAACTGCTTATTCCATATGACTCTTTAAAACATTCCCCCTACAATCTCCGCTTGCTGTGTCCACCAATCCTAAACCATTCTATCCGGATTCTTATCCAATGCTGATCAAGCATTAAAGGCTCACTTTAAACTGGGTTCTAAAATCTCATGAACATCCCAACTCAGCCCTTTCTCCTAAGGAAGCTCCTAAGACTCTGTCCAGGTAATGCCTGCCTTTACTCCGGCAAGAGTAAACTCAACTTTGTCTTGTCAGTAGGTTGTTCGGGTGGTATTCTCGGGGATCCCGCATTCAAAAGGAGTGGGGAACAGGGTTGGGGGCAGATAGTCTTGGATAAAATATGAGTAGATACCCGTGAGTAGATGGTAGACTTTCGTAAAAGATGAGTAGCAGATTGTCATGACAGATATCAGAAGGAGATGGTCTCCCCAAGGGGTAAAGATGCAAGGTCAGAAGAACAAGGTTAAGGATACAACTATGTCGGATCCACAAAGAGATCTTCTGTGAAGGGCTTAAATCCTTGAGGCTGAGGCAGGAGGATCCCTTGAGCCCAGGAGTTTGAGGTTGCTGTGAGCTAGGCTGACACCATGGCACTCACTCTAGCCTGGGCAACAAAGCGAGACTCTGTCTCAAAAAAAAAAACACAAACAAACAAACAAACAAAAAAACAAAAGAAATACAATATCAGCCACAAAGATGAATTGTACATGTAAAGTTTCTGTAGCTACATATTAAGAAAGTAAAAAATAAGGCACAATCAACACAGTTTGAATGTCCTTCCCTCATAGGTTGTAATTCCCTTTAACATTCTTTGACCTTTCCATAAAGCCTGAATCACCTACAAAATTTTGTGAGGGGTACTGTGAAGGGAAGTGAGAGACAAGGTCATGAGAGGAGGTCAGTCCTGACCATACCCCGCTCCTGTCCCCTGAAGACACTTCTCATCAGGGAGAACTGCAGTTTAGCGCAGGCCAACAGCCCAGGCCATGCCCAGCTGTAGGCCATGATAGTGCAGGAAATCAATAACACAGCCTTTGGAGGATGCTAAGGAGGGACCAAGGGAGCCTCCTCTCCTACTCAATGTGCCTGATTAGCACTGTCCAAAAGAAATACAAGGCCGGGCGCGGTGGCTCACGCCTGTAATCCTAGCACTTTGAGAGGCCAAGGCGGGTGGATTGCTCGAGGTCAGGAGTTCGAAACCATCCTGAACAAGAGTGAGACCCCATCTCTACTAAAAATAGAAGCAAATGAATTGGCCAACTAATATATATATAGAAAAAATTAGCTGGGCATGCTGGTGCATGCCTGTAGTTCCAGCTAACCGGGAGGCTGAGGCAGGAGGATAGCTGAGCCCAGGAGTTTGAGGTTGCTGTGAGCGAGGCTGACGCCACGGCACTCACTCTAGCCTGGGTGACAAAGCGAGACTCTGTCTCAAAAAAAAAAAAAAAAGAAATACAATATCAGCCACAAAAATGAATTGTACATGTAAAGTTTCTGTAGCTACATATTAAGAAAGTAAAAAGAAAGAGCAGAAATTAATTGTAACATTTTATTTAAATAATATATCCAGCTATGATCACACACTGTACTGCAGCCTGAGTGACAGAGTGAGACCCTGTCTCTAAATAAAATAAAATAAAAGAATAAATAAATGATATATCCAGGCCAGGCATGGTGGCTCACACCTGTAATCCTAGCTCTCTGGGAGGCCAAGGCGGGTGGATCGCTCAAGGTCAGGAGTTCAAGACCAGCCTGAGCAAGAGCAAGACCCCATCTCTACTAAAAATAGAAAAAAAATAATTGGCCAACTAAAAATATATAGAAAAAAATTAGCCGGGCATGGTGGCACATGCCTGTAGTCCCAGCTACTCAGGAGGCTGAGGCAGGAGGATCGCTTGAGCCCAGGAGTTTGAGGTTGCTGTGAGCTAGGCTGACGCCATGGCACTCTAGCCCAGGCAACACAGTGAGACTCTGTCTTGGACAAAAAATACAATAAAAAGAAAAACATATGCAAAACACTATCACTTCAATGTGTAATCAATATTAAAGGCATTAATGAGATATTTTCTTCTTTTCATTAAGTCTTTGAAATTCAGTGTGTGTTTGGCACTTACAGTACATTTCAATTCAGACTAGCCACATTTCACGGGTGCCATAGCCACATGTAGCTCATGGCTACAGTATTGAACAGCATAGGACAACAGGAAGGTGACCCTGAAAAAAAAAAAAACGGACCCTTGGGTAATAGCCCCTCATTCACTATGTTTCATTTAGCAGTGGAACTAGTGCTCTCTATAGAAATCAGAGACCAAAACCAGCAAGAGTGAGCCATGAGAGAAGAATAAGGAATGAGCCGGAAGCCAGCCCTGCTCTTAGAGATAATTGTGTATGTAGCCAGCCCTACTGTCTGGGCCACATCTGCTGTGTCAAAACCCAATTTCGATTCTTACTTTCTACTGTGTCAGGAACAAGTTGTACTTCCTGATCTCTTTATTTTCCCCTATTATTTGCTCCATAAATTTCTCTTTCAAAACAAGAAAGAGAAATTTATGCTTGCTGTGCTGTGAGCAATAAAGTCCTCTTTGTCTCTGATCTGGGGGGTCTTATATCTTCTGCCAGAGTCCATGAAACTGTGGCAGGCTAACTTGTTAACTTGCAAGTAGGGTCAAATCTCAGACTTTTCACAGTTCTTGACATCATCACCCCATCCTTCAATGCCTAACCAAAGTCTAACTCCTCCAAGGCACCTTTACTAACTTCTCAGAGCTCTTAACACTTCCTGTTTCTACTCAGCCTTTAGCATTTACGATATAGAATATTTTATTATAATTTTGTATGTGTCTACATTTTAACATCTCAAATCCCCCCATTGCTCCATGCATAATATTCATTAAAATGTTTGCTGATTGACTCCTTGATTTTTTTTTTTTGAGACAGTCTTGCTTTGTTGCCCAGGCTAGAGTGAGTGCCATGGCGTCAGCCTAGCTCACAGCAACCTCAAACTCCTGGGCTCAAGCAATCCTCCTGCCTCAGCCTCCCGAGTAGCTAGGACTACAGGCATGTGCCACCATGCCTGGCTAATTTTTTTCTATATATTTTTAGTTGGCCAATTAATTTCTTTCTATTTATAGTAGAGACGGGGTCTCGCTCTTTCTCAGGCTGGTTTCGAACTCCTGACCTTGAGCAATCCTCCCACCTCGGCCTCCCAGAGTGCTAGGATTACAGGGGTGAGCCACCACACCCGGCCGACTCCTTAATTTTTGTCTCATACATGTGAAACATCAGAGAACTTTCACACCATGCGAACACAGAGTCCTACCTGTCCCTTTTCCCACCTTCGGATGTGCTGATGGTGTACACCTCTCACTCCTTACCTCCCCCTTCCCCCTCTGGCCCCACTCTCCTTGAGTTTCCCTTTCTTCTATAGTCACTTACCACATTTTCACCTTTAAAACACTAAACCATATCAACTCAGTGAAATCAAAGCCCTTTAACATGGAGTTATGGGATGTGGAAGCTAAAATCACTTTTTAATGAGATCAATAAATGTCCTAAGCACATTTGTCTTCAGATTGCCTCAAGCAAAAAATTCTTCCTTTCCAGACATGCTTTCCAATAAATGGCGCAGGGAAAACTGGATATCCATATGCAGAAGAATGAAACTAGACCCTTATCTCTCACCATATACAAAAAAATCAAATCAAAATGGATTAAAGACTTAAATCTAAAACCTGAACGTATAAAACTACTAAAAGAAAACATTGGGGAGACACTTCAGGACATTGGTCAGAAAAATCCAGTTATTTTAACCCACCCACTAGGTAACATTTGAAAAGATACAGAAATGATCATTTATTCCCTAAATATGAGTTATTTTGCTTCTCTCTTTCTTCCCTTCCAACCTTCTTTTTCTTTCTTTTTCCCTTCCTTCCTTCTGCTTCTTTATTTCTTGCTTTCAAGTTCATAGCACTTAACAGACATTTTTCACAGCTTTTCTTGATGGGGTACAGGGTAAGCAACTCACATTAATCTGTAATACCAGAGCATATAGGTTATCTTAGAGGTGCAGAATTGCCCTCATATCACCAGATGTGTCTCTAATCTCTAAGATAATTGGAGTTTTGTCAGCTATAGAAGGAGTAAGAGCACGAGGTAGGTGAAACTAAAGCTTCTCCCCCACATTCCCCTTCTCCATGATCAAAGTGAGAGGCAGGAAGAGCACTGAACTTTGGAAAAGAACAACTTCATTGTGGTGCCATTCATTGTCCATTATCATGGGGAAGTTGCATGATGAAACTCAAGATATATAAGCAATGAATGGAGCATAAGTATAATAAGGAATCACTCCAAAGCTATGTTATAGTATAATACTATGCAATTTTTTTTTTTTTTTTTTTTTGAGACAGAGTCTCACTTTGTTGCCCAGGCTAGAGTGAATGCCATGGCGTCAGTCTAGCTCACAGCAACCTCAAACTCCTGGGCTCAGGCGATCCTCCTGTCTCAGCCTCCCGAGTAGCTGGGACTACAGGCATGTGCCACCATGCCCAGCTAATTTTTTGTATATATATTTTTAGTTGTCCAATTAATTTCTTTCTATTTTTAGTAGAGACAGGGTCTTGCTCAGGCTGGTTTTGAACTCCTGACCTCGAGCAATCCGCCCGCCTCGGCCTCCCAGAGTGCTAGGATTACAGGCGTGAGCCACCGCACCGGGCCTAATACTATGCAATTTTTAAGTAATCTTGGAAGGCAATTCATCCCCTAGATCAGGTGTCCTCAAACTGTGGCCCGCAGGCCACATGCGGGCTGCCTAGCACATTTATCCAGCCCTCCAGGTGTTTTTGCCGCTGCTGCCTGTCCTGCTTAGCAGCCCACAGTGCGCACTCTCCAACGGTCTGAGGGACAGTGAACTGCCCCCTGTTTAAAAAGTTTGAGGACCCCTGCCCTAGATGGTGAGTGGTGTTCCATTTTTAGGAACCTAGGAAGGAATTCCTCTGGAGCCTACCATCTTTTCTCCACTCCATTCATAAGACCAGAGCTTCCCATACTATAGTACCAGCTAATGTGGAGGGAAAAGCTCTTTACATCCAGCAGACTATCGGAGAGTCTGAATTCAAAAGTCTCAAGAACAGATGGGGACTTTATTATTTTATAGGACGGGTTAGCAATCCCTAGGGAGGTGCTGGAGGAAGCACTCAGCAGGGAAGATCTTAGAGAGAACAGAAGGAGAAGTGGAAGAGTTTGAGAACAAGAGGACACCCACATCAGATGTACTCCAATGGCTTTCACTGGGAGGATTTTGCCTCTGTGTGTAATACAAAGGACCAAGGAAGCCATCAAACCAGAGTCACAATACTTGATCTCAATCGTTCCCCTTCTCACACCATCCCCTAACTCTTTACATTGTGATCGTTTCCTGAACCACTGGGTAACAAATCGCTCAATCAGGGTGCTATTAGTATTTGGCTTGTGGAAGGCAGAAAGGGAAGGACTCAGAATAGACAGGTGGTGACCCCACTCCAAGTTCATCTGAAGGTCATTGACCTACCTTCATAGTGAGAAGTCTCAACCAGCCAACTTGGATGGACATAAAACTGTCTTCCCCAACCTTTCCTTTCCCAAGAAGGTAGCTAGAGACCTACTCCGTGGGAAAGAAAGTAGTGACAGTGTCAAAATCATCATGCCCAACCAAACACTGGCCAGGTGAGGGTAAGTCTAGGTGCACATAACTCACTCACACATTCCTGATGGCAGGTATGTCTCTATGGCGGAGTAGTAGGCATCAGATTTACTGAGCCTGATCTCATTTGTGGTGGATATTTGTTTTGTTTTGTTTTGTTTGTTGTGTTTTTTACTATACAGATTCCAAATACTGTTTCTCTTGTGGGGAGCCCCCTGATGTCAGATCTTAGCCTCCCATGATGAAGTCTAAGGAAGTGCTGCTCTGTTTAGTGGAACATTGTTTAACTAAGCTGATACTTTTTCCATAACAAAGCTTTCTCAGTAGAAAAAGAACCAAATACAAATGATTAGTCCGTGGCCTGGCACAAGTCTGCAGAGTACACTTTGAGAAGGGCAGGTCTAAGGGCCATGTATTCCCTCCTAGCATCCTGATAGCTGTGTAGATGCACATGACCTGAATTCAGCAACCAATTGCTCCTACCCAGATCTTTGGATCTTGAAGGGTAGAAGCAAAGATGCAAGGACAGCTGAGAAGCTATACATGGTGGTGTATTTCCAAAAGACCAGCAGTAGCATAAGCATTGAGATTCCACAGATAGCAACAGCATCAACTGTTCAGAGTTGGGACAGCAGTGGTACACTGAACAGATGATAATATGCCCTGTCATTCATAGCCTCTCTTGGTTCCTATTGTCTTCTGAGCCTGGTTATCCAGCCTGTCCATCTTTTCTGTGAGCTGTCCAAGAAGTGCCAATCAATTTCTTTTCTGCTTAAGAGAGTCAACAGAGAATTTTCTTGCCTGCACCCAAGAAACTTGACCAACGAACCCTTTAATAGTCCAATCTAATGACTGATGATGCCTATTCAGATCCCAAGCTTACCAAGGAATTTTATGGTGGTAATTTGGCTTTTCATGTGTTAACTAGAAAATCTGGGTTTATTGGTAACTATGTTTCTCATTGAAAATTAGTTAAGGGGCATTTGGGTCTTAAACTTTAGGTGATAAGCAGGGATAATGTGAGGCTACTCCAGAGAGAAAAGATCTACTCTCTATATGTTGACAAAATTGGATTTCATACGCTATTAATACAATGCTGACAGCCAGAACATGGGCTGTGGCAAATTCACCACTTATCTTCTGCATAAGTAGAACTCCTGCACTGCCCTTTGACACCTGGGGTCAGTTAGCCCTATAGCTTTCTTATAGTGCTGTTGGAAGCTGGATCAAACTTATTTACAGTCTTCTAAGTCTGAAACAAGCAATGGACTGAGCAGGTTCGAACGAAGCTCGTGCCAACAAGGCAAACTATGAATCTTGAAATAAATTTGTGCACATACAACACATTTACATTATTCCCCATTTGTCACCCATAAGCATCCCATACCAAAGCCATATGGAAAGAAATCATTATCAGACAGCAATCTGCATCTCCTTATTGACTACACCTCATTAATTTCTCACTTGATTCTATCTAAATTGTGTCAGTGAATATTTATTTGTTGGTTTCACTTCTTTAAACATGAGTCATGATACTAATTATATCACCTTATATTTATAGAACCGTTTATAGTTTTCAGAGAATTTTCTCACCCAATGTCTCATTTCATCCTCGCAATGATCCCTAGAAGTACTTTTAGCCCTTTTTTACAAACGAAAAATAGAATAGTTAGCCCCAGGTCACACAGCTACTATAATATGTAGCTGAATGTGGTCTTGAACCTTGAACCTGGATCTTTCAAAACCCAACAATCCAACACAGTGCAGTTTCCTGCCATTATCTGGCAAATTCATGGCAATTCTATATTACATAAGGATTACTTTAAAATATCTGGATAAAAGTGCTCCAAAATATTCCAATATTACCCCTCCACTGTCAACGCAGGCACTGGACAATAAATCAGTGTGGACATCTTAACTTTTAAAAACAAGCAAATCGTTAAACAATCTTCTGACAGACAAATCTTAAAGTTCCAAATAAATAAACTTTGAATCCCCAACAATGCCATTAGGCAGTCAACTCTTAGCTTGATATTTTATATTCTTTTGATCCTACAGGATAATCTCTTCATTGTTAGTGAAATATCAGTATGTAGTATCTATGCATAGTACTTTACAACTTGCACAGTGCTTGTATGTTGGGGTCTCTCGTGCAAGTGTTTTTATCACCATTTTGCAGATGGAGAAAATAGGGCTCGTGGTGATAAGAGAAACTTTCTCAAAATGACTCATCTCAGAACTGCCAGGGCCATGACTGGTTCAAACTTCAGTGATCACCCTCCCTTTCACTTGCATGGCATAAAAAGCAATGAACCCCATGGCCACATTCTTTTATCCCTAAGCAAACAAAAGATGTGACTTCACTGCTTCGGTGCATGACATCTTATTTTCCTCCGAGTACAAGCCTGTTCTTAATAGACCTTTTTCTTCTTGTTCATTTTAAGGGATAGTTATGAGGATTAAATTTTAAAATGTATGTAAAAGTACTTTGTAATCATGTACAGCATGAACATATCTAGGAAAGTGTCATTATAATAATTACAGGTTATTCAGAAGCCAACAATAGCAGCTCTCTTCCCTCCTCCCTTCTCCCCTCTCCTTCTTCCCTTTTCCCTCTCCCACCCTTTATCTTAAAAAATTCAGAACAAAAAGCAGTAATCCCTGGAATCAACAGCCAACACAGACACCACAGGACAAAAAACGGCCAAGAATACAAAACACTACAGCCTCCTGAGGCACATAAATGACTCTGAGATTGGCCTAACCTCAGGGCAGAGCCATGGCTATGGCTTCATGAAACTGAGTCCCTCTTTCAACCCTGATTATTTGTGGGATGAGTTAAGTGATGAAAAACAGCAAAATAAATGCAATATGGCTAGATATCAATGAAGTATGTTTTGCATTGTTCTACTAAGTCTCAAAAATTAAACATGCAATCCATTTAACTCAGATAAAAATATTAGAAAATAATAAAATACATAGCTTTCTTTTAGGGGACAAACTCAGCCTCTATCTACACATCTCAGCTTTTGGGGAATCCAGAAAGATAAGGTCGCCAAGATCTTTTGGGTTTGCCCAGGGAAAAACAAGTATGGCACTAGAAAGAGTACTAGCCCTTCTCAAACACCGGTTATGACATACGCTTTTGCAAATGTTAACTCATTCCTCAATACACACAACAGTCCTAAAAGGATGTTATTATTCTCACCTTGACATTAGAAAAATTGAGGCTCAGAAAAAGAAATAACTTTCCACAGGTCTTCACTGTCAAAGCCAAGGCAAAATGGTGATGGATAGAGTGAAGTGGAAAGACAAAGAGGAAGAAAGTTAACACAGGGCTGGGCGTGGTGGTTCACGCCTGTAATCCTAGCACTCTGAGAGGCCAAGGTAGGAGGATCGCTCAAGGTCAGGAGTTCAAAACCAGCCTGAGCAAGAGCAAGACCCCGTCTCTACTAAAAATAGAAAGAAATTAATTGGCCAACTCAAAATATATAGAAAAAATTAGCCGGGCATGGTGGCACATGCCTGTAGTCCCAGCTACTCGGGAGGCTGAGGCAGAAGGATCGCTTGAGCCCAGGAGTTTGAGGTTGCTGTGAGCTAGGCTGCTGCCACAGCACTCTAGCCCATGCAACAGAGTGAGACTTTGTCTCAAAAAATAAATAAATAAATAAAAATTAAAAAAAGAAAGCTAACACAGAATAGAACCAGGAGCATCAGGGACAGGAGAAGTTTTCAAGTGTCAGTCAGCAGGGAAATCCATTACATGACCAAGACAATGCCAAATAGTAGAACTGCCAAGCTAGGTGACTTTCCATGTCACAGTCATAGCATACACCGCCTGCACCCACCCATATCCCCACACTTACCATGTTCATGCACATCAGCCTGGCTTCCAACAGCCAGCACCTGCAAATCTCTGTCCTTGGACTTCCTCTGGCTGCTCTCTCTGCTGGAAGTGCTGGGGGATTCATATCCCCCTGGAAATAGCCCTCAACGAATGCCTGATAAGAATGAATGGATGCATACTCTAGTTCTCTGGGATGACTCTGAGCTGTGTGTTCTACATTGTTTCCCGGTGTTTCCTCAGTGAGATTGCAGCCCAGTTGCCCACAGTAGCAACTGGCTTAATAACCCACCCTTTATTGGCTGCCTTCTTATCCCTGTCTTACTTCCTCACCCCTACCAGTGTTTCTTGGGTCTAACTCACCAATGAACTATTTGCATATAATCTTGTCTCAGGATCTTCTTTGTGGGGAGACCCACACCAAGAAAACAGCCTATGCTATGAATTTAGAATGATAGCAAACTTGTGTTGGAGTCATCTAACTCCAATAAATCCATGCAATAGAATTCGTTCAAGAAGTAGTCTATGAAAGATGAGTTACTACACAACCCGTTTCCTGGACTGCACTGGTTGGTGGGTATTCTGCAGAACATGAGCCACATCTCACTCTCTCCTGTCCCCACATTCCAGGCCCTTCTACGTTATTTTCAGGAATCCTCAAATGTGTCTTGCATAAGCTGCAGACAAGTTAGTCATGTCTCTGCCACTTGAGCTGGCCTCTGCCCCCTGCTTCCAGTGAGGGTCACCATCTTGTCCCCAGGGTTCTCACCACACTGACGTCACACCTAGCACCATAGGAAGAAAGAATAATGTCCCCTTCCCCACCTTGGTCACACTTCCTCACATGGGCACCAACATGGTATTGTTCGTGCTCCTGCGTCACATTAAACCCTTTGTGGAAAAGCTTCTCTCACATCTGCTGCCTGCAGCCCCCCCCCCCCAACCCAGAGATCCACCATGAGTCCAGGGGGCCATTTTGGAGACCATCTCCAAGACAGGCCCCATGCTGTCCTCTCCATAGTCTTTCCCCATAAGCATCCTTGAGTTCCCTTGTTCTTATTCCTCCTCAAACCCTCCTGCTTACAGATCTTTGGTGCCCCATTAATCATCCTTTCCCAGGTATGTGTGAATTGCAGGGCTGGTCACAGCTTGGGCCTAAGCAGCCATCCTCATGTCACTTATTACCCAACACAGATACTCTATCTTTATTCAGCAGACCTCAAAAATCAGAGCCAAACTGATTTTGGACAATGAAGTCAGTTAGATAGAGTGATGAATTGGTCTGATAATTCCCATAATAAAACCAACTCTATAATGGGTAGTCACAGACTCGGTGACTTTTGTTCTGTTCCATCTGAAACCCTATAACCTTTTCTAAAGAACATAATGTACCTTCACTTTGCCATGGAAATTTTGTAAAGGCTTTTGGTCTGAAGTCATAAAGCTCTGGCCTGATTAGACTTGGGTAGCTAATGGGAGAAATCAGAGGTCCAGAAGTTTTGAAGTGTTTCAAGCAGAGTATAATTGCAATGTTAAGATCAAGATGCAATGAATTGAACACAGAAGGACCTGAAATCAGAAAGATATAGCTCAAACACCATATTCTCTTTTAAATCCCATTCTGTTCCCTGCACACCCACATGCAGACGCATGCATGAACACACAGAAACACTCCTTCATTTGAATAGGTACACAGAACTGGACTTAACGTTTGCAGGGTAGCATGCCAATTCTAGAACTGGACTGTCTGCATCAAGTGGATCAAATCCCAGATCTGCCATTTACTACTTTTGTAACTTGGACAGATTACTTACCCTCTATGTGCCTCAGTTTTCCCGTATGAAATGGAGATATGCATAATTATCTAAGGTTTTAATGAATTAACTATTTTTCAAGAGCTTAAAAGAGTGGCACAGAGTAAGCACTTTATAGAATGGTATGTATTTTGCTGTATTCTGCCTCATTTTAGTTACCTGTGCATTTTGTCTTATCCTTTCTACTAAATTTTAGATGTCAGAGAATAGGGATTCTGTCTTCATACTGACATCTCTCCTGCAGGGGCTTGCATTTGCAAGATGTCTAACAATACAGGGCTGCAGAATCTGATAAGATTTGGTAGCCACCAAAACTGAGACTTCCTCCAGCCCCACAGGAAGTATTTTTATCATGGCACGAAGCCACAGTGATGAAATTAATTCAGTAAAACAAAAATGAATAGAAAAAGAATTTGAAATGATATGCAAATGTACAACTAATATTAGGGCTCTATTGTAGCATAAGTAATGGTAGGAACCAGGTCTGATACCACAAAGATTTCCCTAACAATCTCAACAATGCTTGAGGAGATCCTGTTTCCTCATATTCTGCCAAGATAAGCTCAGAATTTTCAAAGTGAATATTCATTAGGAAACTAAGAAAAAACAAAGGATCCAAAAATCCATTAAAGCATAAAATATGTGTGCAGTTCACATGTACCAAGTAGAATAAGCTCATCCAAATTTATCAAAAGTCCAATCTCATATATAAAACTGAATAAAATACATTAGTTGATTCCTATTGTTCCACCACCCTCCTCCCCACAATGATAAAAGCTACCATTTATTATGCACCTAATCTGGGCTGAGCACTTTAAATATGTAATGGTCCCCTCCAAGTTAAAATTATAAATTAAGAACACATCTACTTTTGTTCCTTCCCCAAACCATGCTAAACTTACGAAGAAGGGATTTTTTTTTTAAGAGGGGGTAGGGGAAGGAAAGGGGAAAACAACATCAAAATTTTGGAAGTTGAGGGAAATACCATGCAAGGTCCTGGAGGAACTCTTTGAAAATAATACTATTAATAATGGATTTTAGTGAACAGGCTAGATAACCTAATATTTTCCATTTCAGATTTCACTTGCAATGAAATGGTCTATGGTGTAGTACAAAGTCTTCCATGCCTGAACAGAGAAGTAATATTTGATGACTTGTCAGAAAATGTTAATTTAATTATGAGTGAAAGTAATTATCGTCCTGTCAGTATTAATACATCAATCAGATATCTTTAGACATTTGTGTATTGCACAGGCTAGGTTTATAGCTTAAAAAACTAATTGTAAAATTTTCGTGGCCAAAGATCTAATCTACTAATCTACTATGTCCAGCAAGTTTAAATGACCATGAAGACTGGATTGTAACTCCCAAATGTATCTACCAACAATAAAATATAATTTTTAAAATACCTTCACTAACTAATCCCTTTATGTTTAAAACTTACATATGATCATGGCCATTGAGGCCTCCAGCCTCCAACTTAATGGTCTTCATTTTGACAACTGATTCATAGAAAGGCAAAACAGTAGCAGGATTGGGGAGGCACAACTCTTCTGTATCCCCAGGCTGCACCTTGGAAACCTTTGTCAGACAGGGAACATATAGCAGGAGAGGCAGGAATATGGAAGTTTCCCAAGCCCTCATCTCATTACCTACTTGGTTTTGTGCCTCTCTATTTTCACGCCAACCTCTGACAAAGAATTCACCTTTTCTAATCCTGTATGGGTCGTGATTTCCTGACTGTCACAGAACTTGGATTGCAGGCTGCAGGCAAAAGGACCTCTCACACTAAAGGTTTGAAATAGCCCCAAGTTGAGATGATTTTCTCTTTCTCATAAAAGCTGTTAGAGACTACAGAAAGTCGCCAGCATATGCCAACACCTTCCCTTGTTTTCCTACCAATTCCCCCAAATCTTTGGCCTCAGTAGATATAAGGTCTTGGTTCCAAGATGGCATGGGTGACAGTTGAATCAACTTCTTTGCTAATACAGAACAGAAGCTGCCAACTTCTCAGCCAGGGATGGGCAATCTCCACAGCGCTGCACTCACCTTGATCATCCAATTCCACATCTTGGCTCTGTTACTCATTTACTGTGTTGACAGTTTGTCTGGACAATGTACTCTACCAGGCTAATCAGAAACCTTCTGACATGCTAATTCCCTTCTGCCATCACAAGCACTTTCCTTTTTATTCAGCTTTCCCCTCGTTTTCCCATTTCAAAGAAACACTGGAGAGCTCCAATTCAGGCCCTTGGAGCCCAACTTGCTTTTTCCTTGTAAGAGTTCTACTTTTATCATGCTCACATCCTTCCCACCACCCCAACACACAAATTCTGCATCTAGGTTCCTCCATGAAGTCTCTAGGCAGCTACCACTATTTCCCCCACCTTCACCCCCCCAACCCTGCACACATTGCAATCCCAGTACAAAATGGCCTATTCGTTGCTTTAATTGGCTTCTTACCTTAGAAATAAATACACATCTAATGTGATATTTCAAAAGTCAAAATTCCAGGCCAGATGCGGTGGCTCACGCCTGTAATCCTAGCACTCTGGGAGGCCGAGGCAGGTGGATCGCTGAAGGTCAGGAGTTCGAGACCAGCCTGAGCAAGAGCGAGACCCCCGTCTCTACTAAAACTAGAAAGAAATTAGTTGGCCAACTAAAAATATATATACAAAAAAAAAAAAATTAGCCAGGCATGGTGGCGCATGCCTGTATTCCCAGCTACTCGGGAGGCTGAGGCAGGAGGATCACTTAAGCCCAGGAGTTGGAGGTTGCTGTGAGCTAGGCTGACGCCACAGCACTCTAGCCCGGGCAACAGAGAGAGACTCTATCTCAAAAAAAAAAAAAGTCAAAATTCCAGTCAAATTCTTTAAAATCAGTAAGATAAAAAGAGACACTCCCTGCTCTCTTTAAGTTGTTAATATGTAGCTGCTGTGTCCCCCGATCTAATCATCTTCTAAGCTCCCCCTAAATAGTAGCTTCCTCTCTAAGATAGGAACAAATAGGTAGACAGAGAGCGGGATTTGGTATATACCGAAATAGCAGTTGTTATCTGTAGCTTGTGGAATGAAGATACTTTTTATTATCTTCTTTCTGCTTTTATATATTTTCTAAATTGTCTAAAGTAACTTTTTTTGTTTGTTTTAGAGACAGGGGTCTCACTTTGTCACCCAGGCTGGAGTACAGTGGCTTGATCATAGCTCACCACAGCCTTGAATTCCTGGGCTCAACCGATCCTCCTGTCTCAGCCTCCTGAGTAGCTGGGACTACAGGTGTGCACCACCACGCCAAGCTTTAAAGTAACTTTGTATGGTTTTTATAACAAGAGAAAAAAGGTAAAAAAATACATTTTTAAAAATTCAGTCAGCACAGGAGTTCTTTTTGGGGTCATGGAGATGTTCTAAAACTGGCTTGTGGTGATGGTTGCACAACTCTAAATTTACTAAAAGTCATTGAATTGTGAACTTAAAAGGGATAAATTTAATGGTGTGTAAATTATGCCTCAATAAAGCTGTTAAAGACAGAACTTCTATTTGACTAATTTAAAGGACAGCAATAGCATCAGGACACCCACGTAACAACCTCACAGAGTGTTAGGAGAGAATAACAAGGGAGGTCAGATGAGAAGGAAGGAAGGAAGGAAGGAAGGAAGGAAGGAAGGAAGGAAGGAAGGAAGGAAGGAAGGAAGGAAGGAAGGAAGGAAGGAAGGAAGGAAGAGAGGAAGGAAGAGAGAAAGGAAGAGAGGAAGGAAGAGAGGAAGGAAGACAAGAAAGAGGAAGAGAATAAATGAGTGTGGGAGAAATGAATATGGCAGAAAAGAGCTTAAAAATTAGATAAGAGATGTCCCACTACAGCATAGCTAACTTGTACAGTTCCATGGTTCCCACTTGGTGAGATATATGTGGCACATCAACATGTTTGTAACCGAATTTTTCTTGGCCCTCCAACACAGCAGCAGAAGGCTGAGACTTTGAAGATGTTGATATAATTTGGAAATTTCACCACCAATTCCATCAGGATGCCCCCCACATAGCAATTTTGGCATTGTATCTTTGAAAGACAGATTTTATGCAACAAATAAAATACTATCATCATGTTGATGTACCGCATGGGCACACAATCAAAGTGTTCCACCTAGAATGGAGAAGTGCTGTCTTCACATCATTTTTAATTCAACATTTGTTGAACACATGTTGGACACAATGAAATATGCATCCCGTTTTGCAGGATATAGAAATGAACAAGCTATGGTTCCTGTCTTCTAGCAATTTACAAGCAAATAGAGTAACTGCATTCTATTTTAGGGAGCTGCCATACTTAATGAAGGAAGTAATGTATAAAAGTAAGGCAAGGGCTTTCGTAGAGGATTTGAGAAATGGACTCAGCAAAAGATATGTCTCAAGATCCTAGTTTCTGTGAAGTATAAGATGGTGTTTTAAATATATGTTCACAAATTCTGTGATGTGTATTTTGCATGTGGGAGGAAGATAAATAATTTATGGTCAGAGGACAGATTGTGGTGGTTTCAGAGATATTATTAAATTCACAAATTCTTCCATACTCCTCTTATTAAGAGAAGAAACTTGTTCTCCTATTCTTGACTGTGGGCTATACTTAGTGACTTTCTGTTAATGAATAGAATATGGCAGAAGAGATGGAATGTCACTTTCAAGAATAGATGATAAAAAGACTTCAACTTCCATCTGGGAGACTCTCACTCTCTCTCTGGCATCACTCTCTGTGGGAGAAGCCAGCTTCTATGTACAAAGGCAGCCCTGAGGGCCGGGCGCGGTGGCTCACGCCTGTAATCCTAGCACTCTGGGAGGCTGAGGCGGGTGGATGGCTCAAGGTCAAGAGTTCAAAACCAGCCTGAGCAAGCGTGAGACCCCGTGTCTACTATAAATAAAAAGAAATTAATTGGCCAACTAAAAATATATATAGAAGAAATTAGCCGGGCATGGTGGCGCATGCCTGTAGTCCCAGCTACTCGGGAGGCTGAGGCAGGAGGATTGCCTGAGCCCAGGAGTTTGAGGTTGCTGTGAGCTAGGCTGATGCCACGGCACTCTAGCCCGGGCAACAAAAGTGAGACTCTGTCTCCAAAAAAAAAGGCAGCCAGCCCTGTGTAGAGGCTCGTGTGGCGAGAAACGGAGGCCTACTAAAAACCACATGAGGCCGGGCGCGGTGGCTCACGCCTGTAATCCTAGCTCTTGGGAGGCCGAGGCGGGCGGATTGCTCAAGGTCAGGAGTTCAAAACCAGCCTGAGCAAGAGCGAGACCCCGTCTCTACTATAAAAATAGAAAGAAATTAATTGGCCAACTAACATATATATATAAAAAAATTAGCCGGGCATGGTGGCGCATGCCTGTAGTCCCAGCTACCCGGGAGGCTGAGGCAGAAGGATCACTCGAGCCCAGGAGTTTGAGGTTGCTGTGAGCTAGGCTGACGCCACGGCACTCACTCTAGCCTGGGCAACAAAGCGAGACTCTGTCTCAAAAAAAAAAAAATAAATAAAAAATAAAAAAAAATAAAAAAAATAAATAAATAAAAACCACATGAGTGAGCTCAGAAGCAGATCTTTCCCCAGCCAAGCTCAGATGTCTGCAGCCCAATAAAGGGTAACACCTTGATTGCAGCCTCATGAGACGATCCTGATCCAGAACCACCCAACTAAGCTGTCCCTGGGCTTCCAGACTACGGAAGCTGTGAGTTTGTCGTTTTCAGCTGTTACATTTGGGGTTAAATTTGTTATGCAGCAATGGCTAGCTAATGCAAGTGGCTTAGAAGGAAAAGAGACTAAAGAACGCAAACAGATAAGTTAGGAAAGCTGGCATTAGGTAAAGCAACCAATAATGAAAATGTTAATCAGAACAGTAACAGTGAATAGAGAAGAAAGGATCTATGCCCAGAGCTTGATGGAAATGTAATTCCCAAGATTTATGGGCTAATTAAATTGGAGGTGGTATTGAGAGAAAGAGATATTATAGTGCTCTTGCCGTGCCAAGTTGAGATGACTACGAAGATGGTAATGTCATCAATGAAAAATGGAATATAGAAAATGAAGCACATGAAGCAGATAATGGTAAGTTGATTGTGCGTTGCCATATCTATGTGTCTTTGGGTTTTAAGCATGTTGACTCTGAGACACCAGTTGACATCTACACAGAGATATCCAAAAAGCTATTGCAAAATAATATCTGGCACACTTATTAGGGCACAGTTGATTGAAAATAGAGATCAAGATTGAGCCATTAAGTGAGATGGGGTGAAATGATACACGCTTTGGGTAGCAAGGCTTTAAAGTACCTTCTAGACTTTCAATTTTGTGAGTGCCTGAAAATAAGAAAGGTTGTTCACCATATAATAAAAGTTCAGGATGTCCAGCAAAAGGGAATTTGGAAGACAAAAGACTAAGATGGGGCCAGGCACAGTGTCTCATGCCTGTAATCCCAGCACTTTGGGAGGCCAAAGCAGGATTGCTTGAGGCCAGAAATTTGAGACCAGCCTGGGCAACATAGTGAGACCCTATTTCTAAAAAAAAAAAGCCTGAGATGGGTAGAATGAAAATATAGAAGAGGATCCTTTGTCCTCAGATCATTAGGACTGGAGAAATCCTTCCTATATATGCATCAACAGGATTTTCTTTTTAAAATTTGGGTTTATGGGGAATAATGAAAATAAGAAAAGGAATGATGTGGGGCACTTAGTTCCACTATTAACAAGGTAATGGCATAAACAAATGATTTAACAATAACGTAATCAAGGAGCCAGAACTCTGAAAGTAAATAAATATTCACAACCTTCCTATGACACTTCATATCATGAACACCTACCTATGGAAGTTTGTCTTATTTGCATGAAAATATGCATTTGTTTATGAAATAGGATACATCTAGACAGCCAATTTATTCACTTAAATAAAATAACAACCTGAGATGCCTTAAGCCAATATTTGAAAACACATCAAAGCTTCAGAGTTAATATAGAGGACTCTAAGGAAAGAATTAAAAGCCTCAGGGAAAGTCATGCTGCCAAAACTAGAACGATAATGAGCTGAAGTTTCAAATTTTGTTCTTGCATTAGTTAATGCATTTAGGCAGAAACATTGCTTAGAGAAATTTATTTCAGTGCTGCTAATAGCCAACTGTCTTTCTTTTTCAGCCTCCGCACAATTATAAAATCCCAAGTCCCTCAAGTGCCCTTCTTTAGGTCAAATAACCCTAGGAGTCTCCCTTCTCTGCACAGGATCTTTATTTCTCTGGTTGCTTTGTAGCCAGAAGTGGTCACGTCCACCTCGGGAAACTGGTACATCAGATCATTTCTGCTTCAACAGCTGAGAGTCCCTCAGCACACTGGGCCAGATTCAGGGAGCTGGATAATTATTCCCTATGCTAAAATCTACCATTTATTGGATATTTTTAATAAGAAACAGGTGTGGATCTCAGCTAGCAAGCTTAACCGTGCAAGAAAAGCCACATTTCTTTATTGTCTTTAAGTCAACTTAAATTGGACTCTGAGCCCTAGTTCCTCCTGGCTTGCAAGAAATCCAGACTTAATCATTTATGCCCGCTTTCCCTTCCTTCCTCCTGGGTTGCAAAATGCCCCAACACCAAACCAGTCATCAGTCATTGGCCTACAGTGTGTAGAGCTAAGAAGTCCAGTAAGTCACGATAACAATTACTTCCTACCTCCCAGGATATATAGATTCATCAGGAAGCAAAACAGAAGCCATAGAAACCCCCTTTGCTCTCAATGGCAATGCCATGGTCTTGTTCTAACTCAGGGGTTACATCTCAGACTTTTGCCTACCCTGACTCCACATTGTCACCTAAAAAAATATCCAGGTTTCTAGGCCCTTGGTGCCACGATGAAGAATGTAGACAACCCTAGGCTAGGACCACAGGAGCTGAAGCAAGACAGTAAAAAGGATAGAGTCAAGGAACCAGCCAGGCCTATACAAGGGCCCAGAAGTTTAGAGTCAAAGTGTATATAGGGGTCTTGGGCTACATGCAGGGGTCTTGGACTAGTTGAACAAGCCAGAGGTGGGTGCCAGAGGACCGGAAAGAGTCCATTGGATTGAGCAGTTAAGGAGGTCACTGGTCACTCTGACAAAAGCCATTTCAGGGGAGTGACAGGAAAAGAAATCTGATCGAAATGGGTTAAGAGTCTTCAAGAGGTGAGAAATGGATACAGCAGGTTTAGTCTGTTCTTTTGAAAATGTGATCGCTACAGGTGATTTAGAGGTTTGTTAAGGCTTTTTTTTTTTTTTTTTTTTTTTTGAAGGTCACAGTAGCTTGACTTTCATTAAAGGCTACAGGAAGGAGCCAGGTTGAACACATAAGAAAAAGAAATATCAGAGGAAGCTATATCTTTATTCTAGTGGAGCTGGGAAAGAAGAGACTAAAAAGCACTGGCTGGTTTGTAAAGAGATGGGAAAGGGGTGTCCTATCAACACAGGAAACATAGTGAGGGAGGGGGCCAACCTAGGTAAGTTTGAGGTCATGAGGTCTGGAAGTTGCAGGAGTTCAAACCTCAGGGCCTCCTTTTCTCTGTGTATTAATAGTATAAGACAAGGTTATCTGCCAAGGGATGGGGTGAGCAGCGAGTTTAAGGCATGAGACAGGCCAGGAGCGGTGGCCCACGCCTATAATCCTAGCACTCTGGGAGGCCAAGGTGGAGGATGGCTCAACATCAGGAGTTCGAAACCAACCTGAGCAAGAGCGAGACACTCGCACTCCTGTCTCTACTAAAAATAGAAAGAAATTAATTGGCCAACTAAAACTATATAGAAAAAATTAGCTGGGCATGGTGGCACATGCCTGTAGTCCCAGCTACTCAGGAGGCTGAGGCAGGAGGATTGCTTGAGCCCAGGAGTTTGAGGTTGCTGTGAGCTAGGCTGACGCCACAGCACTCTAGTCCAGGTAACAGAGTGAGACTCTGTCTCAAAAAAGCAAAGGCATGAGACAAAGATTTTAGTTTCATTTACTTTTTCTGTTTTTGGACATAATGTACAGTGTCCCAGCTAAATCTACTATAGTTTGAGGATTCTTTCAGATTTTCTAGATAACACAGTCATGGAAATGAAAAGTAATGGCAGTTTTCTTTTTTTCTTTGTAAAAGTTGTGCCTCTTATTTCTTTTACTTGCCTTATGGCATTGGCTGCAGCTGGGCTTACGTTAATTCTTTGCCAGTGGATTCCCACACCATGCGGGGGCTGGAAATTCAGGCTCCACACCTTATATGGGGCAGGTTTGGGGGCTCAGTTTCTCACAGGAGATTTATTTTTCCCCATCCCAAACCACGGCTGGGACAAGATCACTTCTTTCCTAGACCCATGGCAGGGTCTTCCACAAGGGGCAGCCTTTCCTAGGTGGCAGCTTCAGTCTAAGGTCCCAATTCCAGCTCCCCACCGCACACAGGGCCAAGGACACTTCTCTTGGGTGGACGGGCCTGGCCTCTCGTGGTCCTCTTGTGGTCCTACCCTAGGGCTGTCTACATTCCTTGCGATGGTGACAAAGACTTAGTCACTGGGATATATTTTTAGGTTGTGGATGTTAAATGATAGCCCCTATATGTGACGTTTGCATCAAGTCCAGATTCTGGGCCACCAGAATGTCATCTTGGGTGCTATGAGTTTCTTCTTTCTTACTGGCACCTGGTGACTTCCCTTTCTTATTTCCACTTCAGCTCTGAAATGGCACTGTTTTAACCAACACCGTAGTGAAGTGGGGTGGACATTAGGGCCACATCAGTCTGCCTCGCTGCTGGTCCCTTCATGGTGCAAATCTTTGGAGTTGGATGGTTGGCGAACTCAGCAGCCCTCAGCAACCCAGGTGGAACAGTGGCGAGAGCAAGGCTTGCAGGGACCTTAGTCTGAGCTTTGTAGACCTGGCGAGATGGAAAGATGGGAGTCGGGGCCATTGAGGATAGGGGCAGGAGGATATTGAAGGGACATACTATGAAATCTCCACTGGAGAGGGAAGAAGTGAATTCAGGAAGAGGCTAAAAGCCTGGGAGAAAGGAAAGGAATCAGGCCAAAAAAGTAAGAGAATAGATGTGCCAGGAATAAGAGTATGAGAACAGGCGAGCCAGGAGGTTGTGCTCGGAGGATGGACAGGGGAGTGTGAGTCTTAATAAGATGGATGGAGCTGGAACCCATTCTACTAAGTGAAGTATCCCAAGAATGGAAAAACAAGCACCACGTGTACTCCCCAGCAAATTGGTTTCACCGATAAACACCTAAGTGCACATATAGTGGTAACATTCATCGGGTATCAGGTAGATGGTGGGGAGGAGGGGATGGGTATATTCACACATAATGGGTGCGGTGTGCACCGTCTGGGGGATGGACACGCTTGAAGCTCTGACTCAGGTGGGGCAAGGGCAATAGACATAACCTAAACATTTGTACTCCTATAATATGCTAAAATAAAAAGGGAAAAAAATAAAAAATAAAAGAAGAAAATCATTTCCAGCTGGTGTTGAGACCATGGCAATGGATTACTGAAATGGAAAGCAGGCAAAGTCTGCTGGAATTTGGGCCTGGCTGGTGATACTTCAGATTCCCCTGTCTAGGCCGGGCGCGGTGGCTCACGCCTGTAATCCTAGCTCTCTGGGAGGCCGAGGTGGGCGGATCGTTTGAGCTCAGGAGTTCGAAACCAACCTGAGCAAGAGCAAGACCCCGTCTCTACTATAAATAGAAAGAAATTAATTGGTCAACTAATATATATAGAAAAAATTAGCTGGGCATGGTGGCGCATGCCTGTAGTCCCAGCTACTCGGGAGGCTGAGGCAGAAGGATCGCTTGAGCCCAGGAGTTTGAGGTTGCTGTGAGCTAGGCTGACGCCACGGCACTCACTCTAGCCTGGACAACAAAGCGAGACTTTGTCTCAAAAAAAAAAAAAAAAACCAGATTCCCCTGTCTATAATCTCGTCTTCCAGACTCTTGGGTCAACCATTTCCAACCCTCACTGACATCCATTAAAATGGTATTTTAGTCAATGGTTACCAAAGTCCGGTCTAGGAGCCAATGAAAGTAGTGCTGCCTAGAAGTCAGGAACATGAACTTGAGAGTCAGACTGCCTTTGATTGCATCCCTTCCTGATGTGTTTCCCTTGAACAAGTTCTTTCACATCTCTGAGCCTCAGTTTCCTCATTTCTAAAATGGGGATGCCAGAGCCATCTCCCTGTCAAGGTAGTTATGAGGAGTAAATGAGGCAACCCATGTAAAATGGTGCTTCCTGGGCCTGACTCATAAGAAACCCTCAGAGAAAGTCAACTGCTACTCTTAAAGATGAGGAAAGTGCTGCCACAGAAATACAACCATTCCTTTGGTTTTTAAAGAAGAAAGAGTGACTTTAAAGACTTCATTCTTGGCCGGGTGTGGTGGCTCACGCCTGTAATCCTAGTGCTCTGGGAGGCCGAGATGGGAGGATCGCTCAAGGTCAGGAGTTCGAGACCAGCCGGAGCAAAAGCGAGACCCAGTCTCTACTAAAAATAGAAACAAATGAATTGGCCAACTAAAAAAATACATAGAAAAAAAATTAGCTGGGCATGGTGGCTCATGCCTGTAGTCCCAGCTAGTCGGGAGGCTGAGGCAGGAGCATCGCTTGAGCCCAGGAGATTGAGGTTGCTGTGAGCTAGGCTGACGCCACGGCACTCACTCTAGCCTGGGCAACACAGTGAGACTCTATCTAAAAAAAAAAAAAACTTCATTCTTTCATTTAAAGAAAAAGACTGTTTATTTACAGGTGACTTCAATAAAGGTACTAAAATCTGGTGTTCATACCCTAAAATTCACCCTTTATCTGAGTTCCGTGGGAACCTGAAGCCTCCTATGTGGGCCTTGTCCCTGTCCCCAAAAACACAGCAAATCCCTTCTGCACGTTTGCACATGCTGATGATATTCCCCCAATTTCGAGGCAAGATATTTTAGTGTCTCAAGGTCGGTGAGATTTTCTATTGCTGTTGTCTTGCGTTTGAGTTATAAATTACTATTTAGCTTCATCAGCATCAATTAATGTGGGAAGGGCCGTCTGGCTAACTCTGTAGTGGTAGTGAAACGTTTTGCAGCTACAGTATTGGGGGCCCACAATGTTCCAGTAAATGGACATTTAAATGCACATCCATCGGCTGGGCGCAGTGGCTCACGCCTGTAATCCTAGCACTCTGGGAGGCCGAGGCGGGTGGATTGCTCAAGGTCAGGAGTTCGATACCAGCCTGAGCAAGAGCGAGACCCTGTCTCTATTTAAAAAAAATTAATTGGCCAACTAAAAATATATAGGAAAAAAAAAACTTAGCTGGGCATGGTAGCACATGCCTGTAGTCCCAGCTACTCGGGAGGCTGAGGCAGTAGGATCGCTTGAGCCCAGGAGTTTGAGGTTGCTGTGAGCTAGGCTGACGCCACGGCACTCTAGCTCGGGGAACACAGTGAGACTATGTCTCAAAATAAAAAAATAAATAAAAATAAATAAATAAATGCACATCCATCAACTCTGATGATTCCCTGCCACCATCCTGGTGTCTCTGCAGATACTGAAAGGAAATTGTTGTTTGAAAAGGCCGGCATGTTTGAGATGTGCTAATCAATCTCCCCCATCAACTTTGAAGAGCGTGCATGTGGTGATTTTCTACAGCACATATTTTGCAAACTTTTACCTTGAGAATTCTGTGCTAAATCAATCAGAAAAGCCCTGGCAGGTTAAGAAAGCAAATGTACTAGGTGTACAAGGTCACTTTGATTTCACTTTGTGAAACACAAAGACCATGAACACCCACATTAGCTGGTGGCTGAGCTGGGCTTAGAAGTCAAGTGTTGTGGCTCTCAGTCTAGTGCTCCTTTGTGTGTCCTGCCTTGTGGCACGAATCTTGGCGCTGAGTTGAACTGTGATGTCTTGCCAACATAAATAATTGTTTGGCTGGTAGAACCCTTAAGGGGGAGACAATTTTGTGTAAAAGAATAAAACCTGGAGAGTTCAAATCCAAATCTATTCTACTATGTAAATGAGCCAGTTTCACAATGTGTGATAGGAAACACTACTTTTCATTGCCTGTCTGAAGTTGGAGCAAAATATCTTTTACTGCACACTCCCACAGTCATGATCTCATTTTCCAACGTGTTAACTCTGAAAACATAACCAGCTGAAAGGAATTTATCCCTTTCCATAAATTAATTTTGCAGACAATTTTTCATGGACACCTCCCTTGAAGGCTAACATTAAATGAGACACACTTAAGCTTGCAGCTACAATTTATCTTGGTTAGTGGACATTTTTGCTCTCTGGAAGAGAATTTTAATCTTCCTAAGAAGCAAAGGGACTTAGCAGTGAGCAGGTATGTCAAACTGTCCACAAGGAAAAGAGCCAGAGAAAGCAATTCAAACTAATTCAAGGAGAGGAAGAAGTTTGCATCTTTAGGAAATCTTTTTGGACTTTACCCCTATGATTAACTCTGTGAATTGTCCCTGACCTATAACCTTCTTGCTCTTCTGTTTAGCAATGTCTTTGCCCAGTGTTCTGATTGATATCTCCCTATAAAAATGAGGAGTCCTGCCAAACAGACAATTTTACTAAGAAGATCTCAAAACCAGGTTGTTAATGTTGAAATGCTCCCATGCCAATCAGTAAGTAACTGCTGCCCCAAAAGTCCCATGAGGGCTCCTTACCACACTGGTCTGACTACCTCAGCTCTAGAGAGCTCAGTGGTGCCCACTGGCCTTCCAGCTAGCCTGCTACAACTCCCAAGCACAAGCGCCCATCTTTATGTATCCTCCTAGCCAGAGAAGGCTCAGTCCCCAACTGGGGAGATGCCACTCCAGTGGACAATGTTGACACACAGTGAACAAATACCCAGTGCCCATCTGGTCTCCGAGACTGTGGCCCATCATTGCAGGCTCATATTCCCTTGGAGTTGCCCTTCCATGGCCACCCATGGGAACTGCATCCTCCAAAGGGTACCAAAAAGATGATTAAATAATTTGAATACCACCTCTGATTGAAAGCATGCTCACTATTTTATTTTCTTCAACATGTTTCTTTTTCATTGAATACAACAATGTCTGTTTTCTTTTCTTTTCTTTTTTTTTTTTTTTTTTTTTTTTTTTTGGTACAGGGCCTTGCTCAGTTGCCCAGGCTGGAGTGCAAGGGTGTCATCATAGCAGCCTCCAATTCCTGGTTTCAAGCGATCCTCCTGCTTCAGCCTCCCAAGTAGCTGGAATTACAGGCATGCACCATCATGCCCAGTTGATTTTTTAAATTTTCTGTAGAGATGGGATCTTACTACATTGTCCAGGCTGGTCTTGAACTCCTGGCCTCAAGTCATCCTCCTGCCACGGCCTCCCAAAGGGCTGAGATTACACACAGCCTCTGTTTTCTTTAACGAAACATGCATCCTCATTCCCTCACCCCAAGATAAAAAGTCCACATGAACTTTCTGAAATGGCTGATTTCACAGAAGAATCTGAAATTGTTTCCAATCTCCCTGCGGTTCTTCCCTATGCCTGCGTTTCAAATAAGATGAATTTGGGCAGGTTCCCCCCTCCCCTGCCTCCTGAAAAAAGAAGAAAAAGTTGCATAAACAATTCGGAGCTCTGAGTTCTCTTATTTTTCTTCCCCCAACTCCCATTGGCTACAATGCTGTGAATATAAAGTCCATTTCATTAAATATGTTAATAGGGGAAAGTGGAATGACATAAATAATAAGCTATCAGATGTTTAAACAAGACCAAGCTAGTTTTATTAAAGACAGTGTGCCACGAAGATTCAAGCAATTACATGTTTACGTGACTATTTCTCCTCTCTCCATAATTCTCTCTCTGGTTAGATTTTACTGTCCATCATAGACTATAGCTAAATATCATCATCTTTCCCCACCTTATTTTCCCCTTAATCTATCTAATTTTTAGTGTGCAGTTCCATAGAATGCAAGATATTTGAGAATATATGTTATATTATAGCAGAAACACCATTATTTGGATTTATTAGTATTTCTATTCCTTGCTATTTCCACACTTTCTTCCTTTTAAATTCTTTACTTCTTTTTGTTTTGATTGAGGCTTGCTTTCTTTATTTTTACTAGTTTGGAAGCTATAGATTCTATTCTTTTAGTTCTTTTTTTTTTTTTTTTTTGACAGAGTCTCACTCTGTTGCCCAGGCTAGAGTGAGTGCCGTGGCGTCAGCCTAGCTCACAGCAACCTCAAACTCCTGGGCTCAAGCAATCCTCCTGCCTCAGTCTCCCGAGTAGCTGGGATTACAGGCATGTGCCACCATGCCCGGGTAATTTTTTCTATATATTTTTAGTTGGTCAATTAATTTGTTTCTATTTTTAGCAGAGACGGGGTCTCGCTCTTGCTCAGGCTGGTTTTGAACTCCTGACCTTGAGCAATCCGCCCTCCTCAGCCTCCCAGAGTGCTAGGATTACAGGCGTGAGCCACCTTCATTCTTCCACAATTGTTTAGTTGTGTACAAAATTCTGGATTGATCACAATATTATATTGGCATGACAAAGATTCCACTGTATTCTGGCTGGTTGGCCATGGTATGATGAGTCTTTATGATCATAAGTCATAATTGGATTTTAATTATAAAATTCATCTGAAAAAGAAAATAAAATTTACTCACGTTGGTTTGGGTCCAAACAATATTTCTCTGCCCTTAAAAGAGCTTCGCATCTAGGAGAAAGTCAAGAGTAGGTGCTAGGTTGTACATTTAGCCAATTGTATGAGAGACTAGCAACCTGGAAAATTATCAAATCACCACATTAATCTGCTACAATTACAACTTTGGTTCTTCTGATTATTTTACCTCAATATATAATATGTCAAAATATATGTAGCTTTATGACACTCAAATATTAGCATAACTATCTCTTAAAAGTAACACAAACTATTGCTGAGCAGTTTTTATATAGTACAACTCAAACTATTGCTTCTCCTAGACAAAAATTTTGCAGTGTCTTTGATTTGATCTTCATCTACAATTAATAGGCAAAGCAGCATTTCAGAAATGGAGTTCCTTGGTGCAACCATTGCCCAGACATCTATTAATATTAAGCTCCTGGCATTGTATTCACATTCATGGCATGGGGATCAAGAAAGCAAAATAGCCTCTAGCCCCAGGAACACAGGCAATAATGACATAAGCAGAAATATTGGTGACCAAAAACAAACACCCTCTCATACATTGAACTACAAATCTTTTTACTGCAATGCCCTTATTCCCTTCCAAATATATATTAATACATATCTATGTACACATATATATGTAAAGCATGCAGAATCTGGGAACCATTTTTACTACCTTTGCGTAAGATTTGACATTTTATGTTTTCCAAGCTCCACGCTCAGAGACAACAGTGACAAACTCAAATGATGTTCAAACACTTGGGATTCTTTTTCCTTCTTTGGAAATATTAATGGCATATTTTAATAGCTACCGTTTATTGGACAAATATTATGTGACAGGCATAATGCTAAAGACTTGCTACCTCATTTAATCCTCACACAGCCCTATGATTAGATGTTGTTCCCTTTACACAGTGAGGAAAGAGATCAGAAAGATGAACTAACTTGTCCAATCACTATGCCGCCCCAGCTTTGTTCAATTCTTAACTATTCTGCTATGTAGGTTTGTGCCCTGCCCCTCTTCAGACGCCTAATGCCAACACCAAAAGGAACAGATGCTCTAAACAAAGACTGAAATTGACCTTGATTAGTGTACTAGAACAAAGAGTCTGGTTCTTAAAATGAAGATTTCCTTGCAAGGAAAAGCTCTCATTCATTCACAAAATATTCATTGAATATCTACTGTGTGTCAGACCTTTTTCTGATTATTAAATTAAAATTAAAATGAATGCTACTCACTGGATAACTTATTGCTACATTAAAGAGGATGAAAAGGAGGGAAAATATGTAATTTAGAATATTCCCTTTAAGTATAGCAGGGAACTCAGCTTGAACCTAAATTTGGTTCACCATGGAAGTCAGGTATATTTAGGTGCTTGGGAGATCCTTGGGGTTTATAGAGATGTGCCTTTAAAGAATCTTATTCTAAGGAAAGAGATTCATAAAGAATAATTTGGGCACTAGGACAGTGGGTAAGATCAGAGAAAGAGGTGGGTCTTCAGATTATCTGGATTTCTGGTGCAGTCCCAGAACCAAGGAGCTCAAGTAAAGAAGCAAGCAAAACCCAGAAAAGCTGAAATGCCAGGCGTCAATTGTGGCACTTCCATTGACAGACAACAGGAGCCACTGCCATGGCTCTTGCAGCAAATGGAGTTTGTGTCTTCCAGGCAGACATGAGCGCCCTCAGTATGGGACTTGGGCAGCTTCAAGGCAAATAGCAGTTCTGGCTTCATTTTGGAAAACACCAACAGTGAACCAGCTGCCACCTTGGGCATTAGCAGTATAAAGAGACTTTCCCATAGAGCTCTGGAGCGGGAGAGGAGATAAACATGGGTGCCGCCGGGTGGCCAAGGGAGCTAGTTCATGGAGCCTTCCTGAAATGTTGCCCTAAGACTCCCAAGACCACCTGGAAGGAGTTAGAGAGATCAGAGTTCCAACAAGAGTGTTGGACGTGGAGGCTAAGCCTGAGAATTTGAATGCATGCTCATTTTCTGCCAATTTGTATTAAGTAAATTTGTCATTTTGCAGTATGAGAAGATGAATGAAGTCTCACTTTATGTACAAAATGTGAAATAATTCATAACTTTTTTTTTTTTGACACAAAGTCTCTCTTTGTTGCCCAGGCTAGAGTGAGAGCCATGGCATCAGCCTAGCTCACAGCAACCTCAAACTCCTGGGCTCAAGCGATCCTTCTGCCTCAGCCTCCCCAAGTAGCTGGGACTACAGGCATGCGCCACCATGCCTGGCTAATTTTTTCTATATATTTTTAGTTGGCCAATTAATTTCTTTCTATTTTTAGTAGAGACGGGGTCTTGCTCTTGCTTCAGGCGGGTTTTGAACTCCTGACCTTGAGCGATCCTCCCACCTTGGCCTCCCAGAGTGCTAGGATTACAGGCATGAGCCACCACACCCGGCTTAATTCATAACTTTTCAAATTCCAGAATCTCACAATTCCAAAGCTGCATGGCCAAGTGAATTTCATAGAGTTTATCTAATGGCTACATGGTACAGCCATGTCAGCTGTTAGACAGAAATAATGCTCCTATTATAATATTCACCTGAATTTGTCTGGGTTTTGAATGACACAAAGTTTATGAGCTTTCTTGCTGTTGTTTTAACTTACTCAACCTCCAAGATGGCGTTGCTGGAATGTTCGGGTTATATAAACAGCTGAGACAAAGAGGTTGATGTGTCAGAGACAGCCATTATAATCAATGAGAAAAGTGCCTTTTCCTTTCATTCTAATAAATTAATACTTCACTTCTTATAACATGGCATTTTCTCAGAAGGCTCCTGAAAATGAATTAAGTAGGAGTTGCATTTTTAACCTAGCTCCAGCAGAGATTTATCACCTAAGTAACCATTACATTGACGTGGCTGTAATATTTTTATTTTTCAATTCATCGATGATTATACCAATCTATTTTTCATCTCCCTATGGGCTTAATTCTGTCTACCCACTCAGAAGTCACCCCTTACTGTAAGCAGTTCCTAAGCCTTTTATAAAGACAGTCTTTTGAAATAAAGAGATTGTGTATGCTATAATGGATTTTGGCTTTTGTTTTTTATGGCAAAACTGAATGTAGTCATTGGGATAAAGCAGGCTCTTACAGCAAACTCTGTTTGTTTAAAAAACAAAAAGGTTTTGGAATTATTTTAGTAACTAGAGTATAAAGAGTTAGACCTGCACTGTCCAATATGGTAGCCACTAGCCACAGGGGGCTATTGAGCATTTTATGTTTTGTTTTTTTTTTTCGAGACAGAGTCTCACTCTCTTGCCTGGGCTAGAGTGCTGGCGTCAGCCTAGCTCACAGCAACCTCAAACTCCTGGGCTCAAGCAATCCTCCTGCCTCAGCCTACCAGGTAGCTGGGACTACAAGCACACACCACCATGCCCAGCTAATTTTTTCTATTTTTAGTTGTTTGGCTAATTTCTTTCTATTTATAGTAGAGATGGGGTATCCCTCTTGCTCAGACTGGTCTCAAACTCCTGAGCTCAAGCAATCCTCCTGCCTCCACCTCCCAGAGTGCTAGGATTACAGGCGTGAGCCACCGCGCCCGGCCTGAAAACACTTCTTCATTAATTTTAAAATTTCCTGAGAAAAATGGCTGTTTCCGGGTCTAGAGCAGGAAAGAGACAATACATCATGTTGAATCAGAAAGCAAAGAAGATTTCAAAGATTAATGTGTGGTCCACAGGACACAGAAGTTAGCTCCTATTGTCCAAAGTCGTAAAATTTGAAAATTAACAACAATGGGCTGCCGGTTCCACACAAGATGGAGTGAGGACACTCCACTCTGTCTCTTCCTGATTATAACAAAAGCCTCTAGACGAGATGCACAAAGCAACCACCAGAAGACTCTGAAAGGAAGATGTATCAGTTTTCTTTTGCCATTGTAACAAATTATCACAATGTTAATGCTTTAAAACAACACAAATAGATTATTTTATAATTCTAGAAGTCAGAAACCAAAAATGGGTCAGCACGACTGTGTTCCTTCCGGAGGCCATAGAGGAGAATCTATTTCTTCTTTTTTACAGCCTACTGCAGTGCGTAAATTGCAGATGAGCCGGGTAAAGAACCCAGGTCTTGAGGGATGACCTGGAAGTCAATTCCTGGGGTGGAGGGGCGGGGATCCGTCTATGTCCCAGTTCAAGCTCTGGGGCAACCTGCACCCCAGAATTGACAGCGTGCACAGACCAAGGGAGCTCTAGGGAAAGCCTGTTGTCTCTAGCCATTGGGCCAGAGGGGAGGGGGTAGGGTGGGGGGTTCTACAGGATCTGTCCTATGCCTAAGGCAAGGACCAGCAATGAAGCAACAGCAGGAAATCTCCAAATTTCTGAACAGAAATGCCTTGTTTAGCATTATATAATCAAATCAAGTAAAAACAGTATCAACAGACAGAGAACACCATTTAGTCCATCCATTCGAAGAAGGCTCTTGGAAAATTAAAAACAAGACAGAAAAGGAAAAATTCTTCAGACTGAAAATAAGGATCAATCACCAAAACTGTAGAAGAATATGACTCACGAATTTCAGATACAGGAATAAAATGAATATCTGACAATTATCCAGAAGAGAGAACTAAGCAGTTGCTGGATGAGACACTAAATATGGAAGCCTGAGTCAGCTAAAGCCTGCTGCCTGTTTCCTTAGAATTTTCCAAGAAAAATTTTCAAGTACCCAGCTACTGCCCAATTTCAGGTTCCTTTCACAGAGACATAAATCAAGTCAGAAGAAATTCCAAAAACCATATAAACCAATTATCTGTTCTAGAAAAGAGCGACACTTAACTGACTCAAAAGAAAATTTTCAGGTCATTATGAAGGATATCTCTGCAATCTCCGCTCATTCCCAGAGTTGCACTCCTGGGGTCAAGCTGCTATGTCCACCTGTTCCTTCTCTGATCTGTCCCAAGTCCCTCCACCAGATGCAAAATCGAGATCATTCACCACTTCCCACAGGGAACCCACTCATCTCAAGCATTTTGTGAGTTTTAATATAATGTTTTCAAGGTTTAAGAGCTTGCAGGGAGAGGTTACACATGAGAGTCCAAAGGCCATTCCTATCTCTCCCTCTCTCTTCTTTGCACCTCTCTGTCCTGATTTTTGTTTATTCAGAAATGTCTCTCTCTCCCTCTTCCTCTCTCTCACATGCACAGTAATCAAGAACATCCCAGTGACTGCCACAAGCAGGCAAGACTTCCAGACAGCTACAGTGATCTTGTAAAGAGGAACTTTGATGCATTAAATTATCTCTGTCTCAGTCTGTCTACCTACACAGGCTCATTTCTGAACTTAGAGCCAATAGCCCCTGGTAATGCTCTCACAATCCTTCACTAAAGGAAAGCAGCACTTGGATTCTCCATGCTGGAGTCCAGTTTCTACCAGTGATGTTTTATGTCTTCCTCAGATTTCTAGAACTTTTACTGCCTGTACCTCAGGTGGGGTTCCCCAAGAAGCAGGCACTGAGGCAGGGATTTGAATGCAAGTAGCCAATTTGGGAGGTGATCAAGGGACGCTCTGGTAGGGGAGTGGGAACCTGAAAGAGAACACAGAAGGAAGCCAATATCCAGTGCACTCGTGAGCAAGTTATCAACCTAGGCAAATGGGGCTTGTCCTGTGGGGGTCTCTGAGAGACAGTGTTGGACAGGCCTCTCTCAAGAGGTGGGAAAGCTAAAGGATTTATCCACCAACCCCTTTATCACTAGTTGAGGGGGGTCGCCAGGGTCCTTCACACCCTGCCACTTCCGATCTGTCCTGAACAAGGCCCTCCCTTGTGGCCAGAGAAAGCCCTCAGGCAGAGTTGCAAGTGCACCTAGGAAGAAGCCATTGGCACTAGTAGGTACTGGAATGTTGAGTGCCTCAGGGTGTGAGTGCTGCACTGACTTCAATTGTGATGATGAATCCCCTACACTTGTCAGCCTAGACTGTCCTCCTGCACTGGTCCCTGGCAGGGTCATTCCTATGGCATATCCAACTGGTATAACTAACTTGCGTTCCAATCACCCAGCATGGTTGGCTTGGCTTCTTCTGTTCTCTGGGAACAGTTTCCGAAGGATCCTTATAACCTAGTGAGTGTAAGCAGAGAAGGCAAAGAATGAACATTTCAGTGAAATATAAGTGATCTTCATCCCTGTTTGCTGACATGGCAGATGACATTTAATTCCAGTGCTTCCTCCCACCATTTTGACAGTTTCCTTATCCCGGTGAACTTTATCCCAATCACTTTCAATCTGGATTTACAAGCAAATTCCCAATAATCCGCAAAAGCAAAGGAAAAAATCCATTAGCAGGAAAGGAAATGTCTGTAAAAGTGATACTAGATTCAGTTACCTTGGCTTCAAGTAAAGTGAGAATGTCCAATAATGCAGTATGATTTTTTTTTTGTCATAAAGTCTTGATCTCAAAACATGATATACTCTTATTTGAGTTTATATGAATGTTAGATAATGAAATGACGATTTCCTCTGAGTAAAATTAAGTAATTGTGTAAGTGTCTTTTTCAGATGGAGCCTGAAGTGGTGATACTTATCCTTTTTACTCTATGGTCTCCCATTCTTTTGGCAAACCCCTTCAACATTCCCAACCAATATCCTGATATTTCAGTAGAAAGCAATGGTATATACTAGGACGAGGGGGGCTTATGAGATACCATGGGGCACCTTCGTGGCCCATTCATGTCTTCTTGTCTGTTCCTAATTGATATTTCCTTTTTGTCTCACCTCTCAGAGTTCCTATTCCAACTATATCTGATATACATAGTAAACTAATTTATATTAAGGCATGAATTGTTAAGAAGAGCTTAATGCTTTACAATTCCCCCAAGATACTTTGCATTTTAAAAAGCACTATGTTATTAATGGTGTGTTAGATGATGTGTTAAAAGGGCTGTGGAAATTTTTTTTTGTAGGAAAGCTTTCTGTGGCATCTGTCAAATCCTTCCATCTGGTGACCACTGTTTCCATCTTGTGATATCAGTTCTAGTGGGGTCTCAATAAAAAATGTCATGAGACAACTCAATGAACTGTCTATTTGAATAAGGGATGGATTAGAATGTAAATACACTTCTCTGGAGGATGCCCCTTTTAAGTTTGATTTCTATAGAATTCTATTTGTTTATCACATAGTGGTCCCAGGCCACTCTTCCTCTCTTATATCCCCTGATCTTCAGCTGGGCACATAGCCATCAGGTAAAGACTACATTTCCCAGATTCCTGTTTGGCTAGGTTGGCCATGTGACTAAGTTCTAGCCAATGAGCTATAAATGTGATCTCATCTAATGATCTTAACTGAGGACCTTTCTTAACAGCAAGAGCTCACGTTTTATCCCTTCTCTCCACACCAACCCCCACTTCCTTCATCCTGCTGCTTACCATGTTGATGTTATGGCTCTAGCTTCATTTGGACCATTAGGATGAGGGCCATCCCCCAGGGATGGCAGAGGGGAGAGCTGGAAATAGCCTGGGCCTCTGATGACTTCATGGACCACCACACAGGTCCTGGAAGGCTCTCCTCACACTTCAAAGTGAAAAGTACAACTTCTGTTGGAAGTTTCCGGTACAGACAAAATAATCCTGATACATCATTCCTTTTTTCTTTTTAATTTAAAAATTCAACTCAACTTCTCATAGGAAAGAATGATCTATGCATCATGTAGGCACATTCGTAGATTGGAGAGCTCATTTTATTAGATATGGCAATACTCCAATATTATCTAGAAGGTTTGGCGGGGTTGTATATATATGCCATGGAATACTATAGTTTTTTTTTAACCTATAGTTTTTTTCTTCTCTCTTGCCATTTCATTATGATTTTTTAATTTTTAATTGACACATAATGATTGTACATATTTATGGGGTACAGTGTGATGTTTTGATACATGTATACAATGCATAATGCTTAAATCAGGGTAATTAACATATCCATCACCTCAAACATTTATCATTGCTTTGTAGTGGGAACATTCAAAATCCTCTTTTCTAGCTATTTTGAATATATAATAACTTATTATTAACTATAGCCACCCTACTGTGCAATAGAACACCAGAACTTATTCTTCCTTTCTAGTTATAACTTTATACCTGCTGACCAAGCTCTGCCTGTCCCTCTCATTATGAGTTTTGATGCCTGCATAATTGGAGTATCAGAGCAAAGTGACAAGAGCATAGCCAGCACAATAACTTGCCAATTAAAGAAGAAGAATAAATAGTAATCAGAATCATGAGTTTAATCCTGGCTTTATCTGCACATTATTAAGAAGAACTCTTTTGGAAACTGGGGAAAATGAGAGGCCTACGAGACACTAGAAATGTCTGTAATCTCCTGTACTTTATGAATGAACAAGTAAATGAGCAATTGGATGAATCTCAGAAGTTTTAATGACCTTTCTACTCCAATATAAATGATAACATTCAGGCCAAAAGAAAACCCAAAGGTTTTTTCATGTAACCAACTAATATGGTCATATATGTTTTAGGAAGAAAAAAAGAGCCCAGAATTACTATTTTTGAGATTGTGTTTCTTGAAATCATTTTATAATAGTGGCAGGCATGCATAGCTCCACAAAGTACAACTTCAAATAATGACAAACGTGAGGGAATGACATTTTCTTTCATTTGATGGAAGTACTGTGTTGTTTCGGTATGAAAAAGCCAACTTAGAAAAAATAGGCCCACAAACTTAACAAGCAGGACACTGGCTGTTCCCTAATAAGATGAGTTTGAAAGAAGGGTCTGGCCGGGCGCAGTGGCTCACACCTATAATCCTAGCACTCTGGGAGGCTGAGGCGGGCAGATTGCTCAAGGTCAAGAGTTCAAAACCAGCCTGAGCAAGAGTGACACCCTGTCTCTACTAAAAATAGAAAGAACTTAATTGGACAACTAAAAATATATAGAAAAAATGAGCTGGGCATGGTGGCGCATGCCTGTAGTCCCAGCTACTCGGGAGGCTGAGGCAGAAGGATTGCTTGAGCCCAGGAGTTAGAGGTTGCTGTGAGCTAGGCTGATGCCACGGCACTCTAGCCTGGGCAACAGAGTGAGACTCTGTCTCAAAAAAAAAAAAAAAAAAAGAAGGGTCTACATTCTAACTTTCCGTTGACAATGTCATTTTACAATTCCCCTGCCAAAGCTTCTTGGGATTTTGTTTCATACATTGCTAAAAAACCTGACCCTCCTAGGTCCTTGCTAATTTCCCCCAAACAGTGTTCTCAACCTTGATAACACATTAGGATCACTGGGGAACTTTAAAAAAGACCCATGCCCAAGCCCAATCCCAGACAATCAACTGGTCTCATTCTCCATAAGAGCCTCTTGAGCACTGAGCCGAGGCACTAGCATTTTCCATATCGCCCCAGGAGATTCTAATGAGTAGCCTGGGCGTGTGACCAGCGCAGACACATGTTGCTTGAATTGCAATACTATACTGAAAGTTAATCATGCCATCCCTTGCCCCAAACATACCACATTTAGATTTTCCCCTCTCATTCTCCTGCATGCTTCATTTTCAATAAAGGTGTCAAGAAAAATGTTTTTCCAAAATAGTTCCCTTTCACAGTTTTGCAATTTCTAGTTTGGCTGCAGTCTTCTCTAAATAAAACAGGATTTGTCCCGGGCAGGAGAGAAGACAGGTTAAAACGAAGTAAAGGAGCACTGACCTTGGCCCTAACTGGACATGGACAGAACTAAGGGACACTCTCTCCTTCCTTTCCACTCACCCCAGCCTCCTCCATCTCCAAGCATCCTCTGGTAAGGGTACCAGCCTGCTGGCGTTTCCAGAACCATGTCTGTAAGGAAACCCAAGTAATAAAAAGGTGCTGCAGCCCAAAGTCTCACTAAAACATAAAAGGAAGGCCAGGCGAAGTGGCTTATACCTGTAATCCTAGCACTCTGGGAGGCTGAGGTGGGTGGATCGCTCAAGGTCAGGAGTTCGAAACCAGCCTGAGCAAGAGGGAGACCCCGTCTCTACTATAAATAGAAAGAAATTAATTGGACAACTAAAAATAAATAGAAAAAATTAGCCAGGCATGGTGGTGCATGCCTGTAGTCCCAGCTACTCAGGAGGCTGAGGCAGGAGAATTGCTTGAGCCCAGGAGTTTGAGGTTGCTGTGAGCTAGGCTGACACCAGGGCTCTCACTCTAGCCTGGGCAACAGAGTGAGACTCTGTCTCAAAAAATAAAAATAAAAAATAAAAGGAAAATCAGTGTTAATGGTGATAACATCCTTTGAACCTTCTCACTCGCCAGGAATCTTGCGACTTGAGAGGACTATAGTCCATCTCTCTCCTTTTTAAGCAACCAGGCTATGGGTGTGGAGGGAGGGCAGGACGTCAGAAGTCCAAGAAGCTTTGTAACTGATTGTTGATTAATTCTGGATGAATTTCTAATCCTGATTCTTCCAGAAAATATGAAGATAATCTGATCCAAATCCCAAAACTGCTCCGCCATTGCTTTGGTACCTGATGTAATCCAAAGCTGGAAGGGTATCCATATGAGACAATGAAGCATAAGCCATTCAAATGGTACACTGTCTGCTACATTATATAACATTATGCTGGGTGCCTGTAGTCCTAGCTACACAGGAGGCGGCTGACTCTGGAGGATCGCTTGAGCCCAGGAGTTTGAGTCCTGCCTGGGCATGATAGGAAAACCTTGTCTCTAAAAAATAAGTAAAAATTATATAAAATTGATTAATCTAATTTTAATATTTTTCCTCCTTTCCAACCTTATCTTGAATCCGAGCGTCTCAGTAATCACAGACAAGAAGAATTTCCATATTCAAAATTATACACCGAAAATGTTGGAAATGTTTATCAGGTTAGTGCAAAAATAATTGCCGTTTCAAACCATGAATTTTAAATCATTATAACTAGGCTCAAACACATCTTTATTAATCAAAATAGGAACCATTACAATCAACACATTTTTGCCACCGGGAAATAAGCTTGCTTATTCCTGTAGTGTAAAAAATCCACGCTTCAGGGTTTGACAAACTGTTGGAAAGCATTTTCTGCATCCTGCTGGTTGTGGAAACATTTTCCCTGCAAAAAGTTGTCAAGGTGCTTGAAGAAGTGGTAGTCGGTTGGCGAGAGGTCAGGTGAGTGTAAATGAGGCAAAACTTTGTAGCCCAATTTGTTCGACTTTTGAAGCACTGGTTGTGCGACATGCAGTCGGGCACTGTCATGGAGAAGAATTGGGCCCTTTCAGTTGACCGATGCCATGCCGGCTGCAGGTGTCGCAGTTTTCAGTGCATCTCACCGATTTGCTGAGCATACTCCTCCGATGTCCTGATTTCTCTGGGATTCAGAAAGCTGTAGTGGATCAGGCCGGCAGCAGACCACCAAACGGTGACCATGACCTTTTTTTTATGGTGCAAGTTTGGCTTTGGGAAGTGCTTTGGAGCTTCTTCTCTGTCCAACCACTGAGCTGGTCGTTCGTTGCCGGTAGTTGCATAAAATCCGCTTTTGGTCGCACGATTGAGAAATGGTTTGTTGTCATTGTGCACAAGAAGAGAAGGCGACACTTCAAGACGACGATTTTTTTGACTTTTGGTTAGCTCATAAGGCTCCCACTTATGGAGCTTTTTCATCTTTCTAATTTGCTTCAAACGACGTAGGTCATGTCAAACGACGTTGGTCGATGTCAACTTCTGATGGCCGGCCACTGTGCTCCCCTTCTTCAAGGCTCTTGTCTCCTTTGCAAAACTTCTGGAACCACCACTGGACTGTACGTTCGTTAGCAGTTCCTGGGCCAAATGCGTTGCTGATGTTGTGAGTTATTTCCACTGCTTTACGACCCATTTTGAACTCGAATAAGAAAATCGCTCAAATTTGCTTTTTGTCTAACACCATTTCCATAGTCTAAAATAAATATAAAATAAACAGCAAATAATGTCATTAGCAAAAAAAAATAAAGTGAGAAATGTGCATTAAAATGATGGATAATATAACCACATTTATTTAAGAATGTATTGCAATATCAAACCGCAAATTTCAACAATGCTAAAACCACAATTACTTTTGTACCAACCTAATAGACTATTAAATGATTAATTAAATGAACATTATTTGCTTGTTTAATTATAGAACATAAAATGAATATTACTTTCAGATATTCAAATAAAAGGCATAAAACACTGAACCTAAGTGCAGTCAAGTTTTAATTATTAATACCTATACTCATGGAAAAGAAAAGGTGACCCAAATAACAGAAAGTTAGAATGTATTTCTGGAAGGGAAGACAAGTGTCAATTCTAAAAAACTAATATATAAAAGCCATCCCAATCAGCATGAGAATGGGGATTTTTTAATAGGTTAAATGATTTTAAAGTTCATATGGAAGAATAAATGTAAGAAAATAAAGCCATGTAAAAATTTAAGACAAATAGTGAGGGAATAATTTATCTTTCCAGATTTAAAACTTACTGTAAACCCATTGTGTAGTATCTGCATAGGAAGAGACAAATAGATAGCAGAACAAAGAATGGAGAATACAGAAATAGATTCATGTAATTATGAAACAATCTGCAACAAGGGTGGTATTGGAATTTATTTTTAAAGAAATTGTGCTAGTATAAATGGTTTTCCATTTGAAAAGTTATAGCTCTACCTCACACTGTATTCTTTAAAATTCCACATGAATATTAGTATTTTAAGTGTAAAAAAATCTCAAAAATATTAGAATAAAAGTAAAGAGAGTCAATGGATCACAAGGTGTGACCATCATTCCTAAGCAAGACTCTAGTCCCAATAGAAGTTACCATTACATCTTACCTTAGATTACAGCAATAAGTTCTTAACTGGTCTGCCTGCATCCATTCAGCTTCCTCTATAAAATATTCTTCATGCAGGGTAATCTTTAGAAAACTCTGTGCAGCTAAACTGGATCTCCTGTAGTTAAGTTCTCTTTTTCATCGTTAAAGTTGTATATTTGTGCCTTTTCTCTTTTTGTGTTTTTTTGAAATAACTTTTGATATATATATTTTTTTTAATTATGTCTTTGTTTTCCATTTCATTGATTATTACCATTGCTTTCTTTATACTTTTTTAAAAAGGTTTTACTGCTATATTTGAATACCTCCCTCATCATTTTAAGCTTTTCTTCTTTTCCAATGTAAGCATTTGAGACTATAAATGTCCTTTATGGTACTGCTTAACCTGCTTCCTGCAAGTTTTGATATGAAATGTTGTCATTATTATTAAGTTATATTTCCATCATGATTTCTTTTTTTCCTCCATGACTATTTGACATGTTTTTTTTAATTTCCAAACATAAGGCATCTTCAAGACAGTTCTTATTGAAGTGTTACAAAAAAATGAAAAGTACATATAAATCATAAGTACACGCCTTAATGAATTTCCATAAAATGAATTTACCCGTGCACTCACTCTCAGACCAAGATAAAGAATGTTGTTAGTCCCAGATGCCCCCAACATGTCCACTCCAAGTCATCACCTTCCCCAAACGTAACTAATTATTATTTCTATTACCATCAGTTAGTTTTGTCTATTTTGGGGTTTTATATAAACAGAACCATATAATATGTTTTCTTTTATATCTGCCATGCAGTTTGCTTTTACTCAGCTTTTTTGTTCTGTTCAGGACTCCAATTAATTGGGTGAGGCCCACCCACATTGGGGAGGGTGATCTGCTTTACTCAGTCTACTAATTCAAATGTTCATCTCATCCAGACACACCCAGAGTCATATTTTTGAGCAAATGTCTGGGCATCCCTTGGCCCAGTCACCTTCTCCTATACCTATAGCTGCTCTCTCTGGGTTCTGGCTACCACTCCTTCCCCTTGCCCATTCAAGTTTAGAATGTTGCTTCACACTGCCATGTTTTCCTGAACTCATAGCATTGTACCCTTAGGTAACCACTGCTCCATTATCCCATTGGAGTATGACACCTGCTTCCCCCTGGGCCCTTGACTGATACTTTTATTTTTAAATATTAGTAGCTATTGTTAAGATTTCTAACATATAATAAGTTCTATAAGCTTATGGGTGAAGAACCTTTTCAAACTCAATGCAATCATAAGCCAGCCATGTGATCAGAAGGCCTTCAATGCATGCTCTCTCTCTCTCTCTCTCTCTCTCTCGCTCTCGCTCTCGCTCTCTCTTTGTCTCTCTCTCTCTCTTTTCTCCACCCCTGGCCCTCTAGTCTGAACTTCCAAATGAAACCAAGGGCAGAGGACCAGAGGAAATCTCAAATGCTAACACCTCAACAACACTTAATGTCCATGGTATCTGGTCCAAGATCTTTGAACTGTGGTCTGGCCATATCGTCTCCCACAGCACACAGCTGGCCACAGGCTGTCCAACACAATGTTTAAAATTCAAAATGTGAAACTCAAAATAATGAAGCCATCTGGTCCATATTATGTTGTCCAACAATTATAAGTAATGTGAGCTATAAATACAACAAACAAAAGGAAGCAAACAAGAGACCATTAATCAATACAGACAATTTGCACGAGATTTGATGACTCAAGTGTATTTACACAAACACAGAAATTCCTTTTGCAGAAGAATCTTTACAAACAGTGGACCAAAACAGACCTAGATTGAAAAGTACTAACTGCTGATGCCCTTCAGTCATAGAACCTCTCTGAAGTAATAAAAACTTGCATGGAATTTCACACAGAGAACATTGACAAGACATTTAATAACTCACAGAGTTATATATGAAAGGAAAGAGGACCAGTCTTGGTTCCAAATCCAGAGCAACTTCATGAGATTTACACCATAAGGACACCTTAGTGGAGAGGACCCTAAGAAGCTAGTAACATTTGTCATCACCCCACTCATAAAGCCTGTAGGTGCCTAAGTAGGAAACTAAGCAACCACAATGGCTTGGCTCTACGTCTGCATAGTCAACAGTCTTCCCATCTCTCAGATTATTCCATAGTCCCTGCAAACTTAATTTATCTAAAACTGAACAAATGCTCCTCCCTTCCCAACCTGGACCTTCTCTTGCATACTAAGCTTCCAACATGAACAACTGAACGAGCAATGACACAGTCTGCTAAGAGGGGAAACACATTTATACCACATGGTTGATTCCCAGAAGGGAGAGTGTGGTCAAATCAATTACTTGTTCTCAATTCTTCCTTTCTTTCCCTCCTTTACTGTGGGCAGAGGAGAAATCCCAACCCTCACTTATTTGGACCTTGGCTCTACGCCTTGCTTTAGCCACAAATTAAACTTCAGCTTTCATTTCTGTGCTCGCATGGTTTGGCCTGGCTTCTTTTTGCATTTCTGCCAATGGCCACAAGAACATGCCGTGGGTAGCAGACCAGAAACCAACCTGGAACCAGAAGCCAAAACCACCTGCAGACCCATAAGTAAGAAATAAATGCTTGATTTTGTAAGCCATCGAGATTTGAGGGCTTAGTTGTTATGTGTCATTATCACAGCAGAAGCCTGATTAATACAGGTTTCTCCCCTGCCCTGGGAAGACAAAATAATAAATATATGCCAAAGTCTATCCATGGTAGTCCAGTGTACACACACACACACACACACACACACACACACACACAACCTTTATTCTCATGCACATATTTTTAAAATGCAACCAACTAACATAATCCAGCTATCTCACAAATAAGCAAAAATGAACTGATCCCTTCTCTATTAGGAGACAACCCCAAATCACAGCCAGTGCTCCCATCCAGCTCCAAGTCAAGCATCTCTTGGGGATGTCTGTGAGTCAGGCAGGATGAGATGGGGCTTCTCATGATCTTGCAATTTGTGAGCTGAAGGATGCCCAATATACAACATGGGGGGGGGGGCGGGACTAAAAATATTCAATAAAAGGAATAGCAGGTCGGGCGGGGTGGCTCACACCTGTAATCCTACCTCTCTGGGAGGCCGAGCCAGGCGGATTGCTCAAGGTCAGGAGTTCGAAACCAGCCTGAGCAAGAGCGAGACCCCATCTCTACTATAAAGAAATTAATTGGCCAACTAATATATAGAGAAAAAAATAGCCGGGCATGGTGGCACATGCCTGTAGTCCCAGCTACTCGGGAGGCTGAGGCAGGAGGACCGCTTGAGCCCAGGAGTTTGAGGTTGCTGTGAGCTAGGCTGACGCCATGGCACTCACTCTAGCCTGGACAACAAAGCGAGACTCTGTCTCAAAAAAAAAAAAAAGGAATAGCAATATCTCAATCATGGATGTGATCCTCCTGGACTGTCTTCTGTAAACGTCCACTTCTTAACTCACGTCCCTGGCCATGAAGAAAAGTTGTGCCCGTTGAATTTCTTTTTCCCAGGTTCCCCCAAGGCCCCACCTGAGAAGGGCTGTGGGGAAGATTCCCCTGCTAAGTACCAAACCACCTTGGCAGCCTAAGAGAGCATCACTGACAGACCCTTAATATGTTGGATCATTGGGCCAGGCGCGGTGGCTAGCGCCTGTAATCCTAGCACTCTGGGAGGCCGAGGCGGTCAAGGTCAGAAGTTCGAAACCAGCCTGAGCAAGAGCGAGACCCTGTCTCGACTATAAATAGAAATTAGCCAAACAACTAAAAATAGAAAAGAGTAGCCAGGCACGGTGGTGCATGCCTGTAGTCCCAGCTACTCAGGATGCTGAGGCAGGAGGATCACTTGAGCCCAGGAGTTTGATGTTGCTGTGAGCTAGGATGACACTATGGCACTCTAGACCGGGCAACAGAGTGAGACACTGTCTCAAAAAAAAAAAAAAATATGTTGGATCATTGGCCAGAAATGAAACCATACATCAATCTTGGTCCCTGCTTTTACATGGACCGTCTTGAGCCAAAGCTTAGCACCCTCTCTTGCAGCACCTCGAGAAAGGCAGAAAGAAGAAGCCCAGCCTGGGAAGCACCGTGACATTTTTACAGATTTAGTACACAGTCCAGGAAGAAACAAAGCATAGACTGATCAACAGTTTTTTTGTTTACCTTCGTTATAGCAAAACGGAGGCTCCGCCATTCACTACAGCTCAATCAATTCCACATCTTGGGGTCTGTTGCTTGCAAAATCCCTGTTCTAGGTACAAATTCCTGACTTAATTTAGGTTCTTTTGGTTACAGGCAACCAGAAACCAATGTCAGCAATAAGCACAGAGAGAAGGCAGAGGCCACAGGGAGATTCATTGGAAGAACAACGAGGAAGTCCACACACTCAAAAGGACACGAACAACCAGAGGCTCAGCAACCGGAATCCACGGACCTTTTGCCCAGGGCTGTATGATCAACAAGGTGACAGGGAGTGCCCAACCTGAGTGTGTCTCCTCGAGCTGCGAATTCAAAATGGAGTCAGATTCAATGATCTCGCTGAGTCTCACCCGCAAGACGTGTACAACACTCATCCTCTGAAATAGAGGAAAGGACCAGACCACGTTCACCCTTTATTTTTCAGATAGATTTTAATAGGTTAAAAGAAGGCCGGGCGCAGTGGCTCACGCCTGTAATCCTAGCACTCTGGGAGGTCGAGGCGGGAGGATCGCTCAAGGTCAGGAGTTCGAAACCAGCCTGAGCAAGAGCGAGACCACGTCTCTACTATAAATAGAAAGAAATTAATTGGCCAACTAATATAGATATATATAGAAAAAATTAGCCGGGCATGGTGGCACATGCCTGTAGACTCAGCTTCTCGGGAGGCTGAGGCAGGAGGATTGCTTGAGCCCAGGGGTTTGAGGTTGCTGTGAGCTAGGCTGATGTTACAGCACTCCAGCCTGGGCAACAGAGTGAGACTGTGGCAAAAAACAAAACAAAAAAAAAAAAAACCCTCCAGGTGATTCTGATGCACACTCAAGTTTAAGAAGCACTCATATATAAAAAACAAGAGTGGCCGTGAGTTGAGGGTTTCATTTTATTTTTGTGTAATGTTGGAAAGTTTCCATAGTAAAAAGACTTGTTACTTTTAAAGATAAGTTTTGGCTGGGCGCGGAGGCTCATACCTGTAATCCCAGCACTCTGGAAGGCCAAAGCAGGAAGATTGCATGAGGCCAAGACTTCAAGACCAGCCTGAGCAAGAGCGAGACTCCGTCTCTACTAAAAATGGAAAAATTAGCCAGGCAACATGGCGCCCACTTCTAGTCCCAGCTACTCAGGAGGCTGAGGCAGGAGGATTGCTTGAGCCCAGGAGTTGGTTGCTGCTGTGACCTCTGATGGCACTATGGCACTCTAGCCCAGGTGACAGAGCAAGACTATCTCTGGGAAAAAAAAAAAAGTTTTAGTTATTTTAAAATTTACATTTCTATCATTTTATTATAACTTTAAATTTTTTTCTTTGTTGAAAATATACAGATTCACTGTAGAAAATTTGAAAACAAACACAAAGTAAGGAAGTTACTCTTAATGTTACCATGCAGACATAAATGCTAATTATGTTTTATTTTATATCAGTTCTGTCTTTGTTTTATGCAAATATATGTGAGTTTATATTAAACATGCTGTGAGTGAACCTTTTGGTTTGGCTTAATATTAATAGATATTTTCTGCAACTTATGTGTTGTTTTATTTTTCTTTTTTACTAATGTGATGGTCTAAAATACCAATATCTGGGCCGGGCACAGTGGCTCATGCCTGTAATCCTAGCACTCTGGGAGGCCGAGGCAGGCAGATTGCTCAAGGTCAGGAGTTCAAAACCAGCCTGAGCAAGAGCGAGACCCCCGCCTCTACTAAAAATAGAAAGAAATTAATTGGCCAACTAATATATATAGAAAAAATTAGCTGGGCATGGTGGCGCATGCCTGTAGTCCCAGCTACTTGGGAGGCTGAGGCAGTGGGATTGCTTGAGCCTAGGAGTTTGAGGTTGCTGTGAGCTAGGCTGACGCCACGGCACTCACTCTAGCCTGGGCAACAAAGCGAGACTCTGTCTCAAAAAAAAAAACCAAAAAACCCCTCAATGTCTGATTGTTATACATATTTCTATTTATACCCTCAGGATCTAGCAATTATAAATGCCCTATAAGTGTTAGAATTCTTAGTTCAATTCTGCTCTGTCAAAATAGTGTATAATTAAGAAACTGGTGTTATTGTCCATTTGATTATACATTCTCATTCCAGACAGAAAGAGTAATTCAAAAAAATTTTAATTTCCTTGGGTGACTACCGTTCTTTTTATTGGTGGTATTTCATAAAAGGGAGTTGTAAATTCAGTCATTTAATTCTTCCAAGATTGCTTCAGCAACTTTTTGTTTAAAATGAGTAAACAGGTTTCAAAGTTCTTATTGTGCGCTAGGAAGTTAGATCTCAAAGTTTAATGTACGTAAGAATCACCTTATTAAAACAAGGATATCCAAGCCCCACCCCTAGAAATTCCAATTCAATAAGTATGAAAATTTGCATTCCTTTTTTTTTTTTTTTTTTTTGAGGTAGAGTCTTACCCTGTTGCCCAAGCTAGAGTGAGTGCCGTGGCATCAGCCTAGCTCACAGCAACCTCAAACTCCTGGGCTCAAGCAATCCTCCTGCCTCAGCCTCCCGAGTAGCTGGGACTACAGGCATGTGCCACCATGCCCGGCTAATTTTTTTTTCTATGTATTTTGAGTTGGCTAATTAATTTCTTTCTATTTATAGTGGGGGGGGGGTCTTGCTCTTGCTCAGGCTGGTTTCAAACTCCTGACTTTGAGCAATCCACCTGCCTCGGCCTCCCAGAGTGCTAGGATTACAGGCTTGAGCCAAGAATTTGCATTTCTAATAAGCTTCCAGGTGGTGGTGACCCTCTCCACTCTGAGTAACACTGTTAGGTAGGGATCAAATCTGCAGGTGGTGGATGTAGGCCAGAAGGGTGGTTCCTATGGGTGGAGAAGCCGGGGACCAATTCAGGGAAGGGACTGCAGGAAAACGTAGAACACCCGATAATCATTTGGTAACACTCCACACCTGTAAGCCCTCCCGGACCAGGCTAATAAAAGGAAACCACCTGGGCGTCCTCAATGTCTTTCTCCGTTCTTGGAGACTGACCCATTCCTCTTTCTGGAATGTATTTTCACTTTGGGTAGCTTCCTTCTTTACTTTCACTTTGTATGATTTCTTTCATGTATGTAAGGGATTGCTTTGTGTTTGTGATCACTCCATCATTGGCTCGACTTGGTACCAGTACTCACGCTTGACACTCGCAACCAAAGACCAGGGAACATCAGGGTAGACCTAACAACACTGTACTTAAGTATGTGGAGAAGGATGTCCAAAGAAGACAAATCTTTGCATTCATTTAGTAAGCAAACACTTGAGTACCTTCTGGATCAAGCCCTGTGCTAGGGCTAGAAAGCCCCTTTAGGAATTGTATACTCATTTTTTTTTTTCAAGCAACATTTATGGAGCACATACTATGAGTTAGGCATTCTTCCTAGCAATGGGAACATGATTTACAAACAGTATGAACAGCTTTGATGAGGTTGTATGATGAAAAAAAAAGCCCAAAGGAAGGAGCACCTCATTTAGCCTAGATTGAATTAGGGGACGGTCAGAGAAATCTTCTACAGGAAGGAGGCAATTCTTGAGTTTGAAAGCCATTTCTTGTGATTTTTTTGTTACAATGATGTTTATATACTTCTCAATAAATTGTCTGTTTTGTTCTCCCCCACCCCACCCTCTTTTTTTTTTTTTAGAGACAGGATCTTGCTCTGTCACCCAGGCTGGAGTGCAGTAGCACCATCTTAGCTCGCTGTCACCTCAAATTCCTGGGCTCAAGTGATCCTCCTGCCTCAGCCTCCCAAGTAGTTGGGACTACAGGCATGTGCCACCAGGCTTGGCTAATTTTCTTTTTATTATTTTTTTAGAGATGGGATTTCACTATGTTGCCAAGGCTGGCATCTTGTTCCCTTTTAAGTAGTTAGAGTCCAATTATGCAAGCCCCAGAAAAAAAATTAAGAAGCAAAAAAACAATAATTTGGATTGTACAGATGGTTCCCTGTAGGGTATCATGATTAGCAAATCTGAAAACCCACTGCAAAATACCAGAAAATGCTGAATAAAGTATAGCAAACATCCTTTTAAATGCTTCTCTTGGCTTGCAAGAAAATAAATCTCCATAGGCCCAGTGTGAACTAAAAATTCAAAAAGTAAGCATGAGTTGACCCTGTGACTACCCTGGTGAGGAGTGGGAGGCGAAGGTCGATGCCTGTGCCTGTGCCCAAGAGATCTTGAGTCCAAAAGGCCCGTAGGTGTTCCTCATAGAAATAGGAATGAAGGGTTGGAGTTGTAACAAGACCACCCCATCCCAGTACACACGCGTGCAAACACACACACACTCAGAGAAAGTGGTGACCCTCAGTGAAAGAATAAATTAGAAAAGCCCACTTAGGTATATCAAAGATGGCCACAGATCGTATACTCCTTCTTCCATTAAATGGTAGAGTCTGGTTTCCTTCCCTTGGAATCTGGAGTGGCTTATTGACTTGCTTCAGCAATAGAATGTAATGAGGTAATGTTCTGAGACTACCAAGACTGGCTCATAAAAGTCTGGCAGCTTCCACTCATGCCTCTTGGAGCACTTGCTCTTATATTCTTTCTTGGAACCTGGCTGCCATGCCACAAGAAGTCCAAGTCTCATGGACAGTCACTTATAGGAACTCCAATCAACTGAAAAAAACATACATGGAGTTGGTAGACTTGCTTTGATGCCAGAGGATGCTCATTCAGGCAGGTTTAAGATGAAATTTATTCCATGTTATTTTCAATAGTAAAAGCTATACATCTAGCAATTAAACTAATACAAAATGCACAAGGATTTTTTGAAGAAAATATTTTAATGGACTGAAGACCTAATTATGAAAATGCCGAGACTATTAGAAGAAAGTATAGGAGAATATCTTTATGATGGTGGGGTAGAACGTGTATGAAATCCAAAAAGCATAAGGTTAAAAATGTATGTATTAATATTTGGCTACATTAAAATCAACAATTTCTGCTCAATGAAGAATATCACAAAGTCAACAGATGGGAAACAATTAGAAGATATTTAGAATTAAGATGTACCTGGCCAGACATGGTGGCTCATGCCTGTAATCCTAGCACTCTGGGAGGCTGAGGTGGGAGGATCGCTTAAGCTCAGGAGTTTGAGACCAGCCTGAGCAAGAGTGAGACCCCGTCTCTACAAAAAATAGAAAAATTAGCCGGGCGTGGTAGTGCACACCTGTAGTCCCAGCTACTCTGTAGACTGAGGCAAGAGGATCTCTTGAGCCCAGAAGTTTGAGGTTACTGTGAGCTATGATGATGACAGTGTACTGTCCCTGGGGCTACAGAGTAAGACTCTGTCTCATAAAAGAAAAAAAAAAAATTAAGATGTACCTAAGATAGACAAGGAAGTGTTATAAATAAACAAGAAAAAGTCAGCAAGTCCCTGTAAAGGTTAAATAGAGTTCCCATATGTCCCAGCAATTCCATTCCTAAGTATATGCCCAAGAGAAATGAAAACATATGTCCATACAAAAACTTATAAATGAATGTTCATGGCAGCATGGTTCATAGCCAAAAAGTGGAAACAACCCAAATGTTCACCAATACATGAATGGATAAATAAAATGGAATCTTATTCATCCGTAAAGAGGAATGACGTACTGAGCCATGCTACAACACAAATGAACCTGGAAAATGCTATGCTAAGTGAAAGAAGCCAAAGATCACATATTATATGATTTTATGTATTGAAATGTTCAGAATAGAAAAACCTATTATAGAAATAGAAAATAGGCCGGGCGCGGTGGCTCACGCCTGTAATCCTAGCTCTTGGGAGGCCGAGGCGGGCGGATTGCTCAAGGTCAGGAGTTCAAAACCAGCCTGAGCAAGAGCGAGACCCCGTCTCTACTATAAAATAGAAAAAAATTAATTGGCCAACTGATATATATATAAAAAAAAATTAGCCGGGCATGGTGGCACATGCCTGTAGTCCCAGCTACTCGGGAGGCTGAGGCAGAAGGATCGCTGGAGCCCAGGAGTTTGAGGTTGCTGTGAGCTAGGCTGACGCCACGGCACTCACTCTAGCCTGGACAACAAAGTGAGACTCTGTCTCAAAAAAAAAAAAAAGAAAAAAAAAAAAAAGAAATAGAAAATAGTTGCCTAGAACTAGGGGGTTTGGGGAAAATGGGAAGTGACTGCTAATGGGTATGGGGATTTCTTTTTGGGCTGATGAAAATATTTTTAAATTGATTGTGCTGATGATTGCACAATATTGTGAATATACTAAAAGCCAGTGAATGCTTTTTATGTGGGTGAATTGTATGGTATGTGAATTATATCTCAATAAGGCTATTATATAAATATATATATATTTTGAAACAGAGTCTCACTTTGTTGCCTAAGCTACAGTGAGTGCCGTGGTGTTAGCCTAGCTCACAGCAACCTCAAACTCCTGGGCTCAAGCAATCCTATTGCCTCGGCCTCCCGAGTAGCTGGGACTACAGGCATGCGCCACCATGCCCGGCTAATTTTTTCTATATATATTAGTTGGCCAATTAATTTCTTTTTATTTATTGTAGAGGTGGTGTCTCGCTCTTGCTCAGGCTGGTTTCGAACTCCTGACCTCGAGCGATCCTCCCGCCTCAGCCTCCCAGAGTGCTAAGATTACAGGCCTGAGCCACCGCGCCTGGCCTGAAGGCTGACTTCTAGCTAATTCTGTTCAGTAGTTTTCCAGGGCAGCCACCTTCCAGGCAGTTTGCCCTTGTCTGGTCAGTGGTAACCTGCCTGAGGTTTAAGCCTCTCTCTCTTAAATAAAGAGGTATTACTTCCCCATGAAGGGGACTTTGGCTACCAGATCCTTGGTGAATCCCAGGTTTGCCACATGTCTTCGGGGCTGCATCAGAAGAACAAGAAGTGTTTTGAGGAGAAGGAAAGAGAAATGTTATTACTTTGCCAGCAAAAGAGGACATTGGAGACTCTGAAATGCCAACCTCTTAATAATAACCAGCAGTACAGTGCTTTTATAGGATGGGTTCTCAGCTTCAGGCAATTATTGTTCAACTACAATTGATGCTGATTGTCCCATCTCCGCTGAAGACAATCTTGTGACCTCCACCAGGACCTCCCTTTACCAGGTCTGAGCTGAACCATCTCCTTTAGCACAAATAACAAAAGACTAACCCTGATGCTCTCAACCACTGGCCTGAGGCAGGGATGCAGGTTTTAGTTCCCAGAAAAGAGTGGAGGAAGATTTAAAGAGACAGAAAATATTTTTTGCTGTTTTCAGGCCATTCTCTCTGTTACATTCTTGCCCTCATATTCCTCTGATCAATAAAGAAAAGTAACATTATATATACACTTCATAGCGTTACTAAGGATGTATTCTGAATACTATCCTAGTTCAGGCTGCTATAATAAAATAACATAGACTGGATGGCTTAAACAACAGAAATTTATTTCTCACAGTTCTGGAGGCTGGGAAGTCCAAGATCAAGGTACCAACAGATCTAGCGTCCAATGAGGGCCCTCTTTATGGTTTTTCAATGCTCCCTGTGTCCTCACATGGCATAGAAGGAAATCATCTCTCTTGTGTCTCTTCTTATAAAGGCACTAATGCCATGATAAGGGCTCCACCATCATGACCTAATTACTTTTCAAAGGACCCACCTCCAAATGCCACCACATTGGGGATCAGGATTCAACACATGAAATTGGTGGGGGGGCATAAACATTCAGTCAATAGCAGACACCAAGCTTCCTGCTTCTGTGGGACCAGCCAAAAGGTCTATCGTACCAGAGAGAATGTTCTTCTTGAAATCAATAGACCCAAACTATATACGAAATGTAAAACAAACTTCCAATAAACATTAAATATCACTTCTAAATTAAGGAAGACATCATTTACATAGACACTTGAAAGCTTTTCTGCTGCACAATTATGATTTGCCTTGTTAACTGATATATTAAAACAACTTTGATTAGGTCATTAATATTAGGGACTTCCCACTTGCTTCAGGCTTCCTAGGTTGCCATTATTTCGTTTTAGATTAGAAACAATTATATTAATACTAATATACAATTTTTCATTATCAAGCCAGAAATAGCTAGGAATCAGGAGAGTCATGGACAGGGGTTCTAGTGCACTGTACAAATTTAATAAATTCCCAGCTGCATAGCATGACTGTATTTCCAACTGTTCATTCAACAGCTGAAAGTATCAATATTGTTATTAGAGAATCCTTTCATAAAACATGTCACAATTCCACAAATCTACCCATCTATATCCTGGGTTGGAGCAAATCACTCTTGTGCATGTTCATGTGCACGAGAGAAGCTACACAACTTTTCTCAGTAACATAGAAAGCTTGACACCCACGTGATCCCTTGCCCAGCAGGCTGCCATGTCAGTATTCAACCCTTCTATCGAAGCACTCTTGAATGACTCAGATGTCACTGATGTGCAAATCTCTCCCTAGCTGCTGCTAACATAAGACAGAATTCTTGAACACAGGGCTCTAAGGCACCTTTGTATCCCACTGTCTAGCATCTTACTGGCAAAGCTGACTCAAAACAAATGTTTGTCGATGAATGGAATTTTCCATTTACTTCAACATTTCCATATCAAAAAGTTCTATTTTCTTTAATCCTAATGATTTGCTGATCAACAGCAGCTTACATCTGAAGCTTGCCAAGGAGTCTGGCTATTTTCTAAACTATGCCCAAATCAAGGACAAAATGTGGAAGTAAAACACTGGCAATTAGTAGATTTTGCCATCAATGCTTATTGTCCTTTGAAGGCAGAAAGCACTTATCACTTGCGAATGCTCTTACCGGAATTCTGAAAGAACCTGTCAAGTAAGCTAGGGTACCTGGGGAGCCACTTGAAGAAACAAGCAAGATGACAGATTACCAAACCAACAGCAGACCCCATACATGGCCATAGTATACTGGTTTCACCCCAAACACAAAAAATGTGTGTAACCAAAGGTGAGATGCTTTAAGGTTTCAATATATAGCCTTGTGCTTTGTGAATTGTACCCAGGGATTCTGCCAAGAGCAAGTGCTAGATCTGTTGACAGAGACTCTCTCTTTGACTTAACTATGGTCAGGCTCCTGAGCTCTCTGCTTCACTAGGCCTGACCTTGAGCTTTCCTCTCAGCCCTTATAGAATCCAGTTTGAGCAAGAATCCTGCTGAGTCAGTTTAGCAAAAATCCACCACCCTGGATGTCTTATCACCCTGGCCTGCCTTCAGCAAGAATACTGTTGAGTTGGTCTAGTAATTTTCCATCTGCTGACCCCCCCACGCTGCTCCTTGGTTACAAATACTTGCTCTTGTTGGCATCAGAGCCAAGCCCAATCTCTCCACCCACTGCACGACCCCCTAGCTGTGGTCCCCGTACCTATAGGATAGCCTCTCCTTGAATAAATTCTGCCTTACCATTCTTTAACAAGCATCAATGAATAATTTTTTTTCTTTAACACTACACATTCCCTTTATACAGAGTCAAAATCTTCGCTTTTCAATCTGTTGTCACTTGCCACATGTGGCTATTGAGCACTTGAAATGTGGCGAGTCTGAATTTAGATGTGATAGACCAATTCACACCAAATTTCAAAGACTTGGTATGAGAAAAAGAATGTAAGATATCCTGTTAGTAATTCTTATATTGATTACATGTTGAAATCTATATTTTAGACATATCGTATTAAAATTACCCAAGTACTAAAGTCATTTCACTTGTTTCTTTTTACTTTTTAATATGGCTACTGGAAAACTTCAAGTAACACATGTGGCTCACATTATATTTTTTGGACAGCGCAAGTCTAGAGAGCAGCTGGGGTAGGAGAAGGGAGGAGAAAGGGGATTTTGGAGTTCTTCTAAAACCTGGGATGGGAACTTGGGTTTCTCAGCACTGAAGTGTCCCTGCCTGTTAATGAGAAGATAGACATCCTTCACAGCGACGCACAGCTTTTAGAATGTTCTGAATCTAGGCAGCATTATTTGAGGAGTTGGGCACACGCTCCCTCAGGAGCATGCTTGGGAAGTGCCTGGGATGGCAGCCAATGATTTGTCCTGCCAGCATCTGTAATACAAAGATGCATCTACTCAACTCCTACTCAGCCCTGGGGATTTGGTTCAAGCACTGTATAAAGCCGTCCCCAGCCAGACCACGTCTTAGAAGTCTTCGGTATTCTCTGCTGCATCAATTCCTGGTTGAGCCCATTAGCGTGGGCACAATACCTGTGCCAGTCTGAACTAATTACTGGCCTCTCCTCTGTACATTTTTTCTCAGTATCTCTCATAAATATTCTTTTTTCACTAAATAGAGAAATAGAATCTCAACCGAAATAAGAATGCTGCATAAACAATATAGCAAAAAAAAAAAAAAAATCATCTTTGCATGATGTGTCTCTGGAAAAGCTCAGAAGAGGCTTGTTCTATGACTTCCAGGAAACAGAACAAGAAAGCAGAGGAGAGTGCTTGAAGAGAGACTTTTCTGTAACCTTTCAATTTGGAACCTCATGACATACATTCTTTCGAAACATTGTTAAGCAACTATCTTCACTATATAGAAAAAAGGTTGTTAAAACTTGGATTCCATTGGAGACCTGTGAAAACATTTTCTTGTATCATACCCTTTAGATCAGCAATTGATGAACTTTTTCTGTAAAGGGTCAGATGGTAAAAGTTTTAGGCTTTGTGGGTCTCTGTGGCAACTACTCTCCTTTCATACCACTAAAGCAGCCATAGACAAGAAGTAAAGGAATGGGTGTGGCTGTGTTCCAATAAAACTTTATTTACAAAAATAGGCAGGATTGAGCCTGTGGGGGGGGGGGGAGGCACTGTTTTAAATAGCGCCTCCTGGCTGGGCGCGGTGGCTCACGCCTGCAATCCTAGCACTCTGGGAGGCCGAGGTGTGCGGATTGCTCCAGGTCAGGAGTTCGAAACCAGCCTGAGCAAGAGCGAGACCCTGTCTCTACTATAAATAGAAAGAAATTAATTGGCCAACTAATATATATAGAAAAAATTAAGGCCAGGCGCTGTGGCTCACGCCTGTAATCCTAGCTCTTGGGAGGCCGAGGCGGGCGGATTGCTCAAGGTCAGGAGTTCAAAACCAGCCTGAGCGAGACCCCGTCTCTACTATAAATAGAAAGAAATTAATTGGCCAACTGATATATATATATAAAAAAAAAAAAAATTAGCCGGGCATGGTGGCGCATGCCTGTAGTCCCAGCTACCCGGGAGGCTGAGGCAGAAGGATCACTCGAGCCCAGGAGTTTGAGGTTGCTGTGAGCTAGGCTGACGCCACGGCACTCACTCTAGCCCGGGCAACAAAGTGAGACTCTGTCTCAAAAAAAAAAAAAAAAAATTAGCTGGGCATGGTGGCGCATGCCTGTAGTCCCAGCTACTCGGGGGGCTGAGGCAGCAGGATTGCTTGAGCCCAGGAGTTTGAGGTTGCTGTGAGCTAGGCTGACGCCACGGCACTCACTCTAGCCTGGGCAACAAAGTGAGACTCTGTCTCAAAAAAACAAACAAACAAACAATAGTGCCTCCTTTGAACAATAAAGAATGTGTAATCACCATGCTCTTGCTTTTTCATTATTAAACAGGTTAAAAACAAACCTTCTTTCAACCCAAGTTAAGAGTTATGCTTAGGGGCCAGGAGCAGTGGCTCACGTCTGTTAACTCAACACTCTTGGAGGCCAAGGCAGGAGGATCACTTGAGGCCGGGAGTTCGAGACCAGCCTGAGCAAGAGCAAAACCCCATCTCTACAAAAAATAGAAAAGTTAGCCAGACATGGTGGTGTGCACCTGTAGTCCCAGCTTCTGCGGAGGCTGAGACCGGAGGATTGCTTGAGCCCAGGAGTTTGAGGTTGCTGTGAGCTAGGCTGACGCCATGGCACTCTACCCCAGGCAACAGAGCGAGACTCTGTCTAAAAAGAAAACGAAAAAATTATGTTTAAGAAGTTTGGAAAAAAGGAAAGCTAATGGGCAACAGAAGAAAAACATCTAGGTTGTGGGATAAAACCATGGAGTTTGGGATAGTCCCTCAGAAAAGCAAAGGTATTTCTAAAGCCATGAAAAAAAAATCTCATCCTCTCAGCAATCTTTTTGGTAGGACTCAATGGTGATAACAAAGAAGTCACATCCTGGGATGAAAATCACTCTTAGTCTTCGTATCTCTGAAGATATTAAAACAATATATACTGTGCCAATAAACTCAGAAATGGCTACTCCGGAAATGCAGATAATCTAAATGAACCAAATATTGATCTCTTGCTAGTAAATTCTCTACAGACGTGATCATGACAACAAGTAGTCTCATGATCCTGGTGACGCCAAGGTTTGTCTAGTACAGAGAACCCCACTGAGAGGATGATTCAGCCCGGAAAAGTTTAGCTTCCTGGAACACTGGCTCCATCCTCCAGATTCTAGGCTTTTATCATCTTCCACAGAATACTGCCAGGATATTAACTGAAAGCAAAGTCACCCTCAGAGAAAACAAATCAAAGCAATGCATCTATTCTCAAAGCAACTTCTTGCTGAAGAAGAAGATGAAAGTTTAAAACAACATTCAACCTTAACAATGAGCTCTAGCATGGAGCTGGATCAATTTGGCATCTCGTTGGTTTTCTTCTGGGAGGAAGCAGGTAAGACTGACGAAGCCACAGGGATGGAAAGGGGGCTCCCCTGAGGAGACATGAAACTGAACGAGATCCGTGGAATTTGCCACCATCTTTTAGTGATATTCATGGACATGACTCTTAAAGATCAAAACCTGCTTGGGATGGGGTTCAGGACACACTACCCCAAAATATGGCACTTTGGCATATCAAATATTTGAAAATGACAAAAGTTGAGAAAACCGCAGAAGCAGGAAGGTCTCTCTGACCTTCCCATGCCCTTTACCCCCTGAAGTGGATCATAGAACCTGGGAAGAATGTTCTGAGCATCCCCTGAAGCTGGGTGGCCGTAAGATGCTCACATGAGAGGAACCTTCTCGATACTTGGAGGAAGGGAGCATTCTTATCTCTGAGGACCCAGGAACACAGAGAAGAATCTGAACAAACAGGCCTTGCCAAGTTTCCCCCAATTCATTACCATTAAATTATATTCTTTTTGCCCTGTCACATTTCTCCACGATTCTCTGCTCTTCATTAAACCTACCATTAACAACGCTCAGCTTTAACTATTTCTTCGGGTCTTCATGTCCTTTATGAAGGCTCCCGTCTCATGTAAAACACATATTGAATAAGTGTGTATGTTTTTCTCTTCTTAATCTGTCTTTTGTTAAAGGGACCTCAGCCATAAACCTAAGATAGGTAGAGAAAAAAAATGCTTTTCCTCCCCTACGTGTTTCTGTGCAGCTCATCTGATTTGGTGCACCTTTGGGTTCCAGAACCTCAGCTTTAGGGGCAACGGTGGTGAGGGCCAATATCTGGCACTGACCTTAACAGAGTAGATGTGCAGGTAAATGGTACATTTGCTTTTAACAAAATAGAAAGCGTAAGAAAGACATACAGCAGCAACAGTGACAATTAAGAATAGAAGGGACTTCTTCTTTCTTGTCTTCTCCAGAAGCTCTCTAGCTCCATTCTTTTTTTTTTTTTGAGACAGAGTCTCGCTTTGTTGCCCAGGCTAGACTGAGTGCCATGGCGTCAGCTTAGCTCACAGCAACCTCAAACTCCTGGCTCAAGCAATCCTCCTGCCTCAGCCTCCCAAGTAGCTGGGACTACAGGCATTCGCCACCATGCCCGGCTAATTTTTTGTATATATATTAGTTGGCCAATTAATTTCTTTCTATTTATAGTAGAGACGGGGTCTCACTCTTGCTCAGGCTGGTTTCGAACTCCTGACCTCAAGCAATCCGCCCGCCTGGGCCTCCCAGAGAGCTAGGATTACTGGCGTGAGCCACTGCACCCGGCTCTAGCTCCATTCTTAACTGTCACCTAATTGTCACCCTACACTTTTATTAGTTTGTAGGCTGATACCAAGCAGATGATGACACCGTTGGAACAGCGCCACCACCCACCCAGCTGCCTGGAAAGCACAGTCCCACTGGTCTTCCAGCTCTTTGCCTTCTGTGAACACAGGCCCACATCTGGGCAAGCCACTTACCCGCTTTGCTCAGGAGGCCTTCCTTGGCTCCCCAGTTTGTCATAGGACCCTACTTTACCCTCTCTCACAAGTCCCTTTGTCCTTGTTCTTTGACACTCACATAGCCCTCTGAACGTATCACAATTCTAACTAAATGCATGTTTCCCTGTAGATTTGTTTCAAGCCTGCCTTCCCATGAGACAGTCAGGTGCAGGAAGGTAAGATGCTCCCCACTGCACCCCAGCCCCTGACACCATGCCTGGCTCAAGAAACACTTGTTAGGCCCGGCGCTGTGGCTCACGCCTGTAATCCTAGCTCTTGGGAGGCCGAGGCGGGCGGATTGCTCAAGGTCAGGAGTTCAAAACCAGCCTGAGCAAGAGCGAGACCCTGTCTCTACTATAAATAGAAAGAAATTAATTGGCCAACTGATATATATATAAAAAATTAGCCGGGCATGGTGGCGCATGCCTGTAGTCCCAGCTACTCGGGAGGCTGAGGCAGGAGGATCGCTTGAGCCCAGGAGTTTGAGGTTGCTGTGAGCTAGGCTGACGCCACGGCACTCACTCTAGCCTGGACAACAAAGTGAGACTCTGTCTCAAAAAAAAAAAAAAAAAAGAAACACTTGTTGAATGAGTGACTTATAGTCACTTTCCATGTATTCGTGTCCCACGGTCGTTCCAGTGCCTGTACTCCACACAGCCATGCTAGCAGCTGTTCTGGGCTTCTGCACATTCCAAGTTCAAGGGGAGCCTCCAAAAGGGAAAACAATCTCCTGTGGCAACAACCCAGAGGCTGGTTTGTTTCTTAAGTGCCCTTCTTCCTGGTCTGGTTTACATGCACCATTAGCGGCAGCCAAAGCACTCCATTATAAGTGACTTTAGAAATCGCAATCATTAAAATTGAAAACTTCCATTTAAGCCAGACTACCCCTTTGTGATGTTAAAGTGGCCCCTCTGTGCTTCCAACCCTCTCTCTGTGAGGCCTATTCCAGCTTTTAACCTACCTTGTGGGCTTTTGATTTGGAGCCTCTTGTGCTGTCAAGCTGTAATTTTCACAAGTGGAGCCCTAAAGCGCTTTAATATTTTTGTTTGCCAGAATTATTCATTTCATTTCTGTATGTTTGGTAGGTGAATTTTCTGCAGCGTCTTAAAAAATAATGCTGTAACTAGTTCCTTACAGCATTTAAAAAATAAAAAGGCCAAAAACAACCATGAAAAAATTAACTGAATAGATAAAATATTTAAATTAGTATCAGAAAGCTTAAATGTAAGCAACACCTAAGTCATCTCAAGCACATTCAACAAGAAAAATTAAAAGCAAACTAGATAAGAACGTTGGATAATGGGGTGCAGAGGTGGATCCTGTTTTTATTTTAAAATTTGAAATTTTGTTCATTAATTTTTTTATTATGTTTTATTTCTTTTTTAAATTGCATCAAAATATTACTGATCCTTCCACAGAAGTTAAACAGAATTACCACAGGACACAGTAATTCCACTTCCAGATATATACCCCAAAAGAATTGAAAAGAGGTACCCCAAAAATATTTGCACATGGATGTTGTCAACAGAAAAGAAGCCAAACTCTACAATTTAAAGAGGTTTATTCTGAGCCGAATTTGAGAACCATGGCCCAAAGCCACGTCTAAGAGTCCTTGAGCAAGTGGACTTGCTGTGGTTGGGTTATAGTTTCATTTTATACATTTCAGAGAGACAGGAATTACATGTAAAGTTATAAATCAGTACACGGAAGGTGTACATTCATTTGGCCCAAAAAGGTGGGACATCTCACAGGTTATAGGTGGGTTTAAAGACTCTTTGATTTATAATTCATTAAAGAAATGAAGCTTTGTCTAAAGGCTTAGAATGTTTTAAGATAAGGAAGTCTCAGCCTGAGCAAGAGCGAGATCCCATTTCTACTATAAATAGAAAAAAATTAGTCAAACAACTAAAAATAGAAAAAAAAGCCTTCCACTCGGCTGTTCTGCGCAGGGCCGTAGGCAGCCATGGCGCCCAGCCGGAATGGCATGATACTGAAGCCGCACTTCCACAAGGATTGGCAGCGGCGCGTGGCCACGTGGTTCAACCAGCCGGCCCAGAAGATCCGCAGACGCAAGGCCCGGCAAGCGAAAGCGCGCCGCATCGCCCCGCGCCCCGCGTCGGGACCCATCCGGCCCATCGTGGGGTGTCCCACGGTGCGGTATCACACCAAAGTGCGAGCTGGCAGGGGCTTCAGCCTGGAGGAGTTAAGGGTGGCCGGCATACACAAGAAGGTGGCCCGGACCATTGGAATTTCTGTGGATCCAAGGAGATGGAACAAGTCCACCGAGTCCCTGCAGGCCAACGTGCAGCGGCTGAAGGAGTACCGCTCCAAGCTCATCCTCTTCCCCAGGAAGCCCTCAGCCCCCAAGAAGGGAGACAGTTCTGGTGAAGAACTCAAACTGGCCACCCAGCTGACTGGCCCCGTCATGCCCATACGGAATGTCTACAAGAAGGAGAAGGCCAGAGTCATCACAGAGGAGGAGAAGAACTTCAAGGCGTTTGCCAGTCTGCGCATGGCCCGCGCCAACGCCCGGCTCTTCGGCATACGGGCAAAGACAGCCAAGGAGGCCACAGAACAGGATGTTGAAAAGAAAAAATGAAGCCTTTTTGGGACTTTTCAATAAATCAGGAGAGAAGCTGGAAAAAAAAAAAAAATAGAAAAAAAAAAATTAGCCAGGCATGGTGGAGCATGCCTGTAGTCCCAGCTACCTGGGAGGCTGAGGCAGGAGGATCGCTTGAGCCCAGGAGTTTGAGGTTGCTGTAAGCTAGGCTGATGCCACTGCACTCTAGCCCAGGCAAGAGTGAGACCCTGTTTCAAAAAAAAAAAAAAATGACAAGGAAGTCTATTAATCAGACTTCCAGACTTACATCCAGGACCCAAGTGATTTATTATATAAATTGAAGATCTGCAGGTTTGTCTTGTATAACCTTAGGCCTGTTAGTGAGTTATTATACAAAGGATATCTCCAAGAAGGGAGGGGGACATGATGAGGCATGTCTGACCTCCCTTCTCATGGCCAGAAACTCAGTTTTAGGGTATCTCCTTAGGCAAGAAGGGGGTCCATTCAGTCAGCCAGTGTGGGAGAACCTTAATATTTTCTTTTAGTTCACAACGTTTATAGCAGCACTATTTATAATAGCCAAAAGGTGGAAACAAATTATGGTATATGCATACAATGACATTTTATTCAGCCATAAGAATGAATGAAATACTGATACATGCTACAACATGGATGAACCTTGACAACATTACGCTAAATGAAAGAAATCAGATACAAACAGCACATATTATATGATTCCATTTATATGAAATATTTAGAATGGACAAAGCCACGGAAACAGAAAAGAAATTTGTGGTGCCAGGGGGTGGGAGGAGGGGGGAGATGGGGAGTGACTGCTAATGCATACAGGGATTTATTTTGGATTGATGAAATGTTTTGGAAAAACATAAAGGTGGTGTTTGCACAAAATCAGTGAACGCCAACGAACTATTCCCTTTAAAACTGTTAATTCTATGTGAATTTCACCTCAATTAAAAAATACATATACAGGTTGAGCATCCCTAATATGAAAATCTGAAATTTTTTGAACGCCTACATGAAGCCACAAGTAGAAAATCACACATCTGACCACATGTGAGGAGTCAAAGTCAAAAACTTGTTTCATGAACAGAATTACTTAAAATATTATATAAAACTATCATCAGGCTAGGTATATAAGGCTTATATGAAACATAAATCAATTTCATGTTTAGACTTAGGTCGTGTTCCCAATATATCTCATTATGCATATGCAAATGTTCCAAAATCTGAAATCTGAAACATTTCTGGCCCCAACCAGTTCAGATAAGGGACACTCAACCTGTATTACTGATGTTGATTCAGGAATCGAGATTTTTGGAGCCCCCTTAAATTTTGTGCCTGAAGCAAGGGCCTTTCTTGCCACTCCAAGTCTTGGACTTGTTTAATTTTACTCTTAACTGGAAATAAGCAAGGTAAGAAGTTGAAATAATCTTGGGCCACATACAAATCGATGGTTGAGTTCCAAGTAACACAATGACTCATTTTTTTTTTTTTTTTTTGGAGACAGAGTCTCACTTTGTTGCCCAGGCTAGAGTGAGTGCCATGGCGTCAGCCTAGCTCACAGCAACCTCAAACTCCTGGGCTCAAGCGATCCTCCTGCCTCAGCCTCCCGAGTAGCTGGGACTACAGACATGCGCCACCATGCCAGGCTAATTTTTTCTATATATATTAGTTGGCCAATTAATTTCTTTCTATTTATAGTAGAGACGGGGTCTCACTCTTGCTCAGGCTGGTTTCGAACTCCTGACCTCGAGCACTCCGCCGGTCTTGGCCTCCCAGAGAGCTAGGATTACAGGCGTGAGCCACCACGCCCGGCCCACAATGACTCATTTTTGACTTAAAGTCAGTTGCAGCACGTGCCAGGCAACCCTTCCCATACAACATAGCAAAGGTCCAGTTACCCGGATCCTTGCTCGTCATCCTGACATCCTGATACACCGGACAAAACGCAAACACACTTTTTCTCCCCAGTGAGGTTGTTGGAAAAAGTTTAATCAGCTACAAAAATGTGTAAGTAACAAAGGCCACCTCCAGAGGGAAAAGAAAACTACCCCCTTGGTTCTGGTACATGGAAATATGTATTATTAGATTCCCTTTGAGGCTTTTATATATAGCACATGCTCGGTGGAGAACAGAATGACTCTGTAAAGAGTATGGTGACGACTTCAGATAGTTCCTTCATCTTGAGTTCAATTTCTTCAGAGGCTTAAAAAAAGAAAGAATGTAAGTATAAGCAACATCAGAAACTGAAAATACAAGTCTTTACAATAGCTCCAGCTAACCTCTGCCCCATTTTGGCTTGCTCCTGAAAATCTCTTTGTTTGAGGCAAATGAACACGAATATTCCACCCCTTGGTGCAATATGAAGACAGCTCACACTAGAGCCATTATCTCTGCACAAGTCTTCCAGAAGCTGCTGTCTCTGCTAAAGAACAGCCTATCCAGTGCAAGGCCTGCCATAACCCCCAGGGTAATCCCAGGCAATATCTGCCTCTGAGCATAAATTTAATAAAGCTCCCCAGGCTGCTATCCTCTGTAAGAGCACATTATAGAGCCACGGGGAAAATAAGGTGCCCTTGGACACCAAGCCTGTCTCTTGCTTCTTCCTACAAAGAAATAAAATACTACTGTATTTTCTACAAATCCGTGGAAATCTGCTTTTCTGAGTGACCTACACCAGGGGGTCAGCAAACTTTTTGTAAATAAAATTCTATTGGCACACAGCCATGTCCATTTATCTCTGCATCGTCTGTGGCTGCTTTCCTGCTATACTGTTGAGTAGTTACCACAGAGACTGCATGGTCCACAGCCTAAAATATTTACTATCTGGCCTTCCAGAAAAAGTCTGTCAGCCCCTGACCTAGACTATTACAACTCTAAGCACAACAGCCTCCAGGTAGGCAGTTATAGGTGTACTTATATATTTATTCCTGGCCTCAGGTACATTCCATTTTCCCCCAATACTAATTCTTGACAGCGCCATGGGCTGTCCCGTCTGTCCTGCTAACTGTGCCAGTCACTTAAGAGCATCCCAAGGGAGCAGGATCCTGTGATGGCCACCTCTACACCAGTTTGACAGCTTGTCTATAAAACAAACAATACTCGAAGATTCTACCTTACCCTTGCAGGCAGTCCCCATTCCTCCAAGTCGCGTGTTAGTTTCAGTTTATTTCCAACTCAGCTAGCCTTGGCTCTGAAAAGCTGTCATCACTGGCGTCACTGTATCTATCACTAGATAAAAAGAAGAAATAATTTAGCAAGGTGTAAAAATAAACCCCGGACAATTATTCAATTTGCAACCCCAAACGCATTCCATATTAACCCCCACTCAGAGAAAACACTAAGGAATATTCTTTTAGCACTTTCTAGTCACTACGGGAATAGGTTAGTCCAACTACACACAGCAGCTTCCTTCTTCTGGTCAGAGAAACAAGGCATTTGCTTTCATCGGCCATTGGAAGTTACTTAATTCAGAAAATTTTAGAAAGCATTTCAATTTAGATCGAAATTTATAATCTTTTGAAGACCACTGGTCATTTCTAAACTTCAACAAAAGTCTTGACAGCAGATTGCTCTCCTGCCCCCTTCCCTATTGTTTCCCTACCAGGGCTGTTCCATTAACTAATTGATTTAAAATGAAAGCCTTAGTGGTTGGATCCATTTATTTTCTGTGATCTGCTCTTGTCATACTAAGGCCTCAGTCTCAGTCTATATGAGAGATTGAGCATCACCCGGTCCTACTCCTACTGATCTCAATTTGTTCTTAAGTGCAATAACAACATAAAATACTACCTGGATCTTCATTTTATTTTCATTTTTCCCCCTTCTGATGCCAACTGTTTCCTTTGGCAATGAGCGGGTTCGGGACACGCTACCTCAAAATATGGCACGTTGGCACATCCAATATTTAAAGCTGAAGGGATTTGAGAGACAGCATGTGCAGGAAGGCCTCTCTTACCTCCCCCTGCCCTTGCACCCCTGAAGCAGGTCCTAAAGCCTAGGAAGGATTTTCTGACCTTCCCTGAAACAGGGCAGAAGAGCCTCAGGTGAGAGGTGTCTTTCCTAAACCCGGAAAAAAGGAGTGTCCTTATCTCTGAAGACACAGAAGAGAATATGGACAAACAGGCCTTCCTTGGTTTCCCCCAGTTTATTAGCATTAGATCATACTCTTATTGCCCTATCATATTTCTCCATGACTCTCCACTCTTCAAATCTACTATAGAAACACTAGAGTTTACCTGTTTCTTTGAGTCTTCATTCCTTATTTAGACTCCTGTGCCACAGACCACTTATATTAAATAAATGTGTTTGTTTTTCTCTTGTTAATCTGCCTTTTGGGATAGGGGCCTCAGCCATGAACCTGAGATGATCAGAGGAAAAACTATTGTTCCTCCCTTATGTCAACATGAAAGAACTAGAAACGGTAAGCACAGCTGTGTGTCCCTGACTACATTGGTCAAACACTAGCCATTTTTTTTTTCAGCGGCAGGTTGGGTTTTGTCTGTGTGTTTAAGAACCACAGCGTCCCCCTAGACACAGATCGTGCTTGCCTCTGTGTTTGAGGATCATGGACGCTCCTCATCATGGAGGAACTGGTTATCTCAGGCAGCAAATTCCACAGAGGGCTTGAACTTGGTGGTCATGAGGGCTCAGATATGCATTTTGGCTCCAGACCCAGAAAACACCCAGCAGTGCACATAAAAAAAATGTTAATGTACTCTCCAAACTTGCCTTGGAATGCTATCTGCATCAGATCATATATTCATTATGATTTATAGGTCCATGGCAGGAAAGTTTTCCATTCCAAAAACGTTCTCATAGGTCCAAGGGTTTGAGAAAAAATTTGCACAATTATGCAATTCTCAAACTTGGAAATATATGGGGATGCTCTGATTACCTTGAGTCATATACAGTATTCAAGATAGGACTGATTATTGACATACATGTTACCATGTTGGGTTCCCTTAGAAATACACCTTCTCCATGAGATAGCTTTATAATGTAACTTTTGTGATTTAAGCCATGGGCTCTGTTTGGGGTTCCTCTTGCTCAGTTCCAAATAAATCAGCACACTGATCAACTCCACTAGAGCTCTACTGATTTATGAAGATGATATTGCCAGGAGACGTTTCATGCCTGACCTTTCTAACTTTGGCCAAGCTTTTGCTGACTTATAGCAATAAAAGTCTGAATTCCATAACAGGTGAAATTCCTATTTTGTTCTGTTTTTTAAAGAGAGGATAGAAACAACTGGAGAAACCCTACACTAGAAAACAAGCTAGAAAACAAAGATTTTACTCTAAACACACTGAGTGAATATCAGTAAATGAGTCAAACCATAAACTACAATCTATTTTCTGGTTCACACGCTCACTCTCCCCCTGACTTTTGGACAAAATAGTGAAGGTAGAGGGGCACTAGAGTATGGAGAGGAGATAAAAGGTTAAGAAACGACAGAAAAGACAAGATATGTTAGATAAACATATGAAACACATCCTTAAAACCAATCAAGTAAAATATAGCTCCTAGTTATACTTTAGTTCAGAAGCATCACTTCTATTACATAGGAATAACTGAAGAATATTTTTTAAAACCTGGCCCCCAAAATGTTCATATATCCTTATGCACACAGTCTCCCTACTCAAATGTAGAATTCTTCCTGGTTCTATGCAACATTTCATGTCACAGAATTAACAAAGCAAGGGGATTTGGAAGTTGCATTCAACTCTCTCTCTGAGAAGAAATGAAGGTCAAGGGCATTCAAGTGACTTACCTGGCATACAGCTCATTCAAGGTGAGGCCAGAATCCCCATCATACTCACCCAGGCCACAAGTTGGGGTTAAAGCTGCAATACAGCAGGGCAGCAGGACCCAAGGGGGTATGTCCCCTAACACAGGTAACAAGGGTCAAAAGGCCAAGGGAACTTCATTTCCTTGGGTGTCAGATTTTACACCCACTTCCCCCACCACCTCTAAGCCTGGGGAAGAATAGAATGGGCTCATATCTTCCCCCTCACACTCCTGGTTATACTATTTATTAGCCACAGACCTTTGGACAGGTCACTTGACTCCTGAGAGTCTAGAAAAAGTGGCAATAACACTACAAACTAACCAAAATGTTTATAAGGGCCAAAAAGAAAATGCATAAGCTTGCTTTGAAAACTATATAAAAATATAAGCTGTTGCTATTTATGGGGATTACATATTCATAACATGGTATCTCCCAAAAAGTCATGGAAACATAAAGAATCAATGAAAACTACTAAGTGCATGATTTTCAGAATTGTTTCCTAAACCAACTGTAATTTCCTACCCACATTAACAAGTGGGCTTGGGTGGGTCTGTTTCTAACCTAATGGCTGTCATTTCCTATTTGATGGCTGTCTGCCCCAAACTCTGCCAACACATCAAAATGGCACAGGCTGAGTCTAACAAAATGAGGCTCAGCTTGAGTTTATTCATGTCCAAGGTTAATGACTGGGTTCACTAATTGCCTTTCATACGTGTTCAGAGACCAGGGTAGGACAATAAAATACACCACGACACTCAAGAACAGAATTATCAAAATAGGCATCACTGCTGAACTTGCTGATTTTAGGACATTCATCTGCCAGCAAAAAACAAGTGCTAGAAATAAAATGAGGGTTACCATGTGAAGGCAGAACAGCAGTGGCTCTTGCACATGCAATAAAATGTGAGTGCCACTCCGAGCTGCCTGTGACTTAGGGGTTCATTTCTGTTTCACACAGAACAAACAAAAGATGTCATCAGCTAGATTTATCTGGGTGTATTTTCATTCAATTCAAGACATCTCAGCTCTATCTTAAGACTAACCTGTCTTGGCCGGGCGCTGTGGCTCACGCCTGTAATCCTAGCTCTTGGGAGGCCGAGGCGGGCGGATTGCTCAAGGTCAGGAGTTCGAAACCAGCCTGAGCAAGAGTGAGACCCCGTCTCTACTATAAATAGAAAGAAATTAATTGGCCAACTGATACATATATAAAAAAAAAAAAAAAAATTAGCCGGGCATGGTGGCGCATGCCTGTAGTCCCAGCTACCCGGGAGGCTGAGGCAGAAGGATCACTCGAGCCCAGGAGTTTGAGGTTGCTGTGAGCTAGGCTGACGCCACGGCACTCACTCTAGCCTGGGCAACAAAGGGAGACTCTGTCTCAAAAAAAAAAAAAAAAAAAAAAAAAAAAAAGACTAACCTGTCTTTTTTAGTAATATTTTCCACATACATAACACACACACTCAGGCACACAAGTTCTCCCTGGAAAGAATTATCAGATATTAATTAGGGTCTTGCATGTTAAATTTTATGAAGTGCCACAAAATACAGACTCATTCGTGTGTGTGTGTTGTTACACTTGAGGAGGGGAAAGTTTTAAAATTGCACTGTCCAATATGGTAGCCACAAGCAACGGTGGCTATAGAAATTTAAATCAATTATAATCAAATAAAATTTAAATCCATTCCTCCCTTAAACTAACCACATTTCATGTGCTCAGTGTGGTTAGTGACTGCCACATTTGATAGTGCAAATTATAGATTTCCATCAGTGCAGAAAGTTCTATAGGATAGTGATGATTTAAAAACAAATAAATAATGATTTAAAGTAAACAAACTACAGTCACCATGCAATGGTCCTCATCATTTCCTAAAAGGGTTTTTTTTAAAGGTCTGACCACCTATCGTTAATTAAAATCACAGCAAATATCTCTTATGCATGCATGTGCCCCCAAAATCATGGAAACTCTTTTTTAAAAAGCTATTTCATGATACCATTTCTTGCAGGACAGAAATCAAAATCACCAGCAGCCAACACATTGGAATCAATATCCCTACAACACCAGCTCCACTGCTAAGATGTGACCACCATGGTCCACATGCAGTTCTTGACAAGCAAAAGGCTTGTCATAGCCAAGTTTGTTTGTCAAAGACTTCTAATTCCTAATAAATTCTCAATATAAAAAAAATACATATTCCAAGGCGCTAGGGAAAGAGTACAGTAACGCCTCATACATCCCACCTTCTATGCTACCCCAAGGCAGCCATTAAACCATTTCTTGTCCATTAACAGAAAGAGGTGGTTGGAATTTAAAATTTTTGTAATGACACAGTTAGGATTCCCAGCATGCATGAGTTCCTATAACATCAAAATCCATTACATGTGAAAAAGCATGTTTTAAAAACAGGTTGCCATGCACACAGTTTTCCCCAAAGCATTGTTACCGCTATACTTACTTCCTTCGTAAAGGGCCCCTGGAAGCCATAAAATATAAGAGCAACGAAATAAAAACTTAGTTTGCTTTGAATGAGTTTTGCATTTCATAGTAAACAGTAGCATACAACCCAGGCAGGGTGTTAAAAGCACAGAAGTCTGTATTTGCTATTAACTCCATTCCTGGCTGGGACAACATTATCAACTCTGCAGTGAACCATGATCAATAAAGAGCGCCTTTTACCCAACATTTAAGCCGCCAGGGAAGATGTACTCAAATGTGGCTTATTAACAATAATTTCCCAGAAAAAAAAATCTCAAGGTATAGTGTTAAAGTCAAACAATCACAGGGGGAGACTGTTTTAAAAGGTGTTTAAAAGAACTGTTCAAAAAGAAAGCAAAACAGAATCTTTTTTTTTTTTTTCAATTTCCATTCACTTTTGCTTAAAGTGTAACACATTAGGGGAAAGTGGTATTTTGATAGCGCTTTAACACATTAACTGACATGTGAGTTATATTTAACTCATGCTAGTTTTTAACCTGGGGCCTCGTGAAGCATATGTAACTCACCTGTCTCTTGACCTTGGGAGCCAAGGTAATTATTTTTCAAGTTACAAATAACTCACACACAGAAAACAATACAAAATAACAAATTTTTCATTAAATTAGAAAGGATCATTTTGTTTTTAAAGTTTTTATTCTACTTTTCTAATAAAACACCATGGCCCCAAGGAAAAAAAAAATTTTTCTAGCATGGCAGTCAATGTGTTAACGTTTACAAAGCACCACCGAGACTGTTCCTCACAGCAGCCCTAAGGAGGAGGACCAGGCAGTTTAGGCTCAGTGACTTGGATACTACTCAGTGAGTGGCAGACCCAGAAGTCCAACCCATAATGTCTGTTCTACTCATCCATACTGTCCCCACAGAATAAAATATTTGCACTATATATTCCAAGAATGGCCCCTGGCAACAGCAACTCTGCAGCCCAAAAGCCAAAAGCAAGGTGATTCTAAGTTTGAAGCAGTGCTAGAAACTAAATGTTGATTCATGCAGGGGAAAAGAGCAGCTTACTCTCCAAATTCAAGCGAAAGCAGAGCCACCTAACGTGAGATATAGAGAGTGCCTTAGAGAGAGTGCCTTAGAGAGATATAGAGTGTGCCTTAGAGAGAGAAATGCAGCCTCTGGGAGTCAGTGGAGGAAGTGCTCTCACTTCCCAAGCCAGCCACGAAGTCTGTGAACTGGTATCCTAATAGGATGCAGACCCCTATTCCCCTCTCGCTAAGTAGTTCAGGAATGTATATCGACAGCCAAGCAACAAAATGGCACGGGGCGTTCAGGGGACGGCAAGCTGCTCCATATGGATTTGTGTGCATTTTATCCTATAAATCAAGGGAAGCCATTGAGTGTTTTTAAGTACCAAAATAATGTAGGGAGATCATTCTAACAGCAGAAGATGGATTAGGAAGAGGAAAGCTGGAGGCAGAGAGACCAGGTAGGAGGCAAGAGACAAAGGAGACCAGAAATAAGGCAAAATTAACAATAAAAGCATCATCATCATTCCCATTTAAGTTCTTCCCATAGACCAGGCACTGTGCTAAGTGCTTTACATTTTAGTGAGAAACATAACCTCCATCTCTGCCATGTCAAGTGGGGACTTTTATCAGCCCCCTTTTATAAAGAAACTGAAGCACAGAACAATGAATGGGGTCACAGCCAGCTGGAAAATAAAAGAGCCGGTTGGAACTTGGCTGACTTCGATAGAATCCAGACTCCAGAATCTATCCAGGGGTCCTCAAACTTTTTAAACAGGGGGCCAGTTTCAGTGTCCCTCTGACCGTTGGAGAGTGCGCACTGTGGGCCCAGGATGAGTCGTCGGCTGCTAAGCAGGACAGGCAGTGGTAGCAAAAACACCCGGAGGGCCGGATAATAATGGGCTAGGCGGCCTGCATGTGGTCCGTGGGCCGGAGTTTGAGGATGCCTGGCTATGCTCTGAAGCCCAGGCATACTCCCTTGCAGCCTGGCAGAAAACAGGGGGAAGATGGGGTGGATTCCAACAACAGGAATCTCCAAGACCTGCTGACTATGAGCTACTGGGGGTGGGGGGACGAGGGAGGAGGAATCTGAGCTTCCCCACGGGAATGCAGCCAGGTCACACGGTGTGGACCATGGGATCACTTGCAGGAAGATGTTTACCCTGATGTTAGTTACTCCTAGCAACCTGGGAGCAGCCCTTGAGTGACCATGGAAGAGAGAACAAGCTCTAACGCCAGCAGCATTCCCGACGCTGCTAGGACTGTGTGCTTGCAGGTCTGTGTCCTTTCCAAGACTAGGGGTCAGTAGCTGAAGATCCCTGGCAGACAGTCTACGAATGGGGGCGTTGGAAGTATGTTTGGGCAGTTTTCCAGGAAGTAGTCCCACAACTTTCATCACAATCTCGGAAGGTTGACTGTTATCTCCCAAAATTTAGAGAATAATAATATTCCCCGAGGAGTCACCCGTGACAGGGAATGTGTTCCTATTCAACTAGCACTTGCTCCTCTAGCACCCAGCACAGTGGTGGGGACAGAATAAGTTGTAATCCAGGTGCTGGGCGGAGTAAATGCTCAAGTATGCACCCATTAAACATTAGGAACATCATACAACTTGGAAAACTGCAAATGAGGTGTCAAGTTCAAAATACAAGCTTCTGTAATAAATAAGGAATTTATATTGATATTTTGAGAACATATGAATAATATCCTGTTTCCCACAACTATCATCTGGTGGTTTTGGCATCCACCGATGATCGTATTCGAATCAAGTATTACATCAGGGGTTGCTTCTATATATATATTTTTTAAAGACAGGGTCCCGCTCTGTCACCTAGTGTGCAGTGATGTCATCATAGCACACAGCAACCTCAAACTCCTGGGGGCTCAAGCCATCCTCCCACCTCAGCCTCCCCAGTAGCTGGGACTACAGGTGCACACCACCATGCCTAGCCAATTTTTCTATTTCTTGTAGAAATGGGGTTTCACTTTTGCTCAGGCTGGTTTCAAACTTCCAGCCTCAAGCAATCCTCCCACCTCAGCCTCCCAAAGTGCTATGATTACAGGCTCGAGCCACCAGAGGGCCTGCTTCTACATTTTTCATTGGCTTTTTTTCTTTTTCCTTTTTTATTTTCTGAGTATCATTATGGACAGATGGAATTTCAAAAAATAAAATGTGTTATAATCTAATATTATCATTTCTCCTCTTGATGTTCAAATTGCCCAAAATAAGGCCAGTAGGGGCCCTTTTAAGTTGGCTTCTGTGATCTTGGGGAATAAAAAATAAAAAATATTCCCCATTCATTCTCAGCTGCTCCTTGCTTTATTTTATTTATTTACTTATTTACTTATTTATTTTTTAGACAGTCTCACTCTGTCTCCCTGGGTAAAGTGTCATGGCGTCATCATAGCTCACAGCAACCTCAGACTCCTGGGCTCAAGCAACTCTCCTGCCTCAGCCACCTCAGTAGCTGGGACTACAGGCACGTGCCACCATGCCTGGCTATTTTTTCTATTTTCAGTAGAGATGGGGTCTCTACTGGGGTCTCTATGGGGTCTAACTGCTGCCATTCTGTAGGTAACAAGGTGAGCTGAGAATTTGGCTCACTGGCTCTAAATCCCAAAATAATATCCTTATTGCAACTTCACAGGCACTAAAACATAAATGTTCTCCACTAGGCAGAATGCAGAGACTGCAGCTCAGATATACTTGCTCAAAGCCAAGGATATTTACACTCCGTACATGTGCCGTACAGTTGAATATCATCAGAGCCAATTTCTGGGAAAGGAAGTCATTATTCTAGTGTTCATATTCCTTGTCACATTTGTTTAGGGTTGATTACAAGCAGTAATCTTGTTTGACAGAAATACAGCCCCAGCTCAGCTCACATTAGAGCCTGCCATCAAAGCGGTCATTTGCTTTTCAAAGCTCACTAATCCCATGGAGCTGGGCAGGGAGGAGTTGAAGTGCAAGGCTCCTCTGGAATCCTGGTGTCTGTCATTGGATTAATTCATAGTCAACATTCTTAGTTGGCAAACCCCCTGCAGTGTGTCAAGATCAGACTAAACTACATCCATCCTTCCCTGCTACCTGCATTTATTACTTTAATGGGTAATAAACAACCCCTGTGTGAGAAGGAGCCAGGGAGACAAAGATAAATATTAATAAGATGCTGGCTGCCCTTAAGGAATGCACCAGTTTATGGTTGATTCATAGGACTTCTCTCAGTTCCGTGGAAGCCTAGTTGTCAGCTGTAATTCCAATGCCTGCATCAGAGTTTTGTTAGGGGTCTTTCCTTACCTCCGAAATACATTGTATCTTTTTTTAAATTTTGAGACAGAGTGTCACTCGCCCCGCTAGAGTGCATTGGCATCAACTTAGCTCACAGCAACCTCAAACTCCTGGGCTCAAGCGATCCTCCTGCCTCAGCCTCCTGAGTGGCTGGGACTACAGACATGCGCCACCATGCCTGGCTAATTTTTTCTATATAGTTTTAGTTGGCCAATTAATTTCTTTCTATTTTCAGTAGAGACAGGGGTCTCCCTCTTGCTCAGGCTGGTTTCGAACTCCTGACCTTGAGCGATCCACCCGCCTCAGCCTCTCAGAGTGCTAGGATTGCAGGTGTGAGCCACCGCGCCTGGCCAATACATTGTATCTTGCTTAAAAGTCTCTAGCAATCAGTCAGTTTTCTCAGAAACGACTGGGGGAGCTGTACTCAGAGACCGCCAGCCTGCAAGCAGGAATCGGCAGGCCATGCAGCACGCATGTGGGCAGTCCACGCAAACCAGACGGCATTCGTATCTGAGGTGGTGCTTGCAAATAGCCAGATGGTTGAGTGAATTATTTCTCCCAGCCATCTAACTTGCTCTACTGTCACCCTCCTTCTTTCAGTGTGAGAACCTGAAATAACGGAGTCTATAAAGCGGCTGGGGAGGGTCACAGCACACATCTGACATGGGACAACACTGGAATGTCTGATATGCTGTGCAAGCCATGCAGCCTGAGGACACAGGAAGCTCTCCTTCAGAGGAAGTCTCTTATGCAGAAGCACGACACATGGGCCAGATAAAGCGAGCTGCTCCACTGAAGCAGAGAAGAGCCCAGAGCCTCCTCAGCCTGCTCCTCGTGGCGGCCCAGACTCCAGCTCTGCGGGCAGTTTCAAAGCCAGTGCACTAGTTCAAGACTGCAAGCGGTGACCATTAATTCAATTAGACGCACAACATGCAAAATATGTAAAGTTGTTCCCATAAGGAACACACAGCGAAAGGAAATGCTAGAGGGCTGTGCGATTCTCCTAGCAAGTTATGCCACAAATAAGTAGGCTTGTGTAACACAAGTGCACACACACCCCATGCACAGACCCTGGCAGCCCTCAACTGCGATACTACAAGGGTTGTTTGCTAGCATGAGCATTGGCAATGGTAATCTTCTAAACATTTATCTAATTATTGTGATAATAACCCCTACCAGCATCTATGATATTCTGGCTAGTCCTTCCACTTTCGAAGTTATTACATGTAATATTCTTTTTTTTTTTTTTTTGAGACAGAGTCTCACTCTGTTGCCCGGGCTAGAGTGCTGTGGCATCAGCCTAGCTCACAGCAACCTCAAACTCCTGGGCTCAAGTGCTCCTTCTGCCTCAGTCTCCCAAGTAGCCAGGACTATGGGCATGCGCCACAATGCCTGGCTAATTTTTTCTATATATTTTTAGTTGGCCAATTAATTTCTTTCTATTTTTAGTAGAGATGGGGGTCTCCCTCTTGCTCAGGCTGGTTTCGAACTCCTGACATTGAGTGATCCACCTGCCTCGGCCTCCCAGAATGCTAGGATTACAGGCGTGAGCCGCCGCGCCCGGCCCATACAATATTCTTGAATGAAAACAAGTAAAGATAAATTCCCCCCAAACTAATATTTAAGTGTAATGAAATTTCAGTGAAAATCCCTAAGGAATTTTTAAATTCAAATCTGATTTTAAAAATTGTTGTACAGTTTGCCTGGAAGAATAGCAAAATACATTAAAAATGTTAATAATAATGGGAGTAGGGTGGATTAGGTCTTGATTTATAATAATGCTATGATAATGAAAAGGATGGTAAAGGTTCTGATATAAGAGATAAAATTATCAATGAAACAAAACAGAAATCCCTGAAACAAATGCAAATTACCCGATTTACTAGCAATTTCACGGGGGTAGGGGGTGTGGGGGGGTTGTCTGATCCCTACCTCACACATTTCTCTGAAAATAAAGTACATATACTTTATAGATTTAAACTATAGAACAGGAACCACAAATGTGTTAAAGGAAAACACCAGGGTTATTATTTATATAATCTATCCATAAGGCATGATACTAAAGGCAGAATTCATAAAAGATTTGACTACATAAATTTTTAAAAAAACAAATAAGGACTCTATAAAGTCATTATCTAAAACTCTTTAGGAAGAATAAAAACTACCACTAAAAACTTAGAAGAAAAGCAAAATCATTTGGAAAATTATTTGCAACCTAACAAAGGATTAATGTCCTTCCCATAGAAAGAACTTACCAATCAGTAAGAAAAAGAATACAATAACAAAATGAAAAAAGGGGGCATAAGCTGCGAACAAGCTATGCATAAAACAAAGAGCCAATAAACATATAAAATATTCATATATATTTATCAAAGAAGCAACAAAAGAAAATCTCATTTTCTACTTAGCAAAATGACCAAAATTTCTAAAATAATACCCAATGTCAGCATGATTTGGGAAGCTGACCCATTACTGCTGTGGGCATGATTATATTATTTTCACTAAGAGGAAAACAATGTGTTTAAGAAGAAAAAAAATGGATTCTTCACTTTTAAAACACAATTTCTAGTTCTATGAAATTTTCTGAGAAACCTAAGATGGTAGTAACTGTGCATCTTAGGTCATTGCTGGAGCAGTAAGCTGGTTACCTGGAAGAGAGTCTGCAGCCCTGTTGCAGGTAGGTGTTTAGGCTCCCAGTTGCCGCTAGTAACAGCCCCAGGTACGGAGGGGAAGGCTTCAGTGGCCTCGAAGAAAACTCAGGATGGAACTGGACGCCAACAAAATAGGGATGATCTGAAATAAGAACAACCATGATGCGATTGAAACAGACAGATATGAGAACTGCTATAAAGGTCTTCATGTCTTTGAATAAGAAAACTCATGAAAAAGTAAGATGACAATTTAACATGTTATCATCATAGTCAGTTATTTTCATGATCCACTTCTGAGTGGAATTCCAAACTGTAAAACACATCTCCCTTAAAAAGAGATCCGGAAAGTTCACCTGTGGAAGGTGTTAGAGTGAGCAAAGCCAAGCAAAAATTTCTGAATGGCAAGAATTCTGCTTTCCCAAAATCTGCCTGCTTTTCAAAGACACTTTGAAGACTTCCATTGGCTCTATTTCCATGGTATCCCTGGGCCTTTAGGCTAACCCTGGGTCATTATTTCTTTTAGATGGCTATCGGCCATTTTCTACAAGGTCTTCAACTTTCCCAAGGGAAGGGTCCCCTGGGATAAACCAACACAATGCGGACCCACTGGGCTACCCCTGGGGCTACAAGAAAGACAACTGCTTTTCTAAGTCACAGCTTTAAGTTGGATATGAATCAAAGCACCATGAAACAGAGGATTTTTTTTTTTTTTTTTTTTTTTTTTTTTTTTTTTTTTGAGACAGAGTCTCACTTTTGTTGCCCAGGCTAGAGTGAGTGCCGTGGCGTCAGCCTAGCTCACAGCAACCTCAAACTCCTGGGCTCAAGCGATCCTCCTGCCTCAGCCTCCCAAGTAGCTGGGACTACAGGCATGTGCCACCATGCCCGGCTAATTTTTTGTATATATATTTTTAGTTGGTCAATTAATTTCTTTCTATTTTTAGTAGAGACGGGGTCTCGCTCAGGATGGTTTCGAACTCCCAACCTCGAGCAATCCGCCCGCCTCGGCCTCCCAGAGTGCTAGGATTACAGGCGTGAGCCACCGCGCCCGGCCCAGAGGATTTTTTTGATAAAGTGATTCAGAGCAATGAACCATTCATTCAAACATTCTGTCCCCTGGCTATGACTCAAACTAAAGATAATAAAATATAATAAGTTTCATAGGGGGAAGTAAATCTAACTTTAAAGCTTTCAATGAGCTTATCAAATCATCTAAAAATCCAATATGGAATTCAAAATCACAAATTCCCATCACTTACCACTGAGGACCTAAAACTACTACTACAGTAATAAGGAAATGGTGATCAAATAGAAATATCTACTCTCCTAAGATTATTATTTAAAGCTCTGCTTGGCCAGGGGATGGTGACTCACACTTGTAATCCTAGCACTTTGGGAGGCCGAGGCAAGAGGATTGCTTGAGGCAAGGAGCTCAAGACTAATCTGAGCAACATCCTGAGACCTCATCTCTACAAAATAATAATAATAACAACAACAATAATAAAAACAAAAATTGCTATATAAAATGGTAGCCACTAGCCACACATGGCTATTAAGCACATTAAAATTAATCGGGCATGTGCTCAATGGCCACATGTGGCTAATGGCTACCATATTGAACAGAGCAGAACAGTTCAATCATTGCAGCAAATTCTATTGGACAGCTCTGATCTGAGAAAAATCCAGTGTAGAGATCCTCTACATCTAAGAAGCAGCCTTTTTGAATGAGAGGGACACTCAGGTATGAAAGCTTGGTGAAGGGAATGAATGTCACTTTCTTTCTCCCAGGAATGTACCCCCTCAAGAAAAGAAGAGAAATCATCCACACTTAGAAAAGAAATTAAGCAATGTGGCTTTAAATTCAAGATGCAATAAATCTTACAGCATAGCATCTAGGGATGTCTTTGAAAGAAAGCAGACAGTAATTGTGTTTTTGTACCACTACAGACAGAAGCTGAGCAATGGATATGTCACAGCCAGGGACAGAATATTTAAATGAATGGATCATTGCTCTGAATCATTTTATCCAAAAAAAAAATCTTGTATGCCAACGTTTGAGGAGAGCCTAAAAAGTTTTTATTTTGATGATGTTCTATCCGTCAGACAAAGTACCTTTAAAATAATGCTCTTCCTTGCTTTAAACCAAATTCTGACATTATACTAATCTCAGGCTTTGTTGTTCTTCTTAAAACCTTTCAAGAACAGTGGAGATTCACGGATATGCTTCTCAGGGGTACCTAAGATCAAAATCTTCTGGGAAATTTTTCCTAATAAAATGAATTCCCTTGCATTCAGCTTTTAAAAATTGCAAGGTTTTACAGCAGCTCTCATTTCTTTCCAATCCACATGAAATTCGAAAGTATCAATGGGAATCTAAATCCTTATGATGAAAGGAGCTTCTAAGTATTTGCTGACAATAATGAGAACCAGGAGAATTAGAAGAAAATAAGCACTTGAACAAAGCAAACAAATAGTAATTTGCTTAAGAAATTCTCTGCCTTCTCACATGCTAGAAAGATTTAAGAGGGTTCGATACCAAACAGTGATACACACTTTAATTCTAAAGGATGAGCATTTCCATCAGAAATACTCCTGGAAATACATCCTTACTATTTTAATTCAAAACTCTAGGCATGAATTAATCATTTTAGGTGGAGTGTGAAAACAAGAGGAACATAGGCAAAGAATTTATGAAGAAGAAATTAAAACAAAACAAAACAAAACAAAAAAACAAAGAAACAATAAAATTCCACAGGGTTGATGGCAGAAGGAAGGGACGACCTGGGTTTGCTCCAGGCCTGCGAGGGCCTAGCTGAATGGCTCTAGACATGTTACTTAACCTCTTTGCACTCCAATATCCTCAGTAAAGCACGAATAGCATCACCTGCTTTGTTAGGTACATAAGGCATGCAGAGTCTCTAGCAAGAGGTCTACTGCAGGGGTCCTCAAACTTTTTAAACAGGGGGCCAGTTCACTGTCCCTCAGACCACTGGAGAGTGCGGTGCACATTCCACACATGCGCACTGCGGGACGAGTCGGCTGCTAAGCAGGACAGGCAGCGTCGGCAAAAACACCCAGCAGGCCAGATAAATGTCCTCGGTGGGCCGCATGTGGCCCGAGGGCCATAGTTTGAGGACGCCTGGTCTAGAATGGTTCTCCACCAGGGCAAATGTGCCTCCCCCGGGCATCTGACAGTGTCTGAAGATGTTTTGGGTTGTCACTACTTGGCAGTATAATACTGGCATCTAGTGAGTAGAGGCCAGGAATGCTGCCAAATACCATACAGTGCACAGGATGGCCCCAAAATGAAGAATTGTCCCACTCCAAATGTCAATGGTGGCAAGAGTGAGAAACCCTGGACAAGGAGATTGATGGTACCTTAATGGAAGTAATCAAGAGGAAGAACTAATTAGGAGGGCATGTAAATATAGTTTTAAATAACTTGAGAGAAGGCCGGGCATGGTGGCTCACGCCTGTAATCCTAGCACTCTGGGAGGCCGAGGCGGGCGGATTGCTCAAGATCAGGAGTTCAAAACCAGCCTGAGCGAGACCCCGTCTCTACTATAAAAAAAAAAATAGAAAGAAATTAATTGGCCAACTAATATATATATATATATTAAAAAAATTAGCTGGGCATGGTGGCTCGTGCCTGTAGTCCCAGCGACTCAGGAGGCTGAGACAGAAGGATTGCTTGAGCCCAGGAGATTGAGGTTGCTGTGAGCTAGGCTGATGCCACGGCACTCAGTCTAGCCTAGGCAAGAAAGCGAGACTCTGTCTCAAAAATAAATAAATAAATAAATAACTTGAGAGAGAAGTGCCAAAAGAACAGTATTATCCTGGATGGAGCTGGAGCCCATTCTACTAAGTGAAGTATCCCAAGAATGGAAAAACAAGCACCACATGTACTCACCAGCAAATTGGTATTAACTGATCAGCACTTAAGTGCACATATAGTAGTAACATTCATCAGGTGTCGGGCAGATGGGAGGGGGAGGAGGGGATGGGTATATACACACCTAATGGGTGCAGTGCGCACCGTCTGGGGGATGGACACGCTTGAAGCTCTGACTTCTATGAGGAAAAAGCAATATACGTAACCCAAACATTTGTACTCCTGTAATATGCTGAAATTAACAAAAAGAGAGAGGCCGGTCGCGGTGACTCATGCCTGTAATCCTAGCACTCTGGAAGGCTGAGGCAAGTGGATCGCCCAAGGTCTGGAGTTTGAAACCAGCCTGAGCAAGAGCAAGACCCCGTCTCTACTAAAAAGAGAAAGAAATTAATTGGCCAACTAAAAACATATATATGAAAAATTAGCCGGGCATGGTGGCGCATGCCTGTAGTCCCAGCTACTCGGGAGGCTGACGAAGGAGGATCACTTGAGCCCAGGAGTTTGAGGTTGCTGTAAGCTAGATTGACGCCACAGCACTCTAGTCCGGGCAACAGAGTGAGACTCTGTCTCAAAGAGAGAGAGAGAGAGAGAGAGAGAGAGAGAACATCCCGATACAAAAACAGGTCAAGCAGGCACCTGAAATTGTCAAATTCAAGTTAGTTAAATGAAGTGTATACATGCAGGTCTAGGCCAGGGGTTGGCAAACATTTCTGTAAAGGGACAAGTAGTAAATATTTTAGGCTTTACAGGCCACAGGGTCTCTCTCCCAACTACCATCTCTACCATGGCAGCATAAAAAGCAGCCACAGACAATATACAGATGAATGAGTGTGGCTGTAGTCAGGGATCAGAAAACACTACCCCAAAGCACTCTGAACAGGCGAATGGGAGGGTCTGGCGAGCAAGAAGCTCACTCTGACCTACCCCTGCCTTCCTGTAGAAAAGCTGGCCAGAAAGAAATTCTCTGTCCTACTTTTCCAGAAAGCAGGTCATAAGACCCTTGTTCCAGAGGGGTCCTGCCCCACAGTGGGGGGACAAGGAATGCCACACACACAGGCCAAGAGGAATCAGAACTGCCAGGGTTTCTGTCCTCAGACCATTACCATTAGGTCATATGCTTTTTGTCCAATCACATTGCGACACAGCATAAACATAGACAGTTTCCCTGGGTCTCTGGGTCTTCATTTCACAAGACTCCTGTGTCACATAAAACTTTGATTGAATAAATTTGTTACGCTTTGCTCTTGTTGACCTGTCTTTTGTTATAGGAGTGTTGGCCATGACCGTCACATAATGGGCAAGGAAAAGGTAACAGGTAACACCTTTCTGTCCCTACACTGTGTTCTAATAGGACTTTATTTATGGACACCAAAATCTGAATGTCATATAATTTTCACATGTGACGAATGGGTTTTTTTAACCACTTAAAAGTATAAAAATCATTCTTAGTTTATGAGCCATATTAAAACAGTCGGCAGGCTGGATCTGGCGCACAAGCAGTCATTCGCCAACCCCTAGGCTAGAATGATAAGACAAAGAGCCGAGACCAGCTGTGACCACAGACTTACCACGTCCTCGTACAGCTTAATGAGAAAAACTGCCTTCTGTCTTGTATGTAATAAATGTATGCTTTGTGCCTATCTTCCCAAGGCTGTCCCCCAGCCTGGCCACAAGCAACTTCTTTAGTGTTCTTCCCCGGTAGAAGTCCAATGCCTTTGCTTGGGTTCAGTTTGGTCTTACCAAGAGAACTCTGAGGGCAGCAATGAGTGTTCAGAAGCTAAATGACGGGCCCATGCTTGACCTGGAGCATGAATAATAGGGAAAGGGAGGAGGGGACAAGGTCCCTCACAAAACAGACATCAACACCAGTCACCAGGAGCAAGGTTGACACTTGGCCATTCTTCTTCAAAGGAGGAGGGCCAGTAAAGTGCCACTCAACAGTCAGCTGTCTGCCTTTCTCAGAGCACCAAGCCTAGAGGCTAGCACATAGGACAGACCCAAGGGGCTGTAGTAAGGAAGCATACTGCTTATAGAACTGGGAGACTCCAAACAATACACCATTTCATGGTAGACTGAGACTAACAGGCCCCCAAATGATTAGGATCATAAGCTGTCTGCTTTTTTTCATGAACTTTATAGTTGCATACTTATTTCAAAGGAGAGCAGAAAAGAAAGAACACGAACCAATTAGTCTGCGGTCAACAAAAAGATGGTAGCTCACCACGAAGCTTTTCAAAAACAAAGAGCCCACTTACTTGCCAGTTCAATGATTTCCATCCTCTCCCCATCCACATCCTGACCTACGAAACTTAAGTCACTCTGCTCGAATCGGTTGATCAGATTAGGGTTCACCTGGAAAAACAAGAAATGAAGGTCTTTGGACCACAGAGCAATATCAGCGTATGAAGATGTTCATCATCAATTGGGGGGGCTTTCCATTTCAGTGATCCTCTGACTAGAAGCTGTTTTCTATATTCAATGCCCAAAACCAATTTTAAACTCAGGATGAACCTGAGATATAAAGTCTAGTCACAGCACCTAAATTTGGGAGGCCCATCTTCTATCACCCAAAGATGAGATTCAAAAAGTCAGACTGTTACCACTGTTAGTATCACTGAAAAGAAGAATAAAAAATAAAAAAAATAAAAAATAAAAAAAAAAAGTCAGACTGTGACCCAGATATTCTCACTAATAACCTTGAAACTAGCTATGGCCATCCCCATATTGCTTCTTTCGTTGAGTTATGTCTACTTACCTATCTTTCCCCAGATCACAAATTTGCTTGAGAGTTTGAAACTATCTTATTTCCCTGATGACTAACCCCAATGATTGCTATGCATGTAGTTACATAAAAGCACTAAAGAAAAGCTCAGAGATATTTTTCTACTAAAATAACAGTTTGAGATGACAATTTGATGACTTGGCTCATGGTCCCTTGCTGCACTCATCTCATCACTATCCCTTTTCCTCCTTTTCAGCCTCTCCTTCACGAAAAGTGCTCTCCCTGTCTAAAATCAAAGTGGGAGTGGTGGGCAGTGGTGTGTACTTCTAATCCCAGCTACTCAGGATGCCGAGACAGAAGAACTGCTTGAGCCCAGAAATGGGGGTCCAGCATGGGCAACGTAGCGAGACCCCATCTCTACAAAGAATAAAAAAATTAGCCGGGCATGGTGGCGTGCACCAGTAGTTCCAGCTACTCAGGAGGCTGAGGCAGAGGATCACTGGAGCCCAGGAGTTTGGGAGCACAGTGAGCTGTGATTGTGCCACTGAATTCCCACCTGGGCAACAGAGCAAGACCCTATCTCAAAATAATAATAATAATGATACATATTTTTGTTTGAGACAGAGTCTGGCTCTGTTGCCCAGGCTAGAGTGCCGTGGCATCATCCTAGCTCACAGCAACCTGAGACTACTGGGCTCAAGCAATCCTCCTGCCTCAGTCTCCCGAGTAGCTGGGACTACAGGCATGTGCCACCATGCCCGGCTAATTTTTTCTATATATTTTTAGTTGGCCAATTAATTTCTTTCTATTTTTTTTAGTAGAAACGGTGTCTCATTGTTGCTAAGGCTAGTCTTGAACTCCTGACCTAGAGCAATCCTCCTGCCTCGGCCTCCCAGAGTGCAAGGATTACAGGTGTGAGCCACCACGCCCAGTTAATAATAATAAATTAATTTAAAGGTGGGGTCTCACCTGTCCTCTGCAATCTAAACCCCATAGCTTTTAATCTACTTTTTAACATTATGCCAGTTCTCATAATTTGTAATTGTTTTTCCTTTTTTAACAGTTTCAATGAGATATAATTCACATGCTATGCAATTTACCCATCTAAAGTATACAATTATTAATACAAAATTGAAAAATAAAAAAAATTTTTAAAAAATAAAATATACAATTCAGTGAAGAGGTGTGCATCCATCACCACAATCAACTCAAAAATAAACCTTGGCCGGGCACGGTGGCTCACGCCTTGTAATCTTAGCACTCTGGGAGGCCAAGACGGGCGGATTGCTCGAGGTCAGGAGTTCGAAACCAGCCTGAGCAAGAGCGAGACCCCGTCTCTACTATAAATAGAAAGAAATTAATTGGCCAACTGATATATATATAAAAAATTAGCCGGGCATGGTGGCGCATGCCTGTAGTCCCAGCTACTCGGGAGGCTGAGGCAGAAGGATCACTTGAGCCCAGGAGTCTGAGGTTGCTGTGAGCTAGGCTGACACCACGGCACTCACTCTAGCCTGAGCAACAAAGTGAGATCCTGTCTCAAAAAAAAAAAAAAAAAATAGAACCTTGGGCTTGTTCTGGTAACCACCCCACCCCCACATGACCAAGGGGACGCCATGTGTCCCATATACAAGTTTGGTCCTAATTGGTCTAAGCCAAACATGATAACCTGTCCCTCTTGGCAGATGAATGTTGCAAGGACCCAGGTTTAAGCCCACTGACGTTCAGCATTGCCCTGGCCATGGTTACAAGTTCACGGGTGAGCAGGTAATCTAAGTGGATTTCCCTGTCTGGGAGAGAGGCATGTTGCTCCAGTTGCTGCTGGCAGCCATTGGGCAAAGCAAACACACAGAAAAGGGCAGGGCCAAGAGAATCACAGAGATGACAGGAGCCCTGGCTGCACCATGCCTGGAGTTGCCCAGCCTCTGGACTGCCTGTTACCCGAGATAACAAATTTCCTCATTGCTTAGCCTGGTTTGAGTGATAACGGGCAAGGATTTCTGTTGTTTGCAGCCAAAAGCATCCTAATTGACACACTAATTAATCCTGATACAGACAACCTAAATTTCTGGAAACCTATGCTACTCCTGGGGCAAGCTCAACAATTAACTCCTCTTCATCCCTTTCATGTGACACTAAGCCTCAAGCTCGATGTCAATTTCCAAAGGTGCCCAAGCCAAGAATCAACCACGTGATACCAAGGGACACATCCCTATCCCCAGAGGCACTTGGCTCCTTCTCAGAAGATTCAAGTCCCTTTTGTCCCAAACCTGGCATAATGAAGGGCAGAGGCTGAGCATAAGGAACAGGGGACCTTATTTTGGTCTAGGAGACAGCAGTTAGAGTAGCACAGACCCCTGATATTCCCATGTTCAGGCACTTAAAGATTTTGCCTTTGGAAAGACAAAAAGAACATTCTTCCCACCCTCAGCTCCCTCCTCTGGAAGTGGGAAACTGTAGGAAATCTGGCATGCCTTCCCTGAGCCCGATGCATGCCATCTGGCTGGACACCTTTTTCGGAGGGCCTGCTTATAATCACTGGGGTTCCTCCCAGGAAGCACCCATATTCTGCAGTAATTCAGCATGAAAGCCGTACCTCGTATCGATGTCTGTGTCTTTCTTCTATAAAAGGAACATCCCCATAAAGTTTCCCTGTAAAAGATACAAGCATGAGATTAATGCTGGTGTAATCAGCTTTAGAAGCACATCCACGGCATACGTATGGAGGAAACCTCTGGATCTCTCACTATCAGAGGCCTAAAAGTGAACCAGACTACAGGGAGTGATCTAGATTTTCTTCTCATAGAACAGATGTTCTCAAACTACAGCCCTCGGGCCACATGCGACAAGCCCAGGACAGTTATCCGGCCCGCTGGGTGTTTTCGCCACCGCTGCCTGTCCTGCTTAGCAGCCAACTCGTCCCAGGCCCACAGTGCGCATGTGTGGAATGTGTGCCACACTCTCCAACGGTCTGAGGGACAGTGAACTGGCCCCCTGTTTAAAAAGTTTGAGGACCCCTGTCATAGAGCATAGTGATAGCTTCTTTGAAACCCTGAAGCAATTCTCAAGTGAACCATCACTACTGCGTGAAGGGCAGCGCACTGTCACCCAAGTCCACCATGGAATCTGGCAGATTTGACCTCCTTATTTACACTTGCCTGCGACACTGAGATGCTTATGTCTACACCACAGCTCCGGTGCAGATTCACGATAAGGTTCATTTTACAAAAGAAGAAACCAAAACTGAGGGCAGGGCAGGGACTTGGCCAGAGCCCAGCCTTGCTGGGCAGCACAGTCCATTCTTGAACCCAAGGCTTTCTCCATTCCACCAACTGCTTCTGTATTTTCACATGGTACTGGCCAAATTCCAAACGTATCAATGGCCCCACCTTTAAAATGTACCTATACTGGCCGGGCGCTGTGGCTCACGCCTGTAATCCTAGCTCTTGGGAGGCCGAGGCGGGCGGATTGCTCAAGGTCAGGAGTTCGAAACCAGCCTGAGCAAGAGCGAGACCCCGTCTCTACTATAAATAGAAAGAAATTAATTGGCCAACTGATATATATATAAAAAATTAGCCGGGCATGGTGGCGCATGCCTGTAGTCCCAGCTACCCGGGAGGCTGAGGCAGAAGGATCACTCGAGCCCAGGAGTTTGAGGTTGCTGTGAGCTAGGCTGACGCCACGGCACTCACTCTAGCCTGGGCAACAAAGCGAGACTCTGTCTCAAAAAAAAAAAAAAAAAAAAAAAAAAATTAAAATGTACCTATACTTAGTGGGGCTTGGTGGCATGTGCCTGTAATCCCAGGTACTTGAGAGGGTGAGGCTGGAGGATCACTTGAGCCTGGGAGCTGGAAACCAGCCTGGGCAATATAGTGAGACCCTTGTCTCAAAAAAAAAAAAAAAAAAAGTGCCTATCTGTTGACACTATGATTTTTTTTTTTTTTTCAAGACATAGTCTCACTTTTGCTTTTTGTTGCCCAGGCTAGAGTGAGTGCCGTGGCTTCAGCCTAGCTCACAGCAACCTCAAACTCCTGGGCTCAAGCGATCCTCCTGCCTCAGCCTCCCGAGTAGCTGGGACTACAGGCATGCGCTACCATGCCCGGCTAATTTTTTGTATATATACTTTTTTTTTTTTTTGAGACAGAGTCTCACTTTGTTGCCCAGGCTAGAGTGAGTGCCGTGGCATTAGCCTGGCTCACAGCAACCTCAATCTCCGGGGCTCAGCGATCCTACTGCCTCAGCCTCCCAAGTAGCTGGGACTACAGGCATGCGCTACCATGCCCGGCTAATTTTTTGTATATATATTTTTAGTTGGTCAATTAATTTATTTCTATTTTTGGTAGAGATGGGGTCTCGCTCAGGCTGGTTTCGAACTCCTGACCTTGAGCAATCCGCCCGCCTCGGCCTCCCAAAGTGCTAGGATTACAGGCGTGAGCCACCACGCCCGGCTATACTTTTAATCGGTCAATTAATTTCTTTCTATTTTTAGTAGAGACGGGGTCTCGCTCAGGCTGGTTTCGAACTCCCCACCTCGAGCAATCCGCCCGCCTCGGCCTCCCAAGGCCGAGTGCTAGGATTACAGGCGTGAGCCACCTCGCCCGGCCGACACTATGATTTGACTTCTAAGAATTTATCCCAGAAAACAGACATGAGGACAAAGACTTAACTACAATCATGTGCACTGCTGAACTTTTTTTTTTTTTTTTTTTTGAGACAGAATCTCACTCTGTTGCCTGGGCTAGAGTGCCATGGCATCAGCCTAGCTAACAGCAACCTCAAACTCCTGGGCTCAAGCAATCCTCTTGCCTCAGCTTCCAGAGTACCTGGGACTACAGGCATGCGCCACCATGCCTGGCTAATTTTTTCTATATATATTACCTGGCCAATTAATTTCTTTCTATTTTTAGTAGAGACGGGGTCTCGCTCTTGCTCAGGCTGGTTTTGAACTCCTGACCTTGAGTGCTCCTCTCGCCTCGGCCTCCCAGAGTGCTAGGATTACAGGCCTGAGCCACTGGGCCAGGCCTGCTCCATTATTTAATAGCAAACAATTGGAAACAAGCTGAGCATCGAGAATAGAAGGTTGGTGGATTCAATGGCAGCACACCTACACCAACACCACACACCAGGAATGTGCTGCTGGTAACCATCTGTGGAGCTGCTTGAACACACTCACACAGCTGAGGTGCTGCGGCTCAGGGCAACACCCTGGGCGGGGACCTACTAGGAGATGGTCTCAATGACAGCAGTGTCAGGTGAAACGGTGTCGGATCCATCACAAAACACCTGCAAGAACGCCTCATTGGAGCGCGTGGAGAAGCAGGATGTCGCAATGACCGAGTGAGTCCCAGCCCTGGAGCAGTCTTAGGGGACTAGATGCTATTCCCGTAGCCCCAGCCGTCCAAAGGCAGACCCCAGGCACACAGCCAAGGGACAAGGAGATATTTGTGCTGAGAGTCACCCTCAAACTACAACAGAATCAGAAGCAAGCCGGGCTCAGTTCAACAGGCAGGGGATTATCAGACTCTCAAAGACACCATGAGGCTAGAATAGGATGTTTCAAACAAGAAAGACCAAATAAATTCCTTCGTCTCGTTTGAGCTTTTGATTTGGATCAAGGAAAAGCCTATTGGTTGTATTCTCATATGACTCTTTAGGATCAATGATCACAATTGAACTTCTATTTTCAATTCTGTCCACACAGTCTGAGCTCTCTGGTGATGATATGAATGATAGTGGGTTTTGGTTTCTTTATTTTTTTATAGACTGTGTTCCACTTTTTAACCCAGGCTGTGCAGTGACACAATCATAGCTCACTGCAGCCTCAAACTCCTGGGCTCAAGCAATCTTTCTGCCTCAGCCTCCAGAGTAGCTGGGACTACAGGCATGTGCCACCATGCCAGGCTAATTTTTTTTATTTTTTGTAGAAATGAGGTCTCCCTATGTTGCCCAGGCTGGTCTTGAACTCTTGGCCTCAAGTCATCCTCCCACCTCTGCTTCCCAAAGTGCTGGGATTATAGGCTTATGCCTGGCAGATAATGAATATTTAAAATATGTGTTTTAGAAAGATTAGGAATAGTAGGGGCAGGGAACTCTATGGAGAGAACTCCAACATACCAGTTAGAGGGGGGTGGTTCAGGACAGCCTTTGTACTAAAATTATTGGTCCATAAAATTTAAAAGAAAAATGAGAAGTAAAGCCCAATAATATACAACTGGAAAACATGGAAGCATCAGGAAGTTATAGAAAAGAGAAATTGAAAGATCTGGACCTAACTTTGAAAGGATTCTAAGTCTCCTATGGTCTCCAACTTTGACATTGATGCTTTCCTCCTATAGTCTAAAATTTATTTTCTGCATCCTTCATTACAACAGATGACTTAGCAAATCCAATAATAGAGGCAGGCGACATTACCAGAGATGGTGAGGAAAATGGCACAAATCTCCCAATTAGGATATAAGGAATTCTATCTTCGAGTCATAGGGACTAGCAGGGCATTGTGGGAACTTTTGAAACAGCCCAGTTTATGATGGCGGCCTAGCTTAAGGCAGACTTTGTGTTTACTAAAGTATCTCAGAGGTGACAGGAAACAGGAGGGGAGTGTAGTGACTCTGGAGCCAGATGCCTGGCTTCAAATTCCATGACGCCATTTAATGGATGCACACTTTGGGAAAATTACTTAACCTCTATACCTCAGTTTTCTCATCTGTAAATTGGGAATTATGACAGTCCCTACTTCATAGGGTTGTTGGGAGGATTAAATAAATCAAAATGTGTGAAGCACTTAGACTAGTAAGTAAACCATGTAAGTGATTGCTATTGTTATCTTGAGACAAAGAAATCCAAATACAAAGAATGGAGCTAGAACATAAGTTCTACCAAGTAACAAACACAAAGAGTTGTGTCCTCAATTCTTGAGAACAGTGCCCAGCACACAAGCAGGTACTCAAAATTTGCTGAATGAATGAATGAAATATATACATAATAGATATGGTATATAATGAAATATGTTTTCATAACTTCGGAAATTTTCTTGTGGGCATTCAAAAATCTTTCTGGATTACTTCACTCTCTATCAAGGATGAATTTACAGGCCGGGCGTGGTGGCTCACGCCTGTAATCCTAGCACTCTGGGAGGCCGAGGTGGGTAGATTGCTCTAGGTCAGGAGTTCCAAACCAGCCTGAGCAAGAGCGAGACCCCGTCTCTACCAAAAATACAAAGAAATTAATTGGCCAACTAATATATATAGAAAAAATTAGCCAGGCATGGTGGCGCATGCCTGTAGTCCCAGCTACTTGGGAGACTGAGGCAGCAGGATTGCTTGAGCCCAGGAGATTGAGGTTGCTGTGAGCTAGGCTGACACCACGGTACTTACTCTAGCCTGGGCAATAAAGAAAGACTCTGTCTCAAAAAAAAAAAAAAAAAAAGAATGAATTTACAAAATTAATCCATTGCCATATACATCAAAAAGGAAAAACTAACATTTCCTTTAAAACTCTATGTTGAGAGTCAGTTCACAATGATGCCAGTTAAACTCTATTTGAGAACACCTTGAACACAAAATAAAACTAAGAATGCTCATTCCAGGACCCCAGTACCCTGGCACCAGGGATTCTGATTTGATTGCTCTCAGGAGGGCATGTGGGTTTTAAAAATGCACCATGAGTAACTCCGACATGCGTTCCTGGTCAAGAGCCACTGATCCACACTGTCACTGAAAGTGCTATAGAAGGACATTCAATGACAAGGCAAAATGCCAGGTGCTGCTGAAGGCAAAATGTACTTAGAAGTCGAGTAAGAGACTAAGAGGTGGATCCACCCTGTTGTTGGGAGCAGTCCTCTGGGTGGATTTATTTAGCACATGTGCCATACGGTGACCCTTAGCACAAGGGAAATCTCAACAACAATAAAATGACACCGTCTTCTTTTCTGTCCTAGTATCTTTGGAGACAAAAAAAAAAAATTCCACAGTTATTTACTGCATGTAAGCTTAATGCTCACTTAAGAAGTAAATGTCAGGCAAGCGTAAGAGAAAGATGACCCACAGAAGTGTTAGGACCTATAAAATACTCCCACGGTAGGCAGCAAGATACCAATAATGTGTGGAAGAGGGTTATCAGACACAAAACTTTCCCAAATCATGCCATCTCTTTCTCAAAGAGATTGTGTCTCATATGTACTATATTTTTTCTACCCTTTTAATGGCCCTGCCCACCTCCAACCTCATGTGAGTAATCCTAGCAACTGAACCTCATTTATTTCTTTCTCCTTTTTAGAGTAAAAGTCCCCCCCCCACCAAAAAAAAAAAAAAAAAAAGCTATAAAAGGTGGAAGGAACCCAAAATGTCCACTGAGGGATGAAGGGAGAAACAAAATGTGGTACACCCGCTAAATGGAATTTTACTCTGCCTGTTCCGTCATATACTACAACGCGAATGATTCTTGAAGACAAGGTGTTCAGTAAAACAAGCCATTCACAAAAACACAAATACTGCATAATTCAACTTCTGGGAGGTATCTAGAGCAGTTAAACCCATAAAGACAGAAAGTAGAATGGTGGTTGCCAAGGCAAGGGTTATGGGGAGTTGTTTTAATGAGTATAGTTTCAAATTTGCAAGATGGGAAGAGTTCTGGAGATTGGTTGTATAACAATGTGAATGTATTTAACACTATTGAACTGTACGCTTAGAAATGGTTAAGGTGGTAAATTGTGGCCAGGCCAGTGGCTCACACCTATAAAACCACCACTTTGGGAGGCCGAGGTGGGTGGATCACTTGAAGCCAGGAGTTCAAGACCACCCTGAACAATTTAATGAGACCCTGTCTCTACTAAAAAAAAAAAAAAGAAAAAGAAGATGCATTTTATGTGTATTTTGCCACAATTAAAAATGTTTTAGGCGAGGCCTGGTGGCTCACGCCTGTAACCCTAACACTCTGGGAGGCCAAGGCGGGAGGATTCCTTGAGCCCAGGAGTTCGAGACCAGCCTGATCAAGAGCGAGACACTGTCTCTACTAAAAATAGAAAGAAATTATAAGGACAACAACAACAAAAATATATATATATATATATAAATTAGCCGGATGTGCTGGCACATGCCTGTAGTCCCAGCTACTCAGGAGGCTGAGGCAGGAGGATTCCTTGAGCCCAGGAGTTTGAGGTTGCTGTAAGCTAGGCTGATGCCACAGCACTCTACCCTGGGCAATAGAGTGAGACTCTGTCTCAAAAAAAAAAAAAAAAATGTAAATAGAAATAAAAGATATATAGCTGCATTCTTGCCCCCAATGCCCTCTTCTTCTCACTCAACCCTCATTCAAACCCTTCCAGTCCCATCCTTTGCAACCTGGCTTTCGTTTCCATGATTTTACAGACCTGCTCTCTAAAGTCCAGCTGGTCTGTCTGCAGTTGCCACCTGAGTAAAGCCTCCTTCACCTTCTATGACATCTGCTCCTCCGAGCACTCACTCTTGCCCCCTTACTGGCTCCTCACCCTCAACTGGGGACCCCTGCCCAAGACGGTATCCTCCATTCTTCTTCTCCCACATTCATTTCCCTGGAAGCTATCACCATATACTGCCAACACCCATAGCTTCTGATCCTCATCTGGCCCCTGGTGCCACATTTCCTATTTCCAGGAGACAAAAGGAAATCGCCCATATCATCTACAAAAAGGAAAGTCACTATTTGATGGCTACCTTGTCTCTTTTTTCTAGTTAGAACTGCCTTGCTTTTGCACAAACATCTCTTCTGCACTAGTGTCTTCATCTGATTCACTTTTAAGACTGCCCAGAACTGTGCATTGTACAAATTAGGCATTTTAGGAACCAGAGCTCTCTAAGTATGTGCAAAGATTTGCTGGTGTTCGTCTAATTCTAAGACCCTAAGAGGCTGCCAGGGTGCAGATATTTGGTGTGCTTGGCTTACATTATGTTGGTAGACATCCAATATGTTTAAAATGTAAATAAGTTGCCAACACTTAAATAAATCGGGAGATTTCACATCAAACTGCAGATTTCCAGATTCTCTTGAAAATTTAGAAGACTGGTACCAGTGAATCCACGGATCTTCATGCAACTATCAGCTGTAGCAGTCACTCCTCTTTGATGGGGCACATGCTTGCCAATTTTTGCCACAGACCCCACCACTCCCTACTGCCTCACTAACCCTGGGGCCCAGTATAGCTGCTGCTGATTGTTAAGCTAAAGCTGAGGCATTCTCATACCTGGCTGTTTGCATTTACTCCCTGGCCCTACTAGCCTACCTACTAAGTGCAATGCTGATTCAGAGCCCCTATCCCTCCTTCCACCAAACTGATGGTTTCAAGACTGGCTTTCAGAAAGGGCCTAGGGGTGGGGTCTTATGTTCTCCTCCCACAAGACACTTCTGAAACCTGTGGAACCTTGTGTCCCTGCAGCTGTCAGCTATTGGAGCTGTTAGGCTTTTTCTGTCCCTTCTTTGATTAAGTTCCAGCCATTTGGTATAGTAAGGTGGTCAAGGGTCAAATCAGTGACATTCTAACAAATGACCTGGACAAGGGCCTTTCACTTACCTAAGATTCCTTTTTTGTGTGGAAAATCATGGCTAGGCCCTCAGGGTGCTGAGAGGAATAAGTGTAACAATGCAGATGATGTCTTCATTATTGCTGCTGAGAAAGCACAGAGTCCGGGCACAAGCTTTCTCCTTTCTTTCTCACTTTGGGATTTGAATATGTCATTCCTCCCATTTTTATAAAACATCTCAATTCTATGCAGAATCTAATCTTATTTTCATTATCTGCTTTTATCGCAATTGTATAGTATAAAACATCTGAGTTGAAGAATGCGAATCTTCTCTTTTAACTCTACATTGTACTGTTACATTCGTTTTCATCGCTTTCGTCTCTTTTTTTTTTTCCTATTTAGTATTCTTATTTCATTTTTAGCATCTCTTTTCTTAGATGTTATGCATTCTTCTGAGAGTCACATTAGCAGAAGGGGAGCAAAGAGCTAAGAACAGAGGGGAGGGAGAGAACCTTCCAGACAAAGGAGATGCAGGCTCCCCTTGCCCCAAGCCAGCCTCCTCCCCCCGCCCCAGTATCCTAAAGGGACCCTGTTCTTAATGCCAGGTCATTAACTGATGTTTGTCCCTGGCTTTGAGACCATAGCAGGTCAATACAAGAAGCCCTTCACACACCGTCACAATAGTCACACCTGAACAGCACCTTCTCTGTGACAGGCACTGTTCTAGAGGCCCATATATATAACTTATTTAACCCACACAAAAACCTCATGAGGTAGTCACCTTTCTTTTCTTTTTTTTTTTTAATTTTAATTTTTTTTTAAGAGATAGGGTCTTGCTATGTTGCCCAGGCTGGACTCGAACACCCTAGCTTGAGCGATCCTCCTCACTCAGCCTCCCAAGTAGCTGGGACTACAGGTGCATGCCACCATGCCAAGGTAAGTAGGCACTCTTCTTATCCCCATCATTCAGACACAGAAACTAAGGCGTGGCCTGGTGCGGTGGCTCACACCTATAATCCTAGAACTGTGAGAAGCCGAAGCGGGTAGGTCGTTTGAGCTCGGGAGTTTGAGACCAGCCTGAGCAAGAGCAAAACCCTGTCTCTACTGAAAAAAAAATAAAAAATAAAAAGAAATTATTTGGACAGCTAAAAATATATAGAAAAAATTAGCTGGGCATGGTGGCACAGGCCTGTAGTCCCAGCTACTCAGGAGGCTGAGGCAGGAGAATTGCTTGAGCCCAGAAGTTTGAGGTTGCTGTGAGCTAGGCCGACGCACTCACTGTAGCCTGGACAACAGAGTGAGACTCTGTCTCAAAAAAAAAAGAGAGAGAAGAAACTGAGGCCAGGGTAGTTACCCTGAGTGACCAGGGTAACTAGCAACACACAGCCAGGGAATGAAAACCCCTGGTAGGCAGTGGCTCCTGGGACAGGGACCTTAACACTACTAGTTCTTGTCGGTGAAGTGATTAGGACAGTGCCACTCTAGTGCCATCTGTTGTTGGAATTAAAGAAGCTATGTCAGACCTATGACCCGTCCTATCAACAAATGGTTTCCCCAGTAAAAGGCAAGAAGCGACAAGAAGAGAGCCACCTGGTGGCATGGACGTGGACTCAGGGGACAGGTAGGAGGTTCAAGAACTGGTCTACTGCTCTCATGAGGCCCTACCATGCTGTCAAATTTGTGTCACAGCACAATGACAAATTGCCATGGCATGGACTCTCAGGGTCCCTAAGTACCCATGGACCTCTTTTAAACTGTTTTATAAATCAGCTCATTAACCCAGCTGAGGTTTTTTGTGTTGTGTTTTCTATTAAAAAAAACTTCTTAACAATCTAATCGCACCAGGAACTAGACGCTGTTTTTCTATAGCCAAGCTTTGAAAAGAGATAAGAAAGCAAAAGCCATTTTTCTAGCCCCTGAAAATTTATTCTACCTTCTCCCCATTTCTTTCAAATTTTTTGATTTAACCACTCTGCATTTCCAAGGTCATGAATTATACCTGGACACTTCACACTGGGAAACACTCAATACCTTCCTAAATGGGCCTCTTGCCTTGTTCTTTCTGAACAAAACTTCTTTTGTGTTTTACAGTAAAGCAGAACCCAGTCGTTTTAGTCAAGTTCTTCTCCATAATATGAGGAAATGCAGAGAAGTTTCCCGAAACGAATGAAGTCTTTTACCTACACCAGGAGTCCTCAAACTATGGCCCGTGGGCCACATGCGGGCCACCTAGTACATTTATCTGGCCCTCCGGGTGTTTTTGCCACCGCTGCCTGTCCTGCTTAGCAGCCACTGGTCCCGGGCCCACAGTGCGCATGTGTGGAATGTGCACCACACTCTCCAACGGCCCTCCAACCGTCTGAGGGACAGTGAACTGGCCCCCTGTTTAAAAAGTTTGAGGACCCCTGCCCTACACCATTCAATCCCCATCTGCCCGGTCCACACAGCTTTCCTGGGGTCCTACATCCAGACTCGTGTCACACTCCTGCCCACATCACCCTGACCAGCTGTCCCTTGCCTCCTCCACCAGCTGTCACCTGTCTGCATCAAGTCACATGTTCCCCATGTCATCTGCCCTGATGGTGAGGGCCAGCTTCACAGAACTCTGATAGGAAATTGCCACATCCTGATCTCCAGCTGTAGGAACCCCACTGCCCTGGGCTCCTAAGTCCTTCAAGTAAGTTTTATTGTGTTCTCACCTGGCCTGCACACCTGAACAGGTGAGACGGCATCCATCTCACCAAGATCACGTGCTCATGGGAGATCTGTCCCTCCTATGCCTCCTCTGCACCCTTCTACCTTACGGTGTTCCCCTGTATCCATGAGTAAGGGCTCCCCAACCATTTTGGGGGTTGGTTTGGAAGGCATAGAAAATTCAGGGACTTTAAACTAGGTTGATGTTAGCATTCCTACTTAATGCATGTACACCAGATTGTGCAGTATTCAAACATAGGAACTGAATGGTCTGAAAAACATATTCTTTCTAGCAGGTGGCAGTTTGGATTGAAAACCACACTCAGTACAAAGACTTGCTTCCTTTCTTGGATGTCTTGGCAACATATCTTATACTTAACCAAACAAATGAAGGCTGAGGTCTATAATATTTTAGAGACACAATCAAACAACTTGTCCGCTGGCCCCTGAATGAGCTCTGAATCATGTCTGAAATTCTTTCTGCTTCATTATGTTCCATCTCTAGCCACTCCTCATTCTAGAATTCTTACTCTTCAGAGCACCCCACTTAAGACCTACCTGCTCTGTGCCACTTATCCCTGTTTTTCAAGTCATCTAATGAGCTAATCAATCAACTAATGTATCGTTACAAGGAGACAAGCCCTGTAATCTAACTTCCCAGAATAGAATGGGTTTTTATTAAATACAGATACAATTTGCATGCAATAAAATATACAAGTCTGAAGGAGAGAGCGTTGGATGAGTCTAAAAATTGTAAAATGTGGGTTTTAAGAGTTACATTTTAGGCCGGGCGTGGTGGCTAATGCCTGTAATCCTAGCACTCTGGGAAACTGAGGCGGGAGGATCACTTGAAGTCAGGAGTTCGAGAGAAGCCTGAGTAAGAACGAGACTCTGTCTCTACTAAAAAATAGAAAGAAATTAATTGGCCAACTAAAAATATATATGTAAAAAATTAGCCGGGCATGGTGGCGCATGCCTGTAGTCCCAGCTACTCGGGAGGCTGAGGCAGAAGGATCACTCGAGCCCAGGAGTTTGAGGTTGCTGTGAGCTAGGCTGACGCCATGGCACTCTAGCCTGGGTAACAGAGTAAGACTCTGTTTCAAAAAAAAAAAAAGAGTTACATTTTAGAGAGCGATTCATTCTAATGGTGGGACACTGGAGCCAGGGTGGCGTGTTTCAGTAGGCTAGAAAAGAACCCAGGAACAGTGTCCCAGCCCTGGTCTGATTCTCTGGACTGTATAAGACTTCACCTCTTAGCACAGCACTTCCGCAGCTGGAAAATAAAGAGGTTGGATCAAATGGCTTCTTTTTTGTTTTTTTTGTTTTTTTGAGACAGAGTCTCGCTTTGTTGCCCAGCCTAGAGTGAGTACCATGGCATCAGCCAAGCCCACAGCAACCTGAAACTCCTGGGCTCAAACAATCCTCCTGCCTCAGCCTCCTGAGTAGCTGGGACTACAGGCATGCGCCACCATGCCTGGCTAATTTTTTCTATATATTTTTTTAGTTGGCCAATTAATTTCTTTGTATTTTTAGTAGAGACGGGTCTCACTCTTGCTCAGGCTGGTTTCAAACTCCTGACCTTGAGCGATCCACCCCCCTCAGCCACCCAGAGTGATAGGATTATAGGCATGAGCCACCACACCCGGCCCAAATGGCTTCTGAAAGCCCTCTTGGTCTTATTCTCTCACAAAATAGGATATTTCTAGAGACAAGTGGATAAGTCAGGAGATGCTGTCCTTCCACTCTCCCTACGATGGGAATAGTCTCCGCGCCTCAGCCACACACTCCATCCAAGCTACGGTTCTTGTTTAGACCAGGATTCAGCAAACCATAGCCAAGCCGAGAGCCAGATGGGATCCCCCTGACTGTTTCTGTTTGGCCCTCGAACTAAGAATGGGTTTTCAAATTTTCAAATGGTTGAAAAAAATTCAAACACAGATTACTATTTCATGACACATGAAAATGATATGAAATCAAATTTCAGCACCCCAAAATAAAGTTTTATTGGAACACAACCATGCTCATTCATTTACTTATTTGCCTAGATCTGCTTCACATTACAATGGCTGCAAAGCCAGAAATATTTCCTATCTGGCCCTTTATTGAAAAAGTTTACTGACCCATGGTTTAGACCATTCAGAACTTTGCACAGATAGATCTCTATCTTTCCATGTTTCAGTGGTAATGAAGACTTCAGACCTGGGCAGTATACACACAAGTAAATCAACATTTGTGAAGGCAGAAGTTGTCACTTTGTAGCAATAAAAAGAAATGCAAATAAAGTACAATAATAACGAGCTCTTTTTGTTCTTGCTAATAGAGCAAGAAGAAAAATAACACCAGCAAAAAGAGACAGAAGGTGGGACCCGGTGGCTCACGCCTGCAATCCTAGAACTCTGGGAGGCTGAGGCAGGAAGATCGTGTGAGCTCAGGAGTTCGAGACCACACTGAGAAAGAGCAAGATCCCGTCTATACTAAAAAAAAAAAAAAAGAAAGAAAGAAATTAGCTGGACAACTAAAAAATATATATAGAAAAAATTAGCCAGGCATGGTGGCGCATGCTTGTAGTCCCAGCTACTCGGGAGGCTGAGGCAGGAGGATCACCTGAGCCAAGGAGTTTGAGGTTGCTGTGAGCCAGGATGATGCCACAGCACTCTAGCCTGGGCAATAGAGACTCTGTCTCAAAAAAAAAAAAAAAAAGAAAGAAAGACGAGTGGAAGCAGGAACACTGGTACAGTTAACGGCATTATGAACTGGCTCACCCTCTGACAAACCATCTGGCAGAATTATCAGTCATAAAAGTGTTCATACCCTTTGGCCTAATAATCCAACTCCTGGAAATCTATCCTAAGGAAACATTCAAAAGAACAAAATCACTGTGTCAAGATGTCCAAATCAGTGCTCTTCTAATAAAATAACAGAAACAATCTGATATTTTTATCAATAGGAAATGAATCAGCAGATTGTGAATCTTTAACTCAATTAAACACTGTATACTCAAATAATAGACATGAAGACCAGATACATGAAAAGTTATGCTACAATAAAAGACTATATAGCAACTAAGCATGATGAAGTCAGAGGATCATGGATATACAATTAATTAGGAGGTAAAGGGTTATAGATATATAATTTAGAAAAATATCTTATTTCTAGGCTGGGCTCGGTAGCTCACGCCTGTACTCCTAGCACTCTGGGAGGCCGAGGCGGGCGGATTGCTGGAGGTCAGGAGTTTTAAACCAGCCTGAGCTAGAGCAAGACCCTGTCTCTACTATAAAGAGAAAGAAATTAATTGGCCAACTAATATATAGAGAGAAAATTAGCCGGGCATGGTGGCGCATGCCTGTAGTCCCAGCTACTCGGGAGGCTGAGGCAGGAGGATCGCTTGAGCCCAGGAGTTTGAGGTTGCTGTGAGCTAGGCTGACGCCACGGCACTCACTCGAGCCTGGGCAACAAAGTGAGACTCTGTCTCAAAAAAAATATATATATATATCTTATTTCTAAGGACCCTTAAACCAGTTTTGACAATAGCAAACAACTGTCATTAGCCCTTTTATAAGAAAAAGCCTTTGCAGACAAAGATGACACACACATACAGAACTCAGGACAGAAGCAAGACTCCGGTAACACATTTCTTACAACAGAGAAAATGATCATTACCAGTACTTTGGTCCAAACCAATTTATACCTATAATCTCCACTTCAGAAAAAGTAAATCCATAGTTTTCATAACCCCTAAGGGACTAACAAGTAACTAAGAAAAAAAGAGGAACTATTCTTAGAAAAACTATTAATAGAATCACTGTAGTAATCTGGCCATTGTGTCTATCGGTATCTTTAGATTTTGGTCCTATTTCAAGCTATTCTCTTTTACTAGACAACTCTTTACTTTTCTGGTTTTCATCTAATCCAGAACATTGTAAGCACTGCCCTTAAATCAAATTGAAATGAATAGCATAAAAGCTTTCTATCAAAACTACTAATTGTTTTCACAAGCAATGTATGCAAATGTACTTCGTTCATACCATTCTTGCAAAAATGTGCTGACTGGGAAAAAAGCCTACAAAATAAATGTGCCAGCTTAGGGGGGTGGTGAGGAAATCCTACAAAAGGAATGTGCCAGCTTGTATAAATAAATAAGTGAATAAATAAAATCCTACAAAAGAACTATATTGGCGAAGGATAAAAAAAGGCTGCAAAACACTATGGTGCTATTTGTTTTTATATCTTTATGACACTCAATAGAGCCATATACAGTGGTCATATTCTTATCTCTGGTACAACATTTTGTAGAAAACCTGCATGAGACAGTATCATACAGGTAGGAGGGCACAGGTTCATAAATCACATGCTTCTTGCAAACTATGAAGCACAATTTAAATTTAAGGCAACAAAATCCAACAAATTGTTGCCTAGAGACAACCCAAATGTCTAGTGGCTGATGAATGGATAAACAAAATGTGGTATACTCATTAGTGGAATATTATTTGGCCATTAAAAGGAATAAAGTTCTGACACATGCTACGATGTGGACGAATCGTCAAAACATTATGCTGACACAAATGACCACATATCATGTGGCTCCATTTACATGAAATGTCTAGAATAAGCAAATCTATAGACAGAAAGTAGATTAGTGGTTGCCTAAGTTTGGTGACTGGGCTGGTGATAACTATAGAGTTTCTATAAGAAATGATGAAAATGTTCTAAAATTGACTGTGGCCTGGGCACCATAGCTCATGCCTGTAATCCCAGTGCTTTGGGAGCCCAAGGTAGGAGGATCCATTGAGCCCAGAAGTTCAAGGTTACAGTGAGCTATGATTGTGCCACTGCACTCCAGCCTGGGTGACAGAGGGAGACTCTATCTCTAAAAGACAAACAAAAAAATTTTTTTAATTAACAATAAAATAAAATTGATTGTACTGACGGTCACATAACTGTGAATACAATAAACCCAGTGAACTGAACACTACTAACAAATGAATTGTATGGTATGTGAATTATATCTCAATAAAGCTGTTGTAAAAATTTTACAAAACAAGCTTTGGCACTGTATTTAAGATTCATCAAAATCATCAACATGATTTTTATGTCTACCATAAAGAAAACTCCAAATCTGAATTAAGTCCTATTTCCATCAAGTTTTTAAATATATTAGCACAATGCTCTTTTTAAAAAGCTTAGTGCAATTATCACTGAATCTTTTACAGCAGATATAATTTTAGAACATTAATTTTTTTCACTGTTTTTTGTCACTTAGACAATTATTTGAACAAAGTTTCAAAGTATTTCAAAACATCTAAATGCCAAAGAATTGCAAACATCCATGAAGAGGAGAAAAAAATTTCTTATATAGTATTTATACAGAAAAATGTTAGTCACATAGAGAACAATGGCTTCTTATCGAGAGAAAGGAGGGAAATGTATTCACTTTGAAATCTTCCCTTTTTAAATTTCACTCTTGCTAGGAAAAAAACTTTATATTCCTTAGAAGCTTTATGTACATCTTTAAAGCAGAAACTTCTTTTATTTCTGGTCTATCTCTTCCTAGAGTTAAGAAGGCTTTTTTCTAAGGTATTATTATAACTTCACAAGAATGACTGGGACAGCAAGATCCCTGGGCCTTCCTCTGCAATGGCACCTTTAGCACCTGCCCTGCCCCCTTTATCACATTTCTCCCACCAGTTTTGAGGCCCAAGGAGGGCAGGGCTGGTATCTGTCCTGGTCACTGCTATATCTTCAGAATCTAGCATGGTGCATAGGATGGGCGCTCAAGATATATTTATTAGGCCGGGAGCGGTGGCTCACGCCTGTAATCCTAGCACTCTGGAAGGCCGAGGCGGGCAGATCACTCAAGGACAGTAGTTCGAAACCAGCCTGAGCAAGAGTGAGACCCCATCTCCACTATAAAAAAAAAAAAAATAGACAGAAATTAATTGGCCAACTAAAAATATATATAGAAAAAAATTAGCCGGGCATGGTGGCGCATGCCTGTAGTCTCAGCTACTCGGGAGGCTGAGGCAGAAGGATGGCTTGAGCCCAGGAGTTTGACATTGCTGTGAGCTAGGCTGACTTCATAGCACTCTAGCCCGGGCAACAGAGTGAGACTTTCTCTCAAAAACAAAAAAGATAAGGGGGACGGGGTAAGGGCATTATTTGAAACCTTAAAATTTGTACCCCCATAATATGCTGAAATAAAAATTAATTAATTAATTAATTTTAAAAAGATATATTCATTAAATTGAATTCAGGGCTTTGGAGGTTTTTTTATACATTAAGTTATTCTCATATAATATGTTAAGCTATGAAAAACCTTCCACAGAAGTTAGAATTAATCTTATAGGGAGAAGGAAGATCAGCAAATATCAGAAGGCAAGCCACAGCATGCTTTCCTCGCCCCGTGCTGGGACTATGGTCACGTGCCACTGCTCTCCTCTTCAGAAGTTCATTCATGAGTCCCTTGGACCAATCAGACATTAAACAATGAAATGGGGATGGGTTTCAAAGTAGTGGAGAGAGCCATGGATTCAAAAGAACAGCATGTGAATCAGGGCGCTCTATCCAGAAGCATCGGTGATTCACAAAACAGCCCACGGAACAGAGTGGCGTGCAGATCGCCTGTGAAGGGGAGTTCATTTGTGTTCTTCCAAGGCCCACCGGACAGAGAACTTTTCCAGGGCAAGGAATGCCCACAGCAGAGGGTCAGCCAGGGCAGGGAAGAGGGGGGCAGAGGGAGGGTCAGGGGTCCAGAGGCTGTTAGATGAGGCACAGGTGAGCCTCCACCAAGAGGACTAGCGACCTGCACAGTCATGGGAATGACACCCAACACCCGGTAAAGTAAACGATCTGGGAAACTTACTTAATATTGAATTCTCAGTTTTGAAAACAGTTCTTCTTATTCCCAGCCTCATTGTTCCTCCCAAATTGCCAGGGTTGTGTTCAGGCATATCAATCACCTTAGAAAACAAAACAAATCCAGTTTTGCCATCTTGTAAAAATGTAATTTCTTCAAATTCAATTTTTCAATTAGGGAATGATTACTAGGTAAGCATGTTCCCTAAACTGCAACATCAGATCAGACCTTGCGACGTTCCTGTTCGAATATGGCAGTAATGTATACACTCTTCACGCTGGGCTTCATCTCCGTCCCTGCTTCTCATCTTTATAAAAAAATGTATGAGAAGCATCTTATGACCTTCCTGCTGCCTTACTCATACTGGGGCCTCCCACGTGGGTACTCATGTCTCTCCCCCATAATCCTCCTCCCACTGCCTGCTGCATTCCCTAAAGATTTTCCATAAGCAAATCTGTCAGGCCTTCTGGAAAGGTGTACTGAAAGAATCTATTTATAGAAAACTGCTAAAAGGATTCCTTTTAAAAAAAAAGAAAAAGTAGTATCATCCATTCTAGCACATTCTGTAGATCAGAACCCTAAAGGGCATCCCTGATCTCTCCCTCCCCAACTTTGTCAAGTCCTATTGATGTATCCCTTCCAGATTTATCTAGTCCACACTTCCTGCACCCACCCACTTCCCTTCAGCCACTCCCCAGGGTACAGCAATGGCTCACCATTGATGGGCCACAGAACATTCTCGAAGTTCCAGGGCACCCTTGCACACTGCAGGCAGAGTGGTCTATTCAACTGGCAAATCTTACTTAGTGTGGCATCTCTCCTGCTTGAAACCTGTGACAGTGGTTTCACCCCAACCTAACCTAACCCTCCAGTGTCATCTCTCGGCCAGAGCACTGGCTCTTTCAGTTCCTCTAATGCATCTTATTTCCTCCCGCCATGAGGACTTGGCACATGCTTAGAACATCCCCTCCCATGTCCCTGCCCTCTTTTCCCAAATGAACCCATCCTCAACCCTGAGGACTGGGGTTCTCAGCTCAACTATCCAACTTCAGCATCTCTGAAGCTAGTATTTCTAGAAGCCGTAGCCCAGTCAGGATCCTCTGTCTCTGCCCTGCCAGAATCCGGCTCTTCCCCATGGCTACCTGGCCAGTGCTTTGTGTGCAAAATTGTCTGTCTCTATGAGCGGGGCACCTTTATCTTTGATCACTCCAGAGAAATTAATGAACGGGTGATTTTTATGAAAAGCCTCTTCTAGAATCGTAATTCATCTGTTTTCTCAGCTCTGTTCACTCTGATCTCATTGTTTGTTTCATCTTTTTTTCTAAGTTGTTAGAACACACTACACTTGAGTGAGTAAATCTGTTTTTGGTTTTTTTTGTAGAGACAGGGTCTCGCCGTATTGGCCAGGCTGGTCTCAAACTTCAGGCCTCAAGGTATGCTCCCATTTTGGCACTGGGATTACAGGCGAGAGACCCTGCACCCGGACAAAGTCAACCTGTCCTAATGATTACAGTTCTGCTTAAGCTTCTCTCTCTCATAAAATCTTTCTTTTGTTGTTTTTTTCCACACCCTAACTGCCACATAGTGCAATATAGGAATCTGTGACAACTGGAATTCCCTGAAGTAAAAGTTTTCCAAGAAAACGTCTGATCTTATCAGTGCCCCAGAAGAACTTTCGAAGCCATCTGAACCCGGTGACCCAAGGTCTCTCCAAGAGTCACCTCAGGGAAGGAGTGGAGAAAAAACTCAATGACCTCCCTTGTTGGATGGAGTAATCGATTTTGAAGTATTCTTGGCCCTGGCATCTCTTCCCTATCTTTTTCACTTGGCTAATTGTGGCTAGTTAAGTATTGCTGGAGTGACGTGAAATAGGGCATTAGTTTCTAGTTAATGAAGCTGAGCTGGCCTCTCCGTGTATATTCTAGGAAAGGGCAGATAAGACTGCACTACCTGCCACATATTTATGAGAAGTCCTAAGTATATTCGAAGCCTCAATTTCCACTCAAGTTTACGACAACCTGAACCATCTAGGCAGACTACAGCGATAATCTCCCTGGGTTCCTTGTTGGGAGTACACTGTAGAACAAGAGCTCTGGCCCATGCCTGTAATCCTAGCACTCTGAGAGGCTGAGGCAGGAGGATCACTTGAGCTCAGGAGTTCAAGACCAGCCTGAGAAAAAGTGAGACCCTGTCTCTACTAAAAATAGAACAAATTGGCCAGGCATGGTGGCCTATGTCTGTAGTTCCAGCTACTCAGGAGGCTGAGGCAAGAGGATCACTTGACCCCAGGAGTAGAGTTTGCAGTGAGCTATCATGACGCCACTGCACTCCAGACAGGGTGAGAGAGCGAGATTCTGAATCAGAAAAATAAAGGAAAGAAAAGAAATGAACTGTGACTCTTCAGTCCACCCTTCCTTACTGCGCTGGGTCCAACTACCCAGGAAGAGTCTTTAAATGAAGTTTATTCAGTTACTGGGAAGTTTGGTATTCAAGAAATGTTCCAGGCCAGGCACAGTGGCTCACGCCTGTAATCCTAGCACTCTGGGAGGAGGAGGCAGGAGGATTGCTCAAGCTCAGGAGTTTGAGACCAGCCTGAGAAAGAGCAAGACCCCATCTCTACAAAAAATAGAAAGAAATTAATTGGCCAACTAAAAATATATAGAAAAAATTAGCTGGGCATGGTGGCGAATGCCTGTAGTCCCAGCTACTCGGGAGGCTGAGGCAGGAGCCCAGCAGTTTGAGGTTACTGTGAGCTAGGCTGAAGCCATGGCACTGTAGCCCAGGCAACAGAGTGAGACTCTGTCTCAAAAAAAAAAAGAAAAGAAAAGAAAAGTTCTGGTAAGAACCATTGAGACTACAGTAAAATTACTCAACTAAGAACAGGAAACCTACCTTACTGCTTACTTGGGACGAACTTGACAAACACTTCAAGATGAGAAAATATTTCCAAAATTAAAGTGTAGAGGCAGGGAGGGAGAGAAGGAAAATGCAGTAGACACAAGGGCTGCAAAGAGCATCAAACACTCCTCCAACAAAGGGGAGGGAGTCCGAAAAGTCTAGAAAGAGCAATAGAAGTATATGATTTAGAAACATGGTGGTAAATACCAGGACAAAGAGCTAGAAATGTTGAGGGTGGAAGAGAGAGGCTGAGGATTACTGACTTTTCATTACAGGCTTTCCAGAACTGTTGACTTTTCAAACTTTGTACATAGTATTATAGTAATGAAAATACAAGTTTAAGGCACCAAGAGTGAAATGCAGTATTTAGGCCTTATACTAGGGTATTCGTTCACATTATCCCTGCCAATTTCATAAGTGGTAAATATGACCTGCTTCTAGAATGATGGCATACAAAGAAATCCCAAGGTGTAACAGCCATGGTGATTCTCTGATGAAAACGTGCTAGCACAGGAACCAGTAGAGAAGGCAAAAAAAATGTCAGAGAAGAGGTGGGGAACAGGTGGAAATAGGTCTCCCCTCCAAATGATACCCTGAATGTCAGTGTGAAAGCAGAAAAGTAGAGTGAGAATTGGCAGGAAAGCTGTCAAAGGAGGGAGGTGACAAACAACATGGCCGGGCACGAGCTGATACAATTCACACACTCAGGAAGGGGAAGGCTGGGCTAAAGCAGAGAACACAGTGCCTTTCTGCCCAAGTCTGCCACACCAGCTGCCTCGCAGATCCTACAAGCTCTAAAGATGACAGCTGGCTGCCTCTTGGGTTACAAGCCACCGGATTCAACAGCAAAACTCAACAAAAATGTCTTTGTTCCTTGTATTCCTTCCACAAAAAGCCTGAGAAACATCACAGTTTCAAAACGTATTTTATCATTACTGGGGTAGTTAAAGAAAAAAGAACCTCAAGTATGCTTTAGATTTAACCCCAACATTTCCCAAATACCCTCAATTTTGCATTTAAAAGGAAAACAATTCTTCCATTGCAAAAGGACTGCCTTGGTCCCCTCTAATTTAGCCTAAATATTGGCTGTCATCTGATCCCCAGATCTGTCCTTTCTTGGAACTAAGCCATATAGCCTAAGAAAAAAATTTTTAAAAAAGTATCAATAAGTGATAAAGCTTTAGGAGATGTAAAAGCACTATCTAAGGATAAATATGGCACTAATTAACCTTTACCTATATTTTCTGCAGCCCAAGATAAAAGTTTAATGAGTTCAAGACTTTATTGTGTCCCAGGTGCCTTAAAAAACAAAGTCTAAGGTAGTTAGGTTCTCTTACCAACGATGAAATTTCTAAATGGCAGTGTATATGGGACCCACCTGAGTTCCGGTAAGACTGGATTCCACCACGTTCCTTGCCTTTGAATAGTTCACCTGGGGACAGTAGGCAAGCCCACCCACCCCCCAGCAGACCATTTCCAGTCTCTTAGGCAACACACACAGTGATTCTCTCAAATTTTCCAGTGTGTTCCTCAAGTATTCCTTAGAAGGATTCCCCAACCTCTTCCTTTCCTACTGCCCATTAGGGTCTCTGTTCATTTGTTTTCAAGCCTGACTGATTTTGATTCTTTCCGATTCTGCATATTCAAGTTGTGCATGAAGTATGAAGCAGTCTTCTATCAGTGTTGTGCTCCTTGATGCTGGGTGGCACTGCTAGCTTCAGCAGCCTCTGTCGCTGCAGATCAAACCTAACCACCACCCCCAGTGGCTCTCAGGTACCGCCTCATGCAGGGGGGGGGGGCCCAGCCTAGCTGAGCTCCTTATATGTTCTAACCTGTGGTATCTACCACTGCTAGATGGGGCCACTGCCCCACTGCCACTGCTTCTCTGTTCCACTCCATGCCACCTGCTACACACAGACGGCCTCTTCTCAATTTTTCCCAAGATGCCTCTCCCGCCATTCCTTGTGAGTTCATGCCCTAGGGCCACCCTCCATTTCCTCTTGTTGTCCCATAATTAATAGCCTTGTTATGCCCACCCTACCAAATAAATAGCCTATACATTGTCAATCCATTTCCAGTTAGTCTCTGTAGGAGTCTGAATAATGCCCCCCAAAGATGTCCACAGCCTAGTCCCCAGAACTTATGAATCTGTGACCTTACATGGCAAAAGGGACTTTGCAGATGTGATTAAATAAAGGCTCTTGAGATGGAAAGGTTATCCTGGGTTATTGGGGCAGGCCCAATGTAACCACCAGGGCCCTTGAAACAGGGAGGGAGGAGGGTCAGGGTCAGAGATGTGAGGACAAAGCAGAGACCAAAGAGGTTGGAAGATGCTACCCAGATGGCTTTGAAGATGGAGGAGGGAGCCATGTGCAGGCAGCCTCTAGAAGCCGGAGAAAGCAGGGAAACGGATTCTCCCCAGGAGCCTCCAGAATATATTTGGGTTGTTTTAAGCGACCATGTTCGGGATAACTTGTTACCGCAACAATAGGAATCTAATACAGTCCTGTAGTTCACACGGCTTTAACACTCCCTATTATTTCTCAAGTGCATCTCCTCTCACACCAAATACAGGGAAGTCTCCTCAAGCACAAGGATTAGATCTTTTCCTTCTCTATCTCCACCAGAGTTCGGCACAGTGTCAAGTTCAGATCAAGTGCTCAATAATGCAATCTCCTAGTGTTTTTAAGTTCATCAAAAACTAACAGAGGAGACTCAAGGACAGGTTGGTGGGCAGGAGAGTAGCAAAGGGTGTCTGTGAGACCCATGGAGTGTCCCGAGCTGCAGGCAGGTCACTTCAGCAGACAGGAAAAGATGGGAAATGCCTTGCCCGGAGGCGAAGCACACGCTGTGCCCAGGCCGGCCTCTAACCTGAAACAGGACCTTTACTTCCCTGTTTCTGGCTTCCAAACTGTTCTGCTGTGTCACAAAGCAGCCTGAGGATGGAATCTGCAATAAGGAAAGCATTTTGCATCCTGTAAGCCTATATGTACTATCTGGTCTTTTAAGTGTGGGGTTTCTTCTGTTTGTTTTACGTTTTGTTGTTTGTTTTGCTTTGTCCCTCCATTAAAAGAAGGCTGTTCGGGTTAGAATGTGTCCCCCATATTGGAAGCTTAATCCTCAATGTGACAGTGTTGAGAGGTGGCACCTTTAGGAGGTGATAAGGTCATGACCGTACTGCCTTCATCAATAGATGAATGATGTTATTATAGCAGCGGGACCCTTATAAAGGATGAATTCAGGACGGGCCTGGGAGCTCACACCTGTAATCCTACCACTCTGGGAGACTGAGGCAGGCGGATCGCTCCAGGTCAGGAGTTGGAGACCAGCCTGAGCAAGAGCAAGACTCCATCTCTACTAAAAATAGAAAGAAATTAATTGGCCAATTAATATATATAGAAAATATTAGCCGGGCATGGTAGTGCATCCTTGTAGTCCCAGCTACCCGGGAGGTTGAGGCAGAAGGATCGTTTGAGGTTGCTGTGAGCTAGGCTGACACCATGGCACTGTAGCCCAGGCGACAGAGTGAGAATCTGTCTCAAAAAAAAAAAAAAGGATGAACTCAGCCCCCTTCCCTCTCTCTTGCCCATGTGATCATGTGAACCCTTCTGCCATGTGATGACATAGCAAGAAGGCCCTCACCAGATGCCAGCACGTTAATCTTGGTCTTCCCAGCCTCCAGAACTATGAGAAATAAATTTATTTTCTTGATAAATTACCCAGTCTCAGGTATTGTGTTATAGCAGCACAGAATGAACTAAGACAAAGACTTATATCATTTTCATCAGAAAAAGACCATTCTTATACCTCTAGATGCAAATATAACACTTCATATATGTCCTACCCATGGACCTAATGCTAACATAGAACTGTTCTCCTCAGAGGAGCCCTAGTCCTGGGAGGGAGCATGTTGCATGGTGCCTCAACTTGAATCCCAGCTCTACCACTAACCAGCAACATGGCCTTGAGCAGAGCCTTGGATGTCTCTGCAGACCAAGGGTAACAAAAGCATCCACTTGATATAGTTGCCACAAGGATTTCCTGAGGTCGTAGGAGTCAGCCACCCAGGGCAGCACAGTGCCCACAGGAAAAATAAGCCCTCCATGAGCGTGGCTATGATCAGGAGACTTCTAGAAACTCAACCACTGAGGGCAAGCACAGGCAGGCCCAGGAGATGGTGGGACTCACAGCCCAGGCAAAGGCTGGAAATGAACTTTGAGGGTTTAGGGAAGGCAGGTGCCAGTAAGGGGACAGATAAACTGTCCCCTTTAGGGACAGCTGCATTTTAGTATTCAGGATCTCTTTTAAACTTCAGGATCAAAAATAATAAAAACACATGGATAGCATTTCACCCCCATTTTGCTTTGCAGGCAGTGGGTACTAACACTCTCCCCTTTTCCCTAAGATGCTTTTCAGAACACTCTGTGCTATTGATTTCGAGCAGAAAATCCCAGCCATGGAAGCCTGTGGTGCCCAGAGCTTTTAAAATAAGTTACTCCTGGCTTTCCTAGGGAAATATTAAGTCTGTTCAAAGATCAGGCAATTGAACAGCAAGCTGATGAATAACCTTTGCCTCTCCATTTTTCTATTACCAGCCTTGTACCTGTCATTTTCCCCCCTTCTCTAGTTTCAAAATGTCCTCTTGTGAACACACCCCATATTTATCGCTTGTCTCCATATATTTTTAGTTAATGTTTCATGAGAATATCTATTGGTGGATTTTGTGTTTCTGACTGCAGGTTTACCATCACGCTTTTGAGTCTATGGGTAAAGAGAAAAATAAGAGATAAGCAACGTGACTAGCGGAGGCGAGCAAGCAAAAACTTGAGAAGTCCCACTGGCTGTTTTTCACGTTCTGCTGACATTTGCGAAAAGCATAAGTTCTGATGACATGCAGCCTTGGGCCTGTTCTAATCAGAGGCTGTGCCTTGAAACAAGAGATCTGTAGCCTATAAGACTATTAACCAATACTGCTCCAAAAGTTTTTTAGAGATAATTGTTACATATACATACACCATATATGTCGTGTGTGATATATGTCTTATTAGGAACATGTTATGTGTCATAGAATATACAGTTAATAGGATTATATATGGATACTAACATCATTTCTTCAATACAGATGCAAGAAATATAGTAACAGTGTCATTGATTTTAGCTCACAAGTAGCAATCTAGGGGAACACATGATTTAAGATGCTATTTCGACAACTGGGAAGATTTGAATTATGGGCTAGGGTTATGGCATTGTGGTTATATAGGAGAGTGTCCTTGTCCTTAGGAGATAGATGGTGAGGTGTTTAGCAGGGAAGCGTCTGGATGTCCACAACTAATTCGCAAATGGCTCCAGGGTGGGCGAAAGCATTTGTCCAGAGAAAGAGACAGCAAAGGCCGGGCACGGTGCCTCACGCCTGTAATCCTAGCACTCTGGGAGGCCGAGGCGGGTGGATTGCTCGAGGTCAGGAGTTCAAAACCAGCCTGAGCAAGAGTGAGACCCCCATCTCTACTATAAATGGAAAGAAATTAATTGGCCAACTAAAAATATATGCAAAAATTAGCCGGGCATGGTGGTGCATGCCTGTAGTCCCAGCTACTCGGGAGGCTGAGGCAGGAGGATCGCTTGAGCCCAGGAGTTTGAGTTTGCTGTGAGCTAGGCTGACACCACGGCACTCACTCTAGCCTGGGCAACAAAGTGAGACTCTGTCTCAAAAAAAAAAAAAAAAAAAGAGAGCACATATGGAAATGTCGGCAATTAGTGAATCCAGTCAAAAGGTGAATTGGTGTTCATTATACTATTCTTGCCACTTTTCTTTAGATTTGAAATATTTTTAAAAGATATTAAAAAAGAGTTCTTTTTTTTTAAATTTTTTCCCCCAGCATATTGTGGGGGTACAAATGTTAAGGTTACAAATATTGCCCTGGACCCCTTCCCCCCTCGAGTCAGAGCTTCAAGCGTGAAAAACAGAGTTCTTATTATGATTATGCACAAAAGCCTACTTCCTCCCAGGAAAATCGAACCCATGTGTAAAAACACTGGAAATTTTCTCAAATCTTGATCAAAATGCATTGCCAAAATCAGAATATTTTTGTATAAAATCTTACAACTAAGAATAAAATGCTTCTCTTTATTCCAACCATGGAGTTGACACATATTTTATATTGGTGCATACCAAAGTCAAGTAATCTGTAATAAAGAAGAATAATATATACAAGACAACAAAGACACATAAAATGATAAATGCTTAGGATTGGTGGGAAGCTTTTAAGGAATTCTATAAGATTTCACATTTGTTCTCCAATGTAATAAGGCACTAGAATTTAGAGTTGAAAAGCATCAGGGAGAAATACAGTTTAACAGTTCAATCCTCAGTTTGTAGGTGATATAATGCCAGGTCACAGAAAATTCTACAAGTGTGGAAGTGTACAAGTGTTTAAAAGCTGTTAAGTGCTTTTAAAATTGATCTGGAACCCCTTCCTGCGAGTTATAATCAGCATTAGATCAATGTCCCCTAGAAATGTCCAGCTTATTTTATGGAACTCTTTCCAATAGAAATCAGTTTCGTCTCCAAGTTTAAATCATGGCAGTTCCAAAAATTTTCAAGTATTTCCAATTGAATAAAAGTAAAGTTGAGTGTTTTCACAAGTTTTTCGAATGATTAACAAAATATATTTGGTAAGAAAAAGGATAATGAGAGATAAAAAGCAGACATGAGAACAACAAATTATGAAAAAGTTGAAAAATGACATTACTCACTAATCTTGCTTTGCCAAATAAAATCACAAATTATTGTGTATCTTCTTCCCACTTCTTCAACCTGCTTCTGAAGTGATACTTCCATTCATTCATTAATGTATTCAAATATTTAAGTGCCTAATATGTACAAGACGTGAGAAGGACTTTAATAGCTATATTGCAATTTTTTTAAACTATACAATATCGTCCTTTTGTGACGGTATTTTTTTCTGGATATGAAGAAAGTTATTTTTTCAAGCCTAAATACACAACTAAATTGAAATTAATCCTCCATATCTAAACTTTATGAAATGTGAACTGTGAGCAAATATCATAATTCCACATTGGAGGGAAAATATAATCTAAGGGGGAAAAAAAGTCCAAGCTTACTCTTGGGACTCTGAACCATTAAGCAACTGTTGAGGTGGCCCTTTATTGCATCTTGCCCTTAATTATGAGGTTCATGCAGTCTTAAGCTTGGGTTTCAAAAACCATTAATAATTACCCTTAAATGGCAAACAAAAGGAAAATGTCATAATCAGGGTGGTGTGTCTGTAAAGATTATAAAAGTCTCATGATCCTGCTCAGCTCTTTACGCTATTTGATCCTTCTAGCTGCTTCACTGCCGGGCCACCGGGCCACCAGGTCAGTATGATTTTCGTACTACCTAGAGCTCCTCTACTTGAATTAACATAACACTCTGCTTGCTTTTAGAATAGTGTGAAAGAAAATGGTCTGGAAAAAAGGTGAGCTTATGGCATCTAAAAGGTATTAGCTGTCACTTAGAAGCTAGAAGCTGTGGTCAGGTATTCTTCAACACTGTAGCTAAGGCTGGGGCAGAGTGGCTCACGCCTGTAATCCTAGCACTCTGGGAGGCCGAGGCGGGCAGATTGCTTGAGGTCAGGAGTTCAAAACCAGCCTGAGCAAGAGCGAGACCCCGTCTCTACTATAAATAAAAAAAGAAATTAATTGGCCAACTAATATATATAGAAAAAATTAGCCGGGCATGGTGGCCCATGCCTGTAGTCCCAGCTACTCGGGAGGCTGAGGCAGCAGGATTGCTTGAGCCCAGGAGTTTGAGGTTGCTGTGAGCCAGGCTGATGCAATGGCACTCACTCTAGCCTGGGCAACAAAGCGAGACTCTGTCTCAAAAAAATAAATAAATAAATAAATAACATACTAAGACAATTTATTTTACTGGCGCCACTTCCACCCTGAGTCTCTCCTCTCTTCCCCTCTCTTTTCCTTGTTCTCTCATATCTGTGCCAAGGAAATGGCCCAATAACCCTAAAATCCCCCTGACAACTCTCAGCATGAAACTCCACTTCCACTTTTTGGTAAGTTTATTTTCTTCCCAATTTACAGGACACCAGAATGAGTGCGAAAAAGTCCCCTGAAGAACTGAAGAGCATGTTTGAAAAATATGCAGCCAAAGAAGGTGATCCCGACCAGCTGTCAAAGGACGAGCTGAAGCTATTGGTTCAGGCCGAATTCCCCAGCTTGCTCAAAGTGAGTGCGCCTGCCCAGGGCCCAGAGTAACCAGACCTCTGGGTGGGAGGGGAGGGAGAGGAGGGCAGAGGCTCAGGGTGGGAATGGCTCCATGGGGGGCCATTGCTTGAGAGAGGACTCCTGAAGGAGGACTTTCTTCCACACAAGTCAGGCCACCTTTCAGAAAGCAAGCTCCCAGAAAGCAAGGGCCAGGCCTTCTAGCCCAACACCCCCTCCCCACCTCCCAGACTAGCCATAGTGAATGGAAGCGCTGGCCAGCTATGCCTGGAAGACCCACAAGTCACCATGCAAACCCACTAAAGCCCTTCAGCCTGGGTTGAGTATCTCTGTGCCAGGCTTTAGGAAAACAAAGAGGACTGCCCAATAATGTTAGCTGGCCTTGGACATACTTCATTTTTACATGTAAAAATCCCTAAACAAGACCAACACTTAAGGCCAGACATGGTGGGTCACGCCTGTAATCCTGGGAGGCCCAGGCGGGAAGATCGCTCAAGGGCGGGAAGATCGCTTAAGGTCAGGAGTTCGAAACCAACCTGAGCAAGAGTGAGACTCGTGTCTCTATTAAAAATAGAAAGAAATTAATTGGCCAACTAAAAATATACAGAAAAAATTAGCCGGGCATGGTGGCACATGCCTGTAGTCCCAGCCACTTGGGAGGCTGAGGCAGGAGGATTGCTTGAGCCCAGGAGTTTGAGCTGTGAGCTAGGCTGATGCCACAACACTCTAGCCTGGGCAACAGAGTGAGACTCTGACTCAAAAAAAAAAAAAAGAAAGGACAACACTTACGGGGGCTCAATGGATGGAAAATCACTAAGAACAAACATCAGGAATAAGGGGTTTCTGGCTAAAATGCTTGATGGGATTCTTGCTGAAAGTAGGCCAGAGTAATAAAATATAGAGGGTGGTCAGGGGTGGAGGATTTGTGCTAAATTGACATAGCACGATTCCTGCTCAACCTGGATTCTACAAGGAGAAAGAGAGAAGCCCAAGGCTGGGCCTAGCTAAGCAGGGGGCTGCCCACAGGAGCCTGACTAAAGTTTTGGTCAAAGGAAAAGAGTCTTTGTCACTTTGCAACTAAAAACCATCTTCACAATATAAGCAACTGAAAGCCTGTTACATCTGACTAAGTCACTGTTTAGCTCTAATTTCAGAAGAAGGCATTTGCCTCCAGTATCGCTGTTTCATAAATTTTGACCAGAAATATCCTTTCTGCCACTATGGCAGGTGAAAACACTCTGTTTTTAATACTAGAAAGAAAAAAATCTGAATTTAATGACCTTATAATCTGATATTTCCTCATTTTTTTAGAGTAGAAATAGAACCTTTAAAAACTGTTGAAGGTACTAGCAGAAAAAGGTACATTTTAGTTAAAAAGAAAAACAAAAGTTTAAGAAATTTTAAATTCTTAAAAAAACCCTTAAATTTTCCAAAGGGAAGAAAAATAATAATCTAAGGAAAACCTAGGAAATCTATTCAAACAAGTTGTTTTAAAAGGTATCCACCTCTAGAATCCTTAGAAAAGAAAAAAAAATTAAAAAAAAAAAATTAAAAAGTAAGAGTTGGTCAACTTTTCTATATTTTATGTATTTCCTACAAAAAGCACATAAGACTTTATAATTTGGAAAAAGGTAGGAAGATTAGCAGTAAGTTTTGAAATGGTAAGTTTTGAAAGTATACTTACAAAGTCATGTGATTAATGATAGTTCCACAAGGATTACTAAGATTTTCCAGCTATTCTCTATTTACATATCATCATTGCCTTGTATGGTCTAGAATCTAGTAAATGCATCAAGAAAATAGCACTTCATATTTATAAAACAGATGCTGAATAACTAACTTAAAGTTTGATCTTGTGATCATAGCAAAGTGTCAAGTGTCTTTGTAGAAATCTTACGGTTTAAAACACATGTTGCCAGAGAGATCTGTTGTACAACAATATGAATATACTTAGCACTACTGACCTGTACACTTAAAACTGATTAAGATGGTAAATTTAAAGTTATGTGCTTTTTACCACAATTTATACATATACAATCCAATTTGAAACTGACATAAACTAAATGGTTATTTCCATAGGTTTCCTAAGTACTATTTTGCTTCAGATAGACTCCTATCTGAAAGTCCAAGTGGTAATGGCTTTAAGATTTGAGTTTTATGGCAGAGAAAAAAATTAAGTATGCTTAAGACACAACAGAGATATCAGAAGTCAAAAAAACTGAAACATAATCTCATGCAACATCTCAAGCAATGGTTCTCCAAAGCATGGTCCTAGACCAGCAGCAATGGCACCACCTGGGAACCTGTTAAAAATACAGATTCCCAGGCTGCACCCCAGGCCCAGTGAATCAGAGACTCTGCGGGTGTAGCCAGCAATCTGTATTTACTAAGGTCAACAAGCCCATCTGGTGATTCTAATGCATGCTAAAGAGTGTGGTGGAAGCCACTGTTCCAAAGTCATTTTGCATAGCCTGGGATTTGGGAAAAACTGGAGTGGTAGCTAGTTAAGGGGTTTCGCTCTAGAGCCAATGTTTGAACCCCAAGCCCTCTGCTAACCAGCTGTGGGACCTGGAGCAAGTCACTGGCTATCTCTGAGCCTCAGTTTCCTCATCTGTAAAGTGGATCTCCCCTACGGGGTGGCTGGAAGAATCACACAGGCTGTGCCACTAAAGGCCTTGGCACAGTGCTGGCCACCAGAGAGCACTCACTGACTACTGCCTTGAGTAATATGCTGGCCCGAGACCAGGAGCAAGAGATAAAACCAGCTCCCAGAAAAACCTTGGGGCAGGGGTCCTCAACTGTTTGTGGGCCGTGGGTCCCTCAGTAGCCCGGTGGAAGAATGTTTCTAGAGGCATAAAGAAAAGAACACAAGATCACATAAGAAACCAATTATATTATGCATTATATTAAAACAATAAGTGTGTGATATAGGAAAATAACAAGGTAACCAGTTCTGTGACATGAAGCAATAGTACAGCTGAAGCTGGTTTGTCCCCCTCTGTCAGTTGCACGTGACTGGACACTCAAGCTGCCTTCCTGCAGTGCATACTCAGGTCCTCTAATTGCAGAGACTGTGTAGCAATAGATGGTTCATTTTTTCTCCCCTCCCCTATCCCTTCCTTTTTGTCTAAACCCAGGGTCCAAACACCCTAGATGACCTATTTAAAGAACTGGACAAGAATGGAGATGGAGAAGTGAGTTTTGAAGAATTCCAACTGTTTGTAAAGAAGATATGCCAGTGAAGGGAAAAACGAAACAGGATTCCTACCCACCAAAGGAAGCCCGCCTGGGCCCCGCCCTAGCCCATGTGGCATCCCCAATGTCTCTGGTTTAATTCTTTGCAATTATAATGATCTGGCTGTGAGGTCCAATTATTGCTAATAAAGAAATTCTTAGACATGTCTCACCTTGTCAAGTGCTGACCTTCATAACTTAATAGAAGTGAAAGTAACCTTAATAGGATTCATTTAATTCTACAGATTTAAAAAGAGATGGGGTGGGGGCGGGTGCAGTGGCTCATGCCTGTAATCCTAGCACTCCGGGAGGCTCAAGGTCAAGACCAGACTGAGCAAGAGTGAGACCCCGTTCTCTACTAAAACTAGAAAGAAATTAATTGGCCAACTAAAAGTATATAGAAAAAATTAGCCGGGCATGGTTGCACATGCCTGTAGCCCCAGCTACTCGGGAGGCTGAGGCAGGAGGATCACTTGAGCACAGGAGTTTGAGGTTGCTGTGAGCTAGGCTGATGCCACAGCACTCTAGCTTGGGCAACACAGTGAGACTGTCTCAAAAAAAAAAAGGGGCCAAGGCCAGGCCCAGTTCCTCATGCCAGTAATCCTAGCACTCTGGGAGGCCAAGGTGGGAGAATTGCTTGAGGTGAGGAGTTCAAGACCAGCCTGAGCAAGAGCAAGACCCTGTTTCTACAAAAAAAATTTTTAAAAAGCAGGGCATGGTGGTGCGCATCTGTATTTCCAGCTATTCGGGAGACTGAGGCCGGAGGATCGCTTGAGCCCAGGAGTTTGAAGGTGCTGTGAGCTACGATCACGCCACTGGGGATAGAGTGAGATTGTCTCAAAACAAAAATGACAGAAAGACCCAGGGCCCTCCCAACTCTGGCATACAGAGCTACAGGCTCTCAGGCTCTGAGGAAACAGCCTTCAAGTTCCACTTGCTGAGTCCGGCTGGGGGGTGAGGAGGGTGGGGAGTACCAAAGAGGGAGCACAGAAGAGGCAGGGTTACTTTCTTCTACCCCTTACAACATAGAGTTGAAGTTCAAGATGGTCCAAGTTACCATGGGCTTGAGCTGGCCTACACAGCCAGCCACAGAAATGCCTGGCAGCTGGGTCTTCGTTTCCCCTCTATCCTCACTGCGACTCGCCTCCCCTCCAAAATGCACACACGCTAGGAGCACTGGGTCCCACTGCCACTAACATTCCCTCTCAACCTTTTTATTTTTATCATTATCACCCTCTTAAGGAGCCTTGTTAAATGTTTTTCTTCTGATCGCCCCCTCAGTGAAATTTTAATTGCAAAGATGTACCATGTGCATCCTTTTATTTACTGTCTGTGTATCTGCACTTCAGACATGGAGCAAAATCCCCCTCCCACCAAAAAAACAATTGTAACCTAATTGGGAGCAACATCACACACATGCCTTTGAACAATGTTGTTCAATCTTTTTTTTTTTTTTTTTTTCTTTAGGAGACAGAATTTCACTCCGTTGCCCAGGCTGGAATGCAGTGGCACAATCACAGCTCACTGCAGCCTCCAACTCCTGGGCTCAAGGTATCCTCCTGCCTCAGCCTCCCAAATAGCTGGGAGTACAGGCCCATGCTACCACACCTGGCCCATCATTTTATTTTGACCTCATGCTCTAAGAGAGGATGAGATTCCTTTCTGTGATTGACATCAGAAAGCTATGAGATCATGTCCACGTTCAAAATGTAGAAAATGATAATACCGTTTTTTCAAACAACACAAGCCCTCTCAGTGATTATTCTGTATCACCTTACCACGAAGCTGAGAATCACTTCCTACAAAGCACTGCCTTTGACTCTATTTTTTTTTTTTTTCTTTTTAACCTATTGAACGAGAAGGTGTCTGCTGGGTCTATCAATCAAGTTGGCTGCTGTCATTTCCCCAGCAGACTGAAGGCTTTCCAAGGTGGGCCAAGGAGCCCATACTCCCACCTAACCTGCCCATAAAGAGGGCAGGCAGCCGCCTGAGCGGAAGGAGGCCTGTCCACAGGCTGGACAAGGCCAGGTTCATCGCTGGGGAGTTTGATCTCTGAGACAGGGAAGTCTTGGTTGGTGTAAGTACAGGGTGATTCCAGGGAGGCCAAAATGAGCCAGGCACAAGATAAATAGGTAGTAGATAGTGACTGGGAGGGCAGGATGGTAGGAGGACATATATTCAAATTTGTTTGAATATAGGCTAAGAAAACATTTCTGCAGGTACACACTAGAAACTAACATCAGTGCTTCCATATTAAGAAAGGACTGGGCAGATTGGGGGCAGGGATGGGAGAGCCGCTTTTCATTGGAAACCTTATTGTACATTCTGATTTTTGAACCACATGATGTATGTCCTATCAAAAAGAATAAATGAAAATTTTCACTCAACAGAGTACACTTTTTAAATCCTGTGCTGCTGCTTTTTGTGATAAGCCTCTTGGCACTCTCTTACTTGGAGCAACAAGAAAAAAATACAACTATCTAAATGTTGGGAGAAGAGTATAATAAATTGGAGAGATTTGGCAGGAAAGCACATAATTATGGAAGTTTCCCCCAATAATAAAAATGAAATTCAGTCGAAGCCATTTCAAACATTTAGAAACTTAACCAGAGGAAAAGAAAAGTAACTACTGACCCTTCCACCAAGAAACAGAGGAGATTTTTATACACAGTTGAGGGCATGTTTAAATACAATTTGTATCATTCTAACTCAACACAAGAGCATTCTCATGGTGTCAAAACCCTTCAACATTTCTAAAGACTTATTATGTTCCACTGTAGAGATACCCCATAATAGTCTTAACTATTTCCCCATTGTGGGGCATTTAGGTTGTTTTCACTTCTGATTCTTCCCAATGTTATAATGAGTACTTATTCATATTTCTGTCAACATTTCACATTTCCTTAGGAGAATTTCTGAAAAGTAAATGTCTGAGTCAGAAGGTATGGATATTTCCACGGGGTATGAAACGGACCACCCAATTGCTTTTCTAGAAGTGTGTATGGTTCATCTCTACAAGGAGGCAGGAGAATGTAGGCTTCACTCCCCTGACAGCATTAGCTGGTCTCATTTTACCAATTTTATCAGTCACTATAGTGCATATCTTTTATTTGTCGCTGGTTTTATAATAATAGGAATCCTTTACTATTTCTCCATTAAGTTTACTGTTCACTCTGGGTCTGTAAAAGATATTCTTTCTCTTGTTTAAGAAGTACAAGGCTCTTCCTGGTTTGTTATAAGATTATAAGCACCAGGATTTATTTATTTATTTATTTATTTATTTAGCGTACTATGGGGGTACTTGTGTTAAGGTTACACATATTGCCCATGCCCCCTCCCCACTCGAGTAAGAGCTTCAAACGTGTCCATCCCCCAAACGTCGCACATCTTACTCGTTTGGTTGTATATACCCATCCCCTGCTCCCCCCTCCCGACACCTGATAATTGTTACTCTTATATGTCCACTTAGGTGTTGATCCGTTAATACCAATTTGCTGGTGAGTACATGTGGTGCTTGTTTTTCCATTCTTGAGATACTTCACTTAGAATGGGTTCCAGCTCTATCCAGGATAATACAAGAGAGCACCAGGATTTAGATACTGAGCAGGGTTTCTCTCTTTTGTTTAATCAATATGATTTGTTAATTAATTCCTGGGATAAACACACTACCCAGTCATAATCAATTATTCTTTTTTTCCCTTTAAAAGAGCATCAATTATTCTTTAATGCTATTAAATTTAACATTCTAATTATTTTATTTAAGATTTCCACATCCTCATTCCTAACTAACATTAGTCTATAGTTTGGGTTCTTATTATTTGTAGTGCGTGCTTTGTTAAGTTTCTAATGTCTAGGTGAAGCTAGCTTCCCATTTTAGCCTATGTTCTAGGTATCAATTAGCCCCTCTCAGACTAAATACACATTACCTATTTCAACTCCAACGTATAACAAAGTACCTATTATGGGCAAGGCATTATACAAGATAACATGAAAGCACAAATTTCTAGACTGCTGAGATTCTAAGTCAGTTAGTCTGGGATCAGGCCAGAGAAAGAATTAATTGAAAAAGTAGCATCTCAACTGGGATTTGTAGGAAGTACCTTGAAAAGAGCATGCCATGGGCATTTGGAGAGAAAAAATACCGCAAGTCAACGCATTGTGTCCAAGTGCAACGCATTGTGTCCGAGTGCAAGGCAATTAAGTAATCCACATACGCTATGTTTGGGCTGGAAGGCCAGCTATGAGGAATAAAGAGGGCACGGCGTCAGATCATGAAAGTTCCAAGTTGCCATGCTGAAGAGTCTGCCCAAGGTCAGAAAGAGAATAGGAAGGTGTAGGAGTCACAGAGTGATAATATTGTACTTTAAGAAGAAGAGTGGGTCAAGCGCGGTGGCTCACACCTGTAATCCTAGCACTCTGGGAGGCTGAAGCAGGCAGATTGCTCAAGGTCAGGAGTTCAAAACCAGCCTGAGCAAGAGCGAGACCCCATCTCTACTATAAATAGATATATTTTTTTGTTTTTTGAGACAGAGTCTCGCTTTGTTGCCCACGCTAGAGTGAGTGCCATGGCATCTGCCTAACTCACAGCAACCTCAAACTCCTAGGCTCAAGTAATCCTGCTGCCTCAGCCTCCCAAGTAGCTGGGACGACAGGCATGCGCCACCATGCCCGGCTAATTTTTTTCTATATATATTAGTTGGCCAATTAATTTCTTTCTATTTATAGTACAGACGCGGTCTCACTCTTGCTCAGGCTGATTTCGAACTCCTGACCTCGAGTGATCCGCCAGCCCCGGCCTCCCAGAGTGCTAGGATTACAAGCGTGAGCCACCGTGCCCGGCCAACAGAAAGTTATCAATTGGCCAACTAATATATACAGAAAAAATTAGCTGGGCATGGTGGTGCATGCCTGTAGTCCCAGCTACTCGGCAAACTGAGGCAGTAGGATCGCTTGAGCCCAGGAGTTTGAGGTTGCTGTGAGCGAGGCTGAGGCCACGGCACTCACTCTAGCCTGGGCAACAAAGTAAGACTCTGTCTCAAAAAAAAGAAAAAGAAGAAGAAGAGTGGAGAGCAAAGAAGCGTCTGCAAGGGTACAAGGAACACAGCAAAACAGCCGGAACAGCAGCAACACACAGGAAGCGTGTTGGGAAGACACCTTCTCTGACTGCTGACATTTATTGACATCGACAATTGATCATTTCAAGTTAAACCCTCAAGAAGGGTGAAAATAGGCCGGGCGCGGTGGCTCAAGCCTGTAATCCTAGCACTCTGGGAGGCCGAGGCGGGTGGATTGCTCGAGGTCAGGAGTTCGAAACCAGCCTGAGCAAGAGCAAGACCCCCGTCTCTACTATAAATAGAAACAAATTAATTGGCCAACTAATATATATATGTAAAATTAGCCGGGCATGGTGGCGCATGCCTGTAGTTCCAGCTACTCGGGAGGCTGAGGCAGGAGGATTGCTTGAGCCCAGGAGTTTGAGGTTGCTGTGAGCTAGGTTGACACCATGGCACTCACTCTAGCCTGGGCAACAAAGCGAGACTCTGTCTCAAAAAAAAAAAAAAAAAAAGAAGGGTGAAAATAAGTGGAGCATGGGATGTGTACGTGTGTGTGTCCCTTTGCTTGGCCTTCTTGATCTCATTTCCAACATTGATCTGACCTCCCACATCTAACAAGGTCCGCGTGAATTTCCTCTTGAATCAACACTGCCAGCATTTTGTCAGCCACAAAACTCTAACCCTCACTAGAGGCTGTGGGCCCCACCAGGGCAAAGAGTTTATCTGTTCATTGAAGAATTCCAAAGTCTAGATTGGGACCTGGCAAGTAAGATAGGACTCAATAGGTATTTGCTGAATGAATGATTCTTGACTATCCAGTCACTGAATCCTGGTGGCTTTGCTCTATCAGCCAGCTCTTCCACCGTGATGCCTGTGCCAGCCCAGCTCCTTAACTCCCAGACCAAGGATGCCCAACACTCACCCATGTGCCCTGCCTGGCGTCATTTCTCCCCTCTGATCGCCCAAGCCCCCTGGCCAGTTGAACCTTCAATAAGCACTGATTCTAGCCTGCAGGAATGAGCACGGGATTTGCAGGTGTCCCAGTTGTTGTACATTACCTTATTGGTTCCTTAGCGCCTTCAGGATTAATTTTGACACTGACATTCCTGCACTTCCACAAATCTGCACCAGTCTCCCTTACTTCCCTGAAATCCTACAGAAGCGACGTCGCTTCAGCCAAGCTACTCACTATTTTATGATGAAATCTTGGACATTCCAGCCTCACATATGCCTTCCCTCCTTTCTACGAGGTGTCGAAGGCTTTGACAATGTTCCCTTCTTACTCCAACTCACAGTAGTTTTTACTGATTCTGAATTCTTAAGTAACTCTAGTCTATCTGCACTGCCCAAAACTATGGCTACTAGACACGTGTGGCTATGGACATTTAAAATAATTAAAATTAGGCCAGGCTCGGTGGTTCACACCTGTACTCCTAGCATTCTGGGAGGCCGAAGTGGGAGGATCACTAAAGATCAGCAGTTGGAAACCAGCCTAAGCATGAACGAGACCCCGTCTCTACTAAAAATAGAAAGAAATTAATTGGCCAACTAAAAATATATAGAAAAAATTAACCAGGCGTGGTGGTGCATGCCTGTAGTCCCAGCTACTTGGAAGACTGAGGCAGGAGGATCGCTTGAGCCCAGGAGTTTGAGGTTGCTGTGAGCTAGGCTGAAGCCACGGCACTCTAGCCAGGGATCAGAGTGAGACTCTGTCTCAAAAATAAATAAATATTTACCTGAGCAACATAGTTAACTCCTAAAAAAATAAATAAATAAATAAATAAATAAACAAAAATAAAATGAAATAAAATGGTTAAAATTAAATAAAATTAAAGTTCAGTTCCTGAGCCATACTAACTTCATTTCAAGTGTTCCATAGCCCTATGTGGCTAGTGGCTGCCACAGAAATAGGATATTCCATCATGGCAGAAAGTTCTGGTTGGCAGTACTGGTAGCATTAATGAGGGAGTACCCACATACTGCCCATACATCTGGTTAGTGGTTTCACCAATCTATGTCTTGAATCCCCAATTAAGCTGCAAGTGGAGTTGTTGTGGCAGTAGCTCTTTTGTAACGCATTGCATTTAGAAATACACCTAAGTGGACAAGCCCCAAACACACAGTGACATTTTTTTCTTTTTAGTAATCTCTTTCCGCTAGCATTCATTATTTCTATTGCAAAAAAATCTTTCAAGTGGTTGAAATATCTATTCCTAAGGCAATTCCCATCGAGCTCAAGGTACAATAGCTTTAAAATACATTAGATTTGAAGGACTCATTTAGTCACTCCTTTATTGTTAACATTATGAACTGCCCTTGTGATTCACTAAAGGAGGCTCACCCCAAAGAGTCAATTTGGTTCAGGGGAGGAGTGGGAAGAAAAGATATCCTAGGCTCTTAGGCAGCAACCATCATGTCTGCAAGGAAATTTTTCCTTTTTTTTTTTTTTTTTTTTAGTTTTATCGGGATATAATTGACAAATAAAAATTGTATATATTCAAGGTGTACAACATGATGTTTTTTATTTTCTTTGAGACAGGGTCTTATTCTGTTGCCCTAGGTAGAGTGCAGTCACCAATGGTGTTATTATAACTTACAGCAACCTCAAACTCCTGGGATCAAGCAATCCTCTTGCTTCAGCCTCCCAAATAGCAGATGTGGGCCACCACACCTGGCTAAGTTTTCTATTTCTTGTAGAGACGGGTCTCACTCTTGCTCAGGCTGGTCTCAAACTCCTGAGCTTAAGTGATCCTCCCACCTCGGCCTCCTAGAATGCTAGGATTACAGGCGTGAGCCACTATGCCCAGCCAACATTATGTTTTGATATACATAAACATTATGAAATGATTGACACAATCAAACTAACATATCCATCACCTCACATAGTTATGTATGTGTGTGGTGGGAATATTTGAGATCTACTCTCAGCAAATTTCAAGTATTCAATAGTGTATTATTAGCTATAGTCATCACACTGTACACTAGGTCTCCAGAACTTATTCATCTTATAACTGCAAGTTTGTACCCTTTGACCAATACCTCTTCATTTCCCACCCAACCCCCAACCCCCAAGCCCTGGTAACCACCATTCTATCCTCTGCTTCTATGACTTTGATTGTTTTAGATTCCACATATGAGTGAGATCATACAGTATTTGTCTTTCTGTGCTTGGCTTATTTCACTAATAAAGTCCTCTAGGCTCATCCAAATTGTTGCAAATGGCAGGATTTCCATCTTTTTTGAAGCTGAATAATATTCCATTATGGGTGGATCTATTATACACACACACACACACACACACACGCCACATTTTATTCATCCATTCATCTGTCAATGAACACTTAGGTTGATTCTGTATATTAGTTGTTGTAAAATTACGCTGCAATGAACATGGGAGTGTAGATATATCTCTTGAACATATTAATTTCATGTCTTTCAGATATATACCCAGAAAGGGGATTGCTAGATCATATGTAGTTTTATTTTTAATTTTTTGAGGCATCTCCACACTGTTTTCCATATGGCTATACCAATTTCCATTCCCCTCAACAGTGTCGAAAGGTTCCCTTTCAGGAGAATTTTTCTTTGTCCGGGTAAAAACCAGTTATCTCAGCCAACAGCCTAATATCAACTTTAAACCTACCATCCCCACAGAGACAGTATCAATTGACTATTAGGATCCTAGACTGGTCCAAAAAAGGCTATTTCACCCATATTATAACTGTATTCTTTTTTTTTCTATATATTTTTAGTTGGCCAATCAATGTGTTTCTATTTTTAGTAGAGATGGGGTCTCACTCTTGCTCAGGCTGGTTTTGAACTCCTGACCTTGAGCAATCCGCCCGCCTCAGCCTCTAAGAGTGGTGTATTCTTGATAACTGCTTTTACGGGGAAAAAAGATTTTCAGCACAAACTAAAATCCAAATGATTTCTATTAAGATCTTTTCATTAGTTGATAGATGCTTCAACATTCTAAACGCAAATCAGTTTCCAAAGTAATCAAAGTTGCCTAAAAGGTTGCTCTAAGTGGGTTGTCTGGGTTTTTTTAAATACCTCTTAATTTACATTCCATATGAAGTTGTGGAAAAATAATAGAGATGAGGAAAATATTTCAAAGAGGGCTTCAACTAAAAGGAGGAAAATGTTATGCATTAATTATGCTTAATGTATAACACAAATTACCTTTCACCTGAATTGACTTCTAATTATACGTGACAGTTTCACAAATCTATAGCAGATGGAAAATTAATTTTAACTCTGAAAATCCATGGATCAGAAAGGAATAAATTAAGTCAAACCTATGATAAATAATGAAAATTGAGGCACGCTGAGGGAGCAGGATCACTTAAGCCCAGCAGTTTGAGGTTGCTATGAGCTAGGCTGACACCACGGCACTCACTCTAGCCTGGGCAACAGAGCGAGACTCTGTCTCAAAAAAAAAAAAAATGAAAATTGAAATAATATCAAAAACTAAAATCTCAAATATCCATTTGCCTCTTGTTAAAATGCTTTGAATTTCTCACTTTTCCTTACCAATACCAGTATCCAGTGTCCACGTGCTGATGTGTTTTGAATATGAATGTTTAGAACATGAATTCTGTTTTCAGGGTGTTATATCTTATGTAAATTCAGCTTTTTTTTTAAATTACCTTTTTCAATAAACATAAAAGGAATGATTAAAATTAAACACATTCACGTGTCTTTTCTATACATTAGATTGGGATGATTCTTTGTGTATATGCCTCAAAAGCCAAAAACATTCTAAGTATAAAGTCAACAATGCCATGAACTACCATAAACATAAAAGGAATGATTAAAGTTAAACACATTCACATGTCTTGTCTATACATTAGATTGGTATGATTCTTTGTGTATATGCCTCAAAAGCCAAAAACATTCTAAGTATAAAGTCCACAATGCCATGAACTACCCTCCTGATGAACTTGAGCATTCTGAACCTAAATTCAAGGTCAAGGATGTGAGAAGCAGCCATGTGGTTGGTATAGAATTAGAATATAAGTCAGCTACAGCTGTGTTCCTGGTAAGCATCATCTAGGAGCCAGCTGAGACTACTCTGAAGCAGAGTTGCTGTAGAATCATACATATTCTGCAAAGTCCCACAGCCTTCTATTTTACCTTGTGGATTAAGCAAAGAAATGGCACAATAAAATAAATTTTACACATTCTCTCCTGGGTACTCTGAGACTCAGAAAAAGTCTACCTTAATTTAACCCTTGGAGAAAAATCTCTTTCTCCTTTTATGTGTCTAAGAGACACGTCCCCTTAGATCTGTTCTGGATGCCAGTGTCTCTATTGATTAATCCTGCATGCCAAAGGACAATCACAGTGGCCCAAGAAAAGATTTTCATGGCAAATATACCCTAAAGGAGACTGCTGGTTTCCCAATTGTTTACTTTTTTGGCTGGAAAGGACAGGAATAACCATTTCTCACTAAATAATTATTATTTGCTCAAGTTTCAGTGACTCCCCTGGCTTCATGCTTGCTGCCTATGATTCGATCAACTTAGTCTTTTTTTCTTTGAGAAGACTTCTCACCATCAAGACAAATGCTGCCTCTTAAGGCTATTTTTCTCTAACAAACTGAGTGCAGGCCATAAAGATCTTCAATAGCAATTAGGTTTTAGTGTTCTCATCTCACTTATGTACATAGGAGACATCAAAATGTAAAATGCACATATACTCTGACTTAACAATTCCCCTCCTATCTAGGAATTTATTCCAGATGTGTTCATGAATGGGTGCAAGGACACATGTATACCAATACTAATGTGCAGCATGATTTAAAGTGGCAAAATAATGCGTACAACCTATATACGAGACTGGTAAAATAAAAAATGATGTAACCATATAGCACACAGCAGGACAAGCATATAGATGCTATCCCTGCATGTTGATATGGAATGATCAGTACAAAAAGCAAGATGGGAACAGCATCTCAAGTATGCTACCATATGTATTTTTTAAAAAGGAAATATATATCTATACATATGTGTGGGTAGGTGGGTATACACACAAACATACACACACACTCACAATCGCTGAATGAACAACAAAAGAAATAGATAACACATTGGGAGGCAGAGGACAGAGGATATCTTGAGGCCAGGAGTTCGAGACCAGCCTGAACAACATAGCAAGACCCTGTCTCTACAAAAAATTAAAAAATTTGCTGGATCTGGTGGCATATACCTGTAGTCCTAGCTACTCAGGAGGCTGAGGTGGGAGGATGACTTGAGCCCAGGAGTTCAGACTGTAGTGTGCTATGATGGTGTCTGTGAACAGGCATTGCACTTCTAGCCTGGGCAACAGAGCAAGACCCCATCAAAAGGAAGGAAGGAAGGGAAGGAAGAAGAAAAGTAGGAATAAATGGATAGATCAAGGTAGTTGCTTCTGGGGAAGGGAACTGATATGAGGTGGGAACATAGGAGAGGAAATTCTGTACCTTTTCTGCAGGGCTTAACTTTCCACCCTGTGAATACAGTTTTTTAAATGCATGCATGCATGCATGTGCGTGCACATACACACACGTGTACACACACACACACACACACACACACAAAGAACAGTTATCAAAGAATTAACCTTGCCAAGGCTATCTAACAGTGGCACCTACTGGTAAAATCACTTCCCAGCCCATGTTATATCTTAGAAAAGAAAACTCATAGTTTTCCTGGCACAGCCATTTCAGCTATTAGTGAGGAAATATGTTTATATTAAAGGCTCATAAGGAACTCCTCATTGGTATTAGGCCCTCTGAGCATAAGACTTAAAAGTACCATCTGGCTGGTAAGTTATGGTTCATTATGATTTGAATTGCAAGCTATAAAAAAGAGTGAAGAATATTTCTACATCCTTCCATGCGGTGATCTCCAGCATATAGCATTAAGTTAAAAAAAAAAAAAAAAGCAAGGCAGGAAAACATGTGCAGAGTATACTACAATTTATCTAAGAAGAGGAAGGAGTTAAAAATGGACCTACAGGTTTACTTATATTTAAAAAATGGAAAGATAACCCAAGGAAGGAAAAAAAAAAAAAGAATGAATGGTTACCATAAAAAAAGAGAAGGAATAGAACTAGATTTCTCTAAATCAGTGATTCTCAACCCTGCCCCCAGGGAACATTTGGCGATATCTGGAGGTAGTTTTAGTGTCACAATTAGGGGAGATGCTACTGACATCTAATGGGTAGAGGTCAGAGATGCCACCAAACAGCCTACAATACATAGGACAGCCCGCACATACAAGTATCACCTGGCCAAAAATGTCAATAGTGCCAATCATATACCTGATAAGGAGCTTGTATCTAGAATATATAAAGAACTCTTACAATGCCATAATAAAAATACAAATAATCCACTTTACAAATAGGCAAAGGATGTGAATAGACATTTCACCAAAGAAGATATACAAGTGGCTTATAAGCACATGACAAGTTGCTCAACATCCTTACTCATCAGGGAAACACAAATCAAAACCACAATGAGATACCACTACATACCCACTAGGATGTCTATAATCAAAGACAGACAATAACAAATGTTCACAAGGAATTAGGAGCCTCCCGTATTGCTAGTGGGAAAGTAAAATGTTGCAGCCACTTTGGAAAACCGTCTGGCAGTTCCTCAAAGGGTTAAACATAGATTTACCATATGATCCAGCAATTCCACTCCTAGGTAAAATGAAAACATACATCCACGCTAAAACCTACACATGAAGGTTCATAGAGGCATTATTCATAATAGCCAAAAAGTAGAAACAACCCAAATGTCCACCAATGGGTGAATGGATAAATAAAATGTGGTATACCCATACAATGGAATATTAATCAGCAATAAAAAGAAACAAAGTACCAATGAAAGCTACAACATACACAGACCTTGAAAACATTATGCTAAGTAAAAGAAACCAGTCACAAAAAGCTATATGTTATATGATTCCATTGATATGAAATGACTAGAATAGGCAAATCTATAAAGACAGAAAGTAGATTAATAGTCACCTACGGCTAAAGTGATAGGAAACTTGGGAGTTTCAGCTAAGGGGTGTGGGGATTCTTTTTGGAATAATAAAAATGGTCAGAAATTGATTGTGGCAATGGTTGCAAAGGTGTGTGAATGTGCTAAAAGCCATTGGATTATACACTTTAAATGGCTATATTTTGTGGTATGTGAATTATATCTCAAAAAAAAAGCTGTTTAAAAAATCAGTCACAATTGTGAGGTGCATGCCCTATTAGAGGTGGGGGCCTCGTAACCTAGTTGTTGGGGTTTCTTTTCTTATTAAATTTTTCACTGGTTTTATTGCAATTCCAGAGAGATAGAGATTTGGGGCAAGGGGACACCTCAGGCTACATCTGAAAAAACTAGTTCAGATTGTCCAAACATAAAACCCAGAGCATGGGAGGAATCAGGATGTCATGGGATGAATTAGCAAAGCAGGTGGCAGAGTACAATGGCCCTCGGGACCCAGCCAAGAATCCCGGACTGAATATTCGAAGGGAAAAGGGATGGGTGGGAGATGCAGGCTGGCAGCACAGTGATGGACACTTTTGTTCTAGAAAGATAGATGACCACCAATGTGGAAAATAAGCAGACTGGGGACGAGTCTAGAGACAGGACAGCTCATGTATTTATACTACAAGTTATAAGTTGTTGTCACAGCCAATTTAATCCTTTCCTAAACATTAAGCTTGAAAACTGCAGCAAAGAGAAACCGGTACGGGATTGTATCTGTCTTCAAGGCACAAGTGACAAGAAGGACTATTGAGAACAAAGCAGTTTGACATAAAAGTAACAATCATAATAATAAAGTCATATATAACTTAAAATGTTCTAATGTAGTAAAGAAAAAATCATAATAATAGCCCCGTATGAGTTTAGGCAAGGACCAGGAACCAAATGACAATGACTGGACCTAGAAAGATAAACAAGCCACTTACCACAGGAACTGGGGTGTTTGGCTCAAATTCTGTGGAATGAGCATCTGAAGATTTAAAAAACAGGTCAGTAATTCACCAATATTGCTGAATAATATTTGAAGTGATAAAAAATAATTTTTTTAAATAAATGGTTATTAGCAAACCTCCAACTTACCTTTCAAGTTAAGGCAATTTCTGGCAAACTCTATCACTGCTAGTTGCATCCCAAGGCAAACTCCTATTTTCAAAAGCACATACACAAAGCAAATGAACAAATTGTATATTTATTCAGATTTTCTGTTCATTTGTTCCCTGCCTGTCCCCTCCACCTAGAAAGCAGATTGTGAGAGACCAAGACCCTGCCTGGTTTGCTCCCTCCTATCCCCTCAGAAGGTCCCTAGCAGACAGCAGGACAGAAACTCAAACTACCAAGAAGCCACCTAAGGCCTGGAGTTGACTAAGAAGAAACTTGAGGTCAGAAAAGGCAGAAAAAGGCCGGGCGTGGTGGCTCATGCCTGTAATCCTAGCACTCTGGGAGGCCAAGGCACGTGGATCGCTCAAGGTCAGGAGTTCAAAACCAGCCTAAGCAAGACCAAGACCCCCTCTCTACTAAAAATAGAAAGAAATTAATTGGCCGACTACAAATACATATAGAAAAAATTAGCCTGGCATGGTGGTGCATGCCTGCAGTCCCAGCTACTCGGGCCCAACTACTCGGGAGGCTAAGGAAGGAGGATCACTTGAGCCCAGGAGTTTTGTTTTGTTTTGTTTTGTTTTTTTGAGACAGAGTCTCGCTTTGTTGCCCAGGCTAGAGTGAGTGCCATTGCATCAGCCTAGCTCACAGCAACCTCAAACTCCTGGTCTCAAGCAATCCTCCTGCCTCAGCCTCCCAAGTAGCTGGGACTACAGGCATGCGCCACCATTCCGGGCTAATTTTTTCTATCTGTATTAGTTGGCCAATTAATTTCTCTCTATTTATAGTAGAGATGGGATATTGCTCTTGTTCAGGCTGGTTTCGAACTCCTGACCTCAAGCAATCTGCCCGCCTCGGCTTCCCACAGTGCTAGGATTACAGGCGTGAGCCACTGCACGCAGCCGAGCCCAGGAGTTTGAGGTTGTTGTGAGCCAGGCTGACGCCACTGCACTCTAGCCCAGGCAACAGAGTGAGACTGTCTCAAAAAAAAAAAAAAAAAAAGAAAAAGAAAAAAAAAGTCCCATTTCATCTGGCTTCACTGGTACAAGGGCCATGTTTTGCAATTTGAACAAAAGCATTAAAAAGGCCCAACCCTGCCAAATCTTAATGGAGCTGTTCCTGTGAACCTGGATGGTCTTTCTGCATTCTCTTTTCCAGAATGAGCACATGAGGTGCAACTAACTTAAACAGGTTTTCTTATCGGAAAGACCATTGTGGAATTCCATTGAATGGCTCTCTGCTTGAAGTGGTGAGGGCACGGGTTGGGGCGGGAACCTAAGAAGGCAAGAGCAAGTACAGCAGAGACTTCCCCCAGCCCCTGCCACCCTGCCAGGGCAATGGCAAACATTTCTTGTGAAGGGTCAGATAGTAAAGATTCTAGGCTTTGCAGGCCATAGCCATTGCCCTACCAAAGCAGCCACAGACAGTATGCAAATAAATTGGTGTGGCTGTGTTCCAATAAAACTTTATTTATAAAAACAGACAGCCAGCTTGATCTGGCCCTTGGAATATATAGTTTGCTGACCCTGTAGCAGACTATTTGGACCCTGAATTTTCAAACCTGAGTTCACACCTTCACAATAACAAATCTTCAGTATTACCCCTAGTAGGTTTCACAATCTATTAATAATAGGATCAATAAACATGAGTTTTACCCAGAAAAGGAATCTTCTTTGCCCTTGCCCAAGAAATCGCCTGGAGTTTTCCCAGTGTTCCTCTGATTCCAAAGCCTCCGGGCACAAGAATACCACTGAAATCAACACAAGATGAGGGTAAATTTGACTACCCATTATTTTTATTTTTAAAACTTGTGTTTTCAGCCTTTCATGCAATGCTTGGTGCAATCACTAGTGAATATGCTTGAGGTCTATTTTCAGAATCGATTACATGATTTCACATCCTGAACTTTCTTCCTGAATTCCTCCCAATGTTATGAAAAACTTGAGACAATTACTCACAGCTGACTTTGATATGTATTTTCTGATAAGTCTTTGTGGTGCCAGAGCATAGTAACTGGGAAACTCAATTCAATTAAGAATGCCACTGAGAGGAAAATCTGAATAAAAATAAGTGAAGGTTCTTTCAAAGCACTACTATAAAAATGTTAAGATCTCTCACATCATCACAAAAAGTGAAATGCATAAAATCAGCCTAAGATTTCAATTGCTAATTAAGCAGTGGCAAATGAAATTTCCTGGCTAGAAGACAATTTAGAGACCTTCTAGGCCAGGAGTCCTCAAACTACGGCCCATGGGCCACATGCCGCTCACCTAGAACATTTATCTGGCCCGCCGGGTGTTTTTGCCACCGCTGCCTGTCCTGCTTAGCAGCCGACTCGTCCTGGGCCCACAGTGCGCACTCTCCAACGGTCTCAGGGACAGTGAACTGCCCCCATGTTTAAAACGTTTGAGGACCCCTGTCTAGGTAAACACTCTCAGATGAAACCAGGAGAGTAATGCTAAATTCACGACACAATGCTGCCCCCAAGAGTTCTGTTGATTACTTACAAAATAAAACCTGGAACCAAAACATGTGAAAGAGAAAATATACTCAAGACAGGTTATCATTCTTGTACTTTAACTTTTCTTATGTAAGATCTCTGTATCTTTCAGTAGAATCAACACACTTTCCCTACAATACAATACTCCCATTCTCCCCAAATAAAACCATTTCCACTGCACATCCCACCGACATTAACATGGCACGATTCAAAGCAATGCAACACAACCACCTGCAAAGACTGTAACTACTCTCAACTTCCTTTCAAAATGCATGGAAATTAGTAAATAGGATAAAATGAATCATTATGGGAAAAGCACAATGGCATTGTCCTAACTGGTGTGCATGGTCCCTGGTACTCACTCAGCTTTGCATAGCTTCTGCCAAGCTACGTGGAATTTCACAGGGTCCTCGGTTTCAGTGATCTGCTCCAGATCGATGGAGTCTATGTACTAAAAAACAACCAACAGATAAAAAAAAAAAAATTAAGAAAAACAAACACTGAAAAGTACTAGCACAATGTAACTGTGACACAAATACTCATTCATTACTTATTATGCAAACACTGTACTAGGCACTGGGGATAGAAAAACACGATCTCTGTCTTGTGGCTATTGTAATCTTTCAGGAAGATTATGAAACCAATGAACAGGCGTCCACACTGTACTGTGACAATGGCTGTGATGGCAAAGGTGGGAATGCTGTGGAAATAACTAGGAGCCACATCTCATCGAGAACTGGACACTGGAGGAAAGAAGGGAAAGAGTGAGGTCAGGGAGGAGTTCTGGGGAGGTGACATCCAAAAAGCTGAGCCACTAGGATGAGTAGAGGCAGGATAAGCACAGAGGTGCGTGTTGGAAGGTCCCAGGGAACATGCGTGGGAGATGAGGAGAGGTGGGGAAAAGGTCATGAAATCTCAGGCAAAGAGATTTAAGGGGAACCAGTCCTATGAAATCTAAGAGGAAAGGCAGAGCAAGTAGTGGCCACTCTGGGACCCTCAAAACAGGCTCCACTCAGTGAAAGGAAGAGACTTGATTGGTTGGGAGGAAAGGGGTGAGGCTGAGAAGCCATGACACCAAGTTTACACTTAAAGCCCCTTGCAATGCACTGAATGTTTGTGTCGCCCCAAAATTCATATGCTGAAATCCTAACTCCCAAGGGGATGATGATATTAGAAAGTGGGGTTGGCCAGGCACGGTGGCTCACGCCTGTAATCCTAGCACTCTGGGAGGCTGAGGCGGGCGGATTGCTCGAGGTCAGGAGTTCAAAACCAGCCTGAGCAAGAGTGAGACCCATGCATGTGTCTGCTCAGTGTAAAAAAAAAAAAAAAAAAAAAGAGTGAGACCCCAACTCTACTATAAATAGAAAGAAATTAATTGGCCAACTAATATATATACAAAAAATTAGCTGGACATGGTGGCGCATGCCTGTAGTCCCAGCTACTTGGGAGGCTGAGGCAGAAGGATCGCTTGAGCCCAGGAGTTTGAGGTTGCTGTGAGCTAGGCTGATGCCACGGCACTCACTCTAGCCTGGGCAACAAAGCGAGACTCTGTCTCAAAAAAAACAAAAAAAAGAAAGAAAAAGAAAGTGGGGTTATTGGGAGGTGATTAGGTCAAGAGGGCAGAACCCCCATGAATACAGTCAGTGTCCTTATAAAAGAGACCACAGAGACCTCCCTTGCAGCTTCTGCCACACAAGGATAGAATCAGAAGCTGGCCATCTGCAACCCAGAAGAAGGAAGGCCTTTGCTAGAATGGACCCTGACCTTGGACTTCCAGGTTCCAGAACTGGGAGAGAGAAATGTCTGCTGTTTGTAAGCCACCCGGCCTATGGTACTTCGTTGTAGCAGCATGAACGGACTGTAGCACCACTGAAAGGTCTTAAGTAAAGGGATGACAGGAACAGAGAGAGCTGAGTGGTTTTAGAAAGATCACTCTGGTACAATTTGGAAAATAGAAGGAAGACTGGCAGCTGGAAAGCAGCCAAGAAGCTGCTGCAGCCATTCAGACAAGATAAACAGAGACACCCTGTCCTTAACAGGAATATGACAAGGTCATGATTCCAACAGTCCTCAGTAGAAGCTAATGTCACTGAGATAAAGCATCATATACACCAATTCCATTGTACCTAAAAATCTCTATGCAGCTAGATTCTTTCAGTATTTCTTTAATGAAAATGACTATCTGAATATATCTTAGGACACAAAATTTTAGAACCTTTATAAAATTTGCATCATGGCCATTTTTCTAACTTCATTTTCTTTTTTCTATACGAGGGTCGGGGCCGTGGAGGAGTGGGAGGAACAGGAAGTGAACTGTTCCTTGGAAAGCCATAAATAAAAGAGAGAAAGAGGCTAAAAAGGGGAGAGAGAACAGTCAGCTAGGACTTAAGCTAGTGTCGAAAAGGAAGTCACTAAATTTCTTCAACATCTAAATGGATCTTTTTCCTGATCATACAAAGGTTTTGCCATTTGAATCAAAAGGATAAGGCTTGCTTAAACCACGATATATGCGTATCAAATATCATTAAATAAAAATTTGGATATGCACAGCCTAATTTCAGAAATGTGCCTTAAACCTAACACAACAGGCCTCACTGCTGTCCTCAGAAAGGCTTGCTACAAGGCTGGTCCTTGGTTGGCATCTGGAAACTTGGATTTGGGGAGGGGTCCCACCACTCCAAGAACTGGTAAAAGTGGCTCATTATGTCTAAAGTGTTTGTACAAACACCATGATTTACACTGAGCATGTGCTTTCTTGTTGGGAATCTGGAACTTTGGTACATGTTAAGCAGAGGGTGCCTAAGCGACTAGCCCCCCCATAAAAGCCCTAAGCACTGAGTCTCTAATAAGCTTCCCTGGTAGACGGCACTGCACATATATTATCACAACTCACTGGGGAATTAAGCTCAATTTATGAGGCTCCACTGGGCAAGGGCTCTTGAAAGCTTGCACCCGGTTTCTCCCAGATTTCGCCCTGTGCAACTTATCACTTTACTGATTTTGCTTTGTATCCTTTGGCTATAATAAATCTTAGCCCTAAATATGACAACGTGTGAGTCATTCTGGTAAATCATAGAAACTAGGGGTGATCAAAGGAACCCTTCAACACAACCCGCCTCTCTGGAACACGAGATATTGGAGTAAACGACTGAAGCAGCCAGAAGACTAGGCTAGGACTCACCATCAGCTTCAACTTGTGGTTGATGGCCAAGGCTGAGTGCTCCAGGGCTTTGAACACGGAAGCATAGCAGTCCCTGAGCTTGGTGTATTTCCCAACCAGGGCTATGGAGCATGTTTTCTGTAACCTTTCATATCTGGGAAGGAAGACAAGCTCAAAGGTTATATGCATGTAACAGAACTTCACCGACATAACAGTGGCAACCACCACTCTTATTCCAAGGCACTTTTTTTTTTTTTTTTTTTTTTTTGAGACAGAGTCTCACTTTGTTGCCCAGGCTAGAGTGAGTGCCGTGGCGTCAGCCTAGCTCACAGCAACCTCAAACTCCTGGGCTCGAGTGATCCTTCTGCCTCAGCCTCCCTAGTAGCTGGGACTACAGGCATGCGCCACCATGCCCGGCTAATTTTTTATATATATATCAGTTGGCCAATTAATTTCTTTGTATTTATAGTAGAGACGGGGTCTCACTCTTGCTCAGGCTGGTTTTGAACTCCTGACCTTGAGCAATCCGCCCGCCTCGGCCTCCCAAGAGCTAGGATTACAGGCGTGAGCCACAGCGCCCGGCCAAGGCACTTTTTTTTTTGAGACAGAGTCTCACTCTGTTGCCCAGGCTAGAGTGCCCTGGCGTCAGCCTAGCTCACAGCAACCTCAAATTCCTGGGCTCAAGCAATCCTCCTGCCTCAGCTTCCCGAGTAGCTGGGACTACAGACACACACCACCGTGCCTGGCTAATTTTTTCTGTTTTTAGTTGTTTGGCTAATTTCTTTCTATTTTTAGTAGACACGGGGTCTTGCTCTTGCTCAGGGTGGTTTTGAACTCCTGACCTTGAGCGCTCCTTCCGCCTCCTCCGCCTCCCAGAGTGCTAGGATTGCAGGTGTGAGCCACAGCGCCCGGCCCAAGGCACTTTTTAAAACCTTGGGAGCAGACATGCCTTACACTTGATGTACTTGACTGAACCACCCCCCTCTCAAAGAACCAAAATCTGTTTTCCAAACAGATTTCAAAATCATAAGAAATTCCAATGTTGGCTTACATAAGCAGATATAAATCTGAGAAAGTAAATGAGAGAAAAAGTTAAAAGCATTAACAATAAAAAATTCAAAAGCCATCTCCATTTCATAAACATGAGCTGTTCTTAAATTATTATAATAGTTTATAAGGTGACATTGTGTAAGAAAAATGCATTCTGCTTGTCAATAGGAAACATTCCAATATTAACTTTGTAAGGTGACATTGTATAAGAAAATGCATTCAAAGTGTCTGCATTTAAAATTGTTACATTCCCAGCTGGCCCACAAAAGTCTGGTTATTCACGGCAAGCCTGAAGAATGGTGCTAAGAGAACGATTTAAAATATTACAAGCCATTTAGATCATTTTTATGAGAAAAATTCCATTCTACAGAAGACACTCAATCACATTTTACCATTAGAGTACAATCTTTAGTGTTGCTTTTGTCAGGAAATCTGCCCAAAGAACATGAAATATATCTGATCTGGTATTAAGTATGTGGAAATGTCATCTTGGGGCTAAAGATGTTTTAGGGCCTTGAAGCAAACCCTTCCCCAAACACCTTAGAAAAATGTTACCGTGATGAGGAATCTCCCTGTTTCGTATCAACATCTGCAAAGAGTGCAAGAGAAATGGGATCTCAAAACAGGCTGCGCGCAGAAAGACGCGCAAGCAGCTAAGAAGTCAAAAGTGACAGGAAAGGTGACTTTCTAGGAAGGTGACTAAAGAACCCGAGAGGAGGCTGTTCATCCCTATTACTTCATTTTATGTTGCTCTGGAGATACTGCAGCTGCCTGTGCCTCATACCACCCCCCATTAAGGATGTAGGGAACAGAAAGCAAGCTGATAGCAAGCCGAGTATCAGAGATGACGTCAGAGGCAGGCAGTCCCCGTCACACTTGAGCACAGTCAAGGAAGAAGCAGCTAGATGGAGTCGATACTATAGCTCACTCAAGTCCCATCTCCCCAGGTGTGGATAGGACAGGTGAGTCCACTGGGTCCCATGTCCCAGGGAGGCGGGGCGCTTGCCGGAAGGTGCCCTGGGCCCACTCTCTTACTCTTGTGAAGCCTCAGGCTAAGTGCTTTCTTTTAGCTCATGTATATTGCTTGTTTTTAGGAAGCTGGGTTGAGTGGGCTGATCGCAATAAATTTTGGGATGAAACAAAAGGGCAAGCACATGGGCACAAGAGGCCAACCAATCAATGTAAAGGGCAAGCGTGTGGACAGGTTATGCACCTAGGGTATAAAGGGCTCCGTTCTACAGTGCCAGGGTCTTTGTCCCAATAGAGGCCGCCGTATTGGTGCCCTGGGACTTAGACCCTAGCTCGAGCTAGTCAATAAAACTCCTTTTGATGATTTCAGCCTCAGTGACTCTGTCTCTTTGTTCTGTGGTCCTACGGTTTCCTGCTCTAACACTCTCTTTCCCTCTTGGACCCACAGGTGTCTCTCTTATGTGCCCCATCGGCCAGTGGCCCTCAGCTTAGTGTGTGAGGGAAGCTTCAGACACCACTGGGAGCTGCTTGAGGACAAGGAGGGGAGTCGGCTTTGCAGGCCCATCCCCCACAGGCAGAGGTGAAGGGGAGCCTGTCTCAACCTTGACCTCAGGTCCCAAGCAAGCTCCCCAACCTCATGTTCACCAGAGCCCCTGGCCTCTGAGCAGCACTGGCCCTCCATGATGAAGGCTGCTCTTCTGAACTCTGTTTGCCTCCCTCCATCTCTCTACAGGCTGTACTGAGGTGACAGCAGCAAGAGAACGCACACTGCACACTGCCATTACCAATTAACTGCCATTACTGCCAACATGACGCAGAGGGACCAATGTACAATACCTCCTATGCTTGAGGACTATAGTGAGCTGAATGACAGTCTCCCTAAAAAAATTCATCCCCCCAAACCTGTGAATATGATTTTGTTTGGAAAAAGGGTCTTTGCAGGCCGGGTGTGGTGGCTCACACCTGTAACCCTAGCACTCTGTGATGCCAAGGCGGGTGGATCCCTCAAGGGCAGGAGTTCGAAACAAGCCTGAGCAAGAGTGAGACCCCATCTCTACTATAAATAGAAATAAATTAATTGTCCAACTGAAAATATATACAGAAAAAACTAGCCGGACATGGTGGTGCATGCCTGTTGTCCCAGCTACTCGGGAGGCCCAGGCAGGAGGATCACTTGAGCCCAGGAATTTGAGGTTGCTGTGAGCTAGACTGACGCGATGGCACTCTAGCCTGGGCAACAGAGTGAGATTCTGTCTCAAAATTAATAATAATAAAAAAAAAAGAGTCCTTGCAGATGAAATTAAGGCTCTCCAGGTGAGATCATCCTGGATTAGGGCAATCCCTAAATCCAATGATAAGCATCCTCACAAAAGAAGAGAAGAGACAAGGCCGGGCGCTGTGGCTCACGCCTGTAATCCTAGCTCTTGGGAGGCCGAGGCGGGCGGATTGCTCGAGGTCAGGAGTTCAAAACCAGCCTGAGCAAGAGCGAGACCCCGTCTCTACTATAAACAGAAAGAAATTAATTGGCCAACTGATATATATATATAAAAAAAAAAAAATTAGCCGGGCATAGTGGCGCATGCCTGTAGTCCCAGCTACCCGGGAGGCTGAGGCAGAAGGATCACTCGAGCCCAGGAGTTTGAGGTTGCTGTGAGCTAGGCTGACGCCACGGCACTCACTCTAGCCTGGGCAACAAAGTGAGACTCTGTCTCAAAAAAAAAAAAGAAGAGAAGAGACAGAGACAGGAGGGAGAAGGTGACATGAAGACAGAGGCAGAGATTGGAGTGATACGGCCACAAACCAAGCAATGCCAAGCGTTGCCACCAGCCACCAGAACCTAGGAGAGAGGCGTGGGACAAATTATTCAGAGGCAATTCCTGTGGATGCCTTGATTTTGGGCTTCCAACCTCCAGGACTGTTAGAAAAGACATTTGTGTTGTTTTAAGCCACCCAGTTTGTGGTCATCTCTCACAACAACCACAGGAAACAAATATAAAGGCAACACATTTGGCTTTACAAAGCATACAGTATAATTTATAGCTATTCCCAAGAAAAAGAGTTAAAATATTAAAATTTCTAGTGCTTAAAGAGGATCAGCCCCAAACTACTCAGAAAGTTCCTACAAAATGAGTGATTTCATAAGCATATCATGGAGGGCAGGGGATTAATTATATCATCACGCATTAGAGAATCTAACTTTAGAAACTGCACTTTATTCCCAATTCAATTTTTCCCAGAAAGGCTGAAGCATTTTTTAAAAACTTTAAGTGAAGCTGGGTGTGGTGATTCACGCCTTTAATCCCAGCACTCTGGGAGGCTGAGGTGGGAGGACCTCTGAAGGTCAGGAGTTCGAGACCAGCCTGAGCAATAGTGAGACCTTGTCTCTACTAAAAAAATAGAAAGAAATTAGCTGGACAACTAAAAAATATATAGAAAAAATTAGCCGGGCATGGTGGTGCATGCCTGTAGTCCCGGCTACTTGGGAGGCTGAGGCAGGAGGATCGCTTGAGCCCAGGAGTTTGAGGTTGCTGTGAGCTAGGCTGATGCCACGGCACTCTAGCCCAAGTGACAGAGTGAGACTCTGTCTCAAAAAAAACCTTTAAGTGAAAGAGCACAATAACTTCAATTTGATTACTCATCTACCAAGGTCAGTGGTTTTGTCACCATCAAATATGACTTTAATTATTGTGACCAACATCACCAACCAATGCTTAGTGCCTAACTCCATGTTAAATCTTTACATGTTTTCTCTCATAACTGCCGCTAGGTGGGCACTGGTATCCCACATTATATATGGACAGGAGAATAAGCCCAGAGAGGTTAAGTAATCCATCCAGATTCACACAGCTAGTAAGAGGGAGAGCCGGGATCTGAATCCAGAACCTACATATGTAACTGCTGCACCCACTGAGTCTGTCCTAAGCTGCACAAGAAGTTGGGCAGTCTAAGACCGTGCATCACACTTCAACTATGTTTAGTAAAAGAAAACTAGTGATGGGGGTTTCATTTCCATATGACTTCAAATTAGACAAAACTTGCTTAAATCCAGCCCAGTAGGCCGGGCGCGGTGGCTCAAGCCTGTAATCCTAGCTCTCTGGGAGGCCGAGGCGGGTGGATTGCTCGAGGTCGGGAGTTCGAAACCAGCCTGAGCAAGAGCGAGACCCCGTCTCTACTATAAATAGAAAGAAACTAATTGGCCAACTAATATATATACAAAAAAGCTGGGCATGGTGGCTCATGCCTGTAGTCCCAGCTACTTGGGAGGCTGAGACAGAAGGATTGCTTGAGCCCAGGAGTTTGAGGTTGCTGTGAGCTAGGCTGACGCCATGGCACTCACTCTAGCCTAGGCAACAAAGCGAGACTCTGTCTCAAAAAAATAAAAAATAAAAAAAAAATAAAAAAATAAATAAAAAATCCAGCCCAGTGCGGTGGCTCACACCTGTAATACTAGCACCCTGGGAGGCCGAGGCAGGAGGATGGACTGAGCTCAGGAATTCGAAACCAGCCTGAGCAAGAGTGAGACCCCTGTCTCTACTAAAAAAAAAAAAGAAAGAAATTAATTGGCCAACTAAAAATATATAGAAAAAATTAGCCAGGCATGGTGGCGCATGCCTGTAGTCCCAGCTATTTGGGAGGCTGAGGCAGGAGGATCACTTGAGCCCAGGAGTCTGAAGTTGCTATGATCTAGGCTGATGCCATGGCACTCTAGCCCATGAAAGAGTGAGACTCTGTCTCAAAAAAGAAAAAAAAACTTGCTTAAATCCATATGGCTGTCTTAAAACTAAAACCTATCAGGAGTTTTAATAAAGACACTGAATAGTTAATAACTGCAGAATGGAACAATGGCATGGCCAAAACTTCCCATTCAAAAAGGTTTTCTTGGCCGGGCGTGGTGGCTCACGCCTGTAATCCTAGCATTCTGGGAGTCCGAGGCGGGCAGATTGCTCGAGGTCAGGAGTTCAAAACCAGCCTGAGCAAGAGTGAGACCCCCGCCTCTACTATAAATAGAAAGAAATTAATTGGCCAACTAATATATATAGAAAAAAAATAAAATAAAAAAAGTCTGTGTCTCAAAAAAAAAAAAAAAGACAAAAAGGTTTTCTTCAGGAAATGTTAGCCAAATCTTAAAACAAAACAAAAAAAGAAGCCTGGAATATTTGAACTGTTCAAAATATTCAGAAACTATGAAATAAACTAAGAAATCAAAATCCTTCTAGATTTTAAAAAATTCCTTCCAGAATCTGAATTCCTTCAATACATTTGGCTTAAGCACAACAAAATCAAAGGCTCTAGAAATCTTCAAAGAATATAGTAAAACATCATAACAGTGTGCTACATCTTTAGACATATCCAGACCAAAAGGTACACACAACAGAATGCGAAAGATGACATGCCTACTCTTTAAAGTAGGTCTTAGTCCTACCCTCCAATCCAAGAATTCTTAAAAATTACTTAAGTAATTTCTTTTACATACCTGTCAGCCATATTTTTCCACTTGAAAAGCAAATTACTTGCAGAATCACCAATGGGCAGGTCCAATCTCTCTTTAAAATATTTAACAATGCCTTGTTCCTCCAAAAGCACAGGCACTCGGTATGTGGAAGAAACATCATGGATACATATGACCTATTCAATGATGAGAAAACACCATACTTAGATGAATCCACTCAAACATCTCAAACATGCCACAAGAATGAGATTGAAACTCAAGAGAGACTGGCAGTTCATTTACACTGATTAAAAAGAAAGAAAAAAACAAACAAGAAAACCCAGCAACCTAAACAAGAGTCAGAATTAACACATAGTTAGTATGATTTAATTACAAAACTCTTTGATTTCGTTATCCTACTCCTGGAAGCATGGATGCCATGGTATAATAATAAAAAAAATACATATATACCTGGTCTTTGTCCCTAGTTCCTGACAGACCTTCAAAAATCTTCAGCATTTCCTGAGTGCTAGCAGTGTCTTTGTTATGCAAATAGAGACTCCAGGTGGCCCCTATAGATAATTTCAGGATGCAGCTGGTCACCAAAAAAAAGCAGCCCAGTGATTAGAGGGCTGGAATGTTGAGCCATCAACCTGACTTCCGGGGAGGAAAGGGGGGACTGGAGATTGAGTTCAACCAAATGGCCAATAATTCGATCAATCATGCCTACATAATAAAACTCCAATAATACTGAAGACCAAGGCTCAGAGGAGCTTCCCAATTGGTGAATACATTAAGGTGCCTGGAGGGTGGTGCACCCTGACTCATAAAAAGCTCCCGTGCTGGGGACCCTCCTAGACCTTGCCCTTTGCACCTTTTGTAATAAGACAGTCATTGTAAATATAGCACTTCTCTAAGTTTTGTGTGTCCCTCTAGTGGACTATCAAACCCGAGGGGATTGTGGGAAGCCCCAAATTTGTAATCAGCAGGCAGAAGCAGGGATAGCTTAAGGACACTGGAAACTTGTGGCCCATGTCTGAAGAGGGGGGCAGTCTTGTAAGGGATTGAGCCCTTAAACCTGTGGAGTCTGAGGCTCACTGAGTAGTTACTGTTAGAATCCAATGACAAGACCCCTGCTAGTGACAGAGACTTGGTGTTGGAATATAGGTGTTTTATATGTCAATATCCAATACACAAGGCCCCAGGCACCATCTTCTAAGTCTGAGTCAAAGCAGAAGCAGTGAATACATACACCTTGTCTTCTCAATGTGCATATTCAGTTTGTTTGTTCATTCATTTGTTGTTGGGGCTGAAAGAGGCAACCTTGCAAAAATAACAAGAAAATATCTAATCCCACCATTTCCTCAGTAACAGTTAAAGATCAATCCTATGAGTTCTCTCACTAACAGGTACCCTGCAGGAGTCCTGTTTTGCACAATTTCTGAAAAGAGCTGAATAGATGGAAAAGACATGTAAATCTCTCTCTTTTGAAAATTGTTTTTTTGAGAATGCGCATTTTACAGCCTAAAGAGTTCCAGAGTAAGCAGCAGGAGAACAAGCTACAGCCTGGGCCATATCTGCAGGGCAGAGTCACATCTCCTGCAAAGGCAAGGAAACCAACTCTGGGACTTTGACATCCTGCAGCAGCTTTTGTTATCAACTGACAGCCATCCTACTGTTTTCCTCTTCCTCTCCCTTAAAATTAGCAAGCCACTTGGCCTGAATACTGGCACCCCCTTCTCTTTCTTTGGGATGCCAGCCATCATCTCCCCGCTCTCTTTCCCTCCCCCCTTTCACTCTCTCACTCTCTTTCTCTCCTCTAAGAAGACAAAATAAATTTTACTTTTATATATCCGAATCTCTGCATAAGAAATCTTTCTCTCTGCCAGGCGCGGTGGCTCACGCCTGTAATCCTAGCACTTTGGGAGGCCGAGGCGGGCGGATTGCTCAAGGTCAGGAGTTTGAAACCAGCCTGAGCGAGACCCCGTCTCTACCAAAAATAGAAATAAATTAATTGACCAACTAAAAATATATACAAAAAATTAGCCGGGCATGGTGGCGCATGCCTGTAGTCCCAGCTACTCGGGAGGCTGAGGCAGGAGGATCGCTTGAGCCCCGGAGATTGAGGTTGCTGTGAGCTAGGCTGACAGCCATGGCACTCACTCTAGCCTGGGCAACAAAGTGAGACTCTGTCTCAAAAAAAAAAGAAAAAAAAAGAAATCTTTCTCTCCATGCACCATGAGCACCTACCAGTCTTTCCACCCTAACACCTGCTACTGTAGTTGCTTTTGTCTGCAAACTCCTTCCTTTTGCTCCCTTCCTTTGGGTAAATTTACAAGCACAGATTGACCACAGTAAAATTAATTACACCTGCTGGAGGAGACATGCACCTTTGAATACCAGGAGGTGCCTGGCTGGGGTCGTTTTTCACACCTTCTCAAGTATTAATACATCCAAGGGGCTGCTGCTTGCAGCCATTGAAGGATCTTCCATATCCTAAGGAAATGCCAAAACATGTTCTGCCAACTCTACTCTGTTCAGTATCCCCAATTCCTAGCTATAAAATCAAGGGTTCCTGAGCTGTTTGAATATTGCCAACTTGATATTCAGACTACAGTGCCTCACTTATGCGTTCACCAATGCAATTCAAAGTGCAGAGATGTCACTGATAGGCGGGGACTCCATCCCAATTACCCATTAAAACTAAATCTCAGGCGGGCGCAGTGGCTCACACCTAGCACTCTGGGAGGCCGAGGTGAGGTCAGGAGTTCGAAACCAGCCTGAGCAAAAGCAAGACCCCGTCTCTAATATAAATAGAAAGAAATTAATTGGCCAACTAATGTATATAAAAAAAATTAGCCGGGCATAGTGGCGCATGCCTGTAGTCCCAGCTACTCAGGAGGCTGAGGCAGGAGGATCACTTGAGCCCAGGAGTTTGAGGTTGCTGTGAGCTAGGCTGACGCCACGGCACTCACTCTAGCCTGGACAACAAAGTAAGACTCTGCTCAAATAAATAAATAAATAAATAAATATAAACTAATGTGCAGACTGATAGGACAATGCATTCTTCAGAATCTATAGCTATATAGACTCTATATGGTCTAAAGTTTACACTGTATCTTCTGTTTCCAGAGCTCTCAGCAATCCAACTCAAAGAGCTTTATTTTCCTATTTCAGAAACATTGAGCAAGCCATATTTGCTAAATACACACACAAAGTACTATTTACCAATAGGAAGGGTACCAAAAACAACTGAACAAAAACAAAATGGGATGACAAAATACAAATACAAAAAAGTCCCTTTAAATCTGTCATCACATTTTTCATAATTTCAGACTTTCGCACTGACTCTGAAGCATCAGGCAGGGGGCTCTTCATCAGACTGCCTCCTGAGACCCAGAAATCCAATTTGATGGTTTTTGGACTTCAGAGAACCCAGAGCTAATTTGAAGAAAAGGTTTCCGCCAAATCTCACCCTTTTCCTGAGTGCTGTTTCTATGACTCTTTTTAAACTATAGCCAACTCTGATCCCTTGTACCCAAGTGCTTATTGGAAACAAGAGACAGAAATAAGACAAGGAAAGAAAAAAGAAAAGCTAGCTGTCAGAACCCCCAGGGGGAAAGTCCTGCAGAACAGAGGACCTGAGCCCGAATCATGGTACAGTTTCTATGACAATGAAGTGAACTGAGGTTGGTATTGCAATCGGAAGAGCTAGCGTGAATGTCAATGTACTCCAGTGGTTTGGGGTGAGTTAAGCTGTCGCAGGTACAAAGCAGAAATGAGTGAAAGCAATAAGTATCCCCAAAAGAAAGACAGGATTGAGACAGCAGGGAGACTTCACATGGTTCTCCCTCTAGACGTTTGTTTGACAGTGAGTTAAAAAGCCCACCCTGGTTTTGCACCTGTAACTTAAGGAGCAATCATGCAAAGAAAATTACATGCTATCTAAGGAATCAGAAGTGTCAAGATTCTTCACGTAAGAGCGAGGGAGCCATGGTTGGAAAGGAGTTCCCGAACGCTTGCATAAATGCTTCCAAAATTAATACGATAATGGAAGAGATGCATCAGCAGAAGTGCCTGCCAACCAATGAAATCTAAAGAGCAGTACCAACCTGTTCAGGGTTGACGTGACAAAACATAGAAATCTTCTCCTTCACTGCCATCTCGATGGGCGTTGAACTTCGGCAGACAATCTGTCAAAGCCAGTTATGCACAAGTCAGCAGCCAGGAACCCAGCTGTTCAAGGTGCCATTCGTTTTCAGCAGGACATTATATTCATTTCTTTTTACTACAAGAGACTTTACCAAGCATGCACATGTTCACTGTGGGCATTCCACTGTACTGCTAGAAATTGGCCCAAGCGCTAATCTAAGTGAGTATGATCAAATTCAGTACAAATGTACCAATAAGAGCTCGAAACATCAAAAAGTCTCTGGGGAACAAGGCTCACAAGGGTCACTTCGTTAGCTATAAGAAGAAAACTCGATCAGGACTGACAGACTTTTTCCTCTAAAGGGCCAGATGGGAAAATTGTAGGTTTCCAGGTCATGCAGTCACTGTCTTAATCCTGAACTGTGTGCAGTATGAAAGCAGCTACAGACATACATATACAAATGGGTGTGACTGTGTGCCAATAAAACTTTATTTACAAAAACAGGCAGGTCACCTGCTGGCCCTTAATTGCCGACGCCTGATGTAGACTGTTGGCAATGTAGACTATTGGATTACCTGCTATAAGGATACATTACTGTTGAGAATAAAAATAAGAGCATTGGCCGGGCGCTGTGGCTCACGCCTGTAATCCTAGCTCTTGGGAGGCCGAGGCGGGCGGATTGCTCAAGGTCAGGAGTTCAAAACCAGCCTGAGCGAGACCCCGTCTCTACTATAAATAGAAAGAAATTAATTGGCCAACTGATATATATATATAAAATTAGCCGGGCATGGTGGCGCATGCCTGTAGTCCCAGCTACTCGGGAGGCTGAGGCAGAAGGATCACTCGAGCCCAGGAGTTTGAGGTTGCTGTGAGCTAGGCTGACGCCATGGCACTCACTCTAGCCTGGGCAACAAAGCGAGACTCTGTCTCAAAAAAAAAAAAAAAATTAAGAGCATTGATACCCATCCTAGCAGGGTCACAGGAAAAGCCCAAGTCCCCTTCTTCAATCTAAAGGGTCCAGGAATCATATAAATAACAGGACATCACACTTGTCCACCTGTCAATGTGGCCCATCAAATGAGTGCCTGGGAAAGAACAAATGGCCAACTTAAGCAACACTTAAGGATAAAGGAATAAGCCTTCCCTGGCTCCCAGATACAAAAAGCTCATTATCATAGGAACCATTGGAGAGCTACCAAGGACTTACACGATCCTATTAATTAAGAAATGGAGGCTCTGTTCCAAGTGACCTTTGGGATGAATTAATCCGTTGCCCTCAACTCACCAGATCTGGAGACAGGCCTAACCCCCTCAGCGCACGGACACTGTTTTGCGTGGGTTTGGTTTTTTGTTCTCCAGTAGCACTGGGCTGAAAAGAAAGGGGTTCCTATCAGGACATGGGATATTAGCTGTTCTGCATTATTAACGGCTTCCCAGTTTCAAACATGAGATTGACATAGAATATCATAGGAAAACGTATTAAAATTGCTGCCTACATACTTATCTGGAAAGCCCACCTGTGGGACAAGGCTAACATGGATATTACAGAAATTCTCTCTTTTCGCCTTAAACTGGAATTGTCTGAACGCTTCCACGAACGGCATCCCTTCAATGTCTCCAATGGTGCCTCCCAGCTGGGAATGCAAAACAAAACAGAAACACAAGTGACCAAACATCTTCCATGGTACACAAACCATTAGAAAAACTCGTGATAAACAGAACATAAGAACTGAAGTTTGTAAATATGCTCAAAACGATTGAATTGTACGCTTAAAACAGGACACGCTTGAAGCTCTTACTCAAGGGGGAAGGGGGGCACGGGCAATATATGTAACCTTAAGACTTGTACCCACATAATATGCTAAAATAAATATACAAAAAATAATAATAATACGTTAATATAAATGAAACCTCAATAAAGCTGTTAAAAAGAAGAAAATTATGGTACAAAAGCTGGGCGCGGTGGCTCATGCCTGTAATCCTAGCACTCTGGGAGGCCGAGGCGGGCAGATTGCTTGAGGTCAGGAGTTTGAAACCAGCCTGAGCAAGAGCGAGACCCCATCTCTAGTATAAATAGAAAGAAATTAATTGGCCAACTAATATATATAGAAAAAATTAGCTGGTATGGTGGCGCATGCCTGTAGTCCCAGCTACTCGGGGGGCTGAGGCAGGAGGATCGCTCAAGCCCAGGAGTTTGAGGTTGCTGTGAGCTAGGCTGACGCCACGGCACTCACTGTAGTCTGGGCAACAAAGTGAGACTCTGTCTCAAAAAAAAAGAAAAGAAAGAAAATTATGGTACATTTAAGAGGGAGATGCAGTAAAGGGAAGAGAAAATGAAAACTAGAAAGTACAATAAAAGTAAAGAAGGTGAAATAAGAAGAAACGGACGGAGTGTAACATAGTCCAATAAACAGGTAAGCCAGCGAGGCTGACCATCAGGAAGGGAGAAGAAAGCCAGATCATAGAGAGCTTAAAAAAAGAGAAAGGAGGCCCAGTGCGGTGGCTCATGCCTGTAATCCCAGCACTCTGGGAGGCCCAGGTGGGAGAATAGCTTGAGCTCAGGTGTTCAAGATCAGCCTGAGCTAGAGCGAGACCCTGTCTCTACTAAAAATAGAAATTAATTGGCCAACTAAAAATATATAGAACCCCCATAATATGCTGAAATAAAAAATAAAAATATATAGAAAAAATTAGCCGGGCATGGTGGCACATGCCTGTAATCCCAGGTACTCGGGAGGCTGAGGAAGGAGGATCGCTTGAGCCAAGGAGTTTGAGGTTGCTGTGAGCTAGGCTGACACCATGGCACTCTAGCCCAGGCAACAGAGTGAGACTCTGTCTCAAAAAAAAAAAAAAGAAGAAGAAAATTTGAGCACTGAGTGGAATGATCTCGATGTTGGGGAGGAAGGGATCACAGTGGGCCCAGTTCCAGAATCTGCAATCTTCTCTGGCTTCAGCTACCTGGATGGATTCCAAATCTACTTCTAGTCCTGCCTCTCTTCACAGCACGTTTGAGCTTTGAAGCCACTTGTCTTTGACATCTTGGGTGGCTCAATGATTACTCAAACTTAACAAGTCCCAAACTGAACTCTCTTGTTCCCCCACTCCACCCCAGGGCCTGTTTCTCTTGGTGCTTCCTCATCTCAGCAAATAGCATCTCTTCCCACTAACCAATTCAAACTAGAAACCATCCTCAATCCCCACCCTCATCCTCTCCCAACCCAGTGCAGAGGATCGGACCTCCAAAACCTCTTGCCAAGCTCTGCACTGTGCTCTATCTCACCGGCGACCACCCTAGACACCCTGTCAACCACATCTTTTGCCTGTATCATTGTAATAATCTAACCCAGGGGGTGGCAAACTATGGCCCGGTGCCCATTTTTACAAGTTTTTTTTTGTTTTTCTTTTTGAGACACGGTCTCACTCTGTTGCCCGGGCCAGAGTACCATGGCATCAGCCTAGCTCACAGCAACCTCAAACTCCTGGGCTCAAGAGATCCTCCTGCCTCAACTTCCCAAAGCTGGGACTACAGGCATGTGCCACCATGCCCGGCTAATTCTGTCTATATATTCTTAGTTGGCCAATTAATTTCTTTGTATTTTTAGTAGAGATGGGGTCTCGCTCTTGCTCAGGCTGGTCTTGAACTCCTGACCTTTAGCAATCCACAGGCCTTGGCCTCCCAGATTACAGGCGTGAGCCACTGTGGCACGGCCCATTTTTACAAGTTTTATTGGCATGCAGCTATGCCCATTCACTTACATTGTGGCTGCTTCTGCACCACAATGGCAGAATTGAATGGTTGTGACTGATACTCTCTGACCCACAGAGCTAACCATACTACAGGCCCTTTAGAGAAAAAGGTTGCAGACCCTCCAGTCTAAATGTCTCCCAGCTGCCACCCTCCCCCATCCTACCATCAAGCTATTTGTCTCTCTCTAGCAGAGTGACCTTTTAAAAATTCAGAATATGTCTCTCCCACACTTACACCCTTCAGTGCCTCCCTGCTTCGCTACAACATGGAAACTAGTTAACGCAGCCAACGAAAGGCCCTCACGACCTGGCCCTTGCAGAAGTCTCCCTAGTCCTGTCTGGCACCCCTCCCCACTGGCCTCTCCGGTGCTCAGAGGAGCCACGCACTTCCCTCCTGCCCCTCAATTCCGCCCGCCTTCCTTCTAAACCTGCAGCCACCTGCCTTTATCCTTCAGCCCGGGGAATGATGCATCCTCCTCCAAAAGGCTGACGCTGACCACCCACCTAAAGCAACCTGCATTCCACTACCCCTGGTTCACAGCACCCTGTCTGTGCCCATGCTAGGAACAAGTGGCCACTATTTCATTTCTGTCTTTGTTTCCTGTCTTTCTACCCCACCAGGCTGTAAGCCCTGCTAGGACACAAGCCCAGTGCCCTGCACACAGCACTGGGGTTTTAGGTTAGTGCTCAGGACAGGACAGAAAGGTCTCAAGGCTGGGCGCGGTGGCTCACGCCTGTAATCCTAGCTCTCTGGGAGGCTGAGGCGGGAGGATCGCTCCAGGTCAGGAGTTCGAAACCAGCCTGACCAAGAGCAAGACCTTGTCTCTACTATAAATAAAAAGAAATTAATTGACCAACTAATATATATAGAAAAAAAAAATTAGCCGGCCATGGTGCCTGTAGTCCCAGCTACTTAGGAGGCTGAGGCAGGAGAATTGCTTGAGCCCGGGAGACTGAGGTTGCTGTGAGCTAGGCTGACGCCACGGCACTCACTCAACTCACTCTCACCTGGGCAACAAAGTGAGACTCTGTCTCAAAAAAAAAAAAAAAAAAAAAGGAAAGGTCTCAAAATTCAATATAGGCTCTAGGTAGCAATGTCCTAGTACCTGTTATAATAATTGTAATGGAACGAAACACAGTGGTCTCAGGACCACGTTGCTGGGGAAGAAATTATTCTTTTCTAACTTTAATTCAGATAATAAAACATAATTAAAATGTAAGCTTCCTGGAACAGATAGAAATAGATGACCTTTCTGTAAGAGAATGGCAAACTCAGTTATGAAACTCCAAGAAGCAAAAATCTACCACATGCCATCAGGATCTTGGCAGGGGTGGGGAAGTGTAAAAGTGCTCCCTGACTACAATGCACCAGAATCTGATAAAAAGAAATGTATTTCCTTTAAGGTAAAAAAGAGGTCTGCACTTAAACTAAAGCGAATGGGGCCACCTTCAGTTTTTTAATCAGGGTCTTCCATTAGTCAACAGTGAATGCAAAAAAGAGGCCAACTTCAAACGTTATCCGCTTCCGCCCTCCTCTGGCCTGTAGTGGTACTGCATTCTCCCTGCCAATTAGGAAGTTCCGGTTACTGAGTCACAATTATTATGACCACTGTGTTCTGAAACTTTCAGTACTGTTACTATAAGAGTCCTAAGGTGTTTTCCCAAACAACAGGAAAAATGCAATCCATAACAATACTTTAAGATGTATCCAAAGCTGAAATTGAAGCAGCTGCAAATTTATGAGATGTGCAAAGTTGGCTTTGCCTTCAATGAAGGAATCTTCTTTTGGGGGTGAATAAAAGAAATCTTTTATTCCTTTAAGCCAGGCATAAATTATTTCAGGTTCATGCATAGATGGCCTGTACTAGTATGAATAAAGCCTTTCAGCTCCACTGGTGTGAGAAGTTGAGACTTCACCCACAAAAAGGCTTTGGAAGCCAGGCATGGTGGCTCACACCTATAATCCCAGCACCTTAGGAGGAGATGGGAGGGATAGCTTAAGCAAAGAGTTTGAGAACAGCCTAGACAACATAGCAAGACCCTGTCTCTACAAGAAATTTTTATTTAAATTAGGCTGGTGTGGTAGTGAACACCTGTAGTCAATAGGCTGAAACAGGAGGATTGTTTGAGCCCAGGAGTTCGAGACTGAAATGAGCTATTATTACTGTGCCACTGACTTCCAGCCTGGGCAACAGAGCAAGACCTTTTCTCTAAAAGGAAAGAAAGAAAGAAAGGAACGAAAGAAAGAAAGGAACGAAAGAAAGGAAAGAAAGGAAGGAAGGAAGGAAGGAAGGAAGGAAGGAAGGAAGGAAGGAAGGAAGGAAGGAAGGAAGGAAGGAAGGAAGGAAGGAAGGAAGAAAGAAAGAAAGAAAGAAAGAAAGAAAGAAAGAAAGAAAGAAAGAAAGAAAGAAAGAAAGAAAGAAAGAAAGAAAGAAAAAGAGGCCGGTCCAGTGGCTCACCCCTGTAATCCTAGCACTCTGGGAGGCCAAGGCCAGCAGATTGCTCAAGGTCAGGAGTTCGAAACCAGTCTGAGCAAGAGCGAGACCCCATCTCTACTAAAAATAGAAAGAAAACTAATTGGCCAACTAATATATATAGAAAAAATTAGGCAGGGCGAGGTGGCTCACGCCTGTAATCCTAGTTCTCTGGGAGGCCGAGGCGGGCGGATTGCTCGAGGTCAGGAGTTCAAAACCAGCCTGAGCAAGAGCAAGACCCCGTCTCTACTATAAATAGAAAGAAATTAATTGGCCAACTGATATATATATGTAAAAAATTAGCCGGACATGGTGGCACATGCCTGTAGTCCCAGCTACTCGGGAGGCTGAGGCAGGAGGATCGCTTGAGCCCAGGAGTTTGAGGTTGCTGTGAGCTAGGCTGACGCCACGGCACTCACTCTAGCCTGGGCGACAAAGTGAGACTCTGTCTCAAAAAAAAAAAAAAAAAGAAAAAATTAGCCGGGCATGGTGGCACATGCCTGTAGTCCCAGCTACGCGGGAGGCTGAGGCAGGAGGATTACTTAAGCCCAGGAGTTTGAGGTTGCAGTGAGCTAGGCTAACGCCATGGCACTCACTCTAGCCTGGGCAACAAAGTGAGACTCTGTCTCAAAAAAAAATTAAAATTAAAAAAAAAGAAAAAGGGCCGGGCGCGGTGGCTCAAGCCTGTAATCCTAGCACTTTGGGAAGCTGAGGCGGGCGGATTGCTCGAGGTCAGGAGTTCGAAACCAGCCTGAGCAAGAGCAAGACCCCGTCTCTACTATAAATAGAAAGAAATTAATTGGCCAACTAATATATATATATAAAAAAAAAAATTAGCCGGGCATGGTGGTGCATGCCTGTAGTCCCAGCTACTTGGGAGGCTGAGGCAGAAGGATTGCTTGAGCCCAGGAGTTTGAGGTTGCTGTGAGCTAGGCTGACGCCACCGAACTCACTCTAGCCTGGGCAACAAGCGAGTAATGATTATTAAACCAAAATAAAACAAAAATTAAAAAAAAAAAAAAAGAAAAGAAAAAGAAAAAAAATGACTTTGGAGACTTTTCAATAACTCCTACATGCCTAAAACTAAAAGTCAGCTTTGGCAGTCCTCCTTCAAAAACTTAAATAGTACACAGACACAGTTGTTGAAAATGACTTAAAATGAACTAAAAAGGATGTCTGACCTAGTGTCCAATAAGCATCAGAGTTATATGGAGAAGAAGGAGTTTTGTTTGTCAGTTTCTCAATTTCCATAAAATTAAAACTCTAGCTGATGAGCTCCTGGAGAACAGAAGTCACATCACATTTGTCCTCACTTCCTCAGCACCTGTCATCGGGTATACTACATATTAGGTGCTAAATTAATAGTTGTTAAGCTGAATGAGTAAATTAAAGGTCAGAATAAGAAATGAATAAAAAAAATAAGCCACGCATGGTGGTACATGCTTGTAGTCCCAGATGTTCAGGAGGCTGAGGTAGGAGGATCCCTTGAGCCCAGGTGTGCAAGGCCAGCCTGGACAGCATAGCAAGACCCTATGTCTAAAAAAACCAAAAATCAAAAATTAAATATCAAAGACCTAGACATTAAAAAAGGAATAATGTGCCAGGTATAGACCTAAAATGTTTGCTTATTGTTTGTTTAGATGGAAACTTCAATTTAATTTGCTATGTCATTGAGCATTTTTTATTCCACTGCACAAGTAGAATATTCAACTATCACAGTTTGAATCTACAGTATACTGTTTTCTTTGTAAAAAGATAACAAAGAGAGTCAAGTGTACAGGCCCCAGATTGAAATCACTGTGTATTTTGCATTCCTTTTTTTTTATTATTATAATAAGTCTTTGAAGCCTGAGATGTATTTTAAACTCACAGAACATATCAATTTGGACAGGCCACATTTCACATGCTCAATAGCTTCATGTGGTCAGTGGCTAGCGTACTGGGCAACGACGTACCGTACAATAAATAACCAGCATACACCAAAGGTGAGATGCCCTGTACTCTCTGCAGGCTCGAATGAAATCAGTCTTGGGCTGAGCTGTAAGATACTGAAACTACTAAACGGCACCTTCATGTTGACATTAAATTAGAGTTTTTGTAAAAATCAAACAATCGGCCAGGCGCAGTGGCTCACGCCTGTAATCCTAGCACTCTGGGAGGCCAAGGTGGGCAGATCCTTTGAGCTCAAGAGTCCGAGACCAACCTAAGCAAGAGTGAGAGCCCATCTCTACTAAAAATAGAAAGAAATTAGCTAGACAACTAGGAATATATAGAAAAAATTAGCCGGGCATGGTGGCACATGCCTGTAGTCCCAGCTACTCTGGAGGATGAGGCAGAAGGATTGCTTGAGCCCAGGAGTTTGAGGTTGCTGTGAGCTAGGCTGACATCACGGAACTCTAGCCCAGGCAACAGAGTGAGACTCTGTCTCAAAAAAAAAATCAAAACAATGCATGCAGCATACGGTTAAAAATCAAATTGTAGAGAAGAGTGTACAACAAAAAACAAGAGTCCTGGCCGGGCGCAGTGGCTCACACCTGTAATCCTAGCTCTCTGGGAGGCCGAGGCGGGCGGATTGCTTGAGGTCAGGAGTTCGAAACCAGCATGAGCAAGAGCAAGACCCCGTCTCTACTATAAATAGAAAGAAATTAATTGGCCAACTAACATATATAGAAAAAATTAGCCGGGCACGGTGGCGCATGCCTGTAGTCCCAGCTACTCGGGAGGCTGAGGCAGAAGGATTGCTTGAGCCCAGGAGTTTGAGGTTGCTGTGAGCTAGGCTGATGCCACGGCACTCACTCTAGCCTGGACAACAAAGTGAGACTCTGTCAAAAAAAAAAAAAAAAAAAAAAAAAAAACAAGAGTCCCCTGCCCGGTAAATTCCCTCTTCCAAGTCTGGATTTCCCAAGATGAAATGCCTAAAAGTTCTCTGTTGGAGATTTCTTCTGCTGGTTACCTCCATATTTTCAAATAGCATCCAGCTCAGCTCCTTCTAGACGTACCCATCCTACACACCCTCTCGAGAATGCAAGTTGATCTCCTGTGGTTCCCCCAGCCCCAGAGCCCAATCTCAATTTTCTCCTCCCTCCCCTCCGGATCCCTGTATCCCCTCCACCTCTCCAGTCCTATTTTCCAAGCTGGTGACATCTACATCGGCTTTCCTGCCTTCTGAGAGGCATCTTGGGGACCGATCCCCAAAACCGAAAATAAGTCAATAGATGGACCCTGTGAGCTTCCTTCGCTGCAGAGTCAAGCTGACCACTGAGCTTCCATCTCTTTTTTTTTTTAAAGGAAGCAAGCCTAGTTATGCAGGTATGTTCAGTTTGCAAAACTTTATCAAGCTATACACCTAGGATATGTGCACTGTTCTGTGTTTGTTATACGCCAATTTTACAAATTACAGAGGAAGCATTCCTTCTTTCCTCAGTGTAAATTGTGAAGGAAGAAACACCAAGGGAGAGAAAATTTTGTATAGCACACTACATTATATAATACATTTATGTTAAGTTTGTCTACTATTATTCCAGCAATATAATATGTAGTTAATATGTGATAACATAGTATGTTTTTTTTTTCCACTGAGGCATTTTATTTGTAAGTATGTATTACACCCCTAGAAAAAGAATCCCAGAATTTTCCCTCCTGTGTTTTCTTCTTGCTTCTTCATGGTCCATGATGCCAGCTGAAGTTGTCAATACAATGAAACCAAACTGGCAGGATGGGAGCAGATTATTCTGCCATTTTTCTAGATCTTTGAGTTGCACATCGAATCTGGGGCTGATCACTCCACACTTGTTTAACCTGCCTGTGAGGTTCACAACAATTTTCCCAGCTCTGTCATCAGCAATGATTTCAAATTCGCCAATGTAACCATGCTTCATCATCACAGTTAGAAACCGGACAATGACTTTGGAGCACGGCCTTATAAGAACCTGGCGTTTGCCTCTCTTTTCGGCATTGTTGGTGCTCTTAAGAGCATGAGCCAGGACATTCATGCGCACCATTATGGCGGCGCGGAAAGATGGCGGAAAGCAACATAGTACGTTTCTAGTAAGTTTATCAAATCTACTGTTAATAAAATGAATCTTCTACACAGCAGGTATCTGCTAACACTTATAATGATGACAATAACAGCTATTGTGTATTTACTGAGTACTTCCTAAACGCCAGACATTAACAAGTGCTTTCTAGCTGAAAATGTGGTTCCTTAAAAAAAAAAAAAAAAAACAAGTGCTTTCTATTATTGCATTTAATCCTCACAAAAACCTTGTTATTATCACCTTGTTATTATTACAATATTACATTATTCCTATATCATTATAAATATGCACACTAAAGCCGTGAGAAATAATTTGCCAAAAGTCATACAGCTATCTTAACAGTGGCTAATAATTTTAAGGACTTACTATAGCTCTGACACCATTCTAAGCACTAAGTGTAGTCACTTATTTAACCCTCAAAACAATTAGTTAAGTATTATAATTATCGCCACCTAGCAGATGAATAAACTGAGGCACGGAGAAGTTAAGCAAACTTGTCCAGAGTCACCCAGCTAGTTGGGCTACAAACCCAGGCAGTCTGACTCCAGACTCTTTTTTTTTTTTCTGTTGCCCAGGCTAGAGTGCTGTGGTGTCAGCCTAGCTCACAGCAACCTGGAACTCCTGGGCTCAAGCAATCCTCCTGCTTCAGCCTCCCAAGTAGTTGGGATTACAGGCATGGGTTACCATGCCTGGCTAATTTTAAATATATATATATATATTTTTTTTTTTAAGCTGCCCAGCCAATTTCTTTCTATATTTTTTTTTAGTAGAGTCGGGGGTCTTGCTCTTGCTCAGGCTGCTCTCGAACTCCTGAGCTCAAACGATCTACCCGCGTCAGCCTCCCAGAGTGCTGAGATTACAGGCATGAGCCACCGCGCCCGGCCTGAATCCAGACTCTTACCCACTAAGTTATACATGGCCTGGGGCTCATGGTGGCTATTTGAACCCAGGCAGCCTGACTCTAGGAACCAAGTTGTTCATTATTCTGTTCTCCTCCTTGGCAATTAGGTCAACTGGCATTAACATGAGGAGAACATGGATGTTATTCTCATTCTGCACATGAAGAGGAAGGGAAGAAGGTGAAAGCATTGAACAAGTGCAAGTTCAAATACTACTTTCTTTCTTTAAACAGCTGATACTCACTTATCTGAGCATCTGACTTCCCTAACTCAGGGTCTCTCTATGTCAAAATCACTTTGCAGGCTGGGCATGGTGGCTCACACCTGTAATACTAGCTCTCTGGGAGGCCGAGGTGGATGGATCGTTTGAGCTCAGAAGTTCGAAACCAACCTGAGCAAGAGGAAGACCCCATCTCTAGTATAAATAGAAAGAAATTAATTGGCCAACTAATATATATATAGAAAAAAATTAGCCAGGCATGGTGGCGCATGCCTGTAGTCCCAGCTACTCTGGAGGCTGAGCAGGAGGATTGCTTGAGCCCAGGAGATTGAGGTTGCTGTGAGCTAGGCTGATGTCACGGCACTCACTCTAGCCTGGGCAACAAAGTAAAACTCTGTTACAAAAAAAAAAAAAAAAAAAAAAAAGAAAGCACTTTGCAAATAGTTTTCGAATAGAACACACTTGAATGTAGTTTGTCACGTGTGGACATACACATCTGTAAGCCCTTCAAGGCCAGAGACTGTGCCATCCCAGGCTCAGCATAGAAGAGGCCCTAAGGTTGACTCGATGATCACCTGATCTATCTCCAAACACACATAACTGCACACCCATCCCAGGAGTATGCGTGACTACCTGTTTAATGACAATGTTGCCCACTGCCTTGTGACCACAAGGGCAGGAGCCATCTGTGCTGTTCTCTGCTATCAACCCACCTCTTAGCCCAGTGCCAGATGCTTAAAGACCTGGCAGGTTATAAGTTTATAAAGAAAAGTTCCATGCTTGCCTCAATGACGCATATTTGGGGTTCTTCCTTATTACCATCCACGGGCACCTTGGCTTGGTTCATAACCCACTCCTGGACCGCATCGGTAATGTGAGGGACAACTGCAGAAAGAAGTGATAATTAGCAAACCCTTATTCCATGCTCAGGAGAAAGGAATGTACTCAGACCTCCCAAATAACCTGAAAGTCACATGACAAATGAGGCAAGCTACAGTCCTCATGCTATGAACTTCCCTCGTTGAAATCAATATGTACTGATGCAATTTATGTTTAAGTTTAATAATTTAAATGTTAGGTGGGGCCAGGCGCGGTGGCTCATCCCTGTAAACCTAGAACTCTGGGAGGCCGAAGCGGGTGGATTGCTCAAGGTCACGAGTTCGAAACCAGCCTGAGCAAGAGTGAGACCCTGTCTCTACTAAAATTAGAAAGAAAATTAATTGGCCAATTAAAAATATATAGAAAAAATTAGCCAGGCATGGTGGTGCATGCCTGTAGTCCCAGCTACTGGGGAGGCTGAGGCAGGAGGATCCCTTGAGCCCATGAGTTTGAGGTTGCTGTGAGCTAGGCTGATGCCATGGAACTGTAGCCCGGGCAACAGAGTGAGACTCTGTCTTGAAAATAAAATGTTAGGATATTGCTCTTGAAATCCACCAATCCCAGAGACAGAGAAACAGCAGAATGCCATCTTTGATAAAACTAGAAAGTACCCATAATGCCAGCTAAAAACTGTGTAAGGAGGGCAGCCAGCAAACTGAATACGACACTTCATGGGGCAGGAGGCAGAGCAGCCACCAGGAGGACCCCGCCAAGCCACCAGTCCATGGGAAAGGGTCCACTCCAAGGTCACAGAGGAGGCCTGGATGCTGACCAGGGGCCCTGACAGGGTGTGACCAGGCCCATGGCTGCTAATGTCACCTTTAGAGGCCAAAAGGGTACATTTCCGCAGGCACGTAAGACCCAGGGGTTTCTATCATGGTGAATGAGCCCGAACCTGGTGATAAGACAAAAAGGAGACATACCGGTCGGATGGGAGGGACTCAACACATCCTCCTAACTTGATGCATGAAGCAGTAATGGTGGCCTTTGGGAGGCTGAGAGGAAGGAGCACGGCCACCTCCCCCCTATTCTCCCTCCCTTGAGGCAGGAGACAGGCATCTCCCACTGGTGAACTTAGAACCACCCACTGCACAAGCCCACCTAGACCCGGCTTGCTGGGCTCTGCCTCCACCCGGGCAGCTCCAGGGGTCCTTGTCCTCTCCCCATCCATGGGACGTGACAGGTGTGAGGTGGCCACTCTCCCTCCAATAGCTCTTCCCAAGACTTACAGGTGGGGGGAAACTATGCAAAAGCACAGTTGCAGCTGAGATCTAAGAACACTGTCTAGTTTCAGTAGTAGCATAGCTAATGTTTCTGATCACCATGTTTGAACTCCTATGTCTCCTTCTTAGCTGGTCCCTTAAAGGGAAAGAGGAATTATCACCATTACCCCACCATATAGGAACGTATGGATACAAGACTTTACAGGGTCTGGGGAAGGGTATTCCTCTAAGACAAAAGAGAATCATACCACCCAGGGAAAGGGTTGGTGAAGAGTCAGGAATCGGCTGACCATGCCGCCTGCCGCTCCAGTCCCTCCCCAACACTGACATTCTTCAAAGATGAGTAATCATCCATGCAAAGGTACAGGGGAAAAAAAAAAGAGAAAATGAACACACTAAATAATACACAGACAAAACAAAAAACATCTAGGTCCGGCCTGGTGGCTCACGCCTGTAATCCCAGCACTCTGGGAGGCCCAGGCCGGAGGATCACTTGAGCTCAGGAGTTCGAGACCAGCCTGAGCAAGAGTGGGACCCCGTCTCTACTAAAAATACAAAAATTAGGCTGGGCGTGGTAGCTCACGCCTGTAATCCTAGCACTTTGGGAGGCCGAGGCAGGCAGATTGCTCAAGGTCAGGAGTTCGAAACCAGCCTGAGCGAGACCCCGTCTCTACCAAAAATAGAAATAAATTAATTGACCAACTAAAAAAAAAATATATATACAAAAAATTAGCCGGGCATGGTGGCGCATGCCTGTAGTCCCAGCTACTCAGGACGCTGAGGCAGTAGGATCGCTGAGCCCCAGAGATTGAGGTTGCTGTGAGCCAGGCTGACGCCACGGCACTCACTCTAGCCTGGGCAACAAAGTGAGACTCTGTCTCAAAAAAAAAAAAAAAAAATACAAAAATTAGCTGGGCGTGGTGGCTCCTGTAGTCCCAGCTACTGGGGAGGCTCAGGCAGCAGAATCGCTTGGGCCCAGGAGTTTGAGGTTGCTATGAGCTAGGCTGATGCCACAGCACACTAGCCCAGGAGACAGACCAAGACTCTGTCTCAAAAAAAAAAAAAAAAAAAAAAATCTGCAGTCCAATTAGGTAAATGTGATGAATAAATGTCTCTCCACGGATTTTCCAATGCTAAAAGAGAGAGACACTAAGGAGAATAATGGCGTGAGTAAAAAAGACAAAAAGACTAATGAAAATATAATCAGGCACATAGAGGATGAACTTGATATTTTTGAGGAAAGTGAGAAGGAAACGACCTAAAAAGAATTAGAACTTGTAAAACACAGGGACCGTGACATTTTCACTTCTATTTTTGAGCAGTGTGCTGGTGCTCAGCACAGATCATGTTTGTGGAATATAATACCTTGTACTGTTTTCCCCAAGTAATCGCCACGCCTCTCTTTATTGATCACATGCTGATATATCTTCCCGGTGGTGATGTTGTTATCTTTATACAGATTAATATCCAAAAATCTTTCATAATTTCCAAGATCTAAATCAACTTCTCCACCATCATTTAAGACGAACACTTCACCTAGGATAAAAAGGCAATGTAAAAATTCGAAATTTGCTTGCAATAGATTATTTTTCAAAGATGGACATATTTTTATTAAGGAGCTAGTAAAAGATGTATTTCCAAGCCATATTCTATCACCATCGCTTTATTTTGATGGTGAAATTTAACAATTCAATTCTACCGATGAAAATACATCAAAAACCTAGCACTCTGGGAGGCTGAGGCAGGTAGATTGTATGAGCTCAGGAATTGGATACCAGCCTGAGCAAGAGTGAGACCCTGTCTCTACTAAAAATAGAAATTAGCCGAGTGTGGAGGCACATGCGTATAGTCCCAGCTACTTGGGAGGCTGAGGCAGGAGGATCCCTTGAGCCCAGGAGTTTGAGGTTGCTGTAAGCTAGGCTGATGCCATGGCACTCTAGCCAGGACAACAGAGTGAGACTCTCTCAAAAAAAAAAAAAAAAACAAGAAAAAGAAAATACATCAAAACATTCTGGTATGCTATTTATCATAGTATGTTTTTAAATCCTATTGAAACTGTGTCCTCAAGATTTAGCTTTTCCAAACTCATCATATGCAACATTAAAAAAGGACTTTAAAAGAGCAATTTTAAAAACAAATAGCAATTTCCTTCAAAGCATCAGTATCCTGGGGTCTGGAAGAAGCATAAGGAAGTTCTGCTTGATTCCCATCTTGGTTAAAGCCACAGTTTGACAGTAGATGGCAAAGCAGGGCCACAGCTAGCCCACGGGGCAACCTGGTGAAAGGGAAGACAAAGCGAGTGTGTGCCATAAGCCACCAGCACAACAGCACGGTGATAAAGGACATAGGTGTAGACTTCATCGCATAAGGAGCATCCGCCTTGATTACTGGGCACATCTCTAGATCTCTATTGTCACTTGAGGGCATTGACCAGAGTTAAATGCTCCAAAGCCACCTCCTAAGACTCTAACCTCCCCATGATTAAAGAAACTATATCATTTACTCCTACTGCTAGATGTTCACATCAAAAAAGAAGACTTAATCAGAAATATTTTATACCTTCCTTTATGTCTCCCTTATAAGTTACATAACTGGGGTCTGCAAGATTAACTTTAAGGACACAAGAGCAAATTGATGGCCAGGTGCAGTGGCCCACGCCTGTAATCCTACCATTCTGAGGCCAAGGCAGGAGGATCGAGTGAGGCCAGGAGTTCGATACCAGCCTAAACAAGAGTGACATCCCATCTCTACTAAAAATAGAAAAAATTAGCCAGGCATGATTTAGGATGCCCATAGTCGTAGCTACTTGAGAGGCTGAGGATTGCCTGAGCCCAGGAGTTGAAGGTTGCAGTCAGCTATGACGGCACCAGGCGACAGAGAAAGACTTTGTCTCAAAAAAAAGGAGCAAACTGATGAAACTACAATATTTTTATATTTCCCAAATTGCATTTCCAGTTCAAATTCCATTTCCTAACATTAGCCAGGAATAACCCAATCTATGGAAAAGTACTGAGAACCTGTCTCAAAAAGAAAGAAAGGAAAAAATAAATTGAAAGAAAAATTGGTATAACACATGCATTAGTCGATTGTGTTTCATAGAAACCCCAAAATCACAGCAACTTACAAGAAACATTATTTATTTCTCCCTCGTGTTACATCGAGGCTGTAGTCGTTTGTGAGTCTATTCTGTGTCTTCTCATTCCAGACCCCAGGCTAGATGAGAAATCCCAGTACAGAGCAGGCTGTTCTCATAGCAGATAGCAGAAGCACAAGAGAGGCTTAGCCAAACCATGCAGCTGCATTTAAACGTTCTTCTTCAATGAGGCATGTCACATTCACCAATGTCCCATAGGACAAAACAAATTGCATGGCCAAAAAGGGTGACCGACCTTGTTGGTTTTCCCAAGAGTAAGGGACTCAGGATTTTTAGTTTTAAAACCAGGAAAGTTCCAAACAAACCAGGATATGTTAACTACCCTACGCGGCCAAAGTCCAACATCAAGGGGCAGGGAAATGTACTCTACAGAAATATGCCGGGTGATATTTTCAAACAAAAATGTAATCTACCACAGACTTCAATAAGTCATTCACAAACAAAATCAAAATCAAAGAAATCTGGCAGGGCACAGCGGATCACACCTGTAATCCTAGCACTCTGGGAGGCCGAGGTGGGAGGATCACTCAAGGTCAGGAGTTCGAAATCAGCCTAAGCAAGAAAAAGACCCGGCCGGGCGCTGTGGCTCACGCCTGTAATCCTAGCTCTTGGGAGGCAGAGGCGGGCAGATTGCTCAAGGTCAGGAGTTCAAAACCAGCCTGAGCAAGAGCGAGACCCCGTCTCTACTATAAATAGAAAGAAATTAATTGGCCAACTGATATATATATATATAAAAAAATTAGCCGGGCATGGTGGCGCATGCCTGTAGTCCCAGCTACTCGGGAGGCTGAGGCAGAAGGATCACTCGAGCCCAGGAGTTTGAGGTTGCTGTGAGCTAGGCTGACGCCACGGCACTCACTCTAGCCTGGACAACAAAGCGAGACTCTGTCTCAAAAAAAAAAAAAAAACAGAAAAAAGAAAAAGACCCCATCTCTACTAAAAATAGAAAGAAATTAGCCAAACAACTACAAATAAATATATAAAAAAACTAGTAGGGCATGGTGGCGCATGGCTGTAGTCCCAGCTACTCAGGAGGCTGAGGCAGGAGGATCATTTGAGCCCGAGAGTTTGAGGTTGCTGTGAGCTAGGCTGACGTCACTGCACTCTAGCCCTGGCAGCAAAGTGAGACTCCGTCTCAAGAAAAAAAAAAAAACATGTGTAACAGCTAATGTCTTTTTAAAAATAATTAGTAGATATATCAAAATGTTGACATTTATAATAGTTACACGAGGCAATGAGAACTGTTAAGAGAAATATATCACCTTCATGATAAAATAAATAAAACAAAACCCATGTGCAAAAGGTACAATATTCCCAACAGAGTTGACTAATTTGGAATGTTGTAAGTGATCTGAACGATGTATCAATGACCCTGAGAACATTCACATATTCACAAAGTAGGATCCAGCAACCCTGCTTCTGGAACTAGATCCTAATGAAATTACCCAAACTACAAGAAAGAACTGCAGTTTAACCTAGTACTATAAGGGGGAAGTAGTTTTCTTTCGTACCATGTTCATAAGGTGAAAAAGTGCCAGCGTCAATGTTAATGTAGGGGTCGATTTTGATGGCAGTAACTCGGAGTCCACATGATTTCAGAATCGTCCCAATGCTGCTCGCGATGATCCCTTTACCAATGCCTGAGATGACTCCACCTGTCACCAGAATGTACTTCATTGGCAGACGAGTGGCTGGGTGCCAATACCCAGATATAACCTGAAAGGCGACACAATTAAGAGTCAGGGAAGAGAAACATTTTCTCAAACCAGTAAAGCGGAGAGTGCATTAAATGAAAATTTCAAAAGCACACAGCATTTTTCTATCTAAACTAAATACTGGGCCAAGCATGGTGGCTCGCGCCTCTAATCCGAGCACTTTGAAGGCCAAGGCAGGAGGATCACTTGAGGCCAGGAATTCGAGACCAGCCTGAACAAGAGCAACACTGTCTCTCTAAAAAAGAAAGAAAAGAAAAGAAAAGAAAAGAAAGGAAGGGGAGGGGAGGGGAGGGGAGGGGAGGGGAGGGGAGGGGAGGGGAGGGGAGGGGAGGGAAGGGAAGGGAAGGGAAGGGAAGGGAAGGGAAGGGAAGGGAAGGGAAGGGAAGGGAAGGGAAGGGAAGGGAAGGGAAGGGAAGGGAAGGGAAGGGAAGGGAAGGGAAGGGAAGGGAAGGGAAGGGGAAAAGAAAAAGAAAGGAAAGAAAGAAAGAAAAGAAAGAAAGGAAGGAAGGAAGGAAGGAAGGAAGGAAGGAAGGAAGGAAGGAAGGAAGGAAGGAAGGAAGGAAGGAAGGAAGGAAAGAAAGAAAGAAAGAAAGAAAGAAAGAAAGAAAGAAAGAAAGAAAGAAAGAAAGAAAGAAAGAAAGAAAGAAAGAAAGAAAGAAAGAAAGATTAGCCAGGTCTTGGCAAGCGCCTGTAGTCCCAGCTACTCAGGAAGCTGAAGCAGGAGATGACTTGAGCCCAGGAGTTTGAGGCTGCAGTGAGCTATGATGACTCCACAGCATTCTAGCCTAGGCAACAGAGCAAGACTCTGTCTCAAAAACAAAACAAAACAAACAAAAAACAAAACTAAATACTTGAATCTATTGAATCAAAGTCTTATCTTCTAGGAATTTAATTTTTGTCACTATACATAAAGATGTGGATATTTTTTGCAAGAAAAGTGCCTGGCTCTGTTGCCCTGGCTTTCCCAACTGTGTCATGCAACAAAAACAAACTTTATCATGAGAAACTAGCTTTCTCTAGAATTCAGAGGCAAGCAAAAATGTTTAAGAATTCAGACTCTGGGGCCGGGCGCTGTGGCTCACGCCTGTAATCCTAGCTCTTGGGAGGCCGAGGCGGGCGGATTGCTCAAGGTCAGGAGTTCAAAACCAGCCTGAGCAAGAGCGAGACCCCGTCTCTACTATAAATAGAAAGAAATTAATTGGCCAACTGATATATATATAGAAAATTAGCCGGGCATGGTGGTACATGCCTGTAGTCCCAGCTACCCGGGAGGCTGAGGCAGAAGGATCACTCGAGCCCAGGAGTTTGAGGTTGCTGTGAGCTAGGCTGACGCCACGGCACTCACTCTAGCCTGGGCAACAAAGCGAGACTCTGTCTCAAAAAAAAAAAAAAAAAAAAAGAATTCAGACTCTGGGCCCAGGCGTGGTGGCTCTCACGCCTGTAATCCCAAGACTTTGGGAGGTCAAGGCAGGAGAATCGCTTAAACACAGGAGTTTGAGGCTGCACGCAATGAGCTATGATCACACCATTGCACTCCAGCTTAGATGACAGAGTAAGACCCTGTCTCTTAAACAAAAAAAGAGAGAAAGAGAGAGAGAAAACTCACTCTGGAGTCAGACAGATCTGTACAAATTACCTGGGCAAGTTCTTTATCCTTTACTGTGCCTGGTTCTTCAGCTGGAAAGTGGAATAAAGATACCAATCCCTTGTAGCCAGGCATGGTGACACACAACCGTAATCCCAACTACTGGGGAGGCTGAAGCAAAAGAATCACTTGAGCCCAGAACTTTTGAGTCCAGCCTGGGCAACATAGCAAGACCCGTCTCAAAAAATAAATCCTTTGGAATATTATTCAACGCTAAAAACAGACCCCAAACCAGCCTGAGCAAGAGTGAGACCCCATCTCTACAAAAAACAGAAAAAATTAGCCGGGCGTGGTGGCGTGTTCCTGTAGTCCCAGCTACTCCAGAGGCCAAGGAAAGAAATTCACTTGAGCTCAGGAGTTTGAGGTTGCTGTGAGCTAGGCTGATGCCATAGCACTCTAGCCCAGGCTACAGAGCGAGACTCTCTCTCAAAAAATAAAAAGAAAAGGCCTCCTAGCACTTTGGGAGGCCGAGGCGGGCGGATTGCTCAAGGTCAGGAGTTCGAAACCAGCCTGAGCGAGACCCCGTCTCTACCAAAAATAGAAAGAAATTAATTGACCAACTAAAAAATATATATACAGGCCGGGCGCTGTGGCTCACGCCTGTAATCCTAGCTCTTGGGAGGCAGAGGCGGGCGGATTGCTCAAGGTCAGGAGTTCAAAACCAGCCTGAGCAAGAGCGAGACCCCGTCTCTACTATAAATAGAAAGAAATTAATTGGCCAACTGATATATATATATAAAATTAGCCGGGCATGGTGGCGCATGCCTGTAGTCTCAGCTACTCGGGAGGCTGAGGCAGAAGGATCACTCAAGCCCAGGAGTTTGAGGTTGCTGTGAGCTAGGCTGACGCCACGGCACTCACTCTAGCCTGGACAACAAAGCGAGACTCTGTCTCAAAAAAAAAAAAATATATATATATATATATATATACAAAAAATTAGCCGGGCATGGTGGCACATGCCTGTAGTCCCAGCTACTCGGGAGGCTGAGGCAGGAGGATCGCTTGAGTCCAGGAGATTGAGGTTGCTGTGAGCGAGGCTGACACCAAGGCACTCACTCTAGCCTGGGGCAACAAAGTGAGACTCTGTCTCAAAAAAAAAAAAGAAAAAAGAAAAGGCCAGGCGTGGTGGCTCACACCTATAATCCTAGCACTTTGGGAGGCAAAGGCGAGCGGATTGCTCAAGGTCAGGAGTTCAAAACCAGCCTGAGCGAGACCCCATCTCTACCAAAAATAGAAAGAAATTAATTGACCAACTAAAAATATATATACAAAAAATTAGCCGGGCATGGTGGCGCATGCCTGTAGTCCCAGCTACTCGGGAGGCTGAGGCAGAAGGATCGCTGAGCCCCGGAGATTGAGGTTGCTGTGAGCCAGGCTGACGCCACGGCACTCACTCTAGCCTGGGCAACAAAGTGAGACTCTGTCTCAAAAAAAGAAAAAAAGAAAAAGAAAGAAAGAAAAAGAAATGGGCCATCAAGCCAGGAAAAGACATGGAGGAATCTTAAATGCATATTACCAAGTGAAAGAAGCCAATCTGAAAAAGCTACAAACTGTATAACTCCAACTACATGACATTTTGCAAAAGACAAAACTACAGAGAGAGTAAAAGGATCAGTGGCTGCCCTGTAGGAGGGGGGGCGGGATGAATAGATAGCACAAAGGATTTTTAGAGCAGTGAGACTACTCTGTAAGATACTGTAACGGTGGATACATGTCCATTAAACATTTGTCAAAACCCATAGAAGGAACACAAAAGAGTGAACCCTGATGTAAATAAACTATAGACTTCGGGGGATAATGATGCATCACTATAGATTCACCAATTATATAATAATAAATGCACCACTCTTGTGCAGAGGTAGTGGGCAGGCTGGGTGTGCCAGGTGAGCGGGGGCAGGAGGTATATGGGTACTCTGTATTTCCTGCTCAGTTTTGCTGTGAACCTAAAATTGCTCTAGGCCGGGCATGGGGGCTCACGCCTGTAATCCTAGCACTCTGGGAGGCCAAGGCAGGTGGATTGCTCGAGGTCAGGAGTTCGAAACCAGCCTGAGCAAGAGTGAGAACCCCGTCTCTACTATAAATAGAAAGAAATTAACTGGCCAACTAATATATATAGAAAAAATTAGCCGGGCATGGTGGCGCATGCCTGTAGTCCCAGCTACTCGGGAGGCTGAGGCAGGAGGATTGCTTGAGCCCAGGAGTTTGAGGTTGCTGTGAGCTGGGCTGACGCCACGGCACTCACTCTAGCCTGGGCAACAAAGCAAGACTCTGTCTCTAAATAAATAAATAAATAAATAAAATTGCTCTAAAAAATAAAGTCATTTTTTCGAAAAAAAAAATCAATATTCAAATATGCCAACATTTTTAAAAAGCCACCAGTCTCAGTAACTGGTTATGAGGAATAACTGATCACATAAATCATGACTGTGGGATCAGCAAACCGTGGCACACAGCTCAAATCTATTTGTGTATGGTTTGAAAGGTACAATTTTAAATGATCGAATAGTTGCAACAACAGAGACTTTCTAGCCCACAAAGTCTGAAATAGTTACTATCTAGCCTTTTACAGAAAATGTTTTCTGACACTTGACACCTGGTGGCACATAGTAAGGCCTTAATAAAAGATAAGCTATTAGTGCCATTATTAATAATAACAGGCCGGGTGCGGTGGCTCACACCTGTAATCCCAGCACTCTGGGAGACCGAGGCAGACGGGTCACTTGAACTCAGGAGTTCAAGACCAGCCTGAGCAAGAGTGAGACCCCGGCTCCACTAAAAATAGAAAAAATTAGCCGGGTGTGGTGGTGTTTGCCTGTAGTCTCAGCTATTTGGGAGGCTGAGGTAGGAGGATCGCTTGAGCCCAGGAGTTTGAGGTTGCAGTGAGCTATGATGACACCACTGCACTCTAGCCCAGGCAACAGAGCAAGAGTCTGTCCTAAAAATAATAATAATAATAATGTATCCATTGCTTTTTTTTTTTTTAAGAGATGGAGTTTTGCTCTGTCACCTAATCTGGAGTGCAAAAGCATGATCATCGCTCAATACAGCCTAAACTCCTAAGCTTAAGTGATCCTTTCTCTTCCCTGAGCAGGAACTATAGGGGCACACCCAGCTTTTCTTTTTTTGTAACGGAGTCTTGCTTTGTTGCCTGAGCTAGAATGCCCTGGTGTCAGCCTAGCTCACTGCAACCTCAAAATCCTGGTCCCAGCCTGTAATCCTAGCTCTCTGGGAGGCCAAGGCGGGCGGATTGCTCAAGGTCAGGAGTTCGAAACCAGCCTGAACAAGAGTGAGACCCCATCTCTACTATAAATAGAAAGAAATTAATTGGCCAATTGATATATATATATATAAAAGAAAATTAGCCGGGCATGGTGGCACATGCCTGTAGTCCCAGCTACTTGGGAGGCTGAGGTAGTAGGATCATTTGAGCCCAGGATTTTGAGGTTGCTGTGAGCTAGGCTGATGCCAGGGCACTCACTCTAGCCTGGACAACAAAGCGAGACTCTGTTTCAAAAAAAAAAAAAAAAAAAAAAGTCCTGGTCCCATATTTTTCTGCTGTGGCCTCCCAAAGTGCTAGGATTACAGGAGTGACCCACCATGCCTGGCCTCAGCCTAATTTTTTTAAAAATACTTTTTTAAGGACCAAGTCTCACTTATGTTCACCAGGCTGGTCCCAAACTTCTGGCCTCAAGCAATCCTCTGGCCCGGGCCTCCCAAAAGGCTGGGATTATAGGCATGAGCCACAGTGCCCAGCCTAATCAGTATATCTTTCTTAACTAAGCATGTTAAACACTGAATCTTTTTCTTTACCCAGTAGTTTTACCATTTAAACATATCTAAACAGGAAAAAAAAATATTCTGTCTTAAGGAAATTTTATTTGCCTTTTCTGCTGCTGATTCAATCCCTTTTGTTTTACAGGAAGCTTAATAACTTCTTCATTTTCTTTGAATACTCTTGTTTTTCCCTTGAATGTGTACAGGAGCCTTTTGCTCTTGTAATTTCACTATGTACATGAAAGTAGGCGCTTAACAGTATTATATGTGTATTTGTGTAGTCATGGCAGGCAAATGGGCAATTAAGACCAATAATATAAAATTATAGCTGCAGAGAGAGACAGAAAAGAGAAACTAACAAAAGCTAATAACTATAAATGCCACTTTCAATTATAATTCACAATTTTTTTAAAGTACTTGGAAATTAAACACAAATGCATTCAGGTAAGAGAGATTTCAGTTAACCATTTCTTTTCTGTCCTCCTAAAAGGAATGCCCATTCTATTTTGTAGTTTCCTCTGCTTGTCTTTTTTTTTTTTTTTTTTTTTTTTTTTTTGAGACAGTCTCACTTTGTTGCCCTGGCTAGAGTGCCATGGCTTCAGCCTAGTTCACAGCAACCTCAAACTCCTGGGCTCAAGCGATCCTCCTGCCTCAGCCTCCTGAGTAGCTGGGACTACAGGCATGCACCACCAAGCCCAGCTAATTTTTTCTATATATTTTTAGTTGTCCAATTAATTTCTTTCTATTTATAGTAGAGACAGGGTCCCGCTCTTGCTCAGGCTGGTTTCGAACTCCTAACCTGGAGCAATCCACCCGCCTCGGCCTCCCAGAGAGCTAGGATTATAGGCATGAACCCCCACATCTGGCCTCTGCTTGTCTTTCAAAAGGAACTATCTTTTAACTTAAAGGTGTAAAGTTATCTCACTTCAGAGCTGTGAGTTCAACTGGAACTAGCTGACCGTGGTCAGGGTGAGTAAACTAAAGCTATCCAAAACATACATGTTCCATCCCAAACAGCCTCCCTAACTCCCCAAGCCTGCCTTTCTCTACACAACAGTTGATCACAGTCAATGTCATTGCCCCTCTTCCCTAGCCGCCTGCCCACTCACTTACCCAAGCTATATTTATAGCCTAAAAGATTCTCAATCCAAACCCAAACCCCTCCCCCTCTTGGAGATCTAAAATGTATCTGAACATTTATCTTTTTCCACTCTTTCTGCCCCAGGTAGTCACCAAGGTGATGATTTCTTCACAGCCCTACCTTACTCAGCCCACTGTTGAAAATTTGTTCAATTTTGATAAGTGCCTGTCCTTGAGAGTCAGAAAGCTTGGGTTCAAATCTTGACTCTGAACTCAGCTATGACCCTAGGCAAATTCTTCAACTGCTCAAAACCTTAATTTTCTTTTTTGAGACAGAATCTCTATCTGTTGCTCAGGCTAGAGTGCTGTGGCGTCAGCCTAGCTCACATCAACCTCAAACTCCTAGGCTCCAGCAATCCTCCTGCCTCAGCCTCCCGAGTAGCTGGGACTACAGGCATGCCCCACCATGCCTGGCTAATTTTTTTTTTTTTTTTTTTTTTTTTTTTTTTATAATTTTTACTTTTTTCTTTTTTTCAGCTTTACACATGGATAGAAGCTAATTTTTTTTTTGTATATATATTTTTAGTTGGTCAATTAATTTCTTTCTATTTTTAGTAGAGATGGGGTCTTGCTCTTGCTCAGGCTGGTTTGGAACTCCTGACCTTGAGCGATCCGCCCACCTCGGCCTCCCAGAGTGCTAGGATTATAGGCGTGAGCCACAACAATGGCCCAAAACCTTAATTTTCTAAATCCATACAATACATATGGATGATAGTAACTACCTTAGAGAGCTGTGCTGGGATTTACAGAATAAATGCTAAATTAATGTTGGCCATTATCATTTTTCAGAGCTGCCTACTCACTGATTCAGTCAGCTCACAAACGTTTATTGAACATCTATTATGTGCTTAACATGTTCCCAGGTCCTGAGAATATGAGTATGAAAGAAAAGTCAAAGTCCCTGCCCCCTTGGACTTCACTTTTCCTGTGAGATTAAGGGGCAAATAAGTTGCACTCTAATTATTCCTTATTCTGGCACCGTCATACTGTTCAAATGACTCCCCATTTATAAAAGTTAGGAAAATTGCAAAAATGCCATAGAGCTATGATCAAGAAAACTGGAGTACCTTCCTGTGAAGTCACATTATGCCTAAGAATTTTCATATAAGCAAATGTTTACATTACATGAAAAAAAGGATACAAAATTGAATGTAATATTATCGATTATGTTCTTTTAATTAAGATCAAAATCCTACCATGTTAAATTTTAATATATTTAGGTGATTGGGTTGTAGGTGTGGGGACATAGAAAACAAGACCCCAAAATGAAGGTCTTAGAAGCAAAATTTCTGATGTTCTCTTGCCCTCCTGTCTCAAGTCCTTCATTCCCCCCGAAAGCCAAGTCATAGAAACTAGAAGTCCTCTTCCCCAAGACAGTACTGGAAAATAGAACCCCTTTTCCCCCAAAGCCAGCCATAAATCCAAAAAATATGACTCTGATCTCTCCCTCCCCCCCCTTTTTTTTTTTTTTTTTTGAGACAGAGTCTCCCTTTGTTGCTCAGGCTAGAGTGAGTTCCCTGGCATCAGCCTAGCTCACAGCAACCTCAGACTCCTGGGCTCAAGCAATCCTCCTGCCTCAGCCTCCCGAATAGCTGGGACTACAGGCATGCGCCACCATGCCCGGCTAAATTTTTCTGTATATATTAGTTGGCCAATTTATTTCTTTCTATTTATAGTAGAGACGGGTCTCGCTCTTGCTCAGGCTGATTTCCAACTCCTGACCTTGAGCCATCTGCCTGCCTTGGCCTCCCAGAGTGCTAGGATTCCAGGTGTGAGCCACCGCCAGGCCTTCCTGCCAGGCCTTCCTCGCCTTTTTGTGTAACAGCTAGCCATGAAGAAATTAAGACCCTCATTCCAGAGGGATCCTACGGACACCCAGAAGGAAGAATAATGCTACAACAGAGAGGCCAAGAATAATATGGAGAGGCCTTGCTAGTTTTCCCCACTCAGTCTATTTCTAGTAGCTCATCTGTCCCTGCTTCCTGGAACCTAAGTGTAAAACCAGATAGTTTCCCCTCTACCTTTGGGTCTCCATTCGGAAGGCTCCCGTAGCACGTAAAACTATAATTAAATAAATATGTTATGCTTTTCTCTTGTTAACTTGTGTTTCATTAGAGAGCTCTCAGCTGTGACTCTTACAATGGGTAAGGAAAGGTATCACCTCCTTTCCCCACCTACATAGGTAATCATTAGTTTTCTGTTTTTTTAAAAATACAGGAAGCACTCTGGGAGGCGGAGGCAGATTGCTCAAGGTCAGGAGTTCAAAACCAGCCTGAGCAAGAGGGAGACCCCGTCTCTACTATAAATAGAAAGAAATTAATTGACCAACTAATATATACATAAAAAGTTAGCTGGGCATGGTGGCGCATGCCTGTAGTCCCAGCTACTTGGGAGGCTGAGGCAGGAGGATCGCCTGAGCCCAGGAGTTTGAGGTTGCTGTGAGCTAGGCTGATGCCACAGAATTCACTCTAGCCTGGGCAACAAAGTGAGACTCTGTCTCAAAAAAATATATAAATAGATAAAATAAAATAAAAATACAGGCTATCTTTTAAAGTACATTGGCTATTTTAGGAAGTCCTTTTTTAAAAATATAACTTCAGGCCGGGGCCTGGTGGCTCACGCCTGTAATCCTAGCACTCTGGGAGGCTGAAGTGGATTGCTGAAGGTCAGAAGTTCAAAACTAGCCTGAGCAAGAGTAAGACCCTGTCTCTACTATAAATAAAAATATATTAATTGGCCAACTAATATATATAGAAAAAAAATTAGCCGGGCATGGTGGAGCATGCCTGTAGTCCCAGCTACTCGGGAGGCTGAGGCAGGAGGATTGCTTGAGCCCAGGAGTTTGAGGTTGCTGTGAGCTAGGCTGACGCCATGACACTCACTCTAGCCTGGGCAACAAAGGGAGACTCTGTCTCAAAAAAAAAAAAAAAAAAAAATGTAAGGCCGGGCGCTGTGGCTCACGCCTGTAATCCTAGCTCTTGGGAGGCCGAGGCGGGCGGATTGCTCAAGGTCAGGAGTTCGAAACCAGCCTGAGCAAGAGCGAGACCCCGTCTCTACTATAAATAGAAAGAAATTAATTGGCCAACTGATATATATATATATAAAAAAAATTAGCCGGGCATGGTGGCGCATGCCTGTAGTCCCAGCTACCCGGGAGGCTGAGGCAGAAGGATCACTCGAGCCCAGGAGTTTGAGGTTGCTGTGAGCGAGGCTGAGGCCACGGCACTCACTCTAGCCTGGGCAACAAAGCGAGACTCTGTCTCAAAAAAAAAAAAAAAAAAAAAAATGTAATTTCATACCACGGAGATACCTAATCCTTTCTACCTATTTTAAGCAAACAAGTTTGAAATGAAAATTTAAAAGTGCAGGAAATGGGTCCGGTGCGGTGGCTCATGCCTGTAATCCTAATACTTTGGCAGGCAGTGGCCAGAGGATTGCTTCAGGCCAGGAGTTTGAGACTAGCCTGAGCAACATAGGGAGTCCCTGACTCTACAAAAAATAGAAAAATGAGAGGGGCGTGGTGACACACACCTGTAGTCCCAGCTACCAGGGAGGCTGAGGCAGGGGTTGAAGTCAGCTAAAATAAGGGTCTGGTTGTAGAAGCAAAGCAATCCACTTGTAACTGAATGCATATTCTGCCAGCCGCATGTTGTAACATTTTACTACACCCCAGACTGACAGCTATCTGCTTCTGTAAACAGCTTGCTTTGAGATAGTTCTCGGAGCAGGGGCTCAAGGCCAGGCCAGGGCTCTGGCCATCTGGAGAGAACATGATAAAATGTAGAAAACAATACCCTCACTTATGTGCCTCTAGTCACATAAGCCCCCTGTGACTGTGCTTGAACAATTAGATAATTTTTTAGAGTGTGGTTTTTGTCTTTAAAAGGGGCTATTTTTTCTAGCTCATCTCTACTTTTCTGTGCCTGCCACTCTGCAGGACAGGAGTAGTCCTGGCCAGTAGCTAAAGACTCACAATGTGACCCAATTCGGTTTCTAAGGTGGTCTTTTCTAGCACTTTGGACCCTAACAGCAGGAGGATAGCTTGAGCCCAGGAGTTGGAGGTTGCAGTGAGCTATGATGATGCCACAGCACTCTAGCCCTGGAGACAAAGTGAAACTCTGTCTCAAAAAAAAAAAAAAAAAAAAAAAGTGCAGGAAAACGTAGGTAGGCTCTATTTTTGATCACTTTCTCCATTCAGGATGGTTTCCAGTATAAAGAGAAGTTTTTCATTTACTCCCGTGAGCAGAACCCAGTGTTCATAGAATAGGACAATATAGAGTTGTGTTGTCTTGCCTAATAAAAATATTACACAGCCAGGTATGTAATTTTAAATTTTCTAGTAGCCACATTAAAGAAGTACAAAGAAACAAATTAAGTTAATTTTAACAATATACCTTATTTAACGCAATGTATCCAAAAAGTTAATGCTTCAACATGTAATCAATGTAAGAATTTTTGGTGAGACATTTTACATCGTTTTTTTGTCCTGAGCCCTCCGAAATCAGATGTTTATACAAGTCAAATCAGACTTACCACATTTCCAGTATTCAATAGCCACCCACATGTGGCAAGTGGCTCCCACATTAGACCTGGCAGGCCTAGAGCAACAATTAATATAATAAAAACACCAGAAGCAACAAAAGACACCTCAATGATGGCCAATCAAAAAGTTATGTTAGATACAAAAGAGCACTTACTGAATGACCTCATTCTATGAAGTTCTAGAACAGGCAAAACTAAGCTATGACAGCAATCAGAACGGGGGGTGGGGTGCGATCGGAAAGAGGCAAGAGGGGAACTTTCCTGGCTGATGGAAGTGGCCTATGTCTACCTTGGGACAGTGGTTACACAAGTGTGTACTCTGTCACATCCCGTCGATCTGCACACTTAAAACGGGGCATTTTATTGTATGTAAAGTATACATCTTTTTTTTTTAATGTCGCCCCCAAAAAGCTGTTCTGTAGTAGAAGCATAGTTTGGCAGTGTTCGCCCTAACAGCTAACTAATCGGGGAAATGCGAGAGTAGTGGTTTAACGGGTACGCCGGGGCCGGGGAGAGGACAGAAAGCCATGTCACCCGCGCTGATCGCCGCCTCACCCGACCCCTGCTCGGGGCTTCACTTCCGCCAACGCCATCTCGGGGCTCTCCCCGCTGCAGAGGGCGAGGATACATGGGGCTCGGGGAACCGGCGGGGACTGAGAGGAGCGGCCCCAGGCCCCGGCCCGCCGTAGGACAGGCTTCGATGGCACAGAGCACCGGCGGGAGTCCTCTGGTCCCCGCGCCACCCCCGGCAGCCGAGGTCTGGACCGAGGGGTGCAGGACGCGCGGGACTCCGGGCGGGGCTCAAACTCTGCGCCGGAGAAGGCGCGGGCGCCATCGGGGAGGGGACAAAGGTGCCCTGCCCCTCGCGCGCGCCAGGGCTGGGGACGCAACACTGGGGCGGGAAGGTTTTGGGGACGCGCGGTGACCCCGGCGCCGAGACTCTCGGGGTCCGGGGCAGGCCCAAGCGGGGAGTTAGTTACCTTTGCGGCGGTGGCAGCGCCAGGGAGGGTGGCCAGTGGCGACCGCGGGCTCCGCCCTGCGGCCGGCCTGACGCTCACCTGTCTGGCTGGGGAGAGGGCCGCCGCTGGGGTGGCCCGAAGTCGCCACCGGGTCCTTCCCGCCGCCCGCGTGGACCCTGGCGTGCGCGGCGCCCTCCTTGCCCACCTTCCTCTCTCCGCCCTGCTGCTGGCCTCGCTGACTCACGCTGGTGAGCTCGGGGTTTGCACCCGTGTGTGTGCAAAGGTCCAAAACAAACGCCTAAAAAGTGACCCCTCCGGCACAGGCAGCTCCCGTCACCCTCTGCTCTGGACACACTTGGCCCCAGGGCTCCCTCGGCCCAGGCCCTGCTCCTCCCTCCGCTGGCTCACTTTGCGAAGCCACCTCGGGTGCGCGCCTGAACTCCACGGGTCCCGGCGAGCCCGGGTCCTCCGGTCCACTCCTCACCCTTGCAAAGAGCTTCACCCGTCTCCGACGTCGGCGGATCCCCTCCTGCGCGCCGGGAACTGCAGGAGCGCTCGGGAGAGGAGGAAAATTAAACAAAACTCCAGCCTTTGAGGAGCTCCCAGTCTGGTGGGAAGTCTACCCGGGTGTTGGAAGCCGTGTAGGTTCCCGACCGCGAAGAAAAGCTGCGGGGGGTGGGGAGGGGGAGGAGAGCAGAAAAAGGCAATTAAGGCTTCCCTGAGTGACTTTTTTAGAAAGGGTATTTGGACGGTGGTTGACGCTGAGAAAAGATACAGGAGGTTATTCAGGCGAAGGGAAGTACTTAAACAAACCACTGAAGGAGAAAGGAGCTAACTGGGGACAACAGAAGGGTTTGAAGTGAGAAGGAAGGTTTAGGAAAGTGGCAGAAATATTGCATAACCTGTGTGAGACACTAAAGTGACAAGTTAGACAAGAGTCATTGAAGACCTAGTAGAGTTTAGACACTATAATTGTGGTCCAGCAAGATGATGGCTCACGCCTGTAATCCCATTATTTTGGGGGGTCAAAGTGGGAGGATCGCTTGAGCAACAATAGTGAGACTCCATCTCTACCAAAAATAGAAAAATTAGCTGGCTGTGGTGGTCCCCACCAGTAGTCCCAGCTACTTTGGAGACTGAGGCAGGAGGATCACTGGAGCCCAGGAGTTTGAGGTTGCACTGAGCTATGATGATGCCATGGCACTATAGCCCAGGGAACAGAGCAAGACCCTGTCTCAAAAAAAAAAAAAAGAAAAGAAAAGAAACACCATAATTATATAGGGATGTCCAGGTATAATTTTGCAAGATATTTATATCAATATAGATCTTAGTGATAAAAACTGAGTTTTCTGGTTGAGTAGAGTAGGACAGAAGGGTGAAGAAGTGGAAAGCACTGAAAGAATGTGACAACTAGTCATAGGGGACAGGAACCAAAACCAGCAGGGAGCTGACTGACTGGGAGACAGAGGAGATAAGGCCTCAAAGACCAGCACCTCTGAGGAAAGGACTGGCAAATTGGCAGTAGAGACTGTGGCTTTGGAGTTCAAGCCTTCAAAGAGGAAGCAATTCCAGGAGATGACACAGTTTAGGCATGGCTGTTAGAATGGACTAGAAAAGTAAGATGAGCGTCACTGGACTCGGGTCTAGTGCCCCAAAGGCTGGTGTTTTGGAAATCGAGGGCCCCAGAAGGATGGCAGAAGGTGGAACAGTCAGTTAAGGCCAAGGATCTTCAGGGAATGTGGGAGAATGACCCTGAAACTAATAGATGACTGCGACAAGGAAGGGGACAGGGTTGTGAAACGTAAGTCAATAAATTTCTGCAGGGCCCAATGGCTCTATAATCTTAGCACTCTGGGAGGCTGAGGCGGGAGGATTGCTTGAGCTCAGGAGTTCCAGACCAGCCTGAGCAGGAGCAAGATCCTGTCTCTACTGAAAATACAAAAATTAGCTGGGCCTGATGGCATGCACCTATAGTCCCAACTACTCAAGGCTGTGGCAGGAGGATCACTTGAGCCCAGGAGTTTGAGGCTGCAGTGAGCTACAATGACACCACTGCACTTTACCCAGGGACACAGAGTGAGACTTGTCTCATAAAAAAAAAAAAAAGGAATGAATTTCAAATCAAAATGGAGTTTTTCCCCACCAAGGATGAAAAAGCAAAGTCATGGAGGAAGCAGTAAGGAGTTTACAATGCCAACTTCAGGGAAAATATGCTGCTGAGGCTTCACTCAGCAGGGCATCCTTGGGGGAGGCCGGGTTGTGGGGTCCCCATTAGAAAAATAAAAAAGAGGAAATGCCTTGTCAACAGGCTGGGGGAGTTTGCTAATGAAACAAGCCTTCCACAGAGCCTGGTAGGGAGGATGTTTGTGAAAAGGGTTGGTTTGGATGCTGATGCTTAACTGAATACCTGCTGCATTTGTGAGGTTGCCTCCAGCATTCCTGTCTTCCATTTCCTTTTTACAACCTGGACAGTTATTATGATCCCCTTTTTAGAATGAGGAACCTGAGGCCCAGAGATGTGAAATGTCTTCACCAAGGATATGGCAAAGCCAGGACATCAATGCACAGCCTGACTCTGCACCACAGGATGTGGGGCCTCATCCAATTATCTTACTCCATTCATCTGTGCAGCTAATGAATGAAAGATATTATGTAAATACAAAGTGGCCATTGTAACAACTAGTGTACTATTAATCCCAAATGAAAAAAATACTGAGCAGAGAAACAAACTTGATAACAGGGTGCCCCTTGACTAAATTGTGTGGAATAAGGGTTTGTCCTCATTAAACAAGTTTTCATTCATGGCTTGCCACGAGCATAACATTTTGCTGGATCATCAAGATGATTTTTTTAAAAAGGAAACCCATCATTAAAGTGGATTGCTGGCCGGTCTCCGTGGCTCACGCCTGTAATCCTAGCTCTCTGGGAGGCCGAGACAGCAGGATTGCTCAAGGTCAGGAGTTCGAAACCAGCCTGAGCAAGAGCGAGACCCCGCCTCTACTAAAAATAGAAAGAAATTAATTGGCCAACTAATATATATAGGAAAAATTAGCCGGGCATGGTGGCGCATGCCTGTAGTCCCAGCTACTCGGGAGGCTGAGGCAGGAGGATTGCTTGAGCCCAGAAGTTGAAGTTGCTGTGAGCTAGGCTGATGCCATGGCACTTTAGCCTGGGCAACAGAGTGAGACTCTGTCTCAAAACAAACAAAAAAAAGGCCCGGTGTGGTGGCTTCTGCCTGCAATCCTAGCACTCTGGGAGGCAGAGGCACGCTGATTGCTCTAGGTCAGGAGTTCCAAAACAGCCTGAGCAAGAGCAAGACCCCATCTCTACTACAAATAGAAAGAAATTAATTGGCCAACTCATATATATATATATATATATATATATATATATATATATATATATATAATTACCTGGGCATAGTGGCTCATGCCTGTAGTCCCAGCTACTCGGGAGGCTGAGGCAGGAGGATCTCCTGAGGCCAGGAGTTTGAGGTTGCTGTGAGCTAGGCTAACGCCAGGCCACTCACTCTAGCCTGGGCAACAGAGTGAGACTCTGTCTCAAAAAAAAAAAAAAAAAAAAAGTCGATTGCTTATGTTCTTTTACAATCTATTTTTATTTTGAAGAACTTTACTTTTCAGATCAGTTGTAAAACTGCCTTCTGTACCCCACCTCTACTGTAGGAAGGCCCAGAACTGTACTCATTTTGCAGGTAAGGAAACTTAAAGGGCAAAAAGAATGAATAAAAAGTCAAGTTTATTCACCTACTAGATGGTGGAGATAGCCCCCATCCTAGGCTTCACACTCAAATTCTAGGCTTTTTGCAATCATACTTAAATATCCTTTTCTGGAAAGTGTCAACGACTTTCAAATTCTCACTGACTTAATAAACTCTAGAAAGGCATTGGTCCCAAGACATCTACAGACTTTCAAAGCTGAATCAATACTCAGACTCTAAAAAATGAGATGGAATGTCATTAATGCCACTGCATTAACTTAAAATGGTTAAAATGGCAAATTTATGTTACGTATGTTTACCACATTTTCGAATTTTAATAGTGTAATATACCAAAAATCTATACCATTGAATTGTGCACTTTAAACAAGTGAATTGTAAAATATGTGAATTATATCCCAATAAAGCCATTTTGGGGAAATAAACAGGTTGGGCTTGTTACGCTAAAATCCTGGACTTGAATAAAATGTAAATATAATAGGTCAGGCTAGAAAACTGTACAGCAGGGAAATCAGAATTGTAATCACTTCCTCATGTACACAACCCCTCCACCCCCACCCCCACCCGGGTCACCAGGACTGTCCTACTCTTCTCAAAATTGTTGGGGAGTTGGGGAAGGAATCAAGAGTGGTCTTGCACAATAGATCATGGAAATTGTGCTTAGGAAATGTGTTCATGAACTCTACACTCTGAAGGGGTAGTTGTTCACATAGCCATTTTTTTGTTGTTTTTTTACATGTTATTGAGGAAAAAGTTAAAAGTATAGAAAAGTAAATATCAAAGTGTAATCGATGACACCCAGTGTAATCAATGACACCCAGCTTCAACAACCCACGGCCAGTCTTGTTTCATCTATATCCCCACCCATAACCCCCCATCCTGTATGAATTTGAAGCACATTCCAGACCATATTATCATTTATTTGGTAAACATCAATGTGACTCTTTGAAGGATAAGAACTCCTTTAAACACAGACACACACACACACAAGATACCATTACTACAATTTAAAAATTAACAATTCTGGCCAGTGGCAGTGGCTCACGATTCTAATTCTACCACTTCGGGAGGCTGAGGCAGGAGAATTGCTTGAGGCCAGGAGTTTAAGACCAGCCTGATCAAGAATGAGATCCCCCCAAATTAGAAAAATTTAGCTGGGCATGGTGGTGTGGGCCAGTAGTCCCAGCTACACGGGAGGCTGAGGCAGGAAGATCGCTTGAGCCCAGGAGTTGGAGGTTGCAGTGAGCTTTGATGATGTCACTGCACTCTAGCCTGGGCAACAGAGCAAGACTCTGTCTCAAAAAAAAAAATTAACAATTCGTATATCTACCCACTTTCGAATGGATTAACAAAATATGGAATAGTATTCAGTCTTAAAGAGAAGAAAAGAAATTGATGTGCTAGAACTTGGATGAACCTTAAGAAGCCAATCACAAAAGGCAAATACTGGCCGGGCGCGGTGGCTCACGCCTGTAATCCTAGCTCTCTGGGAGGCCGAGGCGGGCGGATCACTGGAGGTCAGGAGTTCAAAACCAGCCTGAGCAAGAGCGAGACCCCGTCTCTACTATAAATAGAAAGAAATTAATTGGCCAACTAACATATATAGAAAAAATTAGCCAGGCATGGTGGCGCGTGCCTATAGTCCCAGCTACTCGGAGGCTTGAGCCCAGGAGTTTGAGGTTGCTGTGAGCTAGGCTGACGCCATGGCACTCACTCTAGCCTGGGCAACAAAGTGAGACTCTGTCTCAAAAAAAAAAAAAAAAAAAAAAAAAAAAAAGCTTAAGAACAAGTTGAATGAAAATGAAAGTAAAAAATCAAAAAAAAAAAAAAAAAAAGGCAAATACTGAATGATTTCACTTATACCAGCGGTCCCCAGCTTTTTTGGCACCAGGGACAGGTTTCATGGAAGACAAGTTTTCCACCCAGGGTGTGGGGTGGCGGAGGGCATGATGGGGGTGGGGGAGCTCTGTGGTCAGCCTGGTCCCTAACAGGCCAGGGACAGGGTGTTGGGGACCTCAGACTTATACCAGGTATCTAAAGCAGTCCAATCCATGGAGACAGAAAGTAGAATGCTGGTTGCCAAGGGCCAAGGTGGGAGGGAGGCAGGAATGGAGAGTTGTTTAATAGTTTCAGTTTAGCCAGATGAAACTAGTTCTGGAAATTGGTTGCACAGCAATATGAATGTACTTAACATAACTGAATTATACGCTTAAAAATGATTAAGATGGTAAATTTTGTGTTAAAATGGTAAATTTTGTGTATTTTACAATTAAAAATATTTTTAATTTCACAATTCCTTGATTTTATCAACTATCCAGTGTCCAAATTTCCCATTCTTATAAGTGTCATACTTTTTTTCCTCAATGTGTTTACTGAATTAGGATCCTAATGAAATGTATGAGTGGCCATGGGTTTCCTTTCTTTCTTTTTTTTTTTTATTTATTTATTTATTTTTTTCCATTTTCAGTTGGCCAATTACCTTTTTTTTTTTTTTTTTAGTAGAGACGGGGTCTCGCTCTTGCTCAGGCTGGTCTTGAACTTCTGAGCTGCAACGATCCACCCGCCTCGGCCTCCCAGAGAGCTAGGATTACAGGCGTGAGCCACAGCGCCCGGCCGGGTTTCCTTTCTTTTTTTTTTTTTTGAGACAGAGTCTCGCTTTGTTGCCCAGGCTAGAGTGAGTGCCGTGGCGTCAGCCTAGCTCACAGCAACCTCAAACTCCTGGGCTCGAGTGATCCTTCTGCCTCAGCCTCCCGGGTAGCTGGGACTACAGGCATGTGCCACCATGCCCGGCTAATTTTTTATATATATATCAGTTGGCCAATTAATTTCTTTCTATTTATAGTAGAGACGGGGTCTCGCTCTTGCTCAGGCTGGTTTCGAACTCCTGACCTTGAGCAATCCGCCCGCCTCGGCCTCCCAAGAGCTAGGATTACAGGCGTGAGCCACAGCGCCCGGCCGGGTTTCCTTTCTTAAGCGTTGTTTTAATCAATGGGTTGCCCACCCCACCCCACCCCACCCCACCCCTCTTCCTTGTTATTTATTTGAATGAATAAGGTGGTCTGTCCTATTGTTTCTCAGTCTAGATTCTGCTGACAGCCTCCCATGGTGTTAACACCTTCCTCTGCCCTCTGTATTTCCTGTAAATTGGACTTGGACGCCTTGTGTTAGTTTAGATTTGGGCTCAGGAGGAGGCTAAAGACATCCATTTCCGCGGGAGCCCGGGCCCAGCTGGACCTGAAAAAGCCAGGCTAAGTCACCAGCCAAGCTGCTCAGAGGCAATCATAAAAAGAGACTGGGTAGGGCTGTGACAAAGACGCTGTTCACACGCCTGGGTCCGTCATCTAGCTACAAAGCAGGGAGGGAGGAAAAGAGACGGGGCGGAGCTACGCTGGGAAAGCCCTTTGTCCCCTTTCCACGCGTACGAGGAATCTGTCACAATCCACGTAGGCAGGGGCAGAGCCTTTGGACGGAAGTGATGCACGCGCGGCGGGCGGCAGAGGCGTCACAGAGGCGGAGAAACGGCTGGACGGACTGCGCCGGCGTCGCTCTCACTTCCGGCCTTCTACCAGGGCGACCCGCAGAGTAGAACCCGAGGCGGGGAGCTGTAGCTGGGGTCTCCAGTGACCGGGACCGCGGCAGCGGCCCCGCTGCCGGGATGTTTCGGGGGTTGAGCGTTTGGTTGGGCTTGCAGCAGCCGGCGACAGGCGGTGGGCAGTCCGAGGGAGACTGGCAGCCCAAGCAAGACGCTCCGCCCGAGCAACAATCCGAGACGGTGGCGGAGCCCGCGGAGGAGGAGCGGGAGGAAGCTGGGGACCAGGAGCTGCTCCACCAGGCCAAAGGCCTGGGCAGTGAGTCTCCCCTGGCCAGCGGGGGCTGGGGGGCACATTTCTTCCGACATCCCTGGGGCGCTAGTTGGGGTGGGGGGCGTGTTGGCTGAGAGGCAGGGGAGGAAGGCATGTCTGCAGGTCAGTCCTCTCCGGGTTGGGAGACATTAGTGAGGATCTGGGCAAGGCTGAAGCTTCTTGTAGCAGTCAAGTCCTTTCCCTGAAGTTCCTGGTGACAAGTCACTCTTGGCAGAGTTTGTAAACATTGGAAGCAGGTCCACAGGAAAGCAGTGTGGTCCGACGTCCTCAGGTTGGACAAGGAACCTTTTTTTGTTCAACTCACAAACTTTCACCTTCACCCCCACCCGCCAAGACACGAAACGTTGGCGAGTTTCGATTGGTTAGAAAGTGCTTTTTTGCTCTCGGGGCAAACGTGTTGTTCCAAGTAAATTGACAGATACTGAATGTCCTTCCTGGTCTTCCGCTTTTTAGGTGCAGAAGGACCTTTTCCCTTAAGGTGGGAGAGGAGACGCCAATTGCCTGCTGTGTGCAGGCTGGGGTACCACATGTGTTATGATACCTCATTTCATCTGTTAAACACCCCCAGTGTATTGGGGAAACAAGCCCAGAGTTAGTAAGCCAAAGTTATAATAAGTGGTAGAAATGGAATTTGAAACTAGATCTAATTTCAAAGCCAAGTTTACAGTCTAGTTAAGGAGGGCAGGGGGGGAGGGAATAATACTACATGCTATACTACTCTGATTCTGAAGAGACCTTGGTGGGCTTCAGTAGTCAAAGCGTCTTCGAGGAAATGTTCCCTAAAGTAGACCAGCATTACAAGTGAGAGAGCTGCAGCAATTGGGGATATTAAATTTAGCAAGTATTTTTAAAGAATCTGCTAAAGAGACAAAGGGGGGTATGGGGGAAGAGAAAAGCCTCAGAGTGGAGAAACACATATTTGAATAAGAAAGGCCCTGACATTCAAAAAGTATACCATACACAGAGAGACAGGTAAAACAGACATAATCTCAAATCAAAGCAGCGCATAATCTCAGCCCAAGGCCACCAAATAGTGCACAAAAAGGAAGAAAACTAACTGCTGTGCAATAAAATCACTAAAAAGGGAATGACTGTTTCTCATGTAGAAAATTGGGAAGGGATGGACTTGGAATATTCAAGATGTGGAGATGCATTTATTAGAGCAGAGAGATATATTAGGTAGTCAAAATAGATAAGATTGGGAGTCCGTTAGGAAAAGCAAGGTAGAGGTGTTTATTTCATAGAAAACAGCCATTTTCATTTATCATGGGAATGTCAAAAGTAGCTTCTTAAAACTTAGAGCTTTACTGTCAACTTGAAACCTCATGTTTGTATTTAGTAATAAAGACCTCTGAATATTTTCTAATAAATGAATTTTTTATAGGGCTATCTACTTTGAAGGTAATGCTGCCATCTTTCCTCAATGATTCTCTTTTGATATTTGGGGAGGCTGTAGTTAGATGGAAGTACCCTTTTGTTTCTGAAATTTATGTGATTTTAGAAAGATGTAAAGGTTCTAATTCATATACAGACTTTTTTTTTTTTTTTTTTTTTTGAGACAGAGTCTCACTCTGTTGCCCTGGCTAGAGTGCCGTGCCATCAGCCTAGCTCACACCAACTGGGCTCAAGCGATCCTTCTACCTCAGACTCTCGAGTAACTGGGACTACAGGCATGTGCCACCATGCCCGGCTAATTTTTACTATATATTTTTAGTTGGCCAATTTCTTTCTATTTTTTTAGTAGAGACGGCGTCTTGCTCTTGCTCAGGCTGATTTTAAACTCCTGACCTCCAGCCATCCTCCCACCTTGGCCTCCCAGAGTGCTAGGATTACTCTGGGAGTGCTAGTGGGTGAGCCACCATGCCCAGCCCTGAAAGTATCTTTTCTTATTCAGGGTAAATTGGGTTGTTGGTTTTTGTTAAAGTCAATCAAATTAGAGCTTTTTCTGTACTCTTTCTTAAAAAACAAACACAAACAAAAACCTGCACCTCTGGGAGTGTTAAATACCTGAGTCATTCACACAGTTTACATCAAGGGAAGGGTGGCCAAAGATGAGCTTTGGCTTTTTCAAAACCATCCCTAAGACCAGTCCATGCCCAGGAATGGAGGAAGGGCCACCTCCTTGTCCCTCTTCCTTCTCCTTTGAAAAGTACTATTGCTGTGGAACTATGTTAATTAGGCTGTCGTCCTTTTTTTTCTATAGGGAAAATATATTCCAAGTTCCTGATGCCTGACTGGGCAACTAAGAGGGCTCCAAAAGTTAGTGTGTAGGTAGGAAACGTGAGTCTGCTTTAACGCAAAATTAAAAATGCAGGTGTCCCCTTTTGTCTTTTTGACCAGAGCTGTCATATGGCTTTTCTAAGCTTCAGAGGACTCTCACAAAGCAAGTATCTGGCAGACATCCTGGGCGAGGCAGTACCATTACCTTGGTTAGTGTACATTTGTCAAGGTTCATTCGCTGAGGCTGGTCACATAGGCACCCATCAAAATTGGAGTGGTTTTGGCAAGGAGGAAGGAGATAGCCTACTAGCTAGACAGTCAGCAAGGTCTGCCCCTATCATGTTGGCCAAATCATTTTTCCTCTGTGAGGCTCAGTTTCCCTTTCTGTGAACTGGGCAGATTATACCTACTCTTCTTCCCAGGAAGGTTATGAGAATAAAATGACATAATGAAAAAGAAGGTAAAATAACTGTTAGCTCTCTGCCCCAACCTTCCATAAAGTTGCTAAGTCACACGCACAAATGTTTGAATTTGACTTCCGTTTCTTCTTTGGAACTACTTCATTTCGGATCTTCTATTTGTGCCTAAGTTCCTGAAGTGGACATTGTACTCCTGTTACTTCCTGTTAACTCTTATCTTAGTCTCAATTTTTCCTAGCTAGGCCAGGCGTAGTGGCTCCCGCCTGTAATCCTAGCACTCTGGGAGGTCGATACAGGTGGATTGCTCGAGGTCAGGAGTTCGAAACCAGCCTGAGTGAGACCCCATCTCTACTAAAAATAGAAAGAAATTAGTTGACTAGCTAAAAATATATATAGAAAAAAATAGCTGGGCATGGTGACGCATGCCTGTAGTCCCAGCTACTCGGGAGGCTGAGGCAGAAGGATTGCTTGAGTCCAGAAGGTTGCTGTGAACTAGGCTAATGCCACAGCACTCACTCTAGCCTGGTCAACAAAATGAGACTCTGTCTCAAAAAATAAAAATAAAAAAATAAAAAACTTTTCCTAGCTAGTTGATAAAAACTCTCTTTAACTTGGTGTCAGCTGATCTCTGCAAAATTAATAAACTTTTTCTCGTCTTTTTGGGCTTCTTACCTGAAAATCTCTCTTCATGCTCTCTTGCATCTCACACACACTAACCTTGGCGTTGAGCCACTCTAATTACTCTCAGGAGGCGATTCTCCCTCCATGGTGGTGCTGTCACTTCTGTTTAATGAATAATCTTGCTCCTCTTATTATCTTTGATTTTGTATTTATTTTGGTTTAGAAGCGAACATTCCTTGAAGGCAAGAACTATGCTTTCTGGAACATTCAGTGTATCCAGTAAACTCCACCCACAGAGTCATTAAAATCTGAGAATTGGGATTATTATGCTAAAATACCACTTTTATTCTTTTTTTTTTTTTTAGACTGATTCTCACTCTGTTGCCCAGGCTAGAATGCTGTGGTGTCAGCCTAGCTCACAGCAACCTCAAACTCCTGGGCTCAAGCAATCCTGCTGCCTCAGCCTCCCGAGTAGGTGGGACTACAGGAATGTGCCACTATGCCCGGCTAATTTTTTCTATTTTTTAGTAGAGACGGAGTCTTGCTCTTGCTTAGGCTGGTCTCAAACTCCTGAGCTCAAACGACCAACCGGCCTCAGCCTCCCAGAGTGCTAGGATTACAGGCATGAGCCACGGTGCTCGGCTAAAATACCAGTTTTTAAATCCTAGTTCTCCCTTAGTATAAAAATGACAGTTTGAATTCAAAATGTATTGCAGAGGAAATCTTAAAAGGAATTTCTTTCTAAAAGAACCCACTTTTAGAACTTTAGATTTCTTTGTCTGCGAAACATAGTTTTACAAAGTAGTGTCGCTGTCTTCCCATTTCATCACACCAGTGTAAATAGACAAGTCATAACCAAAGAGAGATGAGTGATCTCCCTAAAGCTCAGCATTTATCATGTCCTCCCCATTCGTCCATTCGACAAGTACTTATTGGTCACCCAGTAGCAATACAGTGGTGAGTCAGAGAGCCTTGATCCCTGCCCTGATGAGGCTTAGGATGGGCCTGCAGTCTAGCTGAGAAGACATTCACCAAGTAATCGATAGAGTGTGCTGGAGGTTGTTGATCGGGAACACATCTAAGAAGCAATCACCCCAATCAAGGGGCCAGGGAACGTTTCCCTAGGAGAAGTGATATTTAAATGGAGACCTACAAGATGTGTAGAGTTAGCCAGATAAAGGAAGGGCAGATAAAAGTGTTTCAAACCCAGAAATAACATAGTTGAGGCTTCCTTGGAGGTACTAAAGAATTTCCCTGTGGTCACGTGAATGTGGACTAGGAGGGAGAGAATAGTGAGGACGAGACCAGAGATAAGTAGCAAGTAGCATCCTGTGGTCTAGTCCTGGTGGGTATTTTTTTTTTTTTTTTTTTTTTTGAGATGGAGTCTCACTTTGTTGCCCAGGCTAGAGTGCCGTGGCGTCAGCCTAGCTCACGGCAACCTCAAACTCATGGGCTCAAGCAATCCTTCTGCCTCAGCCTCCCGAGTAGCTGGGACTACAGGCACGAGCCACTGTGCCTGGTTAATTTTTTTCTATATATTTTTAGTTAGCCAATTTCTTTCTATTTATAGTAGAGACGGGGTCTAGCTTTTGCTCGGGCTGGTCTCGAACTCCTGACCTTGAGCAATCCTCCCTCTTCGGCCTCCCAGAGAGCTAGGATTACAGGCGTGAGCCACCGTGCCCAGCCCCATTGCCATTCTTATCAGGCCTTCTCCCTGCTGGAATATCCTGGCTTCCACCTGCCTACCCCCTTGACAGGTGCAAGTCACAGAGGCAAGACTGCCGGAACATGTGGAATATTTCTTCTGAGATGAGGATCTCAGTTGCTCATGAGCATCCCCCAGCAGGTCCAGCCACAGGACCTACCTCGTGTCTCTTCCTGCAGCCCGGATTCTGTAGGGTGTGGACTCTGAAATGATATTTGTCTACACGTGGGCCTTTATATTATAGTGCCATAGAGCCTTAACACATGTGTCTTTTCCGGTCTTCAGGAAAGCTGATTCTGTGATTTGGCTTTGTAAAGGTGAAGGTTTGTGTGGTCTAGTTTTAACCTTGTTCTACATTTTTGTTCCTCATTTCTTAAGGATCTATGTTTTTATTAGGGCTTGCCAGATTTCTGTTTATTATTCAAAAATTCTCCCAGATCTATCATAGGAGAATCTATCATCTATCAAGGGAAAAAACAGGTTAAACTAGAAAAGGAGGGATATTTTTTGTTTGCACAGGAGGGAAGGAAGGAAAAATAAAGATGAGATACTTGGGGTCTAGAAAGGAAGGAAAGTATAAAGGAGGCTTGTTCTTTTTTTTTTTTTTTTTGAGACAGAGTCTCGCTTTGTTGCCCAGGCTAGAGTGAGTGCCGTGGCGTCAGCCTAGCTCACAGCAACCTCAAACTCCTGGGTTCAAGCGATCCTTCTGCCTCAGCCTCCCGAGTAGCTGGGACTACAGGCATGCGCCACCATGCCCGGCTAATTTTTTCTATATATGTTAGTTGGCCAATTAATTTTATTTCTATTTATAGTAGAGACGGGGTCTCGCTCTTGCTCAGGGTGGTTTCGAACTCCTGACCTCAAGCAATCCGCCCGCCTCGGCCTCCCAGAGTGCTAGGATTACAGGCGTGAGCCACCGCGCCCGGCCAGGAGGCTTGTTCTTATTGGTAAAGAAGGAGGGGAGACTGTTTACTGATATAAGTTAGAACTAGGGACTTGAGGACAAGAAAAGTTTGAAGCAGCTATTGGGACCATGCCAATGGTCTTTGTGATGAATTACAGGCCCAGTATGGAGGGCCAGTCCCCCAAAAAAGTGCTATCAGTGTTTCCCATTCCTTGTTTCAAGTCCTTATTAACAAGGAATGTGCCCTAACATTTTAGATCCTTATGAGATGTCTTTAAGGGAAAAACCACATAATAACCATAGACTCTTTTTATTCATTACAGACTATCTATTTAACTTTGCAACTGCTGCCACAAAAAAAATAACTGATTCAGTTGCTGAGACAGCACAAACAATAAAGAAGTCCGTAGAAGAAGGAAAAATAGATGACATCATCGATAAGGTATATTTAAATATCTTTTAGAAGTACAAATTTATGAAATTTGTTAGTAGCTGATATAATCATCTCTTCTTATGAATATATATATATTTTTTTTTGAGGCAGAGTCTCGCTTTTTTTGCCCAGGCTAGAGTGAGTGCCATGGTGTCAGCCTAGCTCACAGCAACCTCAAACTGCTGGGCTCAAGCGATCCTCCTGCCTCAGCCTCCCGAGTAGCTGGGACTACAGGCATGCGCCACAATGCCCGGCTAATTTTTTCTATATATTTTTAGTTGGCCAATTAATTTTTTTCTATTTATAGTAAAGATGGGGTCTCACTCTTGCTCAGGCCGGTTTCAAACTCCTGACCTTGAGCGATCCGCCTGCCTCAGCCTCTCAGAGTGCTAGGATTACAGGCGTGAGCCACTGCGCCTGGCCTCTTCTTATGAATATTTTTTAACCCAGGTAGGATACATATTATTCTGATAAAAAATATTAATTGTTGGCCGGGCGTGGTAGCTCAAGCCTGTAATCCTAGCACTCTGGGAGGCCGAGGAGAGTGGATCGCTCGAGGTCAGGAGTTCGAAACCAGCCTGACCAAGAGCGAGACCTCATCTCAACTATAAATAGAAAGAAATTAATTGGCCAACTAATATATATAGAAAAAACTAGACAGGCATGGTGGCGCATGCCTGTAGTCCCAGCTACTTGGGAGGCTGAGGCAGAAGGATCGCTTGAGCCCAAGAGTTTGAGGTTGCTGTAAGCTAGGCTGACGCCACGACACTCGCTCTAGCCTGGGCAACAGAGTGAGACTGTCTCAAAAAAAAAAGAAAAAAAATATATTAATTGTTGAGAGTCTTGATTTTTTCTCTCTTTCTTTTTTTTTTTTTTTTTTAGACAGAGTCTCGCTTGTTGACCAGGCTAGAGTGAGTGCCGTGGCGTCAGCCTAGCTCACAGCAACCTCAAACTCCTGGGCTCAAGCAATCCTTCTGCCTCAGCCTCCCGAGTAGCTGGGACTACAGGCATGGACCACCATGCCCGGCTAATTTTCTATATATATTAGTTGACCAATTAATTTTCTTTCTATTTTTAGTAGAGACGGGGTCTCACCCTTGCTCAGGCTGGTTTTGAACTCCTGACTTTGAGTGATCCACCTGCCTTGGCCTCCCAGAGTGCTAGGATTACAGGCATGAGCCACCATGCCGGGCCTTTTTAGCCTTTTCATTTGAATAAAATGAATCAAGTGTCTCAAATAGACTTCAAAAACCCTCCAATGTAATTCTTACCTAATAAACGTTTCAAAGCAATTTAACTCTTTATGTATCTTTTTAACAGACAATTATAGGAGATTTTCAGAAGGAACAGAAAAAATTTGTTGAGGAGCAGCATACAAAGAAGTCAGGTATGGTATGGGTTTAACTGACTTAACCTGCCAAGTTTTATTGTGCACCTATTATGTGCCAGACAGCATGCTAAAGGCTCTGAGAATACAAACATGCATGCCTAATGGCGCCCATTTTTTGAGTAGCACAAAGACTAGTCGGGGAGACAAACTTGTAAACCTTCAAGATTTAAAGGAAGGGAGTAAATTGTTTTTCATGGCTGGGATGGTGGGTGAGGTCAGCCAGTGAAGGCCCACTGGGGACTGGCTCTGAAAGAGAATACGCTTTCATTTCTCACCTTCTACCACATGCCCAGTATGATGTACACCTAACAGGCATTTAGCAAGTGTTGGTTCCCTTCCTGTTCTCTTCAGGACAGAAAAAACAGAAGAGCTTTGCAGGGGAGTGACCGCACCTGCAGTGACAGAGGGCCATGAAAAGTCACAGGTGTTCAATACGTTTCTTCACTGACAAATGCCTGTTTTGTTTTTTTTTTGTTTTGTTTTTGAGACAGAGTCTCACTTTGTTGTCCAGGCTAGAGTGAGTGCCGTGGCGTCAGCCTAGCTCACAGCAACCTCAAACTCCTGGGCTCGAGTGATCCTTCTGCCTCAGCCTCCCGAGTAGCTGGGACTACAGGCATGCGCCACTATGCCCGGCTAATTTTTTTTTTTTTTATATATATATATCAGTTGGCCAATTAATTTCTTTCTTTTTTTTTTTTTTTTTTTTGAGACAGAGTCTCACTTTGTTGTCCAGGCTAGAGTGAGTGCCGTGGCGTCAGCCTAGCTCACAGCAACCTCAAACTCCTGGGCTCGAGTGATCCTTCTGCCTCAGCCTCCCGAGTAGCTGGGACTACAGGCATGTGCCACTATGCCCGGCTAATTTTTTATATATATATCAGTTGGCCAATTAATTTCTTTCTGTTTATAGTAGAGACGGGGTCTCGCTCTTGCTCAGGCTGGTTTCGAACTCCTGACCTTGAGCAATCCGCCCGCCTCGGCCTCCCAAGAGCTAGGATTACAGGCGTGAGCCACAGCGCCCGGCCCAAATGCCTGTTTAAATGTTTGTGGTTATGAAGTTCCAGAATGCCTACTTCTACTGTTTGGTGGTACCCAAACACAAAACCAGCTTCGTGATTTGGGATTTGGCAAAAGCAGTATAAAACAATTCAGTCTGAACTGTGCCACAGTTAGTTCCTATCAGGCATTGTGACACCTAGATAAACTCCAAAGTGTGAAGCAGCTATATAAGTTAGCATAACTGGCCGGGCGCAGTGGCTCACGCCTGTAATCCTAACACTCTGGGAGGCCGAGGCGGGCAGATCGCTTGAGGTCAGAAGTTTGAAACCAGCCTGAGCAAGAGCGAGACCCCGTCTCTACTATAAATAGAAATTAATTGTCCAACTAAAAATATATAGAAAAAACTAGCTGGGCATGGTGGCGCATGCCTGTAGTCTCAACCACTCACGAGGCTGAGGCAGGAGGATCGCTTGAGCCAAGGGAGTTTGAGGTTGCTGTGAGCTGGGCTGATGCCATGGCACTCACTCTAGCCTGGGCAACAAAGTGAGACTTTGTCTCAAAAAAAAAAAAACAAAAAAAAAAAAACAAGTTAGCATAATTTAGTGATTATTTGGAGGCAGTGAAATTGATCCTGGATTGGAGGCTTGCTCTAGGAGCTGATGCCTCTGAGATAGGAACTGTGAGGGGGTAGGGGTGAAGGTTTGGCAGCGATTTCAGTTTTGAGGTACCTTTTAGACATCATGGTGAGAGGAACATGTACAAAGGCAGGGAAGGGAATGCAGGTGGTTATCTGGGGCAAGTTCAGTCCCTTCGTCATACTAGCCACGTTTCAAGTGCTCAGTAACTACACATGGCTAATGGCTTCTGTAATCGGACAGTGCAGATATAGAACAATTTCCATCATTTTAGAAAGTTCTGTTGGTCAGCACTGCTGTAAGTTAAATGAACAGGCTCCCGCAGCGGTCTTTTCCTGTTTGAAGCATGGAAGAGAATTCAATCTAGCGATGCAGATTGTGATCGAATCATGTAAAAGCCATGAAAGTAGGTGAGCTCCTCTGTGAAAGTATGTCAGGCATCAAGGGAGATAAGCAGAAGATGTGCAGTGTTTAGGGAGGGGGGGAATGGAAGGAATTGAGAATTACTGAGTACCTGCTGTGTAGCTGGCATTTTATATATAGCATCTCATTTAATAAAAGGAAGATGATACAGTCAGCAAGGTTAAGTAATTTGCTGAAGGTGCCTCAGTTGGTAAGTAATGAAACTGAAATCTGCCTTCAAAACCAGTGCCCAAGAGAGGACATCTGGGGGAGAGAAGCAGCAGAAGCCCAGAGAGGGAAGGATTTCCAGGAGAGCACAGTCAGAGAGATGGGAGAGATGGCCGAGAGTTACAGTAACCATCAGGAAAGGCACTGAAAATGTTCCCCATGCATTTGTTCACTTCATGATCACAGTAACTCTATGAAATATTAGATAAGGAAATATTAGATAAGGAAACTGGCCTAGAGAGAAGAGAACTAAGAAGCGTCCCTGGGGTTGGACAACCAGGAGGTTATTGTTCACTCTAAAAAGAGCAATTTCAGAAAAACCAGGAGTGGGGGAATCTCATCCAGACCAGTAGCTTGGGCCTTAGGAGGACCTCACTGTGTAAGGTTCAGTGGTGGTAGGAGAGGCTCCCCAAGGTGAAGACACTTGCCATGGAGATCAAAATGTTATATAGTAGGCCAGGCGCGGTGGCTCACGCCTGTAATCCTAGCACTCTGGGAGGCTGAGGCGGGCGGATTGCTCGAGGTGAGGAGTTCGAAACCAGCCTGAGCAAGAGCGAGACACCGTCTTTACTATAAATAGAAAGAAATTAATTGGACAACTAATATATATATAGAAAAAATTAGCCGGGCATGGTGGCGCATGCCTGTAGTCCCAGCTACTTGGGAATCTGAGGCAGCAGGATTGCTTGAGCCCAGGAGATTGAGGTTGCTGTGAGCTAGGCTGACGCCACGGCACTCACTCTAGCCTGGGCAACAAAGCGAGACTCTGTCTCAAAAAAAAAAAAATGTTATAGTAAGTTTCCCTTGAGGACATTATACTAAGTGAAATAAGCGAGACACAGGAAGACAAATACTGCATGATCTTACTTACATGTAGAATCTAGAGTTGAACTCACAGAAGCAGAGAGTAGAATGGTGGTTGCTAGAATCTGGGGAAGGGGATGGGCAGATATTGGTCAAAGGGTACAAGTTTAAGTTAGGATGAGTAAGTCTTGGAGATCTATTGTACAGCACGGTTATTACAGTTAGTAATATATTGTATACTTGGACTAAAAAAGCACTTTATACGTTTCCCAAAAATTATCAGCCAAGAAGTACTACACAGGTAGGTAGGTCTAGAGTACTAAATCAGCCTGCTGGCCCATCTCACATTGTTGTTCAGTGTCCTGTGGGGCGCGGTGGCAACGCCATTCCTAGATGGCGCCCGCTTCCTGGTCACACCCTACTGTGCGTCTGACAAACAGATGTTCAGCGCATGTGCAAAGCCTTGCCTCCTCTCCTGTTCTGTGTTGACCAATCAGGTTATGCCCCGTGTACTTACTGTCTATATAAGCAGCCGCCGAGAACGCCTCGGCGTCTTCCGCATGTAACCAGCTAAGCAATCCCCATTAAAGCGCTGTCAGAAGAACTCCAGTTGCCGTGTCTTCCTTGCTGGCGAGGGGGCGCGACAGTGTCCTAATAAAGCACACCTGCTGCTTGAACTGAGAGTTTCAACGCTTATTGGTACCGATATGAACAATTCTTAAATTAAAAGAATCATAAAAACTACATGTTACAAAGAACAGAATTAAAATAACAATTGCAAGCTCAAAAAAAATGTTATAGTAAGTTTCGGGAGGCTTTGCCCTAATTTTTTCTTTAAAGTGTGAAAATATGTTTATATTATCTTATCATTAACAGAATTTGGATTATAATCGCCACCACTTGCTGGTTTGGGATGAACCAAAGAATAAACCATGTGTTCATCTGTCTGCCCATCCTGTGTCCATCCATGCATGCATGTAACTTTTCCCCCAGTTGGTATATAATAAGATGTGTCTTCCATCTGACTCTTGGAGCACAATAGTAAAAGGGATTATTTCCACCAGAATGTTCTAAGACAGCATTCTTTTCCCCAGGGGCCTATCTTAATTGCCCCTTTGGTTTTCAAATGGTTCTCTTTTAAAGCACTTGCTGGGGCACCAGGCTAGTTTCCTTCAGCTGGGGCTGTCCCAACTGCCAGATCCTTCTTGTCAATGGCTTTGCCAGGATTCAGGCAGTTCTCCAGTGTCGCTTTCCTTTGACTTCATGAGAAGCACCAGGCGTTTTTGCTAGATTTGCCTTTTCACTTTGTGTTGTGAGACCAGTAGTAGGGCTAGAATCTAGTGTTAAGATGGGAGGGGTGATTGCATGGAGTCATGAACTAGTCCCTAGTACCCATTTTTGTTGTGTGGGGCGCGGTGTCAACGCCATTACAAGATGGCGCCTGTTTCCGGCTTTGCCTAGAGCAGTAAACAAGTTCAGCGCACGCGCAATTGTCGGTTACCCTGTGGCGCAAGCATGCAAATGAAGGATCCTACTATGGACCAATGCTTTGGCGGCTCGACAGCTGAGCGGCCTATCCCAGCTTAGGGGTTGTGCTTCTAGGGTATATAGCAGCCTGCGTGCTGCCGGGCTGGGTCTTCCGCATCATGTAAGTCTAAAGGGAACCCCGTTAAAGCACTGTCAGAAGAACTCCAGTTGCCGCGTCTTCCTTGCTGGCGAGGTGGGCGCGACATTGTTGTCCTGGTGACTCCTGCTTGCCATCCTAATCTTGTTATTGTGGGCTGCTGAATGCAGGGTATAAGGATCCCTTGCCTATGTGTCTTCTTCTGTGCTGATCTCCCAAATCTGCAGCTTTCACTCTGCCCCCCTTGCTGCTCCCCTCCACCTGCACAGTGCTCAGATGGGAGAGATCCTCAGATGAGTCTCGCACTTGTTGTTTCCACTCTGAATAACTCCACCCCCATCCACCACTCACCTCTTCCTTCTAGTCCAACACTGGGCTCCCAGGTCACCACAGAAAACCTTGTGTGCCCCACCTCTCTAAGAGGTTGCCATTTGTCTCCTGGGTCTCCATCATCTCTATGTTGTGAGCCCCGGGAGACATGGGCTAGGTGTGAGTCTTCTTGATATTTCCCATATTTAGCTTCTAGTGGCTCATGGAGGATTTCATTCCAGCACTGTTGTTTATTGCCTCCCATTTGTCCATTTGATTTGTTTGCTTTCACTCCTGAAAACCCTTGCATTCTCTCTCCAGCCTTTGCTGTGTGTCTTTTTTTTTTTTTTCCTGTTGCATTCAGTATGCATTTCCTAAGAGTTGGGGATATTCTCTTTCATAATCGTAGTGCCATTAACGGCATTAGGAAATTTAACAGTGATATAGTACTTTAATCTACCATTCATCTATTACTTTTGTCAGTTGACCCAGTAATGTCCTTTGTAACATTTTCCATCTCAGTATAAGATCCATGTGAGGATAAGATACTGCATTCTTTGTCATGTCTCTTAGCCTTTTGTAACCTAGAACATTCCAACAGCCTTTGACTTTTTTTTTTTTTTTCTTTTTTTTTTTTGAGACAGAGTCTCAGTTTGTTGCCCAGACTTGAGTGAGTGCTGTGACGTCAGCCTAGCTCACAGCAACCTCAAACTCCTGGGCTCAAGCGATCCTTCTGCCTCAGCCTCCCAAGTAGCTGGGACTACAGGCATGCACCACCATGCCTGGCTAATTTTTTTTTCCATATATTTTTAATTGGCCAATTAATTTCTTTCTATTTTTAGTAAAGATGGGGGGGGGTGTCTCGCTCTTCCTCAAGCTGGTCTCGAACTCCTGATCTTGAGCGATCCTCCCACCTCGGCCTCCCAGAGTGCTAGGATTGTAGGTATGAGCCACTGCGTCCAGCCCAGCCTTTGTTTTTTATGACATTAATCCTTTTGAAGAATACTACTTTCCTTTTTGTAAACAGACTCTTCCTCATTCAAACTTTGTCTGATATTTCCTCATGATTAGATTCAGCTTATACATGCTTGGCCAGAATACCACATAGGTGGTGATGCATCCATCTTGGGATATCACATCTGGAGGCCCACGATATCCATCCCTCCCTCGTTGGTGATGTTGATTTTGATCATCTAGTTAAGTTGTTGTCCAGTTCTCCACTGTATCATCCAAAAAGAGTTATTTTTTTTACCAAACACATACACCCATAAAACTCATAAGTCTGGTTATTCCGGTGAATGTTCATATTTGAAACTTTTTGATAAATTGCTATTTTAATTGATCTGCAGAAACTTTCTCATTCTCTGAAACTATAGATTACAGTGTAACCATTGTTACTTATTTTTTCTCTTTTTTTTCTTTGCCATTAAAAACTATATAGAGGCAGCCGTGCCCCCATGGGTTGACAGTAATGATGAAGAAACAATTCAACAACAAATCTTGGCCTTATCAGCTGTAAGTATCTTGTGATACTCTGGATAGAATATACTGTCTTCCTATCACGGTGAATCTCTGTTGATATGACTTTATCCTTAGAATTTTTTTTCTATACAGTTTTTTAAACATTTTGAGGTGTTAGGAATGGAATGTACACATCAACTTTCACTATTTTTTTAACTAAGTTTTTTTTTTTGTTTTGTTTTGTTTTTTTGAGACAGAGTCTCGCTTTGTTGCCCAGGCTAGAGTGAGTGCCATGGCGTCAGCCTAGCTCACAGCAACCTCAAACTCCTGGGCTCCAGCGATCCTTCTGCCTCAGCCTCCCGAGTAGCTGGGACTACAGGCATGCGCCACCATGCCCGGCTAATTTTTTTTTTTACATATATATATCAGTTGGCCAATTAATTTCTTTCTATTTATAGTAGAGACGGGGTCTCGCTCTTGCTCAGGCTGGTTTTGAACTCCTGACCTTGAGCAATCCGCCCGCCTCGGCCTCCCAAGAGCTAGGATTACAGGCGTGAGCCACCGCGCCCGGCCTTAACTAAGTTTTTTTTAATTATATTAATCTTTTTATATTTTTATTTTACTTTATTATTTCTTTATTTTTACTCAATGAAGAATAAACATTAGTGAGAATTAACTACATTTTAATTTGCTTATCCTTAAGTTCTTTCTTCATAATGTAAAAGTATAGCTATTATGTGAAATGATTCTTTCAACCTTAAAAAGGTTATTTTCTTCACGCCTGTAATCCTAGCACTCTGGGAGGCCGAGGCGGGCGGATTGCTCGAGGTCAGGAGTTCAAAACCAGCCTGAGCAAGACCCCGTCTCTACCAAAATATAGAAAGAAACTAATTGACCAACTAAAAATATATATACAAAAAAAGTTAGCCGGGCATGGTGGCGCATGCCTGTAGTCCCAGCTACTTGGGAGGCTGAGGCAGGAGGATCGCTTGAGCCCAGGAGTTTGAGGTTGCTGTGAGCCAGGCTGACGCCACGGCACTCACTCTAGCCTGGGCAAGAAAGTGAGACTCTGTCTCAAAAAAAAAAAAAAAAAAAGGTTATTTTCTGGCCAGGCGTGGTGGCTCACACCTATAATCACACTCTGGGAGGCTGAGGAGGGAGGATCACTTGAGCTCAGGAGTTCGAGACCAGCGTGAGCAATAGTGAGACCCTGTCTCTACTAAAAAATAGAAAGAAATTAATTGCCCAACTAAAATTATATAGAAAAAATTAGCTGGGCATGGTGGTGCATTCCTGTAGTCCAAGCTACCTGGGAGGCTGAGGCGGAAAATCACTTGAGCCCAGGAGTTTGAGGTTGCCATGAGCTAGGCTGACGCCATGGCACTCATGCTAACCCAGGCAACAAAGCGAGACTCTGTCTCAAAAAAAAAAAAAACAGTTTGTTTTCTATTATTAAGATAATCATTTGAGCTATGCTATGATGAAGTTGTTGGCAGCATTCTAATTCTTAATGAAATGATTGTATTCTATGTTTTGTCTTTAACTATATGTATTTGCTGGAAACTAAAATTGACAGTGATAAAATTCTATATGCTGGCCCATAAAAATTTACCTCAGGATTTCAGAGGGAATGTAGCAATACCACTTAACAATTTTGTAGCATGTGACAGTTTCAGAAAGCCCTTTCTCACACATTCTCTCTCTCTTTTTTTTTCAAACAGAGTCTCACTCTGTTGCCCAGGCCAGAGTGCCTTGGCATCAGCCTAGCTCACAGCAACCTCAAACTCCTGGGCTCAAGCCATCCTCCTGCCTCAGCCTCCCGAGTAGCTGGGCCTACAGGCATGCGCCACCATGCCCGGCTCATTTTTTCTATATATATTAGCTGGCCAATTAATTCCTTTCTATTTGTAGTAGAGACAGGGTCTTGCTTTTGGTCAAACTGGTTTCGAACTCCTGACCTTGAGCAATCCGCCCGCCTCCACCTCCCAGAGTGCTAGGATTACAGACGTGAGCCATCGCGCCTGGCCTGGGACCTCAGTATTTAAAACAAATGAATGCAGAACTGAACTCCCTTCCATTGCCATTACCCCAGGGAAATTTAAGGTTTTTTTCTTCCCACTTAGTAAACTCTTTAAAGGCCCGAGCATGCGTTACTAGTTCAGTGTGAGTGCTGTGCATTTTGTTTCCAGCATTACAGCCAAACTTGACACTGAGGGTGTGTATCTGCTCATCCTGAGAAGAGAATGGGAACAGTAAGAGTTGGTGTCATTTGAAGGCAAACATCCACATACTCACTAGTCAAGTCCCCACAGCTCCTCTTGTCCCCAAAACCTGTTCCTGTATTTATCTTCTCCATCTCAGAATAAGACTCTAGTTATTCACATATGTTTCTAGCAAAAACCTAGGGGTTTTCCTTGAATTGTATCTCTCCCCTGCTCCCAGTGCCTTAGTCTGTCCCTTCAGTGCTGTGTTCAGAATGTAGCTCTAGGCCGGGCGCTGTGGCTCACGCCTATAATCCTAGCTCTTGGGAGGCCGAGGCGGGCGGATTGCTCAAGGTCAGGAGTTCAAAACCAGCCTGAGCAAGAGCGAGACCCCATCTCTACTAAAAATAGAAACAAAACATATAGAAAAAATTAGCCGGGCATTGTGGCGCATGCCTGTAGTCCCAGCTACTCGGGAGGCTGAGGCAGAAGGATCACTCGAGCCCAGGAGTTTGAGGTTGCTGTGAGCTAGGCTGACGCCATGGCACTCACTCTAGCCTGGACAACAAAGTGAGACTCTGTCTCAAAAAAAAAAAAAAAAAGAATGTAGCTCTAGTCTGCTTCTCTGCTGCCACCATTTTGGCCCTGATCCCTTCATCTCCTGCCTCAGGCAACCTGAGGACCGGCCCATCCTTGCCCCTTTTATTGACTACAATCTCACCTCAGTAGCCAGAGGGATCCATTTATGGTGTAAGTTACTTTGTGTCACTTCCCTGCGTAGACCCTGAAAGTGTATGTCGTCACTCATGGACTATAAACTAAACCCCTCCACTGGCATCTCAGGCCCTTGGCTCTGCCCAGTTCCTCCCTTGTGCCTGCGCCCCTGACACGTGGCACTCCAGCCATACTGTTCCTTTCTGATACAAAAACAGGCCCCACTTTGCCCTGCCTTAGGGTCTCCATGCTTGCTCCCTCCTCTTCCTGCAAGCCCCTCCCCACACCATTGCACAAGATCTCAGCACACCTTTAATCCTAGCACTCTGGGAGGCCGAACCAGGCAGATCGCTCAAGGTCAGGAGTTCGAAAGCAGCCTGAGCAAGAGTGAGACCCTATCTCTACTAAATATAGAAAGACATTAATTGGCCAACTAAAAATATATAGAAAAAATTAGCCAGGCATGGTGTTACATGCCTGTAGTCCCAGCTACTCAGGAGACTGAGGCAGAAAGATCGCTGGAGCCCAGGAGTTTGAGGTTGCTGTGAGCTAGGCTGACACCACAGCACTCTAGCCTGGGCAACAGAGTGAGACTCTGTCTAAACAAGGACAACAAGAAACATCTCAGCACAGGTGCCACCTCCTCCTAGAGGCCTTCCTTCACCACCCTTTCACGCCATCACCCATCTCCTAGCCATAGCAATCTTTTTTTCTTTTTCATTCTATAGGCCTATTAATGAGTTACAGCCATAGCAATCTTGAACCCTTGTCTCTCTCCTCCCATTCCTCCTACCCCACCCCCTAACTCAAACGTAAGTGCCTCAAAGGCAGGGAATACACGTGTGTTCACTGCTGAGCAGATAGCATGGCAAGAAGGTTCCCAAGATTTCCGCAAGACCGAGAGGCTTTGAAACCTCTTTAATGTGTTCTTTGTAATAGCAGCTGAATTTGTTAAGGGATAGACTAATTTCCTGTAATAGAGACATCCAAAACTATAGTTGTTTAAATAAGCTATGAGTTTTTCTCTCTTCCTCTCTCGTTCCTTTCCTTCCCCCCTCCCTCTTGCTCCCCTCATCTAAGTAGGTGTGCTTTGCCCCACGAGGTCACCTGGGAACCAAGCCAGGTTCCTCCTGTCTTGTTCCTGTGCCGTCCCCTAGGATGTTGTCTGTCCTCACCTATAATGTACAGTTGAAGCCAGCTCCCTGTGACCATTGCTGTGTTAGGACGAGGTGGGCATGCCAAGCCATTTTAAGGCTGAGAACCAGAAATTGCACCTGTCACTTAGGCCCACATCTCTTGGGCACCTTAGACAAATGGCCACCCCTAGATACAAGGGATCCTCTGGCTGGATGGCCACATGACCCAGCTAGAACATGGAGTTGTAATCCTGGAATACATACTGGAAAACAGTTACCAATCTCTGCCAGAGTTGCCTCACAGTCTCTAACTTAGCCAGGCACTAGTTTGGGACAATTCAGAGAGTTTAGCAGAGTAACCCTTTAAGCTCCCTGAATTGGGGGGCCATTTAGGGCCACAATACATGAAAAGAAGTTGATACAGTTGTCATTAAGTACTTGTAAGAATTCAGTTCAGCGATTTTTTTTTTTTCTAACTACTCTGGACCAAGCCTTGTCCTAGGACCTGAGATAAATTTGACACACCCTCCAAAAGCCTGTACGTTTAGTAGGGAGCTGCTAAATAAATACATACTGTCATAAGTACTGTAATACTTAGGACACTAAGGAAGTGCAGAGGAGAGGACCATTTCGTTTATTTTGGAGAAGGAAAAGGATGGTCCCAAGGAAACTTCTCAGAAGCAGTGGCACTGGAGTCAAGTTGTCATAGAAAGAGGGTGCAAAGCCGGGCACAGTGGCTCACGCCTGTAATCCTAGCACTCTGGGAGGCTGAGACAGGCAGATTGGTCCAGGTCAGGAGTTCAAAACCAGCCTAAGCAAGAGTGAGACTCTGTCTCTACTAAAAATAGAAAGAAATTAATAGGCCAACTCATATATATAGAAAAAATTAGCTGGGCATGGTGGCGCATGCCCGTAGTCCCAGCTACTTGGGAGGCTGAGGCAGGAGGATTGCTTGAGCCTAGGAGTTTGAAGTTGCTGTGAGCTAAGCTGACGCCATGGCACTCACTCTAGCCTGGGCAACAAAGCGAGACTCCGTCTCAAAAAAAAATAAAAATAAAAAAAAAAAGAGGATGCACAGACATGTGCAGGATGTGGGGAAGGGTTTGGCTTTCCCGGCGGGGTCATTGCAAGTGTTTTGGTTTTGACTGGTCTGTAAGATGCACGTGGAGAAGTAGATGAAGATCCAGATCGTAAGGACCTTTTTATACCATTCTAGTAAATTTAGGTTTTTTTTTTTTTTGTAAATTTAGGTTTTATCTTGAAGGTGACAAAGAGTCATTGAAGAATTTTTTTTTTTTCGGAGACAGTGTCTCACTGTGTTGCTCGGGCTAGAGTGCCGTGGCATCAGCCTAGCTCACAGCAACCTCAAACTCCTGGGCTCAAGCAATCCTCCTGCCTCAGCCTCCCAAGTAGCTGTGACTACAGGCATGCGCCACCATGCCTAGCTATTTTTTTCCATATATTTTTAGTTGGCCAATTATTTTCTTACTATTTTTAGTAGAGACGGGGTCTCGCTCTTGCTCAGGCTGGTCTCAAACTCCTGAGCTCAAATGATCCACCTACCTCTGCCTCTCAGAGTGCTAGGATTATAGGCATGAGCCACTGTGCCCGGCCAATTGAAGGATTTTAGTATAGGTAGAATGTATGTTTTTCTTGGGGTGGTGTATAGAGTGGGTTGCTCTAGGCAGGGGAAATGGGACTGGAGACAGATTCCCATTAGGAGCCTGTTATAGAAATCCAGGTAAAGCGGGAAAGAAATTTCAGGCTTTGAGATTTTTACCCTAGCAGATAAAATAACTAAAATTCATTTAGGCTTGAATTCATTCATCTTTTATTAATGTAGAAATTATTAAAACCAAAAAGTTGTTAAAATCCAACATTGGCCGGGCGCGGTGGCTCATTCCTATAATCCTAGCACTCTGGGAGGCAGAGGCGGGCGGATTGCTCGGGGTCAGGAGTTTGAAACCAGCCTGTGCAAGAGTGAGACCCCCATCTCTACTATAAATACAAAGAAATTAATTGGCCAACTAATATATATAGAAAAAATTAGCCAGGCATGGTGGTGCATACCTGTAGTCTCAGCTACTCGGGAGGCTGAGGCAGAAGGATTGCTTGACCCCAGGAGTTTGAGGTTGCTGTGAGCTAGGGTGACGCCACGGCACTCACTCTAGCCTGGGCAACAAAGGGAGACTCTTGTCTCTATATTAAAAGAAAAGAAAAGAAAAAGAAAAAGAAAAGAAAATCCAACATGGACGCATGCCTGTAGTCTCAGCCACTCAGGAGGCTGAGGCAGAAGGATTGCTTGAGTCCAGGAATTTGAGGTTACTGTGAGCTATCAATGATGTCATTGTACTCTAACCCAGGCAATGGAGGGAGATTCTGTCTTTAAAAAGAGAGAGAAAGAAATGGGTATGTGAGCCAGGAACAATGGCATGCACCTGTAGTCCCAGCTATTCAGGAGGCTGAGGCAGGAGGATCACTTGAGCCTAGGAATTCAGGGCTGTTGTACACCATGATGGCCTCTGCACTCCAGCCTGGGCAACATGGTGAGACCCTGTGTCTACAAAATAAAACTAAAAGATAAAAAAAAAAATGAATATGTGTTATGTTTACAAACAAAAAAGATTTTAAAGAAGAAAAGAAAGAAAAAATAGGGGAGAAACAAACTATCCTAATCAAGTAGTCCAAAACAGCAGCTTTTTGCTATTATGCTCAATCTGTAGGAGAGGGGGTGGCATGGAGACATCCCTTTGCAAAGCAATTAGCATGAGTCATGTTCCATCTCAGAGGAATTCAAAGCCATCCTTGTTCCATAGTATATTTGGCCTCTCCAGGGTCAGGTAATCCAAGAAGGCTTTGACTTTGGATCTTTCATTTTCTTTCCATCTTGGCTGACAGAAGGGACATGATCCAAGAGAAGTTAGGGACCCTTTCTCAGCTCTTGCAGGTGGGGCACGGTGGGTACTGTGCGTTGGGGATTTTATAGTGGTTCTCGGTCACATTTCCCACATTGTACCCAGGCTGTGCAGTCACAGGCCATGTTGAGCGTCTTTTGTAGTGGAATCATTTTCTCTAATATAGTCTTGAATTAAATTTCTTTTTAATGAGACTCCAATTTTTAATGTACTGTAATGATTAAATCAGGCGTCCTCAAACTACGGCCCGCAGGCCACATGTGGGTGTTTTTGCCCATTTGTTTTTTTACTTCAAAATAAGATATGTGCAGTGTGCATAGGAATTTGTTCATACTTTTTTTAAAACTATAGTCTGACTCTCCAACGGTCTGAGGGACAGTGAACTGCCCCCCTGTTTAAAAAGTTTGAGGACCCCTAGGTTATGGATTTCACTTTTTTCATGTGAGCACATGGCTAGCTGACTCTCCAGCTTTGGGTTAGACTGTTTCTAAAAGGATTTACACTAGTTTTCACATACCTAAAGGTGCCCACTAAAACAAAGGAATGTTCATGTGATTTCAAACTTTAAGATTTCAACTAATCATGTGATTGAATTTCTTGGCTTCCCAAGAGGCTCTCTCCAGTTGAGAGTGTTTGAAAATATAGGCCGGGCGCTGTGGCTCACGCCTGTAATCCTAGCTCTTGGGAGGCCGAGGCGGGCGGATTGCTCAAGGTCAGGAGTTCAAAACCAGCCTGAGCAAGAGCGAGACCCCGTCTCTACTATAAATAGAAAGAAATTAATTGGCCAACTGATATATATATAAAAAATTAGCCGGGCATGGTGGCGCATGCCTGTAGTCCCAGCTACCCGGGAGGCTGAGGCAGAAGGATCACTCGAGCCCAGGAGTTTGAGGTTGCTGTGAGCTAGGCTGACGCCACGGCACTCACTCTAGCCTGGGCAACAAAGCGAGACTCTGTCTCAAAAAAAAAAAAAAAAGAAAATATATGAAAGCATCAGCTGTTCCCTGGTCTCTCATAAGTGGACAGATTCATGATAGCTCAGTGGACTTTGTAGCTAAAAGCTTTAGAAAGAATTCAATATTTAGAGGAATAACAAAAAAAAAAAAAAAGAGGCTTGGCGCGGTGGCTCACGCCTGTAATCCTAGCTCTCTGGGAGGCTGAGGCAGGCAAATTGCTCAAGGTCAGGAGTTCGAAACCAGCCTGAGCAAGAGCGAGACCCTGTCTCTACTATAAATAGAAATTAATTGGCCAACTAATATATATAGAAAAAATTAGCCGGGCATGGTGGCGCATGCCTGTAGTCCCAGCTACTCGAGAGGCTGAGGCAGTAGGATCGCTTGAGCCCAGGAGTTTGAGGTTGCTGTGAGCGAGGCTGATGCCACGGCACTCACTCCAGCCTGGACAACAAAGCAAGACTCTGTCTCAAAAAAAAAAGAATTCAATACTTGTCCAGGATACATTGTTACATGTTGTACTTTGCGGTGTTCCCCATGTTTTTTTTCTTGTTTTCTTTTCCTTTTCATCAAAGGACAAGAGGAATTTCCTTCGTGACCCTCCGGCGGGCGTGCAATTTAACTTTGAGTTTGAGCAGATGTACCCGGTTGCCCTGGTCATGCTCCAAGAGGATGAGCTGCTGAGCAGGATGAGATTCGCCCTCGTTCCTAAACTGTAAGCAGTGTGTCCTTCAGTGTGGTGGCACTGCGCGCACAGCGTCCTTTTCATTCCCTAATGGCCTTGGTCATGCTCTCAGCATGAGAGAAGAAGAATGGTCTCAGACTATCTGTTCATAAAAGCGGGCCCTGTGGCCTTCAGCAGCCCCCTCCCCCACCCTGCAGGGCACCCTGGAATGCAAACCGAGGGCAGGCTTTGCAGGAAATAGAGGGTGGAGATGAGATGTGCTCTTCTGTCACAGATAAAAGGTAGAACACATTTTCCTACAGAAACCGCAAACATGCCTCGTCTCCCCAAATGAAACTCAGGTCTTCACAGCACACCAGAATGTTCTTTTCAAGCTCGTGGCTTTTCCTTTGAGGCTCTGCTCCAAGAGCAGCGTTCTTATTCACTTGCCCAAGGTTTTTCCTCCACTGCCGGCTCTTCTGGGCCCTGGGAATCCTTGTTTGTCTGTCCAAAGCTCCAGCACAGGCACTGAATGTTCTAGAAGGCCTTCCCTGCCAGTGCTGCCCTTCCCCTCTGCTGCGTCCCCCGGGCTTTGTGTCCCCGCCTTTTCTAGTCCAGTCCCTTGGATTGAGCGTGTGGCATGCTTAAAGTCACCGTTCGTTCTTATTTTGTGCTTGTTCCATTTCTCATAGCACTTAAGCTTCTTACGTCAATGAGGTTTTCTTACTGTTCCCTGAGGACATGAATTACAGTTTTCTTGAAAGATTCTCTTCTCTGTGCCATTTCCTGGGATTCTCTGTGTTTGTTTTGGGCCCTGCCTTTCATGTGGCGGCCGCTCCTTACCTGTCCTTGAGCTATGACAGCGCTGTACCTAGAGGACGAGTGGCACTTTATGTGGGACAGGCCTTTTGGACTGCAGAGGCGCAGTAGCTCCCCCATGTCCGCCAAGGCCTCCTCAGCCTCGTGCCTGGCTGCAGCCAGGACAATGGGAAGAGCCTGCCTTGTCACCAGTCAATATGCAGACTGTCCCCTGACCCCTGTGCCTTCAGGATTGTCACACCCCCAGTCTCAATTGTCCCCTCTCAGGCACAGGGGTTCTGGGGCCTGTGGCCCATGAGAGGCAGTTTGCTGTCCATAGTTTTGGGTTTTTGACAATTCTGGACCCCCTCTTGCTGCTGACACTAATTTTAGAGTTTTTGAAAGCTTCAGGGCATTGATATTTGGCAATTAGTGTTTAGTCCCAGAGGCTCTCTGGGCTTCCACCCAGGCCTGCTTCTTGTCAGCAGCCCCTCCTGCAGGTGGCTCAGCACAGCTCATTCTGGTCAACAAAGTCGATTGCTATTTGCCCATTGACCTTTTAGCTTCTACTGCCCTTTCCTCTCCCATTCTCTTTGTCCCTGTGGTTTTATCGATGTAATTTCTTTTCTAATATTTTCGTGGCATTTTCAGAGGGAGCACAGATGAACACGTGTTCATTTTGCTGTGTTTAGCTGGCTACATGGAGGTTTTAACAAATATTTGCTAGCCTTTTGGTTCACACAGCAGCACAGGTCTTCTGTCGGTGTGGGAACACCACTTTGAAACTGTTCTTCCAGGCTCAGAAAATACAGTTATATATTAGGTCATTAAATATGAAATGTCCAATTTCCAATCAAGTATAGTTTATCATATCTCAAACAAAAAGCAGTACAATTAATCAAAGTATGTGCCAAAGTTTGTGCCACTTTGATGTGCCACAATCAAAGTATTGTGCTTACAATTAATCAAAGTATGTATCTAAATTAATCAAAGTATGTGCCTAAACTGTCGACACAGTTTTGCCATGTTAACAGTAGCTTGGACTGGGCTCAGTGACTCACGCCTGTAATCCTAGCACTCTGGGAGGCCCAGGTGGGTAGATCGCTTAAGGTCAGGAGTTGTAGACCAGCCTGAGCAAAAGCAAGACCCCCGTCTCTACTAAAAATAGAAAGAAATTAATTGGCCAACTAAAAATATACATAGAAAAAAATAGCCAGGCATGCCACGCGTGCCTGTAGTCCCAGCTACTCCAGAGGCTGAGGCAGGAGGATCACTTGAGCCCAAGAGTTTGAGGTTGCCGTGAGCTAGGCTGACGCCATGGCACTCTAGCCCAGACAACAGAGAGAGACTCTGCCTCAAAAAAAAAAAAAAAAAGTGTAATCATATCTCAAACAAGAAGTGGTACAATTAATCAAAGTATGTGCCTAAACTATCGACACAGTTTTGCCATCTTAACAGCAGCTTGGTCTTACTTAGAAAAACACCTTGTAAAAAAAAAAAAAGATGAAATATATTAAAATTAATTTAAAGAAAAAAAAAACAGCAGCTTGTTTATGCCAGCAGCAAAGAAGCCTGGAGAGCGAGGGGTGATGAAATCGAGAAAGGCATTTTCCACAGCTTGTTGAGCATTGAATGTTTTTCCTTGCAAGAAATAGGAAAGGCCATGTGAATCACCCTGGGCCACATGTTGGGCTATGACCCATCAAGAGGCCTTGAGTCACTGGGGCCTGTGGCTCATGGGAAGCAGTTTGCTGTCCATAGTTTGGGTTTTTAACAATTCTGGACCCTCTCTTGCTGCTGACACTAATTTTGACATTTTTGAAAGCTTCAGAGGATTGATACTTGGCAATTAGTGTTTCTGATATGTCAGAAACTAAATTAGCTGCCCATCAAGTACTTCAATATAATTCCAGGTTCCTATTGCTAATTTTGTTGAAGGTGACTTAGAAATGATGGTTATTTTTTATGAGCCCTTACATGCTAAAAATGCTTGGTGAAGTGTTTATGGATGAAAGGATATAATGCCTGGCATTTACCTTGAAATATTCCACCCACCACCCAAAGAAAAGCCTGTGTGCAGGGGAGAGGGAATAGATGGAACACAGCTGACGAAATGCCGATAATCGTGGTAGGTAGGTCACTGGTGCGTGGGTGCATGGCTCTAGTCTCTCCACTTGTGTTTTGTTGAAAATTTCCATAATAAAACAAAACAACAATGAGTCATCACACACCAACATAGAGGCTCTGGACTTTTCCTCCCTGACACATGGAAGTGCAGCTTTGATCCTCTGAGACACTTTTTCTGAACAGGAGCCATCATTAACTGGAAATACTTTGGAAAACAGAACAACACTTGCTCTGTATTTGAAAATGCTTATTAGTATATTAGCACTTCCCTATGGCAGCCTAATGACTGAGATGGGGTACATCACAGGCACCCTCCAAGGCCCTCATTCTAACAGTGGGGAAATTACAAATCCTTTCCCCCCCCTCGGGCTGAGACATTTGCCCAGTATTTCCCAGACGATGTTCACAGGATACTAATGCCTTAAAATAGTCTATGAAAACATAAGAAGTGAGATAAATGTTCAGGAGGTACTATGCTCAATGGATTTCTTTTTTTTTCTGAGACACAGTCTCATTTTGTTGCCCAGGCTAGAGTGCCGTGGCGTCAGCCTAGCTCACAGCAATCTCGAACTCCTGGGCTCAAGCAATCCTCCTGCCTCAGCCTCCCGAGTAGCTGGGACTACAGGCATGCACCATCATGCCCGGCTAATTTTTCTGTATATTTTTAGTCGTCCAATTAATTTCTTTCTATTTTTTGGTAGAGACGGGGTCTCGCTCTTGCTAAGGCTGGTTTTGAACTCCTGACCTTGAGCGATCCTCCCACCTTGGCCTCCCAGAGTGTTAGGATTACAGGTATGAGCCACCACGCCCAGCCCCAGTCTCATGTTTTCCTTTTCCATGTTTGTAACTCCCTCCTCTGACAGCGAGAAAAGCTGGTTCAATATTTTTACTTACTCCGCCAATGCCCCTGTGTTTATCCTGTCTCCCATTTTTGCCACCACTCACTCCTCTGTTCAGACACCCTTCTCTCCCCACTTGGTTGTCACTCTCCATTACAGGCCACCCCCCCCCCCCCCCCCGTGTGGGCACTTACCCGACTTGGGCACCAACACCCCACACCACGTGATTCTAATGCATAGGCAAGCTTGAGAACCACTGAGAGTTCTCAGGTCGAACTGCACTTCCCTCTTTTTAGCAACCATCTCCCGCCTCATTGCTCACTCTTACGAGTTGCTGGTTATTAACAAGCCGCCAAGCATTTCGTAAGGACCAACACCCATAATGCTTTCTTCTCTCTGCTGGGGAGCATTTAATCCTCTGGGAAACAGCAGATGATTGCTGGAGTATGGGCTCTGCTTCTGCCCTCCCTGGTTGATCATGCTGCTTTTGCAACCATACCCTGTTTTCCTCTGCTGAGGGCAGTGTTGCTGTCATTAAGATACCAAGAAGTGCTAAGGTTTTGTTGGCATTCCGTAATTTGTCATTTGCTGCTATGGAGAAGATAGCTGTTCTGTTTATCCTATTGTGTGCAGCTTTCAGTTCTAAAGCCAATGTGCATTTCCTTTGAAAGTGCTCCTAAAGGCCGGGCGAGGTGGCTCACGCCTGTAATCCTAGCACTCTGGGAGGCTGAGGTGCGTGGATTGCTCGAGATCAGAAGTTCAAAACCAGCCCGAGCAAGAGGGAGACCCCCCGTCTCTACTAAAAATAGAAAGAATTTAATTGGCCAATTAAAAATATATAGTAAAAATTAGCCAGGCATGGTGGCGCATGCCTGTAGTCCCAGCTACTGGGGAGGCTGAGGCAGGAGGATTGCTTTAGCCCAGGAGTTTGAGGTTGCTGTGAGCTAGGCTGACACCACGGCACTCTAGCCCACGCAACAAAGTGAGACTCTGTCTCCAAAAAAAAAGAAAGAAAAGAAAGTACTCCTAAAAATCATCTATTCCAGAGCCAGGTGCCCTGGTACACATCAGTAGTCCAAACTACTCGGAAGGCTGATGCAAGAACATCACTAGAGACAGGAGTTCAAGGCTGCAGTGAGCTACGATTCTGCCTGTGAACAACCACTGCACTCCAGCCTGGGCAACATAGTGAGACACTGTCTCTAAAAAAAATAAATAAATAAAAATAAGCCCAGGTGTGTTGGCTCACACCTGTAATCCTAGCACTCTGGGAGGCAGAGGCGGGAGGATCGCTCAAGCTCAGGAGTTCGAAACCAGCCTGAGCAAGAGCGAGACCCCGTCTCTACTATAAATAGAAAGAAATTAATTGGCCAACTAATATATATAGAAAAAATTAGCCGGGCATGGTGGCACATGCCTGTAGTCCCAGCTACTCGGGAGGCTGAGGTAGGAGGATTGCTTGAGCCCAGGAGTCTGAGGTTGCTGTGAGCGGGGCTGATGCCACGGCACTCTAGCCCGGGCGACAGAGTGAGACTCTGTCTCAAAAAAATAAATAAGAATCCCCTATTCCAGTTCCCTCTGCAGCAAATAACCCCTGCATGCACTTGTCTGCATACGTTCTCAAACGTGTTATTGTCTGTCTTTAAAAGCGTGAAGGAAGAAGTGTTCTGGAGGAACTACTTCTACCGCGTCTCCCTGATTAAGCAGTCGGCGCAGCTCACCGCCCTGGCCGCCCAGCAGCAGGCTGCGGGGAGGGAGGAGAAAGGCAACGGCAGACAGGAGGACTCCCCGCTCACAGGTACTTTCCAACGACAAGACAGCACTCTACCAAAGAAGTAGTCTTTTTTTTTTTAATTAACCAGCAGATCACTGAAAAAAAAAAGAGTTATTAATGTAGAGACTTGAATGAGCTTGACTTCTTGTATATACCAGACGTGTTCATCATCTTACAGAAAAATTCTTATTTCACAGAGAAAATCATTTTTCTTTTGTTGACCTCCCTCTGATCCAGCTCACATATATTGTCCCCAAGCTTTTTTTGATTTTGCTATCTCCTTTCTCACTCCTTGAATTCATTTTGGTTTTTTTTTTTTTTTTTTTTTGAGACAGAGTTTCACTTTGTTGCCCAGGCTAGAGTGAGTGCTGCCCTAGCTCACAGCAACCTCAGACTCCTGGGCTCAAGCAATCCTTCTGCCTCAGCCTCTCGAGTAGCTGGGACTACAGGCATGCGCCACCATGCCCGGCTAATTTTTTGTATATATATTAGTTGGCCAATTAATTTCTTTCTATTTTTTTAGTAGAAACAGGGTCTCACTCTTGCTCAGGCTGGACTTAAACTCCTGACCTTGAGTGATCCTCCCTCCTTGGCCTCCCAGAGTGCTAGGATTACAGACGTGAGCTACCGCACCCAGCCTACATTTTTTTGAGACAGAGTTTCACTTCGTTGCCCAGGCTAGAGTGAGTGCTGTGGCTTCAGCCTAGCTCACAGCAACCTCAAACTCCTGGGCTCAAGCGGTCCTACTGCCAATTAATTTCTTTCTATTTATAATAGAGACAGGGTCTCGCTCTTGCTCAAGCTGGTCTCGAACTCCTCACCTTGAGCAATACGCCCGCCTCAGCCTCATAGAGTGCTAGGGTTACAGGTGTGAGCCACCTTGCCCAGCTTTTTTTTTTTTTTTTTTTTTTTTGAGACAAAGTCTCACTTTGTTGTCCAGGCTAGAGTGAGTGCCATGGCGTCAGCCTAGCTCACAGCAACCTCAAACTCCTGGGCTCAAGCGATCCTCCTGCCTCAGCCTCCCGAGTAGCTGGGACTACAGGCATGCGCCACCATGCCCGGCTAATTTTTTCTATATATATTAGTTGGCCAATTAATTTCTTTCTATTTATAGTAGAGACGGGGTCTCGCTCTTGCTCAGGCTGGTTTTGAACTCCTGACCTTGAGCAATCCGCCCGCCTCGGCCTCCCAAGAGCTAGGATTACAGGCGTGAGCCACAGCGCCCGGCCCTTTTTTTTTTTTTTAAAGCCAGCATCTCACTCTGTTGTCCAGGCTGGAGTGGAGTGGCGTGATCACAGTTTACTGCGGCCTCAAACTCCTGGGCTCAAGCGATCCTCCAGCCTCAGCCTCCCAAGTAGCTGGGACTACAGGCATGCGCCACCATGCCCGGCTAATTTTTTCTATATATTTTTAGTTGGCCAGCTAATTTCTTTCTATTTTTTTTAGTAGAGACGGGGTCTTGCTCTTGCTCAGGCTGGTCTCGAACCCCTGAGTTCAAACAATCCTCCCGCCTCGGCCTCCCAGAGTGCTAGGATTACACGCATGAGCTACCACGCCTGGCCTGGTCATCTCCTTTTTGTCTCCGTCTTTCAACCTGATGCTTCCTCAGTACATGTATTCCGTACAGCAGAATAAAACTCGCTCCACTCCAAGTTCCAAGTGCCCAGCTCAGAGCTAGGCTCTAATAAACATTTGACACTTTGTTATTGTGACACTTTACCCCTGGCTGTGGGGCAAAGTGCTTTACAGTATGGGTAGCTATTTGAGAGCTGTAATGATAATTAAAATAAGAAATGGGTTTTGTGTCATATTTAAAATGTTCAGTGTGTACCTGCTGTGTATAGGTAGGTACTAATTACAACTGGCCACTTATCCTGCAAGAAGTGGGATAATTTAATTCACGGAATTTTTTTTTTTTTTTTTTTTTTTTTTGAGACAGAGTCTCACTTTGTTGCCCAGGCTAGAGTGAGTCCCATGGCGTCAGCCCAGCTCACAGCAACCTCAATCTCCTGGGCTCAAGTGATCCTCCTGCCTCAGCCTCCCAAGTAGCTGAGACTACAGGCATGCGCCACCATGCCCGGCTAATTTTATATATATATATATATATATATATATATATTTTTTTTTTTTTAGTTGGTCAATTAGTTTCTTTTGACTTTTTTAGTAGAGACGGGGTCTTGCTCAGGCTGGTTTCAAACTCCTGACCTCGAGCAATCCACCCGCCTCAGCCTTCCAGAGTGCTAGGATTACAGGCATGAGCCACCACGCCTGGCCAGATTCACAGAATTTTAAATGATTAAGCAAAACAGGTACAGGTTGTACAGACTACTAGGAGAGGATCTAACACTGCATTTAGGGTCAGGGAAATGTAATGAAGTTGCTCTACACAGGAAAATTTGTCATTTTGTATATAGATGTTAACCTGTATCCCAATTATCTGTCATTCTTTAGCATTTATATTAATTTTATTGGAAGATGCCATTTTATCAAATATTGCCTGTTTAACAAAATGAATTTAATGCAGTATTCAGTAAAGACTGTCCATCTAGTTAAGGTTAATGAATAGAAAACAAGGCCCATGAGAAAGAGAAGCTGTGATTGAGCATTGCATTTTCCTGTACACTTTCTAGAATTCGTGACAACAGGGAAACTTGATAAATAACTTAACTCTCATTATCCTAAAAGAAAATGCAATACTATTCTTCAGTGAATTTTGCTAACACTGAAGTCAAAAATTATTTCCTGCTGGAAATTTTATATAAGGGGCATGAACTATGGTGACACATTAAAAATATCCCCAAAAGTAAGAAGTTGAGATGGTTTCACATGGCTATTTCTTGTAATAACTTAAGAAAAGCTGAAAGCATAACATAAAAGCTCATTTCTGAAAATTATTTAGTATTATACTGTGGATATTTTAGCTGTGATTATAGTATGTATTCAGAACTGAATCAAGCAATTATTGTCTCTTTTATTCTCACTTCTTAGAGGCAGTACGGCCCAAAACACCACCTGTTGTAATCAAATCTCAGCTTAAAACTCAAGAGGTAATATGGTTTTACATTGTGTACCTAGTAGTTGATGTCTGCCAATGAAGTAACTGTGTTGACTATCTCTGATACCATTTAAAACTGCTTGTGAATATGGGTCTTATCGGTTTTGAAGAAGTGTCCAGTACTTGAATAGTCAAGGACCTACAGCTGAGACGTAAGGCAGTTTACTGGCATATATAATTCTAGATGTGTGCTCATCAGGGATTGGAGAGAATGATTGGAATGATTCAAAATGTGAGTGAGAATAACAGCCTTAGGTGGTAATTCATTTAGTTACTAAGCAACTGTGCAAGTTAGAAGGTTAGAGCAACGATCACGTCTTAACAGCTAGCAGAGGGAGGAAATGAAAATTGGCCTGCCTTTAGATTGGGAGGCTACCATAAACCAGAATTCTAACATGTAAATGTTGCTTAGGAAACCATCTCAAGAGCTCATTTGTTGCATTTCAGGATGATGAAGAAATTTCTACTAGCCCAGGTGTTTCTGAGTTTGTCAGTGATGCCTTTGATGCCTGTAACCTAAATCAAGAAGATCTGAGGAAAGAAATGGAACAGCTAGTGCTTGACAAAAAGCAAGAGAAGACAGCTGTGCTAGAAGGTAAACAACAAAATGAAATAAACTCTTCTTTTCCCTAATTCCATAGTTGATTGTAGAAAATTGTTACTTTGAAGCCAGTGTACAAAAATATGTTGTAAATTTTGCATCAAAATTTATTCTCTCTTCCTTACTAGAAGGTGGAGTCTAGCAAACATGGCCTTAAGCACTCACAGAAGTGGGACAAGGGGTTTGGGAGTCTGGTTTGACTATAGAGCTCCTCTGGTGAAGCCCCAATGTAGAAGGAAGAGGCTGAGACTCTGAGAGGTTAAGCTATTTGCCCCAAGGCACCTTAGCCCCAAGGACATGTGACCAGGAATGGGGAGAGAACATGCAGGTGGAGATGTTGCCCCTCCAGCCTGCTGCTTTCAAAAGCTGACATTCTGCTAGGCTGTAGATACGTACATTGAAGATTTTTTTTTCCACTTCTGGGAAGGAGCAGGCTGCCTTTAGAAAACAAATTGTAAAGAAAGAGCTAGAGGGGCCTGCTTTCTTTGGCCCATCAGGACAAGTTACTGGCTTTCTACTGGATGAAAGCAAAGGATTGGATTAGTCATCATCAGATGAAGCGCATTTCCTGAAGCCTTCTCAGACATACAGCATGTCCAGGAAGCCAGCTGTTCCCACGGGGAGATAAAGAGCACCAGCTAGAAAAGTAGCCTTCAAAGTTGAACCTGAACCCTGTTTGCAGGCTGGGGAGGGACTCTGGAGGAGAGGATGATGGGGGAAGGGAATTGAGTGAAAACCTGGGCTCTTTATACACCTCAGACCCCACCACTACTGTCTGATTTCTGCTAAGAGATGACTGCTGGCCACAGAAGGAAGGAGGGCGTGAGCCCCATGTGTTGCAGGGCACACTTTGCAACAGAGTCCCTTTTTTACTGGTGATGACACTAGTAACAGGCCCCACAGGAGACCGGAAGCAGCCCTGGGTTAGGATTCCTAAAGCACTGGCTGCTCCAGGTGACTGAATTTTTTTTTTTTTTTTTTTGAGACAGAGTCTCCCTTTGTTGCCCAGGCTAGAGTGAGTGCTATGGCGTCAGCCTAGCTCACAGCAACCTCAAACTCCTGGGCTCAAGCAATCCTGCTGCCTCAGCCTCCTGAGTAGCTGGGACTACAGGCATGCGCCACCATGCCCGGCTAATTTTTTCTATATATATTAGTTGGCCAATTAATTTCTTTGTATTTTTAGTAGAGGCTCGCTCTTGCTCAGGCTGGTTTTGAACTCTTGACCTCGAGCAATCTGCCTGCCTCGGCCTCTCAGAGTGCTAGGATTACAGGCATGAGCCACCGCGCCCGGCTTGTCTTTTATATATTATATGTCTTGGCTCCCCAGATAAATTATAACCTCCTCAAGGACTGTTACAACCCTTTCTATTCTCCCACAGTACCTAACATGGAGCTTAGCAATTAGCACTCAGTAAGCACCTAATGAATAATTTGCAAAATTTGTGGTTTCCAACACAACACACAGTGTGTTTTCCTTTCCTTTGAGGTTGCAGCTAAGTTTAAAGTTTATTTTTAAAAGATGAAAGTAAATCTTAGTTTTACTTTCTTAAATACCCAATTTGTTTTCTCACTTTTTTTTTTTTTTTTTTTTTTTTGAGACAGTCTCACTTTGTTGCCTGGGCTAGAGTACCATGGCGTCAGCTTTGCTCACAGCAACCTCAACCTCTTGGGCTGAAGCCATCCTCCTGCCTCGGCCTCCCAGAGTGCTAGGATTACAGGCATGAGCCACCATGTCCAGCCTTTCACTGTTTTATAACACTACATAGCAGATGCCTTCTCTTACACAAATGTGCACATGCACACACACACACACACACACGCACGCATAGGTATATTGAGTATCCACGGGGAAAACTCCAGCTCTCAGTCTCAACATGGAAGACCAGCGTGAGAGCTACAGTTGGAGCACTATGGGAGAATCCAGGCTTCGGCAGGAGACTTCAGATCCTGGTGTGTGTGGCCACTCTGGGAAGACAGGGTCTTTGTCTGCATAGTGGTTAAGCATAGGCCGTGGGACTTGCGGATCTGGTCCCATCCTCATATCTGTCGCTGTCAAGTAGTATGGTCTTGGGCAAGTTGCTTAACCTCTCTAAGCCTCCATTTTCCCATCCGTAAGACGTGGCTAATAGTGGTATCTTGTCCACGGATTGTTCTAAGGATAAAAGGAATGATACACAAAAAGCAGTTAGGCAGCCAGGCGAGGTGGCTCATGCCTGGAATCCTAGCACTTGGGGAGGCTGAAGTGGGAGGATCGTTTGAGCTCAGGAGTTTGAGACCAGCCTGAGCAAGAGCGAGACCCCATCTCTACTAAAAATAGAAAGAGATTAGCTGGACAACTAAAAATATATAGAAAAAATTAGCCAGGCATGGTGGCACATGTCTGTAGTCCCAGCTACTTAGGAGGCTGAGGCAGAAGGATTGCTTGAGCCCAGGAGTTTGAGGTTGCTGTGAGCTAGGCTGATGCCATGGCACTCTAGCCAGGGCAACAGAGTGAGATTCTGTCTCAAAAAACCAAAAAAAAGCAGTTAGACGAGTGCCCAGCTTGGTAAGTGCTTAATAAATGTTAGGTGTTTTGCTACTATCATCACCATTGGTAGTGGTAAAATTAATTTACAACCAAATATTAATTATCAACTATCCATTTAAATAAAACAGCCAGGCTGGGCGAGGTGCCTCACACCTGTAATCCTAGCACTCTGGGAGGCCAAGGCAAGCGGATTGCTCTCAAGCGGATTGTTCAACAAAGTGAGACTCTGAGACTCTGTCTCAAAATAAACAAACAAACAAACAGCCAGGTGCAGTGGCTCATGCTTGTAATTCTAGCACTTTGGGAGGCCGAGGCAGGAGGATCACTTGAACCCAGGGGTTTGAGGCTGCAGTGAGCTTTGATGATACCACTGCATTCTAGCCTGGGCAACAGAGCAAGATGCTGTCTTATGAATGAATGAATGAATAAATGAAAAAGCAGAGGCCTGGGTAAAGCAAAATAACACCCAAAATGTATTGACAACATCTGGTACCTTTGCTTTTACATTAACAAACTGGTCTTTTTAAGTATATTTCTCCTTGTTCATTGTTAAAATTTGTTCAGTTTGTCTGAGTGCACACAGTGATTAAGCCCGAGATGTTAAAAATTACGGTGGCTAGGACTTTACTTAGGTCGTTGAAGTTGACTAAATTGTTCACACCAGCATTATGAGTTCAGAGAGAATCTTTTCCTTCTCTTTTGTTTCTTATAGAGGATTCTGCAGATTGGGAAAAAGAACTACAACAGGAACTTCAAGAATATGAAGTGGTGACAGAATCAGAGAAACGAGATGAAAACTGGGATAAGGAAATAGAGAAAATGCTTCAAGAAGAAAATTAGCTGTATCCTGAAATAAAAGAATAACCCTTCACATTCTACAAACTGACATTAAATTCTAGATGTTGACACTGAATCAAGAAGGCACAAAAGATTATACCTTTATGAAATTCAAAATTATTCTTTAAGCTGAAACTTGGCTCTTTTACTTTAAAAAAGTATATGAACAGTTGTTCAAATAATCAAAAAGGGATGTTTTATGTAACATTTCTGTAATAATAATCAAGTTAGAGATGTTCTTGTAGGCGATATGGATATCTTTGCCACAAAAACACAAGTAAAGTTTTAGAGTTCTGTTTTCCATGAGGTCAAAAATATAATCTATTCTTCAGCTGTGGTTTTCTAAATATTTATACTTCTAATTGCATTTTCCTTGATACATGAACATTTAAGTACTTACCCGATGGGTTAATTACTATCAAAATGACCAAATTATACCAAAGAACTTAACAGGAAGCACTTTTAGAACTATTTTCTTGCTAGATATTTTCTAAAATTCCATCTGAAAGCCTATAGATAAAATAATGAAGTTGATTTTAATGATATAAACACCACACAATTTGACATTAAGAAATATTGTGCAAAAATATTTCATTTTCTCTGGGGCCTTTTAGCTTCTTTTCTTTTTCTTTTTTTTATTAACTATAATACAAATTTCACATCACAGTTTTTGTAGACAGTGGGGCCTTCCATCCTTTTTGTAATAATAGCCTTCAGAAACCCATTCACCTTAAATTGTGTTCTTGTAATCATTACCACATATAAATGTTTCAGCTTTGTCTTAATTAAACTGTCAGCCTTTATAAAACTGTTCCTCTGTATTCTGCTACACCAGCAGGCACGTGTTCATAGAGTATGATTATATTAAAAGAACAAGGTGGTTTAATATCAGAAAACTTCCTAAGCATTTGCTTTCCAAACCTTTCATATTTGTCAAGGAGCCTTTATGTCATAAAAGGGAATAGAATTAAAATGTTTGTAAGAAAGATGTACATATTTATATACTTTACCCCATAAAAATTAGTTTGTAGTTTGTAGTCATCTGGCAAGGAATAGTCAAAGAAAGAACTGGGTATGGGTACAAGCATTTCTCTTTTGTTTATACTTTGGGATATGCACTTGCAAATGAGCCAGACTGTCCCAGCTAGAGTCATTGGGTTATAGCAACAAACTCATGTGTTTTGGGAAACCACTGACCCCATTATCAAAAGCTTTCCACTTGCTTATTACTGAGTTTGGGTTCAGAGATGACCAGCAACTTCTGAGATAATCTTATTGAGGGGAAAAGTTTCTTTTTTTTTTACAAAAAAGAGTTTGCTGGAGGAAAAGAAATGTGTTAAATATTTTTAAGCAGATCAGGAAGTGACAGTGCTTGGCTCTTAGTATATGCACTAAAATTCTTACTGATGAATATTGAATAAATACCAAAAAAGCAGAGGTTTCACAGAAAGGAAAAAAACTAAAATAACAATAGAGGTATGTTACACTTGTTACTATCAATTTTACACAATACTTTTATTGTATTTAAAAACAACTTGAGAGGCCGAGGCGGGCGGATTGCTCAAGGTCAGGAGTTCGAAACCAGCCTGAGCAAGAGTGAGACCCCGTCTCTACTATAAATAGAAAGAAATTAATTGGCCAACTGATATATATATAAAAAATTAGCCGGGCATGGTGGCGCATGCCTGTAGTCCCAGCTACCCGGGAGGCTGAGGCAGAAGGATCACTCGAGCCCAGGAGTTTGAGGTTGCTGTGAGCTAGGCTGACGCCACGGCACTCACTCTAGCCTGGGCAACAAAGTGAGACTCTGTCTCAAAAAAAAAAAAAAAAAAAAAAAAAAAAAAAAAAAACAACTTGATTGTGCATTGCCCTGAGAAAATAAAAGGATAAAATAGGATTTCGTACAGACTGTAAGAATACAGTTGTGCCTTATTTTTATGGATTCATCAAGGAGTAAAATGTTCTGCACTAGTAAATTATACAGGTAACCAACCAAAGTGCTATTCCTTTGAAGCTGCAGTCCCCAACCCCCAGGCTATGAACCAATACTGGGGACTGGTACTGGTCTGTGGCCCCTTGGGGACCAGGCCACAGAGCAGGAGGTGAGACTCAGGCCAGGGAAGCTTCACCTGTATTTACAGCAGCTTCCCATTGCTCCTGTCACCACATAAGCTCCGCCTCCTGTCACATCAATGGCAGCATTAGACTGTCATAGGAGCAAGACCCCTACTGTAAACTGCGCATGCGCGGGATCTAGGTTGCACACTCCTAATGAGAGAATCTAATGCCTGATGATCTGAGGGGGAGCTGGGGCGGTGATGCTAGCGCTGGGGAACAGCTGCAAATACAGATTATCATTAGCAGTGAGGTTTGACTGCACAGTAAATGTCATGTGTTTGAATCATCTCAAAACCATCCCTCACCCTTGGCCCCACCATGGAAAATTTGTCTTCCACCAAACTGGTCCCTGGTGCTAAAAGGGTTGAGGACCGCTGCTTTAAAGGGAAAAATAAGTTCTTACCATGTCTGGTGAAAAATTCTAAGTATTTATTACATACCCAGGAGTTAACCAACAAGACAAACTGAGCATAAAAACATGTAAACTTCATCAAATGTTAAAATATAAGCATTTCAGCTGGGCGCAGTGGCTCACGCCTGTAATCCTAGCACTCTGGGAGGCTGAGGCAGGCAGATTGCTCAAGGTCAGGAGTTCGAAACCAGCCTGAGCAAGAGCCAGACCCCCGTCTCTACTATAAATAGAAAGAAATTAATTGGCCAACTAATATATAGAGAAAAAATTAGCCGGGCATGGTGGCACATGCCTGTAGTCCCAGCTACTCGGGAGGCTGAGGCAATAGGATCGCTTGAGCCCAGGAGTTTGAGGTTGCTGTGAGCTAGGCTGACGCCATGGCACTCACTCTAGCCTGGGCAACAAAGGGAGACTCTGTCTCAAAACAACAACAACAACAACAACAAAACCATTAAAATATAAGCATTTCATCACACTGTGGAGATTATACCTCACCACCCAGAGAATGACTCAGGACCCAGTGTGGCTTGGCCCTGCCCCAGGAGTTTGTTAGAAATGCCCCAGGCCAACTCCAGACCTCCTGATGTTACCAAGAACCCTCAGGGTGACACTGAGAATGGACTTTACCATTTGGGAAGCACTGATCTAATAAGCTGTAAGTGTAGCAGAGGGTTCTGGTGTTTTGTTTTGTTTGTATAAATGTAAGGGCCACACATGTAGTTTTGTTACATGGATATATTACATAGTGGTAAAGTCTGGGCATTTAGTGTAACAATCAGCTGAATAATGTACATTGTACCCATTAAGTAATTTCTCATCCCTCACTGCCCCCCCCCTTCTGAGTCTCCAATGGCTGTCATTCCTGACTCTGTGTCCATGTGTACACATTAGTTAGCTCCCACTTACAGGTGAGAACATGGGGTGTTATTTGTCTGTTACTGAATTGTTTCACTTAAGATAATGGCCTCCAGGCCAGCAGTGGCTCAAACCTGTAATCCCAGCACTCTGGGAGGCTGAGGCAGAAAGATCACTTCAGCCCAGAAGTTCAAGACAAGCCTGAGCAAGAGCAAGACTCTGTCTGTACTAAAAATATTATAGAAAAAAAATGAGGCCTGGCGTGGTGGTTCACGCCTGTAATCGTAGCACTCTGGGAGGCTGAGGCAGGAGGATTGCTCAAGGTCAGGAGTTCAAAACCAGCCTGAGCAAGAGCAGGACCCTGTCTCTACGCAAAATAGAAAGAAATTAATTGGCCAACTAAAAATATATAGAAAAAATTAGCCGGGCATGGTGGCACATGCCTGTAGTCCCAGCTACTCGGGAGGCTGAGGCAGAAGGATGGCTTGAGCCCAGGAGTTTGAGGTTGCTGTGAGCTAGGCTGACGCCACAGCACTCTACTCTGGGCAACAGAGTGAGACTCTGTCTCAAAAAAAAAAAAGAAAAAAAAAAATTAGCCAGGCATGGTGGCGCGTGTGTATAGTCCCAGCTACTCAGGAGGTTGAGGCAGAGTATCCCTTGAGCCCAGGAGTTTGAGGTTTCAGTGAATTATGATGATGCAACTGCACTCTAGCCAGAGCGACAGAGTGAGACTCTCAAAATAAATAAATAAATAAATAACTTAAAAAAAATTAAAAAGATAATGGCCTCCAATTCCATAGGGTTGCTGCAAAAGACATAATTTCATTTTTTTGTGTGTGGCTAAGTATTCCCTTGTATATATTCTTGTGCTTTTTAGTTTTTTACCCTTCCACTAGATGTCCTTGGCCAGCAGTGTTTCTAGTTGGCATTACAGGCCTCTCCAAGGTTCCACACCACCAAAATTAAAAGGACCTAAGCTTCCAGATTGGGTGCATTCAGGGCGGTATTGCCATAGACTCTAATATCACACATTTCAAAGGAAAATGACTATTTCGATGAAATGCAGAAGCAAGACTCTCTGAGAACTGTTTAATATCAATCACGAGCTTTCTCTGAAGAGGATCCACCTGAAGAGGATGATGATGCTGTGTGTGATGTGTTTATGCACATGAGATCAAATAACTGAAATCATTTAAGAGGTAATGTAGCATCAAATCAAACGAAGCCTTTACAGCCTATTTTTAGGTGCATACAGTGAACATTATACAAAACTTGACAATATTTGTTTCTCTGCAGTTGTGGCAGTTTATGACAAGCAAGTAGATCCTCAGTTGAGCTGCCAGTCTTAGTATAAGGTTCTACTCTGCTTATGGCAAAATCACAATGTCAGAATCTCCTTCTCAAAAGTAGTAACTTATGCAAATGGAAAATCACAATTGGTAATTTTTCAAAAGTTAAACTAGAGAAGCTTATCTTTTCAAAGATAAAGCAGCAGTTACACTTCATACACTGCTTTAAGATGCATTTTTGAGCCAGGAACGGTGGCTCATGCCTGTAATCCTAGCACTCTGGGAGGCTGAGGCAGGAGGATCGCTCAAGGTCAGGAGTTCGAAACCAGCCTGAGCAACAGCGAGACACCGTCTCTACTATAAATAGAAAGAAATTAATTAGACAACTAAAAATATATAGAAAAAATTAGCAAGGCATGGTGGCGCATGCCTGTAGTCCCAGCTACTCGGGAGGCTGAAGCAGAAGGATTGCTTGAGCACAGGAGTTTGAGGTTGCTGTGAGCTAGGCTGATGCCACGGTGCTCTACTCTGGGCAACAGAGTGAGAATGTGTCTCAAAAAAAATGCAATGTAGTAACCAAGGTGATTTTATATTGTTAAAAATAGAATTTCAAGACATTTAAAAGGTTTCAAAAGAAATGATCACATCTGGTTTGCAGTATTTTATTTGCCTCCTCATTGCTTTTGGTATTAAAAACCAAAATTTGGCAAGGCATGGTGGCTCATACCTATAATCCCAGCACTTTGGGAGGCTGAGGTGGAAAAATCACCTGAGACCTGCAGCTCGAGACCAGCCTGGGTAACATAGTAAGACTCCATCTCTACAAAAAAAAATTTTTTTAATTAGCCAGGCATGTCATTGGGTACCTGTAGTCCCAGCTACTCAGAAGGCTGAGGTAGGGGGATCACTTGAGCCCCTGGAGTTTGAGGCTGCAATGAGCTATGTTAAGATCAGGCCACTGAACCCCAGCAGCTTGGGTGACAAAGCAACACCTTGTCTCTTTTTAAAAAGAAAAAAAACATGGCTAAGATTACACCTGTAATCTTAGCACTCTGGGAGGCCTAGGCGGCAGATTGTTCCAGGTCAGGAGTTCAAAACCAGCCTGAGCAAGAGCCAGACCCAGTCTCTACTATAAATAGAAAGAAATTAATTGGCCAACTAATATATATAGAAAAAATTAGCCGGGCATGGTGGCACATGCCTGTAGTCCCAGCTACTCAGGAGGCTGAGGCAGGAAGATCACTTGATCCCAGGAGTTTGAGGTTGCTGTGAGCTGGGCTGATACCACGGCACTCACTCTAGCCTGGGCAACAAAGCGAGACTCTGTCTCAAAAAAACAACAACAACAAAAAAAACAACCTGGACTCTGAATGTGCTTTTATAATTAATTTGATATAGTTGTTCTTTCTATTAATAGTGAGATTTCTCCCCACTATTTTTAAGTAAATATAAACTTTTTTTTTTGAGACAGAGTCTCACTCTTTGCCCCGGGTAGAGTGCCGTGGCATCAGCCTAGCTCACAGCAACCTCAAACTCCTGGGCTCAAGCAATCCTCCTGCCTCAGCCTCCCGAGTAGCTGGTACTATAGGCACACACCAACACGCCCAGCTAATTTTTCTATTTATATTAGAGATGAGACGGGGTCTCCCTTTTGCTCAAGCTGGTCTGGAACTCCTGACCTCAAGCGATCCTCCTGCCTCAGCCTCCCAAAGTGCTAGGATTAGAGGTGTGAGTAAACATTTGTAATTACAAAAAGTAGGCACATTTATGGCCAGGCGTGGTGGCTCATGCCTGTTATCCTAATACTCTGGGAGGCTGAGGCGGGTGGATTGCTCGAGGTCAAGAGTTTGAAACCAGCCTGAGCAAGAGCGAAACCCGACTCTACTAAAAACATAAAAAGAAATTAATTGGCCAACTAATATATATAGAAAAAATTAGGCGGGCATGGTGGCGCATGCCTGTAGTTCCAGCTACTCGGGAGACTGAGGCAGAAAAATTGCTTGAGCCCAGGAGTTTGAGGTCACTGTGAGCTAGGCTGACCCCACAGCACTCTACCCGGGGCAAAGAGTGAGACTCTGTCTGAAAAAAACAAACAAAAAGAATCATTACCTCCACAGACTATTTTGCTATAAAGAAAATAAAATTACAAAATCAATGTTACAGTCCCACATAAAGATGGTGCTTAGAGAGAAAACTAACAAGTTGTGACAGATGATAAATACTCATGAAACTAATCACATGCAGTTATATGGGTCTCACAAATCATCGAATTATCTGGTCCTCACAAGAAAGGATCTGTTTAGATAAAGCCATCTATGATTTTAGTTCAAAGTGTGACCTTTTTTACACAGCATTTATTGGATGCATCTGCTTTCTTTTCCAAATGAAAAAACTATGTTATAGTTTGTTCTGAATAAATAAACTTTACTTTTAGTGGCAAGATATAAGTTACAGGCCAGGCGAGGTGGCTCACGCCTGTAATCCTAGCACTCTGGGAGGCCGAGGCAGGAGGATCCCTCAAGGTCAAGAGTTCGAAACCAGCCTGAGTAAGAGCGAGACCCCCGTCTCTACTACAAATAGAAAGAAATTAATTGGCCAATTAATATATATAGAAAAAATTAGCCAGGCATGGTGGCGCATGCCTGTAGTCCCAGCTACTCGGGAGGCTGAGGCAGGAGGATCGCTTGAGCCCAGGAGTCTCAGGTTGCTGTGAGCTAGGCTGACGCCACGGCACTCACTCTAGCCTGGGCAACAAAGCGAGACTCTGTCTCAAAATAAATAAATAAATAAATAAAAATTCCATTCTAGTAAAGAGGACCTGTAAATGTTTCAGTCATCTGGTATGACAATTCTAACCCTCTGGTAGAATTAAAACTGCCTTGAGACAGTATTGAGTTTTGAGAACCCGGTTTACTTTCACTGTAGACTTCTACTCAAATTCAATGGGTTGTCCTTCATAATGCAAGATCATTCTAACCTACGGTCTAGCAGGTTGTTATGGGATTTCTCTCCCTGCCCAAACAATAGGAATAATACATGGTGAACTGTGTTGTTCTTTCCTGATAACCATGATGAGCAGGGACTACGCTTTCTGTTGGGCAGAGCTAAAACTCAGCCACATTAACCAGCTCTTATGACCTAATAAATAGAGATAATAGACCAATTCATCATGATGGAGGACTGTAATGACTACTCCTACAGTATCCAGTATCCAACTATAATCACGATAATAGCCATTAAGTGCATAATATACTCCACCATTACTGCACTTAGACAATGAAAAAAATCCTGATACAGCAAAAGGACCATGTCACTCAGCAATTTTAAACTCTTTTGTGGAGACTTACTGTAGGGTATAAATGTGATGTGAGAACTGAGCTAAATGATATGCCTTCATCAAAAGAGTGTGGCATAAGAATATTATATTAATGTCACTAGCTAATGAAATTAGCATTCATTGTTCATCGTGTTAACAGAACGCCTGCTTGTGAATGGAAGCATGAAAGTAGACACTATTCAAAGTCTGGAGAAACACTCAAAGGTAATTTATGAAAAAGAAGCATATGATGGACATCTTGATGTCCCCATTACCATGCCTTTAGAAATTGGCTAAACCAGTCAATCTGGGCACAGGGGGTCACCCTCAACTTTGGCTGTACAATATAGCACCTGGGGAATCCAGAGGCTACTGAAGCCCAGGCCCTTCTGCAGAGATACTGATTTAATTGGCCAGGGTGTAGCCCAGAGGGGGATCAGGATTGTTTAAAACTTTCCAAGTCAGGCCAGGCCTGGTGGCTCACACCTGTAATCCTAGCACTCTGGGAAGCCAAGGCGGGCGGATTGCTCGAGGTCAGGAGTTCGAAACCAACCTGAGCAACAGCGAGACCCTGTCTGTACTAAAAAGCGTAGAAAGAAATTAATTGACCAACTAAAAATATATAGAACAAATTAGCCGGGCATAGTGACGCATGCCTGTAGTCCCAGCTACTCGGGAGGCTGAGGCAGCAGGATTGCTTGAGCCCAGGAGATTGAGGTTGCTGTGAGCTAGGCTGATGCCACGGCACTCACTCTAGCCTGGGCAACAAAGTGAGACTCTGTCTCAAAAAAACAAAAAACAAAAAAACAACTTTCCAAGTCATTCTAAGGGGCAGCCAGGATTGAGAACCACAGGGCCCTGGGGAAAGATGTGACTGGAAAGTCAGGGGACTTGCTTGGGCAAGATCCTCAGCTTGCAACATTCAGCTTCCTTACCGGTAAAAGTAAAGAGCTGGATTGCATGTATTTTTTACCATCTCATGTCTAAAATATTATCCCACTTTAAGAGAGGACTTTGCAAAATGGATACTATTTTAGTTCCATTTTCAAAATGGAGTTTTTTTGTTTGTTTTTTTTTCTGGGGTTTGTTTTCCAAAATGCACACTATCTTGGATTTTCAGGTTGTATACGGCAGATTAAATATATGCATTTATCTCCACTCCATCCACAAACCCCACTAAATGGCAGTAAGGGAGTGAAAAGAAAAGGTATAAATTTATAATGACAAAAACGGGAGCGCTGGCAACAGCAGCCAAGTGATAAGAACATTTTCAACCTTCAGAAGCCTGGAAAGGAATGCTGGAGGTGTGACAGCTCTGAAGGCTGAGGAAAAACTAATATTAGGGTTGGCAACTTGCAGTCTCTGCCATAATCTACAACTGAAATCGACTGAAATCAAGGGCGAGCAGTATAAGCATATTATTATTATGAGATATAGACGCACACCGATGAAACTGCTAAGAGTTGAAATGGTGGTTCCTGGGAAGTGGGACTGGTATTTGGGGGAGCACAGGCCAAGGGTCTCTGTTGTTTTAAAAGCCTTGTGTAAAAAATATATAGAAAAAAATTAGCCAGGCATGGTGGCGCATGCCTGTAGTCCCAGCTACCCCAGAGGCTGAGGCAGGGGGATCCCTTGAGCCCAGGAGTTTGAGATTGCTGTGAGCTAGGCTGATGCCACCGCACTCTAGCCCAGGCAACAGAGTGAGACTCCGTCTACAAAAATAAAAAATAAAAAAATAAAAGCCTTGTGTAATTTGACTTCCAAAATTAAGTACATGCACCATTCTAATTTTTTTTTTAATACTTATTTTTGACAAGGGTAGGGAAAAGGCATACAAACCCTGTAGATAGAAATGTAAAATTGTTAAATCTTTCTAAATGGCAGTTAGGTAATCTGGATCAAAATGTTAAATGTGTGAGACACTTAACCCAGCATTTCCACTCCTAGATTTTATTCTAAGGAAGGAATTGGACAAACACTGCTTTGATTATAAAAATAGGAAAATTTGGAAACTACCCACATGTCCTGCACTAGAATCTTGATTTGAACCAGTGATGGTTCATCCATACAATGGAATCCTATGCAAATATTTTAAGTGATGAATCAATTTCACACCCACCAGATGGTCAAAAATATAAAAGGCTGAAAATAGCAAGAGTTAGTAAGCAAGTAAAACAACAGGAACGTTGATATACTGCTGGCAAGAGTATGCACAGACACAATCTCTTTGGGAAAAAGCCAAAACTGGCATTACTTAGATGAAAAGTTGTCTTTGCCTAGCAAGCAGTTCCCCTCCTAGGGATCATTTCCATTACTTAGTAAAGTGGAAGAAAAATATATCTTATAGCACGTGCAAGTAGGTGACATGTGCAAGAATGTCCTTAATAGTGATATTCTAGTGACCTCAGGCTGCCTGCCACCCAAATGTCCACAACAGTACAGTGGAATTACAATTACAATGCAATAACCATAGAGAAGAGCAAAGAACACGAACAAACAGCAGCTACAGGCAGTGATGTGAATGAACCTATGAGTTTCACAAATATATTGTTAAGCAGAAAAAGCAAGACCCAAAGAACATGACTTCACATACATAAACCTCAAATTGCAGGTAAAACTAAACTTTGGAAATAGTGAAAAAAAGAGATCAAAACCATAAAAGTCAGATACTTATGCTGCGTAGCTAGCATAAGAGAAATCAAGAAGCTACAGCCACATAAAACAAGGAAAATAGGGTTTAATGTTATACACATCAGTTAAAAACACCATTAAGACTCAAATTCGTTTCCCTTCACTGAACTCTTTAATAAAAAGCAAAGGATTTGTATGATCTAAAGAAAAACAAGAGCATAATAGTAGCCCTGGAAAGACAATTGACAGGTAATGGCCACTGCAGGTGTACTGAGGGTGAAATTAAGTGCGTGCAGCAGCTCTTTGAGTCATAAAGAAAGTTTCATTCTTCAAAATAATAGGTTTAAAGCAAACCTACGGCTTTTTAACTTGGAAATGTATTGCATGCAGTGCACCATTGTTATGCAAATTAGAAGCTGAGTCATTGCCCTGCGGATTAACGCTGTAGCTCCGGAGCCAGGCTGAAGCCTGCTTGGCAGGGAAAGGCTCGGGCCAGAGTCCACCTGGGAAATTGAATTGATTTGTTTTGTTCATTGAGGCCCTAAGTCTGATTATTTTTGAAGAAAGGATTTTGTTGAGCGCTTAAAAAAATGGTACCGGAGCTCTACATTTGACATGAGAGAAGGTTCACAATATAATGTTAAATAAAATATAAAAGGCAAGTCACAAAAATATATTTAACATGATCATACTTTTTCTTCCCAAAATGCACAAGGCTGTGTGTGTTGGGCATGTATACGAATAGTAAAAAGACTCAGAAGGCTTACACCAAAATGCTAACGGCAGTTATACCTTTCTAAAATTCTTTAATTTCACCTATGTTTTCAGAAATGTCTGTGCTTTACACAGTAAGAAAAAAATAAGAAAAATCAATAATGATTTACATTTCCTTCCACCAGACCTGGAATCAGGCATTTCTCCAAGGAGTCCTGATTCCTTTTGTTGACAAAAGGTATTTATTCTTTAAGAGTTGTCTCAGCTATTCTTGGCCCTTTGCTTACAGTAATAGGATATAGAAAGAGTTTTGAAGAAGAGATAATGACACAAGAGTTGATAAGAGAAAGCTCTTTATAAAAATTCTAGCTAACAAATACAAAAGGTACCATTTCGCAAGGCCAAATGGAATAAGGATCTAGTCCACAATCACAAATGATTAGAGAAAGGTTGATGGGAAACTTTATAATGAGCTAAAACAAAACGAAATGAAAACTCTAATATCTTGAATGAGATATTTGAAAGTATGTCTTTGAAAAAATAATATGAGAAAAAAGAACATTCACAGAATAAGAAATAGGTTTAGAAAATTAAAATATAATGGCATAGATCAAAATTTCATTAGAAGTATTGGAAGAAAAAGTTGAGATCATCTTCTAGAAAGAACAAGTGCTCTTCAACATATGATGGGGCTACATCTCAATAAACCCATCATAAGTTGAAAAATATAAAATGGAAAATGCATTTAATATACCTAAACTACTGAATGTCACATCTTAAGTTAGCCTACCTTAAAAACATGCTCAGAAAATTTACATTAGCCTACAGTTGGGCAAATCATCTAACACAAAGTCTATTTTAAAATAAAGTACTGGCTGGGCAAGGTGGCTCACACCTGTAATCCTAGCTCTCTGGGAGGCCGAGGCGGGGCGGATTGCTTGAGGTCAGGAGTTCAAAACCAGCCTGAGCAAGAGCAAGACCCCGTCTCTACTATAAATACAAATTAATTGGCCAACTAATGTATATAGAAAAAATTAGCCAGGCATGGTGGCGCATGCCTGTAGTCCCAGCTACTCAGGAGGCTGAGGCAGGAGGATTGTTTGAGCCCAGGAGTTTGAGGTTGCTGTGAGCTAGGCTGACGCCACAGCACTCTAGCCTGGGCAGCAAAGCGAGACTCTGTCTCAAAAAAATAAAAAAATAAAAAATAAAATAAAGTACTGAATATCTCATGTAATTTATTGAATACTGAAAGTAAAAAACAGAATGCTTGTATGGGTACTCAAAGTATGGTTTCTACTGAATGCAGATAACTTTTGCACTATTGTAAAGTCGAAAAGTCATAAGTCTGGGACTGCTTGTAGAGGAAAACAGAATGTAGAAAAATAGGAGAGAAAGATAAGAAAAATGAGGGTATTTTTTCAGAATGTGCAACATCTAACTAAAGGAAGTCCAGAAAGACAAAACGAAATGGAGAGGGAAAAATTAAGAAAGAATTAGAGTAACTTTTTCAACACACACACAAAGGCCTATACCAAACTGCTTCTCAATAGAAATTTAGTACAAAAAGAGGATTCCAAAAACTTCCAGGGAGAAAAGACAGGTCACATACCAAGATTCAAGAATCAGAATTGCACTGGTTTTCCAACAACAATGCTGAAAGCTAGAAGGTAATACAGCAATGCCTTTAAAGCTCTGAAAGAAAAAAAAAAATTTTTTTTAGGCTGGTCAAGAGAAGCAGTGGGACTGGAGGAAAAATTTTTTTCAATCAATAATTTTATACCCAGCTGAAGTGTAGATATGCAAATAAATTCAAAAGTAGCTACATGACCTGCTTTGGCCAATACAGTGTGGACAGAGGAAATATGTCACTTCTGAGCAGCTTAAGGGTCATCTCTGGCTCAAGACTGGTGGTGTCCCAAGCAGGCTGCTCCATCACCTGGGTCCCTGGGGAGAAGAGGAGGCACAGTGCTACTACAACCAATCTTGAGGATATATAACATGCATGAGAAATATTTGTTGTAAGCCAGTAAGCCTTCGGGGTCATTTGTTACCACAGCATAACTTAACTGTGGTTGACATACAAAGGGGTAACCTAGAAAAGAGAAAAATAGGTGATCCAGAAAAAGGGGCCCAACACAGGAAAGAGGGAGACCCCAGGATGACAGCTATGTATCAGCTGGAGAGAGCAAACAGTCCAGATTGGGGCAGAAGGGCATAGGATTCCTGGAGGGATATCTCCTGAAGTAGAAAAAGTTACTAAATTACCTGATGTGTTAGAATGTATTGAGAAGAAAGCAACCTTTCTAACAGAGACTCTGGAAAAGATTTAGGTAATAGATGTATAGAAAATCAAGCTAATAAAAACATAAGGCAATTATTAACTCAGAGACAAAAAAAGTTGAACAAAAAAAATAATGTATTCATAGGACACTATGAGTAGGTTGTGAATAATATTCACATGGAAATAATGTAAAAAAAAAAGATATTAAATTAACAAAATGAAAACCATATGGAGAGGATGGCGACAGGAGGAAGCGTGGGTGTGTATGCCTGCACTCTGTGTGGTGTGGGTGAAAAAACATAGACCCTCTTCCCTAGAAACAAATCTAAATATGATATCTTTCTGTGATTTCAGAATCAGTTTGATGGCATGTGACAGAAAATCCAAAATTACAGCGGTCTAAGTCATTTCCCCTCAGCAGGACTGACAGAGGGCCATGAGGCAAATGGCGCCACCTGCTGTCCGGTGAGAAGGAAGCGACCACACTACACTTGGCATCTCCTTGGCCAGGACTTTGCCACTTGGCCACCCCAGCTCCAAGAGAGGCTGGGGACTGGGAAATATAATATTATTCCCGACATCCATGTGCCCAACTAATATGTTGGGGGTTTTATTACTAAGGAAGAGGGAAGAACTGATCTCACAGTGGGCAGCTAGAAGTCTCTAGAAGTCTCTACCATAATCTAAAAGTGAAAAATCACAAAACAATTAAAAAAACAAAAAAGCTTATTAGCACGAAACATAGTGGATGTTAGGAGTCCTTGGTGCTCAGAGCCTAGACTCAGTCATTCACGGGGGTTGCAAAATTGTGATGTTCTAATTCTAAAGGAGACTGTTGCAAGACAGGAAAATGGTGGCCTCTAGGTAGTAGGGGCTGAGGAAGGGGATGTGTGAAGGAAGGAGACTGCTGATTTTTTGATTGGAAAATAAAAGTAAAACAAACAAATGCATAGCTTAATAAGGTATTTTAAAGCACAGACCCTGGTAACACAATGGTCAAGAGATAGAACTTAAAAAAAAACAAAGGCTACGTGCAGTGACATACTCCTATAGTCCCAGCTATTCAGGAAGCTGAGGCAGGAGGATCCCTTGAGTCCAGAATTTCAAGACCAGCCTGGGCAACATAGTGAGACCCCGTTTCTCAAAAAAACAAAAAACAACAAAAAAAAAACCACCAAAACTTAAAAAGAAAGAACTAGAACTCTATCAGCCATCCCTAGAATCCCCTGAGCAACCGGCCAAATCACCCCTCCCTCCTCACAAAGATGAGCCTGACTTCTGTAGTTATCACTTTCTTATATTTCTCTATAGTTCACCCCTAAGCACTATAGTTTAGCCTTGCCCATTTTTTAAAAATGCCTTTTGTCTTTTTAAATCTGCAGTTTCCCCCTCAATCCCTTGATTTTCTTTATAATTTAGCTATGGAAGAAGCCAAGCCCTTTGATAAGCCCTGCAGCTCCGCCCTTGGTATTTCCTGCAACTGACAGGGGGATGTCTAGACTTGATCCAAGTTGGTGGTGAGCGCTTTGACACAAGCACAGGTGGTGGCTGTTTTTTCTTTTATCAGGAACGTAAAATGGCTGCTGGCTTCCCCAAGAGGATGTTAGGAACTATTGGTGCTTAGAAGCCTAGATTCAGTCATTCACGGGAATTGCAAAATTGTGATATTCTAATTCTAACTGGTTAAATAGTAAATTTTATGTTATATATATTTTGCCACAATTTTAAAAGATGAAAAAAATGCTTGTTCATGCATGTGTCATACCCATTGGCGTGTATAAAAAATAAAACTGGAAGGCTATACAACAAAGTATTAAAAATAACTATGTCTTGGTGGCAAGTTTATAAGTGATCATTTCTGACTCTTTATGAAGTTTTTCACTTAGTATAGATTACTTTTCTAATAATATGAAACATCAATAAGGCAATTTCATTATAGATGAAAAAAGTAGAAAGAAGAAAATAAGAATTGTAGCAGAAATTAATTAATAAATATAATTAGGCTCAATGAAACAAGAAAAGATTGAGCAAGAAAGAAAAGAGAGAGAAACTTTAATAATATTAGAAATGATAAAGTATTATAGTCACTACTGGCTGTCTTTCCAACATCGATGATATTATACATATACAGTACACATTTATGTATCTCAAAAACATTATGCTAAGGCCGGGTGTGGTGGGTGGCTCACTCCTGTAATCCTAGCACTCTGGGAGGCCAAGGAGGGCAGATTGTTTGAGATCAGGAATTCCAAACCAACCTGAGCAAGAGCGAGACCCCGTCTCTACTATAAATAGAAAGAAATTCATTGGCCAACTAATCCATATAGAAAAAATTAGCCGGGCATGGTGGCGCATGCCTGTAGTCCCAGCTACTCGGGAGGCTGAGGCAGCAGGATCGCTTGAGCCCAGGAGTTTGAGGTTGCTGTGAGCTAGGCTGACGCCATGGCACTCACTCTAGCCTGGGCAACAAAGCGAGACTCTGTCTCAAAAAAAAAAAAAAGTGGATATGATAATAGATGTACATAATATATCTAATATCATATACTGTATTATGATATACATGCTTGAAACAATAGGATAAATTGGAAAATGGATGGGCTATTGGATGAGATTAAGAAATTATTGTTAGATATATAGCATTGAAAGTTGGACCCAGGAGTTCAAGTCCAGTGTGGACAATACAAGGAGACACCCACTACCCCTGTCTCTAAAAAAAAAAATTAAAAAAAAGAAATTTAGCATTGTTGAGCATTGATAATGGCACTGTGAATATATGCCTCTGCCATTTTGGCTACTCAGACCCCTCCCTGGAACTTCTAGCCCCATCTAGCCACTGACTGCTAAAGCCTGGCCCAGCGGAGGGCCACCCGGACCACTCAGGCTGAAGGGTGACCACCTGTGCCTGTGCTGGTCATTAAACTTTTGTCTCTGAGCCTTAGTCTATTATACCTCCCACCCCCACTGCCATGCTCTGCTCTGTGATGCTGGGGCTGGGACTCTTCTTAGCTCCTTTGCTAGCCACTCCCAGTCAGGCCCTGGCAATAGGAGCCCCAGAGGGAGACTGGAAGGCAGGAGGGAGAGGGGACTTCAGGGTTTTGCCCACATAAACCCAGCAATAGGCTTCATCTGGTTGCAGTTGGTTTTAGTGGCAGCAGATGATTCCCATTTGTAGCTTTTCCCCAGAACCAACCTCATGGTGCCTTCAGAGACCCCAGCACTGACAGTGCCTCCTCCTTAGAAGTTTGCATCCTGGACCCCCGTGACCCCCCTCCAAGCTTGTCAGTCTTAATCATTCCAACCTCTCTTCTTCCTTTTTCACTCCAGTCCCAGGAGACGAGTGGGTGATAGTTGTTTCCAGCAATTGTTACTTTAGTGTTCCCTTTTTCTTTTACAGGGGGTAATAATTCTTTCTTTTCTTTCTCTTCCTTCCTTCCTTCCTTCCTTCCTTCCTTCCTTCCTTCCTTCCTTCCTTCCTTCCTTCCTTCCTTCCTTCCTTCCTTCCTTCCTTCCTTCCTTCCTTTTCTTTCCTTTCGAGATAGGATCTCGCTATGTTGGCCAAGCTAAACTCAAACTTCTCGACTGGGCTTAAGCAATCCTCCTGCTTCAGCCTCCCAGGTAGCTGGGACTACAGGAGCAAGTCACCTTGTCCAGCTTATTTTTCATTTTAAATGTTATCTGTGAAAATAACTGTATCATTGCTGTCCTTTGACAGGAACTTGATGGATGCATTCCCTGTGAACAATTATTGTATTTGCTTGATACCTTTTTTTTTTAGACAGAGTCTCGCTTTGTTGCCTAGGTTAGAGTGAGTGCCGTGGCGTCAGCCTAGCTCATAGCAACCTCAAATTCCTGGGCTCAGGTAATCCTGCTGCCTTAGTCTCCCGAGTAGCTGGGACTACAGGCATGCGCCACTATGGCCAGCTAATTTTTTCTATATATATTAGTTGGCCAATTAATTTCTTTCTATTTATAGTAGAGACAGGGCCTCGCTCTTGCTCAGGCTGGTTTCGAACTCCTCACCTCGAGTAATCCGCCCACCTCGGCCTCCCAGAGTGCTAGGATTACAGGCGTGAGCCACCGTGCCCAGCCTGCTTGATAGCTTTTTGTATGTCTGAAATATTTCATTCTAATATTTTAATTAGCAACAAAAAAAGTACCTAGGAATAAATCTGACAAAAGATATACATGCAATGTAAGAAGATATTAAGGAACACCTAAAGAAATGTTTTTTTTTTTTTTGAGACAGAGTCTCACTTTGTCACCCAGGCTAGAGTGAGTGCCGTGGTGTCAGCCTAGCTCACAGCAACCTCAAACTCCTGGGCTCAAGTGATCCTCCTGTCTCAGCCTCCCAAGTAGCTGGGACTACAGGCATGTGCTACCATGCCCGGCTAATTTTTTTCCTATATATATTAGTTGGCCAATTAATTTCTTTCTATTTATGGTAGAGATGGGGTCTCGCTCTTGCTCAGGCTGGTTTCGAACTCCTGACCTAGAGCAATCCACCTACCTCGGCCTCCCAGAATGCTAGGATTGCAGGCGTGAGCCATGGCACCCGGCCAACACCTAAATAAATGGAAAGATACACTATATTCATGGGTGGGAAGACAAAATATCCCTAAGGATGCTAGTTTTCTCCAAATGAGATCTTGGAGGGGGCCCTGGAATCTATATTTTATTATCTCAGGAGATTTTGAATTTGTGGCTCTCAGACCAAATTTGGAAAACACTCATGAAGAAGGCTAATATTTCAAGTCAAAAATATTTTCTCCTTTTTTTTTTCATTCTTTTTGAGATAAGGTCTCATTCTGTCACCCTGGCTATAGTGCAGTGGTGTCATCATAGCTCACTGCAACCTTAAACTCCTGGACTCAAGTGATCGTCCTGTTTCAGCCTTCCAAGTAACTGGGGTTACAGGCATGCACCATGACACCTGGCTAATTTTTCTATTTTTTGTAAAGGTGGGGTCTTGCTCTTGCTTGGGCTGGTCTCAAACTCCTGACCTTAATCAATCCTCCTTCCTCGTCCTCCCAAAGTGCTAGGATTACAGGCATGAGCCACCACACCCAGCCTCAAGTCAGAAATATTTTCTCAACAAAAACTTCAGGTTTTTTTTTTTTTTTAGACTAGTCAAGTGCAGTAGTGAGGAGGGGGAAAAACTTGAGGTTTTATAGAATGCTTTTCAATAAAGCCTAATATCCATGAGTATTCCCTATTTTTCTTTCCCATTGTCTCTCTATATAAATATAGTTTCCATTTCCTTGGAAGTCTATAATTATAGCCAAGACTTGGGGAAATAAATCAGAACAAAATTCATGAACGCCAATACTCTAAAATATGCAATATATGTATATGAATTCTTGAAATGCATTTACTCTCTCCCAATATTCTGTACATGAGAAGAGTTTTAAGTATCCTGTTTCTGCTAGAGCTGGTACCCCAGCTGTGTGTGTGCCAGTCTAATAGTGCACAGCCTGCCATCAATATGCCTGAGTGATCTGGGTATAATGTATAATCATTTTCTAAATCTTTCAGTGTCTGCCAGAAATGTGGACATCTATAGCAAATGCAGAAATTGGCCAAATTCCTATAACAACTAAAATCAGGGTTAGCTCAGAAAGATGGTGTTGGGTAGTCAAATTAAACAATAAGCTCTTTGTTCTATGAAAAGACAAATACTCCTTTTCACTACCTACAATCCCAATAAGTACGCAACAAACATGAAATTCAACTCTTTTGATGAAATAATACTCTTGGCTGATTTAAAAGTTAGTAGGAACTTTTTTTCCTCTGAAAATACTTTGAGCTGGACAAGTCAAACTAACATGGTTAATTTAAGTCTTGTTGACCCTTTTACACACACCTGTCACCTTAAGCCATCCTTAAACCTTCCCACCACCAGTAGAAAATAACCCTCAAGAGGTTACTCTGCAATGCTTCCATTTTATGAATTATGTTATTGTTTGTTGTACATGTGACTGTCCACTGTTGGCTTGGGTGCCCCTTATTCTAAATCTATGTCCAGTGTCTAATAAAGAACTCGGAATGTAGTAGTTGCTCAGTAAATGTTTAATTGATGAATGACAACTTTCTATTGCCACCAAGTTTATCCTGGGGTGATCTTGGTCCCGTGGCTGCCTGAGGTCTTCGCAGGTTGCAAAGGGGCATCACTACCAGAAGATTCTCCAAAAGGTCACAGGAACGGATATTTCTTTGGAGAATTGAAGCTTTGGCCCTTCAGAAAACTGATTGGTGCGTTTATCTATTCAGAGGCTGTTTTTCTCAGTAAGTTTGTGTTGAGAGCTTTCTTTGTGCCTTGTCCTCACTTCATTTACCCCCTGTTTGGGGGAATGAGTCAATTTGACAAGCCACTACACTGAAGAGTGGGGACTGCCCTGGTATGGAAAGGACAATGTGCTAGGGATGCATAACACAGGACACCTAAGATATTCTGGGGGCCAGCAGGGCTTCCTGGAGAGACCACCCAGATAATATATGCTCTCTCAGGGCCAGATTTACATTAATCAGACCTGATATATAACGTCAAAATGTCCCTTTATTAACAATGAGATATTTAAGTGTCTCATGAAATGGAAATGCACACATATCTGCATTCTATCTCTGTGGTCAGACCCATGTAGGAAGCCGGATTACAATGGGAAGGTGGTTTCGTAAGAAATCAAACCAATTCCCACTGATCAAAGACATTAGGATAGGCTAACCAGGGCCTCCATTCCCACACTAGACATAGCCTTGCAAATAGTTATTTTAGAAGTTCTCTTTTTGACCAAGATTCCTTGTTTTCCATATATTGCTTGGATGGGCTCTGGCAGCCTGGCCTCCCTGATGCTCTCCCTAGGTTTCCAGGTTTCCAGTCTTCTGATGGCTACATTGCTTCTTTCAATATGTCAATACTTTTGATTGCATTATGGGATATGATAAGGTCTATAATTTACTGTCAGCAAAGATAGAGAAGGAAGAGGTGGAGGAGGAGTGTGTCGTGTTAAGGGCTGGAAATGACCCCATTTAGGACTATACACCCCCAGGGTGGACAGCTAATATTAGTCAAGGATTCTCTATTCCATTTCCTAGCCACTACAGATGCTTCTGTTAGTCATAGCTCACTCAACGCCAGAGGCTTTGTTAAGAAGCAAAATGAAGGTTAGACATGGGTTGTCATAGGTGAAATTAGTAGCTTGTTAGCCAGTCTAGCAGGCATTAGAAATGGGCTCACGGTAGTGAAATGAGTGATATTCAAGATATTAATATGTGCATTGTTTAAAATATATGAGACTCTCCTCGCCCTTGCATTAACAGGGTATAAGAACCTAGCAAGTCTGAAGCCTGTTTCCTTCGGGATAATACTGTAGGCCAAGCCTCTAAATGCCCCTGTGTCCAGCTCCCTGATACTAGCTAACAGAATCCTGCCTCTGTGATATTACTAGTGGTGAGTCTGCCTGGAGTGCCTTGCCTTTCATCAAAATGACGGTCAAGCACCTAAAAGGCCAAAGAGCTGGGACATCATTGAGTTTACTGTTCACACAATCATTTTGTGCCTGCTTGCTCAAGACTTTAATAAACATCTAAAAAAAAGGTCCCATGTTCAGGTTATATCCACAGCCCTTAGGGAGCCTGGAGCAAACACCCCCTACCAAACTAGGAGCCGTTGTTCTTGTGGCTTTTATCCTTCACAGGCACAGTTCTTAAGAGACAATAATTCCTGGCGCAAAGGTGAGAACAATCAATGTAAATGGAACATAAGGTGCTCTTTAAAGACTTGATAATAAAGAAATGATAGCCCTTAAAAACCTAAAATATTAATATAACCTCAACGAAGGATTCTGTCAAAGATTAGCTAAGTGCTTTACAAATCCTTAGGCTAAGACTTGACAGTAGCCTCTTTGAAGGCATTTAAGATAATAATCTAAAGAAAAAAATGGGTCTATGAAAAATTAGGGCCAAGGACAGTGGCTTTAGTTTGTAATCCCAGCACTTTGGGAGGCCAAGGTAGAGGATCACTTGAAGGCAAGAGTTCAGGACCAGCCTGGGCAATATAGTGAGATCCTGTCCCTACAAAAAATTAAAAAAAAAAAAAAAACTAGCCAGGTATGGTGGCGCATGCCTATAAGTTCCAGCTACTAGGGAGGCTGAGTCAGGAGGATCGCTTGAGCCCAGGAGTTCAAGGCTACAGTGAGCTATGATTGCCCTACTGTACTTCAGCCTGGGTGACAGAGAGACACCCTGTCTATAAAAAAAAAAAAAAAAGACAAGACAGGACAAAAAATCAGATTAGTCTGACCCATGGAAGAGAGTGAGCCAAAACAGAGAGAGCCTGGTAGAAGCTATCCTTTCAACTAGTTTTGGAAGTTACATATCGCTTCTGCTACGTTGTATTTCTTAGAAGCGAATCACAAAGTCTGGCCCATATTCAAGAGGAAGGAAATCAGAATCCACCTTTTGAAGGGAGGAGCATCGAAGAACTTCTGAACAGATTTCAAAACTACCAGAGCCTACATCAAAGATGTTATAAGAAACAGATCTTTAAAATTCATGTTTCTTGCAGACTGGTAATAACTATGTTTCTCTTAAGTAACCAGTTTGTTTCTATTATGTGATATTGTGAATCAATCTGTAAATTGTTTTCCTCTTTTCCCAGCTGTCAAGAAGCTCAAAATAAAAATTTGACTAACCTCCAGCTTGTGTACAAATCTTAAGGAGTGTGTGTTATGGATTAAACTTACCATGGCTTCACCTTATTTTTTAGCCCTTTTTTTTCATTTTTTTTGTGTATACATATATATATATTTATGACATGATATCTATATATCTATATCTACATAGTTATAGCATATTATATATATGATTCACTTTAAGTCTCTTTTGAAATAAAGACATGCATTTAATAAATATAATTAAACATTTTTCATTTCTCTTAGGACTTGAGGTCACTTGCATAGTTCTTTTGTTTTCTCTTGTTTTAAAGAGTAGAATTAATATTTTATTGTCATTTATAATCAGATGGCAGTTGGGTATATAGTTTCCATACTTAATAGTTTTTGTAAATAAAAAAATTACAAGTTTTAAATAGTCAATGGCTAGTTATGTTTTTAGAAAACATGATTAGACCAATTCATTAATAGTGGCTTCAAGCTTTTCCTTATTAGCTCCAGAAAATTCACCCATCCTTTTTCCCTTTTTAAAAAACTGGAGAGTTGGCATGCATTTGACTTCACACTCTGAAGCAACATCCTGACAGTCATCCACATCTACTTCAAGGAACACCACATTAGAATACTTTTCAGAGAGGGAATGACAGAAAGGCTTGATCATTTTGCAAAGCCCACACCATGCATCTGAGAAGTCAACTACTATAAGTTTATCTAAGACATAATCCAAGGCTTCCAGAAAAGAATACTTGCTCTTGATCTGCTTCACCATTTTCACTGTTGGGGTCTCAGGAGTGACTGTAAGAACCGATGGAAATGGATCCAAGTCGCCGAAGAACCAAATTTATTCTGGTTTTTCTTTTAAACTACTGCACTCCCAAAGGACTTTTGTTTTCTTAATAAAGACAACTTTATTGATTTTTTATTCCACACATACCTAAACACTACAGAAAATCATGAAGTAAAAATACTCCCAAATCTCACCATCCAGGGAAAAACATTATTAACATTTTGACCAATAACCTTCTAACCATTTCTTTATAAACATAGTCTCAGACAATTTTACATAAATAAGATTTTTTTTTCTAGGTCAAATTTTAAAAATGCTTGTCAGTTTTAGTACCTTCGTGGTATTGTATTGTAATTTAACTACAGTGTATTTTGTCATTCGATTCCCCAGAGAATTGCATTACTGAGACATTTATTCTGCATCTTATTGAGACTTTTGCCTTTAAGACGATGAGAGACATGGTGGCTGAGGCCACCACCTTTATAAATAGAGTCTGGGTATCATTCATTATCAGCTGTCACCTATGTCTCAGACAATGCTTTAATCTTGAAATTTCAAAGCTGGACTGAAGTTTTCTGCCCATGAAACAAAATAATGGTACTTTTTCCAAATTTACAGAAATAATTAAAATTAATGGATGGAATTTCCCCAATATTGAAATTTACTTTCGTGTATGTTACTACATTTTTGACGCCTGTTACTAACGTTTTGGATTCAACTCTAATAAAAAATGGTATATTGGCCGGGCGTGGTGGCTCACGCCTGTAATCCTAGCACTCTGGGAGGCCGAGGCGGGCGGATTGCTCGAGGTCAGGAGTTCAAAACCAGCCTGAGCAAGACCCCGTCTCTACCAAAATATAGAAAGAAATTAATTGACTAACTAAAAATATATATACAAAAAAAAATTAGCCGGGCATGGTGGCGCATGCCTGTAGTCCCAGCTACTAGGGAGGCTGAGGCAGTAGGATCGCTGAGCCCAGGAGATTGAGGTTGCTGTGAGCCAGGCTGACGCCACGGCACTCACTCTAGCCTGGCAAGAAAGTGAGACTCTGTCTCAAAAAAAAAAAAAAAAAAAAAAAAAAAAAAAAAAAATGGTATAGAATTTGCACAAATTTTCATAATGAATTATTTAAGACAATACGTCAGGATTTCATGATGGTCAGTGACTTTCAGAAGCTCGGCCATTGGAGATCCGGTTCCAGCATTTGGAAAGAGGGAATATTCCTGAGGAAAGCGCGCCCCCCGTCCCTTAATATCAAGAAAAAAATCGATTCAGCAAACCGAGTTTGCTGAAAAATTTAAGCAACGAAACGACTGTGGGAGAAAGCAGATACATTTGACATGAATGAAACGCCAACTAACTGTGGAGAACTGTGCTAGAAGCCGGGGCGGTTCAGCCAAGAGGAATAGGAGGCAGCCCCCATCCTGCAGGGGCTCGGGATAGGTAAACAGTGGTGAGAACTACGGTGGAGGGGCAGGACTCCAGGCTGGACTCAGGGCAGGTGTCTGAGCCTGAAACCTCAAATTCTGAGAGCCATTACACCTCCTGCCTTGAAAATTGCTAACTATTTCCCCTTATCCTCAAATCATTCGTGCCCAATTCCTAAGGACAGCAACAAAAACGAAAAAACAACAAAGTGTCCCTAATCCCGCTCCTTCTCAAACGCTGGAATATTTCTAAACTTTTCCCACAGGATAAGGAGCACCTGATATCTAGACATCGCCCCCAGAAACTACAAGTCCCAGTAGGCTGCACAGGCAGCGCAGTACTCTTCCATTTTCAGAACGTTGCATTACGTTCCAATCCCGATTCGAGCCCGCGAGCCTCGGCCGCGCAGCCTGCTGGGACGTGTAGTCCGTTTCCGAGTCCCTTACCCGTCCGCGCAGACTCCTGCGGCCTCTGTCTGCCCTTCGGTCCTGCAGAAGCCCAGCCCAGGATTCAATGCTCCCCACCCCCATCTCGCTCCATCCCCTCGGGGGCCAACCTCCTCCGGTCACGTGGGAAGCTTTACAGGCGGCGATTGGCCATGAGGTTCGGGGGCGGGGCGCTAGGCCCTGCGAGGTTTCTTGCCCCTTGTCGGGCTGCTTGTTTGGCTGCTGCCGTCACCTCATGGCGACGCGGGTAGAGGAGGCAGCGCGGGGAAGAGGCGGCGGCGCCGAGGAGGCGATTGAGGCCGGACGGGGCGGACGGCGACGCAGCCCGCGGCAGAAGGTCAGTTAGAGGGACGCACTCGTTGTTGCCAGGCAGGGAGGATGCTAGAGCTACCTTTTTCGGGGTCCACCTCGCTATCCACCGTTACCTTCAGCCACGGGACGAACATCCGGCCCTCTTCTCTCCAGGGGGTGACGACAGTGGGAGCAGGTGGGGGGGGTGGGACCGGCATAGATGGGGTGGGAGCGGGTGACGGTTAGGGTTTGTGGGCGCGCTGCGGGGGGGGGCAGGGAGGGAGAGCGGGGGGCGTACCCGGGCTCGAGGGGGAAGGGGCGCGAGGCAGGGGCGCGCCAGGTGTGACAGCCACGTGCGGCCGGCACCGTGGGGCCCCGGGCACCAGGTGTCCTCCGGGCCCCCGCCGTCAGCATGCTGCCTGCCCTGGGCACCACCATGGGGGGGGGCTTTCTGGGGTCACTGGCTTGCCCTCTTCGCGTCGGGCAGGTGCGCAGGGTGCGCTGCAGGGTGCTCCCGGGCCGCTCAGGCGAGGCTGTTGCGCAGTAAGATAACCGCGCGGGAGCTGGGGTTGTGCTTCGCCCCGCTTCCCCCGCCCCCCCTGCGCTCCCTGCCACTGCGAGGGCGGGCGGGCGGGTGGGTGAGCTCTTCGGGGCCGTTGAGGGGGGGTGGCCGTTGGGCCCCCAGGACCCAAGCCCCGGGGCTAGTCACTGAGCTCCACCGGCCTGGTTGCACGTGGGGCGAGGGATGGATGGGGAGGGGATGCTGGAGGACGTCGGTCCCGCAGAGTTGGGAGCAGTATGGCGTGATAGCTGGTCTTCCCAGTCCTATCTCCCCCCCGCCCTTTCTTTTTCTTTTTTCTTTCTTTTATTTATTTTTTTAATTTGATGAGCGGAAACTTGAGTGCCTCCCCGACCCTGGCCTTTGGTCTTTCTTAATCTGGGAGACAAGCAAGCTGGACCGTTCCCTTTGCCTTACTTGACTCACGTCATGGAGTTTACAATGTCTCCCTGGATACAGGAAAATCGAGAGACCTCTTTCAGAATGGTAGAATTCCACTTGTTCTGGAGCTCGGGTGGGTGGAGTTTGAAAAAGATTGCTCAACAAATGGGGTACAGGCTTTTTGGGGCCCTGAAATGGAGAACCCTGGAGAATGATGCTGGGAAGGTGGAAACCCTGTCTCTTTTTCCTTGCAGGTGTGAACATATTGAAACATTCAACTTGTTGTTGGACGTCCTGCTTGATCACTCAGGGCTATTTAATATTACCTAATTATGTATTTGAATACTCTTAAAAATCACTCCTTATGAAATTAGGAAATAATATTTTTCTAATGCAGTTCATGAACTTCAAAAAGGAGAACAAAGGTCCAGTTTACATCTGAGCAAAATGTTAAGAATTAGCTTTTGGGGGCCTGTTTCTAAGGTTAGGTATTTTCATGTCTCTGCATGAGGGTGTTACTACTTCTCAATTACCTCTTTCTTTCTCTCTCTTTGTATTCTAAAAGAAAGATCCCATGCTTGCAGGACTGAAAAAGAAGCTGTGGACCAATGTACTGTAGAGATTCAACACTGTCACTTTGGACACTTTACTTATTCCCTAAGGGTGGGGAGCCAATCTCAGTGTTTGATTTCATAGGTTTCCCAGGGGAGAACTCTGATAAAAAACCACTGCAATTGAGGACATAAGTTCCCTTTTATGCTACTGGGATAAGGACAAAAAGTCATTGAATTAGGAACTGAGGTTTAATCAACTAGCATTTTAAATGTCTAAGATAAGAGGTAATGACCCTTTGAGGTACAGAGCTCTGGTTAACAGCTGGATATGAATAGTTATGTGTGTCTCTACTGTCTCATTTTTGTTTATTTACCTCATATTCCCCCCCCCCCTTTTTTTTGTGACAGGGTTTCACTCTGTTGCCTGGGCTGGAGTGCAGTGATGTCCTCATAGTTTACTGCAGCCTCAAACTCCTGGGCTCAAGTGATCCTCCTGCCTCAGCCTCCAGAGTAGCTGGGACCACAGGCATATACCACTATGCCCAGCTAATTTTCTTTATTTTTTGTAGAGATGGGGTCTTGCCATGTTGCCCAGCCTGGTCCCAAACTCCTGGCCTCAAGTGATCCTCCTGCTTTGGCCTCCTAAAGTGCTAGGGTTACAGGAGTGAGCCACTATGCAGGACCATTCCTTTCTTCTTTGGTTATGCTTTTCTAGGCATTTTTTCCCTTTGGTTTCCAACTGACTATAACATGGAATTGAAATACATAGATAAATATTATTGAGTTTTCATTTTAAAAAATCGAGTGAATATCTTGTGTCTGCAAAAATCATTTTTAAGCCTGGCATCCTGACGCACACCTGTAGTCCCAGCTACTTGAGAGGCTGTAGTGAAAGGATCCTTAGGGCCCAGGAGTTTGAGGCCAGCCTGGGCAACATAAAAAGACCTCCATCTCTTAAAAACAAACAAACAAACAAACAAAAAAAAACAGGCCAGGCGCGGTGGCTCACACCTGTAATCCTAGCACTCTGGGAGGCCGAGGCAGGCAGATTGCTTGAGGTCAGGAGTTCGAAACCAGCCTGAGCAAGAGCGAGACCCCGTCTCTACTATAAATAGAAAGAAATTAATTGGCCAACTAATATATATATATATACATAAAAATTAGCCGGGCATGGTGGCACATGCCTGTAGTCCCAGCTACTCGGGAGGCTGAGGCAGAAGGATTACTTGAGCCCAGGGGTTTGAGGTTGCTGTGAGCTAGGCTGACGCACGGCACTCACTATCTGGGCAACAAGCGAGAAAAAAAAAAAAAAAAAAAAAAACAGGCCGTAGTGGCTCCTGCCTGTAATCCTAGCACTCTGGGAGGCCGAGGTGGGAGGATCACTTAAGGTCAGGAGTTTGAAACAAGCCTGAGCAAGAGCGGGACCTCGTCTCTACTAAAAAAAATACAAAGAGGCCGGGCGAGGTGGCTCACGCCTGTAATCCTAGCACTCTGGGAGGCCGAGGCGGGGCAGATTGCTCAAGGTTGGGAGTTTGAAACCATCCTGAGCGAGACCCCGTCTCTACTAAAAATAGAAAGAAATTAATTGACCAACTAAAAATATATATACAAAAAATTAGCTGGGCATGGTGGTGCATGCCTGTAGTCCCAGCTACTTGGGAGGCTGAGGCAGTAGGATCGCTTGAGCCCAGGAGTTTGAGGTTGCTGTGAGCTAGGCTGACTCCACGGCACTCACTCTAGCCAGGGCAACAAAAGTGAGACTCTGTCTCAAAAAAACAAAAAAAAAAAACCAAAAACAAACAAACAAAAAATACAAAGAAATTAATTGGCCAACTAAAAATATATAGAAAAATTAGCCAGGCATGGTGGCACATGCCTGTAGTCCAGCTTGGGAGGCTGAGGCAGAAGGATTGCTTGAGCCCAGGAGTCTAAGGTTGCTGTGAGCTAGGCTGACGCCACGGCACTCTAGCCTGGGCAGCAGAGTGAGATTCTGTCTCAAAAACAAACAAACAAAAAATTAAAATCATTTTAAGTTACTTCTTTATGATTAATTTTTAAATTTCCTCTGAGTCACTTGAGAAATTAATCCTTAATTCTAATGTATCCTCTACCCCCTTCTTTTTTTCCATTTTTATTTCCAATTTTTTAAATTTTTATAGATGTAGGGAGTATAAGTACAGTTTTGTTCCCTGGCTACATTGTGTAGTGGTGAAGTCTGGGCTTTCAGTGTACCCATCACCCCAATAGTGTACACTGTAGCCAGTAGGTTCTCTACCCCTTTTTTTCAGGAAGCAGAAATGATGTTTAATGAATTGAGTGTTTTATAGAAGGAATTAAAATAAAAGTGACTATTTTGTCATTATTTGGTTACATTATGGGACTTGAAGTGAGCAGCAATTGGAGATGGGCATTATTGGTTTCTGGTTGTTTTAACCATCTGCCTAGTCACTCTTGACCTGTTCAGTTAATTGTGGCATTGTTTCATAACTACATCTATGTGAATGGTCTCTTGAAATAGTTTTTCTCTTCTAAGGGTAATATTACAGTACATTTCTAGGAATCTCTTGAGGAATTGCCTAAACTGTGCTGATACAGTAGCCACTAGTGACATGTGGCTATTTATTTAAATAAAATTAAAAATTCTGTTCCTCAGTCATACTAGCTAAATTTCTCGTGTTCAATAGCCAATGTGGCTAATGCCTACTGTATCAGAGCAGATCTAGAATATTTTCATCATTGCATAAAGTTCTGTTGGACAGCATTGTCTAAAATGGCGGGTATACATTATCAAGTATTCAGGCACATTTTATTTTATTTTTTTAAAAGGACTGATCAAGTGGAGCAGTGGGAGTGGAGAAGGAACAAAGGAATCTGTAACCGGTTGTGATCAATTAATTGTAAACACCACTGCACTCAGACCAACCCTCAGGCACATTTTAGAACATCAAGCTCATTTATTTTATTTCCTAAATTCCTCTGTAGAATTTGTTTTATAAGGTTGATTAAAAAAATTAGTAGACTTTTTTTGGAGCAGTTTTTAGGTTTATAGAAAAATTGAGCAGAAAGTACACTGTTTCAATATACCCTCTTACATACATTGTTTCCCTCTATTATTTACATCTTGCGTTAGTGTGATACTTTTGTTACAGTTCATGAGTCAATACTGATACATTATTACTAAGTCTAGAGTTTGCATTAGGGTTCACTCTGGTGTTGTGCATTCTGTGGGTTTGGACAAATGTATAATATGTATCCATTGCAGTATCATATAGTGTGGTTTCACTGCCCTATAAATCCCTTGTGTTCTACCTATTCATCCTCCCTCCAAACTGCTGGCAATTACTGATCTATTTACTGTCTCAATAATTTTGCCTTTTCCAGAATGCCTAAGGTTCCCCCCCCCTAGATTTTTGCTTGGGAATGTTAAAAATTATTTAATTGCTATTAAACTTATTTTTAAATCCATAAACCATTTGGAGGGATTAAAAATATATGGTACCTGGGCTCAAATTAACAACATCTTACATTTACATAATGCTCTGTAGTTTTTATGGCATATTTGCACATACATTAACTCTTTCGGCATCACTCAGACATTATGGAGAAGACTGGCCAGCTGTTGTTGCTCTTATTTACCAATGACAAACTGCACAACAAGGGTAAGTGCTTTGCCCAAGGGGTGAAGCTGAGTCTGGAACCCAGTACCCTTTCATCTACATTGCAGTAATAAGTAGTGTAGTACTGGGTAAATAGTATGGATTTTAGAGTCAAGACTCTTGGCTCTCTGCCACTTAGTAGCTGTGCAACCTTGGACAACTTTCTCAATCTTTCTCAGTCTCAGTTGCATCATCTGTAAAGTGGGCATGGTTCTAATATCTACGACATAGGATTATTGTGAAGCATAAAGAGTTGATGTGACACATTTGGCACAATGTGTGGCATGTAGAATTTTATGTGGTTTGGAGGGGAGAATATATGAAAGATTCATTTCTCTTGCTTTTAGGGTGCTATTATTATTTTATTTTTGTAAATCCATCTTCCAACCTGCATATTCCCCCCTCTTCCCACAATCTCTCTATGATAGGCATAATGAGGAGAAATCAGGTCAGGGCGGTTGGGCAACAAGAGTATGGGGATAGGAAGAAACCATTTCATTAATCTTGTTTTTCTCCCCATTTGCCAACTTGATGAACTACTCTTCTGGCACTGGGTTAAGTAATAAGATACAAGGTGATCTGTTTGCAACATTGTTTTCCAGTTGTATTGCCAAACTTTGGTATATTTTATTTTTTAAAAAATGAGAATCAGCCGGGCGCTGTGGCTCACGCCTGTAATCCTAGCTCTTGGGAGGCCGAGGCGGGCGGATTGCTCAAGGTCAGGAGTTCAAAACCAGCCTGAGCAAGAGCGAGACCCCGTCTCTACTATAAATAGAAAGAAATTAATTGGCCAACTGATATATATATAAAAAAAAATTAGCTGGGCATGGTGGCGCATGCCTGTAGTCCCAGCTACTCGGGAGGCTGAGGCAGAAGGATCACTCAAGCCCAGGAGTTTGAGGTTGCTGTGAGCTAGGCTGACGCCACGGCACTCACTCTAGCCTGGACAACAAAGTGAGACTCTGTCTCAAAAAAAAAAAAAAAAAAAATGAGAATCAAACAGGACAAACAGTAATGAGAATACACCAGATACAGCATATTCTTCTAGTCATACCACATTTTCATATGATAATATGCCATATTTATTTTACTGGAAGGTATTTTATGTTATTTTGTGTATTGTTTATATTGGTCTTGGCTAGAGAAGTTTTACTTAGGAAAGTGTGTCAAATGATGTAAAACAGTGTGTGTGATTGCTTTTGGGGGATTTGTCACAGGATTCATTATAATAGGTTTCTCTTAAATAGATATTCTGTTCAGATTTTATGCTTTTCAGAGAGTTATAGCATTTCAAAAGGAAAGAGATTTTAGACTTCCAATCCTATTTGTGTTTCATGCACTGTGCTAGGCACTTAAAATATGCATGAACTCTAATATCTCCATAACTCTGCAAGGTAGGTGGTATTCCCAGGTATATAGATACGACATCTGAGTCTCAGTCAGAAACAAACTTGCTTAAATAACATAGCTCATAGTGGTGAAATTTGCCTAGAGTTGGTATATAATTGCATAATTGATAGTACAAAGAAGGTCCTGCTGCATGGGCAGTTTCTGCTTACCTAGTTAGTTCTCACCTATCTCCAAGAAATCTCTTTGTCTCTTTCTCTCTTTCCTGCCTCCTTTTCCCCAATTCCTTTTTGTTTGGTTCTAATGTGACTATGAGTAACTTTAAGTTAATATAAGGGATATGCCAGTATTTAAAAAGTATAGAGTAGTATGCAAATTTAATATAATATTCATCAACATTGAGAATTAGCTGTATTTTAAATATCCCAGGTGGGACATTTCCAGAAGAGGCTAAAAATAGGTTAGGTGACCTTTAAGATCCATTTAGACCCTGAGAGTATATTTTTATGATTCAGTTTACTTCCTAGTTGAAATTCTGTTGGCACATATAACTACTTAAATTTTATTACTTGCAGGAAAAGATACAAAAAATGACTAGTGTTCTCCTATGCTATCAAAATAATTTTATTAGCATTTGTTGCTTAGGATTTGATTTGCATTCTTTGTTACATTTCCAAAATATCCCCAGAATGACCTTCATTAATCCCCCACTTCTACTCTGTAGTCTGTCATGAGTAACATTTACTTGTGAAACTATTACTTGTTCATTTTTCTTCTTTCTCTACTCTCAGAAAGGTCAAGGTAAAATGGTTTGGCAAGAAAGATGTGCCAATAGCCTAGAAGCACATTTCTTTATGGATCTTTTGGATTGAAATGTGGGCTGTATTAAAAGTGAGAATGTATGCATTTTATAAATTATCTTCATTCAGATATTATAACAGTTCTGTGCACCAGCAGTTTATAATCATTATATCTAATCTTAACGACTAAGAAGGTAGGTAGAGTACATCCTGAGTTTATAGATAAGGAAACTGAAAGGTTGACCTCCCAGTGGCCACACAGGAAGGAGTTAGTCAGTGGTATATTCAGAATTTGGGCTGTTTGGGTTCCAAATCTATTATCTATATTCTATATATCTCATGCTGTCTTAACACATTTCTTGAGAATAGTAAAGGTCAAAAAAGTGCTCCTTGTGGAATGTGAGCAAAACTTGGTGACAGGTAAAATGAGTAATAGTTTTTAACTAAGTGAAAGCAAATTATAAAGGGTAGAGTTGAGTGATTAGGGAGTATGGAAATCTCTTGTGATCTGGAGACCAGAGGAATTTTGAGCCTTATAGGCTTAATATCTCTTGCTTCATTCATTAGGCCCTGAGTTAACCTTAAGATATGATTTAGGAGGTGTGCTGTGCTATATAACTCCCTGCAAAGGTACCTCCATGTGTAATTTGGATTAGTTGGAAGGTAAAGAGTTTAGAGAGACCCTTTTTAACTTCTCCTAAAGTCCACACAACTTGGTGTAAGCAAAGAGCTGAAGTGGTCTGGGTAAGTAGGACAAGTAAAAAGAAGGCTTGGGGTTTCAAAGGTGCATCAGGATTGGTCCTCTTTGAGCCAGGCAAAGGTGACTTCATAAAATTGGGACAGGGATGTTCGACTTAGATAACCCATAAAAGTTGAGGACCATTTTACATCTAGGAGTCTTGAAGATGCTAATCGTGTGACCCAGCCCCTACCCCTCTGCAAAGTGGATCAGGCCCAAGCATATTTTAGTGGCTTTGGGCATTAAAATCTTTAGATTTCCTGCTCCTTTTGCAGCTGAGATAAGGTGTGTAGGCTAATATAAGTATCTCTCAGATTGCAGATATTTCTTGAGTTATGGTTTTAGAGCTACAAATCATTTTGCAAATTGTGGAGTCCAGCACCTTTTATTTTTATAAAAGAAATAGCTGCAAAAGTTACATGTGAAATTTAATGCAGTCATTGTGTTATTAAAAGGCAAGTGATGTACACAGTCTAATATAGATGTTACTGGTAAATATACAGTATTAGCACTTACAGCTATATTATGAGACTGAAGAAGCTGTTTCCAAACTGGACCTTTTCCAGGCCTGTTTGCTCATTTTTTGCTTCTTCACTACTGGGGAGATAGGTTCCTTCACCCCTTAGTTTAGCACGGGGGTTTGTCCCTCTTTTCTTCTCCTTACCTCTTAATGATTCCATGTATTCTTTTTTTTTTTTTTTTTTGAGACAGAGTCTCGCTTTGTTGCCCAGGTTAGAGTGAGTGCTGTGGCATCAGCCTAGCTCGCAGCAACCTCAATCTCCTGGGCTCAAGCGATCCTCCTGCCTCAGCCTCCCGAGTAGCTGGGACTACAGGCATGCGCCACCATGCCCGGCTAATTTTTTGTATATATATTTTTAGTTGGCCAATTAATTTCTTCTATTTTTAGTAGAGATGGGGTCTCGCTCAGGCTGGTTTCGAACTCCTGACCTTGAACTATCCGCCTGCCTCAGCCTCCCAGAGTGCTAGGATTACAGGTGTGAGCTACCACGCCCGGCCTCCGTGTATTCTTGGTCCTGTTACATATTGTGACAATCACTCTGGATCCTTTTGCTGCCAATAAATAGTAGTTGGGACAATTCTTAAAACTTACCTTGCCTCCAGTTTATGTCCCCTCTCAGAACTCTATAATTTCTCTGGCTTCATTTATTTATTAATTTTTTGGATAACAGCTTTATTGAGAAATAATTTACATGCTATACAGTTCATCCATTTACAATTATACATGTACAATTCATGTACAATACATGTACAATTCATGTACAATTCAGTGGTTTTTAGTATTTTCAAAGTCATGTGACCATCACCACACTTGTTTATTTTTAACATAACCTAGGAAGAGCATACTCTCCAAAAGTATGCTCTTTATAGAGAAAGGTAAGAATTCAGTCTCTGCTTTCCATGTCCTAGGTTCCTGACTGTGGACATGGTACTTAAATTACCTTATCACTGAGGCTATTTGTCCATCATACCTGCCTATAAGATAGTTCTGAGGATTGAATGAGAAAGTAGTATATCAAATACTGTTACAGAGGCTTCTGAATGAGCCAGAGAAATGCAGGCCAAGGAAAGATATTTATACCAGTTCTCCCTCACCACCCATTTGGATTACCCTCGTTGGTACACTGTCACTTAACAAAAAGGGGGGAAAAGAGTCCTGTTTGTTAGATGTAGAAGGAAGTGGCACTCTTTTCCCTGTTCTCCCACTTGGTCTTAGGGCATATTTCCTAGAGATGGATCTACCTGGTTATTAATGCCAAGATGTGCACACCTCTCTGGTCATGGTTTGACTGAGCTGGCCTTGTGGTCTCTCTCCATTCCTGTTCCGACTGCAACCAGGGCAGCAATTCTTAAACGTTTTGTTTTGGGATCTTTTTTTTTTTTTTTTTTTTTTTGAGACAGAGTCTCACTTTGTTGCCCAGGCTAGAGTGAGTGCCATGGCGTCAGCCTAGCTCACAGCAACCTCAAACTCCTGGGCTCAAGCGATCCTGCTGCCTCAGCCTCCCAGGTAGCTGGGACTACAGGCATGTGCCACCATGCCCGGCTAATTTTTTCTATATGTATTAGTTGGCCAATTAATTTCTTTCTATTTATAGTAGAGACGGGGTCTCGCTCTAGCTCAGGCTGGTTTCGAACTCCTGACCTCGAGCAGAGCAATCCGCCTGCCTCGGCCTCCCAGAGTGCTAGGATTACAGGCGTGAGCCACCGCGCCCAGCCTGTTTTGGGATCTTTTAACGCACTTATAAATTATTGAGAATCCTAAGGAGCATAAATTATTGAGAATCCTAAGGAGCTTTTGTTCATGTGGGTTGTGCCTAATAATATTTACCATATTAGAAATTAAACCCCCAAAATTTGAAATTGTGAATTCATTTTACAAGTGAACTGATGTTGTACTCTAGTAACAAGTCACCCCAAAACTTACTGGCTTGACACCTTTATGATCTCACAGTTTCCGTGGTTCAGGAATCTGGGTGTGTCTTAGCTGGGTCCTCTGCTTTTGGTTCTGTCAAGGGCTGTGGCTCATCTAAAGGCTCAACGGGGAAGGATCCACTTCCTAACTCATGTGGTCATTGGCAGTATTCAGTTCCCGTGGCTGGTAGACTGAGACCTCAGTTCTTCATGAGCTGTTGGCCAGAGGCCTCCCTCTGTTCTTGCCACATGGGTCTTTGCATAAGCATCTCACAACATGGCGGCTGGCTTCATCAGAGCGAGTAAAAGAGAGTTTCCAGCACGAGAGAGAAAGAAGTCACAGTCTTTTGTATTGTAATCATATAAGTGGCATCCCCTCACTTTTGTGAAATTCCCTCTTCATTAGAATGCTTTCTTCATTAGAGGAGTCTAGCCCACACTCAGGAGGAGAGAATTATACACGGTTGTGAATACCAGGAGGATCATTAGGATCACTGGGGGCCGTGTCGGATGCTGCCTACCACACATGTTAAGTAACTTTTTAAAAATTAAACATAGCTGATTTTTCAAAATCAGAGTGGCATTCTTTTATTATACATTTTTGCAGAACTCTAATAAATGGCTTATTAGAAGACATCTGCTTCTGCATTCAATCTGTTGTACTATGCCAATTTAGTTGAAGTATATGAAGATAATGTGATTGGCTATTTTCTCTGCTTATCAACTAATCCACAATTGTTGGTGAACTTTTTTTTTTGAGACAGAGTCTTGCTCTATAGCCCAAACTCCTGGGCTCAAGTGATCCTCCTTCCTCTGCCTCTGGAGCAGCTGAGACTACAGGTGCACACGGTGCTGCTCGGCTAATTTTTCTTTTTTTAGTAATGATGGGGGTCTCTTGCTCAGGCTGATTTCGAACTTCTGAGCTCAAGCAATCCTTCCCGCCCCCTCAGACTCCCAGAGTGCTAGGATTATAGACCTGAGTCATCTTGCCTGGCATGAACTCTCCTTTTGAAGCCTGTCTTATGCGTTTATTTTATTCTCCTTTATGTTAGCAGTACCTGTGGGCCCTGTAACAGTGATAAAAAGCCAGGGCTTTGAACAAAGCCAGATTGCGTGGGTTTGAATCTTGGCCTGCCAGTTGTGTAGTCTTGGGCAAGTAAGGGATCTTTTTCATTAGTGATTCTGACTGCTACTTGTGGTAAGTTGACTTGGTGGCATTTCCCACTGGCATAGAGCAAGGTGAAGAGAAAAGATGAAATAAAATGAAATATGACCTCCTGCCATCTTTGGATTCCCAGCTTGGGTCAGTGGAATAATGAACAAGTATAATACGTGATATCCAATTAAAATCTCAACGTAAAAGGTCTTTAAAAAAATAAAAGCAATACATTCACATAATAAAAAAATTAAGGTAGAGCCAAGAATTATGAAAAGAAAAAATAAATTTTCCTTCATTTCCAACTTCTAGGTCCACACTCCAAAGGTAATCATAGTGAACAATTTTGGGGATATCCTTGTAGGAAAATTTTATCCATATATTGGCTTATACAGTATATGAATGTTTTACACTGTTGTGTATTCATCCTCTACTAGACGTTTGCCTTATTTTATACCTTGGGAGATCTGTCCATCTTGACAAGCAAGATGCGTTATTCTTTTGAATAATAGCTGCATAGTTTTACCTTATATGGATGGCCATTATTTAATGAGTTCCCTATTGGTGGATATTTATGTTGTTTCCAGGTTTTGGAGGGTGCCAATCAGTGGTTTGGCAAATGATCTTTTGCAATTGAGTGGAGAATATCTGTGGAATAAACTCCAAGAGGTAGAATTGCTGGGTGACGGTGAATGTGCATTCACACATTGATAGAGATTGCTAAATACCTCTGTAAAACTCAATCTACTAATTTAGAGACACCCCCCTCCAGAGTGTACTAAGTGACCGACTTGTTTGCCCGCACTGAGGTTTGTTTTTGTTTTTTTAAATCTCCTTTAAAATCTGGTAGGTAAAAGATGATACCTTACTTTGCTTTGCAGTTTTATTTGCATTTCTTTTATTATGAACAAGGTTGAAAATGCTTTTCAGTATCAGGCATTTTTCTTTAATTGTGATCTGCTTGTTCATAAACCCTTGAAAATTGAGTTTCTGGCTCATTTTAAAGGCTTCCTGTGGTCTTTTGGCTAGTCTGAAGTTTTTATTATTTAGGAAACTAATCTTCTCCTTTTGCTTTTTAAAATAGCTTCTGAGTTTTTTGCTTTCCTTAGAAAGGCCTTCCCCATGCCAAGGTTATGAAAAAAAAAATTTATTTAGGATTTCTTCTAGTTCTTTGTGGTTTTCATTTTTCATGTTCTAATCTGTGTATGTCTGGAGGGGTGAGACAGGATACCACTTTGTTCTCCCTATATGGTTTGGGAGATATCGCAAATCATTTATTTCCTTTACCAATTTGAAATGACACCATTTTTAATGTAGTAAATTCCTATGTAAGGGTCTGTGGTTGTTTTTTTTTGAAGACAGTGCTATATAATTTAGGAAGTCTCCGACAAGTATTCCATACCTGAAACACAAAAAAGATCTCACCTTTGGGAGTTTATATTTTGAGACATTAAGAATTTATTATCTTAAAGAATACAGGCATATTGTAGAGGCATGTACACCAGGATCTAATTATATACTAGTGCACATAGTAATATATCATTTTATCTGTTAAAAATAAAAACCCTTTCACTTCATTTCTTTGTTCTAACACGGTAAAACAGACTACTATTTAAGGAGGCATTGAGTTATATAATACATATTTTAAAGACTTTGATCCAAAATGATTAAAACAGAAATTTGAGATGAATGATTGATAAAGTATTAGCTGTGAGGAAAATTGTGTTATCCAGAATAATTCTTTGAAAGATTAAAATAGCCTTAATATATAGACTATTTTAAATGACTTAATAAAGCTGAAGTCATTTTTATAATTTACAGGAAAATGTCATTTTTATAATTGGTTTTTTTTTTTTGTTTTGTTTTTGTTTTTGAGACAGAGTCTCACTTTGTTGCCTAGGCTAGAGTGAGTGCCATAGCATCAGCCTAGCTCACAGCAACCTCAAACTCCTGGGCTCAAGCAATCCTACTGCCTCAGCCTCCCGAGTAGCTGGGACTACAGGCATGCATCACCATGCCCGGCTAATTTTATATATATATATATATATATATATATATATATATATATATATATATTAATTGGCCAATTAATTTCTTTCTATTTAGGCCGGGCGCGGTGGCTCACGCCTGTAATCCTAGCACTCTGGGAGGCTGAGGCAGGCGGATTGCTCGAGGTCAGGAGTTCGAAACCAGCCTGAGCAAGAGCGAGACCCCGTCTCTACTATAAATAGAAAGAAATTAATTGGCCAACTAATATATATATAAAATTAGCCGGGCATGGTGGCGCATGCCTGTAGTCCCAGCTACTCGGGAGGCTGAGGCAGCAGGATTGCTTGAGCCCAGGAGTTTGAGGTTGCTGTGAGCTAGGCTGACGCCATGGCACTCACTCTAGCCTGGGCAACAAAGCGAGACTCTGTCTCAACAAAAAAAAAAAAAAAAAAAAATTTCTTTCTATTTATAGTAGAGACGGGGTCTCACTCTTGCTCAGGCTGGTTTCGAACTCCTGACCTTGAGCAATCCGCCCGCCTTGGCCTCCCAGAGTGCTAGGATTACAGGTGTGAGCCACTGCGCCCGGCCTAATTGGTTTGTTTTTAAAACTTTGTATTTGGAGATGTAAAAGCCCCTGAAAATGCTAGAAGAGTGTCTGAGGTAAGTTCATATTTTTAAAAATCAAATAAGGCCAATAGCTGATGTCCTGAGAGATATAGGGTATCTTTGATATCTTTCACTGTTTCCCCAGCCATCTCTGCCTTCACTGGCCCCCACAGGGCTGCATCAGTGTTGGTTGCACATAACACTCTTGTCTTTACTTGAAGCTAACAACTCTTAGGGCAAATTATTAGAAACATAGGGCTAGAGGGATTTTAGAGATAATTTGTTTTATCCTAAAACACAAAGTTAAAAAAAAAAACTAAAACCCTTAAATAATCACTTCAAATTATTTAAAAATATCCCTACCCCCAAATTAGATCTGTCTCACCTCCCTAAATCTTGGAGTTAATCACTGCTAAAAATTATACAGATCTTTCCCAATGTTTTCCTAAATGCATACTGGTATATCTAGTGTGCTGTGTATTTTTAGACATTTAATTTCTTAGACTTATTTTGTAACTGCGTCAGAGATCTGTTTGACTTTGAACTTGGCATTTTCCAGAGCTGATTTATGAAATGAGGGGAGCAGTGTAATGGAGAGAACATAGACTCTTGAGTTTGGCAGACCTGGTTTTGAATCTTGCTGGCCTCTTTTAATGATTTTAATATGATTTGGGGCGAGTGACTTAATCTCACAAAGTCTCATTTTGCTTATCTGGGAACAATAAGGCTTACCTCTCAGTGGGGTGGGGAAGGTTAAATGGGGTTAACTTTGAGGGCTCCTTGCAGTGCTGGCTCTTAGGCACTAAAGGTTCCCTTTACTTACTTGATAAGTTCCTCATAGACTTTTTGGCAATCCAAGGCAAGCTAAAGATCTCTTGTCCAGGAAAATTCATAAATATGTACAATCTTTCCCACCTGTTCCCTCTGAAGGTCCACCCTAGCCCTGGGGTGAATACTGAGTGATTTCTGCTCTCTGCGTATGCCTGGCAATGGTCAAAGGCATTTGAGCTCCTCTAAGCAGACAGTAGTTGAAATAATTAGGAAATGAATGCAGATGTTGTCTGTTTTTTGTTTTTTTTTTTAAGACCAGTATCAGTAAAAGAACCTTTACTAAAAGCTTTGAATAAAATAAGCCAAGGAAATATGGTTCCTTCGCTAAAGAAATGAAATGAAAGTTTCCAACTTTAAAATTGTTCATGTCTCTTTATTCACAGAGTAGAAAGGAAAGAAACTTATTTAAACATTTTTTTCCTTTAGGCCTTTAATTTCCATGTGATCTCAGTTTTGAATGTATTGATCCACAAAGCTATCACAAGTAGGTGATAAATACTGAGTACTTTCTCTTGATCATTTGCAAAAATTTCTATAATAGTTATCCTTTGCTCCTACAATTTATTGTTGATAAACTGGTGGCTTCTCATTTTGAAGACATCTCTGGGTCACTTAGGGAGTCATCTTAGAGCCAAGTATTGAGTCAGTGGAAGGAAGATTGTGAAATATATCCTTTGACCAGAGGGGAGTGGCTAGGGTGGGGATGATTGGTGTTGAAGGCTCTAGTAAACACTGTAAGGCAGTGGTGTGCTTCTCTGATGTCTTTTTAGCTAGAAGAGGTACACATTCTGTTCACGAGTGTAGTCTTGATAAACAAGATGAAAATGTGATCGCTTTTGTATCATGATTTTGTTCCTGGAAGGGTTCTAATAGGAATCCATCTGGAAACTACTTAGTGTTGGTTTCATTTTCATTTGAGATTGGAATTTAAATAAACATTTTCTCTCCCTTTTGTTTTTCCTAACCATAGATACTATATTAGAGAACTCTATTCATCTTGGTGTTTAAAAAATTTTTTAAACTCTTATAAAGGTAAGTCATGGTACCTAACTTAAAAGGTAAAAACAGATGTACTGTGAAAGTCCTGTCTCCCACTCACTCAGTTTTTTTGTATCCTGCCAGAAATTGTATATACTTCTCTGCTCATAAATTTATGCAACCCCTCCACCACACCCCCACCAAATCATTGCCTGTGGTGCATACTGTAGGGTCTCCCCCCCTTATTAACCTATCCTTACAGACCTGTAATTACACAACTGCCTTACCCTTTTTTTAACAGATGCTATAGTACTCAACTGGATAGATGTACAGTTTATTGATCCAGTCCATCATTAATTGACATTTAAGGTAGTTCTGATTTTTTGCTGCTACAAATAATGCCGCATAAACATCCTTAGGTATCATGTCATTTCACAAAGGTGCTGGTATAGCTATAGGAAAAATTGATAAGAAAGGAATTTGCTGGGTTGAAGCTTAATGTGACTTGATGATTTTTTCCCCCAAATATGTTATAAAAATTTTCAAATATACAGCAAAGTTGAAAGAATTTGATACTAAACATCCATTTTGCCACCACCTAGATTTTACCATTCACATTTTACTCTGGTTGCTTTTTCAGTTCTCTTTCCATTTGTCCCTTCACCCATGAAGCCATCTTAAGTGTATGTATATATGCTAAATTTTTAACAAATGCATGCAGCTCTGTAACCCAAACCCCCATCAAGATAAATAGCATTACCATCTTGTGCTCCTTCTCAGTTCCTCCCCCAGTTGCATTCTTTGGTGGTTAAACCAATATATCCTCTACCAGGAATGCTTGAGAGTAGCCCACACTATGGTAGCAAAGAGGTTTTTTTTGTTTTTTAAAAAAGAGGCCAGGTATGGTGGCTCATGCCTGTAATCCTAACACTCTGGGAGGTCGAGGTGGGAGGATTGTTTGAGCTCAGGAGTTTGAGACCAGCCTAAGCAAGAGAGAGACCCTGTCTCTATTTAAAAAAATAGAAATTAGCTAGACGACTTAAAAAAAAAATATCTCTCTCTCTATATAGATATTAGCTGGGCATAGTGGCGCATGCCTGTAGTCCCAGCTACTTGGGAGGCTGAGGCAGGAGGATCGCTTGTGCCTAGAAATTTGAGGTTGCTGTGAGCTAGGCTGATGCCATGGCACTCTAGCCTGGGCAACAGAGTAAAACTCTGTCTCAAAAAGAAAAAGAGACAGGGTCTCACTCTGTTGCCTAGGCTGGAGTACAGTGGTGCAATCATAGCTCACTGTAAACTTGAACTCCTGGGCTCAAACGATCATCATGCTTCAGCCTCCCAAAGTGTTGGGATTACAGGTGTGAGCCACTGTACCCTGCTTGTGTTGTTAAATTTTTGATGTGAAAAATGGTGTCTTATAGTTTTAAGCTGTATTTCTCTTATTGTGAGTAAAGTTAAGCATATGTTTACAAGCCATTTGTATTTCCTTTTCTGTGAATTATTCCTTCATATCCTTTGCCCTATTTTTCTGTTGGGTTGTAGATCTTAGCATTCTTTATTTCATGTGAACATCCATTTATGTTAATAAAAAATTAATTTTTAATCTATGACTGGGCTTAGAATTTTTAATAAAATTTACATGTAATATGTTTTATGGTGCTTTCAAAGTATTGTTAGTACAAGTAGTTTTAAAAAAATTTTTTTTTTTTTTTTTTGAGACAGAGTCTTGCTTTGTTGTCCAGGCTAGAGTGAGTGCCGTGGCGTCAGCCTAGCTCACAGCAACCTCAAACTCCTGGGCTCGAGCGATCCTTCTGCCTCAGCCTCCCGAGTAGCTGGGACTACAGGCATGCGCCACCATGCCCGGCTAATTTTATATATATATATCAGTTGGCCAATTAATTTCTTTCTATTTATAGTAGAGACGGGATCTCGCTCTTGCTCAGGCTGGTTTTGAACTCCTGACCTTGAGCAATCCGCCCGCCTCGGCCTCCCAAGAGCTAGGATTACAGGCGTGAGCCACCGCGCCCGGCTAAAAAATTTTTTTAAATTATGGGAGTAATGAAAATTCATTGTAGTAAAACTATATAATGAAGCAAAAAGAAGCACCACCTTTATACCATTAAAAATAACCATTATTAATATCTAGATATATTTCCTTCCAACACTTTCTCTGTGTGAGTGTGTGTATGTACATATATACATACGCAGATGGTCCCTGACTTATGATGGTTCAACTTATGATTTTCAACCCTAGGATGGGTTTATTGGGACATAACCCCATTGGAAGTTGAGGAGCATCTGTATACATAGTGTGTGGATAAAATATATGGTGCATACTGTTTTGTAATTTTTTTTTTTTTTTTTTTTTTGAGAAAAAGTCTCACTCTGTTGCCCAGGCTAGAGTGCCTTGGCGTCAGCCTAGCTCACAGCAACCTCAAACTCCTGGGCTCAAGCAATGCTCCTGCCCCAGCCTCCCGAGTAGCTGGGACTACAGGCATGTGCCACCATGCCTGGCTAATTTTTTCTATATATTTTAGTTGGCCAATTAATTTCTTTCTATTTTTTTAGTAGAGACAGGGTCTCACTCTTGCTCAGGCTGGTTTTGAACTCCTGACCTTGAGCGATCCACCCGCCTTGGCCTTCCAGAGTGCAAGGATGTAATTTGTTTTTATATATAATATTTTGAGAGCATCTCATTATTAAATAGATTTCTGCAAGATGGCTGGGCCAGGACAAGAATGTTTGTACAGTGGTAGGCAGAGGGTAGTTATGAAGCAGTATACTGTTATTAAGAGCATGGACTCAGTGGTTAGACTGCCAAGGTTCAAATCTTTGCCCAACAGTTTACTAACTGTGACCTTAAGCAATATACTTAACTTTACATGCCATAGTTTGCTTATCTGTAAGATGGAAATAATGGCAGTACCTACCTAGTGGCATTTGTTGTGAGGATTAAGTTAGTTAATATAGGAAAGTGCTTATAGTAGTGGCTGGATGAAGTATTTGCTGTAGAAATGTTACCTGTTGTTCTTATTATTTATACAAGGGATTGTACTTAAAAAAAAGGCATACAGAATGGGTATCAGAGAGAGAAAAGACAGAGTAGGAAAGTGTATTGGGTATATGATATAAGAATTCTCGGCTTAGGAGATGAGGGCTGAGAAATCATTTACAATTTAAATAAAGTTGCTGGCCGAAGAGTTTGCTTCATATCCAGTAGCCAGTGCAGAGCCTCAAGTAGATTGGTAAATAAATAGTCCTTGTAGTAGAAAACTTAGGGCCTGCTATTCAAGAGTATTTGTTGACTAGGGTTTGAATCAAGCCCAGCTGGAACTGGGCTTATTCATAAACAGAAAGATTTTGTAGAGCCAAAGTAAGTCTTTTCATTAGCAAATGTGAAAAATACCCCAGTCCTACTACACCAAAATTAGCTGCACAGGAGAGAAGGGAAATGTAATACTGTCTTGCTTCTAATGATAATAGTGGTATTTTCTACAACTTGTGTATTAACCCTTAGGTTCTTTCCGTGGCTTGTTTTCAGAAGCCATTTTTGTCCCTGTATGTTCTTCATCAGCTGACACTTGAATGTCTTCTGTTCATAAGCTGTTGCTTCCTAGGAAGATTTATACCAAATAAGTGACAATGTGATATGTGTGACAGGGGTTCAGAGGTAGAACAAGTCAACGGAAAGGACCTCAGCATTAATATACAAGTTATAGAAAGCACCACTATTATTATTTTATCATTAGAAGCAAGACAGTATTACATTGCCCTTCTCTCCTGTGCAGCTAACTTTGATGTAGTAGTACTGGGGTATTTTTCACATTTGCTAATGAAAGATTTACTTTGGCTCTGCAAAATCAGTAAAGACCAATCATTAACTGATGAGCAGGTAAATAAAACGTGATCTCTCCATACAATGGATATTATTCAGCCTTAAGAAGGAATGAAATATTGACACATGCTCCAACATGGAGGGACCTTGAAAACATGCTAAATGAAAGAAGCCAGACTCACGTGAAGCAGGAGTAGAGAAGGAACAAAGAGAACTCTTAGAACAGTGTATAAATTGAACTAAAATAAACTTTATCGAAATAAAACATTCATTCAGAAAAATATACAGATCGTGTTTAGGCCTAATGAATTTTCATAAAGTGAACATCTGTGTTACCATCCATCTAGATCAAGAAATAGAGTACTGTCAAGCACTCTAGGAGGCCCTACCCCCAGTGGTAACTACTATCCTGATTTGTAGCATCATTAATTAGCTTGGCTTGTTTTTGAACTTATTATATAAGTGGTTTCCTACAGTAGGTACTCTTCTGGCAACTTCTTCATGGCATTAGGTCTACGAGTCTCATCTATGTTGCTGCATCTAACAGTAGTTCATTCTCATTGCTGGATAGTATGAACATGCTACCATTTTTTTTTTTTTTTTTTTTTGAGACAAGGGTATTGCTCTGTTGCCTAGGCTGGAGTGTAGTGGCGTGATCATAGCTCACTGCACCTGCAAATTCCTCAAGTGATCTTCCTGCCTCAGCCTCCCAAGTAGCTGGAACTGTAGGCACAGCTACCAAACCTGGCTAATTTTTTTTTTTTTTTTTTTTTAGTAGAGACAAGATCTCTCTATGTTGCCCAGGCCTCAGGTGATCTTCCCACCTTGGCCTCCCAAAGTGCTGGGATTACAGGTGTGAGCCACTATGCCTGGCCAATATACTACAGTTTACTCATTCTTCTGTTGAAAGAAATTTGGGTTGATTCCTTTTGGGGGCTATTACGAATAGTGCTGCTTGGCCTTTGGATGCACACATGTACACACTTGGGTGAAATCCTAGGAGTAGAGTTAACTGGGTTAGAAGGTATCTATATTGCCAAAGAGTTTTTCAAAGTGGTGGTGCCAATTTGTTCTTCCAAAAGCACAGTACTTGATTTATTGACATAAGACTATAATATAAAAGATAAGGTTTTAGTTCCCTTAACCTCTCCATTCTCTCTCTATCCCCTCTAATTTTAGATACTGTATTTTTAGTTTTCCAGCTGGATGCTGTTGTAACTTAAAATAACAAATCTTTGCTCTTCCATTAATTTTTGACAGTAGCTTTTGTCCACTTGCGATAAGAGAAGGATATTAGACACCACCCCCTCGATTGTGTTATTCAGAAAAGGAAGAGGCCCTCTTTCATACAGAGAGGAAATGTATAGAATTTAAATCTTTGCTATGTCATGTGACCAGGTAGTGTTAACAAGGGGAAAAATCCCCACGTGAATAAATAAGGTTACCAATACGATAGAAAAGAGTAAGGTAAAATTATTGATACAGGAATAAAATACTGGAATAAAGGCATCTTTACCATGTGTATTATCTGTATTAGGGCAGAGAGAGCTGCTTAAAATATCAGTCTCAAAATTTCTATGGTTTAACATGAGAGAAGTTTATTTCTTGTTCACTTAATAGTCAAGTATGGGTTTTCTTTGTAGGTGGGGTGGCTTTCCTGTATGTACATGGGATTTAGGGTGCAAGCTGCCTTCATTCTGTGGCTCTGCGATACCTTAGCAGCGGTCCCCAACATTTTTGGCACCAGGGACTGGTTTCATGGAAGACAATTTTTCCATATTTTGAGGGGAGGGTGGAGCTCAGGCGGTGATGAGTGTGATGGGGAGTGGCTGTAAATACAGATGAGGTTTCCCCAGCTTGCCTGCCGCTCACCTCCTATGCACCCCTCCAAGTTTCATGGGAGACAATTTTTCCACAGGGGGTGAGGTGTGGGGTGGCAGCGGCAGAGCTCTGTGGCCCAGTCCCTAACAGGCCATGGTACCAGTTTGCAGCTTAAGGGTTGAGGATTGCAGCCTTAGGGTCTTGCAGACCTCTGTTTTCAGACAGAGTGGGGGAGAGATGGTGGAGAAAGAATTGTGCTAAGAATAAAAGTCTTCTTGCAGAAGGGACTCTGCTCACATTCAGTTGGTGGGACCTTCACATGGGAGTCCCACTTAGATGTAAGGGGGCCGGGAAGTGTAGTCCCTGGCTGGACACTTGCCCCATAGTGCCAGCTCCACAGGATATGGGAGAGCATGGGTTTTTGGTGGATAGCTAGGTAGCCATCTCTGCTGTCCTGTCTCCTTGAGGATAAGACCTGAATACTTAATGTTTATTAATGGGGGACAATTTAGCTTATGTTAAGGTGCTAATTATTTTAAATGGTGAATTTTTCTAGGGAAGTAAGTTTAGATTTGTAATTGAATGGCATTTTTGGCCTCCTTTGCTAATTTTTTTTTTTTTTTTTTTTTTTTTTTTTTTTTTTCTATATATTTTTTTTAAACTACATAACATTATTTCTTTTTTTTCAGGGTGAACCGCGCATGTGTACTCCTTTGCTAATACTTGTGTGATTTGTTTTAACTTTAATTTCCTTATACTTTATAGTTAGGTCACCTCTCAGTGAAACTTAGAAACTACCATATTTACATTGATTTTACAAGCCACTAAGAAAGAGAAAAGCTGTCGAACTCTGATGTGCAACTGGTTGTTAACATTGATTACATTTGATTTAACCTCTTCTTCCATCTTTTTTCTCCTTCCTCTTCTCTCTAGTTTGAAATTGGCACAATGGAAGAAGCTGGAATTTGTGGGCTAGGGGTGAAAGCGGATATGTTGTGTAACTCTCAGTCAAATGATATTCTTCAACGTCAAGACTCAAATTGTGGTGGCACAAGTAACAAGCATTCCTTGGAAGCGGATGAAGGCAGTGATTTTATAACAAAGAACAGGAATTTGGTGAGCCCAGCGTACTGCACACAAGCATCAAGAGAGGCAGGTCGTGGGCGAGAAGCTCGAACAGAGCCCCCTAATGGTCAGCAAAATTCAGAGTACAACAGGAACAAAGAGAAAACCTTAGGTAATAATCTCCGTGCAGTGGTTGGGCATTTTCCCATACTGCTCATTCTCCTTGTATTTTCTGCAGCACAGGTGGTGACGAACAGGGCCAGTTTGGAGGTGCTTAGCTAATGCGCCCCTTGTCTTTAGTGAGGTCGGTCTCCCTGTCTGCTGTAGTTATGTGCACGAGGCGAAAATAACAGTAGGAAGCTTAGTTATTTCTCTCTAAATAATCAGAATTTGGCTTTCTGAAAAATTTGGGGCCAATTTGACAAGTGAAATTTGACTTGCCTTGTTTGTGTCTTTAACACATTGCCATGTTAGGCAAAAAAATTTTTTCCTTGGGGGCTGTGGTGTTTTATTATGAAATAGAATAAAAACTTCAAAAACAAAATGATCCTAGCACTCTAGGAGGCCGAGGCGGCGGATTGCTCGAGGTCAGAAGTTCAAAACCAGCCTGAGCAAGTGCGAGACCCCGTCTCTACTATAAATAGAAAGAAATTAATTGGCCAACTAATATATATATATATATATATATATATATATATATATATATATATAAAAAATTAGCCAGGCATGGTGGCACATGCCTGTAGTCCCAGCTACTCCGGCACTTGCTCTAACCTGGGCAACAAAGCGAGACTCTGTCTCAAAAATAAAAAATAAAAAAACAAACAAACAAAAAAAACCCAAAATGATCCTTTCTAATTTACTGAAAAATTTGTTATTTTTTACTGGTTTCTGTGTGTGAGTTATATGCAACTTGAAAAATAGTTCTTGTGGCTCCCAAGGTGAAGAGACATGTGAGTTACATATGCTTCATGAGGCTCTGGGCTCAAAACTAGCATGAGTTAAATACAACTCACATGGCAGTTAATGTGTTAAGTAGTCTGACCAAAAATTGCTGTGAAAACTATGTATTTGATCAGTTTATTTCAAAATAGCTACAGAATTTTAGAGATAAAATAATGTTATCTGTGGTTAAGAAGGTAGTTTAAGACTAGCTTTCAAGGGTGTATGTTTTTTTCTCTCTTGCTATGTTTGAGATTTAGGACTAAGAATGTGATATGCTAAATCTCATGAAACCCCTTTTCTCTGAAACCCCTTTTCTTTTAGCCTTATTAGTTGGCCCTCAGTTTTTTATATGTATCATACCTAAGATTTACAGTGTTTGATTGGCATGGTTTTGAATGTGACAGAACATTGGAATTATCTTTATTAAGTCCATGTTTTGCTACCCTGGGAAATGTAAACATTTATAGGAATATGAAAGTAATTTTAATTCCTTACAAACAAGACACATTTCTTTAAAATCAGCAACCCCAATTGTATGTTAAAAGCAGATGGAGCCTTAAAAGGTTTCATATAATGTTAACATATGACCAAGGTATGTACCTCAGAGGATTGAAAATGTATCCACAGAGAAACTTATACACAAGTGTTAGTAGCAGCATTATTCGTAACAGCTAAAAAGTGGAAACAACACAAATATCTGTCAACTGATAAATGGATAAACAAAATATAGTGTATCCATACTATGGACTATTACCCAGCCATAAAAAGGAATGAAACACTGACACATCTTATGTGGATGAACCTTGAAAACATTATGCAAAATGAAAGAAGCAGGACAAAAAGGCCATACATTGTATGATTCCATTTAATTTAATTTAATTAATTAATTTATTTATTGAGACAGAGTCTCACTTTGTTGCCCAGGCTAGAGTGAGTGCCGTAGCGTCAGCGTAGCTCACAGCAACCTCAAACGCCTGGGCTCAAGCAATCCTACTGCCTCAGCCTCCCAAGAAGTTGGGACTATGGGCATGTGCCACCATGCCTGGCTAATTTTTTCTATATATATTAGTTGGCCAATTAATTTCTTTCTATTTATGGTAGAGACGGGGTCTCGCTCTTACTCAGGCTGGTTTCGAACTCCTGACCTCGAGCAATCCTCCCGCCTCGGCCTCCCAGAGTGCTAGGATTACAGACTGTATGATTCCATTTTATATGAAATGTTCAGAATTGGCAAATCCATGGAAACAGCAAGTAGATTTGTGGTCATCAGGGCTGGGGAGGATGGGGGAGTGAGGAGTAACTGCTAATAGGTACGGGTTTCATTTTGTCCTGAAATTAGGCAGTGGTGATGGTTGTGCAACTTTGTGAATAAACTTTAAAAGGATGAATTTTATGGCATGTATTTTTTTATCTCAAAAAACAGATGGAGCTTGAGTTCTATAATCTTCATAAAATTATAAGTTAAATTACAGTTATTTCTGATCATATTCAGTAATCATGTTTAATCATCTCTTAAAGGTCTTACTGGCCTTGTGCTGAATGAGAGAAGGTTTTGTTAATAAAATTTTATGTGGGTAGAAAAGCTTTCTTTTTTGAAGTTAGCCTGCATATTAAATACCAAGGTCATTTTTAAAATACATATTTTTTAATGAAATATCTTACATATAAGAGTGAACATTTTAAAAAATAAAAATGGTACCTATCACACAGCTTGAGAAATAAAACGTTATCACTGATTTTGCAATACCATTTGTCCTTTCCTATCTCAGCCACCTGCTTCTCCCTGCCAAAGTCCTTAAAATATTTTCCCTAAGGGAAGAGCTATCTTGTCATCCATTTATTTGCACTAACCTTGGTTAACACACGGAATATACTTAGTAAATCATAAGAAAACCATAAGTTATTTAAATTATTCATAGGAAAAGATACATGTCACTAGTGATTATGTGCGTGTTAGAGTGTAGTGCCAACTGAAACTCCCTTTGAACGTGCTTCTGTGTTTGTACTTGGTTAGGAGGAAGCTTTTAAAAATATTCTCTGCCCTTTGTAACTTGCCCTTTGTCTTAACTTGCACATCAATGATTAGGCAAGGAAATTTTTAAGCCTTCAACAAGAGTTCTTATAAATAGTTAGCAGTGTTAATGAGTAAGTAAAGAAATTTAAGCCAAGGGAGGGAGGGGGTCTGCTAATCTAGAATTTAAAAACAGCTTTCTTAATTGATCTGGTAAATCCCTTATTCCTAATTATAGGCATAAACTTATTTTACTCTGGATGTCAGAACATGGGAAGTGTTAGTAGAATTTACAGGTTAGATTTGATCTCATTCTTTTTTCGGGACTTATTTCTTGTTAATCATCAGGAAAAGAAGTTTTATTGCTGATGCAAGCCCTAAACACCCTTTCAACCCCAGAGGAGAAGCTGGCAGCTCTCTGTAAGAAATATGCTGATCTGGTGAGTGTTCTATTAAAGGGTGTGGGGTCATATAAAATATAGCGAAATGTTTGTGTGCTTGATAAATTTTTTTAAGTGCAATTTTGATACAGATTTAAATGTAAAATTATATTTTATTCTAAAGTTGAAGGGGAGACTGATTTCTTGGGGATTTTATTGGTTGCATAGTTTTATTAGGTAGTAATATAGAAAACATAATGCTAAGATGTGGCATAGATTTTCTAAAATTCAGTTTTAGAGCATTTCTAAGTCAACCTTTTGATTGCTGTGTTGTGATGCCTTAGGTGCCAGTCATTTGGGGTGTAGTGGTTCCTGTATTTAACTTTTCCTATGGGAAGTCTAGAGATCAAAGCTCTGTTTTGATTGAAATTGTGAGTTAGATGAAATAGTCTGCTAAAACAATACTGTGTCTCAGGAAATACTTATTTAGCATCTACTATGTGCCAAGCATTCTTTTTTCCATTTTCCAAAGAAATTGACCTCATTGGAGAGTTTGTTCTGGGCCTATGTTATTTCAAGTAGTATTAATTCTTTTTTTTTTTTTTTTTTTTGAGATAGAGTCTTGCTCTGTCACTGAGGCTAGAATGCAGTGGCATCAGCCTAGCTCACAGCAACCTTAAACTCCTGGGCTAAAGCAATCCTTCTGCCTCAGATTCCCAAGTAGCTGGGACTACAGGCGCATGCCACCATGCCCGGCTAATTTTTTTTTCTATTTTAGTTGCCCATCTAATTTATTTTTATTTTAGTAGAGATGGGGGTCTTGCTCTTGCTCAGGCTAGACTTGAACCCCTGATCTCAAGCAATCCTCCTGCCCTGCCTCCCAAAGTGCTAGGGTTATAGGTGTGAGCCACCACGACCGGCCTAAGTAGTATTAATTCTGTTTTTGGAATTATGGAAGCACTTTCAACCTGGAAACTCTGCCATCCTATTTAAATTGAAGAATGGAAAAGTCATAGCACCCTTTGGAGGAAGAATTGTGGGAAACTTAGAATAAGTGGTTCTAATATAAATGCTAAAATTACCGTCTTTTGTGAAATACTTAGGTGAAGTTTTTATGCATTTTTATCTTTTGTTAAAACAGTTATTCCATATCATAAACTATTACTTTTTATCAATGAGCAGCTCTAAAAAAATTATGTTTGTTTATTACTTAAAGAATGACAGTTACTTTTCCTCGCTATATAAAGTGGCCCAGGTATACCTCACTTAGCTGGCATTCAGCAGTCTAGCCCCTTCTATTTAGAGTAGCAGGAAACCCTGTGCATCAATGAAAATGGCCCAGAACAGTCACAAATGGAAAGATGGAGGAAAACACAGTATGGTTGGATTGCTGGCTTTAGGAAAGGAATGCTTTCATAGGTTGTAGAAGCCAGACCCTACTGGTGCCATTCACCTGAGGAGAATTATGAAAGAAATAGTGGAGGTCGGGCATGGTGGCTCACGCCTGTAATCCTAGCACTCTGGGAGGCCGAGGCGGGTGGATTGCTTGAGGTCAGGAGTTCGAAACCAGCCTGAGCAAGAGCGAGACCCTGTCTCTACTATAAATAGAAAGAAATTAATTGGCCAACTAATATATATAGAAAAAATTAGCCAGGCATGGTGGCGCATGCCTGTAGTCCCAGCTACTCAGGAGGCTGAGGCAGGAGGATTGCTTGAGCCCAGGAGTTTGAGGTTGCTGTGAGCTAGGCTGATGCCACGGCACTCACTCTAGCCGGGGTAACAAAGCGAGACTCTGTCTCAAAAAAAAAAAAAAAAAGAAATAGTGGAAAAAGAAAACATGAACAAAAAAGGGAAAAGCAAAAATAGAGAAAAAAGTAAAAACAAAAAACCCCAGAAAAAGCAGTATATAGAAGGTTAGCTACCTGACCCAGTGATACACAACAACAGATAGTCATGAATGGATTAGGAGAAGAACAGATAGTCCAGACTGGGGATCACACTTTAAGTAGCAGGGGTCTAGGGTGTTTTGTTTGTGGGTTTTTTTTTTTAGATAGAGTCTCACTTTGTCACCTCAGGTAGAGTGCAATGGCGTGATCATAGCTCACTGCAACCTCAAACTCCTGGGCTCAAGTGATCCTCCTGCTGGGTCTACAGGTGCATGCCACCATACCCGGCTAGTTTTTTCTATTTTTGCACCATAACTGGGATTTTCCATCAGGGAGACCTTGTGGCTACTACATTCACCAGAGCACATGGGCTCATGAGATTGTAGCATTTTGCTTTTGTCTGCGGATACCATCAACTTGATCCTTAAGTGCTTTATAATGCTATTCTTTCCCATTCTTTAGTCAGTTTGTGTAGATTATTATAGTGATAATGAGAAATCTTAGTATCTGGTTGGGTAGGTATATCCTCTTTACTCTTTTCATCTGCAGTATCTTGGCTATTCTTGGCCCTTTATACATTTTCAATTCAATTTAGTAGTGCAATGGGGGGTAGAAACACCATTTGAGATTTTAAAGAGCATTTCATGGAATCTGTAGATGCATTTGAGGGAGAATTGCCATTCTTATATTAACAGAACTTAAAATGTGGTTATCCTTATGGGAAAAAAGGAAATTAGATCATTATATACCATATATAACAATTCCAAAGAGATTAAGGGCATAAGTGTCAGATTAAGCTTTAAAATTTTTGAATATTTAGATTTATTAATAGGTTAACATTTTTTCTAGTCTTGGGTTAAGGAAAGATTTTCTTTCAGCACAAAAAGCACTGTCAGAGAAAAGATTGTACAAATTGGCTTTATGGAAATTAAGATTTTCTCTTCCTCAAAAGACACCTTAAAAGAAAGTGAGAAGACATTACAGACTGGGGAGAACAGATTTCCAACAAATACAGTCAACAGAAAATTTAATATCAAGACTATCTAAAGAACACTGATAGGAAAAGGACAAATAACCCTATAGAAAGCTAGGCCACAGGCCTGGCGCCGTGGCTCATGCCTGTAATCCTAGTACTCTGGGAGGCTGAGACAGAAGGATCTCCTGAGCTCAGGAGTTCGTGACTAGCCTTAGCAAGAGCAAGACCCCGTCTCTACTAAAAATATATATATATATAAAAATTAGCCAGGCATGGTGGCGTATGCCTGTAGTCCCAGCTACTTGGGAGGCTGAGGCAGGAGGATTGCTTGAGCCCAGGAGTTTGAGGTTGCTGTGAGCTAGGCTGACACCACCGCACTCTAGCCTGGGCAACAGAGCCAGACTCTGTCTCAAAAAAAAAGGTGTGTGTGGGGGCATGTCATAGAAGTAGAAAAACAAAGATACAAAGATATCTTAGAATCATAAATATACGAAGAGATGTTCCACCTTATTGGTGATCAGGGAAATGCAAATGAAGACCACAATGAGATGCTATTTTTTGTCCATTGTAGTGGCATAAATTAAGAAATCTGATCATACTATATTTTGGAGAGGAGGTGGCTCTACGTGATCTCTTACACATTGCTGCTGGGAATATGAATTTGCCAGCCACTCTGGAAAGCAGTTTGGCATTGTCATGTGAATTCAACATTTAGAAATCATTACCCAGCAACCCCACTTCTAGCTTTGCACCCAAGAGAAATTCTTGGTACGTGCATACCAGGAAACACATATGAGAATGTTCATACCACCATGAGTAATAAAACTTGGAAACTGCTCAAATGCCCATTGACATAAGAGAATGAATTAATAAAATGGTTTTTTTGGGGGGTGCGTGTGGTATGTTTTTAAAAAGTAGAATATTCTATAGCCTATGGGCCAGAGCTGACGGAAGTCTGTTTTTGTACTGCCCATGAGCTGTGATTGGGTTTATATTTTTAAGAAAAAATTTACTAACCCCTGATGCCAACAATTTGAGCCCTAGCAATGTCTAGAATTGTGCTGTCCAAGATGGTAACTGTTAGTCACATGTGGCTATTTAAGTTAAATTAATGTAAATTAAAGAAAGTAAAAACTTCAATTCCTGCTTGACATGCCTGGCTTCTAATCCCAGCATTGCCACTAGCTGGCGAAGTGACCTTATGCAAAGCATTTTATGTTCTTGCATCTTACTTCACTTATGCATCTGTAAGAGAAATAAAAAGGCTTGCATTTAATATTCACTGTAAAAAATTCAATTCCTCAGTTGCACTGGCCACAATAAAGTCAAAACAACTAAAACCAAAAAGATTTTAATTTTTTTTTAGAACTACACACAGAAGAAATAAAATAACAAAAAGGGAAAGCAAAGGAATAATGAATATGGGATTCAGGATTGTGGTGACCCAGAGTCAGGGAAGGCAGGGGAGCTACATGCCAAGGTGACGTTACTGCTAATGTGTGCAGAACCTGTACTGCCACCCACTAGTAAGATTACTTTACAACATCATTATACAAAAACTGGTTTTTCCTGCAGGAATTTCAGTTAAGTTGTTTTTAATATCGGTAAGAAGGTTGCTGGATATATTTTGATGGGCCACAAGATGTCACTCTTGCTCTTGAAATTGTGACTCAGCAACATTTCCTTCTTCAGTAGAAGCTGTATTGAAAGGTCAGTGAGGCTGCCATCTTATCTGTTAATGTTGATTTCACCTTGAAATAGACTCATTTGCTCCGAACCTAAAATTGCAGCAATTTTCTCACACACAAAGAACCCTGAGTGCTGCTTGCTGAGTTCTGAATTCTGATGACTGCTTCAGTACAGTAGTAGCCTGTGGGTGTTTTTTCAGAATAGTAACACTTGGTGTTGATTTCCTAAAACATTAGTGTTTCTTTCTTTTTTTTTTTTTTTTTAAAGAGACAAAGCACAATAAACCCATATTTTGTATTTGAATTTCAGTGGGTCTTGTAATAGGTAGGAAATAGTCTAGGTAATCACCCAGCAAACAGCAATTCAGGACATGCCTGGCTTTAGAAATGACTTAATCTTGGCCTTCAACATTGGAGTACGTCTCAGCTAGAACAAAGGCTAGTTCATTTTCCAAAGGGTTAAGGCCGGAACACTTGGGCAGTGTTGCCAGTGGACCTTAGGAAACTTGAAGGGCATTGTCAGTTCAAAAAGCATAGGATTATAGCTAGAAATTGAGGAGCCCACGTTGTCTATTGAGTCATTGAGTTGAAACCAGGAAGAACAGCTGTAGGCAAGTTGGTAGAAAATCAAGGACCCCAGGGGATAGCAGGTCAATATGGAAGTCAAGAAAGCCAGTGAAGGCCGGGCGCGGTGGCTCACGCCTGTAATCCTAGCTCTCTGGGAGGCCGAGGCGGGCGGATTGCTCGAGGTCAGGAGTTTGAAACCAGCCTGAGCAAGAGCGAGACCTCGTCTCTACTATAAATAGAAAGAAATTAATTGGCCAACTAATATATATATATACAAAAATTAGCCGGGCATGGTGGCAAATGCCTGTAGTCCCAGCTACTTGGGAGGCTGAGGCAGGAGGATTGCTTGAGCCAGGAGATTGAGGTTGCTGTGAGCTAGGCTGACGCCATGGCACTCACTCTAGCCTGGGCAACAAAGCGAGACTCTGTCTCAAAAAAAAAAAAAAAAAAAAAGAAAGCCAGTGATTCAGGCTTCTAGGTTCAAATCCCCACCTCACTCAATGCTAATTATGGAATCTTGGGCTGATACATTTCTTCTGTAAAACATGGATAATATAGGTGAAAATTAAATAGATCTAAAGGGTTAAAGAAAGATTTAAGATTTTTCCTACCCTAAATTTGCTCACTTTTCTGTCACAACTGGAAAAGAGAGAAGGTTGGCAGCATAGTATGGCATGAAACAATTTAAATAAAATATTATACCACATTTATTTAGCTTCTTGCAAATATGTTCCTTAGCTGTTGTTATAATTCTCCCAGCCATAACTCTTAAGGTTTTTTACCACACTTCCTAAATGTAAAGTGCTTGTTAATTTTAGCTGGAGGAGAGCAGGAACGTTCAGAAGCAAATGAAGATTCTGCAGAAGAAGCAAGCCCAGATTGTGAAAGAGAAAGTTCATTTGCAGAGTGAACACAGCAAGGCTATCTTGGCAAGAAGCAAACTAGAGTCTCTTTGCAGGGAACTTCAGCGTCACAATAAGACATTAAAGGTTAGTTGGTTCATTTTTCTGTTTTTCGGGAGGGATTAACTTAGCTGATTTATAATCACCATGTACCTATTTGAAATAAGTTCTTGTCTCTACTTAGAGACAGAGATACTGCCTTGCTTTCTCTTTTGCTTGGGTTGATGCCATGTGTGAAGTCATTGTAAATGAAAGACCAACTATTACTACGGAAGTTTGGGTTTCCTGTTCAAGGAAGAGCTCCCTAGTTATCTCATACTTGGTCACAGGGTGTCTAGATGGGATTGATGTCTATGCCTACGGCTCTGCTGCTTAGAGCCATGGCTTAAGAAGCTTAGAGTTGCCAATTTTCTGCTGATCACTGATGTAGCTGATCACCAAGTAGGAAAAGCTGCTGTAAAATGAGAAACTAGTTACACACTTGAGTTAAAGTGAGTTTAAGAAGGGAGAACTCCTGTTGAACTCTTGGGTGGATGTTATGGCTGCATTGCCTGAGACCCACTCCCAGCTATTCCGTGGCTAAATACTTTTAGAATGGCGCTTACACCTTGGCTAATTATAAAGAAAGAGGTAATAAGTACCCAAAGATTAGTTGGTATCACCAGGGGAAGAGGGAAAAAGAGCAAAGCCACAGGAAGGAATCTGTGAGAATGGGCTGGGCCTGTCCTTGTATACAGTTGTGTATGACTTTGAGTAGGATCTCTGATCAAATACCTCCCCACCCTCCAACAAAATCCCCAAGGCCCTAGAACGTAGGAGCACTCTGAAAAATGGATCTTCACCTGATGTGGGAGTCATTATTTTCTTCTTTGCTTTTGAACCCTTGATTGAGATCTTAATTAAAGCAGGTGGTATTTTTTTTCCCCATGGTAAATCAGTATTTGGAGTGGGCTGATAACTGTTTAGACATGTACAGGTCTTTTGAGACTTGTATCATAGCAAGAGTTGGAAATAAGCTTTTTAAAATAAGGATTCCATTTGTCCCTTGCCCTCTAGGGTGTGGAAGGTGTGACCCAGAAGGTAAGCTGCAAATTGGGGCAGTGTCTCTTCAGGCTGATCTAAGCTGATGCACCGCATGACCAGCCAGGAGAGACAGTAGAGTGAACTTAGATAGTCACATCGCGCTTACTGTATAGCAGGACGGTCTGTGGTTACTCTACTTAGGCAAAAGTGCTTGCTTTTACATGAGGGCCTTCTGGTCGTACATAAGGGGCAACAATTATAGTTCAGAAGCAACACAGCAGGGCAGCAGGATATGAACCCACATTGCAGCAGCTGCTTTTGTGAGCATGTTATCTTTAGGTCTATACCATTAACAGAAATTATTTTGGATAATAAGGAGGAAAATATGCAGCAGGCACGAGAGGAAGAAGAACGACGTAAAGAAGCAACTACACATTTCCAGATTACTTTAAACGAAATCCAGGCCCAGCTAGAGCAGCATGACATTCACAATGCCAAGCTCCGGCAGGAGAACATCGAACTGGGAGAGAAACTGAAGAAGCTCATCGAACAGTACGCGCTGAGGGAAGAGGTACCGGTGTTTGTTTGTTTCAGCAGCTTCTCAAAATCTCAAAATCGCCATTCACTAATGTAAAACCACTGTTATGGGATGTTTTGTAACTTTCATGTATGTATAGTAGAAATCAGTTGTTTAATAGAAAATAATCAGGCTGGGCGTGGTGGCTCACGCCTGTTATCCTAGCACTCCGGGAGGCTGAGTCGGGAGAATCACTAAAGGTCAGGAGTTTGAAACCAGCCTAAGCAAGAGCAAGACCCTGTCTCTACTAAAAATAGCAGGAAATTAATTGGCCAACTAAAAATACATAGAAAAAATTAGTCGGGCATGATGGTGCATGCCTCACCTGTAATCCTAGCACTCTGGGAGGCCAAGGCGAGCGGATTGCTCGAGGTCAGGAGTTCGAAACCAGCTTGAGCAAGAGCGAGACCCCGTCTCTACCATAAATAGAAAGAAATTAATTGGCCAACTAATATATATAGAAAAAATTAGCCAGGCATGGTGGCACATGCCCATAGTCCCAACTTCTTGGGAGGCTGAGGCAGGAGGATTGCTTGAGCCCAGGAGTTGGAGGTTGCTGTGAGCTAGGCTGACGCCATGACACTCACTCTAGCCCAGGCAACAGAGTGAGACTCTGACTCAAAAAAAATAGAAAATAATCAGGCACCACACCACCAGAATGACTAATTGCAGTCATCACTTGATGGCTGTGGAGTCACTGGATATGGATACGTGAGGTAATTTCTAGGAGATGTGTTAAGTACTACTTGTCTTCCCCAAGATATTGGAAGATTGCAATTTTAGCATACAGATGGTTTCCCCTTATCCCGACTAATAATGAATAAATATTTGGCCCCAAAATACCTTGTATCTTAGATATCTATGACAATCTATACAGTATCCACTACCATTGCATTACACCTGTACACATATGTTTCAAATTCGGCCTCCCCACCCCAGAGACAGGGTTCCGTTCTGTTGTCCAGGCTGGTGTGCAGTAGCGAGATCACAGCTCATTATAACCTGGAACTCCTGGGCTCAAACAATCCTCCTGCTTCAGCCTCCCAAGTAGCTGGGACAACAGATGTGTACCACCACGCCTGGCTAATTTCTTTTTATTCTTTGTAGAGATAAGGTCTTAGTATGTTGCTTGGGCTGGCCTCCAACTCCTGGCCTTAAGTGAATGTACCTCCTGCCTTGGCCTCCCAAAATCAGTTTTTTGGTTTTTTTTTTAATGAGGATTATATACTATTAGAACCTGTTTCTAAGCCTTCACACATACACCCATTGAAGTAAAATGTTTACTGGATGGACCCACGGCTGCTGAACTTGGCCATTGGCCTCTAATGAAGACTTTTGCAATTATTTTACAATATAGTCTGAAGTTCAGAGGTGGTGTCCAGATAAGGAAATCAGTGCTAACCTGTTTCTTAAAGTTCCTCACTTTTAGATTAGAGGTCAGATGGACAGGGTTAGAGGCTTAGAGCCTTTTTAGGTCTTTTAAATGCCTTTAAAGTTAATAAAATCTTGTGCTTTTGTGTGTGTCGTATACCTTACTGAAATGGATTCAGATTGCTGATTCATTACTGGAATTTTCCATTTTAGAAAAAAAGGAAAAGATTGCTGATTCAAATTTTAAAGAAAGATCATGGTATCTATGTATTACTTTATCCATTTTTCAACTCAAACTTTATATTAATTTATAGTTTTACATACAGTCCTTCAAAAATTGCTAGTTTTGAAAAAGATTTTATTTTTATCACTTTCATAGTGTTTTGCTTTTTATTTTTTTTAAACTTACTATTACAGAAAATTGCAAGCTTAAAAAAATGTAGAGAGAGAATATATCACCTGGCTTCAGCAGATGAAATCATAATTTCATCTATATTCCCCTGGATTATGTTGAAGGAAATCCAAGGTGTCATATTATTCCATTCATAGGTATTTGAGTGTGTAGCTCAAGAAGATAAGCATTCTTTTTTTATTTTTTATTTTTTTTTATTTTTTATTTTTTATTTTTTTAAAGCTAGTCAAGTGTGGTTGTGGGGGGAGACAATGTTAAATCAGCTTAACAATAACCCACAACCCTCGGACCAACTCATTCTTTTTTTAAATTATTTTTTTCTTTCATTTTCTTTGTTTTTCCAATTTTTACTATGAGAACCTAGATAAGAATTCTTTTTAAGTGTCACCACTATACTATTTTCACATCTGAAAAGTTAATTATTTAATATTAAATATCTGGTCACTGTTCAAATTTTTCAGATTGTCTCCTTTTTTAAAAAGAAATTGTTTCAAACAAGATCCAGATAATCTATTTTTAGTAGAGACAGGGTCTTGCTCTTGCTCAGGCTGGTTTTGAACTCCTGACCTTGAGCAATCCTCCCACCTTGGCCTCCTGGAGTGCTAGGATTACAGGCATGAGCCATCGTGCCCAGCCTTCTTTTTCATTCTTGCAGTGTGTTTACTGAAGAAACTTTTTTGTCTTAGAGGTTACATTCTCTTTTTATTAGATTATAAAGCCCTCAGTTTTTAAAAATTGATTTTTGTTCTTATTTAATATGACAATTTGCCTCATTATTGATGTAGTGAATTTAAAAATTAGATATTTTAAATCATATTACTTGTGAGTCTCATTTATTTTTAATATTATAGAATGTTCTTACTTTGGTCAGGAAATAATTAATAATGATCAAATTATTTGCAGGTGAAGATCAATCATGTGCTGTGCTCTCCTCAGCACTTAGTTAGGCTACCTTGTTACCAGCTAGTATTTTCCCCTCTCCAGCTGAGAAGGGATTGTTCCAGTGGTATTATACATCAGTAAGGACGTAGCAATTTTGTTTGCAAACACTGAGCTTTTACCAAATGTCTGATGTGTGCCAGGCACCAAGCACCTTACATAGCTCAATCATTGCATTTACTGTTACAGCTCTGTAAGGCAGATGTGAGTATCCCCTGTCCCGACAAAGGCAATGAGCTTCAGCATGGGGAGGAATTTTCCCAGGGCCACACACTGGCCAGGGTTTGACCTGGGCCATTCCTACCATCACGCCATGCTGCCTTCTGCTGAGAAATCTGAGAAAATTTAATGGGGAGAAAAAAAGGAATTATGTACATGATGTATGGGTGTAATAGTTTGATCTCTTTATCTTGATGCAGTTTGAGCCTTATTTTCAGGGTAGGGTAGAAACAGGAAGTACAAAACTGGTGACGGGGATAGGCCACCTTTGACAGGGCCAGGCACAGGGCAGCAGTGAGAGGGCAGTGCTCATGTGGGTGTGGGATGCTCTGCAGAGTCACTCCTTTTAGCACAGGGACAGAAAGACCCAGTGTTCTTAGCTACAGTGGTATTAGCAGGAAAGCAGGGTACACAGGTTGCTGTAACTCGTATTGTTTCCTCCTCACTGTGTTCCTTTCTTCGGTAAGTGATGGAAGAATTTTTACTCTTCCCGTAGCATATTGATAAAGTGTTCAAACATAAGGAACTGCAACAACAGCTTGTGGATGCCAAACTTCAGCAAACGACACAGCTGATAAAAGAAGCTGATGAAAAACATCAGAGAGAAAGAGAGTTTGTAAGTTCTACTTCTTTTTTTTTTTTATTTGTACACATTTATGGGGTACATGTGAAATTTTGTTACATGTGTGTAATGCAGAGTAATCAAGTCAGGGTATTTAAAGTGTCCATCTCCCAACTACAGTATATTTTTGTTTAAGTATAATCAGTTCTACTTCTTAAGAAATTATTGCCAAAATTGTAACCAAAGCCATTTAAAATGCTTAAACTTATTCTATATTTAATGTAGCACCTGGGGCATGATGGTTGGTTTTTTGCTCTAGATTGAGAAGACAGGGAGAGAGAAGAGTGAGTTAGAAAGCATTCGGGTGTGTGTTTGTCTTTAACTTTTTATATAGAAAAATCCTGGAGAGATTAGATCATGTCAGTGGAAAGACCTGAACTTGCTTTTTTCCTATTCTTAGAGTATTTATTTCACTTCTTAGGGTAGTGGTCATCAGGTTCAGGAATTGTACTGGTATTTAGCATATTAAATTTGGTAATTCAGTTTAAGAACAAGGTTACCAAACACAGGTCTCCTATATACGGTTACATTTTTTTTTTTAAACAAGTAACTTGAAACCAGGGAAACCATTTGTTTACTTACTCTGGTATCATTTCTGATAAAATGTTAACAGAATTCTCTATACCCTAATCACTCAGCATTGTTTCCAGAGTGTATGTTCACATTATATTACCTGTCAATAATTGTGAATACAGTGGAAATCTCATTAGGTATGTATATTTAATATGTGCGAATTCAATTATACATGCTTATCCAAAAAGATAATAAAAGAAATGACTGTAATAACCTGGACTGTTTGACCCAGTGTTCACTCAAGTAGCCGAGGCCCCGAGGTGAGCACAGAATGAAGACTCAGTTCCTGCGTGGCCCTGGTGACGTGAATGTGTCATGTTGAGTGTGAATCGGGGGCTCAGAGAAAGATAGTTTTCCCAGTGTGGTCCTTTCACAGGAACTGACAATGGTATTCAGTGCTCAACTGAAAAATGGTTATCATGTCCAAAGTTGGAGTATAAATTTTACACACACATACACATGTGCACGTGTATGTACTTTCAATAGGACTTTTCAAGGCTTCTTTGGACTATGTGTGTGACGGTTTACTTCAAGGACTGGATTTCACAAGCGCCTACTATGCAGCTTCAAGCTGTGTAGTTTTCTTGAAAACCCAAGTACTGTGTATAAATTAAAGTGCCCATCCCCACTCCCCCATTTTTAAAAGAAGTGCTCAGGCACTAAGCGTGGGGTTTCATTGCTTTGCTCCATACCCTTTTCCCTTCCCTCATCTTGCCTCTCAGGTGGAAGAGGGCCTTTCTAAGTTACCTGGAAAATGTCAAGATTCCTAGCCATGTTATCTGCTAATGCTAGACATGTAATTATTTTCACCTAAAATACAACAATTTAACTCTGGTTTTATAAACCTTATTAGGTCTCCAGGGTACTTTTTCTGCTTTAGCAGTAAAAGATTATTCCTACATTCCTGTGTTAACAAGTGGAATAGATCGAAGATACAGATAAATAAGGCAGTTTGTGAAACAATATTTTCATCTACAGACTTGTGGTTCTTGCTAAAATAGTGAGCAGAAGAAGGATGAAGCCTAACTGTACGGTCATTCAACGTTGTAGGTATTTGTAATTACTATTAGCATTTTGACAGAATGTTTCTGTTTTCTAGTTATTAAAGGAAGCAACAGAATCCAGACACAAATACGAACAAATGAAACAGCAAGAAATACAACTAAAACAGCAGGTAACTAGGCAGCAGAAGATAGAATTTGTAAGAAAAAACGATGGTTCATTTGATACATACCTTGAATCTCCTCTAAGATGGTTTTGCTTTTTCCCAGCCAGAGCTGACAAGAACTGAGGAAGAGACCACATGTCCCTTTTGGGATTTTCCACTTCATTTAGGGTAACAACTCATCCCTGTTTGCCCAGGACTTCCCTGGTTTTAGTACTAAAAGTTCGTGTCCCAGGAAATCCCTGGTCTTGGGGCAGACTTGGACGGTTGGGCAATCTAGATACTTCTTTTCGTTCTCAGTCTGTTCCCCCGTGTGTCACCTAATTTCCCACTGAAGGAAAACTGATAAATCTCCAGATTTTAGTTCCTCTGTATCAAGTTGAACCACATGAAATTACAAAAGAAGTCAAGAATATTTGACTTCTTTGACCTATAAAATGGCAATTTTGTATAGCTTAACCTAACACCTTTAGAATTTTGTGCTATGAGCACATAACCTATTCTGAAAACTGCATATTGCCAGGCGAAGTGGTACATGCCTGTAGTCCCAGCTACTCGGGAGGCTAAGGCGGGAGGATCTCTTGAGCCCAGGAGTTCAAGGCTGTAGTGAGCTATGATTGCATCACTGTACTCCAGCCTGGGTGACAGAATGAGCCCGTGTTTCAAAAAAAAAGAAAAAATCCTGCATAGGACCACACAGTGTGCTCCCAGGTAGAGTTGTGGTGGTGGTGCTTTTAATCAGGGCCCTCCCTCCTTTCAGTCCAGGTCCTGTAGGGTTGCCCTATTGGATCTGTGTGGTTGCCTTGCATGGAATTAGAGTAGCAGGTGCTGTTTCCTTACTCAAAGAAAAGGTACAGGAGAGACTTCCCATGTCTTTACAGACAGGCAGAATTAGGCGTTTGTACCTGTAATTCACTCTTTTTCAGTTAAAACTACATTATGTTCTGTTGAAAAAGTATGACTTATTTTAAAGGTTCATTATATAATAAGTTTCTTTAAGCACCCTAAATTAGCTTTCAAATACACTGATTCATAGAGATTGGCATGAATTTTCATGAGCATCTCTTTCGAGGGCTGTTTTTCTTTGGGCAGGTTTTACAATGTAGTGATATTAACTTCTTATAAAAGTAGCCTAACTTAGAGTAAAAATTCAAGGGGTGTCAGATATTGGAAATCTTTGCAACTTTGCACCATAAGTTATGATCATGCCAGAAAGTTTCTAGGAGATTTGAACCCCTCACTTATCAGCCCAATACATTCAGTTGTCCAGGTAAATGAGGACGAGAATCAATGTGGAGAAGGTTGTAAAGTCTACAGATGGCTTTGGACGATGTTCTTGAATGTGGGAGTCATTGATAATGCCGCAGTAGAAGTCACAGAGGGCCCTCTTACCAAGCCCCCAGGCTAGCTTCGATTCTGTTGTGCTGTCACCAACGTAGCTTCTGTTGTCTGTAATCTGTGCCACCCTGAGTCGTCATTTTGTTTTCCTTTGGTGTCACCTCCTTTTTCTGCTACCTAAATGTGGCCGTCCTTCCCAAGAGTATCTCATTCTCTGGGCTTACCATGTTATTTCCTAAGTTTTAATGCATTTCTGTGGGTTGTTAGAACTTTAGTCCTCTGTGTCTGGTGTCCCAGGATTGGGTGTGCATTTGTTCTTATTTCTATCCCTTATAACCAATAAATCACATTTAATCATATTATGTTCATTTGAAAGTTTGGGAATTTGAATTGTTTACATGGAACTCAGAATATTTCACACTTTTTTCTATAGCTTTCTCTTTATATGGATAAGTTTGAAGAATTCCAGACAACCATGGCAAAAAGCAATGAACTGTTTACAACCTTCAGGCAGGAAATGGAAAAGGTATTTGCATATTTTTAGTACAACATGACATAAAAGGGAATTTATATAAGCTCTTTTAAGTATAATTATTACTTGGATGAGTTTGTTGTGATACTGTCTTAATTTTATCTTTTCTGATTCTCCAGTGGCATTTTCTGTCATTTTGCCCTCAAAGTACTCCGAGTAGCTAATGATCTCCATGCTCTTGGATTTAATTATATTTTTATTACAGTGAAATCCTCTATTATAATTTTTCATTAGAAATAAAGTGGTGGGGTTTTGTTTGTTGTTTGATTTGTTTTAATCACTTTTCAGTCCTTTTACAAAACTGTGTCCTGGGAGATTATTTAAAAATATCCAAGTCCAGAAAAGTAAATACATATTATCATTAATTGATAATATGTATTTAGCTTTAGCATCTTTAGCTTTTCTTCTTTTCTTTTCTTTTTTTTTTTTTTTTTTTGAGACAGGGTCTCGCTCTTGCTCAGGCTGGTTTTGAACTCCTGACCTTGAGTGCTCCTCTAGCCTCGGCCTCCCAGAGTGCTAGGATTACAGGCCTGAGCCACCTTGCCCGGCCTGCTTTTCTTCTTTTCTTAACTTCACTCTCACTGAATTTTCTCCCCCAACCAAACCAATTCATTGGCTTTTGTTGCATGTTCCTGCCTATGTTAAGGAAAGAGATATCCTTGATCTCAAACTAAGAACCAATTCTGTACATCTGTATCTATCCAGTCATCATTTCCTCTTATTTTACTTGGCATCTTCCCCATAAAATGGGGGACTTTAAAATATCGTGTTGGGGCCGGGCGCGGTGGCTCACGCCTGTAATCCTAGCACTCTGGGAGGCTGAGGCGGGAGGATTGCTCAAGGTCAGGAGTTCGAAACCAGCCTGAGCAAGAGCGAGACCCTGTCTCTACTAAAAATACAAAGAAATTAATTGGCCAACTAAAAATATATAGAAAAAATTAGCCAGGCATGGTGGCACATGCCTGTATATAGTCCCAGCTACTTGGGAGGCTGAGGCAGGACGGTTGCTTAAGCCCAGGAGTTTGAGGTGCTGTGAGCTAAGGTGGTGCCACGGCAATCTAGCCCAGGCAACAAAGTAAGACTCTGTTTCAAAAAAAAAATGGTTTTGGGTTGGGAGAAGTACAGTAGTGCCTGGCACTTTGTCAGCAATTCGACAGATGTTAGTCATGACTATTAGAGTTTACTTAGTGGTTGTGAGAGTGTGTGCTCTGGATTGACGTCCCAGTTATATCATACATTGTGTGACATACATTGTGTAACCTTTGTGTGTCTTTCTGTTCCTTCATCTTAAAATATGGTATAAAAAAAGACCCACCCTTCATAAAATAGAGTATTTCAGACAGTGCTTGGCACATTAACATGTGGTCAATTATCATGTGGTTGAAGGGTGCTCAAATTACCATCTTTAGGTATTTTTAGACCTAGTAATCTAGAGAATTCCATGAGCAGCAGATTAGTTCTGTCTGCCAGTCCTTTCAGGCTCCCATCGAGGGGGAGCTGTCAGGCACAGCAAAAGTGTCATCTGGAGTCCGGCCCAGGCTCACTATTGAGGCGGAACAGAGTTCCAGACAGGGACTCCCAAATTTGCTATCCTTCTGGAGAATCCTCTGGGACTGGACAGTGGATCAGCTCTCAAGCTCGATATTCCCACAGCCTTTGTCCCAGTTTGCCTTGCGGCACAGTTGTGTGGGTGATTACCTAAGGCACAGGCATTGGCTGTCTTACCCTTGTTTCCCTTACCAGCACCTGGCTCAGTGCCCGACTTGGATCAGGGCTGGTGTGCAGTCAGCAACGGATGAAGGAACACTGCAAATGTGGCTGACGGGCAGAGATAAATCTCATTCTGAATTTCTGAAAGCTGTGTTCTGGTAGCATAGGCACACTTTCCTGATTTTTGGACCCACTTTAGCAAAATGTGAAGTAAAACAGTCTTACGGGTTGTGAGGATGACCAAAGCTTAAGGATTTACTACTACTTCTTGGTCATTGGAGTCTTACTAAATTATGCTGCCTTTGGTTTGAAGCTGATGTCAGAGGTTGTGGTAGAGCATCAATTCTTCATCTTTTGTGGGGCTGAAAATCATTCATACCAAGAATCTGAGGAATTAGTTTAATGGACAGAAAACTCACAATCATGGATATTTTTTCATACAACTTGGGGAGCAGGAGGACTTGTCTCTTGCTACCTCCAGCCTTATAGAGTTCAGAGTGTTACTGCCTCTGGAATTGAGATTAAATTTGTTTTTTTCATAATACAAAACCCCTATTTTGGTTCCGCCCTAGGAGCTTCTGGGCTAAGCTCTGCTACCGACAGACAGGCACAGCTGTCAGCTGGGCAAGGCAGGTGCAGGGGACGGGCATTAAGACATTTTTGTATGGTGGGATGGAGTGTAGAGATAAGAAATGGAACTTGGAATTTAAATTTGCAATTGTGTCGATTTACAGATGACAAAGAAAATCAAAAAACTGGAAAAAGAAACAATAATATGGCGTACCAAATGGGAAAACAATAATAAAGCACTTCTGCAAATGGCTGAAGAGGTGAGATGGTTTCCCACAACTAAGGTGTAAGCTTAATTCTGGGGGCTCATAAGTTCAGGTATCTATAGGGCAGGAGACATGGATAGTTGAGGACTCTGGCCAGAGCTGGGGTGGGAGCAGTTATTGAGTGTTGTCTTTCCTGGCAGTTAAGCTCGGTTTAGGTGCAGGGCCCCCAGGGAGGGATTGAGCTGCTTACTGCCCAGGCAGTCAGCCCAGGCCTGTGTTGGAGACAGCTGTAAAGCATCTAGATTTGCTTTCTTCTCCAGCAGTGGCTTCTCAAACTTGAGCTTGCATCCAACTCTCGCTTGTTAAGACCAGGATTTCTAGGCTCCACTCAGAGGCTGATTCACTGGGTTTGGGGTGGTGGGAGAAATCTGCCTTTCTAACAAGCATCCAGGCGGTGCCAATGCACGTCCAGGGGCTGGGCCACACCTTGGGAAACACTCATTAGACTTCTCAGTGACAGCACACAAGCAACTCAGGGGCCTATCTTGACTTAGTCTTTCAAAAAAACAAAGTATTTTTTTTGCCAGTTTTATGAAGCTGCAATGTATAGCTTGCTATCACTAAATTTCACACCTTCAGAAACTTGATAGGTCTAGTTTACAACATTTCACAAGAGAGAAATGTCGGGGCACATGCACACAAGAATCTTGTTCTCATCTAAAAATTGGTAGAAGAGAAATTTATGTAGAGATGAGCCATTTTGTTTTCATTTATGCATTAAGTTTGTCTGCTAGTCTTTGTGAGGAATATCTTGAATTTTCTTAATAGTTCATCAATATGAAATGCCTTAAAAAGTAGATTGTCTCTTAAGAAACGTGACCAAGCCGGGCGCGGTGGCTCACGCCTGTAATCCTAGCACTCTGGGAGGCTGAGGCGGGTGGATTGCTCGAGGTCAGGAGTTCAAACCAGCCTGAGCAAGAGCAAAACCCCGTCTCTACTATAAATAGAAAGAAATTGGCCAACTAATATATATAGAAAATTAGCCGGGCATGGTGGCACATGCCTGTAGTCCCAGCTACTCGGGAGGCTGAGGCAGGAGGATCGCTTGAGCCCAGGAGTTTGAGGTTGCTGTGAGCGAGGCTGACGCCACGGCACCCACTCTAGCCTGGTCAACAAGCGAGACTCTGTCTCAAAAAAAAAAAAAAAAAAAAAAGAAACGTGACCAAGAGGGGAACTTTTTTGTCACCCTAGAATAATACTATGTTAAATATCATTTGGGATACTTAGATATGTATGCAGTGAAGCTAGCTAGCTAGAATGTTAGGAGTCTGAAGAAATTGAACATGCTCAGTAGGTGAGAAAACAGGTAGTTACCATATAGCTCAGCTTATTTAACCACTTTGGTACCGTGCTCACCGGCCACGAAACCTTGCCCACAGCCAGCACTCATAGTCCGCATGAGTTTGTGCTGTGCATTGACGACGACTCCGTTTTGCTCTTGTGTGATGAAGAAAGCTTTAAAGCACTGAAAGTTTGTTTTACTTTACAGGCAGCTTTGCTTGTAATGTACATCAGAATAGGTAACGTATACATATGTTTTCATTATGTTATTTTTAAATGTTCACAATTTTATTTTGATAAATGAAAAATTAGAAAAGTCGTATCACGGCTGTCAGCTACAGTCGCTGTGCGCATTCATCTGTGGCTCTTGACTATAGTCGATGCTGGTACCGAAGTGATTAATTTTTTTGTATGTAATAACCTGATTTGCATTTAATGAGGTTATGTAAATCCCATCTTTTCTTACAGAAAACTGTCCGTGATAAGGAGTACAAGGCCTTTCAAATAAAACTGGAACGGTTAGAGAAGCTGTGTAGGGCTCTTCAAACAGAACGCAATGAGCTCAACGAGAAGGTGGAAGTCCTGAAAGAGCAGGTCTCTGTCAAAGCAGCCCAAGGGGATTTAGCGACGCCTGGAGTGCGGCCCTGCGCTGCCATGGATCCTCACAAGGAGCGGAATGCTTCGTGGAAAAGAGCCTCCGGAGTGCACCTGGAGGCTGAGCCCAAGTCAGCGAGCGCGAAGCCAAAGCCCCCATGCACAGGCTCTGCTCCAGGCATAGAGTCGGTTGACTAAGATGAGGTGTGATCGTTGTATTGAGAGATATATTTTGTGTATAACTTTCTCTGTTAGTAGTAACCATTGGTTTTGTGGTGAAAATTTTCTTACTTTTTCTACCATATCTGTATTTTCTTAGAACTACTGGACTTATGTGGTACAGGAGGCTGCTTAGCAGTTCTGAATAGTTTTAATCTATGAATTCTCCTCAGCTGTGTTGCACATCTGCCTCATTGCCCCTTCATTGGAATGCATGTGTTCATTGCCTCGTCCTTTCTCTTCCCTACTCCTTGCACATAATTATCCTAATTAAAATTTCACTCAAGACGGGGCCGACCATTACAAAGGAACGTTGTTCTGACAATGGTTCCTTGATATGAAAACAACAGTAATTTAAACGTCTTAGCACCCGTTAATATTATTCAAAGAAAGAAAATATCAAGATGATTAGTTTTGTCTAATAGCCCATTTAAATGCCAAGTAAAAATAAAACTAGTATTGGGCCAGAAACAAGCATAGCATATTTGATTCAAATTAGATTTGATAATATTTATACTACTCAACAAATTGAAATGGCCACAAGCCTAGAATCCCTTTAAGTTTTGGCAAAACATGTATATAAAGATGTCACTTGTGAACAAAGTAGCATATACAAGCAAATCATTGGACAAACAGGCTTAATATTCATGTGACTAAACAGTCATTCTGCTTTGGTTTCAGGTTAGAGCCCATGTGTGGAATCCTAACCACTGGGGGGCTCACTGTAGGGGATGGTGGTTTATATTTGATTTCCATTTGAGATTTGGGTACAGGTTTCTACTTCCCACAGAAAGCTAATTATTCTTTTGAAAACTGCTGTTGATGTTTGCAGTCACTTTTAAGTCCATTGTCAGTTTAAGACAATGAAAGTAAACTTATATGTCACTTTCACTAGGCAAAAGTTCCTCAACTAGTTTCTGGCTACTTGAAAGGTGTTAAGCAAAGTACTCCAGGGTTTTTAAAAGGGAGTTGTAATTTTGGATCAGTGCCTACCTGAAATTGACTTCATTTCTGAAACAAACACTGGAACCAACATTTTTACTTTGGTAAAACTTAGAGCGTTAGGTAGTCAGGATCTATTACTTATGCTTTCAGTCTGTTTCTCACCCCTTTCTTGGTTATTATTTTTTTTAAAGGAATAGGGGAAAATCTTTAAATTAGTTCTTTCCTTTGCTTTTTTCAATGTTTAATGTGACTCAGTTATGCAAATGATTAATCAGGCTGCACTGATGAAGTTTTGACTTTGTCCCTGGTATAATTTGCATTGAATGCTTTATGAAATAAAAAGGTTCTACTAGAACTGATGTTAGCACATTCCACTGAGTAAAACTATCAAACTGACACTTGTTAAATTGCTTACTGGACCGAATAAACTCTGGTTTGTCCAGTTAAAAGGGTTTTCTCTTTGTTAAAAGTTTTATTTGTAAAGTCCTGTCACATTCATGGTTCTAAACTGGGTTGAAAGAATTGAAAATTGTCCAATAGATAGGAAACAGCGCCTGGAGTGGAGGATTACATCTAAGCTTCTACCAACAGTCATGTTAATCGAGGGGCCAGACGGCAGAGGAAAAGAAATCCATAAAGTGGTTATCTAATTACTCTGTCAAAATGAGTCTGAAGCAAAAATAACAGCACTCTATAACAGCCTCTTATAAATACCCCCTTCAGCTACTAAATGAAATATTGGACTCATTTCCCCAAGGGGAAGTGAAGGTATATATCAGAAATATAATCTACCTTAAAATTAGTACTAATGATCACATTTCACAAGAACTCTGCTGGATGTACAGCTCTTAATGTTTATTAAGCCATTTGTGTAGCCCACCACGTTTCTTTGTGGTGCTTGTCCTTTGTGGAAGATTGTAAATCTTAGACCTGTTGCATATTTTCAAGGGCTTTATAAAGCAATGTGATTAACAGTACTTGGCCTGCTGCTTTTGGCTTACTGTGTATTTTTAGCTAGATGCTATCATAATGTTTAAAGGATATGGATTCTGTCTGGGATGCGCTTGGTGTCCGTTCAGAATCTTTCCTCCCATTACCCTGTGAATAAAAACAAATGGGACCCTCAGAGGAGGTCACCCTAAAGCTATCACCTCACCAGCCCAGTGTTGTGGCTTTGTAGCACACCTGTATCTACCATATTCTAGAACACTGTAACGCTACTAGGCTGGCCCAGAAAAGGTTTAAATGTCAAATTCACTTAAGTTGCATTTGTTTGCACCATCATGGAATTTTAATGTGTATTATTTATGGTGACAGTAGATTACAAGGTGTAGAGAAAACTTGGGTCTTGGATAATGGACCATTTCATCCTCAGACTTGTAGGAATACACTTCTTGGTCTTGAGACCAATATTTTTCAGTTATGTATGCAACTGCCTTTATTACACCTGGTTATCACAATTCAACTCTCAGGTGTTGCAGAAAAATCTACCTCTTTCAGACTGTAGATGGAAATAACTGTGAAAAATATGATGCAGATATCTTCTAGTTTGTGCTAAACACACTGCTTTATTTTTACAGCCCACGTCTTTCATGAGGATATGAATTGTTAAGAGGCAGTCTTGTTTTGCTTTTCAAAGACATTTTGTAGAGATTTTTCACTAATGTGAATCTGATTTTATCTACTTGATTCTGTATAGATTAAGTAAATATGTATGATGAATTTAACAGCTTCTGTGTATTCTTTTACTACCATGTTGCCTTAATTGTGTAACAAGTCCAAAGGTACAATTCTGCCCACTTCTACTCAAAGTAGATATATGCACATACCTCCCCACCCCTACACCAAGCTTATAAAAGAATAAAGCAAAATTTATTTTAAAACTTTATTTCTGCAAAGCCAATCAAGAAGTGTTGGAAGGAAAAAGTGTAAAAGTTATTCTTGCATATTTGGGAACAGCAAGCACTTAGTTTGAGAAAATGAGGACTTAAAATAGTTGAATCAAAGGCAGTACCCTGCTACTTGTATTTTAAAACAATGGTGATGTTCTTTCTTAAGCAACATTCTTTTCTTCCCTAATAGCTACAATATGATACAGTACGCAACAGCTCACTTGAAAGTGCTAGAATCAGAGGGTAAAGAACGCCATAAGCCATCCCACTTAACATTTCTACTATACAATGCCTTTTTGGCGCTTGACAAATCAAGCATTTGTGTAGCATTACATTCAATAGAAACACGTTTTGTACTTTGGGTTTAAGATCCTTGCCCCTCCAGTTCCGATGTTGTGACATCTGACTCTTCGTCATTGTAAATATTTTCAGCCTGGAGATAACCAAATAAATTCACAGGTAAAACTCCCTATGGTTTTCATAAGATCATCTAAAAACAGAATTTAATACCTATCCAGAATTTTACTAGTTTTTTTCTTTTTACATGTCCCCCCTCCGCAAAATTTAAGGAAAAGGTAGGCCAGTATTCTCAAAAATTATTTGCCAATATGTAATTCCACATATATACCTTTGCCTGCCATGCATTACTTATTTCGATCATTGTTCATAAGAGGCTTTTCCCAAAAGCATTTCTAGCATCATTTAGAGGGATCTACAGCCCAGATGTTTATGAAAGGCTTGGTTAACACCTAAACACCTTAAAAATGTCAAGTACTTATTAGCACTCATAATCAGAGAACTTGCTGGTATCATTTGAATGCCTTGACATTTCCTTCTTGTATCCCTCATGCCCATGACACAGTACAGACACTGGAGACAGTGATGCTAAGACCCCAGTGGATGAAGAGTAGTAGCAACAACAAAAATCGGACAGGTGCTGCATCTGTACAGAGGTTTCTCCTGACCCAACAGGTGCTATAAATAGTGGACAAAACACCAGTATGGAACTAAAGATTGTGTTGTTAAAATGGGAAAAATTATTTTAAACTGTTTCCTTTCTACAAATGTTAGGTATAATATGCACTATTTGAAATAATGCTATTATATTTGAAATAATCCTATTGTATCACTAGTAAATCTCTGCCTTACAAAATAGTCAAGAAAAATATTTTAACTCACCATTTGCCATATCTGCATGATGTTATCCTCAGACACTGAGCAAATGACCCAAGGCTCATTGGGGTTCCAGCTAAAGTCTGAAATCTTGGCAGTGTGTCCTCCATGAATAAACTGTTAATAAGAACAAAAAAAGCTTTGGTTTTATATACTCTCCTGTTAATCCTGATTCTTATATTAAAGATTTTAAAAATAGTTTTTACAGCATCAGTATTTCAACTGGGGGCAGAGGCACTGTGCCATGGGTTAGATTTAGAGCGAGGGCTTTAGGCTCAGTGATCTACCTCATCCACTTTACAAATTTACAAACCTTCAGAAAAGGTGGTAGAATATAGTACAATGAATACCTGACCTGTTTACCCTTCACCTAGATTCACTAAGTACTAATATTTTGTTTACATATGTTTTACCTCTATGTGCCTGTACAATGAAATGGCTAAGTACCTCAGCCTGCATCCCTTAAGAATAAAGTCACTTTCTGACCAGGCATGGTGGCTCATGCCTATAATCCTAGCACTCTGGGAGGCCAAGGCAGGAGGATCGCTCAAGGTCAGGAGTTCAAAACCAGCCTGAACAAGTGCCAGATCCCGTCTCTACTAAAAATAGAAAGAAATTAATTGGCCAACTAAAAATATATAGAAAAAATTAGCCAGGCATGGTGGCACATGCCTGTAGTCCCAGCTACTCGAGAGGCTGAGGCAGAAGGATTGCTTGAGCCCAGGAGTTTGAATTTGCTGTGAGCTAGGCTGACACCACAGGACTCACTGTAGCCTGGGCAAGAAAGTGAGACTCTGTCTTAAAAAAAAAAAAAAAAAAAAAAAAAAAGAATAAAGTCACTTTCCTACATAACCACAATGTCGTCTCCATACCGAATATGAAGAACACTAATCCAGCATTGCTTGCTGGTATACAGTTAGGTAATCAATCTGTTTTGAGCACGTCATGTTAAATACTCTTCTACACTGGGCCTCCCTAAGCAGTCTCCTGGTTCTCCCCTTGCCCACTTTACTAAAAGAAAGGCATACCTCTTGCCCATCCTCAATCTTTCCAAGGTACACTGCCCCAGGGTGAAAGAAAATACCTGGGGCTCCAAAAGTGTAGCTCCAGAGTCTCCCCAGAAGTTACACCTAAACCAAGAGAACTTTGCTAGAAAATGCTGAAAGAGGCAGTCTTATTTCCTGCAAGAGATGACCTCGTGGGAAGGAACTATGCCTTTTTTACTTTAGAATTAAGATTCAGAGTAAATAGTTCTTCAAGGACATTAATACATTGTTTTCAATTGTGAAGTCACATTTTCTGACAGTCTGATTTGACTCCTTAGTTTGACAATGAGGTGTCTGTTTGCCAATTAGGTTATCTGCAATGTAACTATCTAATAACCTTATTAGTTTCAAAATGAGGTAGGGATAAACAGCTTTTCCAAAATACTGTTAAGGAGTACACAAGTGAAAATATTTTAAGATCACTGGGGCTTGGAATACATACAAGAGTTATCAGAGCAAGATAGTGTTATGTTAAAATTATAGTTAGAATACAGTTGACTACTCCTAAATGTCCCGATTTCAGGCTCTATTGTGAAGAGCAAAAATCTAGTTGATTTTCTCAAGGACCATGAAATTGTTGCAGAGCTATAATATACAAAGTAATACACTTTCCTCTTCCTGTGATAGCAAAAAATAGCTGGAAACCTTGAAAACATTATGCTAAGTGAAAGAATCTGGCACAAAAGACCACATATTGTATGATTCCATTTATATGAAATGTCTAGAATAGCCCAGAGCCAGAAGTAGATTAGTGGTTGCCAAGGGCTGGAAGAAGAGGAATGGGAGGTGATAGTTTCTTTTTGAAGGGATGAAAATGTTCTAGAATTGATTTGTGGTGATGGTTGTATAAGTCTATGAATATACTAAAAATCACTGAATTGTACACTTAAAATAGATTAATTGTATGGTATATAAATTATCTTAATAAAGCTGTTATCAAAATAAAAAATAAGTGAAATAGCTGGGAACGCCCTTTCTAGAAAATACTCAAAAACTATGAAGCCTTGTTCCACAAAATAGACTTTTCAGAAAAAGTTGCTCAATATAGAAAAAAATAAATATTCAAATGCTACCATCTGGCTATAGCAGTTTATTGAGAAATACTCTTCTTTCCACTTAGCTTTGACTTGAAACCCAGAGAAATACTCTTCTTTAATGAACAGTGCTACAAACCCTCAACATTGCTGGGGTGTCTGTGTCTCATCACACCCAGTTTCTGTCCAGAGCTGCTGGGACGTGGCAACTACCTGGCTAAGGAGTAAAAGGGCCAAGGTGTTTGTTCAAGGTGGGACATGGTGGGCACCTTCTGCTGGCAGGGCTTAGTGTCAAGGGCCTTCTTTACCTTTTTCTTGAGACAGTGTCACTCTGTTGCCCAGGCTAGAGTGCCGTGGAGTCAGCCTAGCTCACAGCAACCTCCAAGTCCTGGGCTCAAGCAATCCTCTTGCCTCAGCCTCCCGAGTAGGTGGGACTACAGGCATGCACCACCATGCCCGGCTAATTTTTTCTCTATATATTTTAGTTGGCCAATTAATTTCTTTCTACTTTTTTTAGTAGAGATGGGGTCTCACTCTTGTTCAGGCTGGTCTTGGAACTCCTGACCTCAAGCAATCCTCCTGCCTCGGTCTCCCAGAATGTGAGGATTACAGGTGTTAGCCACCTCGCCCAGCCTACCTTTTAAAACTTGTGATCAAAGTACAAGTATACAAAAACTAGTACTGGCATTTAGAACTAAATAAAACATGTTACAATGATGAATGACTATCTGCCATATGACTAGAAGAGACAAATGTGAATTTAGAGCAAAGACAAAGAACCACTGCTAAGTCCTGCAATGCTTCACAGAAAAGTGTACACTGAAGAACTCAGAGAGACAAGAAGAATGAGGAGGACAGACATTACCACATAATTATGCCTTCAAGGGACAGAGGAGATGTGAGATGATTCAATTAGAAACAGGAGGGAGACGGTGGGCACTGCTGGCACCAACAAGGTCAAGGAAGCATTCATTTTCTAGGCAGGGAACTTAAAAATCAGATCATTAAAAAATCTTTTCCATACTGTTAGAAAGTGTTAAGTACTGCTAACTAAAGAGCAATTATACTCACACCCAACCCTCAGAAATATTAGAGTTAAAATCAGTGAGGAATTACTACACACTATCCCTCAGGACCTCAAACTACTCTCAGTGAAACATTCGTAAACCCCTACAGGGCTCCACTTACTATTTCTGATAAATGCCAAAGCCCAATCACAATAACCTCCATAACCTCCATTTTGAAATCATCTGCAACAGCTAGAATTTGAAGTTTGGGCTCATTTTTTAGATAAATGCACCAATGACAAACAATGTAATCTGCATATGACATTACATCTTCTGTAAGAAAGCCAAAGCATACCAGGAGTTCTGGAGGCCCATCTTCTGCATCTTCTGCTGATTGTTCTTCTCCAATTTTACTATTAAGAAAGAACATAATGCTTTCATTATTGAAATTCTTGTAGCATCAATGTATGCTAAACCCGTATCAGCCCAGAAAGCTATCTTAAAATGCACACACACTCAAAAACCCAATTTATTTTTATACTACAATTAGCGTTGGTTTTTTTAAAACAGAGACAAGGTCTCCCCATATTGCCTAGGCTAGCCTCGGAATTCCTGAGCTCAAGTGATCTTCCTGCCCCAGCCTTCTGAGTAACCGGGACTACAGGTGTACACCACTGTGCCCAGCTAGAGTTTTTATATTAATTCTTTGGTGGAAGGATGGGATGTTTACTTCCTGGGAGTTAGAGGTGTTCATGATTGAAGTTGCAGAATGAGAAATTATTGTTATTAATAAACATCAATTCAAAATTCCTTCAATATTTTAACCTTGTTGTTTACTGCATTAGAATTAAAAGGTGAAGAGTATATTCCAAAAATCTACACAAGAAATGGTGCACAGCCCCTACACTTCACTGTTAAAGCTTTTTGCATTCCAGGAGTGAAATACAATTACACATCAGTACTATAGATCTGTCTAAAGATATGGCAACAAAACAACTTTAACTATAAAATGTATAAGCCAAGGAAAAGCTTTTAAGGTCTCTTCTCTTCTCTTAAAAAAAAAATCTCAATTTGGAGAATTTGCCGGTAATCCCCCAACAGTGAAATCACTCTTTAAATTACTTTATCTTATATCTAGCCAAAAGATACACGTACTAGTAATAACTGCTTTAAAAAAATTCAAAATACACAGCCTTCCAAATAAGACTTTCTTTTTCCCTTCCCATAAAACTGACTAAAGAAACCTAAACATGCAGGATTGCTAGACAAGTATATTTCTTTCCCCCCGTCAGGAATATGGTTGCTAACACCATTTTAATCCTGAATTTTACCTAGTATAATTTTAGTATTACGTTATAGGTTGAATGTGGTGGCTCATGTCTATAATCCCAGCACTTTGGGAGGCAGAGGTGGGAGGATCCCTTGAGGGCAGGAGTTCGAGACCAGCCTAGGCAACATAGCGAGAACCCGTCCCTACAAACAATTTAAAAATTAGCTGGGTGTGGTGGTGTATCTCTGGAGGCTGAGGCAGGAGGACCACCCAAGCCCAAGAGTTGAAGGCTGCTATGAACTATGATGGCACCACTGTACTCCAGCCTGGAAGACAAAGCAAACTCTGACTCTTAAAAAAATAAAAAATAACAGTTATGAATTAATTATAAGAAATTACACACAATGCCCACAAATTACTAGCACTTTTAGGGGCAATACAGTTGCCAGGGCATCAGACTTCCAAACCTTGCTGTAACACTTCACACAACCACGATATAATTTTGTCTTAGGTTTTTAATTTACCACTAAAATTGTTTTTAAATAAAAATACAAGAATGCATCCAAATATCTGGTTTAAAGATTTTCTACATCTTCAAGCATTTTTCATGGTGAGTTTGTTCCATAAGAACCTTTGAACATGAGATGTTTTAAGTTTTACATGCGATGCAAGCATTTTATTTTGCAGTGTCTCTTCCATACATCGAAGATGGGTCTACTGTCTCCCTAATTAAGGCAGCCTTAGTTTTAACATACAGGTTGAGCATCCCCAAACCCCCAAATCTGAAAAGCTCCAGAATCCAAAACTTTTTAACCACTGACATGGTGCTTAAAAAAATGCTTGTTGGAGCATTTTGGGTCTTGGATTTTCAGATTTGGGATATTCAACTGCTAAGCATAATGTGGACATTCCAAATCTGAATCCAAATCCAAAATCCAGAATCAGAAACACTTCTGGTTTCGAGCATTTCAGATAAGGGATATTCATACCTGTACTAAATTTAGTCCATTTCAAAACAATACATTTAATACAAGCAGGAAGGGTTTTGTTTGTTTTTTTTGTAATTCTATGATTTAAACCTAAGATGACATCTTATGGAAAAATATGTAACTGAGCAACTTTATAGTGATTCTAAATTCTCCAACAAAAAAAAGTAAAGGGGTCTGAAATTCTTAGAACAGCAACTCTGAAGTCAAGCAACTTAAGAATTGGTAGCAAGTCATACAATGGGCCCTGGGGAACATAAACTCTCTGACAGCATAGGCTGTCCTTGTCACCTTCACAAAGGTCTCCCCAGCAGTTACACTACCCACAGCAGGAGCTCACATCTGCAGAATGAATCAATGAAAGCACAGAGGAGCAAACAGTACAAAAACTCTTAAAAGAATAGTCCTGCTGCGCGCGCGCGCACACACACACACACCTTCATGCCTGAATATCAAGAGATAAACAAAACTCAAAACAAAAATTTATTTCACAGTTCATTTGCTGATTTACTTCCTTTTATAGAACAAAGGCTTTTTTTAGGAAGGCACTTAAAAGTTTAATATTAGGCTTATTGAAGTGGGATTAGGAAATTGTTTTCCTAGTTTATGAATCATTACATAACCTGCCAGATTAGCGTATTTCTTCAGTGTCTTATCATAGGACTCCAAGTTACCTTAAATCCCACACATTCAGGCGGCGATCAGTTCCACTTGAAGCCAGAATAGTTTCATTATGTGGAGACCAGTGGACCTAACAATAAGTATTTTGAAAATGTGTTTAGTGAATCATCCGTTGCTAGGTTTGTGGCTATTGTATCTGTGATATTTTCCCATTTTGTGCTCTATAATCTTATCCTCAGCCTAAAGCCCTCATCCCCTTGTCCCAGCCTACCAAATGCTCTGAAATGACCCAGCTCCAGCCTGTCCCCAGGAAGGTCTCGCTTCTCAGTACTGCGCAACTCAACTAAGGGTTCCAACAAACTTATTCAGCACTATAACCATCCCAGAAGCTTTTAAAATTTTCAATGAGGTGTCTCTTAACCCATGCAAATCTCTATGTTAAAATACATACAAGACATTTTTTCATTAGTGGACCCACCAATCTGGTATACCTTAACTGAAGAATCCTTGGATTTTGCTTTTCAAACTGATCCTGTTTTGTGATGATTTTCCCTCTACTTCTAAACTAATAACCTCTCAAAAAGCTCTAAGTTATTTCTCACTAGTTTACTCATAACAGTAAAAGAGTGGGCTAAGAAAAAAAAAAAGTCCCATGACTTCCATACGAAAGAAAAAATTAACCCCCTCCCCCCTCCCAAAAAGTTACTGAAGCCTGACATACAGACACCAGAAAACAGACACGTACCTGGAAAATTTCATCTTTATGTGATTCAAAGGTATGAAGTTTTAATTTTAAGTTACGCAGATCCCATAAAGCTACGGTCTGAAGAAAAATGATAAATAAAAATGAATTTATTTCTGTGCTTTACTTAAGAGTTTTCAAATATCTGATTAAAGCACAAAACTGCTTTTGTAAACAACATGCAAAAATTTTGAAACCTTATCCGCAGAGCCGGTTGCTAGAATGAACTCGCTGTAGGGATTGAATGAGAGGCAGTTGACCTCAGCAGTGTGCGCATCCACCAAGTGGCTCGGTTTGGAGGTGGTATTGGACCTGGTGTCCCATCTAAAACACAAAGACAGAAAGCACACAGGACCCAAGAAGGATGCTCAAGCCTCCTAAGCTTCTCACACACTCACACTGGGCCCCATGTTAGTGTCATTCCACTCAGCGCCACTGACACATTCTAAATCTATGGAGAACTCAGGCTCTATTGTTTCTGGTTCCTCTTTTATTAGATTCCTTGTTTTAATCACCAACTACTTCAAGCATACATAAAATACAGACTTTGTAGAGAATAATATAACAATTTATTTTATTATCTACAACTAGCCTTGACAAATTTTAGTATTTTGTCATATTTGCATCACATATTAATTCGTTTATAAGATAAAAAGTATTATAGGTGGTTGAATGCAGCCCCATGGCCACATTCTGATGAAACCATTCTCCTCCCTGACCTCCAAGTGAAGACACTCTGGATCTCAGTTTTGATATTTACCACTACTAAGTATGTTCCTTCATATTTACATACCTGTTTTTCTTTTTTAAATAAACCATGTTTATCCACAGAGCACAATAATTTATGTACAAAGGCCATTATATATGTGTAATTTACTATATGTCAATTATACCTCACCTAAAGCTATTTCTTTCTTTCTTTTTTTTTTTTTTAAGGCCATAACATAACTTCAAAAAAGGAAATCAGACCACAATCCACCACAATCACTGACTGTCATTCAGGTCACCTATCTAACATAATCCCATTAAACTTTCCACCTTACATCATAAGTTTCTGATCATCAGCGACTGATCCAAACAATGACTCGTGCAGCAGATGCCAGGCCACATCCTCTACAACAGCTGAGTGGCCGGTAAAGATCGCTTTAGCATCCACAATTTTGCCTTCCTTTGGTCCTGCGTTTATATCCCACAGACAGACAGTCTGAGGGAGAAGGGGGGAAGAACAAAAGATGTAAGAGACTGAACTTAAATGCTAACACCTTATTTAAAACACCTTCATTAGAAACAAAACTATTTGACTATATAAAAGTTAGAAATAAACAGGAGGGAGAGGAAATATAAACAAATGGTAGAGTGTGGGTGCAGCCTCCATGTCAGATGCAGAGGGGAAGGAAACTTCACTGTAATGAGGGGAGGGGAAGACTGAATATGGTAGCAGGCATGGGACACTTGGGTTGGAGTTTCTACCTACATATACATTCAGACATTCAAGTATCCAAAATTCATCTAGATGACAACAAATTACTGAGAGGCGTTCAGTATCTACTGAACAGAAATGAACATCCTAAAAATTCACATTGGGTTGAGAAGACTAGGAATTAAAATTAAAATGTGCCTCTTAAAAAGCAAAAGCCTTTTAGACAAGTCTCTCACTTCATGGCAGAAACCACCACAGACATCAGGAGGTTTGACAGTTGAATGACCCTGGGCCAAAAACCTCTACTAGTCTAGTCAGAGAGGTCAAAACTTGGGGCCTACAGACCCCCACAGTGTACTCTTCGAAACATCAGCAGAGCCCAAGGAGAGGTCACAGGGCCTTCCCTGGGCCTCAAAGATCACAGCAGCCCACAAATCATGAGGCTTCATGATCTGGGTTTTCTTTTGACATCCTATCACAAAAAGAGTTAAGAGGAAAGTCTTAAGTTTTTAATGAAAAAATACTGCTTTGACCAGACTTCTTAGTCAAAGAAAAAAAAAAAAAAGAAAAAATACTGCAAGCTAAAGGGCAATGATTCTCATTCCATGGTTTAAAATAAGAAGTAATTCCACCAAGGTATATTAGCGCTATTTTAATTCTACTGGGAATATATGGGCTTCATTGCTTTCTAAGTCACTTATATGAAGGGGTTTCTGAAACAAAGCTATTTCCCAGCACATCTTCCTAGTAACAAAACCTTTTCTTTACACAATACATATGCCCTTAATCTGTTACTTACACACTCAGATATCCGACTTACACGCACTGAAGAGAAAGGAACGTGTGGAGCTCTTGCCATCACCCCTGTTCCCCACCTCAGAAGGACCCTGGGAAGATTAGCACGATGCCTGGCACATGAGGAGCCCTTGGTAAATGTCAGCTATTATTATTATCAGCAATTTCCAGCCTGGTGTCTTCAAGAGGTACTAGTAATTAGGTTACTGAGTACAGCCTGCCTTCTCTATTTGGGAAGCCATCCCACATACACTTAGAGGGAAAAAGCTTATTTTCAGAAAAGCAAGGCAGATGCTTGCTTCTCTGGTCTCCTTAGCAGCTGGGATGCAAGAGTGTGACACAGGCTCTATCATCCCCTAAGACTTTGCTGGGGGCAGCAACATCCACTTTCCAGGGTGGCCACAGCGATGTCTTTACTGGCCTGACTTGGGTCATGGATTTGGCCTCTCCTCTTTCTTTCAAGGCAGTTTTCCAAGCTTCTCTCTATAGCCATCACAGCAATTCTGTGAGCCACCCTACCCAATGCTCCTCTACCAATAGATTCCTTTTCTGTTGAAATCAGCCAGAGTTGGTCTTGGCTGCTTATAACTAAAGAACCTTCACTGAGGCAATTATCTACTTGCAATACTTCAAAGTAGCTTAACAGGAATCACAATCAACAAAAATATAAAGGTCTGCCAAGTGACTGGCCCTGTTCTAGGCACAAAGATATCCTAATGAAGCAGGCAAGGAACCTACACTCATGAAGTTAATATGAAATGCTAACTCTGGCCAAGTTACATGGGCTTTCAAAAGCCCCAGAAGCCTATTCATCCTATGGTTGGAATTATATTAAATGCTTTTTGCTTACAGTAAGGGTCTATGAGAGAAGATATGGGGCTGTGAGTGATAAGAATGCCATAAACAATGATCTACGGTAAGTTAACACGATCGCTTTGCATTCATGTGGTACTTTTAATTGTTAATACATTCAGCGTACCAAGGCAATTCAATAGAGAAAGATTAGTCTGTCAACAAATTGTGCTAGGAAACTGGATATCCACATGCAAAAGAATGAAGTTGGACTCCCTACTTCACAACATAAACAAAAATTAACTCAAAATGGATCTAAGACCTAAAATGAAAGAACAAAAAGTATAAAACTCTTAGAAGAAAACACAGGTGTAAGTCTTTGCAACGCTTGATTATGCAATGATTTCTTAGATACCAAAATTACAAGTGACAAAAAATACAAAAACTGGACATCAAAATTGAAAACTTTTGTGCTTCAGAGGACAACATCAAGAACATTGAGGCTAGATGCAGTGGTTCACGCCTGTAATTCCAGCACTTTGGGAGGCCAAGGTTGGAGGACTGCTTGAGGCCAAGAGTTCAAGACTAACTTGGGCAATATAGATAGACCCCCACATCTCTATAAAAAAAAAAAGTAAATAAATAAATACAAATTTAAAAATCAGCTGGGTGTGGTGACACCTGCCGGCAATCCTAGCTACTCAGAAGGCTAAGGGAGGAGGATCCCCTGAGCTCAGGAGTTTGAGCTATGAGCATGCCACTCTACTCCAACCTGGGTGATGGAGTGAGACTCTGTCTCTTAAAAAAAAAAAAAAAAGAAAACCCATAGGATGGGAGAAAATCACAATGAGATTATCACTTTACACCCACTAAGACTGCTGTAATAAAAAAGACAGACTAGCATTGGTGAGGATGTAGAGAAATTGTAACTCTTATGCACTGTTCGTGGGAATGTAAAATGAGCAGCTACTTTGGAAAATAGTGTGGCAGTTCTTCAAGAAGTCAGTTACCATATGATGCAACAACTCCTAGGTAATTACCCAAGAGAAATGAAAGCATACACCCAAACAAAAACTTGTACACAGATGTTTATAACAACATCGTTCAAAATAGCCAAAAAGTAGAAACAACCCAAATCTTCATAAACTGACAAACAGATAAGCAAATTGTGGTATAGCCACACAATGGAACATTATTGAGCCACAAAAAGGAATGAAGTAGAAGCAATGTTCCTTGAAAACAATATGCTAAGTAAAAAAAGCCCAATAGAAAAGGCAACATATTATATGATTCCATTTATATAAAACATCAAGAAGAGAACGCTATAGAGACACAAAATGAATTAGTGGTTACCAGGAGCTGGGCGAAGGGGAGAGCAGGGAATGACTGCTTAATGGGTACAGAATTTCTTTTGGGGATATTTGATGAAAATATTTTAGAATTAGTAGCATTGGGTACACTCTTTTGTGAGTATACTAAAACCCACTGAATTGTATACCTAAAAAATAAACTGAGAAAACACTTTCTATTAATCATGGCCCACACTCTATAGAGTTTCCATTATAAGAGCCTAGAGGTCCTGTTTTAAATAATGGGAGGCCTTCTGCCCACCCTCCCTCCATTCTAAGGCTACTTTAAAAGAGCTTTATGGAATCCTAAGACTCTTAACAGGGCAATCTGAAAACCACCACTCTAAATTCTGAGAAAAATGTTATCACAATAATCAGCAGTATTATCTTATAAAACCTTTCATCTATACAGTGCTCCTTCAGTGCAGAGCTGTCTGACACTTTAACTCTCAGTATACAAGCAAATTACGAAGAATGTTTTCTCACATGGTCATCAGATGCACTTAGGAGATGTCCACTCAAATTAGAATTCCAGGAAAGACCATAGCCTTCCTTTTGGTGACCTCTTAACCTAAGATCAGGATTACATTCTCCACTTGGGTCTAAGAAAAAAAGAAATACATTAGCTACTAAGTTATTACGTTTATCAGAATTGCTGAGAGCAAATTCTCACTCCTTCATTGAATGAGCTATATAACAGCCAACTGCACTTAAACAGGACTTGGTCTGACCCACAAGCACTTTGAAAAGTGGTTCTCTCTGCTTCATTTTAAATACTCAATGCAAACTGAGCTTCATGACTATTAAATGACTGGTTTCTTTGGAAAATCTAATATTTATCTCCAACACAAAATACCTAAAATTATAGCTATCTCACAAATTTGTGTAGTAGTAACCCCATTCCCCGACCCCTAGTCCATTTTTAGAAATATTTCTAACACAGCAGGTCAGTCCTTGCATCCCTCTAGGGTAGCCTGCAACCATGAATGACCCTTGGCCAACTCCTGGGAATGTGACCCTCGGGAAGTTCTTTATGCCATTGACTGATGCAGCTGTACACACCCAGAGCAGTGGGGCATGCTGTAGGGACTTGTCAAGACTTGTAGGACTGTTTATCAAGATTCATGATATATTTGGCTTCTCTGCTTGGGTCCTAAGCTTCTATAACCATGGCTGGTCACAGGGCAGGATAAGCCTATGTGACAAGGCCTTCATAAAAACCTCAGACCCTAGGACTTAAACAGGTTCCTCTGGACAAAGACATTTAGCATGTGTTCCTGTGATTTGCTGCTAGAGACAAAGCACGTCCTGTGGGGCCCTGGCAGAAAAGGGCTCAGAAGCCTGTGGGTGACCTCTCTGGACTTCATCTGTGTATCTTCTCCCTCCTGCTTTTGCTCTGGGCCCTTTGCAGTAATAAACCTTAGTTAGCCATGAATATAAGCTGCTATTAGGCTCTTATGGCAAATCACTGAACTTGAGGATGGTATGGGACCCCCAAAGTAATTTTTAAACCTTTAAAGATTACAGAGTATACTACACACTTTGACCTAAGTCATTACCATTTTGCATCAAGAAAAACACTCAAATAATGGCTTGACTTTGTTATTACATACCTGGTTTAGCAGGATGTTTTGTATAGTCAAAAACCAACACATCGGAAGATGGTGTTTTTGTAGCAATGATGTGAGGATTCTGCGGCATGTAACGAGCACGGTTTACTTCTCCTTCATGATTAATTTTAATTTCACATTCAATTTTTCCTGTTACAGAACCAAAGCCACCAAATTCTAATGTGAGGAGAAAGAAATAAACACATACATACACTTGGGATTAAAATCCACAAGTTGCTTGGTTTAATCAACCCAACAGATTTTAACCTGACAGAATACAACACAAATTGATGACACAGAGAGAAAACCCAAAAATGTGGGTCCACCCTTCACTTGGAATTTATTCATTTTCAAAGCCCATATTGATACCTACCTTATGGCAAGTTAATTCAGTTCCACCTTAGATTTAAAACAACTAAAACTAGCCTCTTTCAGTTATAAAGATGAGATAGTTATTCTCTAAAATTTCAAATAACCACAAAATAAACAGACCAACAGCTTTTTAGCACAAATACAACTCATTTGGAAGTATAACACTGAATTAGCATCTTATTTTAGGATTCATCCAAACAGGAAAGGTTTTACCCTCAGGACTATGAACACTTTTTCAGTCTAAAGTCAGAAACATCCTCAACTCAGAAACCTAAGCTGACTAACCCCCACCCATCCCTAAGATACACATTGATCCTGCTAGCATACTTGGTTTAACTGCCAAGTGCGGTGCCAAGGTTAACCTCTCTATCTGGTGCATGAATAAGACTATACTGTTGAAAAGTCATGAAAAAGGCCTTGTAAAGTAACAAAGCCACATAAAAAGTATGATAACTTCTGAGAAATAACAAGATGTTAGCAGAAAGAATACAAGTAAAGAACATTTAAGCAGATAGAGCCAACAAGAACATTTTCTTTTTTGTGCGCACAGATAAAAACTTGAATTAGTTGCTGACACTTAAAAAGTTAGCAGAGTTAACAGTGCAGTTATGTTATTTCTTCCTGCCCTTTATTGTCTCTTCTTTGCACATTCTTTAGCTCATCCTGTGTCTTAGGTTAGGGACCACTAACTCAAACGCCTAACAAAGCTAGGCAGGTAAGTAGTAAAATAGACTGGAGTCTGGAGAAAACACACCAAAAGGAGTAAAACCACTTCTCAGTTCTAGCCAGTTCTTACTATGCGGGAATGCTTAAGGAACACTGGCTCACACGTCTTAACAGCAGCAGCATCTAGCCATTCTTCCTGCAGCAAACAAAGCTCACTATTTCAGTGTGGCTGAAAACCATATCCCAATCCACGCAATTATCCTAAAGCTTCCCCACTCACTATTCTCACGTGACTACATGCAAAAGCACCCACTTCCCTCTCAGTACTTTCCATCCTGTCAACACAAGAAGTGTGCCTCAGCATCCGAAGGCCACCCCTCCCAATCCTGTCACTTTCTACCTCCTGAGACTTTGCTCTAAATCTGCTCTCCTTTTGACTTTCAACATCCCATCCCTGTGGTCTCCAGTGGTTCTAACCCTTCTGCTACAAAGATATTCAACTTTCCCATTTATTTTAGTTAAAATAACCTGAACAGCTCTCCTTTTTAAGAAATTGGGCTTCCAGGTACAATTTGCTTTGAAGAGAGTTTTGTTTTCTCAAACTCAAAAGATTGAAAAGCCAGTTTTAATGACCATAATATCTATTAAAAAATAGAATAACTGAAAATTTTAAAAAGTGTTAACTGTGAATTTTTTATTTTTTTAATTATTATTATTTTTTTTTTGAGACAGGATCTCACTTTGTTGCCCAGGTTAGAGTGAGTGCGGTGCTGTCAGCCTAGCTCACAGCAACCTCAAACTCCTGGGCTCAAGCAATCCTACTGCCTCAGCCTCCCAAGTAGCTGGGTCTACAGGCATGCGCCACCATGCCCGGCTAATTTTTTCTATATATATTAGTTGGCCAATTTCTTTCTATTTATAATAGAGACGGGGTCTCGCTCTTGGTCAGGCTGGTTTCAAACTCCTGACCTCAAGCAATCCACCCGCCTCGGCCTTCCCCAGTGCTAGGATTACAGGCGTGAGCCACCGCACCCGGCCAACTGTGAATTATTTTAGCTACTTGTTAGAAGGTAATACATTGGATGTGTAACTTTAATAATATATCTATATATTATAGAGACTAACTGTTAAACCGAAAGCCCAATAGGTATGTATTTCAGGACTAAAAGCCATTAAAATCTTTCTGATTACAACAATATTTACAGAAATAAAGTGTGAGGTTGTGGGGGAACGAACTGTAAGTTGTGGGAGTAGTAAACTGGGTAAATCCCTTTGGAAAATAGTTTTGTATTATTTTTAATTAACAATGAATACACCATACAACCTAGCAGTTTCACTACACTAGATGATATTTTATTTTCAATAAAAAAACCTAAAGCAAATCTTAGAAAATATATGATCATTAAACCATTTTGGGCTGTGAAGAAAGAGTTAACCCAGCAGGTCTGGTTGCTTAATCCTCACATCTCTGAGGGACACTGGGGCCATACTGCCCCCTGCCCCTCGGCCAACTCCTGGGAACATGCACCTCAGAATGTTCTTTATGTCGCTGATGGATGATAACTTTTGTAGTGTACACCTGGAGCAATGGACCATGCTGTACCAGTTTGTCAGGGTTGCTTTGCACAAATATCAAGATTAATGACATACACCTACTTTCATTATTGGGGTCCTAAGCTTCAACTGTCATGGCTGGTTGTCAGCAGGATGTGCCTTACACAACCAGCCCCCCAAGAAAGCCTCAGGCCCAGAGACCCAAATGAGCTTTCCCTAGGCAGAAATATTTCACACATGTCCCTCTAGTTTGTTGCCAGAAAGAAAGTACATCCTGTGTGGCCTTGGACAAGACTTGTGCCAGACCTCCCCAAACTCGCCGATGCATATCTTTTTCCTGCTCCTTTTGTTCTGTATTCTTTACTGTAACAAACTTTAGCCACAAGTATAATTTGCTCTTGTGAGTCCTTCCAGCAAAACTTGGAGTAGTCATGGGAATACCAAAACGGGAGTATGTATTGAACATTAAAAAAAGGTCAACAGCCCCTAAATTAACCATACTACCACTGTCCCTCTTCCCCACCAAAAATCCCCACTATTAAGTTTTTGGTATATATGTCTGATTTTTTTCTGTGCATACACCAACACATATTACTTTTACCAAAATGGAATACAGCGATTAAACATAACAGTTATTCACTTAATTTATCTTGGATACCTTGCCATACCAATGTGTACAGATTTTTCTCATTCTTATTAATTGCTTAGTACAATAATATGTTTAACCAATTTCCTATGAACCAACATCTGGGTTGCTATGTTGATCCTAATTTTTCAATCCTGCAAATAATAAATACTACTATGAAATCCTTGCACATATGTGTGTAATTCTGTAGTATAAAACCTTAGAAATTAAATAAACTGTTGGGCCAAAAGCTAATAATATAAAGCTTTAATAGCATATGCTTTGAAAGAGGCATACTCCTTTTGATATCAATATTGGAATATACAGTATACCTACCACCCTTGTCACTGTCACAGTGGGAAGCATCAAACTGTGCATCATCATTGGGAATATGTACTCGAGCAACCACCAGATGATTCTGCTCATCGGATGTATGAGTCCCCAGCACTAGCCAATGAAGGGCATAATCCTTTCCTTCCGGTCTGTTTAAGAAAGAAAATAAGTCACACTAATCCTACAAGAAATCTTCAGTTGATAACAAATTCAATCTAGTTCCCTCAAAACGTATTAAAATTTCTTTAGCAAATACATACTGAGCATTAACTATGTACCTGCTCCCACTCTGGTTACCAACTTAACAATCTCCACATGTGCAAATGTAAGAAAATAATCTAACCTCAACATGTATGCAGAGGGTCCACTTCTTTCCTAGAGCCATCCTCCTCTGCCTCGATTATCAATGTGAAAACTACCTTTTCTCAATAAGCACTCTGAGAAAGGTATACGCAGTTCAGTAAATAAAGACAAATATCTATACAAGAGTCTATCACTGATCCCTACCTATAATCATAAATCGTGACTTCCCACCTAAAAAACATTTGCCTATAGTCTTATTTTAATACACTAGATGTTTCTGATTTCCTAATAAAAGGCAACAGGTAGAATGGAAAGAATAGTGTTGAGCCAAAAAACTGGGTTTAAATCCTCGCTCAAACTAAAATTAGCTGTATGCAATTGCTTAGATCTCAACCTCAGCTGGGCGTGATGGCTCACGCCTGTAATCCTAGCACTCCAGGAGGCCAAGGCGGGAGGATTGGTTGAGCTCTGGAGTTCCAGACCAGCCGGAGCAAGAGTGAGACCCCATCTCTACTAAAAATAGAAAGAAATTAGCTAGACAGCTAAAATATATATATAGAAAAATTTAGCTGGGCATGGTGGCACATGCCTGTAGTCCCAGCTACTTGGGAGGCTGAAGCAGAAGAATTGCTTGAGCCCAGGAGCTTGAGGTTGCTGTGAGTTAGGTTGACGCCTGGGCACTCTAGCCCAGGGCAACAGAGTGAGATTCTGCCTCAAAAAAAAAAAAAATCTTAACCTCCCTGAGGCCTCAGTTTTTTTCACCTAAAAAGTAGGTTTCAGTGCCAATGGCACAATGCGAAACCCCTCACTTATGTTTATGGCACCTAAGGTTTGTGAAATGAGCACTCTCCATTTTACCAAGGAGGTCTTTTTTTTTTTTTTTTTTTTTTGAGACAGAGTCTTGCTTTGTTGCCCAGGCTAGAGTGAGTGCCGTGGCATCAGCCTAGCTTACAGCAACCTCAAACTCAAGGGCTCAAGTGATTCTTCTGCCTCAGCCTCCCAAGTAGCTGAGACTACAGGCATGCACCACCATGTCCAGCTAATTTTTTGTATATATATTAGTTGGCCAATTAAGTTCTTTCTATTTATAGTAGAGACGGGGTCTCGCTCTTGCTCAGGCTGATTTCGAACTCCTGACCTCGAGCAATCTGCCTGCCTCGGCCTTCCAGAGTGCTAGGATTGTGGACACCCTGAAGCCAAAGAATTTGCCGATGCCTCTTGGCACCTTGGTGATTTTTGCATTGGTATCCTATCAACAAGACTTTCCTATTTGCATTATCTAGAACAGCAATTTTCAACTGTACTCCATGGTCTACCTCAATAGAGAAAACTGAGTAGAGTAGTGCCCTGGGTGCCAACACCAGGTAGGTTAGACCACTTACCTGTTTATTTCTAAAGTTTAGTAGTGGTTTAAAGAATTCAGTGGTTTAAAAAAAAGTTTGCAGGTTACTTCTAGGCATGTAATTTAGTAATAACTTAAGAAAAACAAGATAAATTTTTACTAAGAAAAAACCAAAAACACATACTCTCCCCACCCCCAAGAACAGAATAGTCATAGGTAAGCAATAGCAACATGTTTGGAAAAAGACATGGGTCTTAGCTGATACATGCAGTCTGCCAAGAAAATGATGTGGCTATCAAAAAAGGTAATTAATTCCATCTTAGATAGTCTTTATATGTGGGGGGTGGGCAATGTGCATGAGCAAGTGCCCCCACACATATATATTTTAGAGGTCTTGCCACATTGCCCAGGCTGGATTTGAACTTCTAGGCTCAAATGATGCTCCAACCTCAGTCTTCCTAGTAGCTGAAAATACAGGTGCGCACCACCCAGCTGGCCCGTTTATTTTTAACCAACACCACACTTGGACAATGAGGCTCTAAGTAATGTATTTTATGAGGACTTGAACAAAATGAATCTTTACAGAGAATAGTGGCTTAAAAATGAAAGGGAAAGCCAGGTACCTGTAGTCCTAACTATTTGGGGGCTGAGGTGAGAGGACTGCTTGAGCCCAGGAGCTCGTGTCTGGCCTGAGCAAAATAGCAAGACTCCTTCTCTTAAAAGAAAAAAAAAAGGGAATTTAAACATATCTCATGATAAATATTTGAAAAGAAATATGAATGCTTGAAAGAAAGGAGGCACCACAGAGCAATGTTAGGACTGACATAAAAGGAAAAAAGTGACTTGATTTTTGTGAAGTTAAGCAGGAAAATAAGACCATCCAGGTAAAAGTTATAGGTAGACAGATCAATTTATCATAGGCCCCTTCTAAGGAGCACTGTCCCAAGATGTACTAGAAGATCCTAAAAATTCCTCTTGAATCAAATTCAATTATTCTACTTTCCCTTAACTTGATCATCGTATAAGGACTTTTCTTTTTACTACGAATCCTTTTACCTCCATAATTAAAACACAGCCTACTTTCCTGAACCAATCAATATGACGCTAATTTTCCTCCAATACTGGATACACCTAAAGGCTGAAGTACAAATGGTAAAAGAGCCTATCCATTTTCAGTACCAGCATTCTCTGACTCAGTAACTCTACTGCTAGGAAATTCACCCAACCATCACAAACGTATGGCCTATTAGAAGATAATTCTCAGCAGTACTGTTTGTACCAGCAAAAGACCAAAAATCCCATAAATATCCATCAGTAAGGAACTGGTGACATAAATTATATACTATATCCGTAAATAAAATTCTATAGCACCCTTAAAAAGATTGAGCATATCTAAGCATGCTGATAGGAAAAAGTCTTCAATATTCACTTCCACTGAAAAACAAGTGAATTTTCTACCACAAACACACAAAAAAGATGAAGATATAGGTATGTACCTCTCTACATGTTGGCAGGACAGATAAGAAATTAAAAACAATGACTGCCTCTGCTCTGGGGAAGGGAACTAAGAGAGTAAGGGATGTGGAAGGGGCACTTATTTTGCATTCTATACACTTTTGTACTGTCTGAATTTTTAAAATGACAGAGCTTTTTAGATAGAGAATAAATTAGTCTCAATATATTTAAGAAATTTCACAGGAGATATGAAAATAACTATCTACCAGTTTAAAAAAACAATTCTTTTTCTTTTTTTCCTAAAGAGACAAGGTGTTGCTATGTTGCCCAGGCTCAACTGGAACTCCTGGGTTCAAGTGATCCTCTTACCTCAGTCTCACAAGTACATGGGACTACAGGCATGTGCCACAATACCCACGGTAAAAACCAATTTCTTAGAGATAGCTAAATAAAAACTTTAAAAGCCTATCAATTATTTAGACAATTACCTAACTATTTAAGGACAACAGCTCAGCAAGTCCAAGCACTCATTAGGAAGCATGTTGTATATAAGCAGAAAAAGGGCATATGAGGTGGAGAAGGAGCAGTGAGAATAGCCAACATTTTTACTGTTCTGTCTGGTGATAAAACACAATCACAGTCCCTTCAGATCCCATATGGAACCCTGCAAAGCACACAGAACAGTCCTCAATATTCAAGAATGCAGGCTGCTTGGCATTTTCTCGCATTCTCCCAGCCACTGTATGTCCCACAACTTATTTGTATACAAAGAACACCATGATATATAATTTAATTAAAGCATTTTCTGTTAAGTTCCTAAGTGTTAATATAAAAGCAATCTGTCTGGACCAAGAACATATAGAGCTATTATCTTTAAAACCTTTAAACAAAATACATTATAGATAACACTTTTAAAAACTTACAGTAAGTAGCTTTCACTAAAATCTAAATGAAGAAACACAGAGCTATTTCAACCCTAACAAATGATTTCTGAACCGGAAGGGGTGGGAGAATCAACATCAGTCACCACTTGCTATGTAAGTACGTTGCACCAGGCACTTTAACATGCGTGATCTTAATTCCCTCAAGTGTAGGCAGTCAGCACTTACCAATGTCTCCATTTACAGACCAGACAACTTGGGGAGAGAGTGAAAAACCTGCCCTAGTTCACAAAGCTAATAAAAAGCAAGAGCAGGACTCAAACTTAAAGCCTCTGCTCTTTTCTACCATGTTACAATAGGTCAAAAAGACCCAAAAAAGGTAAATTAACACATTTTAAATCTGCTTAACAAGAAGACAAAAAGGCAAATGTACAATATGATGCTCTATTTGTAAATCTGTTCAGAGGTAATTGTAAATGTCAATGCTTAGAAATTTCCATAATTAAGTTCTTCTCTGTTTTTCCCACATCTCCACATTTACATTTAGGTTTTTGGGAACCCCAAGGGAAGTCTCTACCTGTATGGAAGTTAATGTTTGCATATGAAGAATCTGGGCATTATAAGAGTAATTTTATGTAAAATCCATCAAAGTTTGAGTTAATCCTCATTAAATTATATATGCCCACAATACACAACTTTAATATACTTTAAGAGCACATGGCCAAGCTCTTATGAGAACTGTAGTACAATGCAGGGGTTGCCTCATGTCTGGAGTCAAGAGGTCTGGGTTGGTAAGTCTAAGCCACCACTTACCAGCTGTGTGATCTTGGGCATGGCACTTAACCTCTTGAACCCAGGTTCCTCATCGATATATCAAGGATGGTAAAAAGTACCTACATCATAGTACTGTTATGAGGATTACACCAAATAAATAGCATTAAAACTCTTCAGATATGTCAGGCCCCATTCTAAATGCTCAATAAAGGTAGCAATTATTACCAGAAAAATTTTAGAACTCGTAAAAAAGAACACACTTAGGAAGACTAACAGCAATCTCAAAATGTATTCCACAGTATAAGCCAATAACACCACCTTTTCTATGGTCAGTTGTTGCTAAGCTCTCTTTCCCTTTGCCAATTATAGTGTATCCATCTTGGGTGCTGGTTATGTGTGTGTTCATTTTGTAAAAATTCATCAAGCCATATGATCATGATTTGTTGACTTTTCTGTATATATGTTATTTTTCAATTTTTAAAGAAATGCATTAGTCTGAGGTCCAGAGAGTTGTTGGTCTACATTTAAGCCTAAGAAATGTCAAATATATTCAGTTTTTCATCCAAACGCCATTAATCTCATAACAGATACTTTCTCCCCTTTTAAAATAGCACTTACACATCAGAAATCATCTCACAAATCACTTAAGTTTTGGAAATAAAAACCACCTGCCACCTCATCCAAGGGCTGATTACATACTTATGTTCTATGTACAAAATACCAAAACTAGGAAATTCAGAATGACAATTAAATTTAAGCAAACTACAACTTGCCAGAAACCCTTACTTAGTCACTTCAGGAAGCCACTGAACGGTAAGACTGGGCCACTGAAGAGCATGGGTCATAACCAGGTCATACAGAAATGGTGTATTCTTCTTCCAGATTTTATATTCTTCATTGATGACACGCTCCTCCACAGTATCTTCAAACACTGAAATTTGGAGAAAGCCCATACGATTAAGTGTTTAAGAGAAATCCGAGTCAGAATCTGTATACAGACACTGGAGGTCACCTCAAGATGGCCACACCTCACCCACTCTTTCCTTTTACCTCTAATTTGGACACCAACAACTAACTGCTCTTCCACACCGTGGAGAAAATAACACCAGGAAGCTTATTTTTTCCACTTCGAGATCAATACCTCCTGCGTATACCAAATTGGGTAATTACACCAACATCAAAATTGTCTAGCACGTTACAGCCGTTCGCACCTGTTCTAAGATGACGACTTGTACGTAGAGGGGCTGCACGACCCAGTTGGGGAGATAAACCCACGTGTAGCAGAAACCCATAGGCCTGCTCCCTCCATCCCCCGCTGGGAGAGGCCCCAGCTCCCACGACACCCGCGTCGGCAGCCATAGGCCGACGGGCTCCAGAACCACCGCCCCGCCCCCCCCCTGGCCGCGACCCCAAGGCGGTCGACGCGCGCGTGGAAGGAGCCGCCGTGCTCGCTTCCCGGCGGTGGCGCCCGCCTCCGCCCCGGGACTGAGGGCGCCGGAGGGAACGCAGCCGCGGAAGGAGGGAAGGGGGGAGGGGGGCCCCCGCTCTCGGCCCCGCGCCCGGCTCCGGAAGTGCTATGAGCCCTCCTCGCTGCAGCCCCGTCCCGCGCAGGCCCCTCGAGGCGCGCGCCCAGCCTTGCGCCGGCCCCGCCCCCCGCTCCTCACGCCAGTTCGCGCCTTTCGCCGGCGCGTGCCGCGGCCTCGCGCGCCCGCCGCCCCCCGCGGTCCCGACGCGCGCCGCCCCGCAGGGCCTCTTACTCTCTTTACTCGCCATCTTGCGTCGGGTCGTTCGCCCCTCGCCGCCGCCTCGGACTCCCCTTGGTAGCCAAGAACAGCCCGACTGCTGGCGCTCCTGCCTTTCCCAGGCACGTCACACACTCCTAATTCTCGAAGCCTGAGCTCCGTCTCGCAGCCTGGGTGCTCCCCAGGCGCCGCGTCCTTCTTTTCTGCCTCCTCCCCGCTCGCGGGTACCAAGGTCTGAGGCGCTCTTCTCTCTCTCTCCAAACTTGGAACGAGACTTTTCAACCCGCGCCTCCCAGCCCGCCCAGGCAGCTGAGCGCAGGCGCATCCGCTCTGGGAAAAGTGAGAGGCGGGCCTGGGAGCCAACGGCTCGGGCGCCCGGACCAATGACGTGAGGCGGGCGGGTTTCACGCGGCGTTCGGAGGCGGGCCTCTGGAGGTAGGCGGGGCGTTCCGCGGCAGGAAGTTGGCGAGGCGCAGGCGCAAGGGCTCGCCCGGCGCTCCCAGGGCCGGCTGCGGGGGCGGGTGGGGGCGCGCGGGGGCGGGGCGAAAGGAGGCGCGGCGTGCTGCCTGCGCTGGGGCCGCTAGCCCTGTGGCGGCCAGCCTTGGGGCCCGCGGGGCGTGGTTGCTAGAAGCGGCGGCAGCGGTGTGGGTGGGAGGGGGGCAGGGAGGCTGCCACGGCTTAGCCAAGCAAAATCTGAGAGCGAGAGAGGAAAATGGTTCCAATTCTCGAGAGATTACTGTGCTCTCAAAGTCTCCCAGATAATCACGGACATGCAATTCTCTGCACCCCTGAAAGGTTCCACTCCAGCCAACAGGCCTTTCCTGGGGCCCGGTCGGGCCGAGGTGGGGTTTGTTGGAGGCGAAGGCGACTTTTGCGGAGGCCGCGGGCGCTTTCTGCCTGCTGAAGTCGCTGGGCCTCCCTGTTAGGCTAAACATGCAGCCTGTGGTGGCACAGGCCGCCGACAGGCCTAACCTAACTTGAATTACATTTTCTTTAGTTTGCATGTTTGGGTCCTTAAAATGAAGGTTTGTAGCCTCTTAGTGCCGCAGGGGATTTAGTTCCTGCACTGGCGTTCCTATCTCATTCCCCGCCCCGGCCCCTGCTGAGTCATTCTTCTCATCTGCAGGGGTTCCAGGGCGACCCCACCCTAAGCAGGCAAAATTCTAGAGAGCGGGGCTGGGCTGACCCGGGCCAGCTCACCTGAGCCCTGCTCTGCCCTGAGGAGTGAGGGAGTGGAGGGGCTGGGAGGGTTGGGGAGGAATGAAGAGAAAGCGGGCTGCAAGGCCAAAGGGGAATGGAGAGAAGAAAATGAAGGCCAGGAGCAGAGCGGATGGGGTGGGGGAAGGTGGCCGAGGTGCCTACGTGCAAAGAGAACTGCAATCTACATCCAGACTCCGAGAGAGGCTCCCCTTGCAAAAGCACCCCCGGAACATTTGCTGCCTTGATGCCTTTCCAAATGCCTTCATGCTCAGACGCAATCATGCAGATGCCGCTGTGATGCCCACTTTTCTGACTGGGAGGCAAACTCAGACATTAATCTGGGCAGTGGCAGAACCAGTCACATTCCCTTATATAGAAATTTACTGTCTCATGTCTCTGGTGTCCGATGTGATACAATCCATTATTATAACACCATCCCTCCATGTCAGGTCCAGGAATCTTGTTAGTGACTAAAACTGAGGGGGTGGATGGAGAAGGAAGAGGGTTGGAAGGGTGTTTAAGCAGTACAGCCTTCATATTCTAGAACACTAGTTGGCCAAACTTTTTCTAAAAGGAGCCAGAGAATAAATATTTTAGGCTTTGGGGTTAGCTACTCGACTCTGCCCCATTACAGCACAAAAGCAGTCAGATGCTATGGATAAACTTGGCTGTGTTCCAATAAAACTGTAGACAGTCACTGAAAGTTGGACTTCATATAGTTTTCATGGGTCACACAATATTCTTCTTTTGATCTTTTTCAACCACATGAAAGTGGAAAAACCATTCTCAGCTCAAGGGCCATACAGAAACACTAGGTGGGTTCGATTTAGCTAGGCGGACTGTAGTTGGCCCACTATGTTCTAGAATAATTGTCTTATAGCTCTGCTTCAATGGGAACTTCATGTGCACAGCAAGAAAGAGCTTGGGAGATGATTTCTTGCATGTCTTTCGTACAATTTACTCATTTCTGATAGGTGGATATGATTTCCAAAAGCTATTAAAATAAATGTTTAAAGGACTGAGAGAAAAGAAATGTTTCCAAATGATATGGCTTTAAAATCTTTATACTGTCTCCCTTGCTGAGGGTCGGAGAAGGAAGTATGGAGCATATATTTGGGGAGTTTATGGGAATATTCACACACCATCATACACTTAATCTGAAAGTATCATGTTCAGCATATTTCGTTATCCTTAGTTTTTTTTCTGTTGTTAAATTGAATCTGTTTTCTCTCTCTCTCTCTTTTAATCTTTTGGTCTTTTTCCCATCGGGTAATTGTTTTGCATGAAAAAACAGTGATACCAGTTTTCTCTCTTGCATTGCTTAACTCTTCAGTTTTGTTTTGCCTTTTCTCCCAACCCCTTAGCTCTGGTCCTTATCTTTTCTGGAACTTTTTCTGCAGTTGTGTTTTTGTCTCTCTTGGCCTCAGATAATTGAGTAAGACACAAACAAGTGCACACACAAAGCATGAATGTTATTTCATTCGTTTTTGAAAATGAAGATTGCTCTCCATCACACTTAGTCACAACTTGAAGTTTGAAAAACACTGCACTAGGATATTTTTTAAACTTTTAGTTGTCCCTGACCACCTGTTATAAAACAGCAACCCACCCTCATCCGCCCTCCACAGGTAATCACTTCCCATCCCCTTTACTCTGTTTTCTTTTTCTTTTTTTTCCATAGCACTTACCACCTGACAAATGTTTCTTCACAGACTGTCTCCCTACCCTAAAATGTAAATTTGAGGGTGGGATCTTTGTTTTATTTTGCCCCCAGCACCTGGACCAGTGCTTACCAGGTGAGGAAGCTGAGGCAGAGTGGTGAAGTTTCTTGCCAAAGTCATGTAGCTACTGAGTGTTGGAGTTGGAATTTGAATTTAATCAGTCTTATATTAAGACAGCAAAAGTGATCATATGTAATAGAATGAACTGTTTAGTAAAAGGAATAGCAGAGAGAGAAATAATACCCAGACATGCCTGCAGAGTGATTCCATGTTCATTAGCAGCCGTGTCTCACTAGTTTAGGGGTGAAAATCTCAGCCATTCAAAAAAAATTTTTTGGAGTACTTGATGTGTGCCAAGCAGTGTTCTGGGAACTAGAGATAGCTGCATGAACAAGACACACAGAGATCCTGCTCTTTTATACATTCCTTTATTGTTTGTTTTTGCTATTACAAAAACAAAGCTCGTTACAGAAAAATCTGAAAATGATACAAGCAAAAGAGGAGCATTAAGAATACCAATTTTGTTTCTGGCCAGATTGTTTTCATCCAAATTACTAGGAGATTGGAAAATACACTAAAATATTAATAGCCATTTTGTCTCTTGGTACTGGTGTATGGATGATTGTTTTTTTTATTTTTCATATCTTCATTTTTTTTTTTTTTTTTTTGAGACAGAGTCTCGCTTTCTTGCCCAGGCTAGAGTGAGTGCCGTGGCGTCAGCCTAGCTCACAGCAACCTCAAACTCCTGGGCTCAAGCGATCCTCCTGCCTTAGCCTCCCGAGTAGCTGGGACTACAGGCACGAGCCACCATGCCCGGCTGATTTTTATATTATATATATTAGTTGGCCAATTAATTTCTTTCTATTTTTATGGTAGAGACGGGGTCTCGCTCAGGCTGGTTTTGAACTCCTGACCTTGAGCAATCCGCCCGCCTCGGCCTCCCAAAGTGCTAGGATTACAGGCGCAGTCCATATCTTCATTTTTTATCTTCATAAACACTTTTCTCCAGTGGACACACATTACTCATATAAACAGGAAAAAACATGTATTTTAGATAAAAAGTAAATGGTAGAAGAGTAATACAAATGAAAAGAGTTGTCTTAGTGTGATAGAATTCTAAGTAATTTCTCTTAAAATTTTGTTTAATGCAATTGTGCAAGAGGGAGTTGAAGGAAAATTATTATAATAGAAAACACACTGTACTTGTTTAAGCTTGTACTTTGTTTTCATTTACTATGATATTTTATTAGGTAAAGAAGTAATTGCTTTATATTTTTTTTCTTTTTCTTTTTACATCTAAAATAGACCAGTATATCCAAGAAGTAATTGCTTTATACTTATGAATGCATTGACATTGAACCTTTCTGGGGTGTCTTTCTGGATTTCTAAAAGGCCAACTTACCCTGCCATGCTAGCTGTTAATGTTAAGCAACATGAGCTCCGCATTGGTGACAGTGAATAAAGGAAATGACCTAGACCAGAATCAGTGAGGCTTGGACTTAGATTCACTGGGGCATAGTAAATAAATATTTGTCAAACGAAAAATAACGAATAAGAAACTCTTTCTGGGCTTGTCCCAGTCCATAAGCAGTGACGAGAAGGTTTCACATTCAGAACCTTCTTTTTTTTAATTTTTATTTTTAATTAATATAATAATAATATATATTTATGGGGTACAACGTGATGTTTTTTTTTTTTTTGAGACAGAGTCTCACTTTGTTGCCCAGGCTAGAGTGAGTGCCGTGGCGTCAGCCCGCCTCACAGCAACCTCAATCTCGGGGGCTCAGCGATCCTACTGCCTCAGCCTCCCGAGTAGCTGGGACTACAGGCATGCGCCACCATGCCCGGCTAATTTTTTGTATATATATTTTTAGTTGGTCAATTAATTTATTTCTATTTTTGGTAGAGACGGGGTCAGGGTTTCGAACTCCTGACCTTGAGCAATCCGCCCGCCTCGGCCTCCCAAAGTGCTAGGATTACAGGCGTGAGCTACCACGCCCGGCCTCTCACAACGTGATGTTTTGATGCATGTTTACATTGTGGAATGATTAAATCAAGCTAATTAACACATCTATCACCTCCCATGCTTATTTTTTGTGGCAAAAACATTTAAATCTACTCATTTAGCAATTTTGAAATATACAATGTAGTACCATTTATTATAGTCACCATTCTGTGCACTAGACCACTAAAGCTTATTCCCCAAAACCTTAGAAACTTCCCCTAGAAACATTGCCCTGGGTGTTCCACCCCAAGCACAATGTTCTTTTAGTCAAAGCTTTTGTATATAGTGCATTCTAATTTATAACTGAAGATCTCTTTTGAAGTGCACTGTAGGGTATGTTTATTGTAGTTGCTGACCACCATCCATTCTTCCTTCACCAGGAAACAGCATAGATTTCTTTTGGGTGAACTACTCTTCCTCAACCAATTACAGTTTGGGAAGACTATCTATGGAGATATCCCGCTTTCCAGCACCCAAAGGTAAGCACCTGACTGTAGGGAGTCATGCCCTTCCTGGAATGTGGCTTTCTTAGATTCATGCTGGTGATGCACCCTGAAGATACAGTCCCTGAAGATACAATCCATTGGTTCCTGTATCCTAAATCTCTGGAATGGCTCTGGTTCCCACCCTTTCCAAATTGACTCCTTTGATTCTGTGCACTCCTCGCATGCTTTGATAAATTCCTTTTTTGCTTAAGTTAGCCAGAGTCCATTTGTTGCTTACTACCAAAGAACTCTGATATTTGCCTAAAACCTTACCCACTTCCCTATCCAAGTCCTGACTTCAACCACAAATTACCCTGAATAAAGAACATGACCTTTGTAGTTAGAGAGGGTATAGATAAGATACTAAAAAATTTTCAAAATTTTGCTTGCAATTGTATAAACAGGCTATGGCTGGGTGCGGTGGCTCACGTCTGTAATCCTAGCTCTCTGGGAGGCCGAGGTGGGAGGATCGCTTAAGGTCAGGAGTTCAAAACCAGCCTTAGCAAGAGCGAGACCCCTGTCTCTACTATAAATAGAAAGAAATTAATTGGCCAATTAAAAATATATATAGAAAAAATTAGCGGGGCATGGTGGTGCATGCCTGTAGTCCCAGCTACTCAGGAGGCTGGGGCAGTAGGATCGCTTGAGCCCAGGAGTTTGAGGTTGCTGTGAGCTAGGCTGACTCCAGGGCACGCTAGCCCGGGCAACAGAGTGAGACTCTGTCTCAAAATAAATAAATCAATAAAAATAAAAAAATAAAAAGGCTATGACACTCTGGAAAACAGAAGCCATGCTAAGTATTTCTTTCTTTCTTTCTTTCTTTTTTTTTTTGAGACAGTCTCACTTTGTTGCCCAGGCTAGAGTGAGTGCCATGGCACTATAGGCATGTGCTACCATGCCCGGCTAAATTTTTCTATATATAGTTTTAGTTGGCCAATTAATTTCTTTCTATTTATAGTAGAGACGGGGTCTTGCTCTTGCTCAGGCTGGTTTCGAACTCCCAAGCTCGAGCAATCCTCCTGCCTCGGCCTCCCAGAGTGCTAGGATTACAGGTGTGAGCCACTGCGCCTGGCCCATGCTAAGTATTTCAAATAGAGCTGATTCAATACAGGGAATTTGGTACATAGCAGCTACCTCACCTGGCTGGCTGGCTCTCCCTACAGTGGATATTCAGATGTCTGAGGGGTGCACTGCTCAGCTCAGGCTCAGACCACCCAGGAAGGTGTGGCTGGTTGGTGGTGGTGGCTCTGTGGGAATATGGGATGGTGATGTTAGGAAGGATGAAAGAAGGTGGAGCCTGGAGCCAGGGGTGGGGGGCTGGTGGTAGAAGCTGGCAACAATAAGTCTTTTCTTCCCTTTTTCAATCTCCCATTAGAAACTTGCATTAACAGAACCTAATAGGCAGGCAACTGGCACGGGAATTAGAAAAAACAGTTTGTAGAGTCCCAGCCCTAGTGTCATAGGACAGAGTAAAATGGGGTTAGCTTATTACTTTTTTCTTCTACCCCCACCCCAAAAGGGGGTTAGCTTAGAGCAAAGATATGGCAGGTGAATAACCACAGCAGAAGCATGCTTCACTTTTAAGAGGATCAGTAATGGTTTTTGAAAATAGAATTCATTCCCTAGTAAATTGGAAATTTGCAATATACCTGTGGCTGAATGCAAATTACTTTGTTATTCTACTATGCTGAAAGACCTAAGGGCACAAATTTCAAACCTGTAACATGTTCTCTGGCCCTTAGTGATGACATATGGATATATCCGATGGAAAATTTGTCTCCCAATACATATTTATGAGGTGCAGGAGGTACAGCAAGATTGTTTAGTTTGATTATTACAAAGAGGAAACTGGCATTGATGTAAAGCTATTATAGTCATCAAAAGGTCTGTAATTGTAAGGTCATTTACAAATTCCTATTGAGAATTGCTTTGCAAATATGTTAGAAGAAAAACCAGTGAAATTCATTATATTGTTGAAAAAAATACTTTGCGATCTCTAAAGGGAAATTATACATGCTTCAAAAGTATAAATCTATTAACCCAATAGATTTTAGTTGGAAAGTTTGCAAAATTACTGATTATCTGTGATTAATCGATGGAATGGAGATTATATACTAGTAGCAAAACAAAACATTATATGAAAAATGCATCTGTGAATGTTCATAATAGCTTTATTTGTAATAACCCAAAACTGACATCAGCCCAGATATCCTTCAACTGGTGAATGGCTAAACAGACTGTGGTATACACATACCATGAAAACTACTCAGCAATAAAAAGGAAGAAACTATTTTTTTTTTGTTGTTGTTGAGACAGAGTCTCACTTTGTTGCCCAGGCTAGAGTGAGTGCTGTGGTGTCAGCCTAGCTCACAGCAATCTCAGGCTCCTGGGCTCAAGCAATCTTCCTGCCTCAGCCTCCCGAGTAGCTGGGACTACAGGCATGTGCCACCATGCCCAGCTAATTTTTTTCTGTATATATTAGTTGGCCAATTAATTTCTTTCTATTTATAGTAGAGATGGGGTCTCGCTCTTGCTCAGGCTGGTTTCGAACTCCTGACCTCGAGCAATCTGCCTGCCTCAGCCTCCCAGAGTGAGGAAGAAACTATTAATACACACAACAGCTTGAAATTCCAGGGAATTAGGCTGACTGAAAAAGCCAATCACAAAAGGTTACATACTTTATGATTCCATTCGTATAATATTTTGACATGGCAAAATTTTGGAAATCAGGACAGATTAGTCTTGCCAGGGGTTAGGGTTTGGGGAGCACAGTGTGGGGGGAAGTTGAGTGTGGTCATGAAAAGGCAAAATGAAGAATCTTTGTGCTTGTAGCATTGGTACTATTCAGTATCTTGACTGTGGTGGTGGATACTCGAACCTACACAGGTGGTAAAATTGTATAGAACGCACACACACACACACACATACAAAAGGACAAATAAAACTGGAGAAATCTGAATCAGATGAGTGGATTGTTTCAATATCAATATTCTGGTTGTGATATCACACTATAGTTTTGTAAGATATTACCTTTGTGGGAACCTAGGCAAAGTGTAGTCTGGATCTCTCTATATTATTTCTTACAAATATATGTGAATCTACAATTATTTCTAAAATTTTAATTGAAAATTAAAATTAAAAATGATGTGCAACAACAATCAAAAAACCTTTGTGATGCTTTCAGTATTGTTCCATTTATCAACTGAAATAAAGACAATAGTTTCTGTATGTGTAGGGTTTTTTAAAACTTTTAACTTATGGACAATTTCAAACACAAAAGATAAGAGAATAGTGGAATGAATCCCCCATGTGCACAGTATACAGCTTCAATAATTATAAGCTCATGGCCATGTGTGTTTCATCTCTCTCCCCAATCCACTCCTCCCTTCTCTCATTATTTTGAAGCAAATATCACATATCGTTTTATTTTATCTGCAAACATTTCTCTGTGCATCTCACTCTAAAGAGATGAGGACTTTTTAAAAATTCAAAATAACTACAATACATTCTCACACACAAAAAATAGTAATAATAATTCCTCAATATTAATATCCGGATAGTATTTACATTTCCTGGCTTGTCTCATGAATGAAGATATGTGTTTTAATTATACTGAGGTATAATTTATGTTCAATAAACTGTACACATTTAAGATACACAATTCAATGAATTTTGATAGATGTAAACACCCATGAAATCATCACTACAATTAAAAAAACAACATTTCAATCACACCTAGAAGTTTCCCTGTGTTCCTTCTTTCATGAATGACCACTGATCAATGACCAATCTGTCTGCTGTCACTATACATGAATTTGCAGAGAATGTGGTTTTGAAATAAACCTACCCAAATGGTACATAATTTTATAAAACTTAGAAGGGAATCTAAGAATGAAGAAATATGTGTATATATTCTTGTCTGATATATTTTTATATACATATTTTTATTTCAGCATATTATAGGGGTACAAATGTTTAGGTTATGTCTAATATATTTTGATGGTGAGCCCCTAAGGCAGAAAGCAAGTTAAGTCTAGAGTACTCCAATAGTAGCAGCTAACACTTATTGAGCACTTACTATGTGTCAGATATTTTACATACATTATCTAACTTGTCTCATGACAACCCAGTGATTATTACTAATCATATTATTATTATCAAACCCATTATACAGTTGAGGACACTGAGGCTCAGAGAGGTTTAGTTACCTGCCCCTGATCTCACAACATTTAACTGAAAAACTTAGATAAAAAAACAAAAGTCATCTGACTCCAGAGACAATTCCTTTAAACATTAAGCTGTAGTCAGTTTGCGAGTAAAAAGAACTGACATGCTGACATGAAAAGAACACCTAGACATGTTGCTAAAAAGTCTATCTCTTTGACAAAGGAACAAAGGCAATTCAACAGACAAAGGATAGTCCTTCCAACAATGGTGCTGGAACAACTGGACATCCACATGCAAAAAATTGAATCTAGACATAGGCCTTATATTATACCTTTCACAAAAACCAACTCAAAATGGATCAGAGACCTAAATGTAAAATGTAAAACTATAAAACTAGAAGATAACATATGAGAAAATCGAGATGACCTCGGGTTTGGTGATGCCTTTTTAGACACGGCACCAAAAAAAGCATGATCCATGAAAGAAGAAATTGATACTTCTGGATTCCATTAAAATAAAAAACTTCTGCTCTGCAAAAGACATTGTTAAGAGAATAAAAAGACAAGCCACAGAGAAAAATATTTGCAAAACACTTATCTAATAAGGACTGGCATCCAAAATATATAAGCAGCTCTTAAAGCTCAACAATAAGAAAAGAAACAACTCAATTTAAAAATGGGCAAAGGATCTGAACAGACAGGGCACCAAAGAAGACATTCAGATGGCAAATAAGCACATGAGAAGATGCTCCACACAGCATGTGCCATTACAGAATTGCAAATGAATGAGATACCACTATACACCTGTTAATGAAGGAGCTCAGGAAATTTCACCCCAAAATATGACTCCTTGGTATAAAGAATATTTGGATATTCAAGATAAAAAAGCATTGGAGGAGGCTTTCCCTCTATCTGCATACACAGGACTGACCCATCAAAAGATCAAAAGGGCAATTGACTCCCTTCCTCTCCCTGTTATCTTAATGTATCCCGGGAAAGAAAATCAAGGATGCAACTAGACCTGGCTCAAGTCATTTAAATATAATACATGTCTCTCAGGTTAATTTAATTTGCAAAGAGAATCATTTACAAGCCAATCTGTCTCCCGCATCTATTTGTCTTCCCTAGCACCATTTGCTGCCCCTAAACAGAACTACCTGTATTCCTCATCTGCCCCTCCCCTGCAAAAGGACAAGTAAAAAAATATCTGAACTTCACTGGGATATGAGTAATCATTCTATGATTCTTCCCATACGCACACAGTAAAGAAACCTTTCTTTTAGTAATCTGCCTTAATTGTGAGTTGATCTTTCAGCAAACTTTTGGGGTGAAAGGGAAAGTTTCCCCTTATCTCTATGATGGCTAAAAGCTAAGGAACAGTAAAAAGATCTGTGCTTATCAGGGGTTCAGGAGGAGAGAAGGAGGGATGAATAGATGGAGCGTAAGAGATTTTGGGGGCAGTGAAACTATTCTGTATGATACTGTAATGTCAAAAGCCATATAATGTAGGACTCAAATATTGAAACCTAGTGTAAACTCTGGACTTTGGTTAATGTATGTATATTGGCTCATCAATTATAACAATCGTGCCAAGAGTAACATATGTGAAATTAGATTAGAGATTAACATGTGTGAATTAACCTGGGGAACTGTATATTGATGGGGTGAGGGGCTATATGGGAATTCTGTACTTTTCACTTGACAGTTCTGTAAACCTAAAACTGCTCACAAAAATTAAGTCTATTCACTAAAAAAGTCTTATCCTAAGACTCAGTTTCCTCATCTCTGAAGAGTTGGACTAGATCTCAGAATGAAATCCTGTCCTTGTAAGTAGAGCTAAATTGTTTTTTGTTTAATCCCCTTACATTTTCAAAAGGGTTCACTTTATTATTTTTCTCTCTCCCTGCCATGTGGCTTTCAATGATTGCATTGATAGATCAGCCAAGCTGGCATCATTTGGCTGTTGGTGTTCTGGCAAAGAATAGGCTCATACAGAAAATTCAAAAGTTTTCTTTATCAAGTCTTTTTGGTGATCTTTTAAAAATTGGGGAAGAACTTGTTTCTCAGGTCTATCAAATGTTTCCTTTCCATGTTAGGCTGAAGGTCATTTTGTATATTCATCTATAATTTTGGCTTCAGTGCCCTTGAAAATATAATCATTTCAAATTAGAGTATTCTAACTTGGGAGAAATCTTAATTATGACTTTAGTGAAACCCTTTGTGAAACATGCTTTGTAGCCAAATATCATGATAGTTTAGTCTTAAACAAAGATAAAGATTAATATAATAATATAAATTAAATTGGTCATGTGGACCTTATTGTGTTATCCTGGTACGAAATAAAGACATTCAAGAGCATCACAGCCGTATAAACAAACTGTCCTTCCTCTCTCACTTCTTGCCGAGGGGAAGGATAATTTGTATAAGCCACTATGTCCCATGTTCCCTACCAGTAGTCATGGACTGTTTGGTGATGATGTTTATTGAGTCAAACTGGGTGAAGAATGAGGTACAAAAGAACTCTATTGAAAAAGTCAGCAACTATCTTAATGTATGCTGTAGTGTAATTTCAATTGTAAATGTGTAAAAGCATCGTGGGTGATTCCTATTGAATCGTTTAATTCCTAAGGAGTCAGGGCAATTTGAATCAATGGGGTCCTGATCTTAACTTTACATTAAATACTATTTTGTATAGGATTTAGTGTTGTTTCTCTGGGGAGTAACTGTACACAAAGTGTTTTTGCTTATGTTATATTAATTGTTCTATTTTAATCAAGAAAGAAGAGACTTGCCCTATCTATCTACCACTCCACTCCCATTATAGAAAGGAATGTTAAATATATATTTAGATTGCTTACAGCAGTGGCTTTTAAATTTTTCTTGGCTGCAACCCACAGTAACACATGCATTTTAAATCTACCTATCTACCCTTCTATCATCTAGTTATCTGTTAACTCTGAAACAATTTTTTTACAAGGTAGTACCTATCTTAGCTATGTACAATATGCTCTGATATAATCTATTCTGTTCTATTTCAGTTTTAGAAATGCTGGTCACGACCCTCTAATTTGATTCCAGGAATGGGCCAAGACTGGCAGTTTGAAAATTGTGGCTTGGAGAGCTCCAGATAAAATGTACAGTGAATAGACCAAATTATCACATGTAATGATAAAAATGCACTAAAAGAAGGTTTTTACCACTTCACTTCTGAATAAATGTAAAAATTTTAAACTGACATACCATAGACTATTTCTGGGGAGTAGGATTGAGAGACACAGCCTTCTTATCTTCTAAATTGTTTGAAATAATAATTTTCCCATAGAACTTTTATAGTAAAAAACTTTTATAAAAAAAAGTAGCCCAATGTAGCTGCGTACCCTAAGAAGTTGATGTTAAATTTTCTAAAAGTTATGTTTTCTAAAAAATAGTGAAAATTATGTACAACAGGAATGTGCAATTATAGGGTATTAGTTGCATAAACTGTAGATTATCTATGGAATGTACTATGCAACCATTAAAAATGATTGTGTAAGGTCTAGCTCAGTGGTTCTTAACCAGGGATGATTTTGCCTCTCAGGAGACATTTTGCAATGTCTAGAGACATTTTTGCTTGTCATAACTGGAGGAGGGGAATGCTACTGGTATCTAGTGGGTAGAAGCCAGGAATGTTGCTAAACATATTCTAGAACAGCACCCCTCCAAGCCCTGTGACAAAGAATAATCCCCAAATATCAATAATGCTGAGACCAAGAAACCCTAGTCTAGCTAAATGGCTATGTCTACAGCCTCATTCCTCATTTCTGTATATAATCTTTTTTGTAGCATTTTATCTATAACTCTCATACTTGGAATATAGTTATTTATATTCATATCTTATTTCTCTTCCTAGGTCCTTTTTCTAGGTGGGATACATGCCTGATTCATCTTGGTATAATCAGTAACCAGAAAACCTTGTGTCTTATAATAATTATTATTATTATTATATATTTTTTGAGACACAGTCTCAATCTGTTGCCTGGGCTAGAGTGCCGTGGTGTCAGCCTAGCTCACAGCAACCTCAAACTCCTGGGCTTAGGTGATCCTCCTGCCTCAGCCTCCGAAGTAGCTGGGACTACAGGCATGCGCCACTATGTCTGGCTAATTTTTTCTATATATATTAGTTGGCTAATTAATTTCTTTCCATTTTTAGTAGAGACGGGGTCTTGCTCTTGCTCAGGCTGGTTTCGAACTCCTGACCTTGAGCGATCCTCTCGCCTCAGCCTCCCAGAGTGCTAGGATTACAGGTGTGAGCCACCGCGCCTGGCCATGTCTTATAATTATTTAATAAATATTTGTTGAATTATTACGTAAGAAAAAAATATGAATTCTTTAATTGTTGAAATGAAAAGACATACACAATATATTTAACTGAAAAACAAGCAGGTTATAAAACAGTATGAGTGATCTACAGATTTTTTTTTTCCTTCTTTTTTTTTTTATTTCAGCATATTATGGGGGTACAGATTTTAAGGTTTCAATAAATGCCCATTTCCCCCCCCTCCCCCCAAAAGTCTGAGTCTCCATCATGACCATCCCCTAGATGGTGCACATCTCACTCATTATGTATGTATATACCCGCCCCCCCTCCCCCCTCCCACCTGCCCAATACCCTATTACTGTAGTACCTATGTGTCCACTTAGGTGCTGCTCAGTTAATACCAGTTTGCTGGAGAATATATCTGGTGCTTGTTTTTCCATTCTTGGGATGATCTACAGATTTAACACGATCCCTATCATAATCCCAGCTAACTTCTTTGAAGAAATAGACAGGCTGATCCTCAAATTCATATGAAAGTCAAGAGACTTGGAAAAGCCAAAACAAACTTGAGCAAAGTTGGAGGACTCACACTTCTCTATATCAGGACTTACCACAAACTATAGTAATTGAGACAATGATACTGGCATAAGGATATGCACATATATAAATGGGATAAAATTGAGATTCCAGAAATAAAACTTTATATTTATGGTCAGTTGATTTTTGAGAAGGGCGCTAAGACAATTCAAAGAGGGAAAGAATAGTCTTTTCAACAAATGGTGCTGGGACAATTGGATGCCCTCAGGAGGTTGTATCCTCAATGCCATGCACAAAAGTTAATTCAAAAAGGATGATAGGCCGGGCGCGGTGGCTCACGCCTGTAATCCTAGCTCTCTGGGAGGCCGAGGCGGGTGGATTGCTCGAGGTCAGGAGTTCGAAACCAGCCTGAGCAAGAGCGAGACCCCGTCTCTACTATAAATAGAAAGAAACTAATTGGCCAACTAATATATATAGAAAAAATTAGCCGGGCATGGTGGCGCATGCCTGTAGTCCCAGCTACTTGGGAGGCTGAGACAGAAGGATCGCTTGAGCCCAGGAGTTTGAGGTTGCTGTGAGCTAGGCTGACGCCACGGCACTCACTCTAGCCTGGGCAACAAAGTGAGACTCTGTCTCAAAAAAAAAAAAAAAAAAAAAAGGGCGACTTCCGGGGCCCCGCTCTTGGGGCCCCAGAACCTCGTCCACAAAAAAAAAAAAAAAAAAAAAAAAAAAAAAGGATGATAGACCTAAATGTAAGAGCTAAAGCTATAAAACTCAGAATAAAGTCTAAGAGTAAATCTTCATGTCCTTGGGTTTCTTTTTTATTTATTTATTTATTTATTTTAGCATATTATGGGGGTACAAGTGTTAAGGTTACTTATATTGCCCATGCCTCTCTCCCCCCTCGAGTAAGAGCTTCAAGCATGTCCATCCCCCTGGGTTTCTTAGATATGACACCAAAAGCACAAGTGACCAAAAAAAAAAAAAAAAAAAAAGATAAACTAGACTCATCAAAATTAAAAACTTTTTGGCCAGGCACGGTGGCTCATGCCTGTAATCCTAGCACTCTGGGAGGCCGAGGTGGGCGGATTGCTCGAGCTCAGGAGTTCGAAACCAGCCTGAGCAAGAGCAAGACTCAGTCTCTACTATAAATAGAAAGAAATTGATTGGCCAACTAATATATATAGAAAAAATTAGCCAGGCATGGTGGTGCATGCCTGTAGTCCCAGCTACTCGGGAGGCTGAGGCAGCAGGATTGCTTGAGCCCAGGAGTTTGAGGTTGCTGTGAGCTAGGCTGACACTATGGCACTCACTGTAGCCTAGGCAACAAAGCGAGACTCTGTCTCAAAAAAAAAAAAAATTAAAAACTTTTGTGCTACTTATGATACTATTAAGAAAGGTTGATTAATGGGTACAAAAATACAGTTAGATAGAAGGAATAAGATCTAGTACAGTAGGGCGACTATAGTTAATAATAATAATTTATTGTGTAGTTCAAAATAGTTAGTAGAGAAGAATCATAATGTTCTCAACATAAAGAAAAGATAAATGTTTGAGGTGGTGGCTATCCCAATTACCCTGATTTGATCATTATACATTGAATGCATGTATCAAAATATGACACATATCCCCAAAATATGTACAACTATTATATATTGATAAGAAAGTGAAATGACAACCCATAGAATGGTAGAAAATATTTGCCAATCATATATATGATAAGGGAATGTATCCAGAAAATATCAAAACCTCTTATAACTCAATCATAAAAGACATAAACCAATATAATTTTCAATAACCCAACTAAAAAATGGGCAAAGGATCTGAATAGACATTTCTCTGATGAAGATGTACAAACCCACAATGAGATGCCACTTCACACTCACAAGAATAGCTATAATAAAAACAACAGATAATAACAAGTGTTGGTGAGGATGTGGAGAAAGTGGAACCCTCATACATTGCTGGTGAAAGTGTAAAATGATGCAGCCAAATTGGAAAACAATTTGGCAGTTCCTCAAAATGTTAAACATAGAGTTATATGACTCTGCAATTTCACTCCTAGGCATGTACCCAAGAGAAATGAAAACATATATTCACAGAAAAAATTGTACATGAATGTCCATAGCAGCATTACTCACAATAGCCAAGGAGTGGAAACAACCCAAATGTCCATCAACTGATAAATGGATAAATAAAATGCAGTCATCCATATTATTTGGCAATAAAAGGAAATGAAGTACTGATACATGTTACAACATGGATAAACCTTGAAAACACCATACTGAATGAAAGAAGCCAGACACAAAAACACACATATTGTATTAATGCAATATGATTCCAATTATACAAAATGGCCAGAATCAGCAAATCCATAGAGCCATAAAATAGTGATTGCCTAACTTTGGGAAGTTTGGGGGGGGGAATGGAGAATGATTGCTAATTTTTCCGAGTTTCTTTTAGGAGAAATGAAAATGTTCTAAAATTAGATTGTGGATATACTAAAAGCTAGTCACACTTTAAATGGTTGAATTGTATAGGATGTGAATTATATCTCAATAAAGCTATTTTAAAAAAAAGAAAAGAAAAAGCAACACTATGTGTGTCTGCTCCGCAGAATGCTGTGAGCTCAGATAAATGTGGAATGTTAGCGGGTCATCTTGTACCTGGTTTCCAAAAGCATTCCTTGTGAAACCCTTGATTGATGAGCTGCAGCTGCACTCGGAGGGATGTGACTTGGCACTTGCTCCCAGACAGACAATGTTCGGAGCACAGTGCACACGTAGGTGTCCAATCGAAGGAGGTGGCTGTCCTGAGTTGAAGGACACCGTGTTGGGTTCAGCCCAACTCTTGCAGTGAGCCTGTCCTGTGTGGCGGAGGGCCCCAAAGCTGTGCTGGGAACCTCTTGGCCAGATTCCAGGAGGCAGCTGCTGTTTGGCCATGTGCATTGCTCGCTGCATATCTTTTAAAGTTAAGTAAACTAGTATGGGGGGGGGAATAACACTCACTATGAGTAGTACAACCCTATATTTAGCTGTATTAGTTAAGTGATTCTTTTTGGGTGATAGAATTATGGTGATCCCTATTTTTTTTTGTATTTCTCTGTTCTTTCCCTCCTCTCCTCTCCTCTCCTCTCCCTCTCCCTCTCCCTCTCCCTCTCCCTCTCCCTCTCCCTCTCCCTCCCCCTCCCCCTCCCCCCTCCCCCTCCCCCTCCCCCCCTCCCCCTCCCCCTCCCCCTCCCCCTCCCTCTCCTCTTTTTGAGACAAAGTCTCACTTTGTTGCCCAGGCTACAGTGAGTGCCGTGGCATCAGCCTAGCTCACAGCAACCTCACTCTCCTGGGCTCAAGAGATCCTTCTGCCTCAGCCTCTCGAGTAGCTGGGACTACAGGCATGCGCCACCATGCCTGGCTAATTTTTTCTATATATTTTTAGTTGGCCAATTAATTTCTTTCTATTTTTGGTAGAGATGGGGTCTCACACTTGCTCAGGTTGGTTTTGAACTCCTGGCCTTGAGCGATCCTCCCACCTCGGCCTCCCAGAGTGCTAGGATTACAGGCGTGAGCCATCGAGGCCCGGCCGTCTCTGTGTTTTCTGATTTTTTTGGTGTGTGTACATGATATATTAATGTCTTCAGAAAAAAATAAACCTGTACAAAAAGGTTTAGTTTCCCAGCACCCCCAAGGTGAGGCTGGAATCCTGGGCAGAAGAATCAGCGCCGCCCCCCCATCCCTCACGCTCTGAGCATGCTGTGGAGAGGATGTTTACAGAACACAGGCGCCGGCTGGACTGCTCCCTGGGAAGCCCGCACCCCGCCACCATGGTTCATTTTCATTGCATAAGCCTGAGAACAACCTTGCATGGCGGGTGAGGAGGTGAGGCATAAACTTTTGGGTTCAGGCACCAGGCAGGTTGAGCTTAGGTCCCAGCTGTACAGGTTACAGTATCGGGAAGGGCCAGGTGCCCAATGCCCAGAAACAGGAGTCCCCTTTATCCAGTGGGCAGTGGAGTCTCAGTCTAGTCCTCCCACTCGCTACAGGGGGAGCCACAGATTCCAGCTTGTTTGTTGCCAGGTGCCACTGAGAGAGCACCTGGGATCATTCATCCAATAATCCTGCCTCTTTTCACACTTTTTTTTGAGACACAGTCCTACTTTGTTGCCCAGGCTAGAGTGAGTGCTGTGGCATCAGCCTAGCTCACAGCAACCTCAAACTCCTGGGCTCAAGCGATCCTCCTGCCTCAGCCTCCCAAGTAGCTGGTACTACAGGCATGCGCCACCATGCCTGGCTAATTTTTTCTATATATATTAGTTGGCCAATTAATTTCTTCCTATTTATACTAAAGACAGGGTCTCGCTCTTGCTCAGGCTGGTTTCGAACTCCTGACCTCAAGCAATCCGCTTGCCTCGGCCTCCCAGAGTGCTAGGATTACAGGCGTGAGCCACTGTGCCAGGCCTCTTTTTACACTTTTAAATAGCTATATCATACCATCCTTTGTTTAAACAGAGAATGTTTTTATCTCACGAGTGTAAATAGTTCAGAAAATGCTGAGATATAGGAATAATATGATTATGTGGTCAAACCTCCCCAAACAGATTTTCCTTAGTAGTCTTCAGAGCATTCAAAATGCATATACTATTTTATGTTACTTTTCTTTCCAGAGGTCAGATTACTAAAAATGTCTAAGCTATTCTTTTATAAATGTGCTGCTTCACTTCAGTTAGACACAGACTAGTTTCCACCTCTAGCCACAGGAGGGCGCACAAACACATTAATCAAGGGAAGTTTGATATAAAATGGGACATAATTACTTGGGCTGAGGAAAGAACGGCGGGCAGTGCTGTACTCCTGTTAGTGTAGAGCAACACTGTCCAATGGATCTTTCTGCGATGCTAGAAAGTCCTGTATCTGTGTCGTCCAGCACATCACTAGCCACATGTGGACATCAAACCCTTGAAATGTGGCTGATGTGACTGAAGAAATGAATTTTTAATTTTAGTTAATTTAATTATGAATTTAAATAGCACATGTGGCTAGTGGCTACCATATTGTACTCTGCAAATCTAGAGCATTAGACTCTTTAGGAACATTGGTTTTTCTGAATGGCTTTACAAGGTTGGCATTAAACAACTTTGGATCTAACAATAAGTTAAGAGGCCAGCCTGAGCAAGAGTGAGACCCCGTCTCTACTCAAAAAATAGAAAGAAGGCCGGGCGCGGTGGCTCATGCCTGTAATCCTAGCACTCTGGGAGGCCGAGGTGGGCGGATTGCTTGAGGTCAGGAGTTCAAAACCAGCCTGCGCAAGACCCCGTCTCTACTAAAAATAGAAAGAAATTAATTGGACAACTAAAAATATATATACAAAAAATTAGCTGGGCATGGTGGCACATGCCTGTAGTCCCAGCTACTTGGGAGGCTGAGACAGGAGGATCGCCTGAGCCCAGAAGTTTGAGGTTGCTGTGAGCTAGGCTGATGCCATGGCACTCACTCTAGCCTGGGCAACAAAGTGAGACTCCGTCTCAAAAAAAAAAAAAAAAAATAGAAAGAAATTAGCTGGACAAGTAAAAAAAAAAAATATATATATATATACACACACATACATATATATAAATTAGCCCTGTAGTCCCAGCTACTCAGAGGCTGAGGCAGGAGGATTGCTTGAGCCCAGGAGTTTGAGGTTGCTGTGAGCTAGGCTGACACCAGGGCACTCTAGCCCCGGCAACAGAGTGAGACTCTGTCTCAAAAAAAAACAAGGCCGGGCGCGGTGGCTCACGCCTGTAATCCTAGCACTCTGGGAGGCCAAGGTGGGCAGATTGCTCGAGGTCAGGAGTGTGAAACCAGCCTGAGCAAGAGCAAGACCCCGTCTCTATTATAAATAGAAAGAAATTAATTGGCCAACTAATATATATAGAAAAAATTAGCTGGGCATGGTGGCACATGCCTATAGTCCCAGCTACTTGGGAGGCTGAGGCAGGAGGATCGCTTGAGTCCAGGAGTTTGAGGTTGCTGTGAGCTAGGCTGACGCTATGGCACTCACTCTAGCCTGGCCAACAAAGCGAGACTCTGTCTCAAAAAAAAAAAAAAAAAACTAAGAGGGAAGGAAACTAACATTGATGTTTCCACCATTGGCCAGCTTCTGTGTCAGGCATACTTATATTCCCATCTCATTTAACCTTCACTATGCACCTGGGAGATGGATATTAGTATGCCCATTTTATGAATGAAGAAGCAGACTCAGAGAGATGAAATAACTGGCCCCAAAGTCATCAAAATAGTCCTTGGGCCAGATAAACCCATCTGACATTATTGAGAACCTACAATATGCCAATACACATATCAGCTAGGCACTATTACAGACACAGAAATCTATAATAGAAACCAATGCTTGATATGGGGACCTTTTTAGCAGATGCTGTCATTCTGTCCTATATAGCATTTTCTGATTTATCTGAGGATAATTTGTATATTTTAGCACATCATATTCTCAGAGGTGAAAAGAACTTACAGACTAACCCTTATCATCATTTCTTTTTTTTTGAGACAGAGTCTCACTCTGTCACCCGGGCTAGAGTGCTGTGCCGTCAGCCTAGCTCACAGCAACCTCAAACTCCTGGGCTCAAGCAATCCTCCTGCCTCAGCCTCCCGAGTAGCTGGGACTACAGGCATGTGCCACCATGCCCGGCTAATTTTTTTTCCATATATTTTTAGTTGTCCAGCTAATTTCTTTCTATATTTTTAGTAGACATGGGGTCTCTCTCTTGTTCAGGCTGGTCTGGAACTCCTGAGCTCAAACAGTCCACCCACCTCGGCCTCCCAGAGTGCTAGGATTACAGGCGTGAGCCACTGCGCCTGGCCTCATCATTTCCGATGTAAGAAATTCTCTAATGGCTGTGAGCTCTGATCTAGGCAGGGAGATAATTGGGTTCCATTTCCAACTCTGTCACTACCTAGGCCTATGCTCTTAAGTAGGTGGTTTGCTCTTCCAGAGCTATCATTTCCTCATTTCTCAAACAATGCTTTTAGCCTAAAAGATCTTCAAGGGCTATTTCATATTTCACAGATTCTGAGAATCACTCTTTTTTCTCCCACATTTTAACACCTCTGAATTCAGGTTTCATCTGATGATCAATAGTATGTCATAGTATAGTTGGTAGCATTTTTTTCTTAGTTTTATATATTAAGTAATGGTATATATTATAATCATGGCACCTTAGATTAGATGAAATATGGTCAGTGTAATTTAAGAATATCAGTGAATATATGTATCTTTATTTTTATATTTATTTATTTATTTATTTTTTTTGAGACAGAGTCTCGCTTTGTTGCCCAGGCTAGAGTGAGTGCCGTGGCGTCAGCCTAGCTCATAGCAACCTCAAACTCCTGGGCTCCAGTGATCCTTCTGCCTCAGCCTCCCGGGTAGCTGGGACTACAGGCATGCGCCACCATGCCCGGCTAATTTTTTATATATATATCAGTTGGCCAATTAATTTCTTTCTATTTATAGTAGAGACGGGGTCTCGCTCTTGCTCAGGCTGGTTTTGAACTCCTGTATTTTTATATTTATTTTAGTATACATCTTAAAATGCCCTCAGAGGCAAAGAGAATGACCTTTTATTGTGATTCTAAATCCAGTTTAGAATATTAAATTGCATATGCCATAATCAGTGCTTTCCCGAGTGTCCAAGGCATGGCATGTAACATACAAACTGAGGAATCTCTACTGCAGTGCTCCTCACCCCCATGTAGAATCGAAGGTAAGTAGGATTCATCTTAGGCAAAGTTGAAGGGTAAGTACAGTTTTGTTTGTTTTGAGAGTGTCCCATCCTTTTTCTTTATTTTTCTTCTTCAGTACTCAAAGCTTTTAAGCAACTTCTCCTCTGTGATGCCTTCTACCCTCTCTTCCCTTTCTTCCCTCCCTAATCCCATCTCTATCAGCCTCACTTGAGAGTAAATTCATTCAAGGGATATTTCTCATAAAGATTTATGACCAAGGAAATCACTTGGTACCAGTGGTGTGTTGGTATATGTTTAACAACAGGCTCTCTGGGGGCAGTGAGGGAGGCCTGATTTATAGCATCTGCCAATTTCCAGGGTACAAATACTCCCACAGTGACTGATTTCAAGCTACCAAGATATGATGTCAATTACCTCCTAAAACTCCTGAAAATCTCACAGTTAGCTCTCATGAGCCAATATGACCCTGCTCCAGCATACCACTGCTCGGTACAGATCTGATTATTCCATCCTTCTGCCAGGATCCTGTGATCATTCCTGATTGCCTTCAGGGGTAAATCCAACTTCTCCAGCTTGATGTTTAAGAGCAGGGGATGATCCAAGTCTCATGAGTGCTGAAGTTTATGCAGTTTGGGGGCTTTCTTTAAGAACAATGATAAAAACTTAACAGTGCAGCAGTGAATAATTACTTGGAATGAGAAAAGAAATAATAAATTACCAATGTTCAAAAGCTGACAAATACCAGAAGCATCACAAACTCTGGAAAAATCATGTCATATGATTGGGAGAACTTTCCACAGACTTGCTCCTGGCTCTGTGCATTTCTAAACCTTGTTTTTTGTCCACTATCCACATCTGGTGCCAGGTGCCTTAGGACATGATCATATCGCGATGACCCCTCTGGCAGGGGGCTGTTGGAGAGTTCTTGGGAGCCGTTCCTATTTGAATGGCTAATCAATGCCTTAATCGTTCATGGAGGAGATTACCAATCACGTATGTCTCTCTGAACCCTAGTCAAACATATCCCCAACTCAACTTCCCCTTAGCTGGGTCCCCGAAATGCCTGTGGTCACTCCAGTGCCACTGAGCATGATTGGAAGTGTATCAGTCAGGGGTCAATCCAACAAGCAGAACTGCTGTGAGTGATCTAGAATAAGGGATTCGTTATAGGGGTTCCATCTTATGCCACTGTGGGAGCTGGAAGAAGTGTGTTCTTCATGTCTATTGTTGAGCTTAAAGTTGCTATAGTTGCGCCAGACCAGCACTTAGGAAGGAGAGCTGAATGTGGACAAGAGCAAAGATGAACTGGGACCCACAGTTGGAATGCTTGGGGACAAACTGGAACCTGTGTTTAATCTCTTACTGCCTCCCACTGTGATGTCGTGGGTGACCTGCACGAGGAGCTGGTACTCTGCTGTGGAGTTGCACGAGCACTCGGCCCAGGCTTGGGAGTCACTGAAGGAGCTGCAGGCCTGAGTGCTGCCCAGTGCCACCTAAGTGAGGAATCCGATCAGTGACACTGCATTTGAGCTGCCAGAGTGCCTGGCCCCCCGGACTAACCTTCAGAACTTCAGAAATATGCCTGCTGGTGTAGATTTGTCTTCCACGTCACTTACAGAACGTCTCTACCGGCCAGCGCTAACCTGGAACCATACAGGGTGGAGAATTCGGGGCAAGAGTTCCAACTTAGCCAAGTGAATACAGCACAAAGCCACCGTAGGACGTGCGATGGAGGGGAAGTCCAAAAGGAAAGAAGACAGTGTCCTTAACCAATGACAGCTTAAGCATTTTACTTTTGTAAATTTAAACATATGGCCACGTGGATATACTGCTAGGACCTTTCCTAAAGATTCATTAAATACCTGGTAAATCCACTGTGTCAGACAGCCAGTAGAATCTAATTTCAATCTACCTCTCAACCTTATCTGATCTTCCTCCCCTTTCTCTGTCTCTGTCTCTGTCTCTGTCTCTTTCTCTTTCTCTCTCTGACTCACACACACACATTTACTGAGTCCTTATGTAGCAGGCATGTTCTAGGCACTGGTGATCCAGAAGTGAACAACAGAGAAAGATGCCCACCCTCGTGGAGGTCATATTCCAGTGGGGTGAAGCAGACAAAGCAAAGAACCTTGCTTGACTGTCAGATGATTCCAAGTGCCCTGGAGAAAAGTGAAGCAGAGAAGGGACAGAGATAGCAGTGAGGATTTTTGTGGGGACGGGAGGTGCTCAGAGAAGGCCTCACTGAGAAGGTCGAACAGAAATCTGAAGGTGGGGCTATCTGGGCCACAGTGTCCCAGGCCCCAGGGGAACTGGCCCAAAGTCCCCTAGGCAGGGGAGGTGAGGCAAAGCGGTGAGCTCGTTCTGTTCTGGCAGGACGGGAGCAGAACAGTGTGCCAGGAGGTCGGCAAGGTGGGTGGGGGTGGCTCCTGCCAGGCTCCATGAGCTGTTAGCCTTTCCCTCCCTCCGAGGGCAACTTTGAATTTTAAAGAATCGCTCTGTTTCTCTGTTGAGACACACTGAATGGGGCCAAGGACAGATTTAGGCAGCCCAGTTAGGAGGTCTTCACAAATAACCCGTGTGCTCCTAGCACCAGGGATGTTTTCTCAGCATGCCCTGCCCCTTCCTGTTTGCTTTGCTTTTGTCATTTGCTCCCCACCCACCTACATTGCTCTTCCTGCTTCCTCTTTCCTTATCATTGATAGTAAATTTGATGTCATAGTTTGATTGAAATTTTCTTTCTGAAATTTGATGGCATCATTTTATTTTTGCAAGATTTCCTCCTGAACCCAACAAGAGATGGCAAAGGTATTTTCAAAAAGGGAGGCTAGTATCTCCCCATCAGGGCCCACGTTAGTGCTTATATCCATAAGTGCCTCACTCACCTCAGTCTAGTCCCGGTCCTGCAGGTCCCCGTAAATGACATGACAAAGGGAAAAGGGTAACTTTATAGTGGAAACCTGGCAGACACCAGAAACCATCTTAACCAAGTGATCAAAGCGAACGTCACCAGTAATGGGACAAGCTGACTTCATGAATCTTCTGATGTGGTTCCCCAAGGGGAACACTCAATCTCTTATGTGGTATCCCCATCAAAAAATACACAGCTCAATGTACTTGTGAGAAAACATTACCCAGACGCAGGTGGAGGGACCCTCTGCAATACAACTGATCTGTACTCTTCACGACTGTCAATGTGAGAAAGACAACGAAGGCCAAGGAACTGTTTCAGAGGAAAGGAGATTGAAGAGACATGACATAGTAAATGCCACCATGTGCACTCCTGGATTGGGCCCTGGACTGGGAAAAAAGAGAGAGGACATTATTAATACAATTGGAAAAATTTGAACATGGGCTGTAGATTGGGTAATAGTGTTATATCACCATTAAATTTTTTAATTCTTGTGATTGAACTGTGGTTTTTTTTTTTTTTTTTTTTTTTTTTTTTTTTTTTTTTGAGACAGAGTCTCACTTTGTTGTCCAGGCTAGAGTGAGTGCCGTGGCATCAGCCTAGCTCACAGCAACCTCAAACTCCTGGGCTCGAGTGATCCTTCTGCCTAAGCCTCCCGAGTAGCTGGGACTACAGGCATGCGCCACCATGCCCGGCTAATTTTTTTTTTTTATATATATATCAGTTGGCCAATTAATTTCTTTCTGTTTATAGTAGAGACGGGGTCTCGCTCTTGCTCAGGCTGGTTTTGAACTCCTGACCTTGAGCAATCCACCCGCCTCGGCCTCCCAAGAGCTAGGATTACAGGCGTGAGCCACAGCGCCCGGCCTGAACTGTGGTTTTATAAGAGAATGTTCTTGTCTTGGGGAAGCACACTCTGAAGTATTTAGGGATAAAGGGGCATGATAAACTCACTGTCTTAGGGATCAAAGCTATCTAGAGCTCTCTGCATCCATCTATCTGCCTATATTTCTATGGAAAGAATGATAAAGCAAATGTGGTAAAATGCTGATGAGTTTGGGTGAAGTGGGTATATGGGAATTCTTTGTACTATTCTTGCAGCATTTCTGTAACTTTGAAATGATTTCACAATAAAAACTTTTTCAAAAAGGTGGCTACAATTTTAGAATTCTAGATGAAGGGACTGGAGATCGGAATCATAGCAGGCATCTTCTTTGCTTTTGAAATAAACAGGAGTGTTATCAAATAATCATCTTTCTGTAACAACAGGGGGAGGATAAATCATTAACTTTTTGATAGCTTTGAACCTGCAGTTTTCATTTGCATCTTAAGTCCACTAGTTCTGTTGGAGTGGGCAATTAATAAGGTACAAACAGTTATAAGTTCAAATGACTAACCAACCTCTTTATCTGTAATTGCTTGAACAGACAGAAATGCACAAGGAAAAATTACTTTATGCAAGAATAGCGTGTTATTAATAAGTGAAGTACCTCCATATACAGGCATGCATTTATGGTTTTTTATAGCACTAGCATTTAGCATAGGACTTTGGATACAATAATAGTTGATTCTCGTCCTTGGTTGCACATTGGAATCACTTGAGGAATTTTTTAAAGTTTTATTTTTTGAGACAGAGTCTCACTCTGTTGCCCCAGCTAGAGTGCCGTGGTGTCAGCCTAGCTCACAGCAACCTCAAACTCCTGGGCTGAAGCAGTCCTTCTGCCTCAGCCTCCCCAGTAGCTGGGACTACAGGCATGCATCACCATGCCCGGCTAATTTTTTCTATATATTTTAGTTGGCCAATTAATTTCTTTCTATTTTTAGTAGAGACGGGATCTCGCTCTTGCTCAGGCTGGTCTCGAACTCCTGACCTTGAGCGATCCACCCACCTCAGTCTCCCAGAGTGCTGGAATTACAGACGTGAGCCACCACACCTAGCCTATTTTATCTTTTTATTGTAAAAATGTTTAAAATATACCAAAAGAAAAGTAATATATAAACATATAGGTATTCAACAACTAAATTAAAAATATTAGCATTTTCCAAATATCTTTATATACTAATGACATTATGTTAGGAGAATATACTTTGCTTTAAATTATTTTACAGTTGCCAAGGTTTGTTTATAGCACAGAATATGGTCTATTTTGGTAAATGTTCCATGTGTGCTTGAAAAGCATGCATATTTTGTCATTGTTGGGTAAAGTGCTCTATGTAAATATCATTCAGGACAAGTTGGTTGATGGTGTCGTTCAGGTCTTCTGTAGCTTTGCTGATTTTATGATTTTATGTGTTGACATATCCAACTATAATTGTGGATTTGTCTTATTTCTCCTTTCAGCTCTTTCAGGTTTTGCTTCACACATTTTGAAATTCTGTTGTTAGGTGCATACACACTTAAGATTATGTCTTCTTTCACCAGAGGAATTTAAAAAAATGCTGATGCTGACGTTCTTCCCCCAAACTTTAATATAAGTGGTCTGCAGGCCAGTATGAGATCTTTAAAAGCACCCCAGAGGCCAAGGAGAAGAACTGATCTAGAGTCCTTCTTTTCTTTTTTGAATAATCATAGTGACGTCTTAAGAGATGCCACCAAGCAGAGATGACTCAGCCTGGGAAGGCAGCATTTTGGGAAGGTGACATGATCAGCAGAAATCATCTCTCCTTCCTCTTAACTCCTGTGGAATTTTCCATTTGTGGGACTTATTTTTTACCTTGAATTAAAATTCTTTATATTCATATCTTCCTCCCTACTAGACTGCAGACTCCTGGAGCACAGGATTCATGGGAAAATGATTGTGTGGCATCGTAAAGTTAAGATAACAGGCACTGTCTGAGGAAGGCATCTTACAAAAACAACTTGTTTGCCTTTTAGGATTCACTAACCCGTCTCTCCTCCAGACAGCCTGCTGGCCCCACCTGCTGCTCCCACGGCAGCTCTGACCTGGGTTTCTTTGGTTTCTACCCTGCCAGCCGCCCTACGGAGCCTTCTTCGAAAGGAGAGTCGCTTGAGCCCAGAAAACCACCCTGGACAAAAGTGAGACCCTGTCTTAAAGTATTTTAAAAAATAAAACAATTTTGTGTGAAATGAAAAAAAAAAAAATAACAAGCCCCCTACTCTGAACTGCTGGAAGGCTGGAGACTGGCTTTTTTTTTTTTTTTAGCTCTTTCCTAGTGTAGGTGGTAGGTATTCACATACATGTTGAAGAAATGCTAAAATGTTCAGAATCTAGTATGTTCTTATCCAGTAAGACAGAGGTCCTCAAACTTTTTAAACAGGGGGCCAGTTCACTGTCCCTCAGACCGTTGGAGGGCTGGACTATAGTTTAAAAAAAAACTATGAACAAATTCCTATGCAATAAAACTATGAGTAGAAAAATGACTGGGAAGAATGGGCATTTATTGAAACCTTAAAATCTGTACCCCCATAATATGCCGAAATAAAAAAAAAAAAAAAGGAAAAAAAAAAAAGACTGGGAAGAAGCAAGCCAAAATGTTAACAGTGATTACCTTTGAGGCATATGATTATGGTGTTTTTTCTTCTTTTCCCTATTTTAAATGATATGCATTAATTTAAAAGCTATTAAGAATAGAAGCTAAACACACCAAATATGCTTCGATCAATGAATTCATCATGATTACTCAAAAAAAAAACACTGAAAAATTCACTGGTTATCTTTGGTAAATAATGTTAGAAAATCAAATGATTATTTTTAAACTGATAAGTAAAGCAAAACAACCAATCATTTAATATGCAGCTTTCCTCAGTGAACCGTACCTCAGAATACTGCATTTGGTCTATCCATTCACCAATTGGTGGACATTTGGGTTATTTCCAATTCTTGGTTATTATGAATAATGCTTCTATAAACATTTAAATACAGGTCGTGGTGTAGGTAAGTTTTAATTTCTCTTGGGTATATGCCTAGGAGTGGAATTGCTGGGTTGTATGATAAATTTATGTTTAACTTTTGTAATAAACTGCCAAGCTCTTTTCCAAAGCAGCCACACCATTTTTTTCCTTCCCAGGGGAAGCAACTACCTCAGCCAGGGTGTAGGAAGCAGAAAGCAAGGAGCAAATCGCTTTTCCCTTTTCCAGACTTACAGTCTCTATCTAGCTCCCCCTACTGGCTGAGCCTAGCAGGGAGCAGCTGGCAAAGCAGAGAGGTTTGCAGACCTCCCACCGTGGCATCATTAAACAGATCATACGAGGACCAGTTTGGAACTGGGAGACAGTAACTTGCTGTCTGGCACAAAGTCACAGAAAAATAAGGTAATCTTTTCCTGCATTTACCATAAATCATTACAATTTATGTAATCCTAACTTCTCCCCTTATTAGCTGTGTATTTTAAAATGAGTTATTAGGATTTCTACTCTCTTTGTTTACTCATCTATAATAAGAGAGCAATAATCCTGTACCTACCTTATAGTGTTATTACTTGTAAGTTTCATATAGACTCTCTAAGCAACACAACAGTTCTGGGTGCTTTTATCTTTGGAAGTTCTTTTATAAATTTCCTTCTTTTTTCTCCTCTGTTATTAGTTCTTAATTTGTTGTTGTAGCAATCTAGGTCACATTTATTTTCATAAATAATCGTCTTTATGTGTTTACCTTATCCAGAGTCAAGAAGACTAAGCCCATCTCAGACTTAACATGTCCAGAATTGGGTTTTTAATCCCTGTGTGTAACCTTTACTTTATTCCCTGTTAGTTGTCCTTATCTCAGTAAAAGGCAATGCCAGCCAACTCTTTACACATCCGGAAACCTCAGAGTCATCCTTGATTCTACCTTCTATATTGTATCTATCAGTAATTTCTTTTTTAAAAAGTTTATTTTTAAAGTGATTATACATTTTGTGAGTTATTGGTCATCTAATTATAAGTGCCTGTTTCATCTAAGTCCTTCAGAATAATTTCTTTAAATTTAAATAACAAGTGGTGGTACAACTTACCTTTTCTTTCCAGAATACTCTTTACATATCTTTTTTTTTGCCATTTTGATCTAGGGATATTTAATGATTGTTTTTATTGTTAAGGAAACAAATGAGGCTATTACTATTTGGTGAAGGTAAATTTTTAAAAAATGATTTCTCTTGATTCTACTAATAGAGTATATCTTTAGATCCTTCCAATTCCTTCCATCTTTATGGCCATCAGCCCAGTCTTAGCCAGCATTATCTTTTACCTTACCAGAGCCATAGGCTCCCACTTGGTTTTCCTACCACCACCCAAGAACATTCCAATCCATTTCTCACAAAACATCAAGGGACATTTTTTTTTTTTTTTGAGACAGAGTCTCACTCTGTTGCCTGGGCTAGAGTGCTGTGGCATCAGCCTAATTTACAGCAACCTCAAACTCCTGGGCTCAAGCAATCCTCCTGCCTCAGGCTCCTGAGTAGCTGGGACTACAGGCATGCACCACCATGCCCAGCTAATTTTTTTCTATACATTTCTATGTTGGCCAATTGATTTCTTCCTATTTTTTAGTAGAGATGGGGGTCTCCCTCTTGCTCAGGCTGGTTTTGAACTCCTGACCTTGAGCGATCCTCCCGCCTCAGCCTCCCAGAGTGCTAGGATTATAGGCAGGAGCCACTGCACCGGGCCTTCAAGGGACATTTGGTTACTTCTCTTCCTTTCATTAACTCTTCAAATTTCTTTCCATTGTACCTTGAGTGAAATCCATACTTGCTACCATAATGATCTCTAAGGCCTTACATGATCGGACCCCTGCTTACGTCTCAGACACATTTCATATCAAACTTCCCCTTGTTCTCTCTATACCGAGAACATTCAGTTCACTGAACTTGCCCATTTTTTGTTCCACCTCAGGGCCTTTGAACTTATTGTTCTCTTTCAGCCTCTCCACACCCTCAACCCCACCCCTCCTTCTCTTCTTTCGAGTGTCCAGTGTCGGCTTAAATGTCATCTTCCCAGGGAGGCCTTTGTGAACCACCCAATCTAAGTTGGCTGCCATCCCTATTACTTTCTAGGCTAATATAACACTGCTTTCATCCTAGTGCTTATCACACTGCATGAATTTTTCTCTCTATTTGTTTATTTACTTTTGCCAGTATCCCTGGCTAGAATGTATGTGCCAAGATACTAGAACCATTTATGTCTCGTTCATTTTCCTGTAACTAATACATAGCATGGTGCCTGTCCCACGGCAGATACTCAAGATTTATGGAATGACCAAACCAAAGGAAGGTTTTTTTTCCCTCCATCAGGCAGGCTGGAAATTGAGCAGGGAGAGCAAGGGAGACCGATTCAGGTGGCCAGAACAATGGTCAGGCTGCTCTTCCCGTCCAGGTACGAGCAAGGCCCAAGCCCTACAGGTGGGGAATGGGTTGGCCTGGGCTCCTGTGCTTATGGTTCTTTGTTTTCCCTCGGAGGTGGGGAGGAACTACAAAGGTGTGAGAGGAGGCCGACTAGAGTCACTTATGCAAGTTTCCTTCTCTGTCAAATGAATACAAGGGAAAAGAAGATTGCTGTCATCTTTAGGAGACATGGAACATAGGCTGGAGAGGAGTATGAGTGGAATTGGGAAGCTAGTTTGCAGATTACCATGGTAATCCAGGTGACAGCCAGCATGCTTTGGATGGGGTGGTAGCAATAGAGATGTGGGAAGTGGTTGTATTTGAGATATACCAGAAAGATCTTTTATGACATTATATCATTCTTGCTACTTCATTTGATTTTCGTTCTGTAAACTGAGGACCCTTATTCACTCTGCTCCAACAGTTTACTTACATTCTCTGATGTTGAAACTCGATCGAAGGAACCGCTGAGCTAAGGCCAGCCCAATTCTCTGATGTTAATATATCTATGGGACTCTTGAGCAAGTTTCTTAAAACTGCCAAGGCTTAGGGTATTCATCTGTAAATTGGAATAATAGTGTGGTGTGGATTTTCTGGCAATGCTAAGGAGTAGCTTGGGGGGAGTTTAGGTTTCCCACCAATAATCTTTATGTGAATAGGCTCATTCTTAAATATGGACAACAGACATTTTCTCAATATTTGTAAAATGCTGTGCAAACACAGGTTCAAAGAGATAGCTATTTCTAGTCACTTATTATACAGAAATTTGGACGCAGCTGTTGTGTGAATTATATGAAGAAAGTTATTTTAAGAAATCAACTAGCCTAGTGTTCTGATAAGCACCGAGAAGATGTGACTTTCTAACTCTTCAACCTTATTAATCCTTGAAGAAATGATTAAATGAAAACTAGAATTCATTTCTCACTCAAATTAACAAGGATAGAAAACAAAACAAAATGAACAACAGCAACAAAAACCCACGGGGCCTTTGAGGCTTTGGTGAAATGGGTATTTAATGTTGGTGGGTGTGTAAACTGGCATGAAATCCTTTGTGAAAGTTATCACTATGTATTGGTCTTTAAAAATATTCATACCCTTTGATCTAATTACTCTGCTTCATGTAAATGTAATAAGGAAATAATCCTAAATTTGGAAAGACCTTTATGCTTATGAAGGTTTATGGCATCATATACCTAATTGTCTAACAACAGCAAAGAAATTATAGTTCATTCACTGGATGGACTACTATCCAGTTATTAAACATGGTATATTTAAAGACTAGTATATAAGAAAATATACTTTATTTTTTTTTTTGAGACAGAGTCTCGCTTTGTTGCCCAGGCTAAAGTGAGTGCCATGGTGTCAGCCTAGCTCTCAGCAACCTCAAACTCCTGGGCTCAAGCAATCCTGCTGCCACAGCCTCCTGAGTAGCTGGGACTACAGGAATGCGCCACCATGCCTGGCTAATTTTTTCTATATATATTAGTTGGCCAATTAATTTCTTTCTATTTATTTTTATTTTTATTTTTATTTTTTTTTTTGAGACAGAGTCTCGCTTTGTTGTCCAGGCTAGAGTGAGTGCCGTGGCGTCAGCCTAGCTCACAGCAACCTCAAACTCCTGGGCTCCAGTGATCCTTCTGCCTCAGCCTCCCAAGTAGCTGGGACTACAGGCATGCGCCACTATGCCCGGCTAATTTTTTATATATATATCAGTTGGCCAATTAATTTCTTTCTATTTTATAGTAGAGACGGGGTCTCGCTCTTGCTCAGGCTGGTTTTGAACTCCTGACCTTGAGCAATCCGCCCGCCTCGGCCTCCCAAGAGCTAGGATTACAGGCGTGAGCCACAGCGCCCGGCCTATTTTTTTTTTTTTTATAATTTTTTTTTTTTTTATTTTTCCATGACCAGTGGAAGAAAAATTTCTTTCTATTTATAGTAGAGATGGGGTCTCGCTCTTGCTCAGGCTGGTTTCGAACTCTTGACCTCGAGCAATCTGCCCGCCTCGGCCTCCCAGAGTGCTAGGATTACAGGCGTGAGCCACCGCGCCTGGCCAAGAAAATATACTTTAATACAAATAAAAAGCAGGATGCAAAATTGTCAGTATAGAATGATTATAACCATATAGAAAACAAATCTTTGCAGAGGAAAAGATTGGAAATAAAGATACTAGAAAGCTTATAATGTTTGTATTTAGGTAGTATAATTATGGGTGACATATTTGCTTCTTTTGCTCTTTCCGATTTTCCCTAATGAGTATGCATGAATAGAAAGGAGTCTAGTAAGCATCACTCACCTATGTGGAGTGGGAGCTGACTGTTGGCTGGGTGATGAGGGTGACTGTGTCACATGTCTCTGGCAGGCCATCCTGGCCTTATTCACATGGTGATGGCTGCATGGGTCCCAGGAACAACCCCAATGTCCAAGCACTTTTCAATTGTCATGTTTGTTATTGTCTCGTTGTCCAAAGCAAGTCATATGGCCAAGCTCAAAGTCAGAGTGAATGGAACTACCTAAGGCATGGATACAAGGAGGAAAATAATGTCAACCATTTTTGGCAAATAATCTATCACAGTAATCGTTGTCCATCATGAATTAGGATTGTCTAGGCTAGAAAATAAATAGAAATGACTAGTTCATGGCTTATAAATCCTGGTGAAATAAAGTTCAAAGTCCTTAGTTCTGACACATGACTTACCTGCCACACATTATCTCACTATACACCTTCCCCCCACCTCAAAATCACAGCAGGCACACTGCACATTTTGTGGTTATCTGAAGATACCCTACTATTTCACACCCTATATCATTGCTTCTACTGCTTCAACTGGAATATAGTCCCCCATCCTAAGTCCCACAGGCTAACCCACCATTGATTTTTTCTTTTTTGAGACAGAGTCTCACTCTGTTGCATGGGCTAGAGTGCATCAGCCTAGCTCACAGCAACCTCAGACTCCTGGGCTCAAGCAATCCTGCTGCCACAGCCTCCTGAGTAGCTGGGACTACAGGCATGTGCCACCATGCCTGGCTAATTTTGTTCTATATATATTAGTTGGCCAATTAATTTCTTTCTATTTATAGTAGAGATGGAGTCTTGCTCTTGCTCAGGCTGGTTTTGAACTCCTGATCTCAAGCAATCTGCCTGCCTCGGCCTCCCAGAGTGCTAGGATTACAGCCATGAGCCACCGTGCCTGGCCTCTCACCATTGATTTTTTTTTTTTTTTTTTTTTTTTTTTTTTTTTTTTTTTTTAAGGATGCTAGAGAGCTCAGATCACCATTGATTTTTGAACATCTTTCAAGATAGAACAAGGTTTGCCTCCTCAAGGAAGCCCTCCTTCCCCTTTGAATAGAATTAAACTTGAATAGAATTAGACATTCTATTCTGTGGAACCTATAGAACCACATACAGATTTTTAAATTTTGCACCTAAATAACTTTAATACTCATTTGTTAACATGCCCATCTCCTTTTTTTGTAGACTCTCAGATCCACAAAGGTAGGAACTATATTTTTCTTATATTTATGTCTCTAGAGTCTGGTAGCTGGCAATTATTGGATAATGAATGTTGGAATAAATAGTTTGAACATACATTTAAAAATTTTTTTAGCAACTGAGTCTCTGTGTGTTGCCCAGGCTGGCCTTGAACTCCTGGGCTCAAACGATCCTGCCTCAGCCTCCTGAGTAGCTGGAACTACAGCCATGTGCCACTGCTTTAGTTTAATATACATTGAGTCACTAGAGAAGTCAGGCATTTTTCATATGCACATTTTTCTCATGGGATAATTTAATCACTGGTGAAATTAATAATTTTTCATATAAATATTGATATTTGTATTTTCTCATGGGATAAAAATTTATTTTTATTTCAGTGAGTTATCCATAATTGTAGGATTGTATGAAGTGACTGAAACATGTTTTCAAATTGCATATACTTTGTTTTATTTACTTTGCTATAACCAAGTTCTATGAACTCTCATCCGGTTTCCTTAGCACTTGTGAAGGTATTTTCGTGCATGGACAGCTGTTCCAATTGATGTTTCTGTGGGAGGACAATCGCTGGAGAGTCCTATTCCACCATCCTGCTCTGCCCTCCCTGCCTGCTTTATTTACTTTGTAAAACAAACTTGAAATGCTGAAAACTTCATAGCAAACTTTGTGGGTAAAAACCCACTACTACTTATACTAAAGGCAGAAATGTATAGCTCTTCAGCCTTAACAGAAACAAAACTCAGCTTGACATGGCACAGTAAATGTAGAAATCATTACTTAGGTGGAAAAATAAACATTTTGCCAATTTCCACTTAAATTCAGAAAACCAATCATCTCAAAAAATTTTAACAGCCTACATATCTTTCATAGTCATGTTTCTGAAATACATGAAAATGAAAAACCCAGGAAGCAGGGTGATACTATTACTAGTTACAATTTCTATTTTTGACACCCTAAATTGCTTAGTTCTCATTTCTTTTTGCATTTCAGCTTGTGGTTGGCTTAGCAAAGCTAACATTTTCTTTGGTGACAGTTTTTAAAACAAGCCAGGACAATTTTGGTCAGTAACTTCCCCATTCCATAGAACATTTGAGAACTTTAAAAGTTATGCCACACCCCACTTGAGTTCTCAAAAAAAAAAAAAAGTATTTAAATTGCACTAAGCAGATAAAGTAATGTGATGTTTTGGTTGGTGTTTGTTTTTGTTTTATTTGTTTTTAAACTTCTAGACCTATCCTAGTGTTTTCCAGGATCTCAGAACATGTACGTGGCTTTTCTTTTTTAAATAAACCACTCTTTTGTAACAGAGTAAATTAATTTATATACTGTTATCTGATTTTTATGCTATAGACTCATCAGAAAGGTGACTAGAAAGACAACTTTCTCCTTGTCTCTCATTCCGGCCAGCCAGGCCCTGCGTTCTGAGTTCCAGTCTCCAAGCCCCATAGACAGGTAAGGGTTTCTGTGTTTTGTTCATCTTCCCAGAGGGACAGAATCTCCCCAGAGGGGAGAATTTGGTTGGATTTAGTCAAATCTAGAGGGACAGTTGGCTTCTTGGGGGCTGGGAAACAGGACTGGTTTCATGGGCGAGTGACCATGCAGTTGCACAGGACCCTGTACTTGGTTTAATGATCTGCTGTTGTCCTCTTGAAATTCATCATACTTTTTTTTCTTTGAGACAGGGTCATGCTCTGTTGCCCCAGGCTAGAGCACAGTGGCATCATCATAGTTTACTGCAAACTCAAACTCTTGGGCTCAAGTGATCCTCCCACCTCAGCCTCCAGAGCAGCTGGGACTATAGGCATGTGCCACCATGCCTGGCCAATTTTTCTTATTTTTTGTAGAGAAGGGGTCTCACTATGTTGCTCAGGCTGGTCTTGAACTCCTGGTCTCCAGTGATCCTCCCACCTTGGCCTCCCAAAGTACTGAGATTACAGGCATGAGCCACTGCGTCTGGCCATATTCTTCATAATTTTTGACCAAGGGGCTCTGTATTTTCATTTTGCACTGGGTCCCATGAATCATGTAGCCAGGCCTGCTGGGAAGACCAAGGGGTAAGGGGAAGCAGTGTAGTGGGGACTTTCTCCTCTTCTGACAGGGAGGCCACAGGGATACTTGAGTACAGACCATCGTGGAGGCAGCCTCAGGAGCCACTGGGAGGCTCCCCAAAGCTGAGGTTGGCAATGAAAAAGTGGATCTCCCAGGGGAAGCCCTTGCTTCTGTAGGAACATTAAGAGCTTGAACAACGACCATGGTGGACTGAAAAGAAGCCCTTTCCCAAAGTCCTAGATTTCACAAGCCCCAGGCTTGAAGTCTGAAGTCAAAGAGGGTCTCCCTCCAAAAAGACAGATTAGGCCTATGTAGTGGGCTGAATGGAATCCCCCCAAAGATCTATCTGCCCGGAATCTCAAAATGTGACCTTATTTGGAAGAAGGCCTTCTGTAAATGTGACTAAGATAAAGATCTCAAGATGAGGTCATCCTGGATTAGGATGGGCCCTAAATCCAATGACAGGCGTCCTTATAAAAGACAGAAAAGGAGAAGACGCAAAGAGAGACACATAGATAAGAAAGTCATGTGAAGTTGGAGGCAGTGATTGGAGTGATGAATCTACAAGGCAAAGAATGCCAAGGATTTCCAGCAACCACAAGAAGCTAGGAGAGAGGAACCAACCCTGGCAACACATTGATTTCAGACTTCTGGCTTCTAGAATTTCGAGAGAATAAATTTTTGTTGTTTTATGCCACCAAGTTTGTGGTAATTTGTTATGGCAGCCCTGGGAAACTAACACAACCCACCAGCATCAGTGAAGTGCTTCTAATTTGATTTAGAGGGAGGAAAAAGCATTTCTTGCATCATAGTCTCTTTTAGCTGGAAAACAAAAACTTTTCCAGAAGCCTCCTAGGATACTTCTTCCCTTTATCTTGTTGGCCAGTGTGAGGTCACATGGCCACTGTTAGATGCAAGAGGATCTGAGAAAGTAGATTTTTAGCAAAGAAGAGCAGAATAGCTAATGTTGGATTACTGCTCTGAATGAAATGGGTTTGTGGAGGATGGGGCATACGAGATGGCAGTTAGGTAGGCAAAGTACATCACCTGCCATAATGTGGTATCAGTGTAGCTAAAATTCGTAATGCAGTTAGATATGAGGAAGAAGTTCTAGTGTTCGATAGTACAGTGGGGTGACTATAGTTAATGATCATTTACTGTATATTTCAAAGTAACTAGAAGAGAAGCTTTGAAGTGTTCCCGACACAAAGAAATGCTAAATGTTTGAGATGGTGGATAGCCCAAATATGATTTGATGTAATGATTTGATCATTACACATTGTATGTATGTATCAAAGTATCACATGTGCCCCGTAAATTATTACATGTCAATAAAAAATTGTCATGGTAAATTACATCTGAATATTAGAATGGTGACAATGATTGCTCTGTAGTCCCTTACTACTAAAGTGGGATCCTTGGCTGAGCAGAATGGGCATCCCCTCGGAGCTTGTTAGAAATGCAGAATGCTGGGCTCCACCCAGACCTATTGGATCAGAATTTGCAGCTTGCCAAGATCTCCAAGTGATTCCTATGCACGTTAAGGTTTGAGCACTAATCTAGGTAACTAGGTAATCTAGGTAACTCAGTATAATATGACTAAACTAATCCAGATAAAGCAAGTTGCTACTATGAAACAGGAACAAATTGGCATCAGTACTTATAAGCATAGAAAATAAAAGTCCAAATATAAGAATAGCAGGCAAAAATCAGAAGACTGTGAAATGTTGTAATGTGAGCATGATGTAATAGATATACAAGAAGAAAAAAGATTTTTTCAGTCAAATTTAAGTGGAATGAGGCATACCCGATGACCATTGTACTGCACCCTAGCATCGCATTTATGATTACATTCAGTAATATCAAGTTCCTTACAGTATATAAAAATACCATTTAATAAGTCTTCACTGCAAAGGTGGATTGATCAAGCAATCAAACTGATTAATCCTTAAGTACAAAGACGAATCTGGTGTCACTAGTGATATCCAACATTAAAGTTAGATGAATTGCTGTAAACCTACCTCAGAAATCCAAGACTTCTTTTCTGTAAGCTTTTGATTCTTTATTGAAACACTTTGTAGTGAGTGAAAATGAAGTTTTCTCATTCATCCTTTAATGAGATCCTATAGTTCATTTCATGCCAACCATTGCAAAGCATTTTTTTTTTTTTTTTTTTTTTTGAGACAGAGTCTCACTTTGTTGCCCAGGCTAGAGTGAGTGCCGTGGCGTCAGCCTGGCTCACAGCAACCTCAATCTCCAGGGCTCAGCGATCCTACTGCCTCAGCCTCCCGAGTAGCTGGGACTACAGGCATGTGCCACCATGCCCGGCTAATTTTTTGTATATATATTTTTAGTTGGTCAATTAATTTATTTCTATTTTTGGTAGAGACGGGGTCTCGCTCAGGCTGGTTTCGAACTCCTGACCTTGAGCAATCCGCCCGCCTCGGCCTCCCAAAGTGCTAGGATTACAGGCGTGAGCCACCGCGCCCGGCCTGCAAAGCATTTTAAGACTCATTGATTAACATATATATGCTTGTGGCCTCAGCCTCATTTTCTGAGAATACAAATACTTATGATTTGCAATGTTCACTCAGGCCAGAGTTCATTTAAAAGCAAATACATTTGCTTTTAAAAAAACATTATTTATTATAGACCATAGTCTCCAGCTGTCATGCTTGTGGTAAAACTGTTTATTTAGAGTACATATATACCCAAAAGTTGGAAATAAAGCACTAAAGTCAGCGTTTTACTTTGGGAAGGTCATATCAATTTATTTGAGCATGGGTATTTGCTTTTTTAACCATGAAACTAGACCAGCATAAAAAGCTGTTTTGGCTAAATATACTGCTTGAATTGATCTGTTTTTATCACGGAACTGTTTCAGAAAGCAAACTTGGATAACTGCTTCTTTAAGGGAAATTAAAGCAGGCTGTAAAAAGGTAGCTAGAAGGCTTAAAAAACAGACACTTCACAAAAGAAGATATAGGAAGGTCCAATATGCACAGGTAAAAGTGCTCAACATCATTAGTCATCATGAAAATGGAATTAAATCCCAATTAAGATATCACTATGGTGACTAAATTTGAAAAATTATTGGCAAGGATGTGGAGCAACTGGAATTTTCTTGAACTGCTGGTAGGAATGTAAAATGGCACAACTTTGGAGAACTTTTTGTCAGTTCCTTATGAAGTTAAAAATATACCCTAGGACCCATGAATCCCATGCCTAGGTATTTTCTCATGAGTCATGAAAACATTTGTCCACAAAAAAACTGTGCAAAAATGGTCATTAGCAACTTTCTCCATTAAGAGCCCCATACTGGAACCAATTCAAATATCCACTGTCAGAATGGATAATCAAATAGCATATATATATATATATATATATATATATATATATATATTTTTTTTTTTTTAGACAAAGTCTCACTCTGTTGCCTGGGCTAGAGTGCCGTGGCGTCAGCCTAGCTTACAGAAACCTCAAACTCCTGGGCTCAAGCAATGCTCCTGCCTCATCCTCCCCAGTAGCTGGGACTACAGGCATGCGCCACCATGCCCGGCTAATTTTTTATATATATTTTTAGTTGGCCAATTAATTTCTTTCTATTTTTAGTAGAGACAGGGTCTCGCTCTTGCTCAGGCTGGTTTTGAACTCCTTACCTTGAGCGATCTGCCTGCCTCAGCCTCCCAGAGAGCTAGAATTGCAGGCATGAGCCACCTTGCCCTGCCCAAATAGCATATATTTATACAATGGATTACTACTGAGTAATTAAAAGAAAATAAACAGGATACATGCAACAACATGGATGAGTCTCAAAAATAGCATGTTGAATGAAAGAAGCCATTCTGTCAGATTTCTTAATGTAAGTGAAATTTTATAACAAGCAAAACTGATCTATGGTGATACAAATCAGAAAATTGTTGGAGGGGATTTGGGGGGTAGGTACTTGGGGATTGACTGGAAAGAGGCAAAAGAGACCTCTGGGATGAAGGAAATATTCTACGTTTTGATTTGGGTAGTGGTTACATAAGTACATAATTGTTGAGATCCATTAAATGGTATACTTAAGATCTATATGTCTTATGTCGATTACACTTCAACTTAAAAAACAAGAGCCCCTTCCATCCCCATCCCATCCAAGAAAACATCTGCCCAATAACCTTCAGTACAAAAGATTCTGCTTCAAACTAACACCCTGGAGGTAGTACTTTACCAAGTCACACTGTGGCTCTAATCTAGCTGAACCTGGTGATCCTGTGGTTTAACTTCCAAATTCACTTTAGTGTTTTAGTAAAAGCTGTCCTTCCTACCTCAACGTTTATTTTTATTTTCTGTTTTAGCTTTTCCTTGGTCCTTTGACTCAGGCATTTGTTGGCAAAACATAATATATATGAAAAAAATATTGTCTCCTTTGAGTCTTATTCGCTCTCCAAAATTTTAAAAGAAAGCACAATGGGGCCGGGCGCAGTGGCTCACGCCTGTAATCCTAGCTCTCTGGGAGGCCGAGGCGGGCGGATTGCTCGAGGTCAGGAGTTCGAAACCAGCCTGAGCAAGAGCGAGACCCCATCTCTACTATAAATAGAAAGAAATTAATTGGCCAACTAATATATACAAAAAAAAAAAATTAGCCGGGCATGGTGGCGAATGCCTGTAGTCCCAGCTACTTGGGAGGCTGAGGCAGGAGGATTGCTTGAGCCAGGAGTTTGAGGTTGCTGTGAGCTAGGCTGACGCCACGGCACTCACTCTAGCCTGGGCAACAAAGCGAGACTCTGTCTCAAAAAAAAAAAAAAAAAAGAAAGAAAGCACAATGGTGTGTTTGACTTTTCTACCTGCCAAATCTGATGCTGTGTAATTACTTAATTAGATCAGATTACTGTTTATATTAAACTGAAATAATGATTAAACTGAAAAAATTTCATGACAAGAGCACACAGGTGAAATCAGCCAAAATCAGCTGGTGCTTGTCTTAACCTATCCTTGGCCGTGTGCTGCCTCAGTCTGACCAGAAGGTGCATGAGGCTGAGCTGACAGCTGAAAGGCTCCTGTTACTGAAGTCCATGTAGTTCACGGTTAAGTCCACAGATAAAGTCAAGTATGAGCAGTGGCACTTGCAAATCTCTCTTTCATTGCTGCCACATGGCAGGAACACAGGTGATATCCTCAAGAGATGTCCCTCCGTGGTGTCTGACCTCCACAGTACATTCCTCGTCTCCAGCTCCAGAGTCCAAGGCCTATTCAAATGTCAGGAAGTTTTACAAGAACTTCTTAAATTGATGTATAACATACATAGTGTTGTAGTAGCTGCTTTCCAAAGATGGCCTCAATATTCATGCTCTGGTAGTCTCCTCCCATGTTGAGTCAGCAGGCTGGCCGTGACTTGAGTTAAACAATAGAATGTGGCAGAAGTGGCCCTGGGCCAGTTCTGGGCCTGGCTTTAAGAGCATTGGTAGGTTCTGCTTCCTTTCTCTTGGAACACCTGTTTTGGGGAGTCCCGTCAGTTTCCTCCATGAAGCAAACACCAAGACTGAATTGTATGTGCAAAAGATTTACTGGGGGCAATGCCAGTGAAGGATAAAGGGGGAGAGAGCAACAGGAACCTGGGAAAGCCTTCAGATTGTGGTGTGGGCCTTGCACTTGTAAAAGGAGAGAGGGAAGGAAGGAGGGATGGGTAGGAAGTAGGCAGCTTTGGGAAGCTCTTGGCCAGGCTGATGGGAGCCCCAGAGAAAGGATTGCTCATTAGAGAAGTCCCGTGATGGGCAGGGATGGCCCAGCTCCAGTACCCTCGCTGTGCTCAATCATTGCCTGGGAAGAGTCCAGGGAGAACATGGCCTCAGTGTGAAGGCTGTAGTGGATTCTGAAGGTGCAACACCTGGAGGCTGTCCACAAACTACACTCCTTGCAGCAGGTTTTCTCTGGAAGAGAGGTCTCAGTGGCAGGCTCTATGTGGCTGCCACAAGTTGCCACCCTACTGGAGAGGCCAAGTGGTGAGAAGAGGTCATGGGACTACACGGAGAAGTGTTAAGGTTACATATATTGCTCATGCCCCCCCCCACCTGCCTGATGCCCGATAAATGTTTTTCCTATATGTCCACTTAGGTGTTGATCCGTTAATACCAATTTGCTGGGGAGTACACGTGGTGCTTGTTTTTCCATTCTTGGGATACTTCACTTAGTAGACTGGGTTCCAGCTCTATTCAGGAAAATACAAGATGTGCTATATCACCATTGTTTCTTAAAGCTGAATAGTACTCCATGGTATACATATACCACATTTTATTGATCCACTCATGTATTGACGGGCACCTGGGTTGTTTCCACAACTTTGCGATTGTGAACTGTGCTGCTATAAACATTTGAGTGCAGGTGTCCCATTTGTAGAGTGTCATTTGATCTTTTGGGTAGATGCCCAGTAGAGGAATTGCTGGATCAAATGGTAGATCTACTTGTATCACTTTAAGGTATCTCCGTATTGCTTTCCACAGAGGCTGAACCAATTTTCAGTCCCACCAACAGTGTAGGAGTGTTCCTATCTCTCCACATCCACGCCAACATTTATTGTTTGGGGACTTTTCTGATAGAGGCCATTCTTACTGGAGATAAGTGATATCTCATTGCAGTTTTGATTTGCATTTCCCTGATGATTAGAGATGTTGAGCATTTTTTCATATGTTTGTTGGTCTTTATTCTATCTAGAAGATGTAGTTTTTAGCTTTCTGATTTCTACAGAACAGGAAGCACCCAAAAAGGATGTTGTAATAGATCATGGGATTCTTCTTTTAAACCCCAGAGAGGTCCTAAAAATCCTTCTCAACCCAGTACTGTGCCCCCAGTGGTGCCGAGTTGGATGTACACGTAAAATCTATTTGTCATCCCTGCACCATATCATGTTGCTCCCAGAACTCTAATGTGTAGCTCTTACTTTTGTGAAGAAAAAAATATGCAAAACTTAGAAATAGGCAAAATAATGGCTGCATGTCTTTTCAATGTCATATTAGAACACCGTTTATAGCATAATTTCCTATAATGGATAACATAACCCTCTGTCCCAGAAAGGCAGACCACAAACTTGCAACAAAAACTACTTAAGCACAAATTGTTTCAGCACCAACCGGTTTGACCCATGTGTTCTGAGGTTCAGCAACTTGCACGGTTTATAAATTCTGGCACTTGTTTATTCCCTGCCCAGGCCAGCCTTAGAAACATTTGAGCCCAGCTCTCTAACTTCCTTCTTTCAAGTTGCTACTGAGACTTTGTGAACTCAGGCTTCTCCCTTACTCAGCAAGTTTAATAAACCCAGCTTTGTGTCATCAAAGGTGGCCCTGGTGGTCTTTGTGGGGGTCTTTGAAAAAGGCAATGCTGTATAGAAAGTGAAGAGTGGATGAAAAAGACAAAACAAGAACAACCCTTACTACAACTTGAAGCAAGGTTCTGTTAGTATAGACTTCTTGAAATTAGCAAAAAATCAATAGGGATAGCCATCATCCTTGATTTGAGGATAGCGGGCCTCCGATTGAACTTGCAGTCAATGACAACCCATGGTTGAATGGTGGAAAACTACAGTAGAAGGAGAACATTGGAGAAGTGTTCAATCCCAAGAGGCTGCAGTCTCTCCACAAACCAATGACCCCTTACTTGCCAAAACGTACGAGATGATTTTTGGTCCTTATCTTTCTGTGGTATTATATTTGACAATGTTGATCACTCCTCCCTTCTTAAAATTCTTCTGTAGACTTCTATGATGCTGTGCTTTCCAGATTATTATTCATTCTCTCTGATAATTCCTTCTCAATTGTAAATGGGCAAGGAGAGATCAAGCAAGATTGGGAATAAGAAATGACCATTGAGGCCGGGCGCGGTGGCTCACGCCTGTAATCCTAGCTCTCTGGGAGGCCGAGGCGGGCAGATTGCTCGAGGTCAGGAGTTCGAAACCAGCCTGAGCAAGAGCGAGACCCTGTCTCTACTATAAATAGAAAGAAATTAATTGGCCAACTAATAGATATACAAAAAATTAGCCGGGCATGGTGGCGCATGCCTGTAGTCCCAGCTACTTGGGAGGCTGAGACAGAAGGATTGCTTGAGCCAGGAGTTTGAGGTTGCTGTGAGCTAGGCTGACGCCATGGCACTCACTCTAGCCTGGGCAACAAAGTGAGACTCTGTCTCAAAAAAAAAAAAAAAAAAAGAAATGACCATTGAGTTAGTAGTTATGATGTCATCCATTCTGTTAGTGACAGTACTGGAATGGAACAGACAGGAGACAGATTGCAAGGGACAGAGGAAAGAGTATCAACTGCACCTGTTGGCTTCTATTCAAAAAGCTTGGAGGTTGTTGTTTTTATTTGCTTTGGGTTTTTGTTCATTTGTTTTTTGCTCTCCCTGGTCTGCTGTGTTAATGTGATTTTTCAAGCAGTGTGCATCTGCTATGCACAGGAGCTGCTGGGATGCAGAGATGGTAAGGCCCCTCCCTGTCCTATAGGAGCAGGATTCTGAGCAGGAAGAGAAGCAAAACACAGTGGGAGTAACTGAAAATGATGAATGCCTCATGAGCCCATCTATGGACTAAATGTTTGTGTCCCCCAAAATTCCTATGTTGAAATCCCAACCCCCAAGCTAATGGTATTAGGAGGTGGGGCCTTTGAAAGGTAATTAGATCATGAGGGTGGAGCTCCCCTGAATGGGTCCTTATAAAAGAGGCCCCAGAGAGCTCTCTTACCCCTTCCACCATGTGAGGACACAGCTAGAAGACAGCTATCTATGAGTCAGGAAGAAGCCCCTCACCAGACACTGAATCTGCTGGTGCCTTGATCTTGGACTTCCAGTCTCCAGAACTGTGAGAAATAAATTTCTGTTGTTGATAAGCCATCCAGTTTATGGTATTTTGTTGTAGTGGCCTGAATGGACTAAGACAAGCCCTCAAGTTACCTGGAGAGGTTTGTTTTTAAAAATTCCAGAGGCTTGACCATATTTATGTAAAAAGATAACATCCAGAGGGATGTTAATGTGCTTTTATGTTGGTACTTTCTAAAAGTGAACCTTACCACATTAAGCCAGAGGCATCTATTGCCCTGAAGATTTTAAAGACTATTACAGTAGGAATGCAAAGAGAAAGTCAATGTTTAGCTTTTAATCACCAAAATAGGCTCTGTAACCCATTTCGGAGGCTGTGGTTGAAAATGAAAACCATCTATTGCCACATAGCTTACTACCTGTATTAATATGGCTTTACTATTCTAATTCATGATTACAAATAGCCCAAATCAATCCCTTACTTGTGGTGGGAATTGTACAATTAGAAATTCAGCATCTCTCAGGGGCCATGTTCTCTGCAACAGAGAAGACTTATTAGTTGTGATTGTGTCCAGCTGCAAGCTACAAAAAAAAAAAAATCAAAGAATAACTTTCAAAGAGATGTTTATTTATCTTATTAAGGAAAAAATTATCCAAAACATATAAATAAGCCAAAAGGATGACTGAATGTCCTTTCAATGTCATATGGCGGTATTGTCCAACAGGCCTGCCCAAGGATTATTTCATTTTCTAGGAGAATGTACCTTTGTTTGACACATAACTTTCTATTAATTAGAGGACTATATTCTGTAAACTTACATATTAACTTGTAAACTTTTACCCCAAAGAGATGTCTAGTAGAAAGCATAACCCCAAAGGTTATGATTTTATTGTCCTGGAGGATGTTAAGAATTTTGTTGCTAACTTAAATTTATTTAGGCATGTTTTTCCTGCCTGAATATATAAACTTCAGTTTCTCAAGTGATCTTTGAATCAGCTTTACTATGCTGCAGGTTTTTCATTAATGAATTAAGTGAATTTTTTACACATATTCATTTTGTATTTAGGGCTATGTGGGGATGGAGAAAGATCTGGGATCCAGCTATTCCTTTAAAAGGATTTTTACCAATTCTATATTTGGCTCCACCCTGAACCCTGACCTTCAGAGGGCTCTCTCCCCATAATTCCTGTGTCTTTCTGGGGCTTGGCGACATAAATCATCTTGCTTCGTATTGGCTTCCCACCTTGCAGGCACTTAGCTTATTCTGCTTCATTATGTCATTTGCTACTTGGCCATCCACTTTCCAGCTTTCACAAGTTTCTTATTATATCTCATCTGTTGTCATTTTTGGGGGCTTTCTGTTTGCTTGTGAGCTTATGTCTTAAAAAATTTCCTTTCAGTCGATATATTTTTTTAAAATTTTGTTATAGACAGGGTCTCACTCTTGCTCAGGCTGGTCTCAAACTGCTGAGCTCATGCAATCCTCCCACCTTGGCCTCCCAGAGTGCTAGTATTACAGGTGTGAGCCACTGTGCCTGGCCACCTTTCAGTCTTTCTAGTGGGGTTTGAAGAGGGGCCCAAGATTATTTATGTATATATCAGGTCAACTTGCCTTGTTTAACTAGAAGTGAGTGTGATTTCAAAATATAGTCTCAAATACAGCAGTGGTTTCTTTCTCCATCAAATGAACAAACTCACCAAAGGTTGAAAGAAGATCAAACTCCTGGTGATTAAGCAATTTGCACCTCAGCCTGATATTCTTTAAAAATATTTTTAAAAATATTTATGACCACTGTTTTATGCTGAACATTAGAAATCACAGTATTTTGGATCTCAAGTGATAAATTCAGACTATCCAATGTATTAAATGCAATCCCACTACTGGGTATTTATCTAAAGGAAAAGAAATTGGTTTATCAAAGGGATACCTGCACCGATGCTCCCATGTTTATTCCAGCAGTATTCACAATAGCCAAGATGTAGAATCAACCTAAGTGCCCAACAATGGGTGAATGGATAAAGAAAATGTGGTATGTATACACAATGGATTACTACTCAGCCATAAAAAAGAATGAAATCCTGTCATTTGCAGCAACATGGAACTGGAGGACATTATGTTAAGTAAAATAAGCCAGGCACAGAAAGACAAATATTATATGTTCTCACTCATATGTGGGAGCTAAAGTAGTTGATGTCATGGAGGTAGAGAGTGGAATGGTAGATACCAGAGGATGGGAAGAGTATATGGATGGGGGATGATGAGAAATTAGTTAAGGAGTACAAACAGTTAGATAGAAGGAATAACTTGTAATGTTTGATAGCAAAGTAGGGTGACTATAGTTATTATAACCACAGTGTATTGTATATTTCAAAATAACTAGAAGAAAGGACTTGAAATATACTCCACATATAGAAATGATATATACTTGGGTGATGGACACCCTAAATACCTTGACTTAATGATTACACATTCTATGCATGTAACAAAATGTCACATGTACCCCATAAATATATACAAATATAGTGTATCAAAAAAGAAATTAAAATATTAATAAATGCATCAATGAATTACACTTTAGCAAGCACTGGAATATGTAGAAATGGTCTTTACTGGCATTATCAGTGTCATGTTTGTGTTAGCATCTTTTTCTTGGTTTAATGTACTTCAGCATGGAAAAGCCATCTTATACATGCTGCCTATGACTTTTCACAGCATATTGAAGAAACATGTTCTGAGTGGTGGCAGTTTAGTCAGATTACTTCCACACCAAATCAAGAAGCATATTGCTGATATCCAGCTGTCCTGAGTGAAGAAAGGAGTGTGAAAAAACTGTCATTTTACTCACACACTATAGTTGGCATCTATTATCTCTCCTGTCTCCATCATTCATTAACCTTTTCTTGGTATAATTCTCTGAGATTCCTTTGGAAGACCAGCCATACTCGCATATCAGACTCTGGGCTTTGCAGAGAGTTGAATTCATCCCCAGCTCCAAGGATGCGATGGTGACTCAGGTCTGGTCAAACTATTGCATTCCCTTGGCCACAGAAACTGATTCATGGGTGGACATGTGACCCAGTTAGACTTAGCCAATAAATTAAAGAAGACTTTAATTTGGAGCTATTGAAAGAGTGGCATGTTGGATTTCAACTTGAGAGCATGTGCAATTGAAACAGCTGGGATGCACTCCGTGGAGCCTGAAAATGAAGCTGACATGGCAGAAAGGCAGAGAGGAGAGATGGAGATAAAACCGGTTGTGATGATATTGCTTGAGTATTTGAATTAACTTGTGTGAGCCAATAAGTGCTCTATGGCTTAAGGCAGTTACAATTATTTTTCTGTCACTCACCACCAATCTAACTCATCTAGCAAAGTCCTGCATTGTTGCTTGCATAGCTGGTGCTACCACAGAATTGGCTCCCATAATAATATTTGCCCAAATAAAAAAAATCACATTTGTAACCTGGGTATTCAGACATCAACAAAAGAAAACATTGAGCCCTTCTTACTCGTGTTTGCTCATTACATATGCCAAGAGCAAATGTACTGTGGCTGTAATGCAAAGTATCTACTCACATAAACACCATAATAAGTACTTGTTTGTACAGAATGCCATTGATATTAGGTGATGTACAATACCATCATTTGATAAGAGAATTTTTGCCAACAGGCTGTTCCATTTTCCTTCCTATAACAAAATTTTTATTAACTTTGTGAGTGATTTTACAAAATTCTTGGCAGTGGTACAACTTGAACCTTTAGCATCCTGGAAAGCACAATTTTTAGCTTATTCTGGAAAATCTCAGTTGGTTCACCAGAGAGGTCATTGTTCTTTGTTTTTGAAAAGGATTCAAAGGCATCAGTGGCTTCCTGCCACTATTTGACAGTTTCATAACAGGCAAAGCACAGGGGTCTAGGGATAACATCTAATTTTTATATAATTATTGTATTTCTAATTCCTATTCTTTTTTGTTTGTCCATCATTCTTACAGATTCTTTTGTCCCACTAATACAGAGTCATGCTTTGTATTCACACTTCTTATGTACTTATTTACATTTGTGAAGTTATTCTGCATTGCAAGATTTAGATAACTTTTTCTTTTCTTTCTTCTTCGTCTTCTTCTTCTTCTTTTTTTTTTTTTGTGACAGAGTCTCACTCTGTTGCCCAGGCTACAGTGCTATGGTGTCAGCATAGCTCACAACAACCTCAAACTCCTGGGCTCAAGCAATCCTCCTGCCTCAGCCTCCCGAGTAGCTGGGACTACAGGCATGTGCCACCATGCCTGGCTAATTTTTTCTGTATATTTTTAGTTGGCCAATTAATTTCTTTCTATTTTTAGAAGAGACAGGATCTTGCTCTTTCTCAGGCTGGTTTTGAACTCTTGACCTTGAGCCATCCTCTAACCTGGGCCTCCCAGAGAGCTAGGATTACAGCATGAGCTACCGTACCCAGGCCTAGATAACTTTTTCTTAACTGCTTTTATACTTCAATGCACTGTTGATCCATTTTTACAAATTAGGAATATAATGAAGCACTATGGTTGCAACAAAAATGCAATTGGACAAATGTAAATAATCGTATGCAAATGATATAAAATATATTAGCTGAGTTCAAAAATGCACCCTAGCAACTGAATATTAGCAAAAGGAATGGACTAATCTAATCTTCATGATAAATGCAAAAATGTTAGGATTGTGATGATAATTGAGGACACAGTATAGTTTTTGTAAAAATCATAATTTACCTTACATTTCAAATTTATTAAATGTACATTGACACATTGTTTTATTTTTCCTCTGAGACCCCCAAACTTGGTGTGGACCCCATTTGTGGACCCCAGACATCATTAATGGGCTGAGGATCATATTGGCCAGCAATTCCCAGAGGATACTTGTTCGAGGGTGACCAAGAAAGTGGTTGCACATACACAAATCAATAAACACAATATGACAGGTGTGTTGGTGCATGCCTATAATCCCGGCTACTTGGGAGGTTGAGGTGGGAGGATCACTTGAGTCCAGGAGTTTCAGACCAGTTTGGGCAACATAGTGAGACCTTGTTTCAAAAAAAAAGTTATACATCACATTAACAGAATCAGGGACAAAAACCATATAACCATTTCAAAAGTTGTTGAGAGAGCATTGGATAAAATTCAACATCACTTCATGATAAAAACTCTCAACAAACTGGGTATAGAAGGAACATACCTCAAAATAATAAGGGCCATATATGACAAACCCACGGCTAATGTCATACTGAATGGGGAAAATTTGAAAGCCTTTTTCTAAGATCTGAAACAAGGCAAGACTGCACCACTTTTATTTACTATAACACTAGAAGTCCTAACTAGAACAATTATGCAAGAGAAGGAAATAAAGGGCATCACAATTGGAAAGGAAGAAGCCAAATTGTCCTTGTTTGCAGGTGACATGGTCTTGAATTTAGAAAAACCTAAAGGCTCCACCAAAAAACTGTTAGAACTGATAAACAAATTCAGTAAATTTTCAGGATACTAAATCAACATACAAAAATCAGTAGTGTTTCTATATGCCAACAGCAAACAATCTGAAAAAGAAATCAAGAAAGCAATCCCATTGACAATAGCTACAAAAAAATACCTAGGAATAAATTTAACCAAAGAAGCAAAAGATCTCTAAAATAAAAACTATAAAATGATGAAAGAAATTAGAAGACACACTAAAAAAATGGAAAGACATCCTATGCTAATGGATCAGAAGAATTAATGTTGCTAAAATGACCATATTACCCAATGCAATCTACAGATTCAATGAAATCCCTGTGAAAATATCAATAACATTCCTCACAGAAATAGAACAAATAATCCTCAAATGTGTATGGAACCACAAAAGACCTGAATAGCCAAAGTGATCCTGAGCAAAAAGAACAAAGCTGGAGGCATCATACTACCTGACTTCAAACTATACTATACTAAAGCTATGGTAACCCAAACAGCATGGTATTGGTATAAAAACAGACACATAGACCAATGGAACAGAATAGAGAACCCAGAAATAAATCCAGGTATTTATAGCCAAGTGATTTTCAACAAAGGTGCTAAGAACATACACTGGGGAAAGAAGAGTCTCCTCAATAAATGGTGCTGGGAAAACTAGGTATCCATATGCAGAAGAATAAAACTAGATGTCTATCTCTTACCATATAAAAAAATCAAATCAAAATAGATTAAAGACTTAAATGTAAGATCTGAAACTATGAAACTACTAGAAGAAAATATTGGGAAAATGCTTTGGGACATTGGTTTGGGCAAATATCTTTTGGGTAAGACCTCAAAAGCATAGACAACAAAAGGAAAATAGACAAATGGGATTATATTAAGCTAAAAAGCTTCTGCACAGTAAAGGAAACAATCAGAGTGAAGAGACAACCTGGAGAATGGGAGAAAATACTTGCAAACTAGCCATCGAACAAGGGGCCAACAGGCATATGAAAAAATGCTCAGTATCACTACTCATCAGGGAAATGCAAATCAAAATCATGATGAGATATCTCACCCCAGTTAAAATGGCTATTGTCAAAAAGACAAAAAATAACAAATACTAGTGAGGATGTAGAGAAAGGGAAACTCTTGTACACTGCTGGGTGGGAATGTAAATTAGTACAGACATTATGGAAAACAGTATGGACATTCCTCAAAAAACTAAAAATAGAAATACCATGTGATCCAGCAGTCCCACTGCTGGGTATATATCCAAAAGAAAGGACATCAGTGTGTGGAAAAGATAGTTGCACTCCCATGTTTATTGCAGCATTATTAACAATAGCCAAGATATGGAATCAACCTAAGCGTCCAACAACGAATGAATGGTTAAAGAAAATGTGGTACATATACAAATGGATTACTACTCAGCTATAAAAAAGAGTGAAATCCTGTCATTTGCAGCAACACTGATAGAATTGGAAGTCATTATGTTAAATGAAATAAGCCAGGCACAGAAAGACAAATATTATATGTTCTCACTCATATATGGGAGCTAAAATAGTTGATGTCATGGAGGCAGAGAGTGGAATGGTAGATACCAGAGAATGGGAAGGGTATATGGGTGGGAGATAAAGAGAGATTGGATAATGTGTACAAAAATACAGTTAGACAGAAGGAATAAGACCTAGCATTCGATAGCATAGCTGGGTGACTATAGTTAACAGCAATGTATTGTATATTTCAAAATAGCTAGAAGAGAAGACTTGGAATGTCCCCAACACAAAGAAAGGATAATGTTTGAGGTGATGGATATTCCAATTATCATGATTTTATCATTGCACATAGTATGCACTTATCAAAATATCACATATATCCCATAAATATGCACAATAATTATGTATCAATTAAAAAAGAAGGTGGTTGGGGAGTAGAAAGCCTTGACAGTAACGAGAATCATTGCCATCAACAGTATGATTGCCAAGATATCAGCAGTATACAAGTTGAATGGGAAGTGGTTTATTTTGGCTTTTTTTGAGACAGAGTCTCACTCTGTTGCCCGGGCTAGAGTGCTGTGGCGTCAGCCTAGCTCACAGCAACCTCAGACTCCTGGGCTCAAGCGATCCTCCTGCCTCAGCCTCCCCAGTAGCTAGGACTACAGGCATGTGCCACCATGCCAGGCTAAATATATATATATATATTGTCCAGCTAATTTCTTTCTACTTTTTTTAGTAGAGACAGGGTCTCGCTCTTGCTCAGGCTGGTCTGGAACTCCTGAGCTCAAATGATCCTCCTGCTTCGGCCACCCAGAGTGCTAGGATTACAGGCGTGAGCCACCATGCCTGGCCGGGAAGTGTGTTTTAAAAAAGGTTTTATTGAGTAAGAATTGGTATGTTCCAAGACATTAATTAATTAATTAGTTAATTTAGAGACAGGGTCTCACTTTGTCACTAAGGCCGGAGAGCAATGGTACGATCATAGCTCACTGTAACCTTGAACTCCTGGGCTCAAGCGATCCTCCTGCCTCAGCCTCCTGAGTAGCTGGGACTGCAGGTGCACACCACCATGTCCAGCTAATTTTTGAATTTTTTTTTTTTTTTTTTAGAGATGGGGTCTCACTATGTTGCCCAGGCTGGTCTCAAACTGCTGGCCTCAAACGAGCCTCCTGCCTTGGCCTTTCCACGTGCTGGGATTACAGGCATGAGCTGCCACATTCAGCCTATTTTTTGATTAAAAAATTAAATTTTTGGCCGGGTGTGGTGGCTCACGCCTGTAATCCTAGCTCTCTGGGAGGCCGAGGCGGGCGGATTGCTCGAGGTCAGGAGTTCGAAACCAGCCTGAGCAAGAGCGAGACCCCATCTCTACTATAAATAGAAAGAAACTAATTGGCCAACTAATACATATAGAAAAAATTAGCCGGGTATGGTGGTGCATACCTGTAGTCCCAGCTACTTGGGAGGCTGAGACAGAAGGATTGCTTGAGCCCAGGAGATTGAGGTTGCTGTGAGCTAGGCTGACGCCACGGCACTCACTCTAGCCTGGGCAACAAAGCGAGACTCTGTCTCAAAAAAAAAAAAAAAAAAAATTAAATTTTTAATAATTTTAAATTTTTAAATTTTAAATTTTAAATTTTAATTTTAATTAAAAAATAAATTAAAAATCTATGTAACATAGAATTTATCATTTTAACCATTTCTAATTGTATAGTTCAGTAATATTAAATATATTTGCATTGTTGTGCAACCAATCTCCAGAACTTCTTCATCTTGCAAATTGAAACTCTGTACCCATTAAACAACTCTCCATTTCCCCCCATTCCCTGGCAGCCACCATTATACTTTCTGTTTCTATGGATTTTGCTACTCTAGGTACTTCATAAGTGAAGTCATATAATATTGTCTCTTTGTGACCTGCTTCTTTCACTTAGCATAATGTCCTCAAGTCTCATCCATGTGGTAGCACCTGTCAGAATTTTCCTCCTTTTTAAAGCTGAATTATCTTCCACTACCACATTTTGTTTATCCATTCTTCTGTCTATGGACATTTGGGCAACACAATTATTATTGTTTAAACTTTAGTTATTATTTTACATATTTATACCCTGCTTAATCCTTATATAAGCTGATATGAGACAAAATTTCATTTAGTTAAAAAAGAAAGGAAGAAAATGACAAAACCTTTCAACATATAAATTTTGGGGACACAAAGAATAAAAAAAAAAAGAAAATGACAAAACCTACCTAAAATTAGCCTTACTAAGTTTTGGATGTATAATTTTGAAAATTGCTATAAAGAAAGCTTTAATTAACTCCACAGTTTAAGATCTGAACCTAACTATTTTCTGAGCTCAGGAAGGTCTTCTCTAATGAATTGTACATATAAACAAACACTCAGGCCGAGCGAGCGTGGTGACTCACACCCATAATCCTAGCACTCTGGGAGGTCGAGGCAGGAGGATCACTTGAGGTCAGGAGTTCCAGACCAGCCTGAGCAAGAGTGAGACCCTGTCTCTACTAAAAATAGAAAACTTAGCTGGGTGTTCTGGTGCATGCCTGTAGTCCCAGCTACTTGGGAGGCTGAAGCAGGAGGCTCGCCTGAGCCCAGGAGTTTGAGGTTGCAGTGAGCTGTGATGAGGCCACTGCACTCTAGCTGGGGTGACAGAGTGAGACTCTATCGCAAACAAAACAAAACAGGACAAAACAAAACACTCAGCTATGTATGAATGTATCTTTAATACAGAATCTTTATATGTCTCCTGTGTTTTAGGTAAACTAAATATATGAAAGTGAAGAATGACCCAACAAAGAAATAGAGTTGTCATTTACTAAAATGATTCCTAGTAAGATTTATCTTTTAAGCCTGTCCTGAATTTGTTCAACTTTCACTTATTTTTATAAAAATCAGGTTTATAAGACAGTTTCAGAAACATATCTGAAATATATCCTCTGTATCAAGGGAGACACACCTCCCACCACAGGGTGGAAAAGAGAAATGGCTGTCTAGAAGCCTGGGAAAAGGTTGGAGCACCGCCCTCCCCAACTGGATATCCAGATGGAGTTGCCTCATGTGGTCCTTACTCTCTGGAGCCACGGAATTCTGTTCGGGACTGTGATCCAGCCTAAGAAAGAGGCAGGGAAACAAAAGATTTAGAAAGGGCACCATTCGCAGAAGTTTACTTCTACTGCTCTCACTGCAGAGTATATTTGCTTCTGTTGGACACAGTCCAATATGATCATGGCATTTGTACAATGTAGTGAAGTGGTGAAAGGATGGCAACACCCAGTGTGAAGTGTTGCCTCTTTGGATCAGTGCAGATTGCTATGTCTGTACAATTAGATTCCAAGTACGACTTAGACAAAGGAGAGGAGCTAGATTGTTATCTTACCCATCACACAGTGCTCTTCGTTTGCTTTCTACAAGAAAGTAAATAGGCCGGGCGCGGTGGCTCACGCCTGTAATCCTAGCTCTTGGGAGGCCGAGGCGGGCGGATTGCTCAAGGTCAGGAGTTCGAAACCAGCCTGAGCAAGAGCGAGACCCCGTCTCTACTATAAATAGAAAGAAATTAATTGGCCAACTGATATATATATATAAAATAAGCCGGGCATGGTGGCGCATGCCTGTAGTCCCAGCTACTCGGGAGGCTGAGGCAGAAGGATCGCTCGAGCCCAGGAGTTTGAGGTTGCTGTGAGCTAGGCTGACGCCACGGCACTCACTCTAGCCTGGGCAACAAAGTGAGACTCTGTCTCAAAAAAAAAAAAGAAAAAAAGAAAGTAAATAGGGATGTGGTAGTGACATGCTATGTATTGAAAAACATTTTTTTTTATTGAGACATAATTCACATACCATAAAATTCACCATTTTAAAATATAAAGTTCAGTGGTTTTTAATATATTCACATGGTTGTGCAGCCATCACTACAACTTCTAGAACATTTTCTTTACCTACAAAAGAAACCCTGTGCCCACTAGCAGTCACTCCCCATTTCTCCCCAATTTCTCCCCACCCAGCCCTAGGCAACTACTCTGTCTCTCTAGATTTGCCTGGTCTGGACATGTCATATAAACTGACTCATACAACATGCGGCCTTTGTGACTGGCTCTTTTCACTTAGTATGATTTTTTTTTTTTTTTTTGAGACAGAGTCTCACTTTGTTGCCCCAGCTAGAGTGCCGTGGTGTCAGCCTAGCTCACAGCAACCTCAAACTCCTGGGCTCAAGCGCTCCTCCTGCCTCAGCCTCCTGAGTAGCTGGGACTATAGGCATGCACCACCATGCCTGGCTAATTTTTTCTATGTATTTTTAATTGTCCAGCTAATTTATTTCTATTTTTAGTAGAGATGGGATCTCACTCTTGCTCAAGCTGGTGTCGAACTCCAGAGCTCAAACGGTCCTCCCACCTCGGCCTCCCAGAGTGCTATACTTAGTATAATATTTTCAATGCTTGTCCATGTTATAGCATGTATCAGTGCTTCATTGAATAATGTTCCATTATGTGTCTATACCACATTTTTTTGTTTGTTTGTTTTTTGAGATAGAGTCTCGCTTTGTTGCCCAGGCTAGAGTGAGTGCCCTGGCGTCAGCCTAGCTCACAGCAACCTTAAACTTCTGGGCTCAAGCAATCTTCCTGCCTCAGCCTCCCGAGTAGCTGGGACTAGAGGCATGCGCCACCATGCCCGGCTAATTTTTTCTCTGTATATTAGTTGGCCAATTAATTTCTTTCTATTTATAGTAGAGATGGGGTCTCACTCTTGCTCAGGCTGGTTTTGAACTCCTGACCTCGAGCAATCCACCTGCCTCAGCCTCCCACAGTGCTAGGATTATAGGCGTGAGCCACCGCGCCCGGCCCTTGTTTTTGTTTTTATTTTAATGTTTTTTATTATTTTCAATTACAGCATAGAAATGTTGAAATTTCTATGCTGAAATGAAATGTTTAGGTTATGGGGGGAGTACAAATGTTTAGGTTACATATATTGCCTATGCCCCACGTGAGTCAGAGCTTCAAGCATGTCCATCCCCCAATACCACATTTTGTTTATCCATTCATCAGTTGGTGGACATTTGGGTTGTTCTACTGTATGGTTATTATGAATCATGCTGCTATGAATATCCGTGGACAAGTTTTATGTGCATGTATGTTTTCATTTCTCTTGGGTATATACCTAGGAGTGGAATTGCTGGGTCAGATTGTAACTCTGTTTAATTTTGTGAGGAACTACCAGATTGCTTTCCAAAGTGGCTACACCATTTTATATTCCCATCAGCATGTATGAGAGTTCCAGTTTCTCTGCATCTTCGCCAACACTTGTTATTGTCCCTCTTTTTGATTATAGCCCTCCTAGTACGTCTTGCTACCTATGTGATGAACCCCCTCCCATACAGTTGGCTACACACACATTTTAAGCCCCAATCCCTGGGGATATAACGGTTTGTAAAAGGTTTTTTTTTTTCTTTTCTTTTTTTTTTTTTTTAATTATTTTTTATTTTGGCATATTATGGAGGTACAGATTTTAAGGTTTCAATATGTAAAAGGTTTCTAATAGTGCTTTCCTAAAAGATCAGAAGTCTGTTGAGGCATGGCTAGGTGGTATCCAGCTCCAGAAATAGTAGTCTTTTTTTAAAAAAAAAATCTCTGTTGGCTTAAATGAAACAGCTGGTTTAGGTCAAAATTGAGAATGAATTTCATGAACTTAAAAATGTTTCCAATTTCTCTGTTGTACAAGGCCTCAGATTAAAGCCTCATTGTGCATTAAAGTCTTTTTCTATCAATGCAAGTACGGTACTCTGGCCCCAAAATGGAAATAATTACAGAGGTGATCAACTCTTTCATTTTTTTAGGCCAGTGATATTATTTTCATAGTTACTGAATTGGCATGTGTAGTAATATGGAAACTGTTTGCAAACACACTTTCCCTCAAGAAGTTCTGAAGATTTTTTTCAAAAATCCAGTTTATTAGCAGTGCTCCTGTTCTTGGCTCCCATTTCAGTTAAGGGGTGGAGTGTTGTGAAGATATTACACCACATGCCAAGTAAACATCCTCTTCAAAATGAACACCCACTTCTATTTCTTCCAGTGCAAAAGGAAAGCAAGCATTGTCAGCCAGATGTGCTGAACTTTCTCATGCAGTCACATTCTAAAACCACACAAAAACTGAGCAGTTGCCAGATATTTCACTATTTTCAAAGAAAAAGGTGTGCCTTAATCTTTTTATTTTGTTTAGGATTTCTGTTTCTAGAACTTGGCATCCAATGGGAACAAGAAAAGACGAAAAATAAAAATAAAAAAAAAGATTTCTGTTTAATGTTAAAGTTCAAAACCACTTAGATGTGGGAGTCTCAGTGAGGGCTCACATATTGGAATGAACAAATGGGAATGCAAAGGGGTTGCTGATAGGGTTGATATATTTAAAAAATATTTTCTTATGAAAAATTTCAAACATGAAAAATTTCTTATATCTACGACTCAGCTAATGGATATGCCTATTTTGATTATTTCATAAAACAGTAGTCAACATTTTCCAAATCTTGTTTCAAACCATCTCCTCCCTGCTTTTTTCTTTTGTGCTTGAGTATTTTAATGCAAATTCAAGATATCATGCCATTTTACCCATGTATAATACAGAATACATCTGTAAATGGCAAAGGTTTTTTTTATAAACACTATACTATTATCACATTTAAATAAACAATATCCTTTATCATTGAATACTCAGTTCATATTCAAGTTTGACAGACTTCATTTTTAAATTTCATTACAGTAAATTTTAGACATACACAAAAATGAAGAGAATAATAGAATGAACGCCCATATATCTATCACCACCTTTAATAATTATCAACTCAGACTCATTGTTTCTTCTATAACCCACATGCTCCTCTCCCCTGCCCCTTATAGATTTTTTTCTTTGAATCATATCACTATTTATTTATTTATTTATTTGAGACACAGTCTCACTCTGTTGCCTGGGCTAGAGTGCCATGGCATCAGCCTAGCTCACAGCAACCTCAAACTCCTGGGCTCAAGCGATCCTCCTGCCTCAGCCTCCCAAGTAGCTGGGACTACAGGCATGCGCCACCATGCCCAGCTAATTTTTTCTATATATTTTTAGTTGGCTAATTAATTTCTTTCTATTTTTTTTTTTTTTTTTTGAGACAGAGTCTCACTTTGTTGCCCAGGCTAGAGTGAGTGCCATGGCGTCAGCCTCGCTCACAGCAACCTCAAACTCCTGGGCTCAAGCGATCCTGCTGCCTCAGCCTCCCGACTAGCTGGGACTACAGGCATACGCCGCCATGCCTGGCTAATTTTTTCTATATATATTAGTTGGCCAATTAATTTCTTTCTATTTATAGTAGAGACGGGGTCTCACTCTTGCTCAGGTTGGTTTCGAACTCCTGAACTTGAAGGATCTGCCCACCTCGGCCTCCTAGAGAGCTGGGGTTATAGGCGTGTGAGCCACCGCGCCCAGCCCAATTTCTTTCTATTTTTAATAGAGACAGGGTCTCGCTCTTGCTCAGGCTGGTCTCGAACTCCTGACCTTGAGCGATCCTCTCGCCTTGACCTCCCAGAGTGCTAGGATTACAGGCGTGAGCCACTGTGCCCGGCCCATTTTTTATTTTTTTATTGTGATAACATTCATCTAGCATAAAACTCACCATTTCTACCATTTTAAAGTATACTATTAAGTGGCATTTGGTAATTCACAATCTTGTGCAACCATCACCACCATCTAGTTCCAGAAGTTTTTCATCACGGCAAAAGGAAATCCCATACCTGTTGAGCAGTCACTCCCCATTCCCCACTCCTCTTAGCCTTGATAACAATCTCCTCTCTCTATGGATATGTCTGTTCTGGATATTTTATAGGAATGTAGACCCCTTATAATTTTTAAATGAATCTGAAATACCATGTAATTGCATACATATATACTTTAGCATGCATGTATCTTTAAAACATAAGGTCTCTTTATTTCTTTTTTTTTTATTTTTTATTTTTTTAAAGCCAGTCAAATTTAGCAGTGGGGGGTTGAATACCAACTTTAGTGACACTAATGTGAATAAGTTCTGATAACCCACTACCATCGGACCAGCCTCTTTATTTCTTTAAACATAACCATAAGACTACAGTCATGCCTGAAAAAATTAAACAATGATTACTTACTATCACAAAATATCCAGCCCGTGTTCAAATTTCCATTTGTATCATAAATGCCATACGTTTGTTTTAGTTTATTTGTTTGAATCAGGATCCAAATAAGATCTGTAGATCATGATTCTATTATATGCAGCTTAAATCTCTTTTCATGGAGAGGTTCCCCCTCTATTTCCTTTTATTCACTTGCAATTTATTTGTTGAAGACACAAAATTTATTTGTTGAGGAAATAAAATTACAAAGCTTACAAAGGGAGACAGAGCAGGTGGGTGGGTGAGTGAGTCAGTGAATGAGTAAAAAGAACAAAGCTTATGTGGGAATCTCATTGTTTGCTTTGGCTGTTTGCTTCTCTGTGGTGGTGTCTAACATGCTCCTCTGTCTTCTGTATTTCCTGCATATCGATAGTTCTGTCTAGAGCTACATTGTCCCCATACGGTGGCCGCTAACCCCATGTAGTTATTGAACACTTGAAATGTGACTAATCCAAATTGAGATATGCCATAAGTACAAAATATACATCAGATTTCAAAGACTTAGTACAGAGAAAGGAATGTAAACTGTCTCACTAATAGTTTTTTTTGTTGATTTTATGTTGATATGGTAATATTTTGGATATATTGGGTTAAATAAATTATTAAAATTAATTTGACATATTTATCTTTAGTAGCTTTGATGTGGCTACTAGAAGATTTAAAGTTACATATGTGGCTCACATTATATTAATATGTCTATTGGACAGTGCTAATTTAGAAACCTGATAAAATTCAGATTTGCTTTTTTGGCAATTGTACTTCATACATAGTGTTGGGTATGTCCAGCCAGAAGCACATAATGTCTGACTCTTTTTGTGATGTTAGCAGCCATTGATGATCAATGTTTGGATCTATTTCTTCATTAGAGGTTGCAAAATGGCAATGTTTGAATTTTCGTCATTCCTTCTGTATTTATTTGCTGGAGCACATAAAAGAGAAACCCTCCTCATTGACCTCATCTATATTTGGTTCCTTAGTGGTACCAATCTATATGGGAAGCAAGGTCAATGTTTGATTCTTTCCCTTTATTTACCAATTCTCAAAGTTATCAGTTGGCTCACAAACCATGGATAGACTTTAAAAATATTTAGTAGTGTTTATTTTTATGTGCTTCTCAGAAACATTTACAAAGTTTACATGGGAATGAAGATGCAGGTTTGTAAGCAAATTGAATACCTTCTGCTCCCAAACTGTGTTATTAATAAATGCTAAATAGTAAACAGCTTGTAGGCTTCAAGAATGTCAAGGTTATAAAAAGATAAAGAAAGACTGAGGAACTGCTCCAGATTAAAGGAGACTAAAGAGACATGACAATTAGATGCAACTTATGATCCTGGGCTACATCTTGGTTGAGGAAAAAAGGGGCTTTTTCTCTTTTACTCTAAAGGACGTTAGTGGAACAATTGGTAAAAATTAAACAAAGTTTGGAGATTAGATGATAGTTACATTCTTGATTTTGACACTCATATGGTGGTTATATAAGAGAATATTCTTGTGTTTAGGAAATGTACACTGAAGTATTCAGGGGGAAAGGAGTATTATGTCTGTAACTTATTCTCAAAAGACTCAGAAAAAATATATAGAAAGAAAGAGAGAGAGAATGGTAAAGCAAATGTGGTAACATTTGGAAATTTTGGGTTAAAGGTATACTGGGATTCTTCGTATTATTATTATTATTATTATTATTTTATTTTTTTCAGCGTATTATGGGGGTACAAATGTTAAGGTTACGTATATTGCCCTTGCCCCCCTCCCTCCTCAAGTCAGAGCTTCAAGCATGTCCATCCCCCACTTGGTGCACACTGCACTCATGTATGTATATACCCATCCCCTCCCCTCACCACCTGCCCGACACCGGATAAATGTTATTCCTATATGTCCACTTAGGTGTCAATCAGTTAATACCAATTTGCTGATGAGTACATGTGGTGCTTGTTTTTCCATTTTTGGGATACTTCATGTAATAGAATGGGTTCCAGCTCTATCCAGGAAAATATAAGATGTGCTATATCACCGTTGTTTCTTATAGCTCAATAGTACTCCATGGTACACATATACCACATTTTATTAATCCACTCATGGATTGAAGGACACTTGGGTTGTTTCCAAATCTTTGCAATTGTGAATTGTGCTGCTATAAACATTCGAGCGCAGGTGTCTTTTTCATAGAGTGTCTTTTGTTCTTTTGGGTAGAGGCCCAGTAATGGGATTGCTGGATCAAATGGTAGATCTGCTTATAGCTCTTTAAGGTATCTCCGTATTGCTTTCCACAGAGGTTGAACTAATTTGCAGTCCCACCAGCAATGTAGGAGTGTTCCTATCTCTCCACATCCACGCCAACATTTATTGTTTTGGGACTTGTTAATAAAGGCCATTCTTACTGGAGATAAGTGATATCTCATTGTAGTTTTTTTTTTTTTTTGAGACAGAGTCTCGCTTTGTTGTCCAGGCTACAGTGAGTGCCGTGGCGTCAGCCTAGCTCACAGCAACCTCAAACTCCTGGGCTCGAGCGATCCTTCTGCCTCAGCCTCCCGAGTAGCTGGGACTACAGGCATGTGCCACCATGCCTGGCTAATTTTTTATATATATATCAGTTGGCTAATTAATTTCTTTCTATTTATAGTAGAGACGGGGTCTTGCTCTTGCTCAGGCTGGTTTTGAACTCCTGACCTTGAGCAATCCGCCCGCCTCGGCCTCCCAAGAGCTAGGATTACAGGCGTGAGCCACCGCGCCCGGCCTCTCATTGTAGTTTTGATTTGCGTTTCCCTGATGATTAGAGATGTTGAGCATTTTTTCATATGTTTGTTAGCCATTATTCTGTCTTCTTTTGAAAAGTTTTTGTTCATGTTCTTTGCCCACTTTTTGAAAGAGTTGTTTGATTTTTCCTTGTTGATTTTCCTGCATTCTAAGTAGATTGTAGTTATCAGCCCTTGATCGACGTGTAGCTTGTGAAAATTTTCTCCCATTCTGTGGGTTGTCTGTTTGCTCTCTTGACAGTTTCTTTGGCTGTGCAGAAGCTTTTTAATTTGATCAGGTCCCATGAATCTGGAAGTACTGCAAAAAAGGTAATAAAATATGCCCCAGAATTTTAAAAAATCCTGTCTGCTCTCTTTATAAGGTTAAATATAGATTGGTATTCATTGGAACTCAAAACCATATTAAAAAGCACTTTCTAAATTTGGGAGAGACTCTGTGAACAATAGAGAATTTAGGAACCAGTTCTGTGGCTTAAAATATTCCCATATAGGCTGGGCATGGTGGCTCACGCCTGTAATCCTGGCGCTCTGGGAGACTGAGGCGGGAGGATTGTTTGAGCTCAGGAGTTCGAGACCAGCCTGAGCAAGAGTGACACCCCATCTCCAGTAAAGAAACAGAAAGAAATTAGCTGGACAACTAAAAATATATAGAAAAAAATTAGCCAGGCATGGTGGTACATGCCTGTAGTCCCAGCTACTTGGGAGGCTGAGGCAGGAGGATCGCTTGAGCCCAGGAGTTTGAGGTTGCTGTGAGCTAGCCTAATGCCACAGCACTCTAGCTTGGGCAACAAAGTGAGACTCTGTCTCAAAAATAAAATAAAATAAAATATTCCCATGAATTCTTTGACATTCCTTTCAAGAGAAGGCACTCAATTCCCCTTTCTTGACTGTGAGCTAGACTTAGTAATGTGCGTGCTTCTAACAAAGAGAATATGGCAGAAATGACAGTGTGTCACTCTTGAGACTAGGTCATACAAGGCAGTATGGCTGCAGAAGCACTCTTGCTTGGATCAGTAGCTCTGGGTTCGGAAGCCATGAGGCCAGTAAGGGTAGCCTTGTGGATAGGGCGACATAGGGAGGAACTGAGGCCTCCTGCCAAAAGCCATGTGAGTGAGCCATCTTGGAAATGGCTCCTCCAGCCCCTGTCAGGCCTTAAGATAACTGCAACCCTGGTCAGCAGCTTGACTGCAACTTCCTGAGAGACCTGGAGCCAGAGCCACTCAGCTAAGTCACTCCTGAGTTCCTGGCCTTCAGGAACCGTGAGATAATAAGTGTTTGTTGTTCGAGTTGCTGTTATGCAGCAATAGATGACTAATGCAATTCCATTTCTTAAGCACCTTGAAATCGTGCTGCTTGGACAGCTGCCTAAATGTAAAACTTATCTTTTCCACTAGATTCTGATATAACATGTAAATATGAGTAGACGTAGAGAGGAGCATTTCTAAGTCGCAACCAAATCTGCACTGTCACTTTGGGAACTATCATTCATGAGATTGTGGTACGTGCTCAGAAGTCAGCAGGAAGCAGCTAAAGTAAAATTTCAGTTTTCAGTGACTGGCTGGAACTCCTAGAGAAGAGGATTAAGGAAATGAGTAAAAATGTAAAATAAGACACGATGTCATGAAAGTAGGTTTAAACTAGTAGGGGATTTAGTGGCAAAAGAAAACATAAGCCTCTTAGGAAAGGAAATCTGGGAAGAATACTTTGCCACTGTGTTTCTAGTACTTTCCAGGCAATTCTGATTCCTCCCTTGATTTAAATCAACAATCATTTATTGGCGATCAGATGAGTAAGACATGCTCCTTGTCCTCAAGAAGCTATTTGGAAATATCCTTGACTGTGAAAAAGGGTGTTTCAGTCTCATTGTCCTTATTTAGTTCCTTTGTTTGTTTCTATGGTTCTGTATTTAAGAAGCAGCTTTCTTATTTAAACTTTATCTCCAGAGAGAACTTATGCACCAGGAAGAGGACTGCTATGTGCACAAGAGTTGCAGTTCACAGAGCAGACATCACTGTCAATGTAATCAGTTAACTGGAAGTGTGATTTATGTACCTGCACACTCCTGTGGGTTGTGACACCCTCGAAAAAGTGATAAATGCATTTCTGGCCTTGCAAAGCTGAGAATCAAATCTCTGATGACCCAGTAGCCACATCAACTTGGTCAAAATAGAAGAGGGTAGGAAACAAAAATGAAGAATGAGACCACAATCTATATTCACCATAAAAGGATTCTGTTTGCTGGGCTGGGTAGCAGTCTTTGTTTATTGAGCATAATTCTATATAGACTCAACTGAGAGCACTTAAATATTTACAGATTGGCTTGTGCTGCACATGCTTTTTCTCTGAGATGTGGATCACTTTACTCTCTGTTGTAAAATCCTGGCTCATGTTGGGTTCTTTGGGAGCAGAAACTGAGATGGGGATTTTTGTGTCAGTGCTTCGATGGGGGAGAGCTCTTGGGAAACAGCGCGTGAAGGAATCAGGATGGGGCTGGAGAAAGATCTAGGCAAGGAAGTGGTCTCAGCTGGAGACTTCCCTCAGCCCGATCCCATGGGCCACTCTGGAGCATGGTTGGAACCCCAGAGTTGTGCCCACCTTGAGGCAAGGGGTTGGCCTTTTATGTCTTCATGGCAATCAGTCATGGCTGCTCCATTGGAGGTTGTGGAGTTGTAACCTCTCTGAAGTGACTCTAGTTTGGCTGAGGGCAAGTGGCCAAAGAAGGGAGCAGGTGTGAGCCATTAGCAGACAACACTCACTGATGGGGGCATCACCTGGTGAAAGGAATCTTGGCAGTAAACCAACAGGTCCTACCCTGGGTCTGAAATTTTCTCATGGTAATAATTATGGCAGTCTGGCTAGATATGCCCCAAACTTATTTCTTGTTCCTGGGTACACAGCTTGACAACATTTCCCAGCCTCTCTTGCATATGGTGTGGCCATATGACTCATTCCTAATCAATGCAAAGCAGGGAGAAGTGATTTGCATCACCTCTGGGCCTGACTCATAAAGCCCCCTGTGCAAGCCATCTTCCACGTCCTCTTTTTCCAGTTCTCCTGAGTTCCCTCTTGCTTTTTTTTCCCCGTAACTGCTAGATGCAGAAGATCTAGTGCAGGGCTTTGAGGTCCTTAGGGGATGGGGGAGCTGGTAGATAGTGTTGCTGAATGAACACAAAGGAAACCATCTTTATCGCAGATCCTGATTGGACTGTGACATGAGCAGGAAATAAAACACAATGATTTATTACGTTAGCCCACTGAGATTTTGGGGTTGTTAGCCTACTCTGACTCATTCAGTGAACATTGCATTTTTCAAAAACACAAACAGCTTTGGAAAATGTAATTTTCAGAGTTCTATCAATTTAATCAATCATAATCCTTACTCAACTCTGTGATGACTAAAGTGCTGAATAACCGAAGAATTTTTCTTAGCCCTTTAAAAAATAGAAAAAAACTTGAAATCTGTACCCCCATAATATGCCGAAATAAAAAAAAAATAGAAAAAAAAAAGCTCTAAAACATAAAGCTCTGATGGTACATTTGAGTATTATGGGTAATTTAAAAAAGGACTGTGAAACTATATGGCCAGGGAAATTATTATCCAAAATCCTGTTCTGGGAAACAAAGCATGAAGCTGCTTTCCCAAGGTTAACAAGAGGTGAGAACCGTTGGCTCCAGTTTGTCTGACATAACTGTTGTGCTTTACCAGAGCACAGAAAACTTTTAACGTTTCTGCACAGCCATTCCTAGAGCTACCAAAGACTTGATTCCATGGAGAGAGGTGAACTGTCTGACATCTTACATAAGAGGGCGGCAGGGCTTCTGGAAACAACTGTTTGTGGCTTGAGAACAGCCACCTTCTCAATTTGTCAGGCTTTTGCTTCGGAGGATGGACTTGGTATAGGAAGAAAGAGGCCACGTGATCTCTCTGTTTTTCACACACACACAAACTCTCTCTCTCTCTCTCTCTCTCTCTCTCTCTCTCTCTCTCTCTCTCTCTCTCTCACACACACACACACACACACACACACACACACACATGGGTGGGTGCATGGTATAATTTCACCAAAGTTCCAAACTGGTTTTATGGGAGACAGTGTAACTTGCAAGGTTCCATTGTCATTAGTATTTGTAGGGCATATGGGAGTTCAAGAACTCCAGCCCTCTGCTTCTGGCTGAGATCAGAACGGATTGGGTGGGTTTCCGTGTGAACATCGGCTCCACTTTTGCTAGAGTTGGGCTGGAGATGCAGACTGGGTTTGTGTCCACAGTCAGGCTGCTCCTTATTTTCTCTAACGCCTTCCTCCCTCACTTCTGAGAGAGTCTACAAAACAGTCCCATACCTGGGAAGTTACAAGAAAATTGCTCTCTTCTGACCATCAAGTCCTGCAAGTGGGAACAGAGAGAGGACCCAAACTACATGTGGAATTAGGAGTAGAGTGGAGTCCCCTCTGAGGGCAGCAGAACTTGTGGGGGGAGTGGTAGAAGGGAGGGAGAGGAGGGGGAGAGAGAGAGAGAGATGGAATTGCTTGTGTTAAAAAAAGAATTAGAGTGGCTCATGCCTGTAATCCTAGCTCTCTGGGAGGCCCAGGCAGGCAGATTGCTCAAGGTCAGGAGTTCGAAACCAGCCTGGGCAAGAGCGAGACCCTGTCTCTACTATAAATAGAAAGAAATTAATTGGTCAACTAATATATATAGAAAAAATTAGCCAGGCATGGTGGCACATGCCTGTAGTCCCAGCTACTCGGGAGGCTGAGGTAGAAGGATTGCTTGAGCCCAGGAGTTTGAGGTTGCTGTGAGCTAGGCTGACGCCATGGTACTCACTCTAGCCTAGGCAACAAAGTGAGACTCTGTCATAAAAAAAAAACAAAAACAAAAACAATTAGAGGCCGGACTAGGTGGCTAAGGCCTGTAATCCTAGCACTCTGGGAGGCCGAAGCAGGAGGATCACTCAAGGTCAGGAGTTCGAAACCAACCTGAGCAAGAGCGAGACCCCGTCTCTATTATAAATAGAAAGAAATTAATTGGCCAACTAATATATATAAAGAAAAAATGAGCCGGGCATGGTGGCGCATGCCTGTAGTCCCAGCTCCTCCGGAGGCTGAGGCAGAAGGATTGCTTGAGCCCAGGAGTTTGAGGTTGCTGTGAGCTAGGCTGACGCCACGGCACTCACTCCAGCCTGGGCAACAAAGTGAGACTCTGTGTCAAAAAAAAAAAAAAAAAAAAAAGAATTAGAGCCTGGACAAATAACAGCCAGAGAAGGCCACAAAGGGAGGGTTTTCACACTTATATGCCTGACAACAAAACTATTACAAAAACTGCAAACATGCACAAAGATCATCACAATCTTATACTTCTGTAGGGACATTTGTCCAGCAACTGCCTGTTCAATCTCAGACTGGCATCACCCTTGTTATTGATCCTTATAGCCATAATCATTTCAAAACAATACGTAATCCTCCTTATTTTTCCTCAAAAACCTTTGTCTTCCTTTACCTCCATGAATACACACTTAGTTTACTATGGCGCACATAGTCCCATTGCAATGCCCTATTCCCAAATAAACACCATTTTCTTTTAGAGAGCCTCTCTTTGTTATTTAGGTTGACAGTTATATGGTCTAGTTTATTGCTCCCAGGCTACAAACCTGTACAGCATGTTAGTATACTGAATACTGTACGCAATTGTAACATAATGCTAAGTATTTTTTTGTTGTTATTTTGACATGGGGTCTCACTCTGTCACCTAGGCTGGAGTGCAGTGGCACTATCATAGCTCACTGTAACATCAAACTCCTGGGTTCAAGCCACCCTCTGCCTCAGCCTCCCTAGTAGCTAGAATTACAGGTGCCCACCATCATATTGGCTAACTTTAAAAATTTTTTTTGTAGAGATGGGGTCTTGTTATGTTGCCCAAGCTGGTCTTGAACTCCTGGCCTCAAGTGATCCTCCCAATCTCAGCCTTCTAAAGTGCTGGGATTACAGGTGTAGGCCACCATGCCTGGCCCCACAATGGTAAGTATTTGTTTATCTAAACATATCCAAACATAAAAAAGTACAGTGAAAATAAGATATTATAATCTGGCCAGGCCCAGTGGCTCACGCCTGTAATCCCAGCACTCTGGGAGGCAGAGGCGGGAGGATTGCTTGAGGTCAGGAGTTCAAGACCAACCTGAGCAAGAGTGAGACCCCGTCTCTACTAAAAATATAAAAAATTAGCCAGTCAACTAAAAATCGAAATAAAAAATCAGCCGGGCATGGTGACTCACACCTGTAGTCCCAGCTACTTGGGAGGCTGAGGTAGGAGGATTGCTTGAGCCCCAGGAGTTTGAGTTTGCTGTGAGCTAGGCTGATGCCATGGAACTCACTCTAGCCCAGGCAACAGAGTGAGACTTTGTCTAAAAAAAAAAAAAAGCTATTATAATCTTCTGGGACCACTGTCATACATGTGATCTATTGCTGACCAAAATGTCATTGTATGGTGCATGACTGTATCTCAATATAACTCATGAAAATTATGAAGCCCAGAGAAGCCAAGCAGAATTCTCCATACCCTCCCCCCAGGTAACCTGTAAATCTGTTACAGGTATAAGGAAATATTAGGTCTTCATACTTTAGAACAGTGGTTGGCAAATTTTTTCTGTAAAGGGCAAGATAATAAATATTTTAGGCTTTGTATGTGACATAGTCTCTGCTACAATGAGTCAGCTCTGCAGTTTTAGTGCCCCAACAGCCATAGACAGTTCATAAATGAATGGGTGTGGCTGTGTCCCAATAAAACTTAAGGACACTGAAATGCAAATTTCATATAATTTTCACATGTCATGAAATATTATTCAGGGCACAGAAAGCACTATTTTTTTCAACCATTTAAGATATGTAAAAACTCATCCTTAGCTTGTAAACCACAGGAAACAGGCGATGGCCCACTTTGGCCCTACTTTGCTGATCTCTGCTTTAGCATCCTCTTCCCTATAGGTGACCAGGGCCTTGTTCTGAGTTTGCTAAGTTAAGCTGTCGTCTTCACGTGGGGCATTGCTGCTGGATGTAAAAGGAAAAAAGCATAACTTAATGAATATCTCTTGGCTGGGTGTGGTGGCTCATGCCTGTGATCCCAGTACTCTGGGAGGCTGAGGAGGCGGGAGGATAACTTGAGGTCAGGAGTTCGAGACCAGCCTGAGCAAGAGTGAGACCACGTCTCTACTAAAAATAGAAAAATTAGCCAGGCATGGTGGCGCATGCCTGTAGTCCCAGCTTCTTGGGAGGCTGAGGCAAGAGGATTGGTTGAGCCCAGGAGTTTGAGGTTGCTGTGAGCTAGGCTGATGCCATGGCACTCTAGCCTGGGCAACAGAGCAAGACTCTGTCTCAAAAAAAAAAAAAAAAAGAATATCTCTTGACTATCCCTGAAAATATGATCATTTTGGCTTTTCTGGCCATAATGGAGCCTAAACAAGTGTGTGAGCTTAGAACCACAAAAAATATAAAGAAATTCTCTTCTAAAAGGTTTTGGTTTTTGTGTACTGTCAGCCTTAAGGGATATGAGTGCTTCTAGTGTCTACATTCTTATCTGTATTTATTGTGAAGTTTGATAACTAGTTCTTCTATTAAGAAACACTGTTGTAGAAATAAAAAACAGTACTTGGCATTCCATAGATATGAAAACATTTTTTTTTTTTTTGAGACAGAGTCTCACTTTGTTGCCCAGGCTAGAGTGAGTGCCGTGGCATCAGCCTAGCTAACAGCAACCTCAAACTCCTGGGCTCAAGCAATCCTCCTGCCTCAGCCTCCTGAGTAGCTGGGACTACAGGCATGTGCCATCATGCCCGCCTAATTTTTTCTATATATTTTTAGTTGGCCAATTAATTTCTTTCTATTTTTAGTAGAGACAGGGTCTTGCTCTTGCTCAGGCTGGTTTCGAACTCCTGATCTCGAGCAATCCGCCTGCCTTGGCCTCCCAGAGTGCTAGGATTACAGGCATGAGCCACCGCACCCGGCCTGAAAGTGTTTTGAAAAACATTGTAGCTTTCTCCCCCACTATATGAATGTTAGGGATTATTATACCTCATATTTCTTTTCGCAGATGTCACAGGGGAAACTAGGGTTTGGTGTTTATCACACAGACACCCCTTCTCACCTCTGTTAGAGTGATGGGCCGAGCTCTGGGAAAACTGAGTACAACTGGATGGAAAGGAAGAGACTAAACATTATTTCTTGGCTTCTAGTTTTCCTTAGAAGGTATTGCAGCTTCTGCAATATGGGCCGGGCGTGGTGGCTCATGCCTGTAATCCTAGCACTCTGGGAGGCCAAGGTGGGCAGGTTGTTTGAGCTCAGAAGTTCGAGACCAGCCTGGAAAGAAATTAATTGGCCAACTAATATATATAAAGAAAAAATTAGCTGGGCATGGTGGCGCATGCCTGTAGTCCCAGCTACTCGGGAGGCTGAGGCAGGAGGATTGCTTGAGCCCAGGAGTTTTTGAGGTTGCAGTGAGCTAGGCTGATGCTCTGGCACTCTAGCCTGGGCAAGAGTGAGACTCTGTCTCAAAAAAAAAAAAGTTATTGCAGCTATGGAGAATACAAAGGTGGTGAGATTTTGAAATGGAAATACTCAAGCTAATTTGGTTTTCATTGTTCTTAATTTACCTATCTTTTCTGTGCTCTTATCCTTGAGACTACTGCTGGCTTAGTTCTCTCTTGGCAGGTCTGGAGCAAAATGCGGTATAAGGAAGGCTTAGTGAACAGATGAGAGCTGCTTCCTCCCAGAGTGGATCCTTTTCTCTATCTCATTTCTTCAGATTCCAAAAGGGCAATATTACTCTGGCCATCATTGGGTTGATATCATTTTTCTTTTTTCTTCTTGTATATCTCTCTTCCTCTTTCCTTTTTTTTCTTTTTATCTTTACCATCTCATTTTTTCCCTCTCCTTGGTCCTTATTTGAGTTTACCACAGTAGCAAAGTATAATTATCATCAATGATATTTCTTGAGATGTTTTTTGTTTTTAATAAAAATAAAAATATTTGGGTGAAAGTTTTATATATCTCTTTATTAAAGCAAATTATAAAATGTATTTGAAAATTTTATTGATACATAATAATTGTACATATTTATGGAGTACATGTGATGTTTTGATATGTGAATGCAATAATCAAATTAGAGTATTCAGGGTATTCATCACCTCGAATATTTATCATAGCTTTGTGTTAGGAACATTTCAAATCTTCACTTCTAGCTATTTTGAAATTTACAATATATTGTTGTTGACTATAGTCACCCTACTGTGCTATTGAATACTAGAATTTATTCCCTCCATCACACTATATTTTTGTGCTCATTAACCAACCTTTCTTCATCCTCTCCCCATTTCCAGCCTCTGGTAACTATCATTCTACTCTCTACTTCCATGAGATCAACAGTTTTAGCTCCCACATATAAGTGAGAACATTCAATATTTGTTTTTCTGTGCCTGGCTTATTTCATTTGACATAATGACTTCCAGTTTCATCCATGTTGTTGCAGATAAAAGGATTTCATATGGCTGAAAAGTATTCCATTGTGTATATATAACACATTTCTTAATCCATTCATTTGTTGATGGACACTTAGGTTGATTCCACAACTTGGCTATTGTGACTAGTGCTGTAATAAACAGGAGGGTGCAGGTATATCCCTTTGATATACTGATTTCCTTTCCTGTGGATAAATACCCACTAGTGGGATTGCTGGAGCATATGGTATTTTTTTTTTTTTTTTGAGACAGGGTCTCATTTTGTTTCCTGGGTTAGAGTGCAGTGGCGTCATCATAGCTCACTGCAACCTCAAACTCCTGGGCTCAAGCAATCCTCCTCCCTCAGCCTCCTGAGTAGCTAGGACTACAGATGTGCAACAGCATGCCCGGCTAATTTTTTTTTTTTTTTTTTGAGACACAGTCTTGCTCTGTTGCCCTGGCTAGAGTGCTAATTTTTTAATTTTTGTAGAGACAGGGTCTGGCTGTGTTGCTCAGGCTGGTCTCAAACTCCCAGCCTAAAAGCAATCCTCCTGCCTTGGCCTCCCAAAGTGCTGGAATTATAGGCATGAGCCACCATGCCTGGCCTATTTTTAGTTTTTTTGAGAAACCTCCATACTCTTTTCCATAATGACTATACTAGCTTACATTTCCATCAATAGTATATAAGAGTTTCCTTTCCTCTTATATATGGAGTGAGATGATATCTCATTGTGGTTTTGATTTTGCATTTCCCTGATGATTAGTGATTTTGAGCATTTTTTCCATATACCTGTTGGCCATTTGTATATTTTCTTTTGACAAATGTCTATTCAGATCATTGCCAAGTTTTAAATTGGATTTTTTTTTTTTTTTTTGCTGTTGAGTTGAGTTCCTTGCATATCCTGGATATTAGTCTCTTGTTGGATGAAGAATTTGCAAATATTTTCTCCCATTCTGCAGGTTGTTTCTTCACTCTTTTGATGTTTCCTTTGCTGTGAAGAAGCTTTTCAGTTTAATATTATCCCATTTGTCTATTTTTTATTTTGTTGGTTTTGTTTTTAAGGTCTTAGTCATAAAAATCTTTGCCCACAACAATATCCTGAAGCATTTTACCAATGTTTTCTTCTGGTAGTTTCATAGTTTCAGTCTTATGTTTAAATGTTTAATCCATTTTGAGTTGATTTTTGTACATATTGAAAGACAGGGGTCTAGTTTTATTCTTCTGCATATAGATATCCAGTTTTCCCAGCACCATTTATTGAGGAGACTGTTCTTTCCCCGGTGTACATTCTTGGAGCCTTTGTCAAAAATCAGTCAGCTGTAAATATGTGGATTTATTTCTGGATTCTCTATTCTGTTCCAGTCTATGTGTCTGTTTTTATATTAATATCATGCTGTTTGGGTTACTACAGCTTTGTAATATATTTTGAAGTCAGGTAGTGTGATGCCTCCAGCTTTTTCTTTTTGCTCAGGATTGCTTTGACTACTCAAGGTCTTTTGTGGTTCCCCATGAATTTTAGAATTGTTTGCTCTATTTCTGTGCAGAATGTCATTGGTATTTTGATAGGGTTTGCACTGAATCTGTAGATTGCTTTGGGTAGTATGGTCATTTTAACAATATTAATTCTTCTGATCCATGAGCATGGGATGTCTTTCCATTTGTTTGTGTTCTCTTCAATTTCTTTATCAGTGTTTTGTAGTTTTCCTTGTAGGAAAAATGTATTTTTTATTAGTGCTTAACCCTGGACCAATTTTTTTCTTTTGGGTTAGTGTTTCCCAGAGAAGCTTGATGCATATATTTGTGCAACTCTTCCCAGGAACAATGACGTTTGAAAAGAGAATTTTTGGAAAAGAGATGCACATATGCAGGTCAGATGCTAGAATTTCTAATGCTGTGGTGGAGCAGACATTTTTCTTCCAGTAGCTTTTTTCTGGACTTTCTCTTAAAAGTGGCTAGAGCGCTAACCAGGGAGGAGCAAGCACATTGGAAAAATATAGTGTGCATGCTTTATTTATTTATTTTATTTTTTTTATTTCGGCATATTATGGGGGTACAGATTTTAAGGTTTCAATAAATGCCCTTTCCCCCCCTCTCCCCCCCCAAGTAAGAGTTTCCAGCATGACCATCCCCTAGATGGTTGTGTGCATGCTTTAGTATAGGGAGGAATGGGGAAAGAGGAGGCACATGGACAGGGGTATAATGATGTGGGTTCTAATGTTGACTTTTGGTGTGAACTTGGACGAATCTTGTAGTTTTTGAAAAGAACATGCCTGTTTTCCTCCTGAAAGAAGTGCTCCTTTTGGAGGGTGAGGATCCTCTCTTACTGAGATCTGTATTTTCAAGCCCTAGCATATATTAATAAATCTGCTACATAGTAGACATTGAACTAGTGTTGGATGAATAAAGGTGAACACAGCACTTTCCTCACTTGTAAAACCAGGGCTTGAAACAAATGATCTGCAAAAAGGGTCTTTTCATGCTCTTATTACTCTAGTATTTAAGAGTAACTGATGTTCTTCCTTATTAAGGCTCAACTCCAGGTTTGGGCCATGCCTGAGAGAGTGGCCTAACCTCATTACCACCCTGAACTCTCTGGGGTCGGTGGGACCCGGTTCGCATGGATATCTCTGTCCTCCAGATTTCGAGGACATAAGCAGCACTGATATGGAAGAAAGGAAACCTAATTTCCCATGCTTTGTCCCTTTTCTGGGAAGGGCACAGCAGGGTGTGGGCACCACACCTGCTCCAGCCTCCTAATGAGAAATTGCCACAGCCTTCCCCGCCTTCTGAAAAGCGCTCTTCTCCAGGTGGGTCTAGATGCCCCCTTCCCCACTAGGGCTGAGAGCCAAAGACTGCGCTCCTGTGCAGGGTGGGCTTGGAAAGGCGCCGGCCCCGCCCTCCCGGACTGCAGAGCAGGTGACCGGCCGCAGGCGGGCGGCGTGCGGGGTTAGTTACCTGGCGCAGGGCGGGGCGGGCGGCGAGGGCGGGGTCGGGGTGGGATCCCGGGCTGCGATTGGGCCGCGCCGCGCCTGTCTCCATGTGCCGCGCAGCCGAGGCACAACATTCAAGCCCGGGGGCGGGGCTGGCGCGCGCCGGGAGGAAGCGCCCGCGCGGCAGCTGCGGGGCGTGGGGGCGGCGGCGGCTGCGGCCGAGGCCGAGGAGGCGGTGGCCTTCGAGGAGCCAGCGGCACCCCAGCCAGGGAGGGTGCACCACCGGGCCCCCTTGCAGGCTTCATGGAGGCGGCCGCGGGCGGGGGCTGCGGCTCTGGGCCGCCGCCGCTGCTGCTGAGCGAGGGCGAGCAGCAGTGCTACTCCGAGCTCTTCGCGCGCTGCGCCGGCGCCACGGGCGGGGGTCCCGGGCCCGTGCCCCCTGACGCCACCAGGGTCGCGCCCGGTACGGCCACCGCGGCCGCCGGCCCGGTGGCCGACCTGTTCCGGGCGTCGCAGCTGCCCGCCGAGACGCTGCACCAGGTAGGTCCTCGCGCCCCCTGTCTCTGCTGGTCTGTGGAGACAGTGTCTGTGGGGACGGAGGTTGTGAATGGGGCGACAGGGCTGCCCCTAGGGACCTAGAGGCCTGGTCCACCTCGCAGAGAGGGGGCTCTGCAGTCGGGGATGGCGGCGACGCCCTTGTCCCCCAGGCACACCAGCCTCCGCAGCTGAGCTCCTTTCCCAGTGCTGGGTGCGCTCCCGGTCTTCCTTCCCTGAGACAATCTGACACTCCTTCTCCTCCCCTGGCCATTTCTGGGGTTCTTTAGCCGCCCAGACCCAAAGTTTGCCCTGTTCTGGAAGTGGTGTTTATTTTGGCTGGTGTCTGGTTTAACCTCTGCTCACCACTCCTGCCCCTCCCTCTCCTGAGTGGGTGCTCATGGTGCCTTGCTGGGATTTGAACTTGAAGGGTGTGGGCCCTATGGCTTGGGGCCCAGAACTGAATGCTGTCCTTTCTATATATTTGTGATATATACGTATGTACTATATATATATTTGCCCAATAATATATTTCTGAATATTAATGTTAAACTGGAAAACCTTAATGACAAGTTGCAGAGCAGGGACACAGGACTGCAAGAGGACATTTTCAAGTCAAAGCTAAGTTTCCATCTGGGGCTGGAGGTGGACCTCAGAAGTCCACCATGGAGGACAGCCATAGTTTCCCATTTTATCAGTACTTGGACTTGAAGTAGAATTGGAAAGTAAGGGGTATCATAGCTGCCTCCTTTGGGCTGCTCTATACCTGGCAAAAGACAAGGAGATGATCCACAGTAGAGGTTTTTGTTTCATGCTTTCCTTGGGGCTTGAAAAAAGACTACTTGTTAAGTCCTTTGTCATTTAATGTCACCAGCACTTAATGGTGATAAAATTGTTAATATAAGGCCCAAAATGTGAAATGAAGCTTTTCTTAAAAAGCAATAGTATGAAAGTTATTAGCACCAATTGAATGTTTAGAGTGGTGAGTGGTATTTTAAAATCTAGTTCCAAAGGAATGAGGGTTTTATGGTTCACTTGCCATGTCATTGTGTTTGTAGGTTTTTTTTTTTTAATCACTTAAGGCTGTGTCTTATACTGCTGGAGCATGCATATGCCTATATCTTTGTGAACAGAACTTTGGCCACTCTGTAATCTTTGAACTTTTCAAATTTAGGATTTCTGAAAATATAACTAGCACTCATAGAACTTAGTATTGCTGTTTGTCCCCAAAGATGTCCTTGATATGTAGGCAGTTCTACCACTGCTGATGAGCATTTGAGCTGGACCAGGTAAAGAGAATGCGTCCTAGAACACAAATCATGACTATTACATGAGGCCCTCAGAATACTCCTGAGCATAATGAATTTATTAAATGCTGTAGCTACTTCCCAGTTGAAAAACAAATAATTAAGTGACTGAGGTGATGCAGCAAGTAAGTGACAGCAGGGTACCTGTTAAGGTTTATTTTGTTGTCAGTAATACGTCGGATGTGATAAGAGGAGGTGGGCATATTATTGATAAATCTGAATATGTTGGTCGATGCCTCCTCAGGAATTGGGAGGGGGCTTTCCTGCTGTTAGAGCCCACACTTTTGTGAGGTACGCATGATTTAAAAAGAACCCAAGGCACAGTGCCTTTGCATAAATGAGATTATATGTTTGAAGTCCAGTTGAAAACTGCTTGCAAAAGACTGCTTCAGATGCTGGCAAAGGGGATGTCCCTAGAAGATTGCTTGGAGTAAATCTCTCAGAGCTTTAAGCTCCCTTATTCAGCTCAGCAGAACAAAAGACATCTTTCCCCTTTAACCTAATAAAATTACAGTAACCCGATATTCTTGGTACAGGTGAAAATGAACATTGAAGGCATCCTGGACAGGGAAACGTAATCCTAAGAGAGTCAAAGTCAGCAACTGGCAGCCATCTAATTTTTACCCACCACTTTGATGGCGTGTGTGTGCTCCATTCACCTCAATTTGCGTCACCCCTTCCATGTATTAGCCATTTTTTAAAACAAATGTAGACGTTTTTACCTTTTCCCTGTTAAACAGGAACCTGTACGTTTAGATTTAAGTGGCCCAACAGGTATAACTGCTCAAATCATGGAGGCACTAACTGACCTTGGTAGTTTCTATGGTAACAGCCTGGTTTTCTTCTTAATAAGCATACAATTAAGATTACCATAATGTTCCAGGAAGGGTGAGACTCTTACCATCTTACCAGGAGTAAATGTTCTATAAAAATATGTAATTCTATCTGCTCCTTGGAGTGAAAATAAACCACTAACCTGTTACTTTGTTATGGAAGTAAGCCTACAGAGTTATCTTGAGAGTTTTTTTCCAGTTGATATATATATATATATATACACACACACATATATGTGAATATATGGTATATATATAAAATCTATACGTATTTTTAATTGACTGTTTTTTCAGAGGAGTTTTAGATTTATAGCAAAATTGAGCAGACAGTACAGAGAACTTCATATACCCTCCCCCACTACATATAGCCTCCTCTACTATCAACATCTTGCATCAGAGTGGTCCAGTTGTTACAATTGATGAACCTACATTGACCATCGTTATTGCTCAAAGTCTATAGTTTGTATTAGGGTTCACTGTTGGTGAACTGTATGTTCTATGGGTTTGGACAAATGTATAATGACATGTACCCACCATTATAGTATCACACAGAATTGTTTCATTGCCCTAAAAATCTGTGCTCCACCAATTCATCCCTCCCTTTCCTAACCCCTGGCAACCACTGATCTTTTTACTGTCTCCATAGTTTTGCCTTTTTCAGAATATCATATTGGTGGAGTCATATGGTATGTAGCCTTTTCAGATTGGCTTCTTTCAGTTAGTAATATGCATTTAAAATTCCTCTGTGCCTTTTTATGGTTTGGTGGCTCATATGTTTTTTAGTGCTGAATAATATTCCATTGTGTGGATGTACCACAATTTATTTATCCATTCACCTACTAAAGGACATCTTGGTTGCTTCCAAGTTTTGGGAATTATGGATAGCACTATTATAAACATCTGTATGCAGGTTTTTGTGTGGACATAAGCTTCTAACTCATTTTGGGTAAATAGCAAGAAGCATGATTGCTAGATTATATGGTAAGAGTATGTCTAGTGTTGAAAGAAACTGCCAAACCATCTTCCAACTGGCTTTACCATTTTGCATTCCTACCAGCAATGAATGAGAGCTCCTGTTCCTCCATCTTTTCACCAGCATTTGTTATTGTCCATGTTTTGGATTTTGATCATTCTAATATGTGTATAGTGATATCTCGTTGTTTTAATTTGCAGTTCCCTGATAACATATGATGTTGAGCATCTCTTCATGTATTTATTTGTCATCTTGAGTTATATTTTAATATATCATAATAGCCTGTTTTGAAAGGTCTTTTGATCTCTTTATAGAGTACTTTCATGTGGTGATTTATTTTAAAAGCAGGATTCTAGTGCTTGGTGGAAAATGGTAGAATGAAACACTTTGAAACTAGGAGAAGAAAATATGAATGTCTAAGAACAGATAAATGTTTTTTGTTTAATATTTCAAGACAAAGGGCTACAAATGTTGGAGTGATTGGTTTTTGGTTTTCCAGGTTGTGAAGTATTTCATCTGTATTTGAAGGCCAGCATTTTGCTAGAAGGCATAGAGTGTGGTGGGAATCAGGTTTGTGTTTGACACATTTTTGAGTTTCTGTTGTGTGTCGGATACTGTCCTGGGTGTTGAAGTTACAGCAGTGAATACAAATCTTTGTCCTCATGGAGCTTATATTCCAATGCAAATGTTTTTACACTTCGGTTTTTATTTGGGTAAGAAAAGATTTGAAATATAACACCTAGGCTGGGCACAGTGGCTCACACCTGTAATCCTAGCACTCTGGGAGGCTGAGGCCGGATGATCGCTTGAGCTCAGGAGTTGCCTATCTTTTAGGATGGTGTCTTAGTCTCTGGGAATGCTGTGCTTATTTCAAGTCATCATTTTAATTGTTTTTCATTTTTATGATAATGTTTGGACATTATGGGGAATAATTATAAAACACTATTGATTTTGTATCAGGGTAAATCATTGAATAAGAAAAAGCCAGTCCAAATCCTATTATGCCAAAAATGAAAAAAAAAAAAGAAAAAAAAGAAAAAGAAAAAGCCAGTAAGTAATGTCTGATTGTTTAAGCAGCTTTGATTGAGGAAAAGAAGTAAAACAAAGCTGTGAGAAGTAGGGAGTATTTTTAAAATCTTTGTGCATGACCTCACCTTTGGGGAGAAGTCATTGCTAAAGGTTTTCTTCTACTTCTTTGTAACTAAGTAACTATTTAATCATTAAGGAAAATTATAGGTAAAAGACAAAATTCTTGTGAACTTTTTTCCATTGCTAGACTATTAGCCAGAACTATTTTAAAAATGTAAATGAAATAATTTTCTACTTTTGCATCTTTAGATCATATCATTTTGTAACATATGCTTTAGGGAGACAGAGGCTAGCATACTAAAACAATAACTAGAATTATATATGTGTTTGAGATAGTGTTCTTTTTTTCTAAAAGGGAATGAATGTCGGCAGATATAGGAAGTACCAGAGCCAAACCATTGCCTGTTTAAAAGAAGGATGTTTGCATAATGATTATTTGTTGACTCTTTTATAATAAAATATTTCAGTCATGTAAAACTAGAGAATTACCCAACAAATAACTGTGTACCTGCTACTCAGTATAAGAAGTAAAAACAGCCCAGCTAGAGTGAAAGCTTCTTACATCCCCTTTTCTGTACTATTACCCTCCCTCCTAACCCTGGAGCTTACTGTCATCCTGAATTTGGTGTGCGTGATTTGAAAATTTCTTTCTATTTTTATTATATATATGTATGTGTGTGTGTGTATAAATCACTGAAACAATATATTGTTTTGTATGTCTTTTAAACTTAAAATGAGGAGTATCGTATTCTGTGTAACCGTCAGCAACTTGCTTTTCCTCTCATTGTTATATTTTTGGAATTCATCCTTGTTGACAAATGTAGCTTTGGTTCATTTATGTTTCCATTAAAAAAACCTTTATTACCTACTCTTACAATGATTCATCATTATGGTGCTGTAGAGACCCTTATGCTGAAGGAAAGTAGGTGGCATTTTTCCTTATTTATATAGAATGTCACATGACTGGGAACTGTCCTAAACATGTATGAACATTAGAAACACCTTCATAGACAGAAGAATGCACACTGATATTTTTTTTTATTTTTGAGACAGAGTCTCACTCTGTTGCCTGGGCTAGAGTGCCGTGGCGTCAGCCTAGCTCACAGCAACCTCAAACTCTTGGAGCAATCCTCCTGCCTCAGCCTCCTGAGTAGCTGGGACTACAGGCATGCACTACCATGCCCGGCTAATTTTTTCTACATATTTTTGGTTGGCCAATTAATATCTTTCTATTTTTAGTAGAGATGGGGTCTTGCTCTTGCTCTTGCTCAGGCTGGTTTCGAACTCCTGACCTTGAGTGATCCGCCTGCCTCGGCCTCCCAGGGTGCTAGGATTACAGGTGTGAACCACTGGGCCCGGCCTCACACTGATATTCTTGAGTTAGAGGACCTTTGAGCTAATTAATTAGACTTTCATGGGCTTTTTTCCCTCATCATTTAAAAATGGAGAACCTCAAACAAACAAGTAGATAGAATAATGCATTAAACCCCACTGTACTTGCCACTCAGGCTCAACAACCTGCAATGCATGGCTAATTCTATTCCATCTACATTCCTACTTTTGTTCCCTTCCCACTCTGTGATCCTGAAGCAAGTCTCAGACACCATATGATTCATACGGCTTATCTAGAAAGGAAGGAGCCGGGGGGTGGTCAGAAGGAGATGGGAATGTGCAGGGGATTAAGATGGGCGGAAAAAGTACCTGTTGCCTATGGTCAAATGGCAAGACTGGCAATGGTTCAACATGATCAAGCCATTGGCAGTTGTTGAGCTGCTTGAGAACTGATTTAGAATAGTTGGAGAAACCAATAGGGAGATTGAGAAAGTAACAAACTGAAGACTAGAAATACAAGATGGATTTGAATATTGTCCTAGATTTACATGCCTAAGTAGGGGCTGCCCTACTGTAAGAGCATAGAAAATTGGTTTTGAGGAAATCTTGCATGATTTTGCTAATTATTTATAATTTTTTAAAGTGGGGTTGGTTCCAGGTTTTTTCAAACTTCCCGTAAGCAAGTCCTTTTTTGTTTAGGGCCTTCTATTCTTCATGCTCATCTATCGGTGGACAACCAGCTGACCTGGCTTGCTCAGGACTGAAGCGTTTCCTAGGGCATGAGACTTTCAGTTTTCAGGCAAACTGGGACAGTTGGTCATCCCTTCTATTAGTTACTGCATTAGTTATCTATTGTTCTATAAAGAATTACCACAAATTTAGCAGCTTAAAACAGCACACATTTATTATCTCTCAGTTTCTGTGAGTTGGGAGTCTAGATATGGCTTAGCTGAGTCCTCAGCTCAGGGTTTCATAAAGCTGCAATCAAGGTGTCAGCTGGGCTGCGGTCCTTTTGGGAGCGTGGGGACCTCTGCCAAGCTCACTGGTTGTTGCTAGAATTCAGTGCCTTGTGATTTTAGGACTGAGGCTCTCAGCTCCTCAAGGCCACCCGCAGACCCCTCCACATGGTCCTCCCCATAGGCAGTTCACAACATGGCTGTTTGCTTCTTTGAGGCCAGAAGGAGAGTGTCTCTCTTCAGTCAGGCTAAGACAAGTGGCATCCCATCACCTTTGCCATATTCTGTTGGTTAGAAGCAAGTAATGGCTTCTGTTTGCACTCAAGGGGAGGGGATTATACAAAAAGCACAGAGACTGGGAAGTGAGAATTGTTGGGGGAACACCTGAGGGTCTTTCTACCACAGTTGCTTTCCAGAACTTGTCTGAAGCAGCAAATTGTTCTGTTTAGCCCTATTCTGGCCTCAAAACATATGTGTGTGTGTGTGTGTGTGTGTGTGTGTGTGTGTATATATATATATATATATATATATATATATATATTTTGCTCAGCCACTAATTTAGATTTTTAAAAATCTTTTAAAGAAACATTTTCATGCATAATTCATTTTCTTATCCCAAGCTGAACTGGCAAATATATAGCTTCTTAAGTTGTTTCAATTTTAGTCTTTAGGCAATTTGTTTTTCCTCTTATCTAGTAGGAGGCAGGAAGGAAAAAAAAAAAAAAAACCCTGGAAAAGCAGATGTGAATGCCTTGCATGGCTTCTCCTGCGCAGGAACACTCTAAAGCAGGCCTTCTTAACCTGGGTCCAGTTCGGGGATGTGTGAATTTAGATACATCTTTATTTTTACTAACCCCCTCAACTGAAATTGAGTGCTTCCTGCTAGTATGCATGCAGGCAACAAACCACAGTAGTATTAGCACTGCCTGTGACTTTATCACCTATAGAAATGGGATCTTTTTTCTTTTTCTTTTTCTATTTTTTTCTGAGACAGAGTCTCATTCGATTGCCCGGGCTAGAGCACCGTGGCGTCAGCCTAGCTCACAGCAACCTCAAACTCCTGGGCTCAAGCGATCCTCCTGCCTCAGCCTCCCGAGTAGCTGGGACTACAGGCATGCGCCACCATGCCTGGCTAATTTTTTCTCTATATTTTTTTAGTTGTTCAGCTAATTTCTTTCTAGTTTTTTTTTTAGTAGAGATGGGGTCTCGCTCTTGCTCAGGCTGGTCTCAAACTCCTGAGCTCAAACGATCTGCCCGCCTTGGCCTCCCAGACTGAGAAATAAGATCTTTTAAAACCATATTACAATTGTCACAGATATTTCAACAATGGCTTATGATAGTTTAGACATTGGCCGATCTTATTCATGTGTTAATAAAGAAACAATGTATTAATACCACAAATTTGTTTTTTGATGTTTTGATAGCTGTATTTCAATATATTTATTTTATAATCTTGTGTATTTTATTCGAAGTGTTTAATTTTATGCTTTAAAAACATTATTCTCAGAAGAGGTCCATATACCAGACTCTCAAAGGGGCTGCAGCACAGAAACCACTAAGAAGCCCTGGTCTAAAGAGTTGCACGGTGTCAGTTCACTGGTGTCAGTTCACTGTTTTCAAAGTCAAAGGGCAGCAGTGATGCTGGCAAGTCCACAGTCAGGAATGAGATTCCCTAAGGCTACTGTGACCCTCCTCCTCCATTCTGTCCTGCAGGAAGCCTGGAAAGAATGGATGCTCAGCTGTTTCCTCTGAAACCTCACTAAGGACAGTCCCTGCAGTTTTGGCTCTGAGCTCTGCTCCTGTCCATTTTATCTGGCCCTCTCAGCTGTGCTTCACTGCGAAGGAGGAAGGACGGCCCCTCTGGAGCAAGTGCCAGCTGCATGTTGGGCCTGTTTTATTTACTGCTACTATCTTTACTTCAGAGGCTTTGGCTATAGCATAGACTTGAAAGAAAAAGTAATTTTAATATACTTGAGAAACTCAGCGATGCTCATAATATTCGGGATCAAGAGAGGCTGTTATTAACATTGGGCTAATAGGAAATGTTTGCTTTGACCTAATTCATTTGTAACACTTTGCCACTGGTTTACAGAAAAATTTTGGTTCAGTCTCCTGGGCGTAGGTAATTAAGTGTTTCACCTGGGTTGATTTTCTGAACAATTGAAGTGAATCCCATAAATTCCAGCAATTAAGAATTATTGTTTTTATAAGGGCAGACTTTCTGAAATGTGTAATGTTTGCCCCTGATGCCTTCAAAAGAACGTGTTTAATACAATAATCTCTTTGTCTCTCCTTTAGTTCAGGGTCAGCCTTGTGAAAAACAGATGATACTACACCAAGAACTTTTTGCCCCTCGAGGTGTTTGATGTGCTCTGCTTTCTGAGTTATTTTTTCCCCTTTAAGGATTTCTTTAAAATTATTTAAAAATGTTTTAACTCCTCTCCTTTGCATATACTCTGGTACCCTTATAGTCCTAATCCTAAGAGATGACAATGGGATTAAAGAATGTAAAATTTAGTCTTGGCACTACTGACACTTTGGGGCTGGATGCCACAGGAAAAGAAAATTACAAGTCAATATTTCTGATGAATATAGATTAAAAAATCCTCAATAAAATACTAGCAAACTGGATTTAACAACACATCAAAAAGATTATCTAGCATGACCAAATGGAGTTTTAATTTAGGGTGCAAGGTTGGTTTAACATACACATAACAATCAGTGTGATACACCACATTAACAGAATGAAAGATAAAAACCCATGATCATCTCAATAGATGTAGAAAAAGTATTTGACAAAGTTCAACATCTTTTCACGATAAAAATTCTTAACAAAATAGGTTTAGAAGGAAATTTACTCAACATAATAAAGGTCATTTATGAAAAGCCCACAGCTAATATCATAATTAATGGGGAAAAACTGAAAGGTTTTCTTCTAAGATCTGGTACAGGGTAAGGTTGCCCACTTGTGCCATTTCTATTCAATACAGTACTTGTAGTGCTATGAAGAGCCATCAGACAAGAAAAAGAAATAAAAGGCATCTAAGTCAGAAAGGAAGAAGTAAAATTATCCCTGTTTGCCAATGACATAATCCTATATGTGAAAAACCCCAAAAAACTCCACAAAAAACCTCTTAGAAGTAGTAAATGAATTCAGTAAAGTTGCAGGATACAAGACCAACCTACAAAAATCAGTTGCTTTTCTTTACATCAATAATGATCTATCTGGAAAAAAAATCAAGAAAACAATCCTATTTATGACAGCATAATAAAAAATAAAATACCTGGGGATAAATTTAACCAAGGAAGTGAAAGATCTGTACACCAAAAACTATAAAACATTAATGAAAGAAATTGAAGACACCAATAAATGGAAAGATACCTTGTGTTCATGGATTGGAAGAATGAATATTGTTAAAATGACCATACAACCCAAAGTGATATACAGATTCAGTGCAATTCTTATCAAAATTCTAATGGCATTTTTCTACAGAAATAGGGAAAACAGTTCTAAAATTTGTATGGAACCACAAAAGACCCAGAATAGCCAAAAAACAATCTTGAGAAAGAAAAAGTTAAAGGCATCACACTTCCTTATTTCAAATTATACTATAGTACAAAGCAATATTAATCAAAATAGTATAATATACTGGCATAAAAACAATGGAATAGACTAGAGAGCCACAAGATAAACCCAAGTGTATACAATCAACTAATTTTTGACAAGGCCACCATTGAGACAAAATAGAGATAGTATTATCAATAAATGGTGTTGGGAAAACTGGATATTCACATGGAAAAGGATGAAACTGGAACCTTATACCATATGAAAAATAAACTGAAAACGTATGTTTATTTTCATATACATAAAAGCTCAATGTGGGTAAAAGACCTAAATGTACTACCTGAAACTGTTAAATTTCTAGAAGAAAACATAGGGTAAAAGTTACTTGAAATTGGCCTTGGCAGTGATTTTTTAGATATCTCACCAAAAGCATAGGCAACAAAAGCAAAAATATGCAAGTGAGACTACATCAAACTAAAGAGTTTCTGTACGGCAAAGAAAACAATTAGCAAAATAAAAAAGGCAGCCTAAGGATTGAGAAAAAATATTTATGAGCCATATATGAATAAGATAAGGGGCTAATATCCAAAATATATTAGAAACTCACACAACTCAATAGTAAGAAAATGATCCGATTGAAAAATAGGCAAAGGACCTGAATATACATTTTTCCAAAGAATACATATAAATAAATGGCATATGAAACAGGTATATGAAAAGGTGCTCAACATCACTAATCATCAGGGAAATGCAAAACAAAACTATGAGATACCATCTCATACCTGTTAGGGTGGCTATTATAGAAAAAAGACAAAAGATATGAAATGTTGGTCAAGATGTGGAGAAAAGTGAACCCTAGTACATGGTTGGTGGGAATGTAGATTGGTACAGTCATTATGGAAAACAGTATAGAAGTTCCTCACAAAACTAAAAATAGAACTACCATATGATCCAGAAATTCCTCTTCTGGGTATGTCCCAAAAGGAAATGAAGTCAGTATGTCGAAGAGATATCTGCATTCCTGCATTCACTGAAGCGTTATTGACAATAGCCAAGGTATGGAAGCAACTTAAGTGTCTGTTTATGGATGAATGAGTAAGAAATTGTGGTATATAGATATGATAGAATATTATTTTGCCTTAAAAAAGGAGATACTGCCATTTGTGACAACATTGATGAACCTGGGGGATATTATGCTAAGTGAAATGAGCCAGACACAGAAAGGAAACAATTGCATGATCTCACTTATGTGAAATCTGAAAAAAAATGTCGAATACATAGAAACAGAATAGAACCATGGTTATCAGGGGTGTGGAAGGGAAGGAAATGGGAAGATGTAGGTCAGAGGGTACAATTTGGAATTATATTGGATAAATAAGTCTAGAGATCTAATGTACAGTAGAGGACTATTGTTAATAATATTGTATATTGAAAATTTTCTAAGGGTAAATTTTAGGTGCTCTTACATACACATACACACAAAGCTAACTATGGAAGGTGATGGATATGGTAAATTACTTACCTGTAGTAATCATTTCACTGTGGATATGTCTATCAAAATATCACATTGTACACCTTAAATTTGTGCAATAAAAATAGCTATATATTTATATGTTTACACTCAGGATTTCTTTATATATTGTTCAAACCCACTAAAGCCCTATTAAGCAAATTGAAGCCTTAAAGAAATTAGAATCCTTCTCATGTATTTCAAAGGCAAATGCAAAGAAATTGCTTTGTTCTCTTTTGCATTCTTCATGGGTTAACATATCTTTTGGAAAACTTGTTGCTATGGCAATGGGATAGTATCTATCTCTGTAGCGTACTGCATAAAAATAGCCCTTTGTGTTCGAGAATGATGTTAGTGACAGGTGGTTGGGGAATGTATAGCAGGCTGCTTTGTCAGGAGCACTTGCCCAACATTCCATTGTTTAAAGTTGTGAAATCAAAATGAGCATTGATTTTTTTCCCCTCCAAATGTAATTTTATCTGGAAAAGGCAGGTGGTGCTCTGTTTAATTATGAATTACGTCTTCCTTTGCAGATCAGGTCAATATGATGATAGAAGCCATCTCTCATGGTAATAAGCAAATGGCTTCTCTGCTCTTTCTGTGCAGGGTGTGCAGCACGAGGTTGTGGTGGGGGGCAGGAGGGATAATTTTCCCACTCTTTAACACATGCTTCTGCCTAAGTGCCTTGTACTTATAAACCAAGAGGTAGAAAGTGGTTAAGTGGAATAGATGAGCTTTGAGCTGTTAATCAAATAATAACTTTGTGTAGGTTCTTAGGCAGAACAATTCCTTGGTAAGGGTCAGGTCTCCCTACTGGTTTTAGTATTGGCCTTACACATGTAGCCAAGGATGAGATCTGACCCTAATCTTAATTTTTCCTTGAAAAATCCTTTGGGCAATGTTTTTTGTTTATTTTGTTTTGTTTTGTTTTGTTTTTTTTTGAGACAGAGTCTCGCTTTGTTGCCCAGGCTAGAGTGAGTGCCGTGGCGTCAGCCTAGCTCACAGCAACCTCAAACACCTGGGCTCAGGCAATCCTGCTGCCTCAGCCTCCCAAGTAGCTGGGACTACAGGCATGTGCCACCATGCCCGGCTAATTTTTTCAATATATATTAGTCGGCCATTTAGTTTCTTTCTATTTATAGTAGAGACGGGGTCTCGCTCTTGCTCAGGCTGGTTTCGAACTCCTGACCTCAAGCAATCCGCCTGCCTCGGCCTCCCAGAGAGCTAGGATTACAGGCGTGAGCCACCGCGCCCGGCCATGGGCAATGTTTTTAGAGTAGTGACACAATTTGTCATCCTCTTGCCTTTATTCTAGAAATTAGTTTTATATGTAAATAACAGCTTCTTGTTGCTGAAATAAAATTTACTCCAGTTTTATGAATTTTAGAGACTTACTTGAGAAAATATCATGGTTGGGAATTTTAGACCTAAAAGTAATACAGGTTGAGTATCCCGTATCCGAGATGCTTGGGACCAGAAGTGTTTCCGATTTTGGATTGGAATATTTGCATATATGTAATGGAATATCTTGGGGATGAGACTCAAGTCTAAACACAAAATTCATTTATGTTTCATGTACACATTATATACATTACCTCAAGGTAATTTTATATAATATATATTTTTTTAATTTATTTTTTTCAGCATATTATGAGAGTACAAATGTTAAGGTTACGTATATTGCCCTTGCCCCCCACCCCCCTCGAGTCAGAGCTTCGAGCGTGTCCATCCCCCAGTTAGTGTGGATCGCACTCATTTTGTGCATGAAACAAAGTTTTGACTGCAACCCGTCACATGAGATCAGGTGTGGAATTTTCCACTTGTGATGTCATATCAGTACTCAGAAAGTTTCAGATTTTGGACCATCTTGAATTTCAGATTTTGGGATTAGGTATGTTCAACCTGTACTTTTAATTCTGATATACACTGTATTACTGCAGAAACGGAATCATTGCCTTTATCTTTTCTGTTGGAGTCAGTATGAATATCTTGTTGCTAATAATATCAGAAAAAGTGGTAGAGTATCCAATGGTAGAATATCCAGTGGTTGAGTATCCAATACTACTTTTAGAACTTTTTGTGTATTACCTCATTTAATTCCTATAAACATTCTATCGTGATAGTTTTTTTTTTTTGTCACTTATTAGTATGCCTTTCTGTTTCTGGTGAGTGAGTATTTTTGTGCAGTGTAAGACTTGGTTGCTCCTTCTTTCGTACTAGTGTGTTGTATTTTTTTTTTTCTTTAATACTGAAAGCATTCTTCTATGAGGGGTTGGCAAAATACAGCTTGTGGGTCAAATCCATCCTGCCATCTATCTTTTTGTATAGTTTATGAGCTAAGAATAGTTTTTACATTTTTAAATGGTTGGGAAAAAATAAAAAGAATAATTTGTGACATGTGAAAATTACACGAAATTCACATTTGAATTTCAATAAAAAAAGTTTTATTGGAACATGGCCTCACTCATTTGTTTGCATATTGTTTGTGGCTGTTTTCATACTTACAGTGGCAGAGTTAAGTAGTTGTAACAGAGATCATACTGTCCTTAGAGCCTAAAGTATTTACAGAAAAAGTTTGCCATCCCCTACTCTATATTCTTATACATCTAGAATGGGAGATTGTACTGAATAATAGAAGCAGATTGGATTTATATATAGGTTCATAGATAAATAGTGTATATGAATTCTCTTTTGTATGCATTATATTTTCCTTTCTCTTCTGTTATCACAAGCTTAGTTTAATATACTATGACATGTCACAGATATGCTTGATTTTAGCTCTCTTTCTATACCCATATTGATTTTCATAACAAATAGTCATAACCCTTTCCAACTAGGGAGAGTAATGAATTTTATCATTTTACTAGTTAATGTGTTTTCTTTGCTAGGTCAGTAAGTATAATCCCTAGTAACTATAATGCCCTATTTATTTATAACTATATTGCTTTCTATTTTTAGGCTTTCAACCAACATACAAACATTGACAGTTTAATAATCTGAACTAAAGCACCTGGACTGATTGTGCTATTTTAATTTAGTAGATCCAGTGTATGATTAAGATTACATCTTCTACATTCATCAGGTTGGATTTGATACACTCAACCTAATCAACTTTGGAACATTCATGCAATTATTTTTTAAAAACGTTTTCTCCTTTGTTTTTTTTTCTTACTTTTAAAATTATATGAATATATAATTCATATACCATACAACTCACCCATTTAAAGTGTACAATTTAATGGTTTTATGTATTCACAGAGTTGTGCAACTGTCACCACTAATTCCAGAATATTTTTATCACCCCAAAAAGAAACCCCATGCTCGCTAGCAGTCACCCCCAATGTCAACATCCCTAGGCAACCGTGAATCTACTTTCCATCTCTATGGATTTGTCTATTCTGGACATTTCATAGAAATGAAATCACATAGTATGTGGTCATTTGTGACTGACTTCTTTCACTTAGCATAATGTTTTCAAGGTTCGTCTGTGTCGTAACATGTATCAGTACTTCTTCAGGTGGCCCAGTAATATTCCATTATATGGCTATACCACATTTTATTTATCCATTCATCAGTTAATGGACGTTTGGGTTGTTTCCACTTTTTGGCTATTTTGAATAATGCTGCTATGAACATTGTGTACAAGTTTTTGTGTGGACATATGTTTTTATTTCTTTTGGGTATATACCTAGGAGTAGAATTGTTGTGTCATATAATAACTCTGTGTTTAACCTTTTGAGGAACTGCCAGACTCTTTTGCAAAGCTGCTGTACCATTTGATATTCTCACCAGCAATATGTGAGGGTTCCAATTTCTCCATGTCCTCACCAACATTTATTATTGTCTGTCTTTTCGATTATAGCTATCCTAGTAAGTGTGTAATTGTATCTCATTGTGGTTTTAATTGGTATTTCCATGATGACTAATGATGTCAAACATCTTTTCATGTGCTTATTGGCCACTTGTATATCTGGTTTAGAGAAATGTCTATTCAGATATTTTGCCCATTTTTAATCAGGCTATTTGTCTTTATAAAATATTGAATTATTAAGTTCTTCACATATTCTGGATAAAAGCCATCTATCAGATAAATGATTTGCACATGTTTTCTCCTATTCTGTGGGTTGTCTTTTTGCTTTCTTAATTGTGTCCTTTGAAGCATCAAAGTTTTAAATTTTGAATGAGGTTCAGTTTATTTTTTTCTATTGTCACTTGTGTTTTTGGTGTCATATTTAAGAAACCATTGCCTAATCCAAAATCAAAAAGATTTACACCTGTGTTTTCTTCTAAGAGTTTTATAGCTTCAGCTTTTATCCTTAGGTCTTTGATCCAGTTTGGTGTCATCAAACTCATAAGTTTAAGCAATCCTCCTGCCTCTCTTGCCTCTGCCTCTGAGAGTGCTGGGATTATAGGCATGAGCCACCACGCCCAGCCAGGTGATCCATTTTGAATTAATTTTTGTATATGGTGTGAGGTAAGGGTTCAACTTCATAGTTTTGTGTATGGATATCCAGTTGTCCTACCATCATTTGTTGAAAAGAATATTCTTTTCCCATTGAATTATTTTGGAACCCTTGTCCGAAATCAGTTGACCATAAATGTAAGGGTTTATGTCTAGACTGCCAGTTCTATTCCATTGATCTACATCTGTATCATTATTCCAGTACCACACCGTTTTGATCTGTTTCATCTGTTTTTGAGGCAGACTTCCCTTCCCCCCACTTAAAATTAGGATGTTTCACAATTGATGGTATATCACATGCATCAAAGCTTGAAGACTGGGTGTTAGTGGCTTGAGAAAAGATATTGGAGACTAGAGTGTAGCATTGTTGTTTAGTAGTTTACTTAATAGTTTAAACTTAATATATTTGTTTAATTCTAGTATACACATAAAGTAGTTTCAGAATTGCTAACTCATACCTGTGTGAGAAACACCTTCACTAACTAAATTGCAACATTTATGTACAGTTCTTTTCTTCTTTAGTTTTATAATATCTAGTCAAGGTACAATTTTTGACCATTTTCCACTGAAGTATTAAGTCTGAAAAGGTACATAAGCACATACTGTTATTCAAATTTAGGAAATTTAATATCAATATAATATTTTAGTCTGCAGTCTATATTCCATTTCATTAATTATCCCCAAAATGTTCTTCATTGGAATATTTTTTCTCCTGACACAGGATCTAGCCTGGGATCACATATTGAATTTATTTGTCATGGCTTTTTACCCTCCTTTGATCTGGAACAGTTCCTGAAAGCTTTTCATTGTCTTTCATTGACATTGACATTTTGAACAATGACATTTCATGCCACTGTTTTGTAGAATATACGAAATTTGAGTTTGGCTGATGTCTCCTTTTGTTCAGATTGAGATTATGCATTTTTGTTTGGAATACTACATAAGTGACGTGTGTTTCTCAGGTCATGCATCAGGAGGCACATGATGTCTCAGTCCCCCCATTGGTGATTATAATTTTGATCATTTGGTTAAAGTATTGTTTAAGTCTGAAGTATTTTTAGATGCGACACATCAGAGTGATCAAGACTATGAAGCATCTTACAGTAGTGCTTAGATTGAAAAATCATGATTGAAAAGGCTTTTACAACCATTCAGATTGAATATACTTAACATGAAATCCAAACTGTTTTAACTTTTTTCAAGTTGTTTTCCACCATTGAAATATTAATGCATGACTTAGCCATTTATGACTTTTATTTCCTCATGCATATACTTAGTTCCTTAAAAAGCTTTTATTGTAGTAAAATATACTCAAAACTTGCTACTTAACCATTTTTAAGTGTACAATTCCATGGTATTAAGTACATTCACAGTGTTGTGCAACCATCACCACCATCCATCTCCAGCACTTTTCATCATCCCAAATAGAAACTATACCCACTAAAAAATAACTCCCCAATTCCCCCCTCCCAGTCCCTGGTAATCTCATTTTATATGCCATCACAATATTTAGAAAAAATACCAGCTTCCTGTATTATCTGGGATAAGATGACTTGACTTTTGCTCCCTTATTAGGACTATGATAAAAATATTATATGCCTTATAATATCAGGGCAATTTCTGGATTTTGGCATGAGCTACTTTATAGTAACTTCAAATTCTGGTAAATAAAGCAGTTATATTCTGAAAGTTAACAGAAATAATCCATTAGTTTTGTAATCTTTAACTCTGGGGGTGGGGTGTTTTGGAGAGGGGATAAGTACACAGAGAGGTGGCATTACTCCTTTAGGGTAGCCAACCAGAGTTTACTTGTTTCTTACGTTTTTCACCTTGGCTGTCTAGCAACTGGATATAGTCACTCACTCAGATCATCTATGTTTTTGTGCATGTCTCAGTAGGTATAAATTGGTATAAATTTTAGCAGTATTAGAGGTCCATGGTTCATAAAATCACTTTCCCACTGCAGTCTATATGTGTCCCTATTTCCTGGTCTGTAAAGAGAACATAACAAAACTAACTACTTTCCAAAGGATGCTTTGGGACAAAACTGTAAAATACTTTGCACAGTAGAAAGAGTCTCTTATTTTTAGTAACATTCTTCAGTGTTCTTCAAGGACTCACTACTTCTAGTCATTCTGCTAATTATGTTTGGAATATTTATCAGAACTAATTTTAATAGCACCATAGGCCGGGCGCAGTGGCTCACGCCTGTAATCCTAGCTCTCTGGGAGGCCAAGGTGGGCGGATCGTTTGAGTTCAGGAGTTTGAAACCAACCTGAGCAAGAGCGAGACCCCCGTCTCTACTATAAATAGAAAGAAAGTAATTGGCCAACTAATATATATAGAAAAAATTAGCCAGGCATGGTGGCGCATGCCTGTAGTCCCAGCTACTCTGATTTTCCTTGGGTTCAGGTGGGCTGTAAATAAGAGACACCAGGACTACTAGCCTACAAGTCTTTTGTTCTTGAAAGATTAGCATATTGATAGATTACATACCTATTATCAGTTAGATATCTGCCAGACAATTTATAGGGTTCCTCTGGAGTTTACACAGTTGGGGAGGATTTCTAGAGGCAAGAGGTCTTTTACCTGAAGATTTAGCAGTTACTTTAGGGTCCTTCTCTAGGCTTCCTGCTCTTGGGAGACCTTAACTCGAATGAGGTAGATGCTTGCCATTGGTGCTTGTGGGGCCTTAATGAATTCCTTATTGGGATGAGTTGGCCAGAAGTCAGGCTTTCTACTTCTTGCTGAAACTAACTTCTGCCTCAGGATTAAGGATGGGTGACGCTCAGGTCCTGAAGCAGATGGAAGAATCCTTATTCTCTTTCTGTTCTTGTCTAAGGAATGCTCAGGCTACCTCACTGTTACTTCTCTGGTAGTACCAAAGGGCATGGAAAATGTGATGACTGCCTATTTGGGTTATATATTGCTCCTTAAGAGCCCATCCCTGAACTTAGTGGCTTACCATAACCATTCTCACAGTTTCATTGGTCATGGATTAGGGGAAGTGTCAGCTGGGCTTTATTTTTTTTTTTTTTTTTTTTTTTTTTTTTTAATTTCAAATGTGGATCATAACAGCTGGGCTTTAGATGGTATTGCTTGGGCATTGGGACTGGAGGTTCTACTTCCAAGATGGCTTCTTCAGTCTTATGAATGGCTCACCAGTGTCTGTGGTTAATCTTTCTCCAGGGGGTGTCTCATCCTCCAGGGCCTTTCCACATGGCTTAGGCTTTCCACATCATGGTGGTCCCTGGGTAGTTGCACTTCTTACCGGGTGGAGGTGATGAAGTGAAAGCCTTTATTTTAAATCCAATTAAATACTGGTAAAAATATTTAGTATTAGGATTGTGATATTTATCATTTTCTCTTGTCATAATTATAACTCAATCAGGGTAGAAACCTGAAGGAAAGAAGGAACACTTCCTTTCTTTGCTTTTGTGTGGATGATGGGTTGTCCAAATAGCAGGAGGTTCAGCTTTTGGCTTGTTTTGGATTACTGAGCACCATCCTTCAGAAATGATTTCCTAATGCTTTCCCGGCCATCTGGCGTGAGCACAGAAGACCTTTTACTCTGTAAAAGTAAGCTAATAATAATAACAAGTTGAAACATCTTGATAATAAATATATTTGTACAGCTTTTCAAATCCCAGGTTATTGAAATTCTGTCAGCCTTGGCTGCTTTCCACGCTCCTTCTGTGCCCGTGTGTTTTCTCTTTTTCTTGAGCCGCTCCTGCTGACTTCAAAGGGATGCTGTGAGCACGAAAAAGAGGAGCAGTTTTGCTGGGATGCAGAAGTGGTGAGAGTAAGCTTTGGATTCAGTTACAGGGATCCTCCTAAGATTCTGGCAGAAGAGGGGCACAGCGTCCTAACCTCCATTTTATAGGTAAGGAAGAAGAGGCATAAAAAGATCAGATGGCTTTTCTTAACGTCAGCATCTGATTGTCTACCCTCTTTCACCCTAGTAACAATTGATAACACAAAACAGATGTTCCTTGGACAAGAGAAAAATAGTAGAGCTGGATCTTTTCATGATCCTGTATTTATTATTTGTAGTACAGGATCTTTAAAGTAGGAGAAACGATGTTGATTCTAACTAGAACTTGTGGGGCATTTAATAACACGTGAGGCAAAATTATGAGGAAAGAAGAGAAACCAAGTGGCTCCTAGCTTCTAACACCTTTTGTTCTGTGGTGTAAGTTAATAAATAATCTGTTTTTAATGCAGTAAAAAGAGAAATTTCTGATAGGTTTTGCCTAACTGCAGATTGCTATTTATATGACAATTAGCTAAATGTGCCAAGTGTGGTAAATACATCCTAGGTCAGGGTTTTGAGTGCCCATTAGCAATTCCCTGGAATTATTTTGAATGCTGAGATTACAGGTTTTTCCCCATACCATATTCTGTATTACCTAGCACCTTAAGATTCTTTATAGGGTGTCAAATATGTGGGAGGATTTAAACGAATTCTCTTATATGCTTCATGGAATAAGATGATCCAATGAGAGCTGAATGTTTTCAATTAGGACGTTTCCATGGATACCATTAAGAGTGCCAAAATTCATAGCCACAGGAGATTTTTACTTCAATATTGATTGAGAAATCTGAGAACAGTCTCAATAAGTGTAGGATGGAGGCAGTGGATAAATTCTGGGGATAGTATAAAATTTGCTTTCTCTTCCATGGTTAAGGGCTAGTCCAGAGAAATTCTAGGCAGTCAGCCAAATCTAACAGCAGGATTTGTGTTAAGAATGTCCAGAATAAAAGTGAACATAGATTATTTCTTTTATCCCAAGTATATTTATTAACAGTTATTTAATGTTATTTATTACTTACATTATGTTATTTATTAACATTAGCTTTCTTATTGGCCGAGTACAAGGCATTGGCAGCATAAAGATAGAATTACAGCCTTTTGTATCTTTGTTATTTATGCAGAGAACATCCTAAATAGGGTCTGCGGACATCTTAAAATTCACATTACTCTGGGAAAGATTTACCTCTTAGGTTATCATTCATTTTTTAGCAGACAAGTTTTTTTAACCTGGGTTCTTAGGTCTCTAAGGAATCTGTGGATAGAATTCAAGGGGACCTTGACCTTGGATGGAGAAAAAGTACATCTTTATTTTGACCATGGATATTTAGCATTTTCATCAATTAATGAATGCAGGCAACAGATCACAATACTATGAGCCCCACCTGTGACTTTGTTGTTCAGTAAATCACAGATGTGTTCATATTGCATCACAGCTGTTACAGATATCTTGAAATATTTATGCTAATCACTACTTCAAAATTTTGGTGATTATTAGAATTACCACTAGTTGTTGATACTTACTGTCATAGTAAAAAAGCATATATATCATTACATCACAAATTAGTGTTTTATATTTTAATAACTATTTCAATATAATTGGCTTCCCTTGTAATCCTGTGTTTTATTTTTGCATTGAAAAATCATCATTCCTGAAAGACATCCGTAAAGCTTCATCAGCCTGCCGAAGCATCCATGGCACGAAAAATTAAGAACCCTGTTCCTAATGGAGTGTGGATTATTAGAGCTATCATATCTTAATTTTCTGACCATAGTTTAAGAAAGCAGTTTCCTACTTAAGGGCTTTTCACAGAAAATCTAACCCTGAAGGCTAAAAGGGAATTCTTTTGTGCTGGCTCACGTGTGGACCCTACAAAGTACTTTGCAGTCATCTCTGACTTTCATTTGAGTGTTTGTCTTCAGGTGAATAAGTTGTTATAGTGGGCAGAAATTTAAGAAGAAAAGGGTCTTTGATGGGCTACATTTAGTGGAGTGCTAAATCTATGGGAGAGGAGAAAAGTTCTATGCAGTGTATTGTGGTAGGGATCTGTCATATTCTCGCAGGAGTTTCCCCAGACAGTGTCGTTTGCCTCCTTCTTCCCTGTCCCACAATACTCTGGAGCATATGTGGGAATTTGGATGCTCTATGGGAACTGGAAGCCTGACTCTTTCTGGTGGAGCTATTTTTTGGCTTATCCTAGTGGGGACTGATGTGAGGTTTAGCCATAAAACTGTCAGTTCATGGCTGGGACTAGGAATGCAGAAAACACAGGGAAAATAAATGACTGTAGGAAGGTTTAAATAAATTGTCATACCTGGCTTAAAGGTGGTAGAGTGAATTTGCTGTGCTGTGAGAGCATCATTCTGGTCTGTTACTTGATTATGGGCAGTCATTTTATTTTTATTTTTTATTTATTTATTTATTTTTTTTTGAGACAGAGTCTCGCTTTGTTGCCCAGGCTAGAGTGAGTGCCGTGGCGTCAGCCTAGCTCACAGCAACCTCAAACTCCTGGGCTCGAGCGATCCTTCTGCCTCAGCCTCCCTGGTAGCTGGGACTACAGGCATGTGCCACCATGCCCGGCTAATTTTTTTTTTTTTTTATATATATATCAGTTGGCCAATTGATTTCTTTCTATTTATAGTAGAGACGGGGTCTCGCTCTTGCTCAGGCTGGTTTTGAACTCCTGACCTTGAGCAATCCGCCCGCCTCGGCCTCCCAAGAGCTAGGATTACAGGCGTGAGCCACAGCGCCCGGCCTAGTCATTTTATTTTTAAAAGCAGTTTTAGTAGCTTTTTAATATTCTCTAGCAGAAAGCTGAAGGAGCTCACATAAGGAGTAGGGAGTTGGTATTTGGTTCTGTGACAGGTGCTGTCTTGTAAAAAAAAAACCATATTTTTGTGAAACTTCAAATTCACTTTTATTCTCCATCAAGTTTGTGAATGTGGGTCCTCCATCTTCTTTTGCTTCCAATTATATTTTCTTCTACACTGTGTGGGAAAGCAGTCCTTCAAAGTGTGATCAAACACTGTGCCGGAGAGCATCGGTTATCCTCACCTGTAGTTAAATATTGCCTCACATTTATTTTACAGTGATCTAGGGGGGGAAAAAGGGGGATAACAGCAGAAAAACCCTTATTTTATTTCTATTCTGGAAACATTTTTTTTGGTAATAACTTATTACCATACAGATCATATACCATATAAGTCACCCATTTAAAGTGTAAAATTCAGTAGTTTTTTGTATATTCATTCATAGGATTGTGCTGCCATTACCAGAATCCAATTTAGGACATGTCATTATCCTCAACAAGAAACCTCATAACCTTAAGCAGTTCCCCCCACGAATTGCCCCCCAGTTCCCTAACCCCAGGCCCTGGCAACCATTAATCTACTTTCTATCTCTATCAATTTGCCTATTCTGGCTGTTTCATAGAAGTGGAATCATACAATATGTGGTCTTTTGTGACTGGTTTTTTTCACTTAGCATGTTTTAAATGACCATTCAAATTATAGCATGTATCAGTTCTTCACTCCTTTTTATGGGCAAATATTAATAATATTCTACTTTATGGATATACCACATTTTGTTTATCCATTCATCCATTGATGGACATTTGGGTTGTTTCCACTTTGGGCTATTATTATGAATAATGCTGCTATGAACATTATACATTTTTATGTAGACATATGTTTTCAGTTCTCTTGGGTATATAACTAGGAGTGGAATCAAATATGTTTTTAAAAACTGAAATTTTAATTAAATCTTGCAGAATCCCTGAAGTATTTTTAGAAACTGTTTGTTTCCATAGGACAGTTTGCAAACCAGTGTTAATGTAGCGAGAGTATTGATTTTTCGTGCATGTTGGGTCAACGTGGTGTGAATCTTGCTTTTATAGGCTGTAGTGTGAGCTTTGTCAAGTTATCTGTGAATGTCTTTCTTTGTGTATAAAATGTTAGTACCTGGATGTTTTAGGGGTTGATATACTGCATTATTACCCCCCAAATTCACTGTCCCTTCTTGCTATCAACTTTGGCCATGGATTAGCTTTGGTCAGTGGCCTGTGAGGGAAAGTGATGTGAACTTTCTTCCAGGCAGAAGCTTTAAGAGCTAGCATGTGGTTTGCCTCATCTCTTTTCTTTTCTGCCATGATGACCAGTGATGTTCCAGATAGACATACATCCATGAGCTTGGGTACCAGAATAAAAATGATATTGGGCAGAGCCCTAACAGATTTTGTTACATGAGCATAGAAAAAATATTATTATTTTTTGAGACAGAGTCTTGCTTTGTTGCCCAGGCTAGAGTGAGTGCCGTGGCATCAGCCTAGCTCACAGCAACCTTAAACTCCTGGGCTCAAGCAATCCTGCTGCCTCAGCCTCCCGAGTAGCTGGGACTAAAGGCATACGCCACTATGCCTGGCTAATTTTTTTTTCTATGTATATTAGTTGGCCAATTAATTTCTTTCTATTTATAGTGGAGATGGGGGGTCTCGCTCTTGCTCAGGCTGGTTTCGAACTCTGGATCTCGAGCAATCCACCCACCTCGGCCTCCCAGAGTGCTAGGATTAGAGGTGTGAGCCACCGGTGCCCAGCCAAAAAAATATTATTTAAGCCATTAAGATTTGCTGACTATTTGACAGTTTAGCACAGTGGTCCTCAAGCCGTGGTGATTTTGCACCTCCTACCCTGTGACATCTGGCAATGTCTGGAGACATTGGTTATCACAGCTGGATGCTAGTAGTTAGCTGCTGCTGAATATCCTACAATGCACAGGACAGCCCCACAACAAAGAATAATCTGGTCCAAAAATATCAATAGTGCTGAGATTGAGAAACTCTGCTTTAGTATAGCCTAATTTATCCTGATTAAGGCATGGATGTTGAGAAGATTAAATGGGAAAAAATTACATAAAACAGCATACAGGGAGGCCATTTTTTGGTAGCTATGTAGCAGAGCTTGGCAATAGCTTTGAGGTCTTCTCTTGCACCTGTGGGTCTTTTCCAACTTCCCCAGGGTTCAATATTCAGTTTAATTCTAGTTGTGTTCATAAATCAACGCTTATTTTTAGCAGAATCATTTATACCTTAAAAAAGGGATGGAATTAACATTAAATGCTTATCTGGCACAAGGATCTTTATATACATTTTGATTTTTTATAAATGCTGTATGAAATTATACCATCTTTATTTTGTTTTTGATGAAGAAATTAAGGCACTGAGGTTAAATAATTTGACCAAGATCACATGGCTTATAGGGGGTGGGCTTAGGAATTTGAAGCACATCTGTTTGCCTCCAGAACTCTGTTCTTTCCACACTGCTGTGTCACCTCAATAGCATTGATTTCAAAATAAAGAAATGAAAGCAATGCCTGGTTTATAACAATGTGTTATATTAATTATCTATTGCTGTGTAACAAATTACCTCGAAACATAGCCTTTTGAAATAACAGTTACTGTCTTACATAGTTTCTGAGAATCAGAAATTGAGGAGAAGCTAAGCTGGATAGTTCTGGTTCAGGGTCTCTCTCGAGGTTACAGTCAAAGTGGCTTCCAGGGCTGCAGCCATCTGAAGGCCTGATTTGAGCTGCATGATCCACTCCTATGATGGTGCATTCACATAGCTGTTGGTTGGAGGCCTCAGCAGTTCCTTACTCTGTGTGTCTCTTCTTTAGGGCTCTTTGAGTGTCTTAATGACGTGGCAGCTGGCCTCTCCCAGAGTGAGGGATTTGAGAGAGACAAAAAGCCAGAAGCCACAATATCTTTTATGACTTAGCCTCAGAAGTCATAGATCATTTCTTATGCTCTATTCTATTGGTCACATAGACAACCCTGATATAATGCAAAGGCATCATGAATACTAGGAGGTAGAGATCATTGGGGGCCATCTTGGAGGCTGGTTACCACATTTCAATCATCTCCATTTCCCCTATTTACAAATGAATACATAGTTACAAATGATCCTCATTTCCCATAGTTATAAAATTATGAATTATATTTCCTTTTCATATTCTAAAGTTCCAAACACATATTTTATACTTTAACATACTCAAATCACAGACCGGGTGTGGTGGCTCATGCCTGTAATCCTAGCACTCTAGGAGGCTGAGGCGGGCGGATTGCTCGAGGTCAGGAGTTCGAAACCAGCCTGAGCAAGAGCGAGACCCCCGTCTCTACTATAAATAGAAAGAAATTAATTGGCCAACTAATATATATATAGAAAAAATTAGCCGGGCATGGTGGCGAATGCCTGTAGTCCCAGCTACTCGGGAGGCTGAGGCAGTAGGATTGCTTGAGCCCAGGAGTTTGAGGTTGCTGTGAGCTAGGCTGATGCCACTGCACTCACTCTAGCCTGGGCAACAGAGTGAGACTCTGTCTCAAAAAAAAACCAAAAAACCATACTCAAATCACAGTGTGAATGAAAATATAAATTCGCTTTTGTAAACATTTAGTGAATGGGTAAAATAAAATAATATAAAAGCTATGGTGCAAATGCTTCATTTGGGGGATTTGTTTTTTAATGGGCTGGACTAGTAGAGGCTTACTTGAGTCCTGAGAAGTTTGGACTGATGGTATCTTTTTTCCCCTGTACCAAACACTGAATTCTTCATTTTACAAAGTCCATCCAGTGTTCTTACGTTTTTATTGCTGATCTGATGTGCTTGAATGCCAGACAGAGTATAAGGTGAATGGTAGATGCAAGTGCTGGTGGTTTCCATGGAGACTTCTTACAGGAGCCCTTCCTTTTCTCATTCATCTCTTGCTGGGAGGCATTCCCTGTCCAGTTCTTGTGTGGTACTCATCAATTCGAGTGGCTTTTGGAAATGGACTCTGTTTAAACAAATTTAGAACTGAGTTTTCCCTATATATCTTTAAGGTTAAATTAGGTTTTCCTGAAACTTGAGGATGTTAACTACTCTCCTTCCTGAAGCAGTTTAGCTATACTTTTGTTTACTACACTTGGTTTTGAGCTTTGGGGAATAAAAGAAGGGCCCTGACTGGGTACGGAGGTATATGGATTTACTGTGTCTAATCATGCAACCATGAAATCAAAAATGTTTCCACCTCAGGAATCAACTCATCATTTTTAACCGCTGTTGATTGCATTAGCTTAGAGCTTTGTGCTTCCTACAAGTATTTTCCCTTTTTCTTTCAAAATTGTGTTCAGTTGGATGTGACCAATTCCACAGGAGGCTGGCTCACTCATGCTCTTACTCTTGCTGTCCCAATGTCATGCTTCACTTACACAGTGATAGCTTTTCTTTGCTTTATCTGTTGATTTGACATCCCGTGCATCATATTTCCTTTCTTAGACATAGGCAAGACTGAAAAAAAGAATCCATGATTTGAAGAAAATTTGTAAAAGTGAAGAGCATTGTGAAAGAGACAGCTTTATTTTTAATTTTCACTGTAGCCAAAATAGGTGACCACCTTCTAGGCAGAGCCGCTTTCTCATTTTACACCACCCAGTGTAGGTGCCCAGATCAATCAGTGTCAAGCTGGTTACCAATATTACTTTTGGTTTTAAGTGTAGGTGTGTACAGGGGTTATTATCATAATTGATAGAGGTTATAATAAAAATGAGGTGTAAAAACACAGTTGTCTGTGGGTGGTGGCGTAGGGGTGAACTTGTATAATATCTGAAAGTCAGGAAGCTGAAAGTTTTTGTAATTTTAAGATATTTGTTATCCTAAGAATTTTTTTGACCTTTATAAATACACGACTGATGTTATTTTTTGATCTGAGGTTTTTGTGGGCAATCTTTTTGAAAAGGGGCCAGGATGAGAATAAAAGTTCATTATGAAAATCCATTTCAAAGACTGATTATGCTGTGCTCCATCACTGAAATTTTAATGCAACTTATATACTGTGTTTTTACCTTTGGGACTAGCATTCTTAAGAGCTGACTTTTATTTTTGAATTTCTAATGTGTGTCAGCTATGTCAGCTCATGAGCATGTTTTCATCTGTGTATCATGTTATATTGGGACTTGGATGGAATGTAAATCTTCTGGCCTAAATCTGAGTCTAATCCTCTGCATGGCTTTGGTAGAAAATCAATTTCCTCTGCTCTGTCAAGATTTTTCAGGTCAGTGCTTTTTGGAAGTTTCCCAATTCTCTTAGATTAAAATAGGTTTTGTTTCTGTGCTACATACTGGTATTAGTTAGTAGGACACAGAGCTAGAAAGTGAGTAAACAGAGGCTGACAATATATCAGTTCTTCTAGTTCAGTTAACTTGTTTACACACTGCGCCTTTGAGGAACCAAGGAGTTTGTATGCTTTCAAAAACATCATTTGGGGCCGGGCGTGGTGGCTTACGCCTGTAATCCTAGCACTCTGGGAGGCCGAGGCGGGTGGATTGCTCAAGGTCAGGAATTCGAAACCAGCCTGAGTGAGACCCCATCTCTACCAAAAATAGGAAGAAATTAATTGACCAACTAAAAATATATATACCAAAAAAAATTAGCCGGACATGGTGGCTCATGCCTGTCGTCCCAGCTACTCGGGAGGCTGAGGCAGAAGGATCACTTGAGCCCAGGAGATTGAGGTTGCTGTGAGCTAGGCTGACGCCACGGCACTCACTCTAGCCTGGGCAACAAAGTGAGACTCTGTCTCAGAAAAAAAAAAGCATCATTTGGGGAACAATTGTAAAGGACAACTATAGGTGAAGTCCTGCACTTAATTTTAATGAGTTCCACTTGGTGACCTGCTCATTGGGTCAGTAGAAGTGTCCTGCTCACTAGAAGTGAATGGAAAAGAGAAGAACTACTCATGCCCCATTAAGTCCATTTCACTTTTATGGGCTATTGGAAGTAGGGTGATCAACTTGGACTTTCTCACTTTTAGCGTTTCAAGTCCCACATCCCAGGAATCTGCTTAGTCCATGGCAAATCAGGATGGTTAGTTACCCTAGCAGTGAAAAACAAGGGGATGAATGGTTTGGAACTGATGAGTACCCTTATAGATATTTTAATGGGGGATTTATTATAGAGTTATAGCACTTTCTGCCCAATGGTGTTAGTGGGTGAGTGATTCTACTTTGATTTGACTGAAATACAGTGGAAAGAGAAAAGGTAGAAGTTTTTCTATATTCTGAACCTAAGAAGATATGTTTAGAGGATGTTTTGGTAAAAATTTATTAGCATTATTAATGTTTACCTTTATCTTTCTCCTGGATAATATTAGTACAAGGACCTTTAACTCTGCTTATCCTTTCTCCTAACTTATGTTATTATTGTCTTATAATTCAGTACTATACATTAAACTCTATAAGGCATTGTTTTATGCAGGCATTGTTTATTGCTTTTTCTATTATTTTAAGTTTATTGAACATATATTATAAAATACATCATACATATGTGCATTGAAATGTATATTTATAGTCCAAAGAGTGAAACCATGTGGGTGCCAACCATTCTGGTCAACAAAAAAAATTACAGGCATTGTTTATTTAGATCAGAGTTCAGAAAACTTTTTCTGTAAAGGCCAGATGGTAAATATTTTAGTCTCTGCAGGCCATATGGGCTCTGACACAACTACTCAACTCCACTGTTGTAGTGCCAAAGCAGCCATAGACAATATGTAAATGATTGCGCATGCCTGTGTTCCAATAAAACTTATTTATAGAAATAGGCAGATTTGGCCTGCAGGCTTTAGTTTGCCAACTCCTAATTTAGATTTATCTACACATTTATTTCTTTATTTTTCCTTCATTTCTTGCTATATCTTTGAGGTTCTGAGATAATTTTCAAGGCAAAGCTATCCATTCCCATCGCTATTTTTCAGCATTATGTTGGAAATTCTAGCCAGTGCAATAAGGCAAGAGGAAGAACTAAAACGCATACAGATCAGAAAGGAAAAAATAAAGCTGTCCATATTTGCAGATGACATGATTGTCTACATAGACGATCCCTAGGAATCTATAAAATAACTCCTAGAACTAATAAATGAGTTCAGCAAAGTTGCAGGATACAAGATAAATATACAAAAATGAATTGTATTTCTATATACTAGCCATGAACACATGGGCACTGAAATTAAAAATACAATACTATTTACACTAAAAAATTACTTAGGTGTAAATCTAACAAAACATGCACAGGATTTGTATGCTGAAAACTACACAATGCTGATGAAAGAAATCAAAGATCTTAGATAGATAAATGTACCATTCATGGATTGGAAGACTCAACATAGTAAAAATGTCAGTTCTCTCCCAAATTGATATATAGGTTTAAAGTAATTCCTATAGGAATCTCAGCAAGATTTTTTTGTATATATAGATATGAATATTCTAATTTTTTTAAATTTTAGCATATTATGGGGGTACGAATGTTAAGGTTACATATATTGCCCATACGTGCCCTCCCACCTTGAGTCAGAACTTCAAGTGTGACCATCCCCCAAACGTCGCACATATCACTCATTATGTTTGTATATACCCATCCCCTTCTCCCCCCTCTGACCTGCCCGACGCCCAATAAATGTTATTCCTATATGTCCACTTAGGTGTTGATCCGTTAATACCAATTTGCTGGTGAGTACATGTGGTGCTTATTTTTCCATTCTTGAGATACTTAGTAGAATGGGTTCCAGCTCTATCCAGGAAAATACAAGAGGTGTTATATCACCATTGTTTCTTAAAGCTTATTAGTACTCCATGGTATACATATGCCACATTTTATTAATCCACTCATGTATTGATGGGTACTTGGGTTGTTCCACAAGTTTGCAGTTGTGAATTGTGCTGCTATAAACATTCAAATGCAGGTGTCATTTTTGTAGAGTGTCATTTGATCTTTTGGATAGATGCCCAGTAGTGGAATTGCTGGATCAAATGGTAGATCTACTTGTATCGCTTTAAGATATCTCCATATTGCTTTCCACAGAGGTTGAACTAGTTTGCAGTCCCACCAGCAGTGTAGAAGTGTTCCTATCTGTCCACATCCATACCAACATTTATTGTTTGGGGACTTTTTGATAAAGGGCATTCTTACTGGAGATAAGTGATATCTCATTGCAGTTTTGATTTGCATTTTTCTGATGATTAGAGATGTTGAACATTTTTTCATGTGTTTGTTGGCCATTATTCTTTTGAAAAATTTCTGTTCATGTCCTTTGCCCTCTTTTTGATAGGGTTATTTGATTTTTCCTTGCTGCTTTTCCTGAGTTCTAAATAAATTCTAGTTATCAGCCCTTTATTGGATGTGTAGTTTGTGAAAATTTTCTCCAATTCTGTGGGTTGTCTGTTTGCTCTCTTGACAGTTTTTTTGGCTGTGCAGAAAACATAGCCAAAATTTTTAATTTGATCAGGTCCCATTTCTTTATTTTTGTTGCTGTTGTGATTGCCTTTGGGGTCTTCTTCATAAATTCTTTGCCTAGGCCAGTGTCTAGAAGAGTATTTCCAATGTTTTCCTCTAGAATTCTTTTCACACCCGAGGTTCAAGTCTGTTACCCAGCATGAGTTAATTTTTGTGAGAGATGAAAGGTGTGAGTCCTGTTTCAGTCTTCTACATGTGGCTATCCAGTTTTCCCAGCACCATTTATTGAATAAGGATTCTTTTCCCCAGTGGATGTTTTTGTCTGCTTTGTCAAAGATTAGTTGGCTATATGAGGATGGTTTTATATTTGGGTTCTCAGTTCTGTTCCACTGGTCAATGTCCCTGTTCTTGTGCCAGTCTCAAGATGTTTTAATGACTATAGCCTTGTAGTATAGTTTGAAGTCTGGTAAATTGATACTTCCTATTTTGTTTTTATTGCCTAGGTTTGATTTTGCTATACGGGGTCTTCTCTGGTTCCATATGAAGCGTAAAATTATTTTTTCTATACCTGTGAAAAATGATGATGGTATTTTAATAGGGATTGCATTGACTCTGTAGGTCATGGGCAAAGGAACTAGATTAGCCAAAACACTTTTGAGAAAGAAGAATAAAGCAGTAGGAGTCAATCTGTCAGATTTTAAGACTTATAACTATAATAATCAAGGCTGTGTGGTATTGGTGGGAGAATAGATACACAGATCAATGGGTCAGAACAAAGAACCTAGAAATAGACCCACAGAAATATGCTAGAATGTTTTTTTTTGACAGAATTAGAAAAGCAATTAAATGGATAAGGAAAAAAATATATAAATATATATTTTTTGAGACAGAGTTTTACTCTGTTGCTTTGGCTAGAGTGCAGTGGCTCATCATAGCTCACTACAACCTCAAACTCCTGGGCTCAAGGAGTCCTCCTGCTTCAGCCTCCTGAGTAGCTGGGACTACAGGCACTTACCACCACACCTGGCTAAGTTTTTCTATTTTTAGTAGAGACAGAGTCTCGCTGTTGCTCAGGCTGGTCTCGAACTCCTAACCTCAAGCAGTCCTCCCACCTCGGCCTCCCAGAGTGTTAGGATTACAGGAGTGAGCCACTGCACCCAGCCATGAAAGATACTTTTCAACAAATGGTGCTAGATCAACTGAACACTGATTGGCAATAAAAAAAAAAAAAAAGAATCTCAACCTAAATCTTACACATTCTATCAAAAATGACCAAAAATAACTCAAAATGGATTACAAACTGAAATGTAAAACATAAAACTATAAAAACAATTTGAGAAAATCTTTAGGCCCTAGGGCTAGGCAAAGAGTCCATAAAACAAAATTGATATATTGGATTTCATCAAAACTAAATGCATTTACTCTGAGACAGATTTCATAAGAGGATGAAAAGATAAGCTACAGAGTGGGAGGAAATATTTTCAAACCGCATATCTGACAAAGGACTAGTATCTAAAATATATAAAGAATTTTCAAAACTCAATAGTATAAACCAAGCAATCCAATTAGAAAGTGGACAAAAGATATAGAGGGACATTTCACTGAAGAGGATATACAGATGTCAGGTAAGCACATGAAAAGATGTTCAACATCAGTAGCCATTGGGAAATATAAATTAAAACCACAATGATAAATCACTACATATCTATCAGAATGACTAAAATAAAAAATAATGATATCACCAAATGCTAGTGAGTCTGTAGAGAAACTGGATCATTCATACTTTGCTGATAGGAATGTAAAATAATACAGTCCCTCTGGAAAACTTTGGCAGTTTCTTAAAAACACTAAACATGCAACTACCACATGACCTGGGAATTGATTCTGGGCATTTATCCCAGAGAAATGAAGATTTATGTTCATGTAAAAACCAGTACATGAATGTCTATAGCAGCTTTATTCATAATAGCCCATAACTGGAAACAATACACATTTCCTTCAGTGGGTGAATGGTTAAACAAATTGGTACATCCATATCATGGAATACTATTCAGCAATAATAAGGAATGAACTATCAATACATACAACAACTTGGATGGATCTCAAGGGAATTATGCTGAGTGAGAAAAGCCAATCCTTAAAGGTTACATACTGTATGATTCCATTTATATGACATTCTTGAAATGACAAAATTACAGAAGTGGAGAACAGATTAGTGTTTGCCAGGGATGGAGGGGGCAGGGGCAGGGGCAGGAGGGAAGTGGGTAGCCATAAAAGGACATCATGAAGGGTCCTTGTGGCGGATGGAAATGTTCTCTTTTGATTGTATCAATGTCAATGTCTTGGTTGTGATATTGTATTATAGTTTTGCAAGATGTTACCATTGGGGAAAACTGAGTAAAGAGTTCATGGGACACTCTATATCATTTTTTACAATTGCATGTAAAACTACATTTACTTCAAAATGAAAAGTTTAATTTAAAAAAAGAATTTAAGAAAAAAAAAAGATCTAAAAGGATCAGAGTCAGAGAATCACAAATACTAAATAATGTAGCACTTTCATATTTGGTGGTGGTCTAAGGTCCTGGCTCAGTTTTGTTATGAAGTGGAGCCATGTTGGGTCCATGTGAGTCCCTACACATAGGTGTATAATTGACTCTTTTCCTCAAGTGCTTCTAATTTTGAATACTTTTCAGTGTGTGCCCCCTGAGTGTCTCTTGCCTTTGGTGTTTTGTTAGACAAAACTAGTTTTTTCACTTCAGTTCCAAGGTCTTTTCTGAGCACGGTTAACTTTTATGATCTCAGTTTTGCAGTGAGTTTTCACCTAAGGGCCACACTAGACTTGTTTTTTCCCCAAAGTGATTTTTCTGTTTGCTCGTGTGATAGAGATGTCTAGTTATCTCCTGATACTCATTCTCTTCTTCTTCTTGTTTGCGGTAGAAACTCCAGTTTTGAGGTGGGCCCATGGCTGCCCAGAGTAAAGGTTGTACTTCCCAGATTTTGTTGTAGCTAGGTGTGGTCGTGTGACCAAGTATTATTTTATTTTTATTTTTATTTATTTTTATTTTTATGTTATGTTATGTTATTTTATGTTATGTTATTTTGTTATGTTATGTTATGTTATTTTATTTTATGTTATTTTATTTTATGTTATTTTATGTTATGTTATTTTATTTTATTTTATATTATTTTATTTATTTTATTATTTTATTTTATTTTATTTTATTTTATTTTATTTTATTTTATTTTATTTTATTTTATTTTATTTTATTTATTTTTGAGACAGAGTCTCACTCTATCGCCCAGGCTAGAGTGCCATGGCGTCAGCCTAGCTCACAGCAACCTCAAACTCCTGGGCTCAAGTGATCCTCCACCTCAGCCTCCCTAGTAGCTGGGACTACAGGCATGCGCCACCATGCCCGGCTAATTTTTTCTATATATTTTTAGTTGGCCAATTAATTTGCTTCTATTTTTAGTAGAGACAGGGTCTCGCTCTTGCTCAGGCTGGTCTCAAACTCCTGACCTTGAGCGATCCTCCTGCCTCGGCCTCCCAGAGTGCTAGGATTACAGGTGTGAGCCACCGCATCCGGCCTCAACCTTCTATTTTAATTAAGCCACAAAATATATGGAGCTATCAATTTGCTTTAACACCCAGGGGATGCATAGGTAAAATCAAATACTTTATATAAAGCTGTGTGTTCTGAGTTGAATTGTGTCCCCACAAAAAGATATATTGAAATCCTAACCCCCAGTACCTCAGAAAGTGACTTTATTTGGAAATAGGGTCTTTGCAGTACAGTGGCTTCTAATCCAGTATGACTGGTATCCTTATAAACAGATGGTTATGTGAAGACACAGAAACACAAGGAGAATGCTATGTGAAGATGAAGATTAGGGTGATGCATCTGCAAACCAAGGAACACCTGAGGCTGCGAGAAGCTAGGAGATAGGCGTGGAGCTGAATTCTCTCTTGGAGCCCTCAGAAGGAACCAGCCCTGTGGACACCTTGATTTTGGGCTTTCAGCCTCCAGAATTTTTTTTTTTTTTTTTTTTTGAGACAGAGTCTCACTTTGTTGCCCAGGCTGGAGTGAGTGCCGTGGTGTCAGCCTAGCTCACAGCAACTTCAATCTCCGGGCTCAAGCAATCCTCCTGCCTCAGCCTCCTGAGTAGCTGGGACTACAGGCATGCACCACCATGCCCGGCTAATTTTTTCTATATGCATTAGTTGGCCAATTAATTTCTTTCTATTTTTTAGTAGAGACAGGGTCTCGCTCTTGCTCAGGCTGGTTTCAAACTCCTGAGCTTGAGCGATCTGCCCCCCTTGGCCTCCCAGAGTGCTAGGATTATAGGCGTGAGCCACCACACCTGGCCTGGCCTGGCCTCCAGAATTGTGAGACAGTAAATACATTGTTGCTGTTTTAAGCCACCCAATTTGTGGTACGTTAGTATAGCAGTCATAGGAAACCATTATACTGTGTTTTTGGAATTCTTTTTGGGGTGCTATGGTTTGAATATTTGTGTCCTCCCAAGATACATATGTTGAAACCTAATTTCCACTGCAATAACATTAGGAGGTGGGGCCTTTAGGAGGTGATCAGGTCCTGTGGGTTGGAGGCTTCATGATGGGATTAGTGTTCCTGTAAAAGAGGCTTGGGTGTGCTTGTTTGCCTCTTCCATTATTTGAGGTCACAGCAAGAAAGTGTGATCTATGAGGCATAAAGTGAGCCCTCAGCAGACACTGAATCTGCTGGTGCCTTGATCTTAGACTTTCCAGCCTCCAGAACTGTGAGAATTAAATTTCTGTGGTTTATAAATTAGCGAGTCTAAGGTATTTTGTTGTAGCAGCCCAAACAGAATAAGACATGGGGTATTTTAAAAAATAAGTTGGACATGCAGAGGCTTCTTAGTCTGAGTCCTGAGACATTTGTACTGCCTATGCCTTTTTTCCCTGGAAAATCTCACTGTACCAAACAGACATTCTTCATTGCCCCAAAGCCCTTCCAATTTCCTTGTGTTTTTATTGCTGATTTGATGTGCTTGAATGCCAGCCAGAGTATAAGGTGAATGGTAGATGCAAGGACCAGTGGTTTCCATGGAGACTTCTTGCAGGAGCCCTTCCTTTCTCAAGTTGTCAAGGAAACATCTAGTTTCAATTAAATAAATGTTTGTGGGGTCTGCCAATTTGAGTGGTTCTTGGAAGGGGATTTGATTAAACTTTTTAAAGATCCTAATAAATTCAGAGCAAAGCTTTCTTATATCCCCTTAAAATTATATAAGGTTTTTCTGTAACTTAGGGATGTTAACTAGTCCTCTTTTTGAAGTGATCAGACTGTTCATATGCAGAAAATGTTGATTTTGAGTTTTGGGGGGAGGAAAACTGAGGTTCAAAGAAAGAGAAGGTCAAAGCCAGAGAGCTGGTGGCATATGCCACATGTCTATAGTTCATGCTCTTTGGCATGTCCTATAGTATGAGAGATCTAAGGGGCCTGACCTGGACACACTGTTTACAGGCTGCGGAGTTTGCTGGCCCAGCACTGTGTTTATTGCTTCTACTTCGCCATTGTTGAATCAGTGGTTGGAGGTGGTGGTGGTTAATGGAAATGGTGGTGAGAACACAGATTCTAGGTATAAGTGACTCTAATAAATGGGAATTCCCTAGGGTTATCTTTCTGGTGAAGCTTCCCCATTGTGCTCTTTATCAAACAGGTATGTTATATTTCAAAATGCCCACAATATTTTGAAACTCTTCCCATCAAGAGGTGGAGTCTGTTTCTTCATTCTTAGGATCTTGATTGACCTTGTGACTTGGTTGAATACAGTAGAAGTGGCCTTGTGTAGGTTTTGAGGCTAGATGTGAAGAAGCATTTCAATTTCTTGCTCCTTTGAGAGTTCTGCCACCAAGTAGAAAAGCCAAGGCTGGCCTGCTGGAGGAAGAGAGACCATGTGGAGGAAAATGGAGGCACCCAGCCAACCCCATAGCCAACTGCAGATGCATAAGTGAGTCTCACCTGAGATGAGTGGTGCCTGGCCCAGATCAGTACAATTGCCCAGCCCAACTCAGCCCAAATTGCTGAGCCCCAGAATTGTGAACTAAATAAATTTTGCTTTAAGGCACTTAAGTTTTGGGGTGGTTTGTTAGCGGCAGTAGATAATACAGCCAAGTTTGGAAACTCTGGAATGATCAAAGCTTAATTTGATCTGTCCTCCATAAAACTCAGGATTCTTAGTAATATAGTCCTCTTAGTAACAGAAGTTGCCTATGGCTAATTTAAGCAGAAAAGGAGTTTATTGACAGGATGTTGGTTAGCTCAGTCTTTCTCCAGGAAGGCTGGGGACCAGGGTTAAAAAATGCACAGTTAGGAGGCAGCACTGCCAGAACTACAGCCAGATCACCCCTCAGAATAGATTCTGTGAGGATGCAAGTATTGTAGCTACTGAATATTGGATGCCACCACCAATGTTGCCTGCGCTGGATGTTAGTGTGGGGCTGCCCCTGGAACTGGGTGTTGCTACTGTCACCAGAAAACAATCATCTACTATTCCTGCTGCTTTGTAGCACTCATTACTGATTCAAGCTTAGGTTCTGTACCCATACCGTAACTTGAGAAGAAATCAGAAAAGTGAGAATCTGACATTTTTAGCTTATTTGGCTGAAAGCAGGTGGGAAATTTCATAAACACTGGCAAGAGGTTCTGATGCTGGGCAGCCAAAAGAGAATGGCAAATGTTCATTGGTTTCTATTCTGTACTCCGGTTAGCTCAGTTGATTACAGCACAGTTATGATGAAGCCAGCTTTGTAGTTTGTTTCTCGGTTCTACTGAGAGAAAATACTCAGTTCTGAGGCTGTCCCCCATTACACCTGTTCCCTCTCTCATTGATGTGTGCTGATGGCCTTTTCAAAGGCTAGGAAATAATGGGCCTAACTTGCATGCATCTCTGGCTGCCAGGGTACAAAGAGTATGTGCTTTTCAGTTGGTAGGCCCAGAGAGACTCCATTAACTGCTATAATGTGGCACCTAAGAGAACCGAATGAATGGTATTTTAGTGAACCTAGGAGTTGGCTAATTGTGCAGTGGATTTGGTTCATGTGACATTTTCAATACAAATTGTTGGCAGCAAGATCTTTCAATTCAGATGGTCTCTCATTTTTTCAGAATTTCTCTAATAACTTCTCTGAACAGTTGCAAAATCATTTGTGCAGGATTAGTTTTAATATTAGAAATAATACATATAAAGAAAAAAGCATGATGCCTGGTGGGTGTGTAGTAGGTATTCAATAAATATTTATCATTTTCCCCAAACTTCATATATGCACACACCCCTATTAGATTAGAAACTCTTTGAGGACAGGGCCTGCTCTTTCTCTGTCAAATCTCTCTCCGTTGTTAAATCTCTAGGCATGGCTTGTGAAAACGAACTGTACTGGGGGTAGAACATCTTGGGAGTAATCAGGACCTAGATCTAAGCTCATCCATTGTGGTGGGGCTATCATTTTAGGGGGATGGGTGATTGTATCAGATTAGTCAATGGAAAGTCTATCCAGGGAGATGGAACAGTGTCTCCAAGTGATTCAAGGTAGGAGAGAGGAGACATACCTGGGTTGGAGGGATGTCCCTCTTGGCAAGCATAGCTTGGTGGCAGGAGATCTAAGAGCAGGAAAAGTTTAGGGATTTGGGTATTAGTGAAGTGTCAGCAGGTAGCTGGGGATGAGGTGCCCACAAAGACAGACAGATGAGAGCAAGGCCAAGCATTAAAGTGGTGGGTGTCTAGAGAGGGAAGTGGATGGATGTATATAGCTGGGACATAGAAAGGGGATCAGGTCTTTGAAAGAGGTCAGTCTGGTCAAATAGTGTGGCCATCAGGTCACAGGAGGGGCAATAGCAGGATGGGCTTGGGCCTTGGTTCCAGCAAGTTGGGCCAGAGCCCCCTAAATCCATCTGGTTTTGCTATGGTGACACAGGGGGCCTGAGTGTGCTGGTTGTCATGAGACCCTGTTGTGGGGAGAACAATCATGAATAGGGAGGAAGGGCCCTTTCCCAGCTTTAGTGCCCTGGAACAGCCAGCTTTGAATGGGGTCAGCCTCCTCAGAGGGAGGTGGCCAGAATGTCAGGGAGGCAAGAGGTATATTATTTTAACAATTGGATAGGGTCTTCTCTGGGAACTTGACAAAGAAACCAAATTAACGAAGTCAGATTGCTTTATGCCACCAAAAATGGATGTCTCTGGTATGAGTTTAGCTGTATGCTGGAGGGTTTCAATCTATTTAGATTTGGGCTTGAGAGTGAGAACTCCAGTGTGATCTGAGACTAAACTTCCATTCATTCATTCCCTTGGGAAGCATGTTGAGGCTCTGTGGGTAATACACTGATGCTCCACTTACTTGAAATATCCTGGATTGCTTTGTTCCTCTAAGGCACTAGTTTCTTTAAAAATGTATGTGTGCATGTGCATGTGTGAGCATGTATAAAATACTAAATATTCTATATAAAATATAGAATGGACTGAAATCAGAAAACATATAAAAATACCAAATAACCCTAACCTGTAATTTTATTTTTGAAAAGCACTAAAAATGCCAATAGATGAATTATCTGAAAAGCGAATCCTTTGGCTGGTGAGATAAGTCTGAGTTGCCAGAACCAGTAAAAGCTTTACATAATTCTGGCAGTGCATTGTGTTCACCTGAGACTTCTCTGCCTCGAGCTGTACAAAAATTCTGTGATATGCAGAGCCTTGAAACCTGGGCCAGAATCCTAAAACTAACTTTCTTTTGTAATCTGAACTGTAATTGCATTTCAATTCAGTTCTAGTGTCAAGACTGCTTTTGTGTGTGTGTGTGTGTGTGTGTGTGTGTTTCTTTCATCTCTTTAATTTCTGGCATTTGAGTCAGTGCCTGGCACGTAGTCTGCCCTCAGTATATGTTAGTTCTTACTGCCGAGTCTGCCATTCTTTTCTCCTAAACTGGCAGGGTGGATGCTTCCTTTGTGCCTCAGCGATTTGCCCCATCGCCCTATTACCTTCTCCTCACCCTTGAGTTGTGAGAGCCCAGTTTCTTCCCAGGCAGGTGCCAGCCCTGATGAACTCCTAACCCCGTGGTCATGCATTCCAGCTGGGTAGCTTGAACAGCTGTGGCATTGGCTTGCCAAAGAAAGCCTAGTTTATGGAAGCCATGAGATCATTGTCATCAAACTCCATCACTACCTATAATCCTTCCTCATTCCAGAAAACAATCGTACATGATAAAAAATCTGTAGAATCACTCTGTCAAACTTATATATGCCAATTCATTGTGCAAGAACCGCAGTTCCCATTTCTGATGAATGAATTTAGCACTCATTAGCCCAGACCTCTGCCAGCTCCCTAATAACAGAGGAGAGAATACACCATGGAACTCAGGGGCATAGCCAAAGCATCTAGCCTGAGTGTAGGATTTCTTTGAATTCTTTAAGAACCGTGCTAATTCGCACATCTTGTATTTTCCTGGATAGAGCTGGAACCCATTCTACTAAGTGAAGTATCCCAAGAATGGAAAAATAAGCACCACGTGTACTCACTAGCACATTGGTTTCACTGATCAACACCTAAGTGCACATGTAGGAATAACATTTATCAGGCATCGGGCAGATGGGAGGGGGGAGGAGGGGATGGGTATATACATACATAATGAGTGCCATGGGCACCGTTTGGGGGACGGACACACTTGAAGCTCTGACTCGAGGGGGAAGGGGGGATATGGGCAATATATGTAACCTTAACATTTATACCCCCATAATATGCTGGAAAAAAAAAAGAACCATGCTAATTTATATTTGATTTCTTAACATATCCCTGTGTTTTAACATAAACATGACCCCACCAAAGGCTGAGTAAATTCGAAGTTCTAGGAGGATATGTTGTATTTTTCTTTGGCTTTCCTTCATGAAATCAGGTGATTACAAAATAACTTACCTCAGGTTCTATTTCTTGCTACCTTGAGATCAGGCAGTATCTCTGATCCTTTAAGACTTAAAAAAATTTATTTGTTTGAATAGGTTGATAGAATCACATAATTCACTATTCAAAGGTATAAAACATTATACATAGGGATTCTCTTCATGCCAGAAAAAGTTAAAATACATTAGGCATATTTAATTTATTCCATGAGCCTTCTTAGTTGGAAATCAATGGGATGAGTGCTGTGGGGAATGCAAAGATGATTTTTAAAAGACAGAACCTGCCCTTGAGACTTACAGCCTTGTAGGGGGAAGTAGCAGATGGATTGAAAATCATAATAAATAGTACAAGTGGTATGTAGCCATAATAATTAAAAATAAAAAAATTTAAAAAATAGTAGGAGAGGTAAGTGCTAGAGAGGGGTTGAAACAATGGTTTTAGATTTCACCCATAGAACTTTTTTTTTTTTTTGAGACAGAGTCTTACGTTGTTGTCCAGGCTAGAGTGAGTGACATGGCGTCAGCCTAGCTCATAGCAACCTCAAACTCCTGGGCTCAAGTGATCCTACTGCCTCAGCCTCCCGAGTAGCTGGGACTACAGGCATGTGCCACCATGCCTAGCTAATTTTTTTTTTTTATATATATATCAGTTGGCCAATAAATTTCTTTCTATTTATAGTAGAAAGGGGTCTCTCTCTCGCTTAGGGTGGTTTTGAACTCCTGACCTCGAGCAATCCACCCACCTCGGCCTCCCAGAGAGCTAGGATTACAGGCGTGAGCCACCGCGCCCGGCCAACCATAGAACTTTTTTTAATCGAATGTTTAGATCTTGAAAAAGCCCTGTGCTTTGTCTACTCTGCTTCATTATGGGAGATGAGACCCAAGACCAAAGGAGGTCAGGTACCTTCCCCACAGTCACCCAGCTGGACAGTGCTACCTTTGAAAAAGGTAACTAGTTTTTATAAAGCAAGCCACTGCCTTGTTTTGTGTTGAGAACTTAGAGGAAAGAGCACTGAGTTTGTCAGTTAAATCTGGGCTTGGTGAGTGGAGACCCTTGAAGCTTTGTTCTGCTGGGCACTTTGTTTTGAAATTGTACTTAGAGCCGATGGGAGCAGCTAAAATAGGGTTAAGGCAGTGTCTCCTACTCTTTACAACTTTTCTAAATTCATTTTTTTTTTTTTTTGAGACAGAGTCTCGCTTGTTGCCCAGGCTAGAGTGAGTGCCGTGGCGTCAGCCTAGCTCACAGCAACCTCAAACTCCTGGGCTCAAGCAATCCTTCTGCCTCAGCCTCCCGAGTAGCTGGGACTACAGGCATGTGCCACCATGCCTGGCTAATTTTTTCTATATATATTAGTTGGCCAATTAATTTCTTTCTATTTTTTTTTTTTTTTTTTGAGACAGAGTCTCGCTTTGTTGCCCAGGCTAGAGTGAATGCCATGGTGTCAGCCTAGCTCACAGCAACCTCAAACTCCTGGGCTCAAGCAATCCTTCTGCCTCAGCCTCCCGAGTAGCTGGGACTACAGGCATGCGCCACCATGCCCAGATAATTTTACATATATATATTAGTTGGCCAATTAATTTCTTTCTATTTATAGTAGAGACGGGGTCTCGCTCTTGCTCAGGCTGGTTTCGAACTCCTGACCTCGAGCAATCCGCCCGCCTCGGCCTCCCAGAGTGCTAGGATTACAGGCTTGAGCCACCGCGCCCGGCCTCTAAATTCATTTTTAAAACAATACATCCATATAATTCAAAATTCAAAAAGTACAAAATGATACACAGTAAACTTGTGTCTGAGCCCTAGCCACCTGGTTTTTATATCTGGAGGCAGCTGGCGACCAATTTTGTTAGCTTCGACTTCCAGAGATAGTTTATGAACATGTAGATAAATGCATCTATATTCAACCCACTTTGAAAAGAAATGACACTAAACCAACCTCTGTGCACCTTGCCTTTTTCTTTTTGACACTTTCCATGTGGGTGCATATAGAGCTTCCTCATTCTTTGTTAGTTGGTAATTTTTATGGCAAATGACCGAATCTACTCTAGATGGGAGGCGGGACTTGTGTAAAATTTCTCTAAGTAGAGAAAGGCTTTTCAAAAGATGGACAGCCACAGATATGGCAAATGTCCCCTAGAGCTGCCAAGAATTATATGTATCAGTCACAATTGATTAAACTAATATCTTAAATGGTAGACCTCTAAGTATCTTCCAATCTGTGTCTTACACAATACTGTATTGAATGATCTTATATATATATATATATGTCATTTTGCTTATATAAAATGGAATATAATAATTTCTAGAGGTAGAATCGCTAGATCAAAATGTAGATTGTCATTCTTATGGATATTGCCGTGGTCTGTGGATATTATACTGATCTGTGCTTCCACTAGCAATGTATTTAATACAAGTTCTTGATTTTTTTTTTTTTCCAAGAGTCTTGTCTTTGCTTAGAATCCATCTGAGCCAGAGTGGCAGGCTAGGTCTTCCTCACTACTCGGGTGAATGTTGGGCCTTGGGCCAAGAATGCTGACAAACCAGATCTGGGCCATAACCTATGCCAGTATAGCCTGTATTTAGCATGGGGGCTGGATTTGGCCTACACTTTATTATAGGCCTTCTAGCCCTAAATAAATAGCATCTTGGGGGATCTAAAAGATAATGTAGCTTCTATAATTGATTTGCAACACTGGAGTAGCTTACATATTGGGAGATCTTGGATCATAATGTGTTCACAAATGCAGAAAGACATTTTCAAAGAATAGTTCTGAAGATTTATAACACCTTTTCTCTTTAAAAATTAAAAGCAAATTCTTATTTTTAGTGTGTGAATTATTGCATAGATTTTGCTCATATCTGAAATATGGCATCCAATTGCTCCAGTTGGTTGCTGTGAAAGTTTATAGTAATGTAGGAGGCTCCTGTTTGAAAGCTTTGAAAAATTTAAATATATATAAATGGGTGAAAAATGGGAGCTGAGGAAGAGGGTGAATACATATGTTTTCTTCTAATGGAAGTATTCACTCTTTAAGTTGGCATTTACCTAGTGAAGCTGATTCTTTCAAGAAAATACCTTTTCTGCATGGCCATTGAGGATATTGGAAAAGATATAAAGTATGGCTCAGGGAGACAGCATGCTTTTATGCAAGGGTTAGTAACCCTTTCTGTAAAGGGCCAGGTGGTATTTTAGGCTTTGCAGACCAAGAGGCAAAATTGAGGCAATTATATAGGTACTCCTATAACAAGAGAGAAAACAAGCTTCCACAAATTTTTATTGACAAAATTCAAAATATAATAATAATTGAGTACATTTTTTGTAATAGAGATCTACTTATAAGAATGGAATTCTTACTTTTGGGATAACATTTTGCTTAATATGGGATTCAAAGTTAGTGTTCCGTATCATCAAATTGATGGCAAATGTTCATCTGTAAAGACTATTTATTTTTAGCTCATGGGCCATACAGAACCAGGCAGTGGGCCAGATTTGATCCATGGGCAGTAGTTTTCCAACCCATGATGTAATGGAAAGATATGACCTTTGGACCCGGGTACATATAGGTTTGAATACTGACTCAGAATTTTTTAAAATTAAGTTTAAACAATTTTTAATTATTATGAGTACATAATAGTTGTCTATCTTTATAGGGTACATGTGACTTTTTTGTTATTTCAAAATATTAAAGGGGTACAAATGCTTTTGTTACATGGATACATTTTATAAGGCTTAATTAAGTCAGGATTTTTAGTGTACCCATCACCCAAATAGTGTTCATTGTACCTAATAGGTAAGTTTTTACCCCCCTTCTTGATTTCCAATGACCTTTACATCTCTTTGTGCCCATGTGTGCCTGTTGATTAGCTCCCAGTTATTAGAGAGTACATGTGATGTTTGTTTTTCCATTCCTGAGATACTTAGGATAATGGTCTCCAACTCCATCCAAGTTGCAGCAAAAAACATTATTCTGTTTTATGGATGAGTAGTACTCTATGGTGTGTGTGTGTGTGTGTGTGTATGTATAATATATATATATATCACATTTTCATAATCCACTCATGAATTGATGGGCACTTAGGTTGATTCCACATCTTTACAATTGTGAATTATGCTGTTGTAAACATTCAAGTGCAGGTGTCTTTTTGGTAAATGACTTCTTTTCCTTGGGTAGATATCCAGTAGTGGGATTGCTGGATCAAATGGTAGGTCTACATTTAGTTCTTTGAGGAATCTCCATACTATTTTCCATGAAGGTTGTACTAATTTACAGTCCTACCAACAGTGTATAAGTGTTCTTTTCTCTCCACATCCACACCAACATCTATTGTTTTGGGACTTTTTAATAAAAGCCATTCTAACTGAGGTAAGGTGATAGCTCATTGTGGTTTTAATTTGCATTTCCGCGATAATTAGTGACGTTGAGCATTTTTTCATATGTTTACTGGTCATTTGTCTGTCTTCTTTTGAAAAGCTTCTGTTCATGTCTTTTGACCACTTTTTAATGTAGTTGTTTATTTTTTCCTTGCAGATTTGCTTGAGTTCTTTGTATTTTAATAGATTCTGGTTATTAGCCTTCTATGAGATGTATAGCTTGCAAATATTTTCTTCCATTTTGTAGGTTGTCTATTTGCTCTGTTGATTATTTCTTCAGCGGTGCAGAAGCTTTTTAATTTAATCAAGCCCCATTTATTTATTTTGTTGTCACTGTGATTGCCATTGGGGTCGTCGTCTTAAATTTTTCACCTAGGCTGATATCTAGAAGAGTTTGTCCAACATTTTCGTCTAGAATTCTTATGGTTTCATGTCTTACATTTAAGTCTTTTATCCATCATTGGATACCCTTTATTTCTTTCTTTTGCCTGATTGCTCTTTCCAGGACTTCCGGTACTGTGTTGAATAGAAGTTTTGACAGTGGGCACCCTTGTCTTGTTCCAGTTTTTAGGGAGAATGTTTCATTTTTTCCCCATTCAGTATGATGTTGGCTGTGGGTTTGTCATATATGGCTTTTATTAATATAATTTTGAGGTATGTTCCTTCTGTGCCTAGTTTGCCGAGGGTTTTTAATCATGAAAGGGTGCTTGGTTTTATCATAGGCTTTTTCTGCATCTATTGAGATGATCATATGGTCTTTGTTTTTGCTTCTGTTTATGTGGTGAATCACGTTTATTGATTTGTATATGTTGAACCATCCTTGCATCCCTGGGATGAAACCTAGTTGATCATGGTGAATTATCTTTTGATATGCTGTTGAATTCCGTTTGCTAGTATTTTGTTGAAGATTATATGATGTTTTGATACAGGCATACAATGTATATTAATCCAATCAGGGTAACTGGGGTATCTGTCACGTCAGGCATTTATTATTTCTTTGTGTTAGGAACATTCCAATTCTACTCTTTTAGTTTTTTTAAAGTATACCCTAACTTATTGTTGATTATAGTCACTTTATTGTGCTGTCAAATGTTGTTCATTCTATCTAACTATTCTGTATTTTTGCACCCATTAACTATCCCTATTTTATGCCCCCATCTCTGCTATCCTTCCTAGCCTCTGGTAACCATCATTCTACTCTGTCTGCATGCAATTAATTGTTTCTAATATTTAGCTCCCACATATGAGTGAGAACATGTAAGATTTGTTTTCTGTGGTTGGCTTATTTCAGTTCTATCCATGTTGCAAATGGCAGGATTTCATTCTTTCTTGTGGCTATATAATATTCTATTGTATCTGTGTACCACAGTTTCTTTATCCAGTCATCTGGTGATGGACACTTAGGTTGACTCCAAATCTTGGCTATTGCTAATAGTGCTGCAGTAAACATGGGAGTGCAGATATCTTTTCAATATACTGAATTCCCCATATATTGGATGTATACCCAGCAGTGGGATTACTGGGTCATATGGTAGTTCTATTTTTTGTTTTTTGAGGAACCCCCATATGGTTCTCCATAGCAGTTGCACTAATTTACATTCCCACCAACAGTGGACAAGGATTCCCCTTTCTCTATATCCTCACCAGCATTCCTTATTGCCTGTCTTTTTTTTTTTTTTTTGAAACAGAGTCTTGCTTTATTGCCCAGGCTAGAGTGAGTGCCGTGGCATCGGCCTAGCTCACAGCAACCTCAAACTCCTGTGCTCAAGCAATCCTTCTGCCTCAGCCTCCTGAGTAGCTGGGACTATAGGCATGTGCTACCATGCCCGGCTGATTTTTTCTATATATATTTTAGTTGGCCAATTAATTTCTTTCTATTTATAGTAGAGACAGGGTCTCGCTCTTGCTTAGGCTGTTTTCGAACTCCTGACCTCAAGCAATCCTCCCGCCTCGGCCTCCCAGAGTGCTAGGATTACAGGCATGAGCCACTGCGCCTGGCCTTGCCGGTCTTTTTGACAAAAGCCATTTTAACTGGGGTGAGGTGATATCTCATAGTTTTGATTTGCATTTCTCTGATTACTAATGATATTGAGCATTTTTTCATTGACTGGTTGGCCATTTGTATTTCTTCTTTTGAGAAATGTATATTCAGATCTTTTGCCTATTTTTTAATCAGATTATTTGATTTTTTTCTTAAAGAGTTGTTGAGCTCCTTATATATTCTAGTTATTAATCCCTTGTCAGATGAGTGGTTTGCAAATATTTTCTTCCATTCTGTGGGCTGTCTCTTCCCATTTTTGATCATTTCCTTTGCTGTGCAGAAGCTTTTTAGCTTGATGTGATCCCATTTGTCCAATTTTGCTTTGGTTGCCTGTGCTTTGGGGGTATTACTCAAGAAATCATTGCCTAGACTAATGTCCTGAAGTGTTTCCCCAATGTTTTCTTTTAGTAGTTTCATAGTTTCAGGTCTTAGATTTAAGTCTTTAATACATTTTAATTTGATTTTTGTATGTGTCGAGAGATAAAGGTCTAGTTTCATTCTTCTGCATATGGACTGGCTTGGAATTTGTGACCTTGAGTATACTACTTAAACTTCTAATTTGGAAAGTTTATCTGTGTATAAACTGGGGGTCATGACACCTGTCTCATGGAATAAATATCATCCCCATCCTTTTTTTTTTTTTTAAGTGACAGGGTCTCGCTCTATTGCCCAGGCTGGAGTGCAGTGGGTCACTGTAACCTCAAAGTCCTGGGCTCAAGGGATCTACCTGCCTCAGCCTCCTGAGTAACTGGAACTACAGGCCTGCACCACTATGCCTACCTAATTAAAAAAAATTTTTTTTGTAGTGACAGGATCTCGCTATGTTGCCCAGGCTGGTTTCCAACTCCTAGGCTCAAGCTGTCTTTTCACCTCGGCCTCCCAAAGTGCTGTGATTACAAGTGTGAGCCACTGATTCCAGACCGCATCTTTCTTATTTTGCATGATTTTATATGAATAGTATGGAATACTAGAGTATTCTAGTTCTGTAGATGCTGATAGAATTTAGCTGGACTTACTTAGAATTAGTATTTAACAGATTTTAAAGCTGATTTTTCAGGAGATAGAACACCCACATGGTCTTAAAGTATAACATAAAAACCATGTCTTTGCAATGGAGTAATCTATCAGTCAACACCTTAATCAAATGGCCATGCTTGCCAGTCAATAGCAGTGGTTTATGTCCTGACATTATGTGCCCATCACTCATATGTACTTCTCACTATATCACAGTATTACCTGTGTGATGGTCTTGCCAGAAATGTTTGAGTTGAATGTGATCACGAGAAAACAGACAAATCCAAAATGTGAGACATTCTGAAGACAACTGGCCTGGACTCTCGAAAGGATTCAGTGTCATTAAGAACCAAAGGAGGTTGTTCTAGATTAGGGGGAGACTAAGGAAACATGAGATAAAAAATGCAGTACATGAGCATTGATTAAGTCTTAGATCAGGAAAAGAAAATCCAGTTCTATAGGCCATTTTCAAGATAATTGAGGAAACCCGTGGACCATGCATTGTTTGATAATATTATGTTAATGTTGATTTCCTTGGGTGTGGCGATGATGGTGTGGTAATGTAGGAGGATATCCCTGTTATCAGGAGGTGAATAATAAAGAATTTAGGGGTGGTGTGTCATGAGGCGTGTCTGTAACCTACTGTTCAAATGGTTTGGCAAAGAAAGTGGGAAGGAGTGAGCATGTGTAGAGTAGGTTGTTCTGTTCAGTGCTGCTCAGTTGCTCTTATAGCACCAAGCACATTGCTTTTCATGGGGAGGTGCCCAATACATTTTTAAACTCATAAGTACTTTAAGGTATTAGTAGGCTTCTAGGTCTGAAATCATACCTCAGCACTGCGTGTTTGCCCTCTTTTTTTTTTTTTTTTTTAGATAGAGTCTCGCTTTTGTTGCCCAGACTAGAGTGAGTGCCGTGGCATCAGCCTAGCTCACAGCAACCTCAAACTCCTGGGCTCAAGCAATCCTTCTGCCTCAGCCTCCCGAGTAGCTGGGACTACAGGCATGTGCCCCCATGCCCGGCTAATTTTTTCTATATATATTAGTTGGCCAATTAATTTCTTTCTATTTATAGTAGAGATGGGATCTCCCTCTTGCTCAGGCTGGTTTCAAACTCCTGACCTCGAGCAATCCGCCCGCCTCGGCCTCCCAAAGTGCTAGGATTACAGGCATGAGCCACCGCGCCCGGCCTGCCCTCTCTTTAGCAGTGTGGTTTGGCTTAGGCATATACTATAGTACCTAATGTTGGGTAATTGGATGTAGTGGTTCATGTTTTCTGAAGTAGCTCACCAGGGTCCCTCTGGACTGCAAGTCTCTCTTGAATGCTAGAAAGTATAAATGAATGGTAAAGGAAAACCCAGCATATAGTCGACCTGCCTCTTTAACTGCTTCCTGAGAGACTGAGGTACAAATTGTAAGCATGTACCTCAGGGTGTCTTCTGTATTTCTGTTGTCCAGTGTGCTCAGTTGGGGGCTAACACCTCTTGGGGGTGTGCTGAGCAGAAGGAAGTACATCTCTGGAGTGCCGAGCAGTGGAGGCACCCCTCAGGTATTCTCCTGGGCTATAAGGCCTAGGGCCAGGATAAAGAATGGTGGATGCCCTTCCTTAGGCTTTGACCCTAACCAGCATCCTCGTAGCTAAGCAGGAAGGGAACAGAGAAGTTAATATTCTCTTATATTCCTGCAGGAACTTGTATGGCTATATGGTGTGAGATGACTAAAGCCAATTTAAGCAGCCTTAGCAGCCACTTGTAAAAGTAATTACAAAGTGAGAGAAAGAAGAGTGATTCTGCTACTACACGTTGTGAAAACTAATTATTTCAACAAACATTCATTGAACAGCTCAGTGTATAGCAAGCATCATAAAGTATCAGTCCTGGAGGATACAAATGACAAAATATACTCTTGCCTCAAGGAAGAGAAAGACTTCTCTTGCCATGTGCTGGACGCTTGGAGTGTGGGGGAGGGAGATGGGGTCCAGTGGAGATAATTACCAATCTAACAATTTTGCTATATTGCAAGGCTAGTGATGTGATAGAAAGCTAGTAAAAAGTGTTAAGAGAATGCAGAAAATGTGCCATGTGGAATTGACTGAGGTTTCAAAGGTAAGATTGGTCTTGAGGTGACTTGAAGAATGACCCTGGCAGGCAAAGAAGTGGGGAGACATTTGGTTTTCAGGAAAACGGCACAGCAGGTAGCCAGACAAGGGTGAGGAACCCGTGGCTGTCTGATTGCAAGATTGTTCTTTTTTAAGCAGCAAAGGAGGCAAGAAAAGCTTCATTTTTCTGAGCTACACCCTTTTGATAAAAGGATTTGTTCTGTAAAGTTTGAATTCAGTCAAAAGGCTGCACTCAAGGACCTAGAAGGCCACAATGTGGCCTTAAGGCCGCAGGTTCCCCACCCCTGATGGGGGTCTCAGAAACTGTGCTCAAGACTTTTATAAGAAGGGAATGAAGTCCCTGGAAGCCCTTTGAAGTTGGAGGGTGACTCGGTTTTAATAAGTGATCCTGGAGGGAATGTGGAGGTGGGCTTGTGAAGGCGCACGTGTCTGAGGGCGGGACCTGCAGCAGTCCGGGCCATAGCAAAGACTAGAAACTAGTAGCGGTGTTCTTGGAGAATTCTTCTAGTCCCCCCACTGAAAGTTTACAAAATTTTAAATCTAAGGAAGCCTTTTTTTTTTTTTTTTTTTTGAGACAGAGTCTCGCTTTTGTTGCCCAGGCTAGAGTGAGTGCCGTGGCGTCAGCCTAGCTCACAGCAACCTCAAACTCCTGGGCTCGAGCGATCCTTCTGCCTCAGCCTCCCTGGTAGCTGGGACTACAGGCATGTGCCACCATGCCCGGCTAATTTTTTTTATATATATATCAATTGGCCAATTGATTTCTTTCTATTTATAGTAGAGACGGGGTCTCGCTCTTGCTCAGGCTGGTTTTGAACTCCTGACCTTGAGCAATCCGCCCGCCTCGGCCTCCCAAGAGCTAGGATTACAGGCGTGAGCCACAGCGCCCGGCCTAAGGAAGCCTTTTAAAATACTTGAAAGAGTAGCTTATTTAAACCTTTGAACAGTTCTGAACATTTATTGCATTTCAGCTAGGAAAGAAAGTATTATTTCAGGCAAATTAGAACATGTGGACTGGTTACTCAGCATAGCCACCTAATCTTACAGAATTAGGTAGGAGGCAAGCTGTTTTAGTGGCCTTTGACCTCCTTCCAGAACTTTGTCGAGGTTCCTCCCAAATGGTCAGTGAATTTTTCTGGTTTGTATCCAGCATTCCAGCAGTTTAATGTACATCTATAAGCTGTAAAGATGTTGATTTCATTTATTCCTTTTTTTTTCATCTTTTGTTTTCTACCTGAGAAAATAAGCACTAGTCCATAGATTCTTATTCTTTATTAGAAATTTGCACAACATGTAACTAAAGATGGATCCAGCTGAGAAGTGTTACAGGCTTGGAGTTTAGACTAAAGAAGAGTGGGATCGTTTCATTTTTTTTTTTCTTTATTTTGAGGAAAGCTCAGTGACTTGCACTGTTTGAAGGAGCAATTATTACTATATAAGACACCTCCTGCTAATTGACTATCTGGGATAAACCACCACCTTATCTTCTTTAGATGTCATTAAACCATTTCTACCCACAATTTAGAGCTTTCCCATGGATATTTTAAACTTAGAATGTTTTGAACCTTGATGAATGGAAAAACCTTACAAAATTAACCTGTTTTATTGATTGAGAAGTCCCAGGTTCATGAGGCTCCATGTGTAATTTACAAAGGTTTGTGATTCTTTCTCTTCCTTGAGGCTTGAGTATTTCAGAAAATTCTTGGCATGGTCTCTTAGAGGTTTGGTATACAAAGAGCAAGGAAAGTTACCTATAGGCTTATGTGTGTATATTCTACTTTGGCTCCAAAGCAGTGATTCTCGTGGTGATATGGGACCACTAGATTCCAAGGTAAATAAGGTGGTTTACTAATGTCAGATTAGTGTGTTCATCTTCAAGTACCATAATAAATGTTTTAAGCAATTTCAGCTACCTGTTACTACAGGTAGTAGTAGCTCTTTACTAAGAGCTTTCCAATTCGATATGGTAGTTTTGGTAAAGGAATAACTGAAGGTTACTAGATTGACATTCACTGAAATATAGTTGTTAAATTGTTCACATACCAAGGATTACAATTTCTTAATATAAGGAATTATTCTACAAGGCAACTATCTTGATATTGGAACTACACTGATGTTATTGGTGCTTCTTTCCCATGTACAGCCTAGCCTATAGCTTAATATGTGTAATTATATTTATAATAAGGAATATATTATAAAACTCAGTTACATTTTATTTTTGAGAGTAGGCTTCATTTACTTGATTGAGAATTTAGTAATTGTATCTTGGGTGCCTATCCTTCTGCTAGGAGATGAATGGAAGTTGCCCCTTGCCCTTGAAGAGAAGACATTTTAATGGGAGTCAGAGATAAACAGATAATTATCATATAATGTGATAAGTGTGAAAGTAGACATTAATAAACATGAATATGGAGAATTTCAAAAGTACAGAGAATAGGAGAATGAACCCCCATGAACCCACCACCAAACTTCAACAATGACTAACTCTTGATTATGCCTATTTCACCCATACACCCCAGCTTCTCTCCCTCCCCTTTTATTTTGAAACAAATCCAAGACAATGTATCATGTGATGGACATTAATACATATTTGAATCGAGTACTCTGAGAATACTCTGGGAAAATAAACTAGACTGGAGGCTTGGGAAGGAGCTACAGAGAAGTAACATTGGAGTTCAATCTAGGTGGGGAGAGGGATGTTTTTGTTGCAGGTGATATGATGGGAACCAACAATTATCGCAATGTCTTGAAAATATTTGTGTGTATTCCTCTGAATTGGGCGCCCAGGATGTAATTTCAATGATTAGGAAGTTATTTTACCTGAGAACTTTATACAAATAATTAATTCACTCTTAATTTTAATAAACTAGGATAATCCACGAGTCGTGTTAATGACTAATCTGTTCTTTTTTCATCCCAGTGACTTTCTAGACTTTGTACATTAGAATCCACCCCCTGAAAAAGTCATTCTTCTTTGTAACAAGAGTAACAGCCATCCTTTGTCACCTTTATTTTTATCTTTGAAAGAGGAGGAATAATCAATTACTCAGTCTTGATGAAACATCACGAGTAGGTAGGTAGAACTTAATGATCTGAATTAAAAACCTCCCTGTATACTGGAGGAAAAGGAAACCCACCAGTGTGTACACATAGGTTCTCAAGGGACTTTTTGGTTAGCTATGCTGTGAAATCTTTGAGATTTCATCATATGTCTTCTCTCATTTTCCTGTTATGAAATGGGGTTTTCAGCATCGTTTTTCTTGTCTGTTTTCAGATCACAGAACTGTGTGGTGCAAAGCGGGTTGGTTATTTCGGTCCAACACAATTTTACATTGCTCTGAAATTAATTGCTGCAGCACAGTCTGGCCTCCCTGTTCGGATAGAAAGTATTAAATGTGGTGAGTATCTTGCATTTATACGTTTTATTGTCCATGACAAGTTTCTTGTTTATGAGAACCATTTTTAGTGGGTTTAAACTTTTGTGGAATTTCTCCTTGCTTCCTCCAACTCTTTTGTAAAATAAAATAAGGGAATTTAACAGGTAGCTTACTTTCTTTCTTTTTTAAATGGGGGGAAAATTCAGAGAGTGACCTGAGATTAGTTCCTTTTAACTGACTTGCAATTAAAATAGATTTTCTTCTTTAGCAGGAATAGACTGAGGTAGGAATTGTAGAGCCTGTGGCAAATAATCACACTCAGTTTAATTTTCCACTTGAGGTATCTATAATGTCATTTAAAGCTCTGTTAGGGATTGGGGTGGAGTGATGGGAGAGTTTGGGTGGAACTGTGCCTTTTCTCTCTCTCATCCCTGTCAGTCACATCAGATATGTTCATCCTTTAATTCCCAGTTCCCAAAGCACTGTTCTGATGACCATTAAGTACTTGAGGGCTACCAAAATTTTGTCAGAATGAATTTATCTTCTCAAAGTTCTGATTTAACATTTTCTTATCTTGCTATCCTTGCCCCCAACCAACTATATGCTTGAGTACTTTCCACAATTTAAAAAGCAAAGTCGGCTGGGCGCGGTGGCTCATGCCTGTAATCCTAGCACTCTGGGAGGCTGAGGTGGGCAGATCGCCCAAGGTCAGGAGTTCTAAACCAGCCTAAGCGAGAGCGAGACCCCGTCTCTACTAAAAATAGAAAGAAATTAATTGCCCAACTAAAAAACGTAGAAAAAAAAAATTAGCTGGGTATGGTAGCATGCCTGTAGTCCCAGCTACTCGGGAGGCTGAGGCAGTAGGATTGCTTGAGCCCAGGAGTTTGAGGTTGCTGTGAGTGAGGCTGATGCCACAGCATTCTAGCTTGGGCAATAAAGTGAGACTCTGACTCAAAACAAACAAACAAACAAAAATAAATAAAAAGCAAAGTCTCCAACTATTAGCATTACTTCTATTGCCTCAGTATTCGTTTTAAAAATCTTTATGAAGAAGGTGATTATTTGAGGGATGTACTCATGTCCTTTGATAATTCACTGTGATACAAATTACTTTTATATGGCCATACAGCTATGCAGGAACTTTTTTCTTTTCTTCATTTTGAGATTAAAACCACTGAGCTGTTCACAGCTGTGAAGTCTCTGGTAGACATCTAAGTGGATTCAGGATTTATGGTTAGTCCATGGGGTCCTTGTAGGACAATCCAAATAGCTGAGAAGCATGCCATAGCTGGTCATGGGAGACCAAGGCCTTCGCACTAATCATCAGGAGGCCTCGGTCATCATAATCTTTATTTATTAAGGGGTTAGTATGTGCCAGGCACTGTCTCATTTAACCCTCACAACACCCTAGGAAATTAGGTACTTGTGTCAGTTTGCATTGCTTAGGATAAGCTGCGATAATAAACACCACCACAATCTCAGCACCTTAATCAGATAAAGGTTCATCTCCCACTTTGCAGTGGATCAGAGTGACTCTCTAGAGCAGCTGCCCTCCATGTGGTAGCCCTGTGATCCTGGCTGCTTCATCTGTGGCACCTCCAACACAACACCTGTTCCCACAATTGCCACAACAGGGAAAGAGTTTCTCACTCTAGCAGTTAAATGCTTTGGCTTGGTTGTGACTTGCTGCTGCTGTTCACAGTGCATTGGCCAGAACTTTTGTCACATGGATCTGCTTCACTGCAGAACAAATGCGGGGAACACAATTCTCTCATGTGCCTGCAAGGAGAGAACTGATTATGGCTGGGCACTGCAAGTCTCTACTGTGGAGTTGTTGTGGTCCCTATCTTAGAGCTGTGGAAATTGAACTTTAGGGAGGTTGAGTAACTTACCTAAGGACACACGGTTAGTAGAGTTCGGAACTAGGAGTTCCACCTCTAGTCTCCATGTTCTTAATTGCTGTGTAAAATAGCCTTTTGTCAATTCTTTTCTGTTTAGTGAGGTGCTGACTCTAATCTGTAATCACAGAATATTTTCTGAATGGGAAATAAATCGGACCCCAAAGGCATCCCTTGGTATGACAGAATTTGGTTTTCTGAAATAGGTTTCTTGATGGAGCATCATTTGGTGTTTGTTGTTGCAAGGCATAGTAGTCACTTGCTTTGATTAAAGGTTACATTACATTGAATTTGGATTTGTGGTATGCATTGTTAGTTTTTATTCCACTATAAATGGTCATTAGGCTTTAGTATAGTATCTTCCAACTTTATCTTCTGGAAAAGTTAGAGCTGCTTTGTTGTATACAAGAATAAAATTCTGATACTTTTGTTGCTTATTTTAACTTAGACTTATGTCTTTTACTTGATTGGTGCCCAGATTGACAGCTTAATTTCCTGGGAATGGGGAGAAGGATTGTTGAAATTATCTCTTGTGTAAAGGATGAACACTTTTTCACAAATACAAGGCTTTCTCAGTTGGATTTTACAAACACTGATGCTGCCTTTTACCTCTGAGGGCTTAAGTGTGCCCAGACTTAATTCTGCATTATCTTCTTCCATTTAAAGATTTATTAAATAAAAGTTATTTGTAATCAGCATATGTTGAATAAGAAAGGGGGCAAGATTGGGCCAAACTTTGAGCTGCCACTTAGAATTTTCCAGTTTGTTGCTTGAAATCCATTAGCTTAATGTCTGATGACACAAATCTTGAAGGCCAAAGAGAATGCTCCGTGAGAACCTAATCTGAAAGACCGTGGTAGCCCTGTCATACCCAGGGCATCATAACTTGGAGTTTTGTGTGGATACCCTCATATCACGAATGCCATGCACCTGTGCAGATGTGGGTGTTAACCTCTGACCCCTAGTCTTGCCCGTTTTGGTGAATGCCACTACCATCCACAGCTGCTCAAGCCAGAAACCCAGCAGTCATCCTGGATTCCTCCTTTTCCCTCACTCCCCACTGGAGCCCATCAAAAGTTCTGGCAGTGTGGCTCCAACCTCACTGCCTATTGCTTCCATCTATTTGTACCTACTAGACTAGACCAGGCCATCTTCAGCCACTCACCTGGGTACCACAATGTTTTTGTCATTGGTGCCCTGGCATCCTCTCCTCTCTACTGTGAGCTTTTTTACCGCTTTTGAAAGAGTGATTTTTTAAAAATATACATTAGATCATTTCATCCTCCTCCTTAAAACTCTCCAGTGTTTTGCTTATTGCACTTAGTACACATTTCAAAGTCCCTATACTGATCTGTAAGGCCCTGCATAATCCAATTCCTGCCTACTTTTCTATGCTCATCTCAAATCTTTCCCCCTTGTTCACTATGTGTTCCCCATCCTCACTGACTTTCTAGTCATTTCAGGGTGATCTGTTTCTTGCCACAGGGCAGATACCTAGGGATCTGCTCTTCCTTTCTTTTTTCCATGGCTGGCTCCTTCTCAACCTTTAGGATTCAGAGACTGCCCCCATCATCCTACCTATGAATTCACTAATGAAGGAACTAGCATATGGTATTAATAAAACTGGTTCAAGAAAGTATAGAGAGTTAGAAATATTTATAGTCATGGAAAGAAAGGATACTGGAATAGGGTTGCTGAATTACATATAAAACTGATTAATGCCCTCTAGGGCAATACAAGTGCAACTTGGCTGTTGTACTCTTTTCTAAGATGAACTTTATTTGCATTGCTATCAGACAAGAAATACTTGTTAGCTAACAGTTTTCTACAAGTTAATATCTACACTTTCAAAATTATGAGATACACTCATATTGCATTCAAGAGTAAATTGAATTGTAATCAAGAGTAAATAGTGAGTCAAGGCAGAAGACGTCCATATCCCTAGGAAGTGAGGTGATCCTTGGTGGGCCTATTGAGTCCTGCTTCTGCAGGGCAGACTCCTTCCTACTTTGTTTTCTCCTAGCATCAGTTTCCTGATAGCACTTAGCAGAGTTTGTAAATATTCATTATAGGTTTCATTTTTTTTTTTTGTCTATCTTCCTCACTAGTTAGCTTGCCTAAGGGGAAGGGCAGAGGACCTGGTAACCCCCGCATTATGGGGCATTGTAGGTACTTACTCGGTGCATATTGGTTGAATGAATGGATGAATGAAGAGATGAATGTTTATGCATGGAGAGGGAATCTTTTTATTTTTAATTTTTTCTTTTATTCATCATATTATGGAGGTACAAATACTGTTAGGGTTACAAATATTGCCCCTGTCCCCCCTCCCTCCCTCCGATGTGTCCAATCCCCCGGTGGTGTGCATCACATACGTTATGGAAGCATACACCCCTTTCCTCCTCTCCCCTACCACCTGCCCACCACCCGATAAAAAGTTTTGTTGTGTTTTTTTTGACATTTTGGTTACATTGTATATCTTTGCCTCTCCCTAAGAAGGGTTAGAGTTATGACCTTCCCCTCCAAAATGCTCACCACATCCCTAAGATTGGGTCCTCCCCCCTCCCCCGAATCCCTGGTGAGCATTGCCACCATTTGAAAACCATAGTTTTAATCATTCAGTACCAATTTGATGGCGAGTAGATGTAGAGCCCATTTTCCATGTCTTGTGTCGCCTCACTTTGGATAATGGGCTTAAGCTTAATCCAGGATAGCATAAAACGGTCCTAGCTCACCGTCATTTCTTAGGATTGAGTAATATTCCATTGTGAGCATATACCACATTTTAATTATCCACTCATGAATTGATGGGCACTTGGGTTGTTTCCATGACCATGCAATAGTGAATTGTGCTCCTATAAACATTCGGATGCAGATGTCTTTATAATAGAATGACTTATGCTCTTTTGGGTAGATGCCCAACAATGCTATTGCAGGGTCGAATGGTATTTCTATTTCTAGCTGTTTGAGGTATCTCCAAATTCTTTTCCACAAAGGTTGCACTAATTTGCAGTCCCACCAGCAGTGTAGGAGTGTTCCTGTCTCTCCGCATCCTCGCCAGCATTTGTTGTTTTGGGATTTCTTGATATAGGCCATTCTTACTGGGGTTAGGTGGTATCTCATTGTGGTTTTGATTTGCATTTCTCTAATAATTAGAGAAGTTGAGCATTTCTTTATATATTTGCATGCCGTTATTCTGTCTTCTTTGGAGAAGTTTCTTTTCATTTCTGTCTCGAGAGGGCATCTTAATCTTATGTCACTCTATAAGCTGAAACATTTGGAATTCACATTCACTTGCAACTCCTGACGGGCTTTTACAGAAGTCATCCCAGACTTTCTGTCATCTTGGTTTTGTCATCTTGTCAGGCCCTGGTTCCTAACCTTGTCTGTACTTGAGAATCACCTGGAAAGCTCTAAGTACAAAATAAAAAACACAGATACCAGTCTACCTCCAGAAATTCTCATTTAATTAGTCTGGGGTCCAGCCTGAGCATCAGGATTTTTGTTTTTGGAGATAGAGTCTTGCCTTGTAACTTGAGCTAGAGTATATAGTGTCATCATAGCTCACTGCAACCTCAAGCTCTTGAGCTCAGGCAAGCTTCCTGAGTAGCTAAGACTATATATGTGTGCCACGAAGCCCACCTAATTTTTTTATTTTTTGTGGAAACAGGGTCTTGCTCTTGCTTAGGCTGGTCCCAAACTTCTGACCTCGAGCAATACTCCTGCCTCAGCCTCCCAGAGTGCTAGGATTAGAGGTGTCAGCCACTGTGCCTGGCCTGGCATAAATTATTTTTATTATGTATTAACATAAGATCAGTTATAACTCTTTATTTATTTATTTATTTATTTATTTATTTATTTATTTATTTATTTATTTATTTATTTGAGACAGGACCTTACTCTTGCTCAGGCTGGAGTACAGTGATGTCATCATAGCTCACTGCAACCTCATACTCCTGGGCTCGAGAGATCCTCCTGCCTCAGCCTCCCGAGTAGCTGGGACAACAGGTGCACACCACCACACCTGCCAACATCAGGATTTTTAAGAGCTCTCCTGGTGATTCTTATATGGAGAAAAGGTTGAGAATAACTTCTCATGAAAGCCACATCACGCATTTTCAAGAGCTATCCTTAAACTGTATCTTTAGTCACACTAGCAGTGCCTGAACTAGGGTACAGCAAGATACAAGGCACATGATTTAAGGGGGCACTTATTTTCAGAGTTGTGCAAGTGCTGACTCTTCATTTATACCACCCTGATAGCAAGTTCCTCCTTCAGTGTTGGCAGTAGGCATCCCTCTAGCCTCACCCTACTTGGAGCTGGGGGTAAACAGATGGTGAAACAGCTTTCTTGGAGGATGGAAGGAAGGGGGAGGTGAAAATTAAGGAGCAGTAGAGAATTCTTTATGAGGAAACCATGTGGCAAACATTTGCCCTGGGAGCTGCCGTTACCTTTCTTCTTTCTGGGGATTGGATTTGACCATGTGTGAGGACTGAGGGTAGGTTAAGCAGGATTTAAAGTAGGGTCCCTAACCTTTTTTGTACCATGAAACCCTTTGGCAATCTGAAACCTATGCCTTCTCAGAATAATGTTTTAAATGCATACAAAGACATAGGATTATAAAGGAAATCAAGTATATTAAAATAGTCACACTGAATATTTAAAAGAAATTGTTATATAGCAGTATACATGCTTCTTTATTAATGTGTTAAATAAAAGATCTAACAGTGATCAAAATAGCTACCACACTTTCAAAGTAGCAATGAACTGTAATGAACTTGAACAGTACTTCAAGATATCTATAACTGGGTGACAAAGTTATAGGTATTGCTAATGATACTACAGTGGTTTGTTGCCCACGTGCAGAATTGACAGAAATGTGAAATTTCAGTTAGAGAAGGGGAAATAAAGACATAATTTTTTTTCTTATCCAAGGTGACAGACTCCTTGATTTCTTTTCCATAGTCCTTTTGGGAGCCTCTGAATCCTGACAGTGCGATGGCATGATTCATGTGGTCTCTGGGGCTGTGTTCCCCAAACTGGTTCGTGATCTGGTAGCAGTCTGGCACAGTTTACAGTGGAAAGAAAGAGAATTAGGACAAAAGAGTTATTTATAGAACTAAATGTATTCAGTTCTAAGACTTTTTTTTGTTCGCTTGTTAAGTGTTCTTTTATGAAATTGGTAATGGGTAATAGTTTGGGGTAGCATTCTTGACAATGTTAAATGTTGGCAACTTTTATAGGATTTTGAGTACTAAATACTGTGTTGAGATCTCCCATGAAGCCGAGGTCAGCTCAGCCTTTCTGCCTGACATTCAACCCACTCTCCCTTTCCTTTGGCAATTTCTTTCACATTCTCTCTCAGCCTTGCTACAGGGACCCAGAGCTGTTTTGGACAAAGTTCACCTATGCAGGTTGACACATTGTACAGCTGGCCAATTGTGCTTTCTAGGGGTCCTACCCCTTTACCCCATTCCCATGTCTTTAACTCTGTTGTTGCTCCTTAAAGGTCTTCCCTAACCTTCTGAGCAGTAGTTTCCAACCTTATTTATTTTTGTTTATCTTTGTTATGGGATTCTTTGACAATCTAGTAGTAATAAAAGCTTGGAATTTCACCATGAAAATATACATTGATATTATGTAAAAAATGTTGCCTTCAACTTCAGGGGTTTTTGGACCCCCCAGAACCTGTTCATGGAGCCCAGCGAAGAGCCCTTTTACCAGAGAAATACAGTATATGGGATGGACACAGAGGATTTAAGTTGGAAGAGGCCTAGAGATAATCTCCTTTTACATATAGGATAACTGAGGCCCAAAGAGGTGAAGTAAAGGAGAGACTGACTGGTGGTAGCAGAGTGCAGTGTATTACTGACCTCCTAGCTCACTCCTGGGTTCTGCCCATTGTGTGGCCAGTAAATGTAACTTATTTACCACCCTCCCCTGCCCCAAATTTATAAGATCACCCTTCCCACTCTAATCTCTACCCTCCTGATCTAGCTGTCTAGCTATCCATTTCCAAATTGATGAGGTTTTTCAGATTTATGGATAGATAGGAGGATAATAGATAGGAGGCTAGAAGGCTTTGATCAACCCAGACCTGGATCGATGAGACTGCCTGGTGTTTTTTTCCTAAGTAATTTCAGGAAGATGTGGGAATGACTTCATTTTGGAATTGTAAAACATTATTGGCATAATTTTTTGTTAACCTGTAAGTAGCTGATTTAAATGAATAGGCAACAAAAAGTAGTGGGAGAGTAGAGACTCTGGAGGCAGGAGTTTTTGTTGTGGTCATAGCTCTGCCATTGTATTGCTGCATGACTAAGAGAAGTCTTCCCCTCCCTTTCCTGGGCATATTTCATCACCTGCAAAATGCAGATATTTGAGCAGATTTTTTCTAGGTCATTTTTCAGCTCTGAAATGCCACAATTTCATGCTAAATGTTCAAATCTGTAATAGAATTTTAGTTTTCAGTATGGCAGTACAGCCTAGTGGCCAAGAGTGTGGGTCCCAGCAATAGATTACCTAATTTTGCTTTATCATCCCTCTTATTTGTGTACCCTTAGGCAAGTGCTTTAATCTCTTTGAATTTCAAGTGACTCACCTGGAGAAAAGGGATACCAATACTACTTGCCTTATAGGGTCGTTGTAAGCATGAAATCCGGGAATCCTTTGTCATGCATCTAGAACTGTATTATCCAATATGGTAGCCACTAGCCGCATGTGGCTGGCTATTGAGCACTTGAAGTTTGGCTAGTATGACTGAGAACTTGAATTTTTAATTAAATTATTTAAAATTTAAATAAAAAGCCCCAAGCAGTGTAAAATAGTTTTGTTTTCTGTTAAATGCAATTTTGTTGATTTAGTAGGACTACATTTCAGTTAAACCATTGAGTTGTGTAAAACAGGGGTCAGCAAACTTTTTCTGTAAAGGGCCAGATAGACTTGGTGAGTCATATGATCTTTGTCACAACTACTCAACTCTGTTGTAGTATGAAAGTAGCCATGGACATTATGTAAATGAAGGCTGTGTTCCAATAAAACTTTGTTTATGGACACTGAAATTTGAATCCCATATTTTCTTTCTTTTTTTTTATTTTAGCATATTATGGGGGTACAAATGTTAAGGTTATGAATATTGCCCATATCCCCCTCTCCCCTCGAGTTAGAGCCTTAAGCATGAGCATCCCCCAAACGTTGCACATCTCACTCATTGTGTTTGTATATACCCTGAATCTCATATTTTCATGTCATGAAATATTATTTTTCTTTTGACTTTTTTCAAATATTCAAACATCATACTTATAGGAGATACAGAGATAGGCAGCAGGCTGGATTTGGTTTTTAGATATATATCCAAGATAAATAAATTCACATCTATCAAAAAACATTTATAAGAATTTCATAGCAGCTTTATTCATTCATAATGACCCCAAACTGTATACAGCCCAAATGTTTATCATAGGACAATGGATAAAAATTTTAATGTATTTTTAAAAGTGGATTAATCCATAGCAATGAAAAAGAATGAACTATGTCTGCATACAGTTTATTGGGTAATTATCACAGATATAATGTTGTGAAAGAAGCTAGTCACAAGGACAAATACAGTATGATTTCATTTATGAAGTTCTTTAATGGCAAAGATAATCTATAGGTTTAGAAATTAGTATAGAGGTTGCTGGGTAGAATAAGGGGAGAGGATTAACTAGAAAGGAATGTGAAAGAAAATTCTATACCTTAATTTGGGTGTTGGTTACATGGATATATATTTATCAAAGCTCTTCAAATGATATACAAGAATGGATTAATAAAATGTGGTATATGTATACCATGGAGTACTATTCAGCTCTAAGAAACAATGGTGATATAGCACATCTTATATTTTCCTGGTTAGAGCTGGAACCCATACTACTAAGTGAAGTATCCCAAGAATGGAAAAACAAGCACCAGATATATTCTCCAGCAAACTGGTATTAACTGAGTAGCACCTAAGTGGACACATAGGTACTACAGTAATAGGGTATTGGGCAGGTGGGAGGGGGGAGGGGGGCGGGTATATACATACATAATGAGTGAGATGTGTACCATCTGGGGGATGGTCATGCTGGAAACTCAGACTTGTGGGGGGAGGAGGGGAAAGGGCATTTATTGAAACCTTAAAATCTGTACCCCCATCATATGCCAAAATAAAAAAAATAAAATAAAATAAATGGCATACTTAAAGAACTATATAAATTATTCCTCCATATGCAATACCCTTTACATAATTAAAAAAAATCAATTAGTTGCTGACATTTAACATTATAATATTTCTTAGTATAATACAGATTTCTGGCCACAATGGCCACATTCCCACATAGCAATGAACGACTAGAGCTGTACTGTTTCATTACACCTCATCAATTTCATAAAAGGACACTTAACAAGAGAAACAAAAAAAGTCTTAGAATCAAATACATTTAGTTTTATAAATAACTCTTTTATCCTAATTCTCTCCCCTTACACTGCAAACTATGCCAGATTGCCAAGAGACCACGAACCAGTTTGAGGAACACACGTGGCTACTGAGCACTGAAACTGTGGCGAGTACGAAGCTAGCTGTGCAGGGAGGGTAGAGAACACATAGATAGGAGTTGGAAGATCTAGTATGAAAACATGATGTAAAATGTAAAGCATTTCATTAATAATTTGTTGATTACATGCTGAAATGATAATATTGAGTCAAAATAGATGATTAAAATTAATTTTACCCCTTTTAAAATAAAAAATTTTAATTGAGACAAAATAGAAATAACAAACTTTCCCATCTTAGCCATTGTTAAATGTACAGTTCAGTAGTGTTAAGTATATTCACACTGTTGTGTAACCAATTTCTAGAAGCTTTTTACCTCACCTTGTAAAATAGAAGCTCTGTACCAGTTAAACAACTCTTCATCTTCCCCTCCCTGCCGGCCCCTGGCAACCACCCTTCTCCTTTCTGTTTCTCTCAGTTTGATTACCCTTGATGCCTCATCTAAATGAAATCATGTCTTTTTGTGGCTGTCTTATTTCACTTTTTAAAAAACTTTTTAATGTGGCTAGTATAAAATTCACAATTATATATGTGGCTTACATTATATTTCTAGTGTACAGCATTGAAGGACAGTAAACAGTGGCCACCATTTTAAACAGGACATTGGCTGTCTGCCCAGCATCCTCCAGTCCCTGTTGTCTGGCTCACGAGGCTCAATGTCACTTGCCATTTATTATCGCATTTATGCTGCTTATGTTTTTGCTAATGGATAGAGGAAATTAAAGTATTTCTCATGTCTATGTCTCCATCAAATATGGAAAACCAAAGGATTTTTCCCTTACTTTTTTTAGAGGATTGCATGTTTAAAAGGGGGAGGCATGGAAGGGAAAAATAGTCTTTTATATTTAATATACAAAGGGTGTTTCTATATTCAAAGAATATAACCTAAGATGCCATTATGAAACAAATTGTTGCCTTGGATGGCCACTTTCATTGTCTCCTTGGACCCTATAAACGTTTAGTTTGAACTTTCCATTTGTTTCCTGTGTGTTAATTTAATTCAACTTGGGAAGTAAGGTTCTAACCAACTACTACAAACAGACCAACAGACCACTTTCTGTGATTACTGACATATGTCATTGTATAGCACAGTGGTCCCCAACCTTTTTGCCACCAGGGACCTGTTTCTTGGAAAACAGTTTTTCCACGGGGACAGGGGCTGGGGCAGGGGAGGCGGGGTTGAGGCAGAGCTCAGGCGGTGGTGCGAGCAGTGGGGAGCAGCTGTAAATACAGATGAAGCTCCTTCTGTGTGACCCAATTCCTAAGTTTCATGGAAGACAATTATTCCACATGGGGGGAGGGCGGAGTAGGAAGGGAGAGAGCAGAGCTCAGGTGGTGATGTGTGGCCTAAGGGTTGGGGACCACAGGTATAACAGATACTTTATTGATTAATTTTCTAATAAAGTTTCACTATCAAATTTGGTGTACTAATGAATAGGAAAAACATTCAGATTGAAAATTTATAAACTGCTTTTACATTTTCCTTTGTAAAAGCTTGTAGCAGCTTAAGGGAAATGGCACCTTTATGAAAATGTTCAATGATAAGAATATTTTTATGTATGGTTACAATTCTGTTAAATGAGAGTTGTTTAAAACTACATGACCAAAGAAAGTATAAGAGAAGTTCAGCTGTATTTGTCTTTTGCTGTTTGGTGGCTGTCTAGGGGAGAGAGGTGGTTTCCTAGAGGAACAGTTCTAGAGAAATGCCATAGCCAAGGGGGAAGAATGTATGAAGTGACAATATTCTAAAAGGTATCTGGGAGCCTGACTGAAGTCCTAGTATAATAATTGATATTCATAATATCATGATTGTATTCCATTGTTCCCTGGAGTCATGTGTTGAATGCTAGTGAAACACTGGCCAGGGAGTTTATAAATACTAAGTATTTCTTTCTTTTCTCTCTCTCAAGACAGCCATCCTCTAGTGGGCAGATCAGGGTACAAATTATTTTATGTGATCTTGTTCCATCTCTTTAGATCCTTTTTGCAGACTGAGCTGAAACAAATATCTTTCTCAGAACAGAACCATAGGATTAGTTTATATTTGATTTACTGAGAATCTAGAGTTTATTCTCTTGCTTTTTTTGCATTTGAAGCCCATTCCTGCTTTGAATGCTGGTGAGCTGCCTGAGGTTGGGAAACATTAAAAAATTAAAAATGGTGGTCATCCTCTTTTTAGAGCAGAGTCTTGGTTTAATTTTCCATATTGGTTACTCTATTTATGTCTCTTGGGCCTTTGGCTGATTGATCATGCAGAGATTTGTCATCTTGCCTGATTCTTTGAATCAAATGTGGACATAGCAACTAAAAATAAACATGATGTGGATATTAGAGAACCAGGGGCCTTCTTTGCCTGGAGAGCTCGGATACTTCCTTGCTGTTGCTAAGATGTTTTCTGGCTTTAGCACAGCATCAATCATTGGAAGTGCAGCTGTGTTTCTGGAATAGAGAGTTGATGGAAGAGCAAAGGCACACTGATGAGTATCATCCTGAACAATGGATACAGATGCGAATGATTATGCATAATCCATAATATTGTCCCCATTTTTATAGGTCTTTATGCTATATGATTGCGTGTGATTTGCTGTGCTGAGAACTAGAAGGGTGCCAAAGCATCATTTCCATTTTCAAGATAGGTTTGTCAGAAATTTGAAAGATAAGTAAATATACCAGACTGTCACATTTCAGCTCTTTGCATCAGTGTGAGTGGCGAATAGTTTTGACAGTAGAATCTGGCTGAACATTAATTGATTGCTCTGACTTGATATCATTTTGCTTATTCCATTACAAAAAGACAACTATAGATTGAGTTTGAAAATCCCTTAACGTATATATAGGGTGAGAAACTGTTCTACCCAGTAAGTTTGCCTTGGGAATGAAGGACTTTTCTGTAGGGCACTGGTCAAGAACCAGCTTGCCTGGGTTCGAACCCTGGCTCTGCCACAGATGAGCTGTTTGATATTGGAGACGTTACTTGGCTCCTTCATGTCTGTCTCCACAGCTGTAAAGGGAGCATAATGATAGTTTTATCTTACAGAGTTGTTGTGAGGATTAAATGAGTTAATTTGATCCTTAATGCTGTGCCTGGCATGTTTAAGTGCTATGTAAGTTTTACCTGCTACCATTTGTCACTTGTTATTATATTTATACAGTGTCTTGATTGTTGGACTAAAGGATAAAGTGAGAGATCAGTCTCAAACCTCAATTTGTTCTGCGATAATTTGGCAACATTGAAAAATGTTAAGCCAGAATACCTTGATGAAACTGTAGCATTTTTCTATCATGACATTATTATAGGAGTCCTCATTGTGTCTAAATCAAAATTTAATCTATATTTAGTACTCTGGAATTTTTCCTCCAAAATGATTCATCTTTTGGCCATTGAGTTCCCCTTTTTGCAGTGTTTAAATAAAATCTCACTTGAGCCTCTCTCATTTCTGGTCCTAAAGAATTGCCTCTGCCTCGCTTTATGATGTCAAAGAATGATGGTGAGATACGATTTGGAAACCCAGCTGAGCTGCATGGAACTAAGGCTCAGATTCCATATTTAACCACGGAAAAAAATTCCTTCAAGAGAACGGACGATGAGGATAAACAGGTAAACAGTCTGATCAGGCATGCTCATTTGATTCTGACCATGAAACCTTACATAGCAGGGCTTCATACTTGCTGTTAAGCTTCCAGCAAATCTCACCATCTGGAATACACAATTGCAGACTTGGTAGTGAGCCAGTAAAGTTTCCTCCTAGCAGGAAAAAGGGGTTGATGTATAGGAATTACCACGAGCCACCCATGGGCCCTTTGGAGCTTACTTTAAAGTAGAATCATGTCTAAAAAGCTGCTGATTTAATGCACTTACTTGATTTCTCTAGGTCAGTGGTTTTCTAAATCGGGGTTCTTTGAAATGTAACTTCTAGGAGTTTTTAATAGGTCCTCTCCTCCAAAAAGAAGTCTGGAGAAAAGATTTCTCCGGTTAAATACATTTGGAGAATGCTGCTTCATGTCTCATTATTGGGGGAGAGACTAAATCCTCAGTCTTGGAAATTCATAGAGCACATTAGCCCAGTAAAGGCCCTGAGAAGCTCTGTAATGAAGAGACCCAGAGATCTGTGTTTTGTAAACTTCTTTCACTGGGAAATCCTTTCTTGGGGAACATATTTGGAATGCCATCTTGGGAAATGTTGCCATAACCCATTTAGCAGGTTTAGAACCAGAATAGGGGGGATGGGTTTTTAAAATTAGACTATTAATTACAGTAGTCAGATGGTGATTGGTATTGACAAAAGTGTAAAATCCTGGAAGAATGGGCCTATCAGAAAGAGGTAAATAGTCTATACATTAGTAAACCCTGAAGACATCCAGGTACAGCTCTTACTTCTAATAAAGATACTGAATCATGTAGAGAAGTCAAATTATATTTGACACAGTGACTTCTATAAGATAGACATTTGTTATATTTTAAGAACTGAATCAAAATATTTTAAAAATACAATGAATATTAAAGGATTGTGTTGGAAAACTAACTTATATGCCTTACCCTGATGATGTTGGATATATGAGGTGTTGCTTTAGAAATTTTATATTTATAGTTAAGGGAGGTATAGCACATGCTGTTAAACAATTCCATGTACTGTTTCTTTCATAATTGTGACTCATTTGAAGCTAGTTCTTTAGGAATATATTAAAAAAGGGGGGTTATAGGAATTTTCAATCAGTATTCTTTGGCATGTTTTCCTATTAGCATTTGGAGAGGAATGAGGATCCACTCTCCTGTGGTGGTTGATGCCTTGGGAAATTTCTAGGCCCAGTCCTGGCTGTGTGAATGAGGACACATCTTTTCACTTTAGGCTGAGTTTATGCTAGGCCAACCCAATCTATGGGTGTGAGCTCACTCTTCAGAGCAAATATATTTTCATTTTTCTTGAAGAGTATTTGATCAGTATCTCAGATTACATATTTCTCTTTAGACTAAGGGAGCCTATATAGTCTCTATGTTGCTAAAAACAGTTTCCTTGTTACTTGGGTCCTCCAAAGTTACCATTCTACTGGTAGTGTTTAAAAATAAAAGAGGAGACCCAGCAGCAGGTAAGGTTGTATGAACTAAAATAAGGCTTGAGGTAATGAGGCTTACCCCCCCACCGGCTGACTGAATGGACCCCCTGGTGGCCAAAGGAATATCCTAAAACTAAATTGCCTGCCAGGAGGAGGGAGGTCAGACATGCCTCTTCATGCCCCCCTCCTTTCTTGGGGACATCCTTTGTTACTCATTAATAGGCCTAAGGGTATGTAAGACAATCCTGCAGGTCCTCAATTTACACAACAAATATATGTCCTGATGGCTTGTCCCTGATAAACAACTCCTTAAATTAGAATATTCCAAGCCTTTAGACAAAGCTTCACGTCTTTAACCAATTACAAGTCAAAGAATTTTTAAACCCATCTATAACCTGTAGGCCCTGCTTTGAGATGGCCCACCTTTTCGGGCCAAACCAATGTATGCCTCGCACATATTGATTTATGACTTTACCTGTAACCCCTGTCTCCCTGAAATGTATAAAACCAAACTGTAACCCAGCCACAGTGAGTCCACTTGCTCGAGGCTTCTTGGGCGTGGCTATGGGTCATGGTCCTCAAATTTGGCTCAGAATAAATCTTTTAAAAATTATTTTATAGAGTTTGGCTTTTTTTCTGTTAATAGTTCTTACCTTGCCGAGGGTCCTATATCAGGTTCATATTCAAATTGGGATTCAAATTGTAACTTGTTAAGCCTTCATCTTAGCATTTAGGAGTAAACTAGTTGGAGTGGTTTACTCACAATGAGTTGTTTTGTGGTCTGTCATTATGAAAAAAAAACTATTATTTTACTTTGGCATAGTAAACTCCAAGAATATTTTAGCATTAAGCATTTAAATATATTTTGATATTTACATTTGTTGCAAGAGTTGATAAGTATAAATTCAGGAAATAGGAGTCTTTGTTAAAGAATGAAAACTGAATCTATCCACAAAGAGATCACAATTGGCGGGGTATGAATGTTATTTCATGTGATCAGTGTCTTTCATTTCTCAAAGGAAAATATTATTGGAATAACTCAGTGTTTCAGGCTGGTTTCAGTAATTTCGGTAACTCAGCACCAATGAGACTTTATTCTCTGGGAGACTCGAATCCTCAGACACTGCTTTTTAACCATGCTGCATTTTTGTGAAAACATTTCCCCCCATTTGTTAAATTAGCCGGGTCACCAGCAGTAGAGTTGCATTATGCTTCCTGACTGCAGCTTAGAATGCGGGGCTTCTCCAGTGGTTGCCTCTGAACTCTGCTCTGGTTCTTTGAAGCAGGAAACACAGTCTCCTACGATGTCACCCCTTGCTTCCCCTCCTTCTTCTCCGCCTCATTACCAGAGGGTGCCCTTGAGCCATGGCTACAGCAAACTGCGGAGCAGCACAGAACAGATGCATCCAGGTAAGAGGCGACCTGGGGACCAGCTGTCCCAGGCAGTGTCTTATAGATGCCTTAATCTACCAGGCAGCAATGCCACCAGCTGCTTAATTTCCTGATTTAATTACTCCTGTCTATGGAAACATGGCTTAGTTTAATTTTATATTCTCAAGGTTTCTTTAAAAAAGGAATTAAACATATCGCAATAATGCTTTTCTGTCCTAGATACTAGTTCATTTTTAGGCTCGTAAACAACTATTTAGATGATTTAATCTTTCATATACAGATTTCATTAAACAGCATGTTAAGGGTTTGTATTTTTTTGAAATTGTTATGCCTTTCTGCACAGAAACCAAACATTTATATATTAACTGCTTTCATGAAATTTCTTAAAAAATGTAACTATGCAGAAGCAAAAGAGGTGATCCAACCTTTAAAGACTGAGCACATAAATGAAAATAATATAGGTCTTGTGTTTTGGAATAGGATAAAGGAAATGCTAGGGGTAGCATTTTGCTGAGACGTATGTAACATGCATAGTTTCGGGGTTGCTTTCTTGTTCACATTTATGCTCTGCTGGCCTTGTTAGTGGTAAAATACGTTAGTTGGTTCTGAGGATGACTTGCAGACTTGGCTGCTCAGGCTGCAGTGCTTAAAGCACCATAAATTCACTGCAGCATCTTGTCCTCCTGGGGTTCTGAGTCCTACTTTAAGATATGACCAATTAAAGGTATTTTAGAATTGGGTTTCTGTAACCCCTCCTTTTTAATTTTGTGGGCTCTGCCCCCAAATGACCCAGTTTCTACAGGTTTTTGCTGCATTGAAAATAGTGGCGACTTCTAGAAGGACACAAAAATAAAAATGTGTGCTAGGCTGAATTAAAGAGAGGCTGTACTCTTGCACAGAGAAGCAGGTGTAGCATAATGGCAGTAGCTTCTGATTGGAAACAGAAGGTGTGAACTAGCTGTAGGACTTTGGGCAAGCCATTTAACTTCTCCAAATTATGATTTCCTCTCCTCTCTTAAAGTGTAGTAACAGTATCCTACAGGGTTGTTAATGAGGATTAAGTGAGAACATGAGCATAAAGTATGTTTCCAGATTAAGTTCCATGCACATTCAAGATTGTGTTGCTAATGGATAGTAACAAAAAAATCACTGTCCTGCAACTCGAATATCCCATTGGTGTTGCAAACTAAATAGAGTTGAGAATTCTTCATTTTCCTTTTATTGTTTCTCCTGCCTGATATCCCTATTTTTAGAAGTGGTTTTTCTGTTTCTGATCTTATTTGGGTTTGAAAGTTGTTTTTTTAATTAATAATTCACAGGTGAATCTGTTTTTGTTCTGTTGAGTCAGCCTATCATCAAGTTCTACTTTTGATATTCCTTAGAAACCTTGTCTGTTCTCCCTCCTTCCCTCCCTCCCTCCCTCCCTCCCTCTCTCCCTCTCTCTTTCCCTCCCCCTCTCCCCCCTCCCCCTCCTACCTCCCTCCCTCCTCCTCCCCCTCTTTCTCCTTTCCATCTCTCCCTTCCCCCTCTCCCTCCTCCCTCTCTCCCCTCCCCCTCCCTCTCTCTCCCTCCCTCCTTCATGCCCATTCTCTCCTCATTCCATCCAAGTTGGGCTTCCATTCATCCAGTGGCAAGGAAGCAACTTGCTTCTCTCCGTCTTTCTTGACTCTCAACAGCCTATGCCGAGGCTGTGCATGCCTTCATTCCTTTTTATACTTTTTAAAAAGTGAGGTAAAATTTACATATAATAAAATGCACATGTTTTAAATCTTCAATTTGAGTTTTAACAAATGGATATGTCCATATAGCCACCACTTTGATCAAGAATAGAACATTTTGGCTGGGCATGGTGGCTCATGCCTGTAATTCTAACACTTTGGGAGGCTGAGGCAGGAAGATCGCTTAAGGCCAGGAGTTTGAGACCAGCCTGAGCAATAGAGCGAGACCGTGTCTCTATGAAAAATAGAAAAAATTAGCTAGGTGGGGTGGAATACACCTGTTGTTCCAGCTACTCGGGAGACTAAGGCAAGAGGATCGCTTGAACCCTAGAGTTTGAAGCTGCAGTGAGCTGAGATCATGCCACTGCACTGTAGTCCAGGTGACAGAGTAAGACTCTGTCTCAAAAATACCAAAGCAAAACAAAACCAAAAACCAAAAAACACTTCCATCATGCCAGAGATGCCTCTGTCCGATCACCCTCTGCTCTTCAATCCAAGCACTGTTCTGATTTTTATCACCATTGATTAGTGTTGCCTGTTCTAGAATGTCATGAAAATGGAAACATACAGAATGACTATGCTTCTAAAAAAATTTCAATAGATTTAGGGAGTACAAATAGTTTTTTGATCCATGGATGAATTGCATAATGGTAAAGTCAGGGCTTTTATTTTATTTTGTTACTTTAGCATATTATGGGAGTACAAATGTTTAGGTTACATATATTGCCTTTGCCCCACCTGAGTCAGAGCTTCAAGCATGTCCATCCCCCAGACAGTACACACCACACCCATTAGGTGTGAATATACCCATCCCCTCCTCCGCCCTCCCACCTGCCTGACACCGATGAATGTTACTGCTATATGTGCACATAGTGTTGATCAGTTAATATCAATTTGATGGTGAGTACATGTGGTGCTTGTTTTTCCATTCTTGTGAGACTTCGCTTAGTAGAATGGGCTCCAGCTCCATCCAGGATAATACAAGAGGTGCTAGATCACCACTGTTTTTTGTGGCTGAGTAGAACTCCATGGTATACGTATACCACATTTTATTAATGTATTCATGTATTAATGGGCACTTGGGTTGTTTCCACTTCTTTGCAATTGTAAATTGTGCTACTATAAACATTCTAGTGCAGATGTCTTTTTTATAGAATGTCTTTTTTTCCTTTGGATAGATGCCCAGTAGTGGGATTGCTGGATCAAATGGTAGTTCTACTTTTAGCTCTTTGAGGTATCTCCATATTGCTTTCCACAGAGGTTGTACTCATTTGCAGTCCCACCAGCAGTGTAGGAGTGTTCCTCTCTCTCCGCATCCATGCCAACATTTTATTTATTATTTATTTATTTTTGATAAAAGCCATTCTCACTGGAGTTAAGTGATAACTCATTGTGGTTTTGATTTGCACTTCCCTGATTAGAAATGTTGAGCCATTTTTCATATATTTGTTGGCCATTAGTCTGTGTTCTTTTGAAAAGTTTCTGTTCATGTCCTTTGCCCACTTTTTAATGGGGTTGTTTGATTTTCTTCTTGCTGATTTTCCTGAATTCTATATAGATTCTAGTTATCAACAAAGTCGGGGCTTTTAGTGTGCCTGTCACCCGAATAGTATACATTGTACCTGATAGGTAGATTTTTGATCCTTCATACCCTTTCTATTCCACCCCTTTGAGCCTGCGAAGTCTGTTATACTACTCTGTATGACTACGTATATTCATCACTTAGCTCCTACTTATAAGTAAGTACATGCGGTATTTGTTTTTTCATTCCTGGGATACATCCCTTAGGATAAAGGCTTTCAATTCCATCCAAGTTGCTGTGAAAGACATTATTTCACAGAATGACTGTACTTGTATGTGTCTGCCATCTTTCCTTCAGCATAATGGTTGAAATTTATCCATATTGTTGTACCAGTAGTTGGTTCCTTTTTATTATTCAGTAGTATTCCATCATATGAATACACTACAATTTGATGATCCATTCTCCTGTTGCTGGACATGTGAGTGTTTCCAGTGTTTGGCTATTATGAATAAAGATACTATAAACATCTGTGTATGAATCTTTTTGTGACATATGCTGTCATTTCCCTAGTACTTAGAAGTGGAGTTTGCTGAGTCTTACGGTAGGTGTATATGAAACTTCCAGAGTTCTAGTTTAACACTGAATTTCAGAGTGATGAATCTTTAGGGTTTTGTTTTTTTTTTAACTCCACCCTTTGGAGAAAGATGGTACTTCTAGTTCCTTATTAAATCTCTTGTAAGGGGATTGAAGAATTATTTGTTTTGCATTGAGTTGCATGTTTTGGGTTTCATTTAGGAGGAAGGAGAGTCAAGGCAATAAATAATATCTACCTTTTAACTTCCAGAGTTCAGATCCAATTGAGGAAGCAGCCAGAAGTCAGACCGATATTGGCTTGGATATCAGCTTTGTTACTGATATAGCAGATGAGGGCACATGTCTTAGATATGTGACTGGATGGGTTTCAGACACTCACCTTTCCAGTCGCAGGCAGACTTGGCCAGCCCAGGCTTCTCACACAGCAGGAAGAGAAAATCTGCCTCCCCCCAAATAGCCCCCCATGCAGCTGAGTCTTCATCCAAGCCTTACTGATGAGATATATCTGTCTCTTCCAAGGGAAGGCCCTTGTAGCTGAGGGACAGGAGCCAAGAGCCAGATGGTGGCCTCCTCCCCATGTGTCTCTCCTGGGCAGTAGAAACTCTTATGGTTAGCAGAGGCACTTGGGGTTTGCTTCTCAGGGAAAGCTCGTGACCACTGGGACCCCACCAAGCTGTTTACTGTTTACTGTGTTTAGAACCTTTCAGTATTAAGGGTTTAATTCGGTGTTCCATCAACATGGAATGATTTCTAAAATCCTACTTCTCAGAAGACAATGCCTGCCTACCAGCTGAGATTTACTTTTTAAGATTTAGATTACGTGCTCTTCTATGTATGTTTCTTTTGCAGTTTTTATATTTTTACTCATTCTTAGCAGGTTCTGAAAATCCACTTAATGGTTTGCTAGGCAATCATTTTGCTATTTTCATGTGTGTTAATGTATTTTAATGTGTTACAATGTTGTATTCCAGTTGCTAGGAAGAAATACAAAAACCAGATGTGAGCCCGAGTGATTTTTCTTTCTTGATGTGCTATTGTTGTACCTTCTTTAAAAAGATTAAACTATGCTAACCATGGTGCCATAATAGGCTACTCTGCTTTCCACCTAACTTTATTTATAAGTAAGCTACAGAAAGAAAACATTTTACTTATTTATATACTTTAAAAAATTTGAATTGTTATTGTACAGAAATGAGAAATAGTTTTCTACTTCGGTGATAATTTCTCCTTTCTGTTGGACCTGAATATCACCTGGTTATGCTTAACTGTCTCCCTGCTATATTGGCAAGGTCATTATTAAGTCTTGTGGAAATAAAAGGAGTAAAATATACATTCATTTTTGTGGCTTAAAAACTTTTTCAAAATGTAGCAAAATTATTTTTAAATAGTTTAGTTATTGAATAACAGAATAATAAACATAAAATATATATATTTACTTTTGTATGTTTCTCTTCTTGGTTTTACATTCTGATAAAGAAAACACTGCCATTTATTTTTCAAAAAGAAAATAAATGATAATGTTGATTCTTAGTGTTCAAAATGCATATTAATTTTCTTCTTGAGGGATGGATGATAAATGGAAGGCATTTATATGGGGGATGTGTATAGAATTTACCTTTTATTTAGAATTTGGACACTTATAATTTGGCACTTTTCTTGCTCTACTTGTTGTTTTCTATCCAAGTTGAGGTTCTGTTCCCCCTTACAGTTTATTCCTAATATCAACCCAGTGTAAATATTTTCTGCCTTATCATCAATTGGTTGAGTGTCTTTAGATTGCTTAGTGAAATTGTGCCTAAGAGTGTTGGGGTTTGTTTGTCCTAGGTGGACCTCTGAGCATATAATTCTGTTGTCAGTTCTTCCCTGAAAAGCAGACACCGTATCAGTTTGAGTGTGACATCACAATTTTTGGGTGTACTCTTTGCTTACCATGCTGATTTTTCCTCCTGCTGTTTCAGCTCCTTATGAAGCTCGACAGCCCCTTGTCCAGCCTGAGGGACCCTCATCAGGGGGCTCAGGATCCAAGCCCCTTCGGCATCAGGCATCTCTCATCCGGGTAAGTGATGATATTGGGGTTATGCCAATGGGAGAGTGGAGACAAGCTTTGGAGTTTGGGGACATAGCTTTTTGAGGAGCCATCTTTTTCATTGCAAGGAAGTTATAAAACTACCTTCTTATGTAAATACTGTGCTTCTTGTTCTGTTGCTTGTATATTTTCCTAAATATTTTCTGCTATGTATGTTTCTATCCCTTCTCGGTGTCTCTAGAATAAACTAGGCTGGTTCTTGATCTTAGTATGTCTAAAATGGCATTCTACCTTCAATCTACCTAAACATTAGGCACCATCTCCAGGAGAGCTTCACTTTTTCTAAGGCAGCCTATCTTGTGTCTGTCTTATTCTTTATTGTTACTCATTTAGCACATAGTTAACATTTGTTTTGTGCCTCCAATTATGTGTTAAACTTTTGGAAGGCAGAAAGAGTTCTGTATTCTCTCTCAGTGCTTAGGCCAGTGCTCTTTGGAGAACAGCTGTTTTACAAGTGGCAGCAGCTACTATTTCCTAAATGTAATAGATACAAAAGAAATATTAGGGCAAAAGGACAGGTGACATCTCAGCTTCTCCTGGCTACACCACAGCTTAGACATTTTCAGCTTCCCTTTCTCCAGTGTTTTCCTTTGGATAAAGAGCTCTTATTTTTTTTCCTGTGTCTGCAGCTATTGTCTTGTGTAGTATCTCTGGGTCCTGTACTAGGGAAATTATATTTTCCAAGAAGGGTGTGTGTGTGTGTGTGTGTGTGTGTGTGTGTGTGTGCGCGTCTACATGAGAGAAATTACCAAAAAACTGGGTTTACTATTTGACACTAAAGATAAGAGGAAGTGGGGCGGTTTGTATAACATTTCAATTGTATAACTCAGGAAGAAGGAGCATTTGTGTGCAGGCAGTTCTACTCAACATAGAAAGGTGTTGTCAGATACTCCCAGAAAGAAGTGGGCTGCTAGTCTGAAATGGAATAAACAAAATCTGAAGAAGATCCAGGTGTTCTCTGAATACCTTCTGGAGATGGGGTAGTGTGTTAGACTTGGTGCAGAAGTTGGTCCTATAAGAAGGTACTCTGTGTACAAAGAACTTTCTTGAGATAATTTAACCACATGTTGTATATTTATATTAATGCTTCCTACAACCATAAGATCAAGATCCTGCTGTCTCTGTTAGTGTAGATGAATTGACTGTGGCTGAGAGAGGTCAAGTAGCTGGTCTAAGGTTTCATTCATAATTAGTAAGTAAAAGAGTCAGAATTTGAATCTAGGCCCATCCAGTGTCAAAACATGTGCTTTTAAATATTTTATCCTACATCAGAGTCCCATATTCCAAGGAGACCAAGTTCTAGAGTTGCTGCATAAACAAATGTGTGAGGTGTAGTAAAAAATATGCTGAAAAATCCCTTATTGGTACCACATTGGAAAACCAATATGCCATTTGCTTCTAAGGGCCAGTACAGGCCAGTTTCACCCACAAGTTGGAATAGACAGTTGTTTCTTCAGCTGAGCCCCAGATGTAGCAATTGGCTGCATTTAGAAGTCCTGTGGTACAAAAATATGTGCTTTTTAACACAAGAATCACACCCACCGTGGAGTGATGTTTACATTAGGAAAGGTATTGATGGGACTGGGATTCATCCCAAATTCTTCAGGGTGCGCCATGTAGGTTCCTGCAGAGTGTGTTCTGGTTCTATAGAGACCAAATCCTGAATGGTTAAAATGATGGTCAAACAGGCAGTGAGTCCTGAGCTTTGCATCGGTAGGAACGCGCTCGCCAGACCCTTTCTACCTAGCCGCCAGCTGGGATGGCCATGGGTGCGCACTTGGATTGGTGCCCTGTGACTTCTCTTCTAATTTCTAGGTCCCCTTTCTGCTGACACACATGCTTCTTGAGCTCTTCACTCAACTGATATTTAGTGAACACTTCATAAGTGCCAGGTCCTGTGTTGAGAATACAAAAATAAGGTATAATACTAGCAGTTGCTGCCCTCATACAGAGTTTTTGGAGGAGATGGTCAATGACCAAACCATCACAGAATAAATATGGAATTATGGGATGTGAATACAAATTACACTATGCTTTGAGGATGAAAATGAAGGTGGGGTGTGACCCAGCCTTGAGGAGCAAGGGCTGATCAAAGAAGGCTTCTAGGGGAGAGCAACATTCGAGTTGGAATGAGAAGAATACAAGGGTGTTCTTCTTGAACAGGTGAGGGGGTGGAACAGGGGAGCAAACAAGAAGATAGAGGGAACCGCATATACAAAGACATTTTCTGTGTGCTTGACATTTTATGCACATCATCTCTTCCATGCCCTTAGCTACCTTATGAGGTAATTACTGTAGTTACCCCATTTTTCAGGTGACAATACCTGACATTTAAAGACCGTATTTAATTTGCCCAAGGTCACAGCTAAGAAATGGCAGGGCTAGAGTTCAAACACCAGACACGATTCCTCGGTCTCTGGTTCAGGAACCAGATGAATGGTGATGTCATTTGTTGGGCTAAGAAGCCCTGGATGAAACACTGGCATTGGGGAAAGATCATGAGTTCAGTGTTGGATGTCAGGAATTGAGCTTTTGAGATAGCCCGGAGGAGGTGTCAAAGAGTTGGTAGGTTACATGGGTCTGGACCTTTGGGGAGAGCCAATGCTGGACATAGGTATTTGGCAGCAGTTGGCCATCAAAAGATCTCATGGTATAGTACTGCAGAAAAAAACAGACAGGTTCTCGCCCAGGTCCAGCCAAACTCTGCGTGACTTTGGGCAAGTTCCTTTTCTGTTCTGTAACATGAATGAGTTTGAATGGATTTTACAGTCCATTGTAACAATCTGCAACAGTCTGATTGTCTTAATGTTTGTTTGGCATCAGTGGAGGCCCTCTCCCCACCCCCTGCCCCCATCTGGAGCATGGCCTTCTGTTTAAGATGAGACCAAGGGCCATTTCTCGTCCAGGTAGCAGTCTGTGGTTTTCATGGCTGATGTGTTTTTCTTTCTTCAGTTCTTAAGTTTCCTTGTTATGCCTGTTAACTTGGTTTGGCTGGACTCCATGTTCCAGAAAGCAAAACGCCAACCTGAATTAGTCATGTAGAGGAGGGGATTTGAAGTGAAGGTTCTGGGTGGTAGGGGATTAGTGTTTATTGGGCATGGTGCTAGGCTAGGCTGGGGTGACTAATTCCCCTCAAGTTGCCATGTTAATGTGCTGATGACAACCTTCTCTCTCTCTTCTAGCGTCCTCTCTGGTCTTGTGTTCAAGTCCTTCCTGCCAGGTTAGAAAGGGGCATGACCTCTGAGTCCTGGCGGAGGCTTTTAGGAACCCCCAGCCAGTGCTGTTGTAGCCCATGGACTTGTCGTTTTAGAAGTGCTTATGCCAAATTCAGTGCCCAGAGATTGGGATGATTAGTCTTTTTGCTTAATATTTTAGGAATTTCCCTTTTTTTTGTTTGGGTATTAGATTTTTCCCTTTGAAATTTCATATATTAATACTAAGTATATCTTGTGTTGGTGGAATGGTTGATAATGGTTTGTAAAGAAGTTACAAGTCTTATTTCCCGCTTTATCAGTTATCATGTGTTTAGAGGTCACTTTCTGGTTTACTTTTCACAAGTTATTATAAATATCTAGATGGTGTAGTCATCTGTAATTTTGCTGGCATAGGATTGAGAATTGCACCTTTAGCTCCCACTATACTCCACTGCCTCTGCTTTTTCCAGGGTTGCTAGAAACTGCTTTTTTTTGTCTTCTTTGACTTCTTGGCAGCTTTTGAAACTGATTGCCTTCTTGAAACGCTCTCATCATTTGGTGTCCGGGATGCCAGCTCTCCTGGTTTTCCTCCTGCTTCTATGGTGACCTCTTCCTAATCTTCTTTTTCAGTCCTTCTTTCTGTGTCTGTCCCTTACATGTTGGTGATCCCTGGTCCTGCTCCTCATTCTCCTTACTCTACCTGGAGGCTACCTGGAGGCTACCTGGAGGCTGATGACTACATGGGTGCACTTGGCTGACGTCTTCACTTAAATGTCCCACTGTCACTTTCAACTGACGTGTCTTTCCCACAAGACCAGCTTTCACTCTTCCACTCCTGGCTCCATTTACCCATCAGCACAGGCCAGAAGGCTGGTCATTATATTTCACTCCTCTCTTATCCCCACCTTTTCTTTTGAGACAGGATCTCACTTTGTTGCCCAGGCCTAGAGTACAGTGGCATCGTATCATCATTAGCTCACTGCAACCACAAACTCCTGGGCTCAAGTGATCTTCCTGCCTGCCTCAGGCTCCTAAGTAGTTGGGACTATAAGCGTGTGTCACCATGACTGTAGAGATGGGATCTCACTGTGTTGCTCAGGCTGATCTTGAACTCCTGGCCTCAAGTGATCCTCCTGCTTCCACCTCCCAAAGTGCTGCGATTACCGTTGTGAGCCACTGTGCCTATCCTCTCTCACCCCTTTGCCCATTCAGTTAGTCTTGGCCATTCCACTTCCCAAATAACTTTTGTCTGTCCATACCTCTGCACTTCTTGGTTCAGGCTGTTATCCTCTGTCACCAAATCTATTATATTAGTTTTGAACTCTTTCTTCTTGCTTCTACTCTTGCCCTCTTCCAATCCATTGTTTTCATTGCAGACAAAAACAATCTTAAAAACAAAAATCTGGTCATCCTGTTGACTTGATTGAAACATACCACTTCCTACCCATGGCACTGAGCATGTTATCTGTGTTACTGAATGTTGCCCCTGCTTACCTCTTTGGTCACACAATTCACTGCTTCTCTCCCTCCACACTCTGGCCGTGCAAATCTGCTGGCCATTTCCCATATGGTCAGCGTTCTCTATGTGCAAACCTTATTCTTCACCCCCCATTTTTGCCTTCTTTATTTTCTCTTTCATCTCAATGCATCTATGCTTTTTCCCCCACTGAAAACATGAAGTGTGAGTTTTCTAATCTTTTCTTGTACATGTGATGTCTTCATTTTTTTCATTCTTAAAAAAAGTGGTTTGCTGCTCGTCTGCTCATTTATCCGTGAAACTCAGCCAGAGGGATGGGAGTCTGATCATTATTGGTTTCCCATCTCAGAAGCAACCAGGGTTGCCTGATTTTTTTGTATCATTCCAGGAACATTTTATGTATATACAAGTGAATACAACTCTCTCTCTCTCTCTCTCTCTCTCTCTCTCTCTCTCTCTATATATATATATATATATATATATATATATATAAAATATATGCATGCTGGGTGCAACGGCTCACACCTGTAATCCTAGTGACTTGGGAGACTAAGGCAGGAGGATCACCTGAGCCCTGGAGTTTGAGCTATGATTGTGTCACTGCATTCCAGCCTGGGTGACAGAGTGAGACCTCATCTCTAAAAAAAAAAAAAAAAGTCTGCAACCTGAAAAATGTTTATTTCACTAAGTTGTGTCCTTTCTTCTTGCAGTTTCACTCAGTCTCAATTTCTTGCCATGCCTCCTCCCTGGACATAATTGTAGGTACTTATGGCCAGACACAGATTATCCTTATGTCCTCTTGGAATGGCTCTTGAGAGAAAAGGCAAGTGTATAAAAAGACGGTGAAAGAAACGAATACTCCTGAGGCTCTGTTGGAGTGTTGTTGGCTTACGTCAGAAGAGAACTGATAGTCACTGTAGTAATTTGTTCATTCTAAGAGTTTTTTTTTTGAGATAGAGTCTCACTTTGTTGCCCAGGCTAGAGCGAGTGCCGTGGCATCAGCCTAGCTCACAGCAACCTCAAACTCCTGGGCTCAAGCAATCCTGCTGCCTCAGCCTCCAAAGTAGCTGGGACTATAGGCATGCGCCACCATGCCCGGCTTATTTTTTCTATATATATATTAGTTGGCCAATTAATTTCTTTTTTTAATTTTTTTATAGTAGAGATGGGGTCTCGCTGTTGCTCAGGCTGGTTTTGAACTCCTGATCTCGAGCAATCCGCCCGCCTCGGCCTCCCAGAGTGCTAGGATTACAGGTGTGAGCCACCGCGCCCGGCCCATTCTAAGAGCTTTGATGGAGATAGAAGGAAATAATCTTTCTGGGAGGCTGATATGGCACTGAGAGACTTTCTTGTGCTATGAAAGATATTTTATGGGGAGACTGGACCAGGATGCTGGGAGGATAAGGAGAGCAAGGATAGAGCATGGCAGAAGGATTGGAGCGGGATTGAGTGAGTTGGGTTAGAGTGGAGTCATGAGAGAGCTGGTGCTCTGAGTTTGGAAGAAGAGTGAAGCAGGCCAGCGAGTGGCGCATGCTTGGCACTGTCTCAGCCACTGATTCTCTTACCTAATACTCAGCCCAGGGAAGTGACCCACAAAGCAAGTCGTGCCCACCCGGGTTCTTTTTGGGTTCAAGATTCTTTACGAAGGTATCATTGGTGTGTGTGTGTGTTCGAATGGGTTTCAGCAGGGCCTCAGGCGTTCTCTTCCTTCCTTAGTTTTGAACCTTTCCCCTCTACCCTGTGAGAGCGCGCTGACCTTGCCCCTGTGAAGTAGCCCTGTGGCTGCTTCGGCACCATGGCGCTTGCTCATTTAGTGCTTGTGTTTTCCCCCACTCCTCACATCAGTTGGCCCCTCAGGCTGATGATCCATCCAAAGAAACACATAGGCATGTGCCAACCTAATGGTGGCCCTTTCCTCATGGGGCCACAGTGACAGAACTCTAAGGTTTTGGTTGCTTGTTTTAGATTATACAGTGAAAACCACAACTGTTATTTTTTTTGGCTCATGGATTGTGAGCTTTCAAACATGCTTGTTCATCAGAGCAATTTTTTAAAGATTTGAAAAAATATGACAAAAATTCAGAAGATACAAGAGGCACAGAGTGAAAGTGTCCCTACCACCGTGCCCCCTAACTCCCAGCCACTCATCCCAGGAGCAACTAATATGACCCATTTCTTTTGTACAGTTCTACACAAAACATTTTACTTTATTTATTTATATAGTATTATATATGAATATTCTATTCATATATAAATGAAAATAGGCATTTTTGTGTATGGTTATATGTAATATATGCAAGATATATAGCTCCACCTTTTTATACATATGGTAGCATACTATACATCTGTTGTGCATTTAGCATTTTTTACTTAACAGTATGTTTTAATAACATTCTATAGCAGTACACAGAGTAGTTTCTCATCTTATTTTTTTTACAAATGCATAGTATTTCATTGGTGTGCATCTCCCATAAATCATTTAGCCAGCCCCTTCTGATTGACATCTAGTACTTGCAATCACAGCATTGTTTATAGATATATAGGATCAGTTACTAGAAATGAAATTATTGGATGAAAATGTCTACACATTTGTCATTTTTGATAGCAGTTTTAAAGTTAAAGGTGGTAGTAATTTATGTACTTGCCAATAATATATGAAAATGTCTATTTTATTTTACTCTTGTAAACACAATGTGCTAACAAACTTATAGATCTTTGCCAATATGATAGATGAAAAATGATATCTTAGTGTAGTTTAATTAGCATATCTCTTTATTAGTGAAGTGGAATATCTTAGGTTCATGAGTCATTTGTATTTCCTTTTTTATGAATTGTTTTTTCATATCCTGTGCCCCTTTTTCTTTTGGCTTATTGGTGTTTTTTATTGGTTTGTTGTTGTTATTATTATTATTATTATTTTTGGAGACACAGTCTCGCTCTGTTGCCCAGGCTAGAGTACAGTGGCATCATTGTAGCTCACAGCAACCTCAAACTCCTGGGCTCAAGTGATCCTTCTGCCTCAGCCTCCTGAGTAGCTGGGACTACAGGCATGCACCACCATGCCTGGCTAATTTTTTCTATTTTTAGTAGAAACAGTCTTGCTCTTGCTCAGGCTGGTCTCAAACTCCTAACCTCAAGTGATCCCTCCACCTCAGCCTCTCAGAGTGCTAGGATTATAGACATGGGCCACTGCACCCAGTCCTGGTTTGTTATTCTTAACAGTATCTAACCAGAAGCTGGTATGACTTTTCCTTTGGACCAGAGAGATACTTAGTGTGTGTGTGTGTAAAACTGCTTCTTGAGTGGTTGAAAGGGGGTCCTGGGAATCTGAGGCCCTTGAAGGAGGTTAGGGACTCCAGCTTCTTTTCAGTTCTTGAGAACCCCAGGCCTACCTGCAGGAGGATTTCTTGTTTATAAGATCATGGCAATGAAGTTGAGTTAGTTTATGTTAGAGATGGTAAATGTCAACACTGTGTGTGTGTGTTGACCTCTCAGTGTTGCTTAGGTAGCTTATTTCCCTTTAACTGAAATGGAGGATGATAGGCAGAGGGGAGAGAGAGAGAGAGAATGGGTTTGATGCATTTTATAGGTATGTATGTGCCTTCTTCTTGAGATCTTGTTTAGCAGATTCATTCCCCATTTTATCTCAGGTTCTAGCTGGACTTTTACACAGTCTCCTAAGGAGTCAAAGGTTGGTATGCCCTCCATGTGTTCTACTTCACTGAGTCTACTATAGGAGCCACAGATGCCGGAATGGGCAAGGTACAAAAAGGAGGTCCTACTTTTCATAGCCTCAGGCCTCCTGCCTACTTATTTCCTTCACCTGCTTACAGTTCTTTTTCTGATTTTCTAGCAGAGGAAACATTTTACTTCCTTTAATTCAACTGATACTAAATTTTACTTTTCTCAAGGTAAATCGTTTTTAGTTGTTTCTTATTGCATTCCTCAGGTGCTTGCTATGTACCCACATATCTCAATAATTAAAGAGATGTTAATTGCTTGCTTTCTTTGCTGGCAGGCACTTCTACTTGAAAGGCAAAAATATTTTGTGTTACACAATGAGAATATTAAAAAATATTGGATTACTGAAAGAAAGATAACTCCAGGAAATAAGAAGACGGTACCTCAGATAGAAATTGAAAGATGTTTATGGGAAAAAGACATTTATTCAGAAACTATCAGGATTGGGGTGCTGATTGGAGTGCCGTCTTAAGGCTTTGCAAAATTCATGCTTAGAAATGTGGGCTATGGAGGGAGGATGGTAAAATGGTAGGCTGGTCCACACTGGAATTCTAGCTTCGATTTAGTGTATTTCAACAGATTGTTTAGACTATCGATGAAAGCAAATGAGCACATTTTATTTGTGGTGTCAGTGTTGCTGTTTTTCCCCACGAGGTGTGCAGCATTGTATTGAAGGCTTATGGTGGCCAGAACCTTTCTGGTAATAGCTCAGGCCTCCATTCATTTGATAGACAGGAGTGCCTCTGATTTAGCCTCTCAGATGTCACTGAAAACACCTGATTGAACCCCTGATCCTGGGGAGTACTCTGTTAATCTGGAAAGGAGAGTGGCATTTGTTTCTGGCTTATTCCTCAGGACTTTCTGGTCTCAGTTTTACACTGGGCTGTCTATATGGAAGCCTTCGTTATAGTGCCACCATTTCAGCTCCTAGGCCCACCAGTATTTTCCTTGATCTCAGGTGAGCAGGTAGTGTTGTGCCCCCAGTTGCCTGTCCCAACAATAGTCACTGCCAACTGAGGTGCTTATTTGCTCCCAGTGTGCTGCTGGCCCCTTTCAGTCTTCCCAGCAGTCTTGCAAAGTAGGTATTACTTTCATCCTCCATTTGTCCATTTGGAAATACTTAAGCGCCTTCTAGAAATCAGCCACCATGCCAAGGGAACACTGAGGACTACACACACAGCCCTTGCTTTCAAGACACTTGCAGTCAAGGGGGGACGTGGAGTCAAATCAGATGATTCCACCTGTACATGTAGAATTGCAAACCGACAATTGCCCCGATGGCAAGGGAATACTCTGGTAGAGTGTAACAGAAAAATCCCACCTAGGGCTAGCAAATGAAGGACGTCTTCTTCAAAGCCATGAGCTTGGGTTGAGCTGTGGAGGGTGGATAGGAGTTAAGCAATTAAAGGAAGGATGGTGCATGGTTATAGGATAGCATGGTTATAGCTCAAGCACAGATTCTCAATCTGCAAAATTGCTGCAATGATTTATGCATTGTGGTGATATTCTTTTTGAAAAGGAGATGCTTCATTTTTACAGGATGGATGAATAGATAGATATAACTACAGAGCTCGATGATCAAGAGTGCATACTCTGTACTCAGTTCATATTCTGGCCTTACTATTTACTAGGTGGTAAATTACTCCCCTTACCTAATGCTCAATTTGCTGTTCTGAAAAATGGAAATAATGGGACCTACCCCACAAGGTTATTGTGAAGATGAAAATGGATCATATATATTAATTAAGTACTTGCAGGTGAGTGTTTCACAAAGGTGAGTGTTTCACAAAGCCTGGACAAAGACCTGCCTTGATCAGAGTTAACTGCGGACAACAGGATCTCCTTGGGCTAGTTTAAGCAAATAGTGATTTATAATAAGGAAGGCCAGAAGATACAGACTGTATTCTGACCTTGAAAGAACAATTTCCCAAATCGCACAGTGGAGCAAGGCTGCTGAGAGAGCTCTGCCTCTGCCACGTGCAGAAAGCTACAGCATTGGGAAATTGCTGCTATGGCGTCAGCTCCAGATCCACATCACACATGACCTAGACTAGCCAAATGAATGTTTTGTTCCCTGCCTCTTCCACCATGTCACTCAGTTCTGAATCAGTCTTCCATGAGTGTATTCGTGGAACCTGAATCCCATCTGGAATTCTAGCAGCAAAGGTGTTTGGACAGTGGAGTTTTTAGCTAGCCAGCCTGTGTAGTACAGGGAGCTGTGCTAAGAGGGAGGGGAATGGATGCTGAGTGAGCCAGTCAACCATGTTTGGCAAAGGGAGTAGACAGATTTGCCGAACTGAAAGAAGGCCGCTGTGGCTAGAGCCTGGAGTGGGAGGGACATGAGGCTGGGGAGGGAGGCAAGGCCCTGTGGGCTGGGCGATCACCTTTCAGGTGGGGAGCTGATGGCTCAGGATTTAAGTTACTGGTTAGTAAGTGACCATCTCAGATTGGAACCTGAGTCTATCTGCCTCTGGAACCTGTGCTCTTTTTTGCACCTCCAGTCAGTAACCTCATTCTCCAAAGCATTCCTAGAATTCAGCCTGAGTTCTGGTTGCGTTTGTTTCCTATCTGAATTCAGGCTGCCTTGAGTGTGATGGGGAGCAGTGGAGTAGAGATAGGCAGCCTTGACCTGAACAGCAGGGACAGGGGTGCGAACGTCATTGGGATGTTCATTGGGACAGTGGGAACGTCATTGGGACAGTGCAATGACGATTGCACTGTTAATGGAAGTCTGCAGCCTTGTCAAAGTCTCTTCTTACTGCTGATTTCTCATTTTCTTCTGGCCTTGTCCCCTAAGCAAAAAGCCAAATCCTGATAATCATGAAGGAAAAATGCCCTCTGGAGCAGCATATCTTGGTTCCTGATGGAAGAAGTGGAGAGACAGTGGTTACTAATAAGCATTTCTTATGTTAATCAAAATAGTGTTAGTGTCACATACTAAAAATAACAGTAACAGTAACATGATTGAATACCTGTACTGTATGGCTGTCTCTAGGATTCTTTCGTCATGTGAAAACATATCAGATGCTTACATGTAAAATTTAAGTGAGTAGTAAGATAGTGCTCTGTCCATATAATTTAGTAGTTCACCAGCCAAAATCTAAAACTAAACTAGGTGACAGGGAGGAGGGTGTAAATATAGCATGGTTATAGCTCAAGCACAGATTCTCAATCTGCAAAATTGCTGCAATGATTTATGCATTGTGGTGATATTCTTTCTGAAAAGGAGATGCTTCATTTTTACAGGATGGATGAATAGATAGAAAGAGATAACTACAGTGCTCGATGATCAAGAGTGCATACTCTGTACTCAGTTCATATTCTGGCCTTACTATTTACTAGGTGATAAATTACTTCCCTTACCTAATGCTCAATTTGCTGTTCTGCAAAATGGAAATAATGGGACCTACCCCACAAGGTTATTGTGAAGATGAAAATGGATCATATGTATTAATTAGGTACTTGCAGTGCCTGGCACTTAGCAAAGTAATGAGTACGTTACCTAACATTCTCCTATGTCTATGGTGATAGTTTTAAAAATTTAGCTTATCTTAATTAGCAGCAACTGTGAGTTGCCCATTAGGCTCAAAGAGATTCCTACAGTTTGGCAATCACCCTTTTAAGCTGTTGAAATTAAATCCCTAAGTGAGTTTGGTAATATGTGGTTAAAGGCATCTTTGTGGGTTTATTTCCCTGAAGAAACAGATAAGATTAAATTGCTCTGTTAGGATTTGATTTTAACTAACTTTTTAACAGACAAACCCAGAAATTATTTATTGCAACTTCTTGTGAATCTATAATTATTTCAAAATAAAAAGTAAAAAAAAAAAAAAAAAAGGATTTTTTAAAAAGTTCTGTAACTTCATAGGTAAGGGAGATGGCCCAGCCTTCACAATGTTGGGTTATATTATTTGATAAATGCATATAAAGTTTAGCTTTTGTCAATATAGGAGAACTCAGGTTAACCCTTCTGTCTCCAGACTTAGATTGAGAATTTGTCCAATCGTTTTTTTAATTTGTTCATTAATTCAACAAATACTTATTGGGTGTTTCCAATGTGCCAGCCACTTGGGATACAGCAGTGATCAGGATAGACAAAATTTCCTACCCTCATGGGCCTTATATTAATATTATAGTGGAGGTAGAGTGAGTGACAGAGTATAAACAAGATTTATTGAGCATAATATAGAATGATTTAATATTGAAACAAAATCGCTGATCTCTGTCACCTTTTCTAGCTCCTTCTGTTTATTCCTCATTTAACAGTTCACTGGCAAGTTTACCCTAGCCATCTTTTCTTTTTTTTTTAATCACATTTTTTTTTATATATTAGAGATGGGGTCTCGGTCTTGCTCAGGCTGGTCTCAAACTCCTGAGCTCAAATGATCCGCCTGCCTCGGCCTCCCAGAGTGCTAGGATTACAGGCGTGAGCCACCACACCTGGCCCCTAGCCCTCTTTTCTTCTTTTTTAAAGAGATGGGGTCTCGCTATGTTGCCCAGGTTGGATAAGTAGCTTTTGCTACTTATAAGTAGCTTTGTCCAGGTTGGATAAGTTGGTTAAGTAGCTTTTGCTACTCCAGATGGTTTGTTTACTGAGGCATCAAAAGGACACTGTTCTAAGATCATTACACCCTCATAGGTGAAATGGCTGAACTCTAAGGCAGCATTTATAGGATGCCTCCAGGGTGGGATTATATTCTGAACAGAAATGTTCTGTGGTTGAAACAATATATACACCCTTTTAAAGTTCTCCCTGATAATACCTCCTTGCAATTCAGATTATTCAGCTTTGCTTGATTTTTAAGATAGTTCAGGGGTAAATGTCATCTTTTGGGAATTTATTAATAGTATTACTTTTTAATGAGTCTTTTGAAGTCTCTTTCATTATAAACAGCCTGTTTTCCCCAGAGATAATAACTTGCAGTGCCAAATATTTGCATTTCACTTGAAACAAAACCAAGTGGTTTGAATGTTTTAAATATAAGCAAATCTAATTCTCCTGTGTCTAGAGAAACCGTATAATGGACCATATGTATGTAGCTTAAGCAGACAGATGTGGAAGATTTCTCTCTTTCTCTCTGTACCTCCTTTTATTTTTTTAAAAAAATACTGGCAAAACTCAAAATTGGCACCACATAGCAAATATCTCTGCCTGGCCAACAAAACCACGGGAGCTGGAGCGGACCTGGGGGGGGTGGCCTCTTAGGGCGCATGCCCAAGTGGGGCTTTTCCTGGTTCTGGCTTCTGTGTAGAAGGCTAAGGCCCACAGCTCACTCCCTCACATTTGTCAGTGCCTTCAGCCTTCCAAATTAGCTATTCTCTCTTTGGTGGCTGACTTTGCAGATCTTTGTTCAAAAAGTTGTGTCGAGTATTGTGGTTGATTTTGGGGCTGGTTTGGTGGAGATGGGTCTGTGTGTCTGCGTCCTGCAGTGAGGTGGCCCCTAACTGCTGACAAAGAGGTGCTGAGCTGCCATCCCACTACTGGAAAGAGCCTTCCTCCGGTGGTGGCCATATGGCTTTTTTTCCCTCTTTCCTTTCCCTCTCACAGCCCTCCCTACCTCTGGGCTACCTTTACCTCTAACTGGGGTCTCTGATAATGACCTTAAGTGGTTTTTCCCAATCCATTCTGCTCACTAAAGTGATCTTTCTGTAATTCAAATCTGATTATTTGCCTGTCCTATTTAATACTTACCTGTGCCTCCCCATGCTCTTCTAGATACAGTCTAAACCCCTTAACTTGGTATACTTGAGCCTGCATGACCTGAGCCTGCTTTCTGTCTGAACCATCTTGAGGCGCCTCCACCAGCATCTCCACTGCACTGGCTGCCTATCTATCTATCTACATGGAGCCCGAGGGAACTCCTTTCAGGAGATGTCCATTTTCTGTTATGGTTTGGTGTCTATGCTGTTCCTTTTGCCCACCATGCTCTGCATGTCCTACAGCTTTGCTTCTGAGATTTGGGTGTGCTTTGAATCACCCTGAGGGCTTGTTAAATCACAGATTCCTGCCCCGTCTCTCAGACTTTCTGATTCACTAGGTGTGAAGTGAGGCCTGAGTGTCTGTATTCCTAAGGAGTCCCTAGGTGATGCTGATGTGGGTGGTGTGGGGACATGTTGAGTAACAAAACTCTAGGATTGTCTGTTTTTCTCCCTCATTGGACTCTAGGCTTTCTGGGAAAAATAATCTGTTTGCCCATCAGTGCATCCCTAGTGACCAATATCTGGGATATTGTTGGCGTTCAGTAAGTATCTGCTGAATGAGTGAATGAACAGGTCACTGTTTATTCAGTGAAGTTCAAATCATTTTGCTTCTTGTAGTGGATAAGTTATTTTATTTTATTTTTTTGAGACAGAGTCTCGCTTTGTTGCCTAGGCTAGAGTAGTACCGTGCTGTCAGCCTAGCTCATAGCAACCTCAAACTCCTGGGCTCAGGCAATCCTGCTGCCTCAGTCTCCCGAGTAGCTGGGACTACAGGCATGCGCCACCATGCCCGGCTAATTTTTTCTATATATATTAGTTGGCCAATTAATTTCTTTCTATTTATAGTAGGGATGGGGTCTCGCTCTTGCTCAGGCTGGTTTTGAACTCCTGACCTTGAGCAAATCCGGAGTGCTAGGATTATAGGCGTGAGCCACCATGCCCAGCCTGGATAAGTTTTCTTTTGGAATATTTCAGCTTAATGGTGTGTGGAATGTCATCTACTCCTTCCATGTGCTCTTATCTGTCCTTGAAATACTCACTTAATGGACATGGAACTTGAGAACAACCATAGATATCAGACCATAGGGGAACTATAGGAAGATAGATAGGGACTTCTTTAGCTAGATCTCAGACTTTGAAATATGAGAATGGACTCATAGATTTTCTTTCGTTAAGAACATCATAGAGCAGTGTTTCCACAACTCTTACAACATAAGACACACACCTGACTTACTCGAGCCTGTCAGTAAATGGAACTCACGCTGCTTTTCAGTATCTGTGATGTACCTGCCAGGGGCTGTAGGTGGGACAAAGGAGTATCTGATGTGGCTCTAACCCTCCAGGTTGAAACCTGGGTGAAGAGATTTAAAAACACTTCAAGTGTTTGAATGTGTGGTACTTACCATGAATATCAAAAAGGTTTATATTTTTAAAGATGCGCAATTCACTTGGTTTATTATTTATTTTATTTTATTTTTTGAGACAGAGTCTCACTCTGTTGCCCGGGCTAGAGTGCTGTGGCGTCAGCCTAGCTCACAGCAACCTCAAACTCCTGGGCTCAAGTGATCTTTCTGCCTCCGCCTCCTGAGTAGCTGGGACTACAGGCATATAGCACCATGCCCAACTAATTTTTTTTTCTTCTATATATTTTAAGTTGTCCAGCTAATTTCTTTCTATTTTTAGTAGAGATGGGGTCTCGCTTTTGCTCAGGCTGGTTTGGACCTCCTGAACTCGAGCGATCCACCTGCCTTGGCCTCCCAGAATGCTAGGATTACAGGCATGAGCCAACATGCCCGGTCCACTTGGTTTATTAAATCAACTGAAAACATATGATGAGAAGGAAGAGGAAAGAGGTGGGGCTAGGTTAGCACACTTAGTTGCAAGCCAGTGGAAGGACTGCACTATGTATAGGTTTCACAATGTTCATATGCCCTCTCCCTTTGTCTTAAAGCCTTTCAGGTTTTAGGGAATAAGAACTCTTTGCCAGCTTAATTTTTCTTGAAAGGGAGGAATAGGGTAGGGTTCTCATGGGAACCCAAGAAATGAAAGCCAAAGAGTGGCCTAGTGGTCCCTAGGGGTGGGAGTCCTTGGCTGTTCAGGTTTGTTCTGCTGTTAGCAGGCTTTGCCCTAGCTGCCTGGAGTTTACTTCGCTGTCCACTTACCATTCAGCTGCCAGTGGCCTTCCTTACCCTCTACTCTTTATGTCACCTCTCCCTCTACCTCACAGGTTCTGCTGATCCTTGGCTCTGGCTCCCTCATAACTTTCAGCCCCACCTGACTCTTATTGTATGTGGCCCTGCTGCCCATCTGTTCAGGGTCTACTTTCTCCCTTGTCAATGTTTATATTTCTCATCCACATCCCCAAGAATGAGCATCTGGCCTAAGCTGTTCACGTAAGAGAAGAGCTTTCCATGCCAAAGCATCCCAAAGGCCAGCATAGTGTGTGCCTGCTCGCCTTTACTCCAACTCTGTCATGTGAGTCCCTTCGTGAGGTGGGCCATGGGGCCCACACATGGCTGCCATGCCCTCCCTTGTAGCAGAGTGGAAGAGATGGGCAGTGTCGTCTGTCATGGCTGTGGGCATGGCAGGGACATTGGAGAGCTCACTGGCTCAGCAGGACTTGAGGAATGGGTAGGATTTGCACAGGCTAGCATCAGAGGAAGAGAGTTCTGGGAAGAAGACACAAATCTGACCCAAGAGGAGTGAGTATGTGGGCAATTGGCAAGCCTACTGAGAGGAGACTGGGCTACTAGGGTCCTGAAGGCCAGGTGGACGATGTGGAATTTTTTGTTAGGCAATGGATCATCTCTGTAGGCTTTTAAGCAGATGAATCAATTAGCCTCTCCTGTCCATTCCTGTTACCAGAATAGACTTGAGACCTGCTAAGAAGCCACTAACACCACTTAGGAGTGAGGTGATGTGACCGAGAAAATAGGGAGCAGATGGTTATGGACTTAGAGAAAGAGCAAACATGGGCTGACGTCAACCACTTGGATATGGCAGCCATGTCACTAGGAGGGAAGGAAGGGGTGTATTCCAGGGGAGTAGCAGCTTCCATATCAGAACCGGGGAATGAAGTAGGCCCAATACCCAGCATGGAGACTTCTGTGCCTTCATTTGCTGGGAAGTGGTGGGACAGAGCTTTTGACCTGCGTCCCACCTGCGTCCCACGGGCTTCACGAGCCATCTCTGCCACCTAATTGTTCACTCCTAAGTGTCTGTTCTGGTATTTCCTGCCCATGCTCTGCTTTTAGGTTCCATTGCTCTAGCTTTTTCTGTCAGTGCTGACTTGGAACACAAAAGTTCTCTACATTGTAATGTGGCCAGTAATCCAGTCCAGTTCAATCTGATGTCTCTTCACCCTGTGTTCTACCTCCGAAACCTTGTCAGACATCTGGGTTTGTTCATAAGTGCTGCTAGGGCATGGCTTTGGAATTTGGTGGGAGCATTTTGTAAAGTTGTGTGGTCTGGTGGGTACTCATACGGACTTTTGAACTTCCATGCTTTCTTTATTTGTACTGTTTATTTGTTACTATTTTCTGAAAAAAAATTCAAATAGATGTGATCCAGTTAAAAAAGTCCTGATATGCAAGAACCTGACTTTGAACAAGAAATTTTTAAAAAGGGCCATTATTTACTGCCTGCAGGGGTTCACTAATGGGTACAGGCAAGTCCCTTAAGCTGTCTGAGCCTTAGTTTCCTCATCTGGATAAAGGCTAATAAGTAATACTTGCTTACCTCTCAAAAGTCTTGAGATGCCCAAATGAGGTAGGAGTGTGTGAAATGCTTTGTAAATTTCAAAGCACTGTGTGAATTTAAGGTATTAAGTGGTCGATAGTGACTTCCTGGACATTTAAAAGTGGTTTGATTTATATTTAGTAGAAACTCATCTATTATGAAAGTGAGATATTTATTGTAAATTATTAACAACCATATAGCTTTCAACTTCTTCATGTAACTTTGCTTCTGAGTAAAGCACCCAGATGTTTTCCTTAAGGAATAGCCTCTTTGCTGGGTGCGTTCTCACTCAGCGCTTCTGGGAATATCCATTCTACAGGCAGTGTTTCATTTCATTGTCCTGGCCCTCCCAAAGCACTCTTAGCCCAAGGTTTCAGATGTCAAAGTAATAGACATTTTACTTCAAAGGTGACATTTCAAGGTTGTATCATAGCTCACAATTTTATAGTCTCCTTTCTTCTCTGAACATTGTTAGAGGGGAGACAGGTGTTCCTGGGAAGAATGGATGTGTAGGAATGGTGTGTGTGTGTGTGTGGGGGGGTGCAGTTGGGGTGGGGAAGGAGATGGCCAGCTGTCTTTTCTAGGAATAGTGGGTAGAATGCCCTCCCAAAGATGAATTCTTTGACCATGTGTTCAGAAGCAGGCAACTTGATGGCTCTTTAGCAGTAATACCCCTCCCTTTCTTTCCTAGTCTCCTTTTGTCCTAAAGCCTTACACTTCTTGTGTTCACCTTTTAGTTCCAAGAAGGTGGCCTTTGGCAAGTAGCACGTGAGCTTAAGGTAGATGGGAAAGATGGAACAAAGGCCCACCTCCTCCTCCCAAGCATCTACATTTTCGATTCTTTCCCCAATGCCTACTATAGCTTTGTTTTCCCCTGCCACTACTCTGATGTTCTGAGCTCTTAAAATCCTCAAATTTGACTTGCACGCCCTCTAGTGACAGGTATGGTGCACCCCTTGTTACCATGTTGTTTGTGATACCTACTATGACAGCTGTTCTCACCACCCAGCTCTATTCCTAAGCCTCTGCAGTTCACAAATGCAGAATGAGAGGCTCAGGGGTCCTGACTTATCCTGACTTACCACTCAAGTAGGACCTGGGAATGTGGAATTTGATTCTGAGCTTTGACTTCTAGATTTATGTGGTGTAAATGTGACAGAACAAAAGACGATGTGGTTATAGTTGTTCTATTTTTTTCCTATAGTTTAAAAGAATACAGATTATTTTACTATACACTCAACTAATCTGAAAAGATCAAAATGTGGGGAATAGTTGAAGATAAGAATGATAATTTTAGGGCGACTTCCGGGGCCCCCGCTCTTGGGGCCCCAGAACCTCGTCCAAAAAAAAAAAAAAAAAAAAAAAAAAAGAATGATAATTTTTTTTTAACCCATCCTTCATCACACTGGAAAATTTTTTTGTCACTGATTATTTCACGCTCAGTCCTGTTGACAACTTTGGGGAATGCAGAAAAAATTTAAAGTATGATATTTGCCCTTCAGTTTATGTTCTAGTTACAGTCTGGTTATGAGGTAGTTACATTTATTCCCCTGAGGAAGAAAAATTAAGTATACTGCATAATCATTTTTATTGGTGTTTAATTTTTCTACTTCATTTCACTAAAGGCAGGCTTTCTGAGCATTTGCTTTTTTAAAAATCTATTTTGAAGTCCTTTTCAGTGGAGAGAGAACTACAGGATAGCAGCAGCAGTTACCCCGATGAGCCCTGGAGGATAACAGCAGAACAGCGCGAGTACTATGTCAATCAGTTCCGGTCCCTGCAGCCAGACCCGAGTTCCTTCATTTCAGGTGAGAGCCTGGGCTCCCCAGGTGCTGTTCTCACGGGAAGAACAATCAGAGGTCTTGAGAAACAGTTCACACAAAATGAATATGGCAGCTTTCTGTGATTTCAATTTGTTTTCCTCTAAGGTTGAATTTCTTATCAAGTATAAGCCATGCAGAAAAGAAGTTGGCAGTGACATCTGGAAAATTGGTTCTGTTTTAAAGGGGTTAAATGGAAATTTGAGGGGAGCCCTGTCCAGACCTTGCACCTTATTAGTTGAAACACTTCTTAGAACAAATGAAGCACCGAGGGGACACCTTTAATTGCTTCCTCATTATATTAGAGTTAGAGCAAGGACAGAGCATGGCCTTCTAGAAGTTAGTGTCACAAATCTCCTTATCTTATGTTCGCCTTCAAAGTTCAAACGCAGGCTCATTTTCTTTGGCTCAAATATTTTTTTTTTTCTGTTTTTTTTCTGGGAGAAACTAAAATGGAGGAAAATTGGCCAGCGTTTTTTCACATGTCAGTTCTGGATTGTCTTCAGATATATGTATTTTGGTTGAGTTCTCATGTAAAATTCAACCTGAGAGGAATTGATTTAATTCCTGTGTGCCTTCTTTTTACCAGGTTGAAGACTAAACAAACAGTGAAAGAGTAGAGTCTGGCAGAAAAGTTCATAAAGCTTTCTTTTTATTCTTCGATTTTGAAGAATAACAGTATGTCCTTGATAATTGTAATCTGACATATTGAAGTGTGGGCTAAGACTAGTTTTCTCTTGTGAAATAAGATATGTAATTGAAATATAAATGCAAACATCATTTACTGATTGGTGGTAATGGCTTTATTGAAGATAAAATAGTGTAGATACAATAAACTAATGATGACATCATGATTTAAGAAAAAGAAGCAGAAACCCAGATTGCATGTATTGGCCACCTGCTTAAGCGAGTTTCTTCACAGTGTATGCAGATATTTAGCCAAATATGAATAGGTACTTGTTAGAAATGTTTTTATTTTTTTCTTAACTTTTTTATTTTGCAGAATTTCAAATGCAGGTACAACTAGATTGGTTAGTATAACAAACTCCTATGCACCTATTGCATAGCCCCGATGATTTTATCTACAGCCATGCACTACATAATGATGTTTCTGTCGGTCAGTGATGAACCTCGTATATAGCGATAGTCCTGTAATAATATAATAATAGAGCTGAAAAATTCTTATTGCCTAGTGATGTCCTAGCTGTTGTAATGTTGTAGCACATCTTATCATTTACGTGTTTGTGGTGATTCTGGCATAAACAAACCTGCTGAGCTGCTAATCACATAAAAGTTTAGCACATACAATTATGTACAGTACTTGTTAATGATAACAAATGACTGTGTTACTGGTTTATGTTTTTACTATGCTATACTTTTATCGTAACTTTAGAGTGTACTACTTCTACTTATAAGAACAACTTAATTGTAGAATAGCCTCAGGAAGGTCCTTCAGGAGTATTCCAGAAGAAGCATTGTTATCATAGGAGATGATAGCTCCATGCCTGTTAATGGCCCTAAAGACCTTCCAGGGGGACAAGATGTAGAGGTGGAAGACAGTGATATTGATGATCCTGACCTTGTGTAGGCCTAGGCCAATGTGTGTGTTTGTGTTTTAATTTTTAACAAAAAAGTTTAAAAGGCAAAACAAATTTTAAAATAGAAAAAATCTTATAGAATAAGGAGAAAGAAAATATTTTTGTACAGCTGTACAATGTGTTTGTGTTTTAAGCTGTGTTATCACAAAAGAGTCAAGAAGTTAAAAAAAATCAAAAAGCTTATAAAGTAAAAAAGTTATGGTGAGCTAAGGTTAGTTTAGAATTGAAGAAAGAAAAAAATTTTAAATAAATTTTGGGTGACTTAGGTGTCCATTGTTTATAAAGCCTACAGTAATATCCTAGGCCTTCACATTCACTTGCCACTCACTCACTGACTCACCCAGAGCAATTTCCAGTCCTAAAAGTTCCCTTCATGGTAAGTGCCTTACATTGGTGTAGCTGGCAAATAGGCTTGCAAGACATTTCTGACAAATATTTGACAAGGTGGCTGCATTGATGGCCAAGAGTCACATGTCAGCATTATTTCCAGGATGCTTTTGGGGAGAAGGCTCATTGATTTTTAGGGTATTTTGCCATTGGTCCTTAATAATCTGGCAAAGGAAAACAAGTCTGCTTTAGGGTCCATTATAATCCATTGTTTTAAGGTCAATTAGAAGATTTGTGATTATCACGAAAGTCTTTTGACTTTATCAATTTAGAACAGAGCTTGGGGCTTTGATTTGAACTGCTTGTTGTATTAGAATTGAGGTTTTTGAACCGTGAAATTGTGTTGAAAGCTGAAAGCATAAAAAATTCAATCTCAGTAAGGTCTGATGTTTCAAGTGCAGCTGGAACTTGCAGTTACATAGCATGTGAAATGGAATGATTGCCTGATTGCAATTGATATTGGTAAATTTATAATGAATAAAGAAAGCTTCCTGGATAAGCTTCTCAAAGAGCCAATAAGAGATCTTAAATCTCACCAAAAATCATTCCCAAGATGTCTGCTTTATCACTGTGTAGTGGGATTAATGGTGCTAATTTTCTTCTTTTTGCTTGGTTTTCTCCCATGGCTGTGTATTACTTTTCTACTGGAAATTTCTATGTGAAATTTGTCAAATTTGTTTGAAATTTATCTTTTGAATTTTAGTAAAATTTTGCAGATTTTTGGTAAAAATGAAGCAGGAATGAATTTATATGATTTGCATCTGTCATGATATTGTGTTATTGCTTCATTTGCCCTATTCTAATTTACATATTCTTTAAAAGTTGCTCATATGTTGCTTTTAGTCCCATGATTCATAGTTGCTTTGAGGAATAAATGTGTTTGTGGTTATATAGTAGAGATTGCTGAATGAAAAAAAATGGTGATTCATTGGTATATAAATATAAAAGCTACTCTAGATAAGCAATTAATGGTTTATAAACAATGGCTGTTGACAGGTTCTGTGGCCAAGAACTTCTTCACCAAATCAAAGCTTTCCATTCCAGAACTCTCTTATATATGGTAAGTACAATTAATTCCACATAATATCATACCATCATTCATACATACCCAGCATTTAGCTCCTACCTTTGTATTTTTTAAAAGACTTAACTTTTGAATGATTTTTTTAATGGACTTACAGTGAATAGAACTCAGATTCTCATTGCTGTGAAGTTATTACATGAAAAGCACAATGAACAGTGCCTAGCACGTACTAAGCAGTATAAGCATTAACTATTATTTTAAAGGTTATTTCCTAATTATCATCCCCATCTCAACCCCTTTTCAGTCTAGGCAATTTGTGAACAGATGAGACTTTCCATCTTGTAGATTTTATTTGCAAATTTTTCTACTCGATGTGCTGCAAGTAACCGGAGGACATTGAAAAGCTATTCTTAATAATTGTTTTATAAGGCTGAGTGAACAGAAGGTCCAGGAACATTTTGACATCAGGTTAAACTTGACTATTCTTTCTGTCCCTGAGCTTTGTAAATTTGGCCGGTGTTTATCAGCGGGGCCTAATTCAGACTTGCAGCTGCGGCATCCACCACACCTCGCCGTAGCTCTGGCTCCAGAAGGGCTGTGCTGGGATGGATGGTCCAGATGGCTCTGTTTGCATTTATGAAAATGCTTGGTGCTGCTGTAAACTCCCAGCTATGTATGAGCTAGTTAAGACTGGGCAGGAGATCATACTGCTATAAATATATAACTAAAACACTGGAATATTTATATAAAGCTTTTTGCATGAGGATTTATAAAAATTATGATAGGATTCAAAATTGCTTATCATGTTTTGTGCATTTTATTGGAAAAAGCTATTCCAATAATCATTGTACATGCCAAAGGTATCTGGGATTCTGAGGCAGATTTAGGTTCTTTGACAATATACTCTGGTATGACATTCCCCACCACCCCCCAACAAGCCTTATAGTAGATTTTAAAGCTAGGAAAAAAATAAATTATCATTTTGAAAAGAATACAGTCTGTTTTGGCAGAATTCCCAGTCTTAACATTATCGGCACGAGGCTTCCTATCTTTTTGTCAAGACATAGCCGTGAAAGCTAAATGGTATTTTCTGCATCCAGCGTTTGAAGCAGTTCCCTGACTCCTCACCTTGGGAGAACAGCTATTTCAGGGCTGGCACATTCTAAATTGGAGAGGGGGATGTGAATGGTCCAAAGGAAAGTTATTGCAGCTTACCTTAGAAACATTTTCTTTTTCTTCAAATAGTAAGACCTTTCTAGAACAATTTTGTGTGAGTCTTATTTCTGTAATTATCCTAACACAAGTATACTTGGTTTCTGTACACCTAAGAGATGGTTGAGCTTATGGAGTCTTAGTTACTTAGTTCTTTTGTGCTCAGTAAATAGGTCTGTGCCTCTTAGTGGGAAATAATGACTGAAACAAAGATAAGCCTTTTTGAGACTCTCCCTTTCATCCTTTTTGTCTTATCTGGTTCCAGTCTTCCTTATTTGCTAGTTTTATCTTAAAACATAATTCAGTCGATATTTACTGAGCTTACTTGTATTTTCCTGGGGGGAATTCTCAAGCAAAGAATAGTTTGATACAAAAATTTACATGACTTGAAAAGTTCAAGGTTTTCCTTTAAAGCTGAAAAATGAAGCATTTATTTCTGAGCTCTGAAGCATTTATTTCTGCATAAAAGCTGGGACAACTATAAAGTGGCTGGGGCCACCCTTTCTCTGCCTGTTTTTTTTTTTTTTTTTTTTTTTTGAGACAGAGTCTCGCTTTGTTGTCCAGGCTAGAGTGAGTGCCGTGGCGTCAGCCTAGCTCACAGCAACCTCAAACTCCTGGGCTCAAGTGATCCTTCTGCCTCAGCCTCCCAAGTAGCTGGGACTACAGGCATGCGCCACCATGCCCGGCTAATTTTTTATATATATATATATCAGTTGGCCAATTGATTTCTTTCTATTTATAGTAGAGACGGGGTCTCGCTCTTGCTCAGGCTGGTTTTGAACTCCTGACCTTGAGCAATCCGCCCGCCTCGGCCTCCCAAGAGCTAGGATTACAGGCGTGAGCCACAGCGCCCGGCCTCTCTGCCTGTTTTAAGCATCACGTCTGGGGCTCTCCACACCATGCAGCCTGCAGTTACTGAATGACTGTCAATTAACTGTGCAATTCCAGGCATCTCTTTTCTTTTTGTGCCACAATTTCTTGTCCCATGTCCTCAGTTTTGTAAAACAGACCAATGAGAGAACCTGAAGAATTTAAATTTTTATTTACAAAATGCCACTGATGCCAATGCTATCAGTCAACATTTTTCTTCCTCTGAGTAGTCCCCTGAAATTTCAAATGGATTTGGCCAGGAGGGTTTGGGGATGCTCCAGGGCCATCCCTAGAGAGCCTGGGAGTTGTGTTTGCATGTCTGGGCGGGGTAACTTTCCTCTAAGTCCCACAGTAGGTACTCATGACATGTGTTGTATTCAGGGAGCTTAGTGATGCTGACTGCGATGGAGCCCTGACTCTGCCTGAATTCTGTGCTGCATTTCATCTCATTGTGGCCCGGAAGAACGGCTACCCACTGCCTGAGGGCCTGCCTCCAACTCTGCAGCCAGACTACCTACAAGCAGGTAAGTCCTCATCATAAATGGGAAACCTTAGGTACTTTCTCTCTAGGCATTGTGAGAAACTTGTGTTTCTGCAAATGGTGTCCAGACACTTTGGGGAATCATTGATATCTACAGTTATTTTTCTTTAACTGATATTAGACTTTCACATCTCATAATATGAGTAATAGGGCTAATCTGGGTAAGTGTGACTCATATGTTATTCTCATTCGAGTGCCCTCTGGATGGATTTGAACCAAAGTCACTGACCCTTTTGTGACAGTTGTGAAATGGGCAAGTACTGGAGTTCCCAGCTGATATGAAATGAAGAGGAAGATCTTGTAGAGCCTAGTGCTGACTTAGCATCTTTAGGCATATCCCATTGTCTCCAAGTGGCCTTGGGCGATGAAATGGGATAGAACTCTTATACCTAATTAAAAAGTTAAAAACTACATGTAGAGAAACATGCAAAGTGCTGCAACCTTAAATGTACACTCAATGAATTTTTGTATGCGTATATGCCCATGTAACTACAATCAGATAAAGACATAGAACATTCCAACACACTAGAAGGTTGAAACGGAACTCTTTTTGTATTTCACCTCAACAAAGCAGTCACCCTCAAACTACTGTTTTGAATTCCTTAGATAGGAAAGAGGCACAATGTATACAACATTTGTATTAATTCCTTTGGAAGATTGGAAAAATTAATAGTGTCTCCTGCCCTTTTCAAAGGGAGTGGGCATTGTTCTGATTTCTATTATTTAGAGAAGTAAAGCGTTTATTGAAAGGGTCCAGAAACAATTGTTGCTTTCAACAACCTTTCTCACTTTTTAGGGAAGGACTCTTAAAGAAATGAGAGCTTAGTCATGGGTGATTATTGGCAAGAGGGAACAGTATCTACAGAAACAGTAACTATTCATTAATAGAATATACATTTGTGATGGATCTGGAAGAGGCCTTAGGTTATCTCTAATCCCTTCTTCATGATGACACCAGACTAAAAGTGACAAATGTCTTATCTAAGTCAGTCTTGGGGTTGCTGACTCTTTTAAATGAAAAGTCTGTCATTTTCTGTGTTAGGTAGTGAGGGGGTAGGGGCTCAACCAAAGGGAAGATACCAAGCTTATGGTTGGTGCTAAGTGACCCATCCTGGGATCTTCTTCAAATGCCTTCATAAAATATCTGAAGGGAAGAGTTCAGAAAGCAAAACCTACTAATTTATGTACTTGGATTTTGCTAATAATAGCTGCTTTGTGCCCACAGCTGTAACTCTAGCTTGCTGCCCTTCCTTAGAGGCTGGGGAAGACCCTCATGGAATTAGCTTGTAATTCAGCAGCTTAGTAAACTGCTCTCTTTCCTATTTTTGTCTCTGTCTCGTCTCTGTCTCGTCTCTGTCTCTCCTCTCCTCTCCTCTCCTCTCCTCTCCTCTCCTCTCCTCTCCTCTCCTCTCCTCTCCTCTCCTCTCCTCTCCTCTCCTCTCCTCTCCTCTCCTCTCCCCTCCCCTCCCCTCCCCTCCCCTCCCCTCCCCTCCCCTCCCCTCCCCTCCCCTCCCCTCCCCTCCCCTCCCCTCCCCTCCCCTCCCCTCCCGTCCTGTCTCTCCTCTCTTCTCCTCTCCTCTCCTCTCGTCTCTCCTCCCCTCCCCTCCCCTCCCCTCCCCTCCTCTCCTCTCCCCTCCCCTCCCCTCCCCTCCCCTCCCCTCCCCTCTCCCCTCTCCCCTCCCCTCCCCTCTCCCCTCTCCCCTCTCCCCTCCCCTCTCCCCTCTCCCCTCCCCTCTCCCCTCTCCCCTCCCCTCTCCCCTCTCCCCTCCCCTCCCCTCCCCTCCCCTCCCCTCCCCTCCCCTCCCCTCCCCTCCCCTCCCCTCCCTTCTCCTCTCCTCTCCTCTCCTCTCCTCTCCTCTCCTCTCCTCTCCTCTCCTCTCCCCTCCCCTCCCCTCCCCTCCTCCCCTCTCCCCTCTCTCTCCTCTCTCCTCTCTCTCTCTCCTCTCTCTCTCCTTCTTTACTTTCTTTGTTTCTGTTTCTCTTTGAGTGAGGCAAAGAAACACTGACATTTGGGGGCTATCTTGGTGCCTGCATGGTTCTCATTACCAAGGTAGTGCAGAGTCATACAGAAACTCTTTCTCCTAGGAGCGGGGGCACATGGGGCTTTTGTCTCTCTCTAAAGGAAATTAACAGCTGGCCAAAGGACCAAGGTCTGCTCTAGGGTTATTTAGTTATATTTAATATCTTAACTGTGTCCTCTTTTAAGTCCTGGAGAGAATCCTGGGTAACCTCATCTCCCTTGCCCATACTTGGTTTTCCATCTAGGGGTCTTGGTTAATGCTGTTTTATTGTTCAAATGCCACGCAGCCCTGGAACCTATGGCACATGTTGTGACTACTTGTTAGAGAAGTCACTTTGTAGGTGTCCAAGTGTTTCATGGACTGTTTCAAAAGTTACTGATAGAATTTTTAGAAATCTGAAAGCCCTAAACTAAAAGTGTGCTAACAGAAGAGAAATAAGCCCTCAATTACTGTATTGCTGCAATTGGTTTCTTTCGATTTGCTTATTCAATAGAGGGGAGTCTATCAAAGAGAGCCAATCAAGAGGCAATTCCTTTCCCTTGGAATGGAGCCCCTCATTTCTTCCTGGTCTTTTATGGAGACTGCCTACATGTATTTATACAGAAACAACTGAAAAATCTGTCACATATAATTCAATTAAACAAAAATCGCACATCATTTCCAGGGCTTGTGGGATTAATCTTAAATAATAATTATATAGTTCTAACAGAAAACATGAGAGACCTTATAAAACCCAATCAAACTCAGTGACAGTATATTTTAGCAAACCTTGACGCTTTAGCAGTTAACTTTTTTTTTTTTTTTTTTTTTTTTTTTTGAGACAGAGTCTCACTTTGTTGTCCAGGCTAGAGTGAGTGCCGTGTCGTCAGCCTAGCTCACAGCAACCTCAAACTCCTGGGCTCAAGCGATACTACTGCCTCAGCCTCCCGAGTAGCTGGGACTACAGGCATGTGCCACCATGCCCGGCTAATTTTTTACATATATATATCAGTTGGCCAATTAATTTCTTTCTATTTATAGTAGAGACGGGGTCTTGCTCTTGCTCAGGCTGGTTTTGAACTCCTGACCTTGAGCAATCCGCCCGCCTCGGCCTCCCAGAGAGCTAGGATTACAGGCGTGAGCCACCACGCCCGGCCAGCAGTTAACTTTTTTTTTTTTTTTTTTTTTTTTTTTTTTTGAGACAGAGTCTCGCTTTCTTGCCTAGGCTAGAGTGAGTGCCGTGGCGTCAGCCTAGTTCACAGCAACCTCAAACTCCTGGGCTCAAGTGATCCTCCTGCCTCAGCCTCCCAAGTAGCTGGGACTACAGGCACAAGCCACCATGCCCGGCTGATTTTTATATATATATATATTAGTTGGCCAATTAATTTCTTTCTATTTTTATGGTAGAGACGGGGTCTCGCTCAGGCTGGTTTTGAACTCCTGACCTTGAGCAATCCGCCCGCCTCGGCCTCCCAGAGTGCTAGGATTACAGGCGTGAGCCACCGCGCCCGGCCAGCAGTTAACTTTTAAATGCTTTATTACCCATGTTTATTTTTGTATGAAGCTCAAGAAAATGGTCAGAATCATCTGGATCTTATCTGTGATCTTAGACTCTTTGCAAAATATGAGTGGTCCTGTTCATTTTTTTGTTCATTTTTATGGCATCCCATTTAGATTTTCTGAAAAAACTTAGCTATTATTCTTGTTCCAACATTTTTCTAATTGATCTATATTCAGTCTTTAAAAAAATCTAATCCAGTTTTTGACAGGATTGGTGAAGAGTATAAATTTAGTCGATAGCATCATGTATTCAAAACTATACAAGCTTGTTTTCAATAAAATAATGAAACAGGAATTGTATCTGATACCATTTTACTTGTAATTACAGAAATAGTCCATTTTCCCTAACAGTAAAAAATAAAGGCCAGAATTGGAAGGATAAGTTGGATTACTTACTTGGTGGCTTAGCCATGAGCCTTTTGATAGTTTCATGTCTAGGTAACTGGGTGGATTCTGGTAGAAATTTTTACCATATAGTTTGTTAAAAAATATTGAGTACTTACTGTACAAGATGTAACATATTATTCTCTGTGGTCAGAATGCTGTATAAAACAGAGTTCCTACCCTGTAGCATGGCACTTGTGGGCAAGTAGAGGATAGACGTCATTGGAACCAGTGGTAGGTGCTATGAAGGGGAAATATATTCACAACTAGTGGGTGCCTGGCCTTAGGGAAAATTTAATTAAATGCTTAGGCTATGATGTGAAGGCTGAGCTAAGGACTACTTGGGTAAAGAAGGGGGTAACAGGGGATGTGCTAGAGAGGCAACTGAGAAGGGGCTTAGAAGCAGGATGAATGGAATATCCAGGCCACAGGTAGCTGGAGTGTACAAAGCCAGGGGAGAGGTGACAGAATGAAGCTGAAGAGGAAGGTAGGGAATAGATCATGGGCAATGACCTGTTTTAGGTAGAGAAATGACACAATCATATTTGCTATTCGAAATGACCATGCTGGTTGGTGTCTGGAGAACAGGTTTTAAAGGGTGAAAACCAAAAGACTAAGTTATGGTAGCAGTCCAATCTGCAGCAGTGGGGGTCTCACACTGGGGAGGTGATGGTGGAGCTAGACAGATGTGAACACATTGTACAGAAATTTAGCAGTTAATTGATGACATTTGTAGTTCTTGAAAGTGTCAGCTTTCTACCCAGCAGGACCCCCTCATGATAAGGCATGAGTCATAATATTCCAGTCAAAGCACTAATTGGTAGACTACAAAAAGAAATCTTATATTGGTTTAAACTGCTCTTGGAGCTGGTTTGAGGAATGGTGCTTTGAAAGATATTTTGCTGAGTGTTTATCAAGGAAACAGACCACCAGGTATGGTCAGAAAAATGAAAAATCATCAGGGCCCATGGTTTGCCTCATTTGATATCAGTGAAATTCAGACTAGAGTAATTAGATGAACAAATTAAGGTGCTTGTACTCAACTCAATGTGGTAGCTGATACTCTGGGATGTTAGCATTTCAGCCCCTAGTAGGCGTGGGTAGGTGGGGAAGGATTTAAAAACACTGCCAATCCACTACTGATTTGTGTATATTGATTTTGTAGCCTGAGACTTTGTCAAATTTATTCATCAATTCTAGGAGTCACCTGGCAGAATCTTTGGGGTTTTCTACATATAAGATCATATCACCAGCAAAAAGTGACTGTTTGACTTCCTCTTTCCCCATTTGGATACCCTTAATTTCCTTCTCTTGTCTGATTCCTCTGGCCAGGACCTCCAGCACTATGTTGAATGGAAGTGGTGACAGTGGGCATCCTTGTCCTGTTCCAGTTCTAAGTGGAAATGCTTTCAGCTTTTCCCCATTCATTGTGTTGGTGCCTGTGGGTTTGTCGTATATGACTTTTATAATTTTGACATATGTTCCATCTATGCCTGTTTTGTTAAGAGTTTTTGTCATAAAAAGTTGCTGAATTTTGTTGAATGCTTTTCCTGCATCTATTGGGATGATCATATCTTTGTTTTTATTTCTATTTATGTGGTGAATCACATTTAGGGATTTATGTGTGTTGAATCACCCTTGCATCCCTGGGATGAAGCTCACTTGGTCGTCGTGGATTATTTTTTTGATGTGCTGCTGAATTCGGTTTGCTAGAATTTTTTTTTTTTTTTTTTCTGTGAGACAGAGTCTCACTTTGTTCCCCAGGCTAGAGTGAGTGCCGTGGCATCAGCCTAGCTCACAGCAACTTCAAACTCCTGGGCTCAAGCAATCCTCCTGCCTCAGCCTCCCAAGTAGCTGGGACTACAGGCATGCGCCACCATGCCCGGCTAATTTTTTCTACATAAAGTAGTTGGCCAATTAATTTCTTTCTATTTTTTTAATAGTAGAGACAGGGTCTCGCTCTTGGTCAGGCTGGTTTCGAACTCCTGACCTTGAGCAATCCACCTGCCTTGGCTTCCCAGAGTGCTAGGATTACAGGCGTGAGCCACTGCGCCCGGCCAGGTTTGTTAGAATTTTATTGAAAATCTTTGCAGTTATTTTCATAAGGGGTATTGGTCTGTAGTCTTCTTTTTTGTTGTTGTTATGTCCTTTCCTGGCTTTGGTATCAAGGTGATACTTGCTTCATAGAATGAGTTGGGGAGGATTCCTTCCTTCTCAATGTTATGAAATAATTTCTGCAGCATGAGTACCAATTCTCCTTTGTAGGTCTGATAAAATTCAGCTGTGAAACCATCTGGTCTAGGACTTTTTTTTGTTGCAAGATTTTTTATTGCTGCTTCAATTTTGTTGCTCGCTATTGATCTGTTCAGGAGTTCTATTTCTTCCTGATTGAGACTTGGGAGGTTGTATGTTTCCAGGAATTTGTGCATTTCCTCAATGTTTTCGAGTTTATGTGTATAGAGATTTTTACAGTATTCACAGATGATATTTTGTATTAAATATTTCAGTGGTATTAGTTGTAATATTTCCTTTTTAATTTCTGATTGAGCTTATTTTGTTCCTTTTCTGTTTCTGATTAATCTAGTAAGAGGTCTGTCAATTTTGTTTATCTTTTCTAAGAATCAACTTTTTGTTTCATTAATCTTCTGCATTATTTTTTTTTGTTTTCAATTTCGTTTAGTTCTGCTCTGACCTTATTTATTTTCTTCTGCTGGGTTTGGGTTTCATTTGCTCTTCCTTTTCTAGTTCTTTGAGACAATTCATTAGATTGTTGATTTGTGATCTTTCTGTCTTTTTGATGGGGGGCATTTAAGGCTATAAATTTTCCCCTTAGGACTGCTTTTTCTGAATCCCATAGATTTTGATAACTTGTGTCCACTTTGTCATTTAGTTCTAGGAATCTTTTGATTTCCATCTTAATTTCCTCCTTGACCCAATAATTGTTCAGGAGTAGATTGTTTAATTTCCATGACTTTGTATAGAAGTACATGTTTCTGTTGAAGTTGATTTCTAGTTTTATTCCACCATGGTCTGAGAAGATACATGGTATAATTTCTATTTTTTTGAATTTGTTGAGACATGATTTGTGGCCTACAGTGTGATCAGTTTTAGAGAATGTTCCATGTACTGATGAGAAGAATGCATATTCAGTAGTTTTTGTGTAGATTGTTTTGAAAATGTTGTTAGGCACATTTGCTCTAGCCCCATTTAAGTCCAGTGTTTCTTTGTTTATTTTCTGCTCACAGGATCTGTCCAGCTCTATCAGCGGGGTGTTAAAATCTCCTGCTATTATGATGCTATTGTTTATCACTTTGTTTAGATCTAGTAGGGTTTGCTTTAGAAATCTGGGTGCATCTTTGTTAGGTGTATAGATATTTAAGGCTGTTATATCTTCTTGTTGCATTGTTCTCTTTGCCATTATATGATCACTCTCTTTGTCTTTCTTTACTATATAGTTGGCTTCAAGTCTATGCTATATGAGAATGGCTAACCCTGCTTTCTTTTTTTTTTGAGACAGAGTCTCACTCTGTTGCCCGGGCTAGAGTGCTGTGGCGTCAGCCTAGCTCACAGCAACCTCAAACTCCTGGGCTCAAGTGATCCTTCTGCCTCAGCCTCCCGAGTAGCTGGGACGACAGGCATGAGCCGCCATGTCCGGCTAATTTTTTGTATATATATTTTTAGTTGGTAAATTAATTTCTTTATATTTTTAGTAGAGACAGGATCTCGCTCAGGCTGGTTTTGAACTCCTGACCTTGAGCAATCCTCCCACCTTGGCCTCCCAGAGTGCTAGGATTACAGGCGTGAGCCACCACGCCCGGCCCCTGCTTTCTTTTGATTTCCATTTGTATGGAATATTTTTTTCAATCCCTTCACCATGAGTCTGAATGAGTCCTTGTGGGTTAGATGTGTTTCCTGCAGACAGGACATACTTGGCTTGTATTTTTTTTATCCATTCAGCAAGCCTATACCTCTTGAGTGGGGAATTCAGAAAAGATCATGAATAGCCAAAGCAACCTTAAGCAAAAGAAACAAATCTGGAGGCATCACTTTACCATACTTTAAGCTATACAAGGCTATAGTAACCAAAGCAGCATAGTACTGGCACAAAAAATAGAGACATAGACCAATGGAACAGAACAGAGAACCTAGATATAAAACAATCCACATATTGCCATCTGATATTTGACAAAGCAGACAATAGTATACACTGGGGGAAAGAAGCCCTCTTCAATAAATGGGGCTGGGAAAATTGGATAGCCACATGTAGAAGATTGAAACAGGATCCATATTTCTCTCTCACTACTCACTAAAATTAATTCAAGATGGATAACAGACTTAAACCTATGACATGAAACCATAAGGATTCTAGAAGAAAATGTTGGAAAAACTTTTCTAGATATTGGCCTAGGCAAAGAATTTATGAAGAAGACCCCAGTGGCAATCGCTGCAACAACAGACGTAACATAAATGGGACTTGATTAAATTAAAAAGTGTCTGCACAGCCAAGGAAACAATCATCAGAGCAAATAGACAACCTACAGAATTGGAGAAAATATTTGCATGCTATACATCTGATAAAGGGCTAATAACCAGAATCTACAAAGAACTCAAGCAAATCAGCAAGAAAGAAAATCAAACAACGCTATTAAAAAGTGGGCAAAAGACATGAACAGAAGCTTTTCAAAAGAAGATAGACAAATGGCCAATAAACATATGAAAAAATGCTTACCGTCACTAATAATCAGGGAAATGCAAATCAAAACCACAATGAGATATTGCCTAACTCCAGTGAGAATGGCTTTTATCAAAAAATCCCAAAATAATAGATGCTGGTGTGGATGTGGAGAGAAAAGAACAATTATACACTGTTGGTAGGACTGCATACTAGTACAACCTCAATGGAAAATGGTATGGAGATTCCTCAGAGAACTAAAAGTAGACCTGCCATTTGATCTAATAATCCCACTAGTTGGTATTTACCCAAAGGAAAAAAGTCTTTTTATCAAAAAGACACTTGCACTCAAATGTTTATTGCAGCACAATTCATAATCGCAAAGATGTGGAATCAACACAAGTGCCCATCCATACATGAGTGGATTAATAAAGCATGGTATATGTATACCATGCAGTACTACTCAGCCATAAAAAATAAATTAATACCTTTTGTAACAAACTGGTTGGAACTGGAGACCATTCTCCTAAGTGAAGTGTCAAAAGAATGGAAAAACAGACACCACATGTACTCAGTATTAAATTGGAACCAACTGAACAGCACACATGTGCACAATAGGATGTAAAACTCAGTGGAAATCAAACAGGTGTGGGGGGAGTAGATGGGTGAATTCATACCTAATGGGTACAGTGTACACTATCTGGCTGTTGGTTACACTTACAACTTTATGTCAAGCAGTACAGAAGCAATCCATGTAACTGAAACATTTGTAACCCCATAATATTCTGAAATAAAATATAAAAACTTATTCAGGCTTAGGAAAAAAATACTGCCAATCCACTTTTCACATTTGATTCAAAATTGTTTTTAAAACCATTGCATTAAAATTTGATTTTCCAATTAGCTTGTCTTGACAAATTTGATTTGTAGCTTCTGTTTATTATCTATTCTAATCTGCTTTTCCTTTTCAGAATATTGACAAATTTTCTAGCTGTTGAGATATTTCTTTCCTAATTACTTTGTGACAAAGTAGTGAAGCAGAATCTGCTTCTAAGACCTTGCCTGGGTGTTAAGTAATTAGCTTACCAAGTAGCATGATTTTTCCTCATGCTAATTAGCTCAGCTACACAAATAACAGCTCCTGTCATTTGTTGTATGTTGGAAGAAACCCATAACATGATTCATATTTCTTTGTTATAAATCAAAAAGAGTTTATACTCTTATTTTTGTCATTCTTGCTAACCAAAGAGATAAATATTCCATGAAGTTATCTTGGGCACACATCAGTATAAGATGTTGCCTATTTAGTTCCAACAATACCTAAAATGACTAATTTCTCTAGTTAATATTTATAGTATTCAAACTATCACCATAGTTACTACATTTAAAAATCATGTTAGTAGCATAGTTAAAACTTATGTATTGCAATAGTGATGGTTAATGTGGAAGAGGACTACTGTGCTATATAATACAAAGTGCTAAGAGCACAGACCCTTGAACTGCTGGGATTTCAAGTCCCTGCTTTTCCATTTGACAGCTGTATGATCTGGAGTACATTGCTTAGCTTCCCTGTTCCTTAGGTTCATTGCATGTAAAGTGGGGATAGTAGAAGTATGGGGTCGTGTATGTAAAGAACTTAAAATACTACCTGAACATTAGTGCCATACGTGGACTGTAGGAACCAGCTGATTTTGTTGTTTATTTAACGAACATAGAAAAGCTGATGGGAAACACTGGCCACTGTGGCTGTAGTAAATATTCTTATATATTCTTTTTGTTTCTTCTTAGCTTTTCCTAAGCCCAAGCGGGAGTGTGCATTATATGATTCTTATTCGGAGTCACTACCAGCAAACCAACAACCCCGTGACTTGAATCGGATGGAGGTAAAAGATCTTTGTATGGTAATAAATAAGGATGTGTATAGAATTAAATCCATTAGCCTATGTTCTTTAAAAACTCTGGAAAATGAACTTTCATAACATTTTCTCTTCATACTTGGTCATTCCTTTGGGGCTTAGCTTTTCAAATCTAGACACATGTATCTATAATTATTTTTTTCTTTTCTCCCTGAAACTAGATTTGGTGAAGTAAGTAATATAGTCTCTAGACCTTCTAACAGTGAAATTTTTAGGTATTGCCATAGTGAGCCAGAAAATACTAGCCAAGTTGTTTACTTCAACCAAACTTTAATTCCCTAGCAAACAATTTATTATATTGTATTTTTATTAGCTGGGCATTGACAAAGTATAATAGACCAGAACAGTTTTGAGAAGAGGTTCGAGAACTTTATGTGAGGATCCCAAATCACATTCAGAGCTCCCTCAGGGTTTTTAGCTTTTGAAGCAAATGAGGACTGATTTGGATGATCCCCAAAAGAAATTTGGAGAATGACCCCCAATGTTGAGCCATTGAGGGAAGGGCTTAGCCAAGTGCTTAGTGATCTTTAGCTGTGAATCAATAGACAAGAGTCATTATGGTTAATGCTATCGTCACCTCTATCATTATCATCATCATCACCATTATGATTACTATGATGACAACTTAGGATACCTGCTGTCCCTTTCCTAAAAAGAAACCAGAAATGTTTAATAAATGGAGATTTACTTATAGACTCCAAATAGAGTCCTCTGACCCTAGTTGATACCATTGCAGGATGATAGAAGTCAGAAGGAGGATACAGGGACATTTCTTTAATTTCTTGTGACTGTGTGTGATTATCTGTTCTCTCCCACGGGGCTCTCATGCCTCTAGTGTGTGTTATTGATGACGTCCCTGCTCGCCTGTGACCCAGTCTGGCCTGCATCTCCAGTGCCCTTTTGAGTGACATCTCTCTTTGCTGCTCTTCTCCTCTTTGAGTTGTAGCCTTCATAGTACATTCCTCAGCTGATTTCTGCTCATGGGAAAAAGATATAAAGAAAAGTGATTTCAGGAAGAGTGGTGGTTATGTATTTGAAGAATTTTGGCTTTTAACATTTTTTTTCCTACAGAATGCATATGATGAAGAAGCAAATATAATAGTTTGCCACTTTGGATGGCACTTAGTTTACTTTGGGGCTTCTGGCAGCATCTAGAAAGTTTTGCTTATTAAGCTAGGATGGATGCCTCTATTGCTCTCTGACACAGTTGCCTTTTTTTGTGTGTGTGATGGCTCCCCTGCTTGTATAAAATTATGAGGTGGTTAGGTGATTTTCTTAAAAATGTCATAAACTTTTCTTCTTTCTATATAAACACATTGTTACCATGGTCTTAGATGGTCTCTGTCCTTATAAAAGAAACAAATAATACTTATTTTTTGTAGAAATTATGTTGCTGACTCATGTTGCTTTTTCCATGTAGTCATTTATCATCTGTCTAAAACGAAAGAAGAGGAAATAATGCAGGCGGCCATAAAGTCTGTTTTACACACACACACACACACGCACGCACACACACACACACACGCACACATATGCGCACGCGAGCATGCAGATGTCCTTGATGAGATTATGTATGTTCACTTTTATGGACATTATGGGCAGCTAGTTTTATATACTTCTGTATCACTTTAACTGGCCCCCTTGGGGAAGGGAGGTTAAAAACTACCTAGTCTTTTCTTTCTTTTTTTTTTTTTTTGCATGTCCATGCAAGAAAGCAAAACAACAAAAAAAACCCCTCTTTTCCAACCAAACTCTTATTTTTGAAGGTGGGACGTTTTTAGATAGTGAATATAGTAAATAGAATTCAAAGGCAACGTAATAGAGTTAACTGATGATTTCACCATTCAAGAAGTTTATGTCAGATTTTAAGAGTTAATGATTAAATATTTCATGTTCTAAGCTGTTACTCACTGTTCTTTCTACTAGTTTTTGTTTTGTTTTGTTTTATTTTGTTTTTGAGACAGTCTCACTCTGTTGTCTGGGCTAGAGTGCCGTGGCGGCAGCCTAGTTCACAGCAACCTCAAACTCCTGGGCTCGATAGATCCTCCTGCCTCAGCCTCCTGAGTAGCTGGGACTACAGGCTTTCTACTAGTCTTTTATTCTATCATGAACGCATGGAGTTTATGTCAATTTTGGTACCAGCCCTGTAAGTAATGATGCTAGCATAGGTGTTGGTGTTGTGAACAAAGCTGTGGCTGATTTAAGTCTCAGGGCATGAGAAGTTTGCTTAGCAGTGCCTCTTTTTCTAAAGGCAGCAGAGTTGTAACCGTGTACTTTATCTGTCAAGAATTACAGATTATATAATACGATGTAAAGGTCATTGGAAATCAAGAAACAGGGAGGGGTGTAGGAGGAGAGGCGTAAAACCTGCCTATCAGGTACAGTACACATATTCAGGTTATGGACATAAGCATTATAAAAGGTATCCATGTGACAAAAACATTTGCACCCCCTTAATATTTTGAAATAAAAAATAAATAAAAGCATGCAACATACAAAAAAAAGAATTACAGTTTATAATTTCAGCAGTGTTCCTTATATACTGGATTTCTTTCTTTTTTAAAACAGCTTTATTGAGATATATATCACATACCATATCCATTGAAAGTATACAATTCATATTTTTTTAGTATATTGACAGTTGCTGAACCAAAATTAGACCTACAGTATAATTTTAGGACATTTTCATCACCCCAAAGAGAAACCCTACACTATTCCCCACTCTCTGCCAGCCTCTGGTAATCACTAATCTATTTTCTGTCTCTGGATTTGCCTAACATGGACATTTCACATAAATGGAATCATATAGTATGTGGTGTTTAGTGACTGACTTCTTTTACTTAGTGTGACCTTTTCAAGGTTCACTCATGCCATAGCATATATCAGTGCTTCATTCTTTTTTATGGCTGAATAATATTCCATTGTATGTATATACCACATTTTTTTTCTAATCAAGTTCTCAGTTGATAGACATTTGGATTATTTTCACTTTTGGCATTATAAATAATGCTACTATGAGCATACATACACAAATTTTTGTGTGGACATAGGTTTTCAGTTCTCTTGGATATATATTATACCTATGAGTAGAATTGTTGGATTTTATCATAACTTTGTGTTTAATGTTTTGAAGACCCACCAAACTGCTTTCCAAAGCATCTGCACTATTTGACATTTCCCCACCAGCAGTATATTAGGGTTCCAATTTCTCCACATCCTTGCTAACACTTGCTATTATCTGTCTTTTTGATTTTAGCCATCCTAGTGGAATGAAGTGATATCTCATTGTGGTTTTGATTTGAATTTCCTAATGAATATGATGTTGAACATCATTTCATATGCTTGTTAATCATTTGTATATCTTCTTTGCTGAAGTGTATGCTCAAGTCCTTTGTCCATTTTAAAATTGGATTATTTGTATATTACTGAGTTGTAAGTATTCGTGTGCTTTGGTGTCAAAGCTAAGAAACCATTACCTAATAAAAAACCATGAAGAATTACTCCCATGTTTTCTTCTAAGAGTTTTATAGTTTTATGCTTTACATTTAGGTCTGTGATCCATTTTGAGTTAATTTTTTTATATGCTCTGAGGATGGGATACAACTTATTAATAATTTTTTTGTATGTGGATTTCTGGTTGTCCCAGTGCCATTTGTTGAGAAGTCGATTGTTTTCCCATTGAATCGTCTTGCACCCTTGTTGAAAATCAGTTGACCATTAATCTAAGGGTTTATTTCTATATTCTCGATTCTATTCCATTGATCTCTATGTTTATGATTATGCCAGTACCACACTGTCTTGATTATGGTAACTTTGTGGTAAGTTTTGAAATTGGAAGTGTGAGTACTTTAACTTTGTTCTTCTTTTTAAATAATATTTTGGCTAGAATAGAATGGCTCCCTTGCATTTCCATATGAAGTTTAGGACATGCTTGTCAGATTCTGCCCCCCCCCCCAAAAAAAAAGAAAGAAAAAAAGGATTGCATTGAATCTGTAGATCAATTTGGGGAGTATGGCCACCTTAATAATATAGAGTCTTCTAATGCATGAACATGGGATGTCTTTCTATTTATTTAGATATTTAATTTCTTTGAACAGTTTTTAAAAATTTCTTTTTATCTACATTGTCTACTCCTAAATAATCTTCTTCTTCAAAGGGGTCTGATTTATAATCCAGGTGGGAAAAGGCAATAAAAGAAATGTACTGTTCAAATATTATACATTGTTTGTTTTATTGGAGATAGTAGACTTTGAATGGGAAATTGTATCTGGAGGCTTTGTTATAATGCCGAGAATTACCTGACTGAGAATTGTAAAATCCTAGTCAGGTTCCTCTGAAGTAGTACTTTAACCTCATTCCTTGTAACAGTTTAAAAGCAAAAGTACTGCTTATCTCTCTGGGATTGTTTGCATTCTAAGGAGGTAAACCAATTAACCTTTTGGAGCATGGGACAGCTCCAGGAATTTACTCTCTTTCCTTTAAGTTTTAAAATGTATTTGATTTTTGAATATGTTAAAATATAAAGAATATCAAAGGGCATATAGTGAAAAATCCTCTTCCTCAAACCTTTCTTCCATCTACTGAGTCACCCTTCAATTCTTATATATCTTTCCAGAGTTTGCATATATAAAGTAAATATGAACATATATTATTCTTTAAGTTAATCTTATCACAGACCTTAGTGTGCATATTCTTTTCCAGCTATAATCGACAAATAAGAATTATATATATTTATGATGTTTGGAATATGTATACATTGAAATGATTACCACAATCAAGCTAATTAACACATCTGTCACCTCACATACTTATTTTTTTTTGTGGTGAGAACATTTAAGATCAACTCTGTTAGCAGTTTTCAAGTATACCATACATTATTATTAACTATGGTTAGAATGTTAATTGAGAGTTTATAGGAAATAAATTTATACTAAGATTTTAAATAATTTAAAACTAATTCATACTTGATCAATTTGAGTATTCATCTTATTAGTGTTATATAAGTGAGGACTTCCCCCATATGCGAGTTAGGAGAAAATTTTGATCAGCTCATCAATAAAATTCTCTTATTCCTTAGCAAGGAGGTTATTTTTTAATCAGGGTTGGATACCCTCTCCATGACAGATCCTGGCAAACAACTCATATTATGGGGCCACTTGTCGGAACTTCTCTCTGTTTGTGAAAAGATACGTAAAGTACAGGTTTGTTCTTGGCTGAATAGACAAATACTGTGCAATTCTCTGGCTGAATCCCAGTGCAGATTCAGATTTAATACACATGCCTTGATCTGAATCATTATTTTTTTCTTCTGTGTATGTAAAAATGTCAATACAAATTAACTTATACTTCACTAGGAGCCTAAAAACATAAGCTACTGTTAAATGTCAGGGTTTACTGAGGACAGAAATGTTGGCAAGAAATACAGCTTTTAAAACATTTTCATTGTATGTGCATGTCACTTAACTTCCATTCCTACCTGTATGATTGATTTGCTTTTCTTTTCAAAGAAGGCATCTGTTAAAGACATGGCTGATTTTCCTGTCCCTACCCAAGATGTGACTGGTGATGACAAGCAAGGTATGAAAAGAATGAGTTTTCTTCCTTTGAGGACATTCTACTTCTGTTTCCTTTTCCACTTTCTTGGAATGCCTAGCTTCTAGAGCATATGAGGACAGCTCTCAGTATGTAAACACATTGTCTAGATTAAGTAGTTAAAATTGTTGTCACAACACAGTAGTTCATAAAGTGGTAGCATTAGCTTGAATATCCAAAGCCCTACAACTCATTGGCCCCCGTAGTCACTGCTGACCCGCAGGCTACTCTGACATTTTACATTGTAACGGTCTTATGCTGGCGGATGTGATCCCAGGACATTAATGTAAATGCATATTTGCACAGAAGTCTAATCCATGAGAAAGTTCTCTTCCAGACAGAGCTTTTGTCTCTGGGCTTTATCTGTTTCTAGGTGGCTTTGTGGGCGTGGAGGTGTGGTATGGAGCCAGCTACAATTTGCATATCTTACTGGGTGGCTGAGATTCAGTGCAGCACAGTATTCCACGTTAGAGCTGCCATCAAGCACAGGGATGAGTTGGCCTGAGAATATCTAGAAGTGTAGGAGGGACCCTCTCGCTTATCCCCATACATTGTATAATGCTTTATAATGTACTAGGTCCTTTGGCATACACTGTCTTATTCAGTCCTCACAAAACTGAATGGAGGCTGGTATGTTTTATCACCCAAAATTTAGAGATGAGTAAACTGAAATTCAAGCAGTATGAATCATTTCCTTAGTTATTAAGAAAAAGAGCTTGGACAAGAACCAAAATTGTCGAAGTCTCAAGCCAGTATTCTGTTATCTGATATTGATTCGCTACCCATGAATGAGAAGCTTATTTGAAGGGACCAAAAATCAGTGAAGCTATTTCAGGTTTTATTGTTGATATCTGCCATTGATTCAGCATTGTACAGGGGCTGAATGTGAAAAATAAGTTTTCCAAGAATCAGTAATTGTATGCTCTCTCTTTAAATACTTGCTCAGCAGAGGCAGACAGAACTGGACATTGCAATAGTATGTACTCAGATTGCACTCTTGACTGGTGGATCTTAGCCATGGTTGCACAGTGGAATAACTAGATGAGCTCTAAAAATATTGAAGCCTGGGTTTCATGCCCAGGGATTCTCATGTCATTGGTCTGGGTGTCAGAAATGAGAGGGGGAAATTCCTGATACTTCCTGGTAATATTCCTCCCAACCACTAGAGGTGCTCTCTGGAAAGTTGAAAATATATCTTTGCTCTCTGGAGGAAGTGCACCTGTTTCCATACTCCAGGAGGTCTTTTTTGTTTTAGTAAATGCTTAGCAACTTATAGAGGTTTGTAAGCTCTGTTTTTTGTGATGACTAGGGATTCTTTGTTTTAATGTAATATGCCTCAGAAATAAAAATTTTATAGATTTTTTTTCTTTTCTTCTCCCTTCTTTTTTTTGTTCCTTAAAAACAAAACAAAACACCACTAGCTTTGAAAAGCGCTACCAACGAAGCCTTACCGAAGGACGTGTCTGAGGAGCCAGGTAGGAGAAAACCATATTCGTATACTTTTTATATAATTATTCGTAATTAAGAAAACTAACCTTGAGTGAGTAGAAGATTGCTACCTCTATGATAGTGTGTTTCTCTCTAAATATTTGTCTTGTGTTTTATTATAAGGAAACTTTTTGGCTTTTTATCCTTTTTTTCTTTTCAGGTATGAGAATAAGGTAATTTCTTTTTAAGTTCTGAATTTAAGTTTCATTGAAAGGATTACTTAGTGTGAATTTAGGGTCTTGTTACTAAGTGTAAAATTGAGAAGGCTTGGAGGTAAAATGATTTCAACAAGCCCTTAGGGTTTCTGTGTAGGGTAAGGAACTGATAGGATAGATCAACTAGAAGCCTAGAGTTGGTTATTTTCCATTTCCAAAGCAAAAATCTCAAATATTTTCATTATGCTTCACCACCAGGAAAGCAAGTATATGTGCTTATACATGGAGTGGATACCAAGGAGAAAAATAATAGTTGTGTTTGTCTAGTTTCTTGGAGAATCAAAACTGTGTCTGTGGAGCCATGGAGGATAGCTGGGCCTGTGTCCTCAGCTCTTTCTCGATGAAGCCATCATTGAACCAAAATAAACCTAGTTAAAAACAAAGTGGCTATGGAAGGTATTACTGTTTGGAATTCTGCTTATGAGGACATGAACGAAGTTGCTGCTTTCCTTCTTACTGTTATCTCTCTTGCATATTTAATAAGTAGATCATGTTTGTTGTGATTACTTAGCTATCACCCCAGGCTTATTTGTTTACAGTTGGAGCAGAGGAATCAATATAATGTTGAAGCTTACCCGGTGATATAATATTTTCCATATACCAAGCTCATTCAAAACTTAAAAGAGAAGGTAGAAGGAGAGGAAGGAGTTGGGGGAGGGAGAGAAAAAGGGGCAAGGAAAGAGAGAATATATGCATGAGAATATATGATTGGTGTCAGTGATGTATTTTCAGGCAGCTTGCCAGGTGATTCTGGTGCTTAGCCTATTTTGGGAACCGCTACCTCTAGAAGGTGATGCTACAAAATAGAAAATTAAGATTGTAGATCAATTGTGATTCCAAAAGTAGTGGGAATTCCCAAGCTTAATTTTGATTTTTGAAACTGATTGGGTCCATTCATCATAGGGTGAAATGCTCTATTAGTGTAGGCCAAATGCCTGAAGTCAGTTTTTCTAGCTCTAATTTCTGGAGCTAAAGTGGATACATTCCAGTTTTGGGAAATTTCATGTTATGGTATTAGCAAAAGCCATTTAAATTTGGAGTGTTAAATTAGTAGCTTCTCCAACAGTCTTTAAGGATCATAACTCCTCCTATTTTTTATGGTTCTTAGCATGAGATCAAGTATTCACTGGAGCCTGAGCTTTAGATCTCATTTTTGACATTCCTTCACTGACTAGGATATGGCATCACCAAACAAAACCTAACAGGTGTGCCACAGTATGTGAAGTATATCTGGATTTGTGTCACGCTGTGCCTGGGAACATGTTGTATGTTTTCTGAATTGTTCTTCCCACTGCTACCCCTTTCTGGATGTCATCTCAAGCATAGTTAATATCTTCTTTCTTGGGCAATGTTTGGATTCCCAGTGGGATACACAAGAGTTGCAAGGTGGTGATTTAGAATTCTGGGTGGCTGGCTGTGCCATGTGGACGGTTCACCTCCGTTCAGTTGCTGCCTTTTTGGAGGGTTAACTTTAGGCTTGCTCTCTCTTCCTGTTCCCATTTCCTGGAAAGATGACATGCCTGGAATGTTCCAGGAAGTTGTCATTCTTCTTCCCTCTGTCCAGCTAAACGAGAAGCTGTGTGTGATACATTCATTGGCGTCTGCTTGATTTCACAGCACAACACACCCTTGCCATTTTTGCAGATATTCACATGCTCCAAAAACCAAGTCTGACTTTTGGAGGCTTGGAGGATGATAGAGGAGTTAACTAGAATAGTGTTCAGCTTTTTCTAGGCTGAGACCTGTGGAGACCTACCAAGACCTGCCTAGGATATATTTTTGCAAGTGGAAGGAGAAGCATCTCCCCGCCCTTCCCTCCCACAGTTGGTAATAATAATGACGATGATGATGATGTGCTGGGTGATAGATGGGGTGGTATTATGTTATCAGGGAATCGAGACATTCCTTGTTAAATATTTTTTCATATACCCTTTACCTTTTTAATTGCTGAAAGTGTATATATTAGTAGAATCTAAGAGACTTCTTAACCAACATCCCATTCTAGCCTAATTCAACAGAGCCCATTGCACAGAAAATCTTTTTCTTGATGCGTCTGGGTCATGCTGAGGTTTTCAGTCAGCTCACCTTCCCAGTGCAGTCTTCAGACTGATGTTGGTGATTTTAGCAGCTGCTCCATTGCCAACTATCACTCCATGGTTTTTCTGGGGTAAAGCAGTTCTCTCCTTCCATTACCTGTTCCCACCTGTACCTCCTTTGCTGTCCTAGAAGGAACCAGATCTCCAAAGCTTGAAAAACTAGGAGCTTTATTTATTCTTCTACAACAGTAATGTTTTGCAATTCTAAAATGCAAATACATTCAGTTTTTAAAGAACCTTCACCTTTTTATCTGTCCCCGTGAGAAAAGGGCAGTGTTTTTATTGTCTTCATTCTGTAGGTTAGGAAAATGAAGTTTGGGGGAGGTAACAGCTAGTTAGTGTCATGGCCAGGAGGACCACGCAGGCCTCAGGACTCCTGGCCTGGTCTCTGGCCCTGTCTGTCTGCTGCTCATCCACATCCTCACCCCATCTATCTGTCTGTCTGTCTGTCTGTCTATCTCTCACCAGCAGGGCTCACCCCTCCTTCCACACCCATTCCTACACCAGCAAAAAGGCAAAGATAATGGCAGTTGACAAAGGAATTAACAGTCACCGTGGTCTGGTTTGGGGAACGGTATTTTAACATGGCCGGGACCTCTCCTACCCACATATTTCTTGAAAGCAGTGGGGCCTGAGGGAGAAGAGGGCCACGGAGCCAGCCGCAGGCAGCCTGCCCAGAGGGCTACCCCAGCTCTGCGGTGAGTCTGGTCACACTCTGCCCACCCAGCTCCAAGGCAGCCTTGTTGGTGGGGAAAGAGGCCCCTTGCCCTTTAAGCCTCACTTCTTTGCTGCCTGGGCTTTGCAGGTGGGAGGGAGGGACTTTTCCATCTGTATCCAGGTGTGGGTGCACAATAATGGGCAAGAGGGGGACTCTGACTCCTTGGGCTCTCCGTGCTTTCCAGGGCTGTGGCAGTGTTTCAGTCATGTGAAGCCAGAGGATGCCTGTGTTCTCACTACAACAAGCCAGAATGCTTAGGTTGGGAGAAAGGCATCTCTTCTGCGGCTGACCACATCTAAGGGAATATATATATCAGTAGTTTGCTTTGTGCCTTGTTAGCATTTATGAGGATTTTCAGCTCTCCTTTCTGCCCTGCTTTTCTAACCCAGGGATTTTAATGATCATCATAAAGTCAGGCTGCTCTGCACCACGGAGGGATTTTTATCTTTGGAGCAATGTAAACAAGGATGGGATAAGGCAGTGAGACATTTTCTTTTCAGAAGAATTTGTGAAAACAAATAAATTATGTTTTCCTTGTTCCTCAGCACTCTTCCTATGAATTTTTATGACATTTGATGGTGAAAAATTTACAGTATTTGCAAAACCATAGCGTAGATACTGGTTCCTAAAGTTGTCTTCCATAGAGGAAAACATTGAAAACATAAAAAGAGGATTAATATTTTTGTAAATGTTTCTAATTAGTCTTCACAGCTTGTGATAGGAAAGAGGACTACATTGGTGTTGGTAGTGAGCAAGTTGGTTTGTGATTTAAATTTGATGAGGAAAAGTCATATGGCTGACAAAGTATTTAATGATTTTATTTCATAATATTCTCTGTATGATTTGGTCACAGAGATGTGGGACACAGAGAATATTTTCTTATAGGAAAAGCTACATAGCTCATTTCCACTTGTGGGAACTTTGCTTTCTTGTGGCCTTGCTGCTTTGGTAGTATATTTTTTAAAAATGTGTAGTCAGATAGACTTCTTCTTAGCCTTCAGGGGAGACTGGTTCAAAATCTATTACTAGGCTATCATGATAGACCAAGAAACCCTCAAGTGTGAATCCATCATTATATAAAAAGACAACCCTTTACAAGGGTTGTCTTTTTATACTGGAATGTCTTCATTAATCAACTTGGATTTGAGAATAGCTTCTCAGATAGTGTTCGGACAAAAGGAAAAGTATGCTGGCGTTTTAGCTTTAGACTTAAAATGAGAAAAATCATGACAATGTGGAAGTGGTCAAGTTCTCCACGTGGACATTTGTATTCCACATTTACCTGTTGATGTGTTCTGTACTAGCCCAGGTGCTGCATATAAACCTGTTTAACTGCAGAAATGAAACCTAAGCAAACAACAAATAATCTTTGTTTCAGCAACTCCTAAGGATTCCAACAGTCTCAAAGCAAGACCAAGATCCAGGTAGTGTTTGTTTAATTTCTGCTTTAATGCCCTTTATGCCCTGTCCCTGATTACAAATGAAAGCCCCAAACCAAAAACCCAACCCATGATTGCCTTTCCCCTTAGATTGAAAGCTCAGGATCTGAGCCATTTCACTCATAAGTGGCCTAATGGGAACATTCAGTGATGCTGGGGAGCCTTTTAGTTCCTGCAGTTGGTCGTAAGTGCTGGAAGATTGCGGCTGATGCTCTTTGGCCCCTTGCTGTACAGTGGGTTGTGTGGGATGACCCAGTTGTTGCAGGATGATAACTAATAGGGGGAAGTAGCTTTGGAAAGAGGGAAGTATGGTTCAAAGGTAACAAACACTGAAATTTGCTATCATGATAAGATGAATACCAAAAAGTAAGAAGTCTGGGGAATAAAATCTAGAGTAGGGAAAGAAGATGCTTATGAGGACTTCAGTGAAGCTTGAAGCTTCAGGTGAGTAGTGCTTATGGTCTGTTTGAGCCTATCTTAGTGCCTCTTTTCAGCCTCACATTTTTTAAATAGTTAGAAGCTAGTAGAAGATGGAGAGCCAGTAAGGCAGAGCTTTGGTTGACATCAGACGCAGAAGAGAGGAGCAGCGGGGAAATACAGAAACACTAATAGAATTAATCCATCAAAGAGAGGAAACGGTCCTGGGAGCGAGCAGTCTTCACCAGTGGAACCTCAGTGGAAGATAGGGTACTATGTGTGTGTTTGCTAAGTTTTGCTTTGGCTCTTAGTGACTTTTTCCCTCCCTTGGCTACTAGATACATTCTTGAGAAAGTAAATTTAAGTCTGATCATATTTTAAATGCTTAAGATACTGATATTGAAGGAAATCTCATGTCTTTGTAAATCAAAGAATTGCCCCTTACTTTATGTTTTATGTTTGCGTTTTCCAAATTGGGGTTTTGCTTCCTTGTTTATAGAAGGCATAGATATCTATATTTTTAAAAAATATATAGAGTAATTCATGTTGTTGGGAAGAAAAGGTATAGCCATTCTTTCTCTCTGTGGTCACTACATTTACTCATCTTTTTAAAAAGGATGAATGGATCTTTCACAAATTTGTGCTAGCTTTGGGATGTGGGATTAGTAATATTTATGTGCTTTCATAATAGGGAATACCTTCTTTGAATTGCAAAAATCTCCTTATGCGTACTATGTTAACCATAAATTGAACCTCACAATTTTAGCTTCTACTGACTTCTTCTCTCCTCCAAAGTGAAATTTGCAAGTGAAATTACAAAATCTCATAGTCACATATTCTATTATTAACGTGTCTGGCTAAATTTTACATATTATCCTTTCAGGGATTGGTCCAATGTGTATGATTTCATTTTCCTACTGGGTCTTTATTGAGACCAAGAGAATCAAACTATTTTTATCCTACTTTTTAAAATAATGAAGCTTTGTAGAACTGTAAGAGTAAGAGGGGAAATCGCCATTCTAACACACTACTACATTCATCATTTTGTCAATTCCCTGCACATTTATGTTTTAATTGGTTACAGTCATGGTTATACAGTCTCATTTGATAGTCAGTAACTATCCATATGAAATACAGGTCATATATGGAAATAAAATGGAAATGAGGTATGTAATATGAGATAGTGTACTTAACTATATATGCATGTGTGTTCACATACACACATGCATACTGCACATTATTTATATACAAACACATTATTCTTTCCTCCTTTAGTGAAAAATGTCACTAAAGCTATATGTGACATAAGAAGTTCTTTTAATTTTTAGCAAGGGTCTCTAATTTCCTTTTTAAATGAAGATTTCCCATTTAAAAACCTGTCCTTTTGTATTAATTTCCTTTGATTCTGGTTGAAAGTGTTAGAGCATTCTTCCCTGCTAGTTTCTACCTGCCTTTGCCTTGCCTTTGCCAGTTATGTTACAGGGACCACCCCAGAGCATGCCATATGCCATTATGATGGCTTTATTAAAGATTGCAACCTTGCAAGACAGACAAAACCCTAGACTACCACAAAGAAACCTTGAAAAACTTATTCAGGAAAATAAAAGCTCACTATGTCAAAAACAGCTCTGTTAAGAACTGAAGGGGCTTAATAGTAGTTGATAAATTCTAATTTCCTAGGTGCCATGCCAATAGCTAAATATGAAGAACAGTTTTCTGAGCTTAATTTGTCTCTAGGACATATCTTGACTCAAAGATTATTTTATGCTTTGACATAAAGTTAGCTAAGAAGCTGAATAGAACAAACATACACATCTACTTCCTAGATTCTTTTCATGACCCATCTTTAAACATTCCTAAGCAATGAACCAATGTATAGAATTGGATTAATTTAGAAAATAAATAGGTTTCCAATAAATATTCTAGCTGCTCTTGCTAAAGAATTTCTTTCCTGGCTTATAGGCAATATGAGAACATTTTAAAAATGGAATTTAGAAACAGAGACAGACTAGAGTTTGAATTGAACCTATGTAACTTTCTATCTATGTGACCTTTGTTAAGTTATTTAGTTTCTTTTTCTTTAAATGCCAGTATTAGAATTACAATCTCAGAAGTTAATTTAGTTAATTGTGCCTTGCTACAGATTGAGGAAGAAGGTTAAAATGAGGCTTTTGCTTTGAAAATTTCCCAAACCTGTATTTCTCAGGGTAAGACAAGCTAGACCCCTTAACCTGATAGATGTGTGTTTTCCTTTCCTGAATTTCATTTGTGGCATATTCCCTTGAACATCGATTCTTATCCTCAGTTTATCTGTCCTAATTCCATATGGGCCTGTCGTCATATTTGAAAATAAACAGGAGAAAAGTTCTGCCATCAGTTCATACCATGAAGTCCTTCTGCTAAAACATGGAAGTGCATACATAAACTGAGGGGTTGCATTGTTATTTTTATTAATAATTCCAATAGAAACTGATTTGTATTTACAGTTTTTTTTAGGAGGGATCTAAGGTATAATAAGAACAAAGAGGTTAAAAAGACCCCAATTCATGGTTGGATTTGGAGAATTATTATAAATAGTGGTATCCAAAGGATAATAGAATTTATGGCTTCTTTGGTAGCTGATCAGTCCTTTGCAATCACTTTGACTTTGGGGATATTTTCCATTTCATCCCAATGTAAGAGAGTAAAGCTTTGCTCTTTTCCTTCTGACCTTCCCTTATTTTGCTACAGATCTTACTCTAGCACCTCCATAGAAGAGGCCATGAAAAGGGGCGAGGACCCTCCCACCCCGCCACCGCGGCCACAGAAAACCCATTCCAGAGCCTCCTCCTTGGACCTGAATAAAGTCTTCCAGCCCAGTATGCCAGGTGAATTGCCCCTTTGCCCTCCCTCCAAGCCCTTCCCTTTCCTATTGGAGCCAGTGGATGTGTGTCTGCCACAGAGGCCTTTGTGAGGCCTTTCTTTTTCCAAAGAAAAAGCACACCTGGCAGTTTCCCATCCCATGAAGGTCTTCATGTGACTATGGTATTCTTGGGAGGGAAAGCAATTCTTGACAGATATATAGCACATGTGTCTGGAGCCTTGCCCATACTTTGCAATAGATCAAGAATTATGAAACTCTCTACTAAGAGGATAAAAATGCTTTAGCCCCAGACAGCCCACTGAGTGCATGGCTGGGATCTTGTTCTCTGCATCATGGTAATTTGTAAACAAGATAGATCTGCCATTTCCCTCAGGTACTTGTGCAGTTCTTATGTGAAAGATCTTGGTGATCGCTGCCTAGCCAGAACCTGCTGCTGCATTTTATCCTTGTGGGGACGATTGTGTATCCTGTAAGGGTTTAATAATACTAAGGGGGTTCTAAATCTGACTGACTGTTGGGTGGTTTGTAGAGGGGTCCAGGGCAAGGGCCCCTTCAGGTGGGCTGCTCTAGGGCTTCTGGGAATGGAACTTTCTTTTTTTTTTTTTTTTTTTTTTTGAGACAGAGTCTCACTCTGTTGCCCAGGCTAGAGTGAGTGCCGTGGCATCAGCCTAGCTCACAGCAATCTCAAACTGCTCGGCTCAAGCAATCCTCCTGCCTCAGCCTCCTGAGTAGTGGGACTACAGACATGTGCCACCATGCCTGACCAATTTTTTCTATATATTTTTAGTTGGCCAATTAATTTCTTTCTATTTTTAGTAGAGACAGGGTCTGGCTCTTGCTCAGGCTGGTTTTGAACTCCTGACCTTGAGCGATCCTCCTGCCTCAGCCTCCCAGAGTGCTAGGATTACAGGTGTGAGCCACTATACTGGGCCTGGGAATGGAACTTTCTTGAGCTAGCAGCTATACAGCTGGCCTGTCTGCTCCGTTGGCTTCCCACGAAGTGGGAGATGTCCTCCTAGGGAACCCAGGGAACAGAAGATGAGAGATATGCCTTCACTTTAGTGAAGGTGATAGGATACAGTGCCGTCCTAAGTGTTATTTTGGGAGCAGCAAGGGCCTTTCCACCGACTCATGCATGCAGGCTGTAAATACAATGATTTCCTGGAACTTTTTCTACATCTATGTGCATTTTAAATCAAGCCAGGCTCAGATGCTAGTGATTTGCAGATTTGTTATCTTTTCTACTAACACAAGAAAAGACTCTTCTTGGCTCACACATTAACATGACCTCTGTGTCCGGGCAGAGCTCAGCATGTTTTATTTGTTCTAATAAAGTACTCTCCTCACAGTAAAGTTATAGATTGTTTTTTAATATACTAGAATCTGGAACTCTGTATGAAATTTAATTCACTGCAATGAGTTCATCAGACAAAAATTTGCCTTGAATTTCCCCCCATACTTTGATCCAAATTTTGGCATAGTTTCATAGTAACTGGTATTTAGGGTGGGAGTAACCACGGGTGATGATGCTATAAAAATTTCACATGGCCGGTGGATTATGACCTAGAATATTTTTCTGTGGATGCAAGAAGATTAAAACAATCTGGGAGGAGGCTGGAAATGTACAAGCATCTCTCAGGCCATGTGATCCAGCAAGGAGGTACCAGCTGTATTTGAGAATTGACACACTGTGGTTTTTACAACATTGCATCATATAGTAGAAGAGACAAAACTGGATTTAGAGTTCAGCTCAGCTGTTTATTAACTGTTTGATTTTCAGTAAGTGACTTAATCTTTGTGCATCTCATATTCCTAATCTGTAAAATAGAGCCAATACTCCATGGACTTGGAAGATTTTGGTGAGCTAATAAACATAATCTGAATACCAGTTGAATATCCCATATCTGAAATGCTTGGGATCAGAAGTGTGTTAGGTTTCAGATTTTTTCAGATTTTGGAATATTTGCATTATGTACTTAACAGTTGAGCATCCCTGATTCAAAAATCCAAAATCTGAAATACTCCAGTGAGCATTTGCTTTGAACGTCATGTCAGCACTCAAAAAGTTTTGGATTTTCAGAATCCATAGGAACATGTAAAAAATAAAAAAAAAAAAAAGAAAAAAAGAAAAAAAAAAAAAAGTTTTGGATTTGGGAGCATTTCAGATTTCGGATTTTTGGATCAGGGGTACTCAACCTGTAGTACATGTTTGGCCCATAGACGTCAATATGCGTCTGACGCCCACATTCCCATGGCCTACAAGTACCAAAAACTTAATGCCTCCAGGGGCAAGCCTCCACCGATGAGGATAAAGTCCCCTGACCCCCTAGATCTCCAGGGGACAGTTCTGTGATTCTTCCTACACAGTTCTTTGGAAGCCTTGCTGAGGGCCCGCAGCCCGGCTACCTGCTGTAGTGCCCCATTCATGAATGTACCTTTTCTTAGCATGCTTCCCTCCTACTTTGTCTCACTTTCCCCACACTCAAATAAAATCCCTGTTCTCAGGTCCTTGTCTCAGGGGTTGCTTTCAGGAGAACCTGGATTAAGATAGCTTCCTTTGATATTTCCAGTGTCTCTGTGACTTCAAGATGAAAGTGTTTTAGTTTGATAAGGACCCTTGTGGTAGGGCCTGATACATCCAAGATTTAGACAAAGACTAGCTAGATGGGCGACACCTGTATTCACAGCCTAATTCCATTGGCTTTTCAGTACAAACTTACACAAATGAAATTTTAACGAGCAGTTTAAATTTATCACACGAAGAATAGAATGTTTCTGCAGTATGAAAAGCAAGTGGTATCATTGCATCTACTTTATTTTCATGTTAATTAATTCCCACACAAAAGTATAAGGGTCTTTCTAAATTATGTAGCATTTTAGTGCATTGCATATTGCTAGAAATTATTAAAATTCTGACAAATTAGAAACACATGAAGTAGAGTCTAAACCTACCAGAAGAGTCCCCCCAGTTAGAACCATGGTAGCCATGTAAGTAATCCCTTTGCTGCACTGGTCTTTCTGTATCACTTTAGAGCAGGCGTCCTCAAACTACGGTCCGCGGGCCACATGCAGCCCCCTGAGGACATTTATCGGGCCCGCCAGGTGTTTTTGCCACCGCGGCCTGTCCTGCTTAGCAGCCGACTCGTCCTGGGCCCACAGTGCGCATGTGTGGAATGTGCAGCCGCACTCTCCCATGGCCCTCCAATGGTCTGAGGGACAGTGAACTGGCCCCTGATTAAAAAGTTTGAGGACCCCTGCTTTAGAGAAACGGGGTCACACTATTCTGTATCCTGATCTTTTTAGTTAACTATCTATTTCATATAGAGAACCACATCATTGCCTTACTGCCTGTGTGATGTGGATGCACCGTAATCTATTGTGTAGATGGAGAGTTCTTTCTCTCCCCGCTCTCCTATTCTCTTCTCCACACTTTCCTCTGAAGCTCACCCACTGCTCTGACTCTGCCCTTTCTCCCCCTTGCAGGCCTCTCTCTCCACTTCATGTCTTCCTCACACCCCTGTGTCCTTTGTGTTCCTACTAGTCACCCTCCCCTCCCCTCCCCTCCCCTCCCCTCCCCTCCCCTCCCTGTCCCTCTTTTTGTCCCTCTGCCCCCCCCCCCCCCACAGGGTGGGCCCTGTCTTTGCCAGGCTTCCCCACAACACCACTTTGCTCTTCTGTTATAAACAGGCAGAAGTTATTAAGGAGTTCATAGCCACATCTTTGTTTCCTCCTCTAATTATTTTCTTAGGTTAAATCCTGCACGTTGGAGTCGCAGGGTCAAAGGCTGCAGATGTTTAAAGTGTAGATATATGTTCCCAAACTATGCTGTAGAAGGTCTGTCAACTTAATCCATTATTTGTTTGTTTGTTTGTTTTGAGACAGAGTCTCACTTTGTTGCCCAGGCTAGAGTGAGTGCCGTGGCATCAGCCTAGCTCACAGCACCCTCAAACTCCTGGGCTCAAGCAATCCTCCTGCCTCAGCCTCCCCAGTAGCTGGGACTACAGGCATGCGCCACCATGCCCGGCTAATTTTTTCTCTATATATTAGTTGGCTAATTAATTTCTTTCTATTTATAGTAGAGACGGGGTCTCGCTCTTGCTCAGGCTGGTTTCGAACTCCTGACCTGGAGCGATCTGCCCGCCTCAGCCTCCCAGAGAGCTAGGATTACAGGCGTGAGCCACCGCGCCCGGCCAACTTAATCCATTATTAACATTGTCTGAGAGTGTCTCCTCATACCCTTGCCAACACTGGTTCATGTTCATCTTTTTAATCATTACCTATAGGATAGGCAAACATTTGCATTTCCCTGCCTGGTAGGGGAGCCATTTCCCCATGATACCCCTCTAAAAGATAGAAGTGGGTATTGATGGACAGCTTATTCTACCATATCCTATATGGCCAAATACATTGAGATGTACATGTTTAAACCATTATGATGGCTGAAAAAAACACATCCATGGGTAGTGTCTGCCCGTGGGTAGCTAATTTCCTATTTCTGCTTTAGATACACTGATAATAAAAATTCATTTCATGATTAACAAATTATGATGCATCCATACCATGGAATCTTATGAAGCTATTAAAAAGAGTATGGTATGTGTACTGCACGGAAAGCTTTCTGAGATAAATTAAGTGTAAAAGATATGGTACAGAATGTGTATATTTGTAAATGTGTAGACAATTTCAGGAAGGACACTTAAGCTGGTAACGATGGCTGCCTCTGGAGAAGGGAACACTATGATTGGGGACAGGACTGGGAGACAGGCTTACTTTCTGTTGAATACCTATTTGTATCTTTTAAATTTTGCCTCAGGTACAGATATTGCCTATTACAAAAAATTTGCTTTTGAATCTTTAGCTGCAAAGAATGGTGCCTGACAGTACTAGAGAAGTCTTTCCTGCCTGAGTTTACCCGTCTCCAACTTGCCTACCATTCTGTATCTAGGATATCTTTATGACCATCTGCTACCACCTCCTGGAATGTAGCTGAAATGACAGAAGCATTCTGGAGCATTCTTTAAAGCTCTGATAATACTCTTTGGATTACTTTTCAGTGCCCCTCTGACACTGAGGAATAGTTTTGGAGGATTTCCCAAAGCCTCCAATGTGAGATATATAGCTGGGCAAAGTGTCATGGTAAAAGCTTTGTCTTAACTTGAAAGGTGGGTGTGTTTATTGAGTGGTGAACTGAGAAATCTCTCCTGGGTTTTCTACAAATGAGTATTTGTTTCTGTAACTTGAGAAATAGGTAAGCCCCTTGGGAGTAAGAGATGGTCTTAATACCAAACTTAACCTTTCAAGTTCCCTAAAGGATGCAGTTGGCCACACAGGCAGCTCTGACACTATAAATTTCTTTATTGTATTATTCTTGTGAGAGCTACATGTTCCCTTTTAAAATCTAGGAGGACTTAAAAACTTTGTAGGATTATGGGATTCCTGCCCCACCCCCAAACTTTTGGGTCCACAGTGCACAGCCAGCCAAGGTTTTGTAGTCGGGGCAATTTTTTTAAAATGACAGCTTTATTGAGATATTCATATGCTATAAAATTCACCCCTTTAAAGTATGCAATTCAGTGGCTTTTAGTATAGTAATAGTGTTACATAACCATCAGTACAATCTAATTTCAGAACATTTTCATCACCCTCAAAAGAAACCATGTACCTATTAGAGTCATCTCTAGCCCTCCTCGTACCCCAGCCCTTGGCAACCACTGGCTTTCTGTTTTTATGGATTTGCCTATTCTGGACATTCCATATTAGTGGAATCATACAACATGTGATCTTTTGTGACTGGCTTCTCTCACTTAGCATAATGTTCATCCATGTTGTAGCATCAATCAGTACTTCATTCCTTTTATGGCTGAATAATCTTTCATTGTATGGATAGACCGTGTTTTGTTTAACCAGTTGTCAGTTAATGATATTTGGGTTGCTTGTACTTTTTGACTATTGGGAATAATTCTGCTATGGACATTGATGTATAAATTATTATATAAACATATGTTTTCCCTTCTCTTGAATATGTAGGAGTAGAATTTGTTTCATAGAGTAACTCTATGATGAACATTTTGAGGATCTACTGTATTATTTTCCAAAGCAGCCATACTAGTTTACCATCTCACTAGCAGTGTATGAGAAATCTAATTTCTTCACATCCTCAGAACACTTGTTGTTGTCTTTTTGTTTTAGCCATCCTAGTGGTTATGAAGTGGCATTGTTATTGTGGTTTTGATTTGCATTTTCTAATGACTAATGATGCTGAACATTTTTTCATGTGTTTATCAGCCATACTTATGCCATCTTTGGAGAAATGTATGTTCAAAATCTTTGCCCATTTTAAAATTGGGTTATTTGTCTTTTTAGTGTTGATTTGTAAGGGTTCTTTGTATATTCTGGATATAAGTTCCTTTTCAGATAATAGATTTACAAATATTGTCCCTCAGTCTGTGGGTTGTCTTTTCATCTTTTTGATGGTGTCCTTTGACTCACAAATAGCTAAACTGGATGAGGTCCAGTTTATCTATTTTTCTTTTGTTGTTTGTGCTTTTGGTATCGTATCTAAGAAACGATTGCCTAATTCAAGGTCACAAACGTTTACTCCTCTTTTTTTTCTAAGCGTTTTATAGTTTTAAGTCTGACATTTAGGTCTTTGAACCATTTTGAGTTAATTTTTGTATATGGTGTGAGATACGAGTCCATTTTTCTATATGTGGATATCTAGTCCCAGTACCATTTGTTGAAAAGACTATTAATTCCTCATTTAATTTTCCTGACACCCTTGTTGAAAATCAATTGATCATAAATGTAAGCGTTTATTTCTGGACTCTCAATTCTATTCCATTGGTCCATATGCCAGTATCACAGTGTCTTGATAATTGTAGATTTGTAGTAAGTTTTAAAATCAGGAAACGTGAGTCCTACTACTTTATTCTTTTTCAAGATTGTTTTGTTTATTCTGGGTCCCTTGTATTTCTATGTGAAATCTAGGATCAGCTTGTCAATTTCTGCAAAAAAAAAAAAAGCCAGCTGGGATTTTGTTAGGGATCATACTGAATCTGTAAATCAGTTTGGTTAATATTGGTATCTTAATAATATTAAGTCTTCCAATCCATGAACACAGCGTATCTTTCCATTTATTTAGGTCTTTAAATTTCTTTCAACAGTGTTTTACAATCGTCAGTATATATGTCTTTTACTTCTTTTGTTAAATTTATTCCTAAGAGTTTTATTCTTTTTGATACTATTTTAAGTGGAATTTAAACATTTTTCATTTTCACAGTTTTCATTGCTAGTGTATAGAAATAAAATTGGTTTTTGTGTATTGATCTTGTATCCTTAATCTTGTTGAATTCGTCTATTAGTTGTCTGGACACATCTTATCCTTAACTTAGATAATGAGTTAGGACTTCTAACTGCTTAACTAATCCTGCAAATTAAAGAGGAAATCCCTTTTAGCATTTGGAAAATATCAAAAGGGTCATTATTGAATACTTCCATCCAGTTTTACTGTTTTTCCTCTCATATCTGAAACCAGTTGATCTAGTCCCATTTGTTGAGTAGTATGTGCTTTACCTATGAAATGTCCACTCTGTCCTAAGCCAAGTTTCCCTATTTGCAAGAGTTGATTCTGGGCTTTCTACTTCATTCACACATAGCACTGGATATAATAGTCATTGTGGGTGATAAGAATTGGAATCTTACTTTGTGCAGAGGACTCATTTAAAACACTTCATGTGCATTATTTCCAATCCTCACGGTAACCCTGTGAGGTAGATGCTATTTTATCCCCATTTTGCTGATCCAGAAATTTAAGGTACAGAAGTTAGTTTGCCCAGGGTCGTGGAGTTAGTAGCTGCTGGGGCTAGGGTTTAAACTTGTACAGTCTGGTGCTAGAGCCTACACTCTGCAACTTCAAAAAGGGGCAATATTTCTCTTCTCTCTATCCCGGTTGCCTCTTCCAACTCATCAGTTTGTCAGATATTTAGTAGATGTATCTGTTTAACTGCCTATGCTAGAGGTCGAGTTCTCAGGACAGACCAGGAGACATGATGCTATTATTCCTTTGGTCACAGGCCTCACCTTCTTTCACCAGCTAACTGAGAACCAAGACTTATCTTCAGACCTGAGCGATCTGCTGCCACTGCAGTCATTTGTCTTTGAAGGGCCAGGGAGTGCCTTCTAGATTTCTGGACCTGGATCCTTGCTTTCAGGCCTGATCTTGTAGGGGTCTATTTTTAGAAGTGGTACAGTCAGTATTCATATTGATGGAGCATTAGGGTATCCTTTTGAGCTTTTCAGTAATTGAGTAATAAAAGGTGTTGGCTGCAGTATAGCGTCCCTTTGGCATGAGATGTGAAGTTCTAGAAGTTCATTTAAACACAGAGAAGTATATTTGGCCTTTTGGGCTAGATGAACGTTTTTGGAGGTAAGAATGCAGTCCAGGTATTTCCAGGCCTGTCTGTGCTGGTATTTAGCATGAACATCTACATATATACCAGTCTCAATCTTTGGAAGGTATGGTTACAGTGTGCTGTCTGGCCTTGGCTGCTTTTTGCCTTTTCCTATTTCTTTCTCTATTTAGAGGGTCTTTCCTCCCTTTTCTAATAAATTTAAGCGAAAGTTTCTGTATTAGCACAGTGCATTGGTTTGTGCCTGTAAAGATAAAAGCCTGGAGAAGATTTACAGAGGCTTGCCAAGGTGAGGGTACAGCCAGCCCTGCTACTGGGCAGGATGCATTCTCTTTTATTTCCCCATCTAGTTTTACAGCTGTTCCTGGCTGGGTGAGTGCTTTAAGTAGGTAGTATGAGGGAGGAACAGGGTAGAATCTCTGGAGGATGGAGTGGGAAATGTTACTGTACTGTGACCTTTATTTTTAAAATGTTTATAAAACTCATTTAAGTAATAGACAAATATCTTCTTGTGTGTAAAATTCAAACATTACAGATCTATTCCTTGACCTCATTCCCACCAAGCCCAGTGTCCTCCCCAGGGAATGCTTCCTTATGACATTTTCTAGTGCATTTATGAATGTCTATGTGTACCTATGAAATAAATTTCATGTTTTTTTGTCTTTAATTGGCTTGACATTATACATGTTTTCTCCATGCTTTTTTCATACTACATTATTTCTTGGAGATATATCCATGTCAGTACCGTTAATTTTGCCTTTCTTTTATATTCATTCTATATACTGGCTACTCTAGTAAAAAATGTATTATACAAAACTGTATAAATTTAAGCAATTTCAAATTTATGCAAAAGTAGAGAACTCTCATTCCCAGATTATTTTGAAGGAAATCCTGAATATTATATAATTTCATAAATGAGCACTTTATATGTATCTTTAAAAGATAATCATTTTGTTATGTCCTACGTAACAAAATGAACAATGGTTCCTTAATAACATCTAATACATTGCCAGTGTTCAGATTCCCTGAATTGTCTCAAGTATGTCTTTTTATAGTGGCTTGTTCAAATCAGAATTCAAACAAGGGTTACATACATGAACATTGTACTTGTTTTGACATCTCTTAAGTCTCATTGAATCCATAGGTTCCTCCCTCAATCTTTTTTTTCCTCCTTGCTATTCATTTATTTATCCATTCATTAAAAATCATCCATCATGTGGATTTTTCTACATTCTGTATGTGGCTGCGTGTTTGTTCTTCCGTCTCCTATATTTCCTATAAACTGGTAGGTAGGTCTAGGCTTGATTGGAATCAGTTTAGATTTTTTTTTTTTTTTTTTTGAGACAGAGTCTCACTTTCTTGCCTAGGCTAGAGTGAGTGCCGTGGTGTCAGCGTAGCTCACAGCAACCTCAAACTCCTGGGCTCAAGCAATCCTCCTGCCTCAGCCTCCCGAGTAGCTGGGACTACAGGCACCAGCCACCATGCCCGGCTGATATATATATATATATATATATATATATATATACATATATATATATATATATTAGTTGGCCAATTAATTTCTTTCTATTTTTATGGTAGAGACGGGGTCTCGCTCAGGCTGGTTTTGAACTCCTGACCTTGAGCAATCCGCCCGCCTCAGCCTCCCAGAGTGCTAGGATTACAGGCGTGAGCCACTGCGCCCGGCCCAGTTTAGATTTTTGTTAAGAATACTGCCTAGTGATGCTGTGTACATCCTGCTACATCACATTAGGAGATCCCTGATGTCCAGTGCCTTTATTTTGGGATATTTGATTGATAGTGGATTTAAGTAGTATTAGCCTGATCCATCCATGTGTTATGATAAAGATCGCCAGCAGCCTTTCAAATAATAGTCTTATCAGCTATCAACCATCATTGCCTACCTACATCTAGTGGTGTGTTGGTAAATGTCTAACAACCATTCATTTGCCAATTTTCATTATGTAAACACTCCTGCCATGGCTAATTTCATTCCTACTGAAATGAAACTTGAATGTGGAGCTGGGAACAGATGCACAGTCAGCTCTCACAAGCTGGCATGAGCTGTTTCCAGCAAACCACTGCTTAGATCCATTATTTCATTGGTAGTTACAAAATGGTGGTACTCTATTTTGTTTCTTCTACCTTTATTAATTGCGACCATGGTTTATTTAACCACTTTCCTATTGTTGAACATTTAGCTTGGGTGACTAATATAAAGCTTGCAAACTGAAGGAGACTATTAAATAATATAATTCTGAGTACATTAGCAAATTCCTTATATGCATCTGACTTTGTAGAATTATGTGAAAACTGAAGTAGACTTCAGTGATGGTGACCAGGAAAAGTGTCTTATTCATTCAACCAATATTTATTGAGCATTTACTGAGTGCTTGGCACTATGGAGAATCCCAAGAGGAATATGAATATGGCCCCCAACTCTGCCAATCAGTATCACAATTACATGTGATTGTGAGAAGTGTGCCAAGTTTGGGCAGTTGCTAACTAGAATGATTAGTGGATGTGTAAGTATGCGGTGCACAGGGCTGTTGAGCTAAACTTTGAAGGATAGGTATGATTTTGGAGTCAAATCCTGTTGATTCTTTTTTTTTTTTTTTTTGAGTCAGAGTCTCACTCTGTTGCCCAGGCTAGAGTGCCATGGCATCAACCTAGCTCACAGCAACCTCAAATTCCTGGGCTCAAGTGATCCTACTACCTCTGCCTACTGAGTAGCTGGGACTACAGGCATGTGCCACCATGCCCGGCTAATTTTTTCTATATATTTTAGTTGGCCAATTAATTTCTTTCTATTTTTAGTAGAGACAGGGTCTCACTCTCACTCAGGCTGGTCTCGAACTCCTGACCTTGAGCAATCCTCCTGCCTTGGCCTCTCAGAGTGCCAGGGTTACAGGCATGAGCCACTGCGCCCAGCCCTTGGTTCTTTTTTGATATCTGCTTTGATTCACTTTTTATTACTAGTTGCCTGGGAGGCTACTATAGTAGTCTCATATCTGGTTTGCTTGCATCATTCTTTCCTTCACAGAGAAACAGGATTTTCTTCAAGCACAGCTATGATGTCACCTCCACACTCAAAACTCTCACAGCCTTCTACATAACCACCAAATTTCTGGTGGAACTGAACTTGAAACCATGGGACTACAATACTTCAGTAAGGGAGACGGTACCATGGCCTGGGGAGGAGTGTATTACAGAAAGAAAGTGGAGACCAGAAGATTCAAGTCTGCTGACTGGTCAGAAAAAATGGAGATTGAGGGGAAAGGAGTTTGTAGACTGTGTCCTTAGGAAATCTTAGGGGAACAGTTCCATTAGGGTGGTAGGGTTAAACCAGATTGCAGAAGGTTGTGGAGTATGCAGGGAACTTTGGTATGGAAAAGTCATCACAAACTCATTTTTAAATATTTAAAGTTTGGTAGTTGGTCTGACTATATGTCATATTTTAAAAATTCATGGTAGAAAAGAGACAGTTCCAAGATGATAGAATCTTTTTATTTTTTAGGGGGTTGCCTTACCCCAACAGTCATATTCATTTTTTCTTTGTCTCCCTCCCTGTCTCTCTCCCTCCTTCCTCCTTCCCCATTATTCAGCTATAATGAAAATGTCATGGAGAAAGCTGCTAGTGAATGAGTAACTAAACCTGGAAAAAAGATCTGTTTACTTACTGATATTTTACCTTACTGATACTTACCTTAAAACATAGACACACAACTAATGATTTTAACAAACCTAAGGAGTTTAATAGCAAAATGCTTAGGAGTGATGCATTTATGTAAATGTAATGGCAGAAATGAAACCAGAGACTATCTTTCACCAAGATTGAATCTGCTGTATTTTTGTTGCTTAACCCTACCTGTGTCTCCATTTGGGACCTAGTTAACCTTCATTGCATATCCCATGGTACAGGAAGAAGGAGTTATTGCTAAACACTGGTAAATAAATTTTAGAATCATATTGTATCAATGCTAAAAAAGTACTTGAATGTCATCTTGGCCAACTCTCTCACATAGTACAAGTGAGGAGACTAAGATCTAGGCAATGTAATTGCTTGTTCTCAATCAGAATCCTTTGAAGATGAGAAATCTTTGTTTAAATCTTTGCGACAACAGATTTGGTGTCAGAGAAAGCAATCTATATTATAAATTCTGGGGATACACCTTATAATTTTTCTACAGGCAATAACACTAATTAATATGTAAAGTTAAAAGATATATTAAAGAATAAATATGGTGAGCTTTATATGTAAGAAACTCCTTAATATTATTTTCTGGTGTTTCCTTCTATATGATTTAAAATGTTAGCAGATTTCCCTGAGGTACTTCAGGGAGACAGGAAAGCAAGTTTTACCTTCATAAATACTTGGAAATCTTAGACATAGATCTGTTTCTTTTTTCTTTTTTTATTATCAAAAATTAAGTCACTATCAAAAACTTTAAATATAGAAGGAATATAAGAGGAATAGTATACTTGAACATCTCGCTTCAACAATTATCAGTTATGGCCTGTTGTGTTTCATGTATTTACCCCCCTTATTAGTAATTATACTTTTTTCCTTCTCTTAGCTCTTTAAAGAATTTTATTGAGTTATAATTTATAGAACATAAAGTTCATCAATTTTAAGTGTAAAATTCAATGATTTCTAGTAAATTTATCAAATTGTGTGATTGTCACCATAATCCAGTTTGAGAACATTTTCAACCCTCCCACATGCCTATTTGCAGTTAACCCCCAGGCCCAGCCCCAGGAAGCCACTAATCCAGGGGTCCTCAAACTTTTTAAACAGGGGGCCAGTTCACTGTCCCTCAGACCATTGGAGGGCCAGACTATAGTTTTAAAAAAACTATGAACAAATTCCTATGCACACTGCACATATCTTATTTTGAAGTAAAAAAACAAACGGCAAAAACACCCACATGTGGCCCGTGGGCCGTAGTTTGAGGACGCCTGGGCTAATCTGCTTTCTGTCTCTGCACATTTGCCTTTTCTGGACATTTCATATAAATAGAATCTACAATATGAGATCTTTTGTGTCTGGCTTCCTTTACTTTGTATAATGTTGTTGAGGTTCATCTGTGTTGCAGCATGTATCAGCGTGCCATTCCTTTTTATTGCTGAATAATATTCCATTGTCTGGATAGACCACATTTTGCTTATCCTTTCTTCAGTTTGATGGACATTTGAATTGTTTCTGCTTTTCTGTCTATTATGAATAATGTTGCCATGAACATTTGCATACAAGTCTTTGTGTGAACATGTTTTCATTTCCTAGCTAGATACCTAGGAGTGGAATTGCTGGGTGTGGTAAATTGATGTTTAACTTTTTAAGAAACTGCCAAACTGTTTTCTAAAGTATCTGCACCATTTTACATTCCCAGCAACAATGTATGAGGGTTACTGTTTCTTGACATCATCACCAACACATCTTTTTGATCATCCCACAACTTCTTGGGCGTGAAGTGATATCTCATTGTGGTTTCGATTTGCATTTCCCTGATGACTAATGATGTTTAGCATCTTTTTATGTGCTTATCAGTTATTCCTATATTTTCTTTGGTGAAATGTCACCTCAAATCATTTGCCTATTTTTAAAAATTGGGTATTTGTCTTATTGTTGAGTTGTGTATTCTGGAATTCTTTGTAGATTCTGGATACAAATCCCTTATCAGATAGATGATTTGCAGATATTTTTCCCAGCCTATGACTTGTCTTTTCATTTTATTTCCTTCCTTCCTTCCTTCCTTCCTTCCTTCCTTCCTTCCTTCCTTCCTTCCTTCCTTCCTTCCTTCCTTCCTTCCTTCCTTCCTTCCTTCCTCTCTCCTCTCTCCTCTCTCCTCTCTCCTCTCTCCTCTCTCCTCTCTCCTCTCTCCTCTCTCCTCTCTCCTCTCTCCTCTCTCCTCTCTCCTCTCTCCTCTCTCCTCTCTCCTCTCTCCTCTCTCCTCTCTCCTCTCTCCTCTCTCCTCTCTCCTCTCTCCTCTCCTCTCTCCTCTCTCCTCTCTCCTCTCCTTCTTTCTTTTTTTTTTTTTTTGAGTCAGAATCTCACTCTGTTGCCAGGGCTAGAGTGAGTGCCATGGCGTCAGCCTAGCTCACAGCAACCTCAAACTCCTGGGCTCAAGCGATCCTCCTGCCTCAGCATCCAGAGTAGCTGGGGCTACAGGCACGCACCACCATGCCCGGCTAATTTTTTTCTATATATTTTTAGTTGGCCAATAATTTGTTTCTATTTTTAGTAGAGACGGGGTCTTGCTCTTGCTCAGGCTGGTTTTGAACTCCTGACCTTGAGCGATCCTCCTGCTTCGGCCTCCCAGAGTGCTAGGATTACAGGCATGAGCCACCGCACCCGGCTTCTTTTCATTTTCTTAGTGGTATGTTTTGAAGTGTAGAAATTTTGAATTTTGATGAAGTACAGTATATTAATTTTTTTCCTTTTTGGATAATGCTTTTGGTGTCATATCTAAGAAATAATTGCCTAACCCGAGGTCTTGAAGATTTTATCTTGTTTTCCTCTAAAATGTTTATAATTTTAGCTTTTACAATCAGATCCCTAATCCATATTGATTTAATTTTTGCATAAAGTATGAGGTAAGGGTCTAAGTTCATCTCTTTGTATGTGACTATCCAGTTGTCCCAGCACCACTTGTTGAAAAATATTCTCCTTTCCCTATTGAATTGCCTTGGCACCTTTGTTAAGAATCACTTGTCTGTAAACATAAGAGCTTATTTCTAAACTATTAATTCTGTTCTGTTGATCTCTATGTCTATTTTTATGCTAATGCTATACTGAATATTTTTTAAAGCAGGGGAGTCATATGTAGTCTTGTGAAGAGGTGATCACATGACTCAGAAGCCTAAATATTTGCTACAATGGCATATTTTTAGAGTGTCTAATATCTTATTTACTTGAGTTTGTGGTTTATAGCATTCTTTTATTTCCTTGAGGTTGCAATACTTTCTTGCTTTTGAGGCCTTCTGACATGCTTGTTCCCTAGACATATAATATCCACTGTGTAGCTGTTTATCTTCCATCCCAGTGCACTTTTCTGCTCTTTACCTACTGCCTGCCATGTACATTCAAAATGTGATACTGATTACTGCTCCATAGTAGCCTTGTGACCTTGGTGATGTCATTTCACTTCTCTAGATCTTAATTTTCTCATCTGCAAAATAAAAGAATTGAATTTGATCTCACTACTTTTCCTAAACTCAGTCATTAATATTATCCAATTCTAAGGCATGTGTACATTTGTCTGTTTTAACTGGTAAAAAAAAATTGAGAGAATTTAATGAGCTTATATTAAATATTTTGCAGAGGGGCTACATGGGGGATCATCAGGGGATAGATAACTCCTGGCAAACATTGTTATATGCATTGATGTACATGACATACATACCCATCATTGTGTGTAACTGGGTGATCAGGGAATATGTATAAGGTCTCACATGCTCTTGTGATCAGAAAGGAGAGAAAGAATGAATAATTTTTATTACAAAGAAATAGCCATTTCGATGAACTTGCGAGGAAGTGGAATGGTCCTTAACTGATGAAATCCTTAAAGCTTTGCATGTAGCTACCTCTCTACTTGATTGATACTTAAAAGTTTAAGTTCTATTGGCAGGCTCCTTTCAACATTTTCTGTTCTTTGGGTATTTTTTCCCCCTTTGGCATTTGAACGCTTTTATTTTCTTCATAAAATATTCCTAGCTGTGGGGATGGGAGCCCTTTTCCACAGCTGAAGTAATTTTCACTCCCCTGAAGAATCAGCTTTCTGTTCTTGAGGCTTTCAATTGCCACATCTGCTACCTTATTTACATTCAGTAAGTTGGAGTATGTTTTCATTTAGTCATTGATTTGGGGCTTTGAAAAATCTGATGGAAATTAGTAAATAGTAATATCTATGAATATTATTTTGTCTGGAAGTTTCTAAGCATAATGAAATAAAAGGATAAAAAAGTTACAGGTTAGAGATTTGGATGAAGATACCAAGAATCTGAGACCCAGTGGAGCAGTGTCAGAATATACATATCTTTCAATAAACATAAGAAATTGTTTTAAACACTAGGAATTATTACTGTGTCTTCTGAAGTTAGGATTAAATGGAAGTTTCTTTTCCTAAAGTTTTGAATCTGATTTTCAGGATTGGGTTGTTTATTATTTTTACCTTAATTGCACTTAAAAGTTTTGGCTTGACAAAGCCTTGCTGATATCTGGTATCTTACCTTATCAATTATAAGCCTTCAGGAATAAACCTGCAATTGCTTCAATAGTATGTAGAAAATGCATTCTCCTCCTCTCTTTTCTTACCCTTTTTTCCCTTCCAGGAAAGCAGCTGTTACTGTTAACAAGTACATTGGCATCTTTTGCAAATGTATACTAGATTATTCAGCCACAAGTATTTTTTGAATTTTACTTTGCGTGAAGTTGTACTTTTCTTTTGGTTGACTAGAGCATTCTGAATAAAATATTTGAATCCAATTTTAAGTCAAGAATGAACTGAGGATATTGTAAGAGAAGATTGTTTACTAAATTCAGTTCCAAGTTTTCAGCCACTGTGTGAGTACCTGCTAAACATAAGCCTGTGTTTTTAGGTGCTATGTGAGACAAAAAGATGGATAGATATAAAATTGGTAGAATGAAGCTTGATTAATATCTCCCACCATCAAAGGAAATGAACACAGAATCATAAACACAAGGAAGGGATTTTTTTAGCAGCAACCAAACAAGGAAAAATACATGAGCTAATGTCATTTTTTTTTTTTAATTGGAAAGAGTGGCAGCTGGGGTAAAACCTCAGGCTTTGGGTACACTCTTAACTCTGCCTGCTTCCCTGCAGAAGCCACATATGCGAGTAGGCAAATGTTGAGATTTCTCACTGAGACCCCAGATCTGGAGTGAATGAAATGAGTGGGCAGTCATACTTTTCTCTTCCCTTGACTGAAGGTCAGTGAAAATGACTTCTGGAAAGAGAGGGAAGAAACTGAAAAAGTAAATAATCATAGTTGATATCCTGATATGGTAGAGGGGAAGGTACAGGACTCTATGCTGAACTGATGGGACAAACTAAAGTCGGAGAAGTTCCTCCAAGACCATTGATATACCCCCAAGACTTAGAAGAATGCACTATGCTGCGGGATTTTAAAATGTTGATTATTTTGGTATTTCCTTCATATTTCTAAATAATATATAACCTTTTATTGACTTTTCAGTTTTTGTCATCATCTACTGTCTTCCCTCCCCCAGTACCTTTCCCTTCCCCTACCCGTCTGGTATAGTTATGTTGTAATTTTGGTTAGATTAATATTTAGTGCTTATGTTATTATTATGGCCATGTAAGCCATATAGTAAATTGATTACTCTTCTTGCTTGCATGTGTTTTTATTTGCCTTGGGGTGAATAATTGACTTATTTCTTTTTAATGTACTTGCTCTGATTCAACCGTAGACTCTCTTAAATTTCTAGAGTTCCTCTTATGAAATTCTGATACATCAGCTATTCTGTCAGTTCTGCCTTTTTGAAGAAATATAAACTGATTGTCTTTAATACCTGGTACATAGTTTTCATCATGGGATCTTCCTACACTGTCATCCAGGGATTCCCTTCCACTTTCTCCCATGTTGGATTTCTTTTATTCTGTGTCCTGTGTCTTTCTCTTTTTTGGTTTACTCTCTTGTTTTGGTGGAGCACATCCTTTAGTAGCTTCTTTAGAAAGAGTGGATGGAGCCCAGTTTGAGACCCTGAATGTGTAAAAATATCTTAGATTGTACCATCATGCAGGCTGCTAGTTTGGGTATACAATAATTGGTTGAAAATAAGTTCTCTTCAGAATTATGATGGAATTGCTCTAATGAATTCTAGCTTCCAGTGACAATTAAGAAGTCTAAAATCATTGTGACTGTGTGAGTACCTATTAAACATATGGCTGTTTGCTTAGGTGCTGTGTAAGACAAAAAGATGGATTGGTAGAATGAAGTTTGATTAATCATCAATATTAACGATACATTAAGAAGTCAAAATCATTGAATGTGGCCTGCTCTCCTCTTCTACCCTCTACTGAAAAACTTCTAAAATCTTTTAACTCCAGTATTTTGAAATTTCATGATGTGCCTTGTCACAAGTCTGTTTTCTTCCATTGTTCTGTGTACTCAGTGGGCCCTTTTAATTTAGAAACTCATATTCTTCATTTCTGGGAAATTCCAATGAACTACTTAATTGATTTCTTCCTATTTGTTCTTTTTCTCTTTGTGGAACTTTTATTTGGGTATTACACTACTTTCAGTAAGTAGGGTAATCTGATATTTCCTCAGATTATCTTTGAATCTTGTTATTGAGCTTTCTCTTTCTGTTACCATATTTTTAATTTCCAAATACTCTTTTAAAAATGTTCTGAATGTTTTTTTCAATAGCATTCCATTATTTCATCTTCACAAATGGCATCTCTCATTTCTTATTGAGACTTTCCCTGATGATGTTATTTAAAATTTTATCTCTAACCACCACCCCATTGTCTCTTTTCTCAGTTGAATATAAGTTTCATAAGGGTAGAGGTTTTTTTCCTGTGTTTTTCCCCCACTGATATTTTCCCAGTACTGCAAAAAGTACCTAGCACATAGTAAGTGTTTAAATATTTCTGGAATAAACTTAATGATTATTCTGATTATATTAATAATATACATTTAAAATTTTTCTCCTAGTGTAGGTCTAGTCTATTTCTTTGAGGTTATTTTTTTTTTCTATTTTTATTGATCTGTACCTTAGGTTAGAACATTTTCTGCAGATATCTGGCAATATTTAATCATCTGCTTATATTTAAGAATGGAGGATAAAAAAACTGATTGGAATATATGAACAAATGGATGAGACTTGCCAACTATGGGCTTCATGGTAGAATGATCTGGCTGGGCCATCATGTTGGTGATCCCTTGATCTCAGTATCTTTAGATCTTCCTTCTTGGCTGGTCTGATTTTCTAGAACACATTTTTCTAATCTCTGGATACAACAGTCTGGGAGCAGAAGGGAAGAGGGCTGGAAGATTCTTAGCATCCAGACTGCATACCTTTACTAAATCCCTCTGTTTCACTACGGCCCCATGTTATCTGGGCCTGGTGTCCTCCCTAGAAAAGTGAAATATATCTAGCCTTTAGCCAAAGTGGGAAACATGCTGAAACTGTACACAATGTGGGAGGTAATCTCAGGATCTAACTGTTCCTAAAATGTTTAAGTCTTTTAAAAAACTATTTTATTTTATTTTAATCTTATTTTATTTTATTTTTTTATTTTGTTGAGACAGAGTGTTGCTCTGTCCCTCAGGCTAGAGTACAGTGGTGTTATCATAGCTCACTGTAACCTCAAACTCCTGGGCTCAAGTGATTTTCCTGCCTCAGTCTCCCAAGTAGCTGGGACTACAGGTGTGTACCACCATGCCTGCTCCCCTTTTTTTTTTTTTTTTTGAAAAGGAGGATGAAACATAAACTGGTATATCTTTCTTATGATTTAAACAAATATATATTGATCACTAACTATATTCTGAGTTATCAGGTGAAGTAGGGGGAAGAGCATGGCTCCAGTAGAGGAGACTGCAGGGGTAGGGCTCCTGAGTACAAAAACAGCATGATGTATAGCTGTACCTAGATCCAGAAAGGCGTTGTCAAGGTGTACCCTTTTCCTGAAAGGTAGAAAGTGTATCCAGTATTAGTTCTTTACTTTTTATTTTTTTCCCCCTATCTCCAGAGGAGTTTTTTTTGTTTGTTTGTTTGTTTTTTTGAGACTGAGTCTCACTCTGTTGCCTGGGCTAGAGTGCTGTGGCGTCAGCCTAGCTCACAGCAACCTCAAACTCCTGGGCTCAAGCAATCCTCCTGCCTCAGCCTCCCGAATACCTGGGACTACAGGCATGCACCACCATGCCCGGCTAATTTTTTCTATATATATTAGTTGGCCAATTAATTTCTTTCTATTTTTAGTAGAGATGGGGTCTCACTCTTGCTCAGGCTGGTCTTGAACGCCTGACCTTGAGCGATCCTCCCGCCTTGGCCTCCCAGAGTGCTAGGATTACAGGCATGAGCCACTGCGCCTGGCCTCCAGAGGAGTTTGATGCCACGAATTCCTGAGGATCAGGGGCAGGCTTCTGTGGTACAAATTGGTTACTTTCTGCTTTCTTCATTGCTTTCTCAGACCTGCACAGCTAGCTGTCAGTCACTCATCTATTTTCCTAGTTACAAATTTAAACAAGAGCATTTAAATAATTCTCTTCACTATTGTGTTAATGAAGTAAGGGTGAGATTAATTGCATGTATTCAAACTGCTAATCTATACTCAAAAGTCTTAGTAGAGGACATTTAACAAAATCTCAGATCAGACAGCAGAAACTAGGAATTCTGCACAGTATCAAGCCAAGATTTTAGTTTAAAGTGGTCCCAGGTTGGGAGTACCCTCAAGTTTCTGAAAGAAGCACTGGAGAGAGGAGTAACTCACTTTCCACCTAGGCCTCAAAGTATTCCTATAGGTAAAGTTCCAAGGAATAAGAGTTCAGAGTCAAATGTTGCCAAATACACTAGGAAATGAAACAGAGTGACCAAGAGCCAGAATAAGCAAAAAACAGTGGGAAATACAAAGGCCTCAGATATTGGAATTATATCAGTATGTTTAATATGTTGGAAGAAGAGATGAAGAAAATTAAATAAGTGGCCAAGAAATTATAAAAATGAAGAAAGCTATTTTGAAAAAAGACCAAATAGAACTTCTAGAAAAGAAAAATTTTGTAACAGAAAGAAGCTCAAAGACTGGATTAACAGGATATTAAGCACAGCTGAAGGGGGAATTGGTTAATTGGACAATAGATGTTAGAAAATTATCCAGAACACAGTATAGTTAGACAAAGCTTCTGAAGGAGAGGTGAGAGAAAATGGTGGAAAGACAATATTTAAAAACTTGCTAAGAATTGACCATAGTTAATGGGAATGCCACATGGTTCTGAAATTCCAATGAGGCCAAGCAGGTGATAAGAAATACATGTGCAGAAGCAGGATAAAAGTTTGATATTTCAGAGTACCAAAACCAAAGAGCACATCATAAAAGCAACCGTAGAGAAGATAGGCTACCTAACAAAACAATGATTTGACTGATAGATGACTTCTCAGCAGCAATAATGGAAGTCAGAGGCAGTAAAATGTTATCTTCAGTGTGCTGAGAGAAAATAGCTATCAATTTAGAATTCATCTTTCAAGAGTGAGGGGAAAATAAAGACTTTTCAATCAAATAAGTTTTCTACTAATAGACTCTCAATAAAGGAAATTCTAAAGGATAAATAAACTTTAGACATCATAAAAGAAATTATAATAGAAATTAGGAAGTTTTTAGCACTAAATAATATTACATACAAAACCTATGATATTATACCAAAGAGGTACTTGGAAAAAATTGACAACTCTAAATGCTTATGTTAGAAAAGAAGAAAAGCTAGAAATTAATGAACTAAGCAACCAATTTAAGGTAGCAAAAGAACAAGACCAGCACAAAGAAAGTAAATGGAAGGACATAAAGAGAATTAATGAAACAGAAAGCAAGCATACAATACAGAGGCTCAAAAAAGTTAAAAGTGAATTTTTTGAAAAGTGTAATAAAACTATTAATAACAAGTGCCAGGCGAGATTAATGAAGGAAAATTTGAGTGGAAAAAAATAACAACACATTCTGAGATTAAGGTGACAGTAAGGGTGGTCGTATGAACACCCTTATGCTAATAAATTAGAATATTTAGACAGAATGAATGAATGCCTAGAAAAAACATTTATCAGAATTGACTAAGAATTAGAAAATTTAAATAGTCCTGTAACAATTAAAGAAATGGAATCATTAATCAAAAATTTTATTTAAGGAAAACTCATGACCTAGGTAGCTCTACTGGGCAAGTTGTTACCTAATATTAAAGAAAAAAAATTTCCCATCTTAAACAACTTATTTCAGAGTTTAAATAGGCAGAACACTCTCTAGCTGAATCAAGCACAACAGAGGACCATATGAGAAAGGAAAATCACTTTTCTGTCATATTCATGAATATAATAATAGTTGCAAAAACCCTAAACAAAATATTAGTCAACTAAATCTAGCAGATATAAAAACCTGACCAAGTTGAGATTATCCCAGGTCTGCAAGGGTGTTTTAATATTTAAAAACCCATAATGTAATTCACCATTTTAACAAATTATAAGGAAAAAAATCATACAGTCACCTCAATGGATGGACTTGCAGCTTTAGTTAAAATTCAAAAAAAATTATCCTGAAAAAAATCTCAAAATAAGAATAGATGAGAATTTTTATCACCTTTTAAAGGGTGTCTACAACAAACCTACAGCAAACACTATGGTGAACTAGTGAACACTTCCCTTTGAGATCAAGAAAAGACAAGCATGCCAATTATCACCATTTTCATTCAACTTTATAGTAGATGTAAGCCCAGGAAAAAGTGGTAAAGGTACTAAAAAGAGGAAACAAAACTGCTGTTAATATTTGTATAATATTTTTTAATATTTGTGATAGGATTTTGAGGGCTTTTCCCCCCAATCCTCTTGGAATTTAATGAGGAAATGACAAATATCAACTCTTAAAAGATTCCGCATGAACGATGGGCATGTGCCTGTGATACTGTTTTGTTGCTTGAAGTTTGTGAGAAACTGAGAAAGGATTCCATTTTAAATGATCTCAATCGTTTATGCCATTTCTCCTTCATATTTGGGGCAATTTCTAATGAACCCAATACATGGCATTGTAGGCCATATAATTTTATCCAAAGTATATTCAAAAACAGACTCACATATGATCTTTTACAAAAATAGGGCATTTGTCTTTTAAAAAATTAAATAATAGTAAACAAAGAACTTAATTAGACTTGACTCGGGATCTAGATCCTGTTTCTACTAGCTTTCAAGGCAGTGAGCAGGGTCAGTCTGTCAGTCACAGGGGCTCATCTCATTTGTTTCCTATCTCTCAGGGATCACCATCTTTTGTTGCCTGATTTTCTTTTTTTTTATTTTTAGCGTATTATGGGGGTACAAGTCTGATTATCTAGTATCTTGAAAACTGTTGTTGTACATGTTTTGTTCTAGTGCCTTGAAAACTGTTGTTTCATGTGTTTTTTTCTGTTTGTTTTTAGTTGTTTCAAATGGGTGTGTAAATCTGATCTCTGTTACTCTATCTTGTCAGAAGTCAATTTAATTAAATGGCTTATCGTTTCTTGTGCAGTCCTCTTTTGTTAATAAAGGATTGTTTTTTAAAATTTTTTTTTATTTTAGCATATTATGGGGGTACAAGTGTTCAGGTTTAAAAGATTGTTTTAATGCACACTTTATTCTCATGCAATTGCTTGGCCTTTCCCTTAGAAGCATACATAGCTTTTGTTTGTTTAGTTGTTTCATTTTTTTTTTTAAAAATAACTCATAATTTAAAGGCCCAATGTGTGAGGACCTGTGGAGTAGAGGCTCTGAGATAGATAATTCCTGAAGGCTTTCAGCATTCTCTCCTGCCACATGCTTTGTTATTGACAGCTGTTCAAGGTCTCACCACCTTTGGAGTTTTGACCCACTGATGTGTTTCATAAATTTTAATGAAAGACAGATTGAGAGAAGTCATAGATGGGCCCACATGGTTATACTGTATCCATGAGCTGGATCCAGATGAAAATCTCTGTGACGTTACTCTGAGTTACGTTTGTGAAAACCACCAAACTCCATCTAGCTTGTCTGATCCAGCTAGGGCAATCAAAAGTGATTTTCAAAAACTTTCATGTTCTCGGTGCATTGCTATGATTCATTTTTAAGGCACAGAAAATTGTCCAAATATTAGCATGCATTTTACAGATTTGCAAATAAACACATGATGTTTTTCAAGGAGTTTGTAAAGAATGTGGTTTAACTTGGTAGTATGTAATGCTAAACTTATTTCTTGTGTGTGATTATGAACTTTCTGTATAATTTCATAGCAGCTGTTTATTTTCATTGCTAAATTATAACTCAGATGTTTTTCGCTTAACTCAAATATTTTCTGTATCTCACAAAGTTTTAAAAAATTAGACTGATACTTTCTTTCAAAAGATTCTTCAAATGTGGTCAGATTATTTTAGAAACAGCTTTAGTTATCCCTGATAATAAGGACCAGGGAAAGAAAAACAAATTGAGATCTTTAAGAATCCTTACATATCACTTTTGGCTGCCTCTGCTGATGTCAGACCCATTCCCAGGAGCACTTACAGGGTGGCCGGTGGCCTCTTTTGAGTTCCAGCTCCCTTAGTTTCTGCAGCCTCCTCACTGAGCTGATGAGCAGTGGTATGGCTGAGAGCTAGGGAGAAATGTGAGAGAAAGCAGAGAAGACCCTTTTGGACTTTTGTCTTAGATTACTTGAAACTAAATGATTAACATTAAAATATTGAAGAATTGATCACCTTTGCCATACTGGGTTCCAGGTGTCTTTTCCTTGTTGTTTTACTATCTTGATTGTAACAGACTATATAAATACTTGGATTTGGGGTAGGATGAAAACGATAAAGGGATGAGAAATAACATGTGCTGTTTTTTTATTAAGCCTTCAGAGGGATTTAAAAAACTTAAACATGTTAAATGCAAGTGATATTGCTATTCCTAGTTAACAAGTACAAGAGTTTTTTGTTTTATTTTTGAGAGGCGATCTTTAACAGCGTGTGTTTTTCTTTTCAGCTACTAAGTCAGGATTGTTACCCCCACCACCTGCGCTCCCTCCGAGACCTTGTCCATCGCAGGTAGGAGACATATTTGATTTCTGTAAACTGGATGGTATTGGGGAAGTTGTCCTACCACTGTGCTTCCTTGCAAGGGTTGATCGTCACAGAACTGCTCCGTCAGATTCCCAAGCTGATACCTAGAGCCGAGAGTGGTTTAACTTCTCATCCAGCCAATCCCCGAGCCTCATGCGGAAGAGGGAAAGATCCTGACTAGTCCACCAAGCAAATGTGTGCTAGTTCACTCTTGGCTGCCTAGGCTCGTGTCTGTTTTCATACAGAAGGAGGAGTAGAAGAAAGGGTGTCTCTCCAGTTGGGGATGAAAGAATATGGTTTTCTGTATAGCATTGTGCAGTCTGGGTGACTATGTTTGTCAGCATCTTACGAGCTATGTTAATTCTACATAAACTAACAATAGATGGTCATCAACATGGGGTTAGTGCTGTGGTTTCAGCCCACAGTGCTTTCTTTAGGGTGGTATTTTCCCTCAGAACAATAAGCTGAAACAGCAGGAGTGAGAGAATGTGTCTCCAAAATTGGTTTCACTTGTAAATTAATTCTGCCTTATTTATGTGTGCTACTATGGCCTTTTTCATCAACACTTTTAGTGGAGTTGAAAATGAGAAGCAGGCGGCAAATCCGTGGAGTATGGTCTTTGGTACTGCTGCTGAAGAAACTTCCTATCTTTAAAGACTCTTTCTGACTTTTGGCAGAAAACGTTGGGAAATTTCTCTGCAGACAGTCTCAGTTTCTGTCATTGCTCTGGCTGGTTCAGAGCATACCTTTCCATATGGTGCCATCTCAGAACTCGCCGAGTTACTGAAACCACTTTTAACATTTACTTGTCCTTCTTTCAGAGAATTAGATGGCCTTTACTGTCCACTCAACCTTGAGATGCAAATACCATGAGTTATTGGCTTCCTGCTTCACTTTGAAGGGTAATAAAAAACCCAGTTCTTCCTGACCTGTATGTAAACAGATAAGAAGTCCTTTTCCAGTACCTAAGATTGGCTTTAAGAGATATTGGCTGACCAGTCAACAAGAAGTTATTGAGTCCCTGCTGTATATCTAAAGCCAAGCTTTAGTTCTACCCTAAGCTTTTCCTTGGTTAGAATTCTACTCATTCACATTATTAGCTATGTTCATTGAGCATCTATAATAGGGCAGGCATTGTGCTAGGTGATTTCAATGCATTATTTAATCTTCACAAAAACCCTACGAGGTAAGTACAGATACTAATAGGATCCGTTTTTTACAGATAAGGAAATTGGAGCATATAGGGATAAAGCAAATCACCCAAGGTGGCATAGCTAGTTACTAATAGAGGCAGCTCCTACCCTGCAGTCTGTCTCCTCAAGGCCCCTCTCTCCCTGTCACCAGAGTCCAAGTGTCTATGTATACAGCAGGACAGCAGATCATTACACCTGCAATTGAGGCTTTCACAATGTCCCCCTAAGGAGGACCTAGAGGACCTGTGGCTTTTGCTTTGTGCCAGCAGCAAACGTGGACTTTTTCGCCGCAACCTGAGCAGGCCTCCTGGAGGCACTTAGTTACTAGCTGCCAGTTTCAAGCCTGGGGGTGGGAGCCACCTAGATGAATGCATGGAAGACCTGTCTGAAACGGCTTTTGTAACCAACCTCCTTTCTCTTGCTGTAAAATGACAAATAGTTGCTTCCTTTTCATGAAATGTGCTGTGGCTATCAGCAGCTCTCATCTCAGCTGCTTGAGGTGGGCTTCCTGCCTGCTTTGGTCCTTTAGTCACCAAGGATCTCACAGAGGGACTGGGAATTCTCTAGTTACTGTTAATGAACGAGGCTGCTTCTTTGTCTACCAGATTTCCCATCACAGTGTAAACAGTGAGCCCAGCGCTCAGCCTGAGCCTCCCCCTCAGCCACCTAGCTATGGAGATTTCAGACATCAGGAATAGGTATGTAAGAAGCATAGGCAGAAAGTTCCTACACTGTTTCCCTTTGGCCATTCCCTCCTTTTTTTCACTGCAAGTGGGACACATATGTTTAATACATGACATCTTGGGAAATAAACACATGGTCATATTTAGTCTTTGTGCCATGTCAAATTCCTAATATTGACCCTCGATTAATTTCACTAACCACCTGTATGGGACACCTACATAGTCTAGCCTTTCCCAAACTACTTGTGATAAAACAGTTTCTGGGAGATATTAACAGGGCTTTGTGCTAAGACAGATTTGCGGGCTGCTGCCTCTCTACCCGCTCTGGGAGAGTCACAGCACATAGGAGCGCACTAAAGGCTTTGGAGTCCTACAGTAAAGAAAGCTGGTCTATTTGGTTAAAGCTGGCAATTTCCTAGCTTGCGTGACCATTTACCTGTTTATTTATAAAATACCTAATATCTTGAGGGCTTAATGGTTAGGAAACACTATTGTGTTTGTTAAGAACATTTCCAAACCTTTCTCGTCTGTCACCTCATCTCTATATTATCTGATTAAAGTTAAATTCTATATCTTATGCCAGTAGTTTTCCCTAGAAGAGTTGAAAATGAGAGTTTACTGCACATTAGTTCAGGATTTCACGTTGTCTGTGTTTCCGGTTTGTCCTGTTTCCTTCCTCGCTTTTCTGTCCCTTCTTGCTTACTCTCTCATGAGGTCTCTTTTACCAACTCACAGCAAGTTTTATTACAGAGAACTTAAAACACTCTGAATTCTTCTTTTGCTCTGTTAAATTTTTGTGAATGTTCCTTGGAAAGGAACAAAGCCTGACTTTGGAAATGTATCGTATCTATACCTACAGAGACTTTTTTATGGCACTGTAGAACCATCACTAGGAGACCTAGGGGAGAAACCAGGAGGCCTGGTATAATTAAAATTGTTATATTTATTAGTACCTCTGAAAGAGATTAAAATAAAGATTTTGTATTGTATTTGTATTTAAAAAAATCCATATTATTTAACTTGATAAATTGGCAAGACTAGATTGTAGTAAACAAGAAAATGTTTTGTTCCCTACAAAGGAGCACTACTTTAGAAACTAAATGGCCAAGGCCAGGCGCAGTGGCTCACGCCTGTAATCCTAGCACTCTGGGATGCCAAGGCGGGCAGATTGCTCGAGGTCAGGAGTTTGAAACCAGCCTGAGCAAGAGCGAGACCCTGTCTCTACTATAAGTAGAAAGAAATTAATTGGCCAACTGATATATATAGAAAAAATTAGCCGGGCATGGTGGCGCATGCCTGTAATCCCAGCTACTCGGGAGGCTGAGGCAGGAAGATTGCTTGAGCCCAGGAGTTTGAGGTTGCTGTGAGGTAGGCTGACGCCACGGCACTCACTCTAGCCTGGGCAACAAAGCGAGACTCTGTCTCAAAAAACAAACAAAAAACAACAACAACAACAACAACAAACAAACAAACAAAAAAACCTAAATGGCCAATCAGTAGTGATGCACTTCCAGGTTTTTGGTTTTTATTTTGAGATTGTGTCTCACTAGGTTACCCTGGTTAGCCTCAAACTCCTGAGCTCAAGTGATCCTCCTGCCTCAGCCTCCCAAGTAGCTGGGACTACAGGTGTGCTCTATCACGCCCAGCCTCCAGGTTTTAAGTATGTGAGAGAAATGAGTTTGTACATTTTCAGATATGTATACAAAAATATATAAAGATAATTTCTACATACACCAAAAGTATATCTAGTTTTATCAAGTGAGAAAGATGAGGTCTAGGTTTCAGCATAAAATGCAGTTTAGCTGGCTCATACTTATTCAAGCACCACTGTGATATGAACATCTGGATTAAGTTATCCATATGGGGCCCTGGAGTTAGGAAAATAAATTCAGAGAAACATCTTTTCATTTTTCACACTATAGGTAAGATCAAGAAGGACCAAGTGAATATATAAAGAATCAAGTATCTTATGCTTCACATCTTCCTGTGGAAAGACTGAAGACCAGGGCATGGTCTTTTGGCTCAGCTCAGAGAGGCGACATTTTTTTTTAAAAAAAGACTGATTCATAGCACAAACAACCAATTGCTCAAAAGCAATTAGAGTAAACTATTTCATATACAGCGATGTTAAAGTGAGAGTTAGTTAAGCTTATTAGCTCACTGTTTGTGTGCATATAAATTAAGTAAAAATATAGTGTGTGCTTATCCTGTAGGTCATTTCTCTGCTAAGGGACTATTTGGTACTTCAGTAGCCAAATCCCTCTAATAGTGTTGATCTCGTGCCAAATTTCTTATGGCAATTGTGATAGAGCCAGAGCTTCAGTGTCATTATCTTTAATAAAGAAAAGATTTTGGGTGTATAAGGTATTATCTTTTAAGTTTTTTATTAGCACCACATTTGATGAATGGGGCCTCCTTGTAGACTAACGTGCTCAGAATTTTCCTATTTCTACCACTAATTTCTCACGTTATATATAACAGCAAGTACTCCTCACTGGCAATGTAATGACTACTAAAATAGAACTGGAGGGTGAAAGCACTGTGGAAGAAGCAATTTATTAACACCTATAAGATATGACAGACCAAGCAGGCTTGCAGAAGGTGTGAGGTGACCAATGAAATGAGTTTTAAAGAAAAAAAGAGAATTTTTCTTTTAAGCTGGCTGCAGGATACAGAGCTTTGCTATAGAGAGGAAAAAAAAATGCAAAGAAACAGGCACGCAAGAGGTCCTGATGTGTTTGAGGAACTGCCTGAGATTTTGAAAGCCTGATTTTAGGGGAGAGAGATTTAGTGTTCCGGAGGTGGCAGTAAGGAGCAAGCCTCCTGCTCACCTCTAGTCCTGGGGAGGGCAGAGCTGTAGGAGGGAGCCAGCTCCCACCACAAGGGTGTTCTTTCAGGGGAGGGCAGGGTTTTAGTTAGCCTGGTGGTTTCCGCCCTTGGCCACATAATGGAAACATCTGGGAGAGCTTGAAACCTGCTGAGGCCTGGGGCCCACTCCCAGAAATTTTGGCATGGAATATGGTGAGGCCTGGCCATCGGGATGTTTGAAACCTACCCAGGGATTCTGAAGTGCAGCCAGAATTGAGAAGCACTGAATTAGGGCAAAAGGAAGGAATGCTCAGAGAAGAGGTTGAGAATATAGGAGATTGTGTTGATGCTATGTCATGAGTCTTTAAGGGGTTCTAGAGTTGGGGAGCGGTGGGAGGCATGAGGTCAGCTTAGGGGCATTCTCAGACCCTATGGGGACAAGAATCCAGAATGTGAGGGATGGCCTGGGAGTTGGCTTCTTGTGATGACTGATGTGAACAGGGTGAGAGGGATCAATGGGAAGGTCCTGCTGCAAGGACTAGTCACTGTGTGCCTCAGGTGCTGCGTGCTAGTGTCGTGAGACACTAGCCATGAACACAGAGGGCCTCGAAAGAAAACTAGATCAACCATGGTCCACTCAGCTAATCTCCCATCTGACTTCATCATCTGGCTAGAATCAGGTCCTGAGGGCAATATTGAATTCTCATAGGGATATGCTGGGCATGCTGCTCTTTTTCAAAACAAAATTTTTCAGGCACAATTTTTTATAAAATACTACCTTTGTTTTATTTCTCAGGAAAGACTAAGGCTCACTTAAACTCACCACGCAGTCCGTAGGCCCTGAACTTCTCCTGAAATATTTAGCACCATGTATTTTTAATACCCTGCCCTTTTAATTAATGTCCTATCATTTTAAGTATTTTTTCTTTTTTTGTAGACAGAGTCTTGCTTTGTTGCCCCATCTAGAGTGCAGTGGCAGCATCGTAGCTCACTGCAACTTCAAACTTCTGGGCTCAAGCGATCCTCCTGCCTCAGCCTCATGAGTAGCTGGGACTACAGGCATGCGCCACTATGCCTGGCTAATTTTTCTATATTTAGTAGGGATGGGGACTTGTTCTTGCTCAGGCTAGTCTCAAACTTCTAACTTCAAGCGATCCTCCCGCCTCGACCTCTCAGAGTGCTAGCATTACAGGCATGAGCCACAGTGCCCAGCCATTTTAAGTATTTTTTCTACAGGTTAAGATACAGTTAGTCGATAGCTTCTATGCAATCACGCTGAGCTATTGCATTGGGCTGCAGCCTCCTCAGCTGCGTCCTCCGCCTCCTGACCATGGGCCCGCACAAATTGAGCAAGCATTGGGCCCTTGTGAAAATGTGTAAGCAGGATCTGAGCATTCTGCACACCAAGGACATACACTTCCTGAGGGAGTGGGTGGAGAGCTTGGGGGTTAAAGTACCACCTGCTACTTAGAAAGCTAAATCAGAAGAAAATATTAAGGAAGAAAAAACAGTAAGAAGGCAGAGGAAAATATACATCAGACCGTCAAGTGAGGAAAGTGATCTAGAAATTGATCATGAAGGTGTGATTGAACCAGACACTGATGCCCCTCAAGAAATGGGAGATGAAAATGTAGAGAGAACCGAGGAGACGATGGATCAGGCAAATGATAAGACACTTGCTGCCACTGAAGCCCTGACTGATGGTGAACTACAGAAAGCCATTGACAGCCAGGCGTGGCGGCTCACGCCTGTAATCCTAGCACTCTGGGAGGCCGAGGTGGGAGGATCGCTCAAGGTCAGGAGTTCAAAACCAGCCTGAGCAGGAGCGAGACCCTGTCTCTACTGTCAATAGAAAGAATTAATTGGCCAACTAATATATATAGAAAAAATCAGCCGAGCATGGTGACACATGCCTGTAGTCCCAGCTACTCAGGAGTCTGAGGCAGGAGGATTGTTTGAGCCCAGGAGTTTGAGGTTGCTGTGAGCTAGGCTGACACCATGGCACTCACTCTAGCCTGGGCAACAAAGTGAGACTCTGTCTCAAAAAAAAAAAAAAAAAAAAAAAAAGAAAGCCAATGACTTGTTCACAAATGCCATCAGGCTGCATCCCCGGTTGGCCATTTTGTACACCAAGAGAGCCGGTGTCTTCATCAAATTACAGAAGCCAAATGCTGCCATCGGAGACTGTGTAGAAGACAATCAGGAGCTCAGTATGGCTCCTTTCCAGGTGGCTTTCCTGGGGCAATGTCTAGTAATGTTCTTGGAGGAATCCCTGCAATGGCAGGAATGCCTGGACTCAGTGAAATTCTCAGTGATTCAGAGGATCACTAAGAAGTTCTGCAAGAAGCTGCAAGTTCTTGCAGCTAAGCAGGATCCAGGTGGTCTTCCAGGATGTGGCCCAGAACCCAGCAAATATGTCAAAATACCAGAGCAACCCAAAGGTTATGAATCTCATCAGTAAATTGTCAGCCAAATTTGGATGTCAAGCATGATGCCCTTCTAAAAAATAAAGCCCATGCCGAAGGAAAAGTAACGTGTATCACCTAATGGATGTCGCAGTAATACAAACCAGTACCTCTGGCCTTCTCATCAAGAGAGCTGGGGTGCTCTGAAGATAATCCCTACCCCTCTGCCCCAAATGCAGCTGAAGCATTTTGCAGTGTTTTGCCATTAGGGTATTCATTCAGATAATGTTTTCCAACTAGAAATTACAATCTTTAGACACTTTTTAAACCTTAAAAATATTTAAAACTAATTAAAAGGGTATATTAATTCCTACATTTTTTTTTTTTTTTTTTATTTTTAAGTTTTTTTTTTTTTTTTTTTTTTTTTTTTTTTTGAGACAGAGTCTCACTTTGTTGTCCAGGCTAGAGTGAGTGCCGTGGCGTCAGCCTAGCTCACAGCAACCTCAAACTCCTGGGCTCAAGCGATCCTCCTGCCTCAGCCTCCCGAGTAGCTGGGACTACAGGCATGCGCCACCATGCCCGGCTAATTTTTTATATATATCAGTTGGCCAATTAATTTCTTTCTATTTTATAGTAGAGACGGGGTCTCGCTCTTGCTCAGGCTGGTTTTGAACTCCTGACCTTGAGCAATCCGCCCGCCTCGGCCTCCCAAGAGCTAGGATTACAGGCGTGAGCCACAGCGCCCGGCCACATTTTTATTAGTAGTCATTTTGGACCTTTTGCTTTGAATTATTGGGCAAGGAAGATACTTACATGGGAGATTATTGCTTTAGTTTGAGTAAAATAAAGGTTTATTAGTGGGGGGCAAATATAACTCATTTAAATAAAGTTTCAGTTGGATATATGGTTACTATGAGGCATTTTAAATTTGTCCTTTTAAATGCTTTAATTTTTTTTAAAAAAGATGATTTATTTTGGTAAAATTGTTGGGACCACTAGTATTTCAATAGGACCTGGGTAGGGACTGAAAGTATTTGGCAGGGCAGCAGCAGTCTTGCTGTGTTTTATATAACATGCACCTTTGTGCAGGTGGCATTTAAATCTTACACTGTGCTGAAGGGATTATTATTTTTTTTTTTTTTGTAATGCTGCAGTAGAGTTGGATTACTTAGCTCTGTTCTTGTCCAATAGATCAAATAAATGTTTCATATTATTTCCACAGAGCAGAAAAAAGATATACAGTTGATAATACAAAATAGTAAATTCTTCTGGGAGAAATTAAGAGTTTTAGAGCACCCTGAACCTGCAGCCTTGGGGCCACATGTGGCCTTCTGGATCCTTGAGTGTGGCCTTTTCACTGAATCCAAACTTGACTGAATCCAAACCCTTAAAGGGATTTGTTCTGTGAAGTTTAGATTTGGTTGAGGGGCCACACCTGGGGCTCTAGAGGGCCACGTGTGGTCTTGAGGCCACAGGTTTGCCAGCCCAAAGTATAACATGCTTACTGAATCCATTTTTAACATGTACTAAATCCATTTTCAAGATAGTAAAATGAAGTACAGGTTGAGTATCCCTTATCCAAAATGCTTGGGACCCATCAGTGTTTCAGATTTTTTTTGCATTTGGAATGTTTGCATTATATTTACCCAGTTGAGCATCCCAAATCTGAATATCCAAAATCTGAAATGCTCCAACAAGCATTTCCTTTGAGTGTCATGCTGGCACTCAAAAAGTTTTGGATTTTGGAGCATTTCGGATTTTGAATTTTTGGATAGGGGATATTTAACCTATATTATCTCAGTGGCAACTTTAAATATGTATAAGAAAACAAGAAAAATTCTTTAATATAAACAATATGGAAATGTCACTGCTTCTAAAATTGCATGGCTCTTTTTATTAAAACTCAGTGAGTAAACATCAAATATCATGAGATCTTGTGCTATAATATATTCAGATGACCTCATGTAATGTACAGAAGTCACTGAACTACCTTAATATATTGCCTGTGTAGATAAAGCATATTTGTGAACTTTCAAAGGTATATATACAACATCCTAATTTTTTTACTCATCAAAATATAAATTTAATACATGTCAAGAGATATTTTCTATTTATGCATGTATTAGAAACTCAGAAACTATTCTCAAGTGAATTTACAAACATGTATCACCCAAGATGCTACCTTCATTTTCTTCCAAAGTGTTACTGTGTTCTGTCCTATGGTGTATGTTTTAGATTAGCTGAAAATTACAGTACGTTAGTAAGTATTTCAGTGGTTAAGGAAAGAAGTCATAAACGAAGGATGTACCTTCATCTGTGATGATGAAAGAACATACTGAAAACTGTACAACACTGAGCTAAATGTAGTAATAGGGATGTGTCTATCTGTGATCTTATCCTTAGCCCTGCTACTATGTAGCTCTGTGGCTTTGTGGGAATGAAGTAAATTAGTTTAATGGACCTATGGCCTTTTCTATAAAATGAGAAGATTGGACTAGATGGATCCTTCTAGTGCTAACGTCTCTGGTTCTATGTTTTATTCCTTTTTATAAGAAAAATTTTATTGTAAACACAGATGAAATATAAAATGCAATTGAGGGACAAGATGACATAAACTAATTTTCCCTGCTCCCCCCTTGCTAAGTACAACTAAAATCCCTGGATTTAAATATGATAGAAAGAGGACTTTGAAAGGTATAAAGAGGAAAGAGGACTGGCTAGGGACCTGAGAACTCAAATGGCCTGGCAGTGAGTTAGAAACTTTAGTATCCCACTTTCAAAAATTAGAAGGCCAATGAGGAAATAGACAGCTTGAACACCACCATAAATCCACTAGATCTAACAGACATCTATAGAACACCCAGCAACAACACAATAGACACTTTTCTCAAGTGCACATGAAACATTCTCCAGGATAGACCATATATTAGGCCATAAAACAAGTCTAAATAAATTTAAAAATATTTAAATTATATAAAATACCTTTTCTGACCACAATGGAATGAAACTAGAAATCAATAATAGAAGTAAAACTGGAGGATTCTCTAATATGTGGAAGTTAAACAATGCAATCTTAAAAAACCAAAGAAGAAATTACAAGTGAAATTAGAAAATACCTTGAGATGAGGGAAAATGAAAACGTACCAAAACCTGTGGGATGCAGTGATAGCAGTACTCACAGGGAAATGTTTAGCTGTAAACACATTAAAAAAAGAAGAGATCCAAAATCAATAGTTAAATAGCAAGCTAAATCCAAATCTAGCAGACAGAAATAAAAGAGTGGAGATAAACAAAATAGAAAACAGAGAAACAATAAAGAAAAATCATTGAAACCAAAAGTTGGTTGTTTGAAAAGATCAACAGAATTGACAAACCTTTAGCTAAACCAGGGATCCTCAAACTTTTTAAACATGGGGCCAGTTCACTGTCTCTCAGACCATTGGAGGGCCGGACTATAGTTTAAAAAAGACTATGAACAAATTCCTATGCATACTGCACATATCTTATTTTGAAGTAAAAAATACAAACGGGCAAAAACACCCACATGTGGCCCTCGGGCCGTAGTTGGAGGACACCTAAGCCAAACTGACCAAGAATGTAATTAAGCTTGTGTTGTCCTCTGGTCAAAACAAAAGGCTCCATTTTAAAAGTAAATGCAGGTCCTGATAAATTTACCTTTTGCTGTAGATAATATTGCTTTGAATTTATCAAGGTAGAATATCTAAGTTGAATGACTGTTTTGTAAATATATTTTTCCTTTATTAACTTTGGCGCAGTACATTTTACTATATGTTCGCTAATTGTAGAATTGATTCATAGATTACTCAGAGCTAATCATAGCTCCAGTTGATGTATCACGAAGAAACAATTGTGTTTCAGACCAGCCTCTGTTGATTGAATCTCAAGATTCAATCTTGCAAGGACTTTGCAAGTCCTTTTATAAGGATTTCTTAAATTTGAAAACTATTATTCTTAAACAGTTGACACCAAATGAGAAATTCAGAAGGTGAAGGAAATGACCCTAGTGATAAATGGAAAGAGAAGAGAAAGTGAGAAATAATAATTAAGTACTGGCATTGGAATGAAGGAGAAAAGATTAAGTATAAACCTACTCCCCCTCCTTTGTTTTAAAGGAGAATTGAAAGTTTTGCTGGCTATCAACAAATGCCTTTAGAATTTATCCCAGGAACTAGTTAAAAGAAAGGAAAAGTTCTATGATGACATGTATTTTATTTTAGTATTATCAATAAAAATAAAAACTATACAGAAACAACAATGTCCAGGAAGAAGGCATGGTTAAGTGTCTTGTCTAATTAGAATATTAGGTAGCCATTAAAATGATTATGTGGAAAATAGTAGAAAAGAGGTATAACAGCTGAATACTGAAATGTTTCCTGATTATACCACATGAAAGTATTAATAGTAGACCTTTGATGGTTAAGTTTTTCTGTTCTCTGAGGGTGATCTTGAAGGTCCATGGTGCATGGTAATTGGCCCCTTTCCTGTGGTCAGATTTTGAATTACTTTTAGACTGCCCAGTGTTCCCTTCCCAGTGGGGCTTTGAAATTTTGAACTCCTCAGTAAATTTCCACTAACTCTTTTTAGGGGTCTAAAAGGATCACTTAGATAATTACTTTATAATTTACCTATCTTGTTTTATAACTTGTTTTCATAAGTTTCTACATTTGGGGAGATTGTATATATGTAGTATTTATATGAATTGGGGTATCTGTGAAGGTCTCTGGACAGTTCAGTGCTAAACATCAAGTGTCTACTGTTAAAAATTTGGAGGTAGACTGCTAAGTAATTGGTAGAAATTTAAATAGCTGTTTTGGTAGAGAGGAAATTTTACAGAGATGAAATTTTTAAAAGAAAAACTGCATTATTTTCCTACCAAAACCAGCTATTTAAACTTCTACCAATTACTTAGCAGTCCATCTCTAAATTTTTAACAGTAGACACTTGATGTTTAGGACTGAAATGTCCAGAGACCTTCAGAGATACCCCAATTCAATATAAATACTAAGTGAAGTATCCCAAGAATGGAAAAACAAGCACCATATGTACTCACCATCAAATTGGTACTAATTGATCAACACTTATGTGAACAGATGGAAGTAACATTCATCAGGTGTTGGGCAGGTGGGAGCAGGAGGAGGGGATGGGTAAATTCACACCTAATGGGTGCGGTGCACACTGTCTGGGGGATGGGCATGCTTGTAGCTCTGACTTAGGCATGGCAAAGGCAATGTATGTAACCTAAATGTTTGTATGCCCATAATATTCTGAAAACAAAACAAAACAAAAACCCCCAAAACTGTGTACTTCACAGTTTGGTCCTTGGCTGACCTGCTTATAATAAAAACATTTGGTTTGACTTAAAAAAATTTTCCTCTTACACTTAAGGATTAGGGAAAAGGAAAAAAATCCTCTGAATATGATGACTAGAATAAAACAGTCTTTCAAGCTTTACCAGAATAAAGTGACCTTTGGAAGTTACTTTTAGAGATCATGTTCTCAGAAATTGTGATAAGACATATAATGTTCCATAATCAAATGGTTACAATGACTCTAGCAATTGTGAGGTTCAAATAAAGTTTACTGAAATATGTCATCTAGCAGTTTTTTCATCCGTGTCCTTTGGATAGTAAACTCTTATGGCCCTCACTCTTAAATGGTAATTTTACTGTGTACAGAATTCTAGACTGAAGGTAATTTCCCTCAGTATTTTGAATGCATTACCTCCTCTTCTGGCATTTATTACTGCTGCTGCCAAGGATTCTACTATCAATCTAGTTTTGGTTCTTTTGGAGCAAGTTTATCTTTCTCTAGGGTGGCTTTTAATAGTTTTCTTTTTTAATTTCAGGGTATTATTATAGGGGTACAAACATTTTGGTTGCATAATAGTTTACCTTTATTTTCATTGTTCTATTTTGATGTCACTATGATGTATCTAGGCAGAGATTTAAATTTGTTTATTCCAGGTGACAATTTGGTTTGCATTTTCCATCTGGCAAATCATGTCTTTAATTTTAGAATATTTGGTCATATCTCTATAGGTTTGGCTTCTTATTTCTTCTGTTTCAAAATTGATTTTAAGCGTATACATAGAGGCTTTATGATTCTTCATTTATTTTATTAATTTATCAAGCACTTCGATAGAGTGCTTATGTGCCAGATGCTCTTCTAAGTGCTTTACAAATGTTAACTCATTTAATCCTTATAACAACCATGTGTGATAGGTTCTATTGCTGTCTTCATGTTGCATGTAAGTAAACCGAGGCACGGAGAACACATTTTATTTTATGAAACCTCTTATTAAATTAGCTTTACCCCACCACTGGCAACTTGTTTTCCTTCTTAAGTTTACCCCTCCTCATTATTAATATATTGTGCCCATGATATTGTTGTATAAAGCTTATCTTGCCGGCATCATTCCTCTAGAGATGCCATAAGTTCATGTGACGTTAATGGAATGTGCTTACTATGGGCCCACACTTTGTTGAGACTATGGGAGCACAAAGATTGTGATCTGATCCTTATCTTATAGCTCCTTCACCCTCTCTTGCCCTCGTCATACCCCCAACACCATCCATTCTGCAGTCTCTCATGGTACTTATATATATAACTTTGTCATTTTCTGGCTATATCCCTTAAACCCACTTCCTCATGCTTTATTGACAAGGGGTATAGGCAATAGCTGGTCACTGTATTAACTAACAAGATAGTCCTGTTTTTCCTCAGGGGCTCAGTTATGGTTGGTTTCTAGGTTCCTGAGCAATGGAATCCTCCTTTCTCCTCTCCGCCCCCACCCTCACCCACTGTGACAGAAAACAGGAAGCACTCTAGAGAGGGTCAGAGGAGGAGCAAATATGGAAGTGGGGAAGAAGGGGAGGTGGCCCACATGTGTGGTGGTGTTAATGGGAAAGGACAAGGGAGGACAACCAGGGCTCTGGCTCAGGGAGGCAGCCTGACTGAGGATTGAAGAGCATGGGCTTGGGGTTCAGATCCTGTCTCTGCCTCTTACTTGCTTTGCGACTTTGGACAAGTGACTTAGTCTTTCTGTGCCTCAATTTCATCATCTGTGAAAAGGGGGTAATGGTAGTATCTGTTTTCATACAGTTGTGATTAAATGAGTCAAGATCTGTAAAGCACTTAAAACAGTGCGTGGCGTGTGGTCAAGTGTCAGCAACAATGACCTGTTATAATTAGTATCACTACAAACGCGGTGAAACAGAGGCAGGCTCTAGTTGGCAAATGCAGAACACACTCAGGATTGCCATAAATTAGCGGTCACAAGTCCAGAATAAGAGCTAGACTGGCTGCTGAACCACTTGTAGTAGAATCATGTTCTTACCCACTTGTGCTACCTTTCATGGGCTGGCCTCTGCCTAACTCACGAGCCAGCCAACTACAGCCTACTGGCCAAATCCCGATCATCACTCGTTTCTATAAATGATAAAAATGAAAAGGAGAAGAATCAGTTGGCACATACAGGACATCTTTCTTCAGCCTTCTTTCTAGTGGGGAACACGAGTCTCAAGAGAATCCTGCCATAGATCAAGATAACAGAAGTGAGAAGAATCAATAGGAAGTTGGACAGGCCTCCCCATCAGCTTTTCACCCACTATCTCCTAATGCACGGGTCGTGATGCTTGTGTCTGTGCTTTGTGGTTTTTCCTGGAGGACCTTTGTCTTACCAAGATGCTCTGTCTTTCGGACTTTACTAGCAAGACTTTGAGCAAATATCCTTTCTTCAACTGGCAGCTTCAAAGGCTTGCTGTGGGTGGGCCTTCCCAACTCTGTATTTCTCAAGCATAATTAAAAGAAACCAGACTGGGCCTCACCACAGCAGTGTACCTTGAAGGTGACGATGAAGGAAACAAGCCTGTCCAGAGAAAACAGGGGAAAGGAATTTTTCTTCTTAACGCCCTCCTAAGTACCCTGCTCTGCCCAGCAAGTTTTGCAGGCATCACCTAGTGGTGTGTTGGTTAAACCTTCTCTCTGGGAGGCAGGGGTGGGGGGGGGAGGGAAGTCCCAGTTTGTAGCCTTTGCTGCTGTCTGTGTTGTCAATACTCCCACTATGCTGATTGCAAGCGGAGTTGGGAAGAGATGTGCATCATCAGCTCACTAGTACTAGTGTGTGTTGCAGTAGACAGCCTTACTTGCCTCTGAATCCTCGTGTCAGGAAGCTGTGTACCAGGCAGCGAGTTTTTTTTCCTTTATGTATTATGCCAATGATTTTAGTCTAGGGCACTGTTTCAGCCCAACCCCAGAATGTGCTGTAAGAAATGGGACCATATTTTTGAAGTTGCTAGAGGCAAAACTTCCTCTTGTTTACATTTAACTTGTACCACTAGGTGGCACTTTAAGGACATTACAGGAAATTGGCTCTACTGGATTTATTTTTTTTTAACTCTCTATTGAAGTATAATGTGCATTTAGAAAAGTACACATTGAATGGGAGACTCGGTGAGTTTTCACAAGCTGAACACGTGCGTATAATCAGCACCGAAATCAAGAAGCAGAACTAGCACCTCAGAAGCCCCATTTTGTGCCATTTTCCAGTCACTGTGTCCTATTCTTAGGGTTACCACTATTCTGGCTTTAAACAGCATAGATTAGTTTCGCCTGTTTTTTACTTTATACAAGTGGAACCAGACAGTATATAATCTATGTCTGGCTACTTTTTTTTAAATGATGTTTGTGTGATCCATCCATATTATTTTATGTATATTAGCTGTAGGTCATTGCTATATAGTATTCTACTGAATGTGCATATATATCACTATTTTCTACTGTTGATGGACATTTTGTAGTTTTTAGATTTTGGTAATTACGGGTAGTGCTGTTATGAAGATTCATGTACAAGTTGTTGAATGGATGTGTGTTTTCATTTCTCTCGGGTATATACCTAAGAGTAGAATTTCTGGGTCATAGGGTAGGCATACATTCAGCCTTAGTAGATGCTGCCAAACAGTTTTACAAAGTGTACTGATTTACACTCCATCAATAGTGTTCCCATTCCAGCTCCACATCCTCATCAATGCTGAATTTATTTTATAGCTGATTCCTAACTCTTAAATAATTTTTACAGCTACCTCTCTAGCCAGCTATTTCTAACTGAAATTTTTTAAAAGCCACATTCCTCTGATGGATGTAGCTTCATGCAGGAAGGGCTATGTCAACCCAAAAGGGGAGATTTATCACAGTCTGAAGTGTGAGCTATTAGTGGTGGGAAAAGATGTTGTTCTAACATTTTGCCACTGATACAGAGCTACGGAACCAGGAAGGGAATTCAGATTTTTTTAAGTGTGGTAAAATATCAATTCATAGGCCAGGACTTTGAGGCCTTTTGAAATTTTTGCATAGTTTTATTATTATTGCCAGGCCTATGTATGTCAGGAGTGGGGACCAGCCAAAAGGACTTCTAAGGGCCTCATAATGAGATGCCTTTCAGTTGTGTTGCTGGTGGGTGCCTGTTTAGTAAGCATCTGGTCTGGCAGGAGGCATGCACAGGGCATCTTTCTTCAACCTTGTCCGTGGAGAACATGAGCGTCAAGAGAATCCTGCCATAGCTCACCTTACCCGTGAGGCTCATGTTGGTGACTCTGCAGATGGTGTTATAACATGGCCGTAGAGAATGGGACTCAGATTTCTATTCTATTACTACAAATTGGAAATACCGTGTTTCCCTGAAAATAAGACCTACCCATAAAATAAGCCCTGGCAGGATTTCTAAGCATTTGCGCAATATAAGCCCTACCCCGAAAATAAGCCCTAGTGATGGGTGTGGCTATGCAGCACATCTGCACAACCCATGCATTTCGTCGCTGAGTGGTAAAGACGATGAGCAGCCCTTCTCATCTGCCTCATGAGAGCTCTGTTGTTCCACATGAGAGATTGGGGCCAGTGGTTCTAAAGGAAATAGAGTCGCAAGAAATTCAGGATGGAATGCGGGGTTTGGAGAGTTATGATGATGTTCCAGAAGAAGACGACTTAACTATGTTTGAATAAATGTAGATTGTTGTACCGTACTTAAAAAAAATAGCATATCCCCTGAGAATAAGCCCTAGGGTGTCTTCTTGAGGAAAAATAAATATAAGACCCTGTCTTATTTTCAGGGAAACATGGTACAAGAACAAAACCCTGGTCATAGTCAAAATATTTCTCTTTTAGACCAAAATAAAGCATCTGTAGTCCTTTAGTTGTAACAGTAAGTCTGTTTTGTAGATGTCCATAATTCAATGGGTTACAGGAATCCTCAGGGGATTCTGCCACATGACTGCTGAATAAGTTGCCCATTTAGCCACTAATTATTCACTTTTGCCGAAGTTGTCCCTGAGCTCCTCGGTCCGTGTTTTCTCCTGGATGTCTTTAATGTTGGATTGGTCTGCCATAGGCGGGGGCCCACTGGAGATGTTCCGTGCAAACGGCCTGAGATGTCTGTGCTGAGGAAGCCATGAAATCTGAAAGTCTGAAAGGGCTTTTATTTTTTAAAATTTCTCCCCTCCAATATTGATAGCAATGATAGCCAGTGGCACAGATTTGGACTGTGGGTAGCCTGCTTTGTGGGATCTGCTTATATTCTAAATTGGAGTCAGCATTTGCTCAGTGTAGGTTTTCATCTATTTGGCTAAAGGGAAAAAGTCCCTTATGTTGAATTGGCTGCTGCTTGCAGTAGCAGAAAGTATGCCTGGGAAACCAATCGTAATTTTAATCCCAGTTATGATAGTGGCTGCCATTGCTGAACAGTTACTATGTATTTTAATAATTGTGCTTAGCACTTTAGACAGGTGTTTCACTTAATCTTCACAATGCTGTGAGTTATGGGGATCATCCCCATTTTGCAGATGAAGAAATTGCAGCTCAGAGAGGTTAAGCACATGACCAGCTTACACACTGAGCAAATACAAATCTGGATTTGACTCCAAAGCCTGTACCCTGTAAACCCTGTAACTGTTCTATGCTCTGTGGCTCCAGTTACCATGGGATGAATTCTTGACCACTTGTCCAGTGGAGTACGAAACCATGTTAGGTTCATTGCTGGCTCATTCCACATGTTGATCAGAGGACCTGCTATGTGCTGGCTTTCAGTATAGGCACTGGGAAAATGATAGTGAAGCAAGACATAGATCTTGCCCTCCAGGTGCCTATAGTTCAGTTCCATTTCTATCTCTTAGAGGTGACTTGGGTCATGGATTTTGGTAATCATTCTTGCTAAGAATTCAGTCCTGTGGACCCTCTTGAGGCTACATACCTACTCTCTCTCAGCCTGGTTGTGGAATGATGGGGTTTGCTGTTGCCAGTGTGGCCATTGGTTCTGCATCTTCTATGCCTAGATTTAACCAAATGGGCCTCGTGTGTCCTTGTCTAGCAGAGATGGGGGGCAGGTGAAAATTAGGACAAATGACATTTAGAATACTGATAGGATGCCAAAAAGCCCCTAGAGGCTACAGCAAGATTGTCTGTTCATCTGTCTAGAATTTAACCACTGTCTTTGTGACCCCATTCTTGGGATCTACCTGGATTCTTGGATGATAAACAGAGCTTGAGTTTTCTTTTTCTACTTTGTCAATAACATGAATATTGCATACTTAAAAAAAGTCACCAATTATTTACATCTTGGCAAAGTTCTGCAATTAGATTACTTATTTTTTAAAAATTGCATTTGGCTTTTTTTTTGTTACAAATCTGACTTTTAAACAAAATCTAATTGTTGAAGATGTTGCCCAGCTGCAAATATTTATTTATGGACCCATGTGGCATATATCCCCATTCCCTCCATGATAAATGGATGAGAAAACAATTAAGAAGCCTAGTTAGTAATTGCAAGACCACCTGTGGCCTTGACTAGACTAGGACCTTGGAGACTTGGTTTTCTCATCTCTTAAATGAAGAGTTTGGACCGTCAGTGGTCCCAAGTTGGTCTGGACTAGCTGCATAAAAATCACCTAGGGAGCTTGTTAAAATACAAGTTTCCAATGCTCCATCCCTAGGAGATTGCAATGAGGAAAGTCTGGGGTAGCATCTAGACATCTGTAATTTATAACAAATTCCCCAGATAATTCTCCTGTACCAGCTGTATTTGGGAACCATTGGGCTAGAGGATCTAGAACAAACAGAATTGAGTTGGGAAGAAACGTCTGGTTTCAGGGAACACTTACATGCCTGGAGGAGGTTCCATATGGGCAAAATAACCCAGTTGTGATGCAGAGGTCAATTGGAGCCAGATGATGGAAGACCTTTAACTGGCTGAGGGATTGTGTTGTATGTCATAGGCCACAGGGAGCCACTGAATGGCTATGAGAAAAAGTATTCTGATGAGATCGTGCTTTACAAGATTGATTTCTCGGTGGTGTGCAGGGTGGATAAGACTGGGCAGGAACTTCAGGCTGGAAAAAGACCTGCCGAAGTCATTGCAGTGGCCCAGGTGGGAGGTGTGATGAGGACCTAGACTCAGATAGGGACAGTGCAAACTGAGTAAAGCTAGCCTGTCTCAGTGGAACTGGAATCTGAGACATGTTGTTAGCTACTTAAAAAATCTGTAATTTATCAGTGTTGTATTCATCTGCCTAAACTATTATAATGGGTGATTTTTATTGTGTTTTTGTCCAGGAGGTTTTAAAGGAGTACAATAAATAAATTCATCCAATGAAGTAGTTGGCAGCAGCAACAGCTGCTGCTGTAAGAAAGGAGGGAGGAAGAGAGGAAGGGAGCCCTTTCTTGCCAGACAGCAATCTCATTCTCATCCTGCCTCCATACTCTTGACTAAAGTGAGGGGGGGAGGGGAGTGCAGCAGGGGCCACTGGAGTTTGTACGTGTAATCAGTGTGGAGAATGCTCCTCCCCAAGGATTGGGTGAGTTCCATTTGGCATTCACATCAAATGGAATGTTCTTCCTTTGTTCCTCTAAAATCCAGTCTATGGTCAGTGTTTCCTAAAGTGTGCTCCACAGAACATTATTTCTGTTGGATGTTGTTAGGAGTTACATGAGAATAAGGAATTGAATAAAGCCAAATAATTTTGGGAACTGATAGGTTAAGCAAAGGCAAGTGGATTACTTTACCCCACAGCATTTCAGAGCATGTAATGTGCTATGTGATCAGTGGATCTCCAAGGAGATAGACGATGTTGTTTTCTAAGCTTATCTGTAGATTCCCTTTCCCCCTAGGCCAGGGGCTGGCAAACTATGGCCCACAGGCCAAATCTATGCCACCATCTGTTTTTGTAAATAAAATTTATTGGAACAGGGCCATGCCCATTCATTGTATTATCTGTAGCTGCTTTAGCACAACAGCATAGTTGCAACAGAGACAGTCTGACCCACAAAGCCCAAGATATTTACTCTCTGGCTCATTATAGAAAAGATTTGCCAATCTCTGCTCTAGATAATTCATGGAACTAGTGTTTCCTGGCACCCTCATTTGAGAGATACAGCTAGAGGGAGATATAAATGGGTTGTTCTAACACTGTGTTATGATGAATCTGCTTAATTTTGTTCAGTTTTTATACTGCCATAATTCTTTCCACTTGCTTTAAACTATCTCTCAACCGGTTACCCGTTATCCAAGATCAAAACCTGGGTTCCATGTGTCCTTGTTGTTTTCTTTTACTTTCCATATTCCAAACATCACCAAGGATGTATTCAGTTTCCAGTCTAAATAGCTCTTTAGTCTGCCTGTCCCCATGTCTACTAACTAACCTAGCTTAAATGACCATCTCTTGTCTTGGTTTCTTCTTCAGCATTCTAATTTGGTTCCCTTCCTCCAGTGTGAGTTGCTTCTAGTCCTTTTTACTTACTGGATCCAGAATAACCCTTCTAAAATACAAATCTAGTCAGATCACTTCCCTACTTAAAATCTTTCAGTGGCTTCTATGGCCCATGGCCCACAGGATAAACTCCAAATCCTCAACATGGGTGTATATCAGCCCGCATATCAGAAACTACTCTTGATATTTCATACTGGAAGAGATTTAATTTAAGGAATTAGGGACTTACAAAACTGATTAGACAGTCCCAAGCTTGTACCTGTTGCAGTGTAGGGAAAAGCATACAATTGGGGGATGGTGCCGAGTGGCCAGGAGACAGTCCGGAATGATCCAGGTCCGTAAGACCATGTATGGCTCCTCTACTGCCCTTCTCCATTTTCCGTCCTCCCATTCTTCTCCCTCTTCTTCATCCTTCTTCCAGCCTACTAGGTCCCCAATTCTAGAAGTACTGGAGTGTTCTTTTAAAAAAGAAGGTTTCAGATCCATAGATATGATTTAAAAAAAGAAAAAAATGTAAAAATGAATCTTAAAACAAGTAGCATTTATTAACTCATAGTCTCTGTGGGACAGGAATTTGGGAGTGGCTGTGGCTTGTGTTCTCCTTTGAGGCTTCTGTCAAGATGTGATCCAGGACTGCAGTCATCTAAAGGCTTGACTGAGGCTGATGATCCACTTCTAAGATGGCTCACTTACATGGCTGTTGGAAGGAAGCCTCACTTCCTTGCTACATGGACCCCTTGTTAGGACTGCTTGGGTATCTTGACAACATGGCAGCTGGCTTCCCCCAGCACAAGAGATATGAGAGAGAGATAAAGAGACAGACAGAGGCAGACACCAAGGAGGAGCATTCCAGAGTGCTTTAAGTCCCCTCTTCTGAGAGTAGCTTGCATAGTGTCTCAGGTCAGCTTCCCTAGAGGCAGAACCTGAGATGAGGATTCTTGGAAAGTGATGTGTTCAGGGAATGCTCTTTAGGAAAAAAAACCTAGAAGAAGGAGAGGGAAGAAAGGTGGGGAAAGCAAAAGAACCAAACAACGATGTAGTCTCAGATAAAGGCAGGCCTTGGCTTGATCCATGGGCAGGATTCTGGTATGTAAATTGCATCACATAGTTACTCGCCTTTGAGACAGGGGACTGGCCTTTTATAGCCTTTTCTAAGTCAGTTATTGTGGGCTGCTGAGGGTGGAGTTGGAAGGTGGGCTTCCATTAGTTGAGGATAATGCTCCAGAGAAAAGGCAGCTGTGAGTCCTTAGTAGCCAGTGCTCAGAGCAGCTGAGGGATGGACGTACCAGCCAGGTTTAGGTGATCTGGGTGGGGACAGCACAGCACTTATTACAGCTGGCTTCCTTTTGCTCATGTCCCAAGCATCTACTGTGGTCCCTGATACAGCACAGGTACAAATTAAATATCTGTGTAATTGAATAAATGAATACAGAAAATGCTTAGCCTCTCTGAGCCTGTGTCCATTTCTGGGAAGCCATCTCAGCAGGGACCATATTGTTCTATCTACCATGAGGATGGGCAAAGCCCCAGGACAGTTCTCCACATCCTGAGTGGCAGCACCTTCCAAGTCCATGTGACCTTCCCAGGTTTTTCATTGCACGATTAGAATGAAAATATACTGCTCATTTGTGGCTAGGGGAGTGTTAATATTTGCATGTAAGATACATATTTTTAAAAGGAGCTTTAGCTCAAGTTTCAGTGAGCTCTTTGCTAAAAGTACATTTTCCTGGTTTGCCGCATCCTGGCTGGGTACGTGTTGTCACACTTGGAGCCATGAGTGCAGGACTGCCATTTGCGATATTAATTGTAATCCAAATATTTGTTTCTTTCACAAGAGTCAGACATTGGATTTCAGTTGAGGCAACCGAAACTTTTGGACAAGGCAATATTGTCGTGGCGGCAGACTTCTCGAAAACACAGAGGAAGAAATGAGCCATTGAAACCCCCCTATTTCCATGGGTTATCATCTTTCCAAAATTAGTAACTTAGAAAGTCTGAAGAAATAGCAAAGAAACCTCCCTGGTCTGTTCTGCTTTCTAGCTGCTAGATCTAATGTAAGCCTCACACTGTTTTCATGAAGTTAAATAGCTTATTGTGAAGAGGGGCTTTTGCACATCTGAATCTCATCTTTAGTTTTTCTTATCACAAAGCTAGGTTTCTTTGCCTTTTTTCGTGGGATAAATCTTGGCTTTGTTAAGGCTCTGCCCTATTCTGGGACCTTCCTGATTCCTGGGTTCCAGGTCCCTCCTGAGATTTGCCCCTCTGCATGCTCAGTAGGTGGGCCCATCTAGACTCAGTCATGGAGCAGTAGGAGGGCGTGAGAGGTCTTAAGTTTCTTCCTAAAGAGATTGATGGTCAGATTCAGCCTGACATAACACCATACAGTTGTCTGTTACCAGTCATAGAGCTAGAAAAGCCAGGCCCTTACATACAACTTCAGGAAGGTAAGTCAGGAGCATTTTCAGACACAGCTCAACTGCTTCCTTGTCCTTCCCAACCCCAACCCCATTGTTTGTGTTTTTAGAGATGTTTAAGAGAAAAGGAGGCGATAATAAAGACACTCTGCTACTTTTGCTGTGTCTAGAATCCTCATTTATGTGGAAAAGAGGGTCAATTTATCATTGCCCTCAGTATTCCCATGAGAAGAAGACTTTGCGCATCTCCCCAGAGAAGGGAGTGGTCAAGCAAACGCTTCTCCATCCACCGATGGAGGAGAAGCAACCACTTGAAAGGCAAAGTGCCTGAGTCTGTCACTCCTCCTCTAACCGCCTGCCTGGTACGGTGTGTTACCACACACCTGTGGTCCCTGAAGCAGACTGCACACATAGACCTGGGGCCAGAACATATGCCTTCCAAGCAATAGATTTGTGAGTGGAAGGCAAGAAAGGGCCTCAGGTCCTTAGTTCACAGGAAGCCCTGTATTTGGGTGGTTATCAGGCCCTCACTCAGCTGTTAATAAAGTTGACATTTGGCTCATGGGTCTTAGAATATGACTCCATTTGTATGAACCTCCAAGGAAAGTGGGGTGAGAGCTTGCGTTCCCCAGGCTCCTGACAATGCATCGCTCCTGGAAAGCTTTGCTTAGATGTTTCTCAGGTACTTCAAACTCAGTCTGCTTTAAAGTGAGCTCCCCCTCACTCCTCTGTTTCCTGTCTTGGCGATTGGCCTCAGTATTCTTGTGGTAGCCCAGGCTGAAGTTCTGGGTGTCAGAGCATGGGAGGCCCTTTGTGAGCTTCCTTTTTTTTTTTTTTTTTTTTTTTGTCATAAGGTCTCACTCTGCTGCCTGGGCTAGAGTGCAGTGGTGTGATCATAGCTCACTGCAACCTCAAACTCCTGGGCTCAAGCCATCCTCCTGCCTCAGCCTCCCGAGTAGCTGGGACTACAGGCATGTACCACCACGCTCAGCTAATTTTTCTATTTTTTATGGAGACAGCATCTCGCTATGTTGCCCACGCTGGCCTAGAACTCCTGGGCTCAAGTTATCCTCCCACCTCAGCCTCCCAGAGTGATAGGATTGCAGCTGTGAGCCACTGCACTCGGACAGAGCCTACTTTTTGAGTCTCCTTTTGCACCATTCTTGTGCATTGCCTCTTTAACTGGTGCATCCTGCTCATCACTCAGGCGTTAGCTGAGACATCTCCTGCTCCCGAGTCTTTGCTGACACACGAGGCTGTGTGCTTCTGTAGTCTCCATGCTTTCCTCCCACGGTCCACTGAAGCACGTTTGCCAGGTCATTTCCCTGCTGCTCCTGCTAGACCTCAGGCTCTTTGTAACCAGGGTCTGTGTCTTGTTCATCCCTGAATACCAGAACTAGCACAGGGCCTGCATGTAGTAGCTGTTCAATAAATATGTCTTGAACAAATAACACTTAGGCCTAAGAGTACCTGAGGCTGTATAATAAGTGGTTACAAGCCTAGCTTTGGAAATTCAGGCCTGAGTTCAGACCCTGCTATTTGCACGACCTTGGGGGAGGTCCTTAACTTCTTGATCTTTGATTTCTTTACCAATAAAATGGGGATAATAACTACTTCCTAGAGCTGTGATGATGAATTGCAATAATCCATGCAAAACCCTTCGAGCAGTGTATGACATAGTAAATGTTGAATGCATCATAGTATCTGTTAACGACGACAGCCACAATAATACAGTTTTCCTTAATGGAAGGGGAAAGGCTATAAGAAATAGTTGGAACTAGAAATCAGGCATGTTGAATGCCTGCATGATGGATTTAGACAAGGTGGGGAGTTGATTGGGATAAAATGTAAGAGCAGATACAATTACCTGGGAGATAATGAACAGGGTGGGAAAAATGGGCAGGGGAAATGAAGACAGAACCTTGAAAAATCCTACGTTTGAGGGATAAAAGGAATCAAAACAGGAAAGAGAGAAAGAATGATTATAAGTAGCAGATTGCAGCTTCTCAGATGCCAGGGATAGGAGTTTTAAGAGGTAGTCAAGGGTCCCATGCTGGGCAGAAGGTTAACAAGGAGAAGACTAGAAAAGGCAGCCAGAATTTGCTAAATGAGAGAATGTTGACACCTTTAGGAACCGGCCGTTTCAGTAGAGTCAGAGGAAGAAGCCACACCCCGTAAGAGGTTAGAGAAGGCCGGATTATGGACAAAGCGGGCACGCTAAGGCAGTCTGTTGTGCTACATTGTGTGATTCTGTAATGTGGATTATTTGTGGGTCAGTAGATGACTGATGTCAGCGTGATGTGGAAGTCACATTGGTTCATAGGTGGGGTTTGCTCTCAGCACGTGAATGTTTTGCATCACTGGCTAATAGCGGCTGAAAGCAAAGTAGTCAAACACAGCAGAAGGTAGCAAGCCTCAAGGAATGGGGGGGCACACAGGACACCCAGTCACCCTATGTTCTTTCATTGGCTGTTCGGTGCCTGCTCTGTCTTGAAGTGCTTTGCAGTTATTCCTTGCTGATCTTTGTGCATTTAGTCATTGATTCCGTACCGCTCAGGACCTCCAACCCTCTGATTACTCCTTCTACCACACTCCCCCTTCCTTTTTAAAGGGAAAGAACCATATTTACTAGAGTGTTTCTTTTTTTTTCCCAAACTGTATCCAGTTTTATTAATGATGCTTTTCATAAACAGTCATGCTATTTCAGGCAGGACACGAGCAGACAGTCGTTAGCAGCACACAACAACTTTCAAACTCCCTTCTTCAGTGGACTAACCAAATCAGAAGGCCACTATAAAACCCAGTGAAGTCTTCATTTGATGCTCTGAACAGGGAAAGGTTAGAGTGAGGGTTGATGTTTTACATTGTGCATGGTTGTTTTTTTGGCATATTATGGGGGTACAAGTGTTAAGGTTACATATATTGCCCATGCCCCCCTGCCCCCTCGAGTAAGAGCTTCAACATTTTGCATGTTGTTTAGCAACTTTTCACAAACCAGCCCTGACTTTCAGGAAATGGAAAAATGGCAGCATTTATCTGAAGATCCGCAATCTAGAAGTGGAACCACTGCTTTTTTGAGGAACACCATCTCAGTGTTGTCACTGGAAAGTCCAGGTTGTTTGACATACTGGTAGCTAATTTTAGGGGATCAGATCCCAAGAGTTGTCTGGGTTTAAAGGGGATTATGTTTATGCTGAAGGCAGAGAGGGAGTAGATGACATAAAAATGAATTTTAGTTTGTCCATACCATAGGCATCTGTGCCAAGGTGGCTTATGTGTGTCAACATCAGGGAATTCCTCCTCTTGGGAGCCAAGAGGATGACTCACAAAACCAGGAGGGAAAAGTGTTTCCTCCACATCAGTTCAGCTTCGGAAACATTCTATTAGTAACATAATGCCCCTTCCCCCAAAACAATAATGAAGTGTTCTGTGTGCTAACAACATGGCTCAAAAGCAAAGCAAAGCAAAATCCTGCATTTTTATAAAACTTGATAAAAAATAGTATTTCAGACTACACAGTTACCAGAAGTTGCCTTCAGCTTTCTGTACCTGGTCTGTTTTGACGTCCCCATTTTCTGCAGGGCTATTTCCCTCCTTGCCAGTGCTGGCAAGGGAAACCCTTTTCCCCTTGGGTACCTTGTCCCCTTTCTTTGCAGGGACCTTTTTAGGTCTGGGCTCTGGCTTCAGAGGAGCAGGTTTAGCCGACAACCTTGCAGATCTTCTCTGTGTTTGTCCTTCACCTTGGCCAGCACCTTGGCCTTTCTCTTGGGCACAGTGGCAACAGTGGTAGGACGTGGTTGCTGGCCATGGGGATGCAGTGGCATGGGGGCTGTGGTCGGTCCTGGTGATTGTTCTTGCCTCTTCTTCTTCATGCTGCTCTTAGAGTGTTTCTTTGTTAGGAATTTGACCTTTTAAAAATTTTTTCAGTGTTTTTTAATGATGATTGTTTTTTTAGTGCTTGAGTTACAAATCTTAATTTCTTTTCCAAGCCTATTTTTCTGATAAGCCCTGCTATTTTTAGAGTTTGATCTTATGAAACATGAGGATTTTTAGCAATATGTATGTCCAGTTATAGGAGAAATTCCCATGATTCCTTTTCTAAGGTTGAACAATACTGGAAGTGCGGGGGGCGGGGGGATAGAGTCTATGGAAGGTTTTTCCCAAGGACCAGCAGACCTAACCACTCTTGACTGCAACTTCGTCTAAATTAGTTTTCCCTTAGGGACTATCTTCCTAAATACTCTTCATTATATATTCAGGTGGTTGTATTTTTGCATTTCTGTCCTGTCTCTGATCTCTTACTACAGTCTGAACAAGTGTCCGAGGCCGAGTTACTCCCACAGCTGAACAGAGCCCCGTCACAGACTGCAGAAAGTAGTCCAGCTAAGAAGGTAAGGGCAGCATGAGAGTGTGTTATGATGCCATGGTGAGTCTCACCCCTGGGCTTCTTGCCTCTCTTAGCAGATCTATAGTTTTAAAGTTTCCATGTCCTGGAATGAATGTTAATGATCCAGATTTCCTGGAATGTGGGTTCTTTGTGAATATTAGGGTCCTGAACATTCTTGGTTAGAGCCTTGATGTCACTGACAGTTTGTACTCCCCTCCTCAACCTCCCAGTTAAACATGGTGGCCTTGCTTTTGGCAAGATCAAAAAGTGCTGTTGGGAGGGACAGGTGTCTTCAGTGAAACCCCACAAACCTGCTAAGCCTCTATGCACCTCTTGGGGTGGGATAGAAGGATATGCTCCTTCTTGGTTTTTGTGTCATGGTCTCCTCTTGCATCTTGGCATAGTCACCTCTGCCCAGCCATGCTGTTGAGTCACCTGTCATTTGCTCAGTAAGCACCACTCACTTATCCTATTCTCCATTCATCTCCTCACCCTCTTCTTGCCCTTTCCCAGCCTCTTCTAGACCCTTCTCCCATCAAAGAGAGTGGGCCTTAGGCTCTTTTGCTTGACTTCATGTAGGAACTGGAGATAGGAGAATGATAAGCATGTGACTGAGACCTTTACAAACTTCAAAACTTATATTCCAGAAATCTCCAAAGTGAGGCAGGGTCCTATTTTGTCTTCAGCTAGAAAAGACCCTGTGGTGTGAGATGCACACAGGGGCTATGTGACTTTAAATGACAAGAAGAAGTAATAGATTGCTTGAAACATTATTTTAAAAAGAAGAAAGTGAAGGTTACTGGAATCTGATTCCTGCATCCTTCCAGATGACAAAAAGAGGTAATAGGCTGCAAGCATTTAGGAAAAGAAAGAAAGAAAGACTGCTGGAATCCCATGCCTGTGTCCTTCCAGTTTGTGTCGAGCCACGAATCAGTGAATAGAGCACCTGCCTGATCTTGGGGATGGGGCTAGAGGAATGTAGGGCACTAGCATGATGGGTGGGGGGAGCATTGAAGTCTTTAACTTTTTGTTTTTTTGTTTTGTTTTTGATCTACAGGACACACCATATTCTCAGCCCCCATCAAAGCCCATTCGTAGGAAACTGAGACCTGAAAATCAAACTACGGAAAACCAAGAGCCTCCAACCACTGTGAGCGGGCCAGCTCCTGTAGCAACCGTGAAACCACATCCAACAGTTCAAAAGTAAGTAGTATAGATAAGTGAGAACAAGGTCAGAAACTTCCTTTAAATTTGCATATATATGTATATGTAAATGTGCTTAAATTTTTACTTATACCCATAGAAGGATTTTATGGTTGTCTTACCTTAAAGTTGGTTGCCTTTGAAGCCACAGTCCCACTCTGAATCTCTGCAGCTCTCTTCTTCTTCAGATGATTTTTTTTTCAAATGGACAGTTCCTTGGTGGCATCAGTCCATAAAGGCAGTATAATTTGCCCTTCTTGTTCACTGAGAGTTTTGACCATCTTCCAGCCACCCTTAAGCCCAGGGGATGGATTCCTGTTAGGAACAGATGGCTAAATTTGCTTCCATGTTCCACCCCAGCATTCCACTTTAATCTCAGCTTCATGCTAATACTAGTCAGTAGTGGCTACAGTATCCTCTAAAGTGGACGACAGGGCATCTGGTGGAGTTCACATAGAGATCTTTTCTTTTTTTTTTTTTTTCAGTCAGCTTTATTAAAATATAATTGACATAGCATACAGTTCATCCTTTTCAATATACAATTCAGTGGTTTTTAGTTTATTCACAAAGTCATGCAACCATCACCACAATCTAATTTTAGAACATTTTCATCATCCTGAAAAGAATCTCTATGCCCATTAGTGGTCACTCCTCATTCTGCCCTTCCCTCGCCCCCAGCCCCTGGCAACTGCTAATCTACTGTCTGTCTCTATGGATTCACCTATTCTGGCCATTTCATGTAAATGGAATCATGCGACATGTGGTCTTTTGTGACTGGCTTTTTTTTTTGTTCGCTTCTTATAATGTTTTCAAGGTTCATTCATATTGTACATGAATCAGAACTTAATTTTTTTGTTGCTGAATAAAATCTGAAAATATCTTGAGTTTTTCTTAATTTCTAAAAGATATTTTTACTGGATGTAGAGTTCTAGGTTGGCAGATTTTTTTCTTTGGAGCTTGAAAAATGTTGTGCCTCTTTCTTCTGGCTTTCTTATTTTCTGATTAGAAGTCTGTTATTTGAATTGTTTTCCCCATAGCTAAGGTATCATTTCTCTTTTGATGCTTTCAAGAATTTTTTCTTTGACTTAATTTCAAAAGTTGGACTATAATTTAGCCTGTTTGAGTTTTGTTCAGCTTCTTGAGTCTATATGTTTATGTGTTTTGCCAAATTTGGGGATCTTTCAGCTAATTTTCCTTCAAATGCTTTTTTAGTTCTCCCCCTTCTCTTTTTCTGCAACTCACTGAGACAAATATTGGGTCTTATAATCCTACAGGTCCTTGAGGCTTTGTTCAGTATATTCCCCAGTCTATTGTCTCTCTTTTGTTCAAATTGGATCATGTCTGTCTTCATGTTTATTGATTCTGTCCTCTCCATTCTGCTATTGAACTTATTCATTGAGTTTTTATTTCAGTTATTGTCTTTTTCCATTCTAAAATTTCCACTTGGTTCCTCTTTATATATTCTATTTTTTTGGCTGATATTTTCTATTTTTTCATTTGTTTTAAATGTGCTTGTAATTGTCCATTGAAGCATTTATATAATGGCTGAATTAAAATCCTGGTTAGATCCTCCCACATCTGTGTCCTGTAGTTATTGGCATCTGTTGATTGTCTCTTCTCATTCAAGTTGAGATTGCCTTTGTATGAAGAGTGATTTATTTTAATTGTATCCTGGATATTTTGGATACTATGTTATGAATCTCTGGATATTATTTAAATCTTCTGTTTTAGCATGTCTCCTCTGACAATTCATCAGTGGGGAAAGAAGGGTGCCACCTTGTTTCTGCCACGTGGGGATGGAAGTCCAGTTTCTGAACTTGGCCTCTGCTTATACCCTTAGGGATAGAAGAATGTCTCATTACTGTTGAATGGGGGTGGTAGTTCAGGCTCCCCTATAAGCCTTCAATGACACCAGCCTGGCTGGGAGATGGAGAAATGTTTGGTTATAGCTCCTCATGAACATAGTGAGAAGAGACCTCTTTTCCACTGGAAGGTAGTGAAAGTCCTGGCTTCCTATTTGGCATTCTCTGATACCACCCCAGTGGGAATGGCATGCCTCATAAGGGGTGAGGTGTAGGCTTCTCACTTGGCCTTGGCTGATGAGCATAGTGTTGGGGGCTGCAATTTTTTGTGCTATTTGGGTATAGTAGGGTAGTTATTATCTAAAATTTTTCTGTATTTCATGGTTCCTCTCTTCCAGGTCCTTTGGCTAAAGACAGCAGAATTGAGGGGTGGGGGTGCTTTTGCTTTTGGTCTGTCCTTATTGCCATTTACAGATTGCTGACTTCTCCAATGTCTAGTCTGGGATATATGAAGCAAAAGAAAACCCAGCAAATTTACTGCCATGTGTTTCCCCAGGTATCACGTTCCCTAGCTGGTTTGCCTCCTTTAGTTCATCTTTCAGAGTTGTCTTATGTTTGTTTCATATATTATGTACCGATTTTACTGTGCTTAGTGGGAGGAATAGAGATAATGTTTCTACTCCATCTTGTCCTGGAAGAAATCCAACCTATGTATTTTAAAAGCAGATGAAGTCTCTTCCCTGACTCTGTATGAATGAAAAAATTAATCTTTGACTTTGAACTCGCTGGGGAAGAGATTATGTGTTCTGCAGATTAGCAGAATGGCTAGCATAGCGTATATTCTCATTAAATGTTAATCAAATCTTTACAGTGGTCACAATCCATTCTAGTTCTGTTGCTCTAGCCTTGAACCCACCTCCCAGTGATTGCAAATATGGTTGTTTTTCTTGGAGAATGTAAATCACTCTTTTGCTCTATGAATTCAGAATTTCTTGCTATGGGATAAAAGGTTGTAGGTTATACCTGTGGTAACCACGTTGATTGATCACCCCAACCATGGACAGTTTTGAAAGGTGAAGAGGATGCTAACAATACATATGGCCAGCCAGACAGTGTAAATAGACTGTAATGGGCAAAGTAGGACACATGGTCATCCTCATCATACTTGTTCTGTTACTTAAGACATTCTGGAATTTTCTCAAGTGCCACAGGTGTATGGTGGTGTATGCACATGCGCACACACATACTTAGGCATTCGTGTCTAATAATAAGGGAGAGTTAGCTCAGCTAGCTATGTTAATGTAGAATTCTTGCTAAAGAGAATGTTCTTCTTTTTCTTTCTTTTTTTAAAAATAGAGGTAATCAAGTTAAAGGGAAAATATTCTTCTTTTCCTTCAGACTTGTCCACAGGGGCCACCTGCAGGTTTTTTAAATGCTATTAATTCTTACACAAAAAGAGCTTGCCAGTTAACATGGTTTGTCAGGAAGAAATACCTATCACAATGTCTTGGAATAAATGGAACACAAATGTTTGAAAAGGCACAATTCACAGCTTTTATGCAACTTATAAAATGGGAATTACTTCAGGTATAAATAATTCATCTCGACAAATTTGTTTCATTTTGTGTTTATCTGCCTGCCTATGAATATAAGATTTTATTTTTGGAGCCTCTGTGATGTTAACCCCTTCTTAGTTCAGCACCTGTCTTGAGTCAGAGTTCTGACCCGCAAAGGTCCAGACCTCCAACTCCTTTTTTTTTTTGAATGAAATGTTTGTGCTTTTCTATAGGCAATCTTCCAAACAGAAGAAGGCCATTCAGACTGCCATCCGCAAAAATAAAGAGGCGAATGCAGTGCTGGCCCGCTTGAACAGTGAACTCCAGCAGCAGCTCAAGGTAAGGAACGCTTCCTAGATTTGGATTCCCAGGCTTTTCCCTGTTTTTGTTTGTTGTTGATGTTTGTTTGTTTTGGGGGGGGGGGAGTTTGAAAGTTTTTTATTTTATGTACTTGATATATAATAATTGTATGTATTCATGGGGTACATAGTGGTATTTTGATATATGTAGTGTGTAGTGATTAGATTTGACCATTAGCTTACCATCTACTTCCATCCCTGTTGGTAAGACTTGTCTCTTTGTTCTCAAACCCTTTTTGGAAGGTGAATAATTACTGTATTTAAGTTACATGGGTTTGACTCTTGCACTCTTAGAGGAAGACTAGTAACTTCAGTATGTAGGCTGCCTCTTGTATGTGAGTTAAAAGGAAAGAGAATCTATTACAAAGGCTATTTGAAGCATTTTTTATTGTCCAAAGCTTCTGGGTAAGCCCTTAATTGTTTAGATCCTCTCTGAAAGATGCTAGACTTATTTCAGTGGAAGGAAGTGGCTCCAGTACCATCAAAGGCCAACCCCTCCCCTGGTACCTTGGAGATGGTTCCATCTCACCTTCTCAAGGACATCACCTCCATCCTTATCACTTGTATCTCTTCATTATTGATCTCCCCTGTATTAGTTTCTCAGGGCTGCCATAACAAAGTACTACAAATTTGGCGGCTTAAAATAATAGAAATGTATTCTCTCACAGCTCTGGAGGCTAGAACTCTGCAATCAAGGTGTCAGCAGAGCCATGCTCTCTTTGAAGGTCCTAGGGGAGAATTCTTCCTTACCTCTTCCCAGCTTCTGGTAGTTGCTGGCAATCCTTGGCATTCTGTGGTTTATAGTTGCATCACTCCAGTCTCTGCCTCCACTGTCACATGACATTCTTCCCATGTCTCTCTGTGTCTGTGTCCAAATTCCTCTCCTTATTCTGTCCTCTCTTACAAGAATATCAGTCATTGGATTAGGGCCCACCCTAATCTAGCATGACCTCGAAGACCCTATTTGTATCTAAGGTCACATTTACAGGTACTGGGAGTTAGGACTTGAACTCTTTTGAGAGGATACAATTCTACCCACTGCATTCCTTGATTCTCTACTGGATCATTCGCCATCACACATAATCATGTTCTTGTATTGTTTATTGCCTTTGACCAATTACTGCCCCATTTCTGTGGTTCTCTTTACAGCAAACTTTCTCAGGAGTTGTTTTCATTCACTGTCTTTAGTTCCTGAATAGTTTTCTCTACCTTCCACTTCAGTGTGGCTTCACTCTTTTCCACTCACATTCTCTAATGGCTAAATCCAATGGGTCTGTTTTAATATTATTAGAATTTCCAGAAGAATTCTATGCAATTGGTCATTCCCTCCTCTGAAATTGTTTTTCTAACTGGCTTTTTAGATATCATGCTTTTCTGGTTTTCCTTCTACTTAGCTGGTAAATTCCTCTTTAGTATTCTCTGCTGTCTCTTCCTTCCCTGACTTCTCTTTTATACCCCCAGCCCCTTTGCTCTAATATTTTATTATGAACATTTTCTAACATACAGGAAAGTTGAAAGAATCATGCAATGACTACTTGTATGGACACCACTTCAGTTCTACCACTAACGTTTTACTACACTTTACTTGTTTTATCACATATCTATCCATTTATCTATCCTGTCCATCAGTCCATCTTATTTATGACATATTTTTAAGTAAATTGCAGACACCTATACACTTTCCCTAAATATTTCAGCATGCATATCATTAGCTGGAGTTCAATATTTTTACAGGTTTTTCTTATGATGTAAAATTTACATACAATGAATGCACAAATATTAAATGTATATTTGCGAGTTTGTGACAAATGCCTATATTTATGGAATCCAAACCTCTATCAAGATAAAGAACATTACCATCACCCCAGGAAGCTCCCTCATGCTTTCTCCCAGTCAATTCCTACTACCTACATGAAGGCAACCACTACTCTAAATTTTTTATGCCATAATTTTGCCTGTTCTGTAACTTTATGTAAATGGTATCCTATAGCATTTACATTTGTGTAAAGTTTCTTTCACTTGGTATTATGTCTTTGAGATTCATTTATATTGTTGTTTGTATCAGTAATTCATTCATTTTTATTTTTCAGTAGTATTGAGTGAATATGTCACAATTTGGTTATCAATTTTGTTGATGGACACCTGAGCTATTTCCAGTTTTTGACAATTTTGAATAAAACTGCATTCTTGAACAAGTCTTTGTGTGGAAATATGCTCTTATTTCTTTTGGAGAAATACCTAAGGTTAGGATTAGTAGGTCATATGATAATTACATGTGTTAGTTTATAAGAAGCTACTAGACCTTTTTCCAAAGTGATTGTAGCATTTTGCACTCCCACCACTTATGTACAGGAGTTCCAGTTGTTCCACATCTTCACCAACATTTGGTTATTATTCTTTTAAATTTTAGCCAGTCCTGTGGTGATATAGTTTTTATCATCATCTTGTCGGTCACTAATTACATTGATCCTTTTCTTTGTGATTATTTACCTTTCATATGTCTCATTATATAAAGTATCTTTTCAAATGTTTGGGCCAGTTTTTAGATAGAGTTCTTAGCCTTTGTTTTGGTTTTAATTGTAGGTAGATGCTTTTTGTATATCTTGGTTACCAGTCATTTGTCAGATATATGTTTTGTGAATGTTTTCTTCCAGTCTCTGTTTTGCATATTTGTTTTCTTAACTGTATCTTTTCATGAGCATAAGTTTTCAATTTTGTTAAAGTCCAAATTTATCATTTTTTTCTTTTGTGGTTATTACTTTATTCCTATATATGGAAACTTTGCCTATCTCCAAATCATGAAGATATTCTCTTATGTTTTCTAAAAGCTTTATTGTTTTAACTTTATGTTTAGGATTATGATCCACCTTGAATTAATTTTTGTATATGATGCAAGGTTAGGGTCAAGGCTCATTTTTTCCCATTTTAATATCTAGTTGATCTAGCAACAAATGTTGAAAACAAATGTTGAAAAGACCTTCCTTTCCTCCTTGGATTACTTTGGTGTTCTTGTCAAAAATCTAATGACTGTGTAAGTGTAGGTTTATTTCTGGGTTCTTATTCTGTTCCATTAATCTATTTGTTGATCCTTATGCCAATACCACACAGTCTTATTACTGTTGCCGTATACTAAGTATTGAAATCAGGTAACATAAATTTTTCAACCTATTCTTCTTTTTTAAGATTCCATTGGGTATTTTAGTCTCTTTGTTTCATATACATTTTAGAATTGGTGTCAATTTCTACAAAATTAGCCTGCTGGGATTATGATTGGATTTGCGTTAAATCTTAGATTAATTTAGGGAGAATCTATATCTAAATAATGTCGAGTCTGCCAATCTGCAAATAGAGCATATCCCTACAATTATTAAGGTCTTCTAAAATTCCTCTCTGCAATTTTGAGTTTTGAGTTTTGACTATATAAGTCTTACATATCTTTTGTTAAATTTATTCCCAAATGGTTTTTTCATGACATTATTGCAAATTAAGTTGTTTTTTAAAATTTCATTTTCTAATTTAGTGTATGAAGGTCACAGAATATAAGGTCAACACACAAAAAATCAGTCATAATCCTGTATACAAGCAATGAACTATAATAGAATTTTTGATAATTGGTAATAGAATTTTTTTTAAAATGCAATTTTTTAGCATTGGGGGAGGGGACAATAGCTTGTCCCCTCCCTCAAATGAAATACTTAGGTATAAATCTATCAACACACAGGATTCATGTGCTGAAAGCTAGAAAATGTTGCCAAAAGAAATATAAGAAGACCTAAATAAATGGAGAGACATACTCTATTTGTGGCTTTGGAGGATTCAACATAGTAGAGGTTTCATTTTTCTCCAAAGTAATGTATAGATTCATTGCAATACTGATAAAAATCCCAGCAGGATTTTTTGTGGGTCTAGACAAACTGATCCAAAACTTTGTATGTAAGGGCAGAGGAGCTGGAATTGCTAAAACAAATTGAAAAGGAGAAACAAGTTGGAGGAATCACTTTACTATCAAGCTTCACTAATGAAGACAGTATGGTATTGGAGGGACTGATGCAAAAATCAATGGAACAGGATACAGAGTCCTGAAATAGACCACATTACTGCAGCCATTTGATCTTTGGCAAAGGTTCAAAATCAATTCAGTGAGAAAGGATAGTCTTTCAACAAATTATTTTATAATAATTGGTCATCCACATGTTAAAAAATGTGCCTTGACCTCATACCTTATGCAAAGATTAATTTGAAATGGGTCATAGATATAAATGTAAAACATAAAGCTATAAACCTTTTAGAAGAAAAAATAGGGAGAAAAATCTTCATGACCTGGGGTTATAAATAACACCAATAGCACAATCTATACCAGAAAAAAACTCAATAAATTGGACCTCATCAAAATTAAAAACTTTTACTTCGCCAAAGACACTGTTAATAGAATTAAAGGACAAGCTACAGACTGGGAGAAAATATTTGCAAACCACATATTTGACAAAGGACTTGTATCTTGATTATATAAAGAATACCAAAAACTCAATAATAAGAACTCGCAAAATTCAAACATCTCAATTTAAACCTGGCCAAAGGACTTGAATAGACACTTCAAAGAGTACATAAGGATGGCAAATAAACACACGAGAAGATACTCAACATCATTAGCTATCAGGGAAATGCAAGTTTGAACCATGATTACATACCACTACACACTCATTAGAATTGCTAAAACAAAAACTAGTGACACCACCAAGTGCTGGCAACTGGAACTCTCACGCATTGGTTGTGGGAACGCAAAATGATACCACCACTCTGAAAAATTGTTTGGCAGTATCTTTGAAGTTATGCATGCATTCATCATGTGACCTGGCAGTCCCAATCCTGGGTGTCTACCTTAGTGAAATGAAAAGTTATGTTCACTCAAAAAATCTGTACATGAACATTCATGGCAGTTTTATTTATGATAGCCCAAACCTGGAAACAACAGAAATGTCCTTCAAAGAATGTATGGATAAAGTGAGGTACGTTCATATAATGGAATGGTACTCAATAGTAAAAAGGAATGATACACACAGCAACTTGGATGAAACTCAGACATTATGCTAAGTGAGACAAGCCAGTGTCCAAAGGTTGTGTACCATATGATTCCTTCTATTTGACATTCTTGAAAAGGAAAAACTATAGTGATGGAAACAAATCGGTCGTTGTCAAGGGATATATGTGAGGTGAGAGTCAATTTCACCCTATGATAATTTTTAAAATAAAATTATTTTTGACAATGTCCGAATTCATTCTGTTTTATGAATCTTTGTGGGTGACCTTGTTTTTGTTTTGTGTTTTGTTTGGGTTTGTTTTCTCTCTCCTCTCCCTCTGCTTTGGGGTAGGTCAGTTTCATCCATTGTTTTCTATACTTTGTGAGCCCTTTTAATTTGGATACCCATATTCTTCAGTTCTGAGAGTTTTCTTGATTTTTGTTGTTGTTGATTATTTCCTACCCCTTACCCTCTGCCCCTATTTTTTCCTATTCTCCCTTGCTGACATTATTCAGACATTGGACCTCTAATTTTCTTTTCTGTTTTCTTTCTTTTTTCTTCCTACTTTCTTTATTTTTGTCTATTTCTGGAGACTTACTTCATTTTAAATTCTAAATCTCCTATTGTTTAATAATCAAGAATTCTTTTTTTTTGCTGTTCTCTGGTTGTTTAATTTTGATGATGTCCTATTCTTGTTTCATTGTTGTAATGTCTTAATGGTAGTTTTTTTCTTCCTGAATATTGGCTTTTTTTCCTCTTAGATGCTTTCCTTCAATACCTGATAGCCCTTCTTTGCTCATATTTAAGAAGAGTATGAAAACACTGATTGGAAGTTAATAGCACATTGGAGGGGCTTGTCAACTTTGAGCTTCACTCTCCGGCAGTCTGGCTGAGCTGTATAGTTGAGGAACCCTGAAAGGCAGTATCATTGACTTTTTCCTGTTTGGAGTAGCCGGAGGAGACTCTTTTGGTCACCTGTGTGGAGGGAAAGAGCTGGTTGACTGGAGCCATAAGGCCATGGGTCTCAGCCTCCAGGATATACATTTACTTTCCCTATTTCCAGCCCAGTATCTTGTACATAGCTGTGCTTGCAAATCCAGATGCTGTTTTACCTTTTTAAGAAATAAATGTTTAGCATTCTGCTCTGGTGGCAGGGAAGATCTGGACATCTTATTGTTTCTGAAACAGATTTTCAACCAACCCTATTTATCCAGTGCCCCATCCCTTATTCACTCTCACTTTCATAGGTATCTGGTGCTGCCAATTTGAGTCTTCTGGGGGTTCTCCTATAGAAAATCAGATCAGTTCTTGGTTTTTTTTTTTCATGTTTAGCTAGTGATTCAGTTTTCTTTACTTGATCTGTGTTGAGTGGGAAAGTTCTAGGTCTAGTGAACAGAAGTCTGAACAATCATTGAAACAAAACTCTAGTCATAGCCCCTCAATTAATACCCAGACTAAGCCAGTTTACAGATCCAAAACCTTTTGAGTGAAGGGGCATCTGGGTCTCCTTAAGGAAGGGCTCCACTATGCTGCCAAAAAGTTATACTGTAAATCATCTAACTTTTCTCAAAGGGGCCTGTGGCCATTTACCAGGGTGACTGTGCATTGGGGGAAGGGAAATAATCAGACCTTTGGGGGATTCCTGGACACTGGCTCAGAACAGACACTAATTCCATGAGATGCAAAGTGTCACTGTGGCCCACCAGAGTAGAGGCTTATGGAGGTAGGGTAATAATAGAGTTTTAACTTAGGTACATTTCACAGTGGGCCCAGTGTATTCACAGACCCACCCTGTGGTTTCCCTTGCTGTAGAATGCATACTTGAAATAGACATACTAAGCAGTTGGCAGAATCCCCACATTTATTTTCCTGGATTTGCTAAGTCATTTATCATTCATCAGTTTGCCTTTCAGCTTACGAATTTTATTGTTATCATCTTTTCCCTTTTGTTTTCCCTGTCTTGTGGGTCTGTGACTTTGAAGTTTCTTTATTGTTTTTGTGGAGCTCTAGGAGGGAGTATGGCACCTATGGTCAATCTTCCATCTTTCCCTGAAACCTGTAGATATACTGTTTTACTTGATGTTGTTATATGGTCCCATGGCTTTGAAGACCACAAGATCCACAAGCTAGTGAAACCGAAATTTACATCTCAAGCCCTACTTCTCTTTCCTCTGAGCTCTAAACATGTACACATAGCTCTTTACTCAGTGTTTTCTCCTTACATATTTAATATAACATCTCAGATAATTAATTCCCAACCCTCTCCTTGAAATACCCATTTCTTATCTAATCATCTTGTTCTCAATGAATATCACTACCAGCCACCCATTTTCTTAATCCCCAAATCCCAGAAGTCATCCTCAAGTTTTCCTTTTCTCCTACTTCAACTTCATCAGTAAGTCCTATCAGTTCTAGATTCAAAATATATCCAGAATTCATCCACTTCTCTTCATCTCTGTGGCTACTACCCTGATTGGAGCCATTTTTATTTCTAAACTGGGTCCATGCAATAACCTTCCAGTTGCTCCCCTGCTCCCACTCTTGCCCTGCTATAAACCACTGTCTACATAGTAGCCAGAATGAAAATTTTGAGTTATAAATTGGCTCATGTTCCTTCCATGGTTAGAAGCCCTCAATTCCATCCTCCCTATACTTTGAAGTCCACAGTCCTTCCTCTGCCCCACAAGGCTATCTATGACCTGGCTCCTGCCTAAATCTCTGACTTCATCCTCCCATGTCTTCCTTGCTCCCTCTGGTCAATTGGGCCTTTCTGTTCATCAAATCCACCAAGCTTATTCCCTCCCTTGGAGGCTTTGCGGTTGCCATGTTGTCTCCCTGAATAGCCTTCCCCCATATTTTCATATTGCTCACTCCACACTTCATTCAAGTCTCTACTCAAGCAGCATCGCCTTGGAAAGACGTCCCCGATCACACTCTCTGTTTTCTCCCAGATTCCCCTCTGTTATTCTCTATGACATCATCTTATTTATTTCCTTCTGGAAGTATCTTATTCAGTAACTTTATTATCTTTCCCTAGCCATTTGACTATAAGCCATATGAGGGCATTGGTCAGATCTGTCTCGTTCTTTGCTGATACCATCACAGCTAGAGCAGTATCTGGCCCACAGTGGATAGATACTCAAGGACATGGATGGGTGGACAGGAAGGTGGGTGAATAAATACTTGTTGAGTTCCATACTGACTATTAGCATGTTGGTTCTTCTGGAGCATCTCAGAATTGAGCCTTTATACAGAATTCTTTCCCACCTTGACTGATTCTACTTGAATGCCTTTATGTGTCCCCTCTCTCCCTGACAAAAAATCTGCTTTAGGCCTGAAAGTTTGAATTCCCAAATAGCAGATTGTTCATCTCCCTTTCTGCCTTTCACTCAGATGTCATACCTTATGCCACATTTTGTGCAGGAACCTGGATGGGACTTTGGTGGAGAGATGACCAGTGTACCTTTTCATCCCTCAGACCTGACTGAGTATGGTGCTGGATTAGACGCCAGAGATTGACACTAGAAATTTAGTCCTGATGGTTCATACCTCAGTATTGGGAGTCTGCTTTTGCTTTCTGCCCTCTCCCAATCAGTCTTTTAATTTTTAATGTCACTCTCTGTCAGCTACTAATCCTATTAGAACAGGATGAGGCTAAGGCAGAGCAGTGGAGAGGGGTTGGTCAGTTTCATTTCATGATCTTCAGAAAATAGTTGAGAGATTATAAATTGTGAAGCCCCCCCCCCCCACCTTGTCTGGTCACTAGCTTTAATTCTGGTGCCTTCCAGTCCTCCTGTTCTTCAGTTATATAGCATAGCATTTAAGTGTTTGTGGGTCCAGTTATGTTTCCTTTTAATATCTGATGAAGTAGGGATGAACCCAGGAAATGACCCCTTTCTTTTTTTGTTTTTCTTTCTGTGTTGTACGACTCAGGAGGTTCATCAAGAACGGATTGCATTGGAAAACCAATTGGAACAACTTCGTCCAGTCACTGTGTTGTGACCGCCATGGTTCAAGTGACAGTGAATGACCTCATCTGCCAAGATCTTTCTTTCTTGTTTGAATGTTTGAACCCCACTACTTGTCATAGATATTTGTGTCAAAAGCTGTGAGCAGCAGAATATAATCCATATGACCTTTTCTCTTGTAACTCACTTGTACATTTTACTGTGGTGGAAAATACTTCAACTGATTATCACACTTGACTTTGTAATTATCAGTGGAATTACTCTCCCATTCTTAAGTAGTTCCTCAAGGTGTTAGATACTGCTCCTTACCAAAAATCAGTCTTCTAGCAAATAAAAGTAATTTAGAGCATTATTTATTTAAAGAATTTATGATTTGTACAAAACCTTATAACAAAGTACCTTCAGGATGCTTGTTTTATTTTTGTATGTATATCACATACAGTAGGTTGGTTTCCTGAATAATTAGGATTCCAACTGGATTATCTTTGGCATGATGATAATAAAAACAAAAGCTAAAATAGAATAAAAGCATCAGATTTAGACTGGCGCTGTGCCCTCCACCACTATATGCCAAAAATTGCTTCTCTAGTGCCATTTTGATATTATATCTAGCTATAAATAATACATGACTATTGTTTTCTATTGAATGTCAAAGACTTATTGGGTCTTTACACTTCTGTAAAGTGGAGGTTTTGGCAATGAGCTATTTAACTTGGCCAGTCTAGGCCGTCAACCCAGATAACTCAGTCCCTTCATGTACATTTTTGGGCGAAAGCAATCTGCTTTAACTGCCTCACCCGATCAAATTAAATAAATAGTTGCCAGGTCTCTACTTTTATCCTGCATGGGATAACATATCTGTAAATACATGAGTTTGGAAACCACCCATCAAATATGAAAGTCTGATGAGACTGCTTGGATTGCTAAACATTTGATTTTTGAACCCAGGTACCCAAACTGGGGAAGAAAGGGAAATGATTGCTACCTATAATCTAACAATCTCTGGTAGCTATTTTCATCAACCTGGATTGCAAATGTATTGGCTATGAAGAAATAATGAAAAGAAGCAGTCCTCATGCTATATATATATATATATGACTGTTTTGTTCCCTATGCAGTGTTATCCTTGGGAAGTGATTGGTTTATATCAAGTTCAGAGGAGCCCAACTAACTCCAGTATAGCTGATGTAAAACAATAAGCTCAAATTGCAAAAGCAAGTAACCTATAGAAATTATAGTAGCTGTTGCTTCTCTGAAAGCTCAAATTGAAAGTGGGAACACAGGGTCACAGGGTGAGAAGGCATGCCAGCTTTAACATCACTTTGAGAGAGACTAATGGCAAGAAATGCTATCTCTCATGCATTTTGCTCATTTCCCTATTCTTAGGATAATGGGGTAGGGTGTGCCTAGGGTCCTTTTTGAAGTTTTAGATAGGTTTGCAATATGCGGGATTAAGCCTTTGATTTTAATAGAGCTGAGAGCTTTCAGAAGAAGTAGGCATTTATTTAATGCTTCCTTATTCCATTGACAAGCTTTATCAATAGCTTAACAGCAGAGCAGAAAGGCTCAAACAGATGATGTTTTTCCAGAGAAAAACAAATTGTGAATCTATTCCATGCATGTTTAAGGATTTTGAATTGCTTTTGAAAATCATGAAACTTGAACTATTTCTCTATTTCCTTTTTTCTTCCCTTTTGGGTGCCTTTTTTGTTCTTGTGGGGGAAGGGTTGGGAGTGGGTTTAAACCCTTCCTAAGATTATAAATGGGTCACTGCAGATTTTTAGGTAATGTCTTTCCCCATCTTCTGAGATCTGGGGGCTGCAACACATTTTATCAGCAGTGTTCTTATTGCAGACATTTCACAGCATGTTTGGCTTTCCAGGAAAGACTAGCATATGCACTTTATCTCATAATCTTCCAGTACATATGCACTCACTTGGGATAGCATTTCATATCCATTAACCAGACGTATAAACTAAGGAATGTTAGTCTACACTGTGCATTTTAAAAATATTGACATGCTTTTTTTGCCCCGTGAAGTCAATGCCAGAGTGAGTCAAATTAGGATGTTGGGGTTTTGTTTAGTTGGCTTGGTTTTCATTAAAGGAAAACACTTGCATTGGACAATCAAAGTCCCCTGAGTTTCATAGTCTTACCAATATTTTATGATAGGCATTGCATTAAAGCACACACCAATACTATCTACACCCAACCTTCTTGACTGGACTTAATTGTAACTATAGTTTAGTAGTTGCTTAGAATTAGAGTTGTTAAAAAACAAGTATTTGTGTGTGTGTGTGTGTACATACATATACAACTATTATTATTACCTAACTAGTGCTCATCCTTTATTTCTCTGTTGTCTTAGGATGTGCACTTTTAATTTAGGATTATAATGCCTAATGATGTTTCTGTGAGCCTTTAATGTGATTTATAGGAAGCCTGGGTTATTGAAATCACCATCATACCTCTTCTATAAAACAACTCCAAAATGAGACCTGCTTGTTGGGGAGAACTCTGTAGATAGAAGGTCAATGTTGCCCCATCCATGGGGGTTGAATTACCTTCTTGTTAAGTGGTCTTCCCCCACTGGGATTCTACAGTCCCACAGATGAAAGCACAGTAGGAGCTGATAGTGGGCTTCTGGAGTCCCTCAGCATCTCTTGTATGTGGCATATTGCTCTTGCCACCTTCCTATCCAGCAGACGTTGAAGCAAAACCAAAAGGTAGATATCTGGAATGAATGTGTATGTTATAATCGAGGCAGATATTTGCCTTAGTTGGAAGCATCTAATTGTTTTACAAATATTAAACAAGTGCTTGGGCCTGACTGGGAGAGGAGGCAGCTTAGCTGGAAGCTGTGCTCATCTTACTACCACTGGAGAATAAGATATCAGAGTTGGGCAGGGTATCCATCTCCTGAAGTTGGCATGTGGGGAAACCAATGCCCTATATGAAATAGCAGCTCCTGGCCCAAGAATCCACAGAAAGAGGTAGCTAGTGGCAGCTTTGGGGTCCCAACCTGATTTTATGGATTCTGAGTTAGGTCTCCCACCCTCTATCACTACTAAAAATAGATTAGAAAGCTTTTTTCTATTTGTTGTGAGTTTCATTGACTTAATTAGTCTTTAAATGTGAAAACATGTTCTAAGGAGTTTAGATCTAGAAATTCCTCTTGGATTGAAGTGAAAAATAAAATCTGAAGGAAAAGAATATGATTGAACTATTTGTTCTTCTGAACCACCTCACCTTTCATGGTGCAATAAATTGCTCTGAGTTTCTTGGCAGAACTTTTGACAGCTGTTGCTTTCAATGGATTCCATTCCTGTATTCCTTATGGGAGTTTGTTTTTAAAATAGACTACCGTGATTGAAACGAACTCAATATGTAGTAAGTTATAGTTTTCTTCAATATAGCTTTGGTTACTTGGGTTGCAAATGTTTAATTTCAGCATTTTTTAGGGTGAGTAATCAAAAACATGAATTTTCCTTTGATTTCTTACCAATGTCTGAACTATCATAAAGCATTCTCTTTAGATGTGATTTGATTCTATAGTGTGTTTCTAAATGATATTTCTCTGTTTCTTAAATGATCTCACAGCCATGGTAATAATAGCTATGTACTCAGAAGATCAATCAGGTAATATCTGGAATTGATGTGTTTTTTGCAATGAAGGCAAGCATTTGCAAATATCTTCTTTTAAGCAGTAGTTGGAAAGATCTCAATTACAGTATAACACCTTAGAGCTAAAAGCATTTGTTCAATACAAACTAGAATCACACCTTCTGACTAGGTATCACCAAGGGAATGTGATTTTTAAAGTATAAAAAAAGAATTTAATATAACAACCAGATTCTCCCATATTATTGACAAGTTGGGCTTGTTAGGTTGCGGTTTGAACATTATGAATGTGAACAAAATGAAATAGCAGTTAAGAGGTCTTTTTCCCCTCTATTTCAATAGAACACTAGTAACTTTGGCTTCTCTTTCTAACTGGTTTATTCTGTTTCAAGTGTGTTCTTTTAAAACTCTGATTTCAAAGGATCAGTTGAACTTATATTTTTGTTATGGATGTTTTGTTAGGGTTTTTTGCATCATGACTCAGTGTGGTTCAAATTCCTAGTAAGAAGTGGGGATTTGGGTTTTGGGAGTCCTCAGCCGGCATGTCTTGGTCCTCCCTTGGCATAGTATCACTCTGTGAGCCACCCTGCTTTGCTTGTTTTTAAGGAGAAATGCATCTGGTTATGTGACTCTCCCAAGAACAGCAGACTTGGAGGGCCAGACTTTAAAAGCAAGCAGATTCTAAGAGCTGCTACCCTCCCCCCAAAATAGGCTTTTGGAGGCTGCCTTACTTACACACATGCCCTGAAGCAGCCAGTCTTTAGTGGGAGCAAGACATCGCAGGTGCACAGTTGCTTTTAGCCTTGTATAGTTATTTTCCACATTTACTACCACACATGATCATAAAGGAACCTTTTCTAAGAGGCATGCAGGGTTTCAATAGACAGGACTTATTCTAGTTACAGAAGCCTTGATCTGGTGTCAGCAATTGGGGAATGCTTGTTTTTCATGTTTTGTGAATTCTTTCTTGCTATAAGCTAATTTCATGGCTCTGGAAGGATGGAGACAGTGGGTTTATGACTCTGAAGACCAGAGGACACCAGACTTTAGGAGGGCTTAAATTGGAAGTTGGGGACTATAATAAGGATACCTTTATGTACTAGTTCCATCTGAAAGCACTCTGTTGGACAACAGGACTAGATCCTAAAGCTCCTTCAGGGAACTCTGCTTTGGGACTGGAACAGTTGATGTGATAACCCCATTGTGTGAAGATTAGATCAATTGAGGTGTGTTATTGTTGTTTTAAGTCAACTTGTACGAGAGTGTCAGCTGCAACTCTCTTGAGAACCAGGTATACCTTTTTCTTTAACACTGCCATCCTTTTTGTCTTCAGCACAAATAAAATGTTCAAGTGAGCCAGATGCGAGAAGAGCCACTTTAGTCTTCATAGCTGTTGGCCAAGAGAGATAATGAGCTGATGGTCTATTTTAACCTTGAAAGTAAAAATGTATATTTTTTCATTGTAGGTACATTGAACAGTAAAAAGTGTAACAGTAAAGTATATATTTGATGCCTTCTGTCTTTTCATGGTAATGTGCTAACAAGTTGTGTTAATATTTTACTCAGCCAGAGTCTCATTCGTTTGTTAAGCATTGGGCACATTATGTATATTGACCTTAATCATACATCCCTGAAAGTGTCCTGTATTTGGATTGTGACTTGTAGACTCAAGCTAACCTTACTGCCTCTTTTTCACACTTGTCGAGAAGTCTGTGAAGAACATAGTAGGTTAAATATCTCCAACTTTGGGAAATATACATGATGTGAAACTGGGGTGCTATGTTAAAAATAAACGTATATAACTAAGTGTGGCTTTTATGGAGTCTTGGTGTCAGTATGCTGTGGTTTTCAATTGGTCTCATATGCATTTAATGCAGGAGATGTGAAAAGGAGTTGGGGGTCTTCCCAGTTAAACCAAAGTCTGAGATTTGGTTATTTTCACCCTCTGGTGATCTGAGACAGCTCTTTAAATATTAATACCTGCACAGAGTAAACACTTGGCAATCATGGGATATCATGGCTAGCTCACAGCACATTTTAAAGATCCACTGAGTTGAAAACTTGGCTTACTATGGGATCAGGTTATTTATCTTGTCAGAGTTCTTTTAGTTCAGAAATGTTCCAATGAGCTGGGCATGGTGGCTCATGCCTATAATCCCACACTTTGGGAGGCTGAAACACAAAGATTGTTTCAGGCCAGGAGTTTAAGACCAGCCTAGGCAACATACCAAGACGTTGTGTCTACACAAAAAATTAAAAATTACCAGGGACACAGTATGCACCTCTAGTCTCAGCTATTTGGGAGGCCAAGGCAGAAGGATTGCTTGAGGTCAGGAATTTGAAGTTGCACTGAGCTATGATGATACTACTGCACTTCATCCCAGGCAACAGAGCAAGACCCTTTCTCTACAAAACAAAATGTTGCAATCCTGATGTCTTTAGCTAGAGTGGAGGTGATAGGGAAGGATCAGACGACTTGGCTTTAAATTCCAACCAAGTAATCTGGCACCCCAGTTAAGTTTCTTATGTATAATATTTGAATAATTTTAGGAGGCATCAGTCTCCTAATTGGGTAGGGGTTTTATTCCAGAATGCAAATGGTGGGCTGCACTTAGGATATTTCCAATGTAGTAGTTTCAAAGGACAAACCAACTGTAGAAAGATCATCAATCATTTGGCCCATAAGCTTGGACACTGGACATCACCAGGCCCTGACCTTTCCCAGGTATTGATGAGGATCAGCGGGTCATTCACTTTAATGATAAAAGAGGTAAAAGAACATTAAGGCAAGTGAACCTCAAAGTGTGGCCCCCCAGACCAGCAGTATAAGCATCGTTGGGGAAATGCAAATATTAGAAATGCAAATTTTTGCCATCTCCATCCCTTTCTCCTCCCCCACCCACTGACCAACTGAATCAGGAACTCTGGGAGTGGGACCCAGCAATTCACGTGTTATCAAACCCTCCCAGTGATGCTGAATTACTGACTAGCCAATCTCATTTTATAGTCAAAGATCTGAGGTGCAGAGAGGCAAACTGCCTGATCTAGAGTCTTGGCTAATTCAAAGCAAAGGTTAATTGTGTTCCCAGGGCATGTTTTTTGCAACACTAGTGTCCATCCATGAGTTTGTTCCCTCCTCTGACCTTCCTTTCACATATATTTAATGTGTCCCTACTCTGTAACTGATCACTAAGGATCTGGAGATGAGACCAAGAAGACAGAACCCCTTCCCTCAAGGAGCCCACAGCCCAGCAGGACAGAAACCTACAAATGAATTGCCATGCAGAGTGCATGTGTTAGGGTAGGCTAACTGCTGTGACAAAGAACCCCAGGAGGTCAGTGAATCTCACCTATCCCACCATCCAGGGTGGATGTTCATAGTTGTGCCATTTTCCTTGTTCAGGGACCCAGACTCCTTCCATGTGTGGCTCCATTGTACCCTAGGGCTAGGGAGTTTTCTCCTTTTAGCCAGTGGTTGGAGAAAATAGAGACTGGAGAAGATTCAATTACCTTTCACAGAAGTGACACACATCACTTCTATTCATATGACAACAGTTAACCACAAGGGAGACTGGAAAATGTAGTGTAGTTGTAAGCTCAGGAGGAAAAAGTTTTGGTAAGCACGATATCTGCTACAAGACATAAGTCTGGGTTGCTCTGAAGATACACAGGAGGGGCATTGAATCCAGATTGTGGGGATCTAGGAAGGCTTTGTGGAAGAGTCTTCAAAGAGGGATAGTCATTAACTAGGAAGAAGAGGACATTCCAGACAGAGTTACACGTGCAGCAAAGTAGGGTGAGAGCATGGTGTATTCTGGGAACTGCAGAGAGATTCTCCTATGGATGGAATGGATGGTATCTTAGTTCATTTTTGGTTGCTTATAACAGAATACCTGAAACTGCACAATTTATAAAGAAAAGGAATTCATTTCTTATAGTTATGGAGGCTGAGAAGTCCAAAGTCAAGAGGCCACATCTGGTGAGGATCTTCTTGCTAGTAGGGACTCTCTAGACAGTCCCAAGGCAGTGCGAGGTATCACATGGTGAGGGGGCTGAGCATGCTAGCTCAGGTCTCTCTGTTCCTCTTCTTATAAAGTCACCAGTCCCACTCCCATGATAACCCATTAATCCATGAATGGACTCATTTATTCATAAGGGCAGAGCCCTCATGACCCAATCACCTTTTATAGGCCCCACCTCTCAATACTGCCACATTGGGGATTAAGTTTCAACAAGAGTTTGGGAGGGCACAAACATTCAAACCATAGCAGATGGATATGGAACGTAGAGGGGAGGAGGTGGCAAAGGTTGGACACAAGTCTAGATGGGAAGGCCTTGTAGGGGAATCATGAGAAGGCACAAAGCACTCTGAGATTACAGCTCTTTTCATGACTTAAGAGCAAATGCATGAAGTCACTTACTTCTCTAGTATTCAAGGAGCTGTTTGTGCTCCCCCATTTTTTTCTACTCCCTAAAAAGGAAATGTTTTACTGGAAAATTTTAAGCTTCTGTTTCTAACATGGACCAAACCTTGGTTTGATTTGTTATATATCTTCTGGCATGTGTTTGGAAAAGGACCAAAGCCCAGAATACAAGAGACTAAACTGTCATAGGTAGGAGTCCTAGTGGATGATATGAAACTTTTCCCATCCTCAACTCTTTCTTTTGGGGGAGATATCAGGGCCCCTGAGATGACTGACAGGTACAGGACTCTCTTTTCATCAAGATGACTATTGAAGTGCACAAATGAAGAGTTTGTAAATAAAGCTGAAATATCCCATTCCTTTTGAGCAAGAGTGCTCAATGAGTTTATCTAACACTTCTGGAAAATTCCCCAAGCCCACAGGAGAAAATGCTATAGTGGAGCATCTCCATGGCAAATTCCAACTTCAAAGAGCTCTGCCATATTGTTTTTCAAATATCAGATGTTCTGGAAGTGTGAACAGTAGTATTTGCAAGCATCTGAGTGGTGTTTACCTCATTGCATTTTTCTTTCAAATATAGACTGAAGAGGATCTTTATTTTTGGGCGTTAGATTATAACCCAGACATATCTTCCATTATTTGCCCTGAAATCCTCTTAGCAGATTTGGCAGAAAGATGGAATTGGCACAAAAACTGTAAAACTTTCAAAACCGTGAGAATTCTCTAGCATCATCAGTAGACATAAATAATATATAGGCGGTCCCCGGGCTATAAATGATATACATTCCTGAGAACGTCTTTAGGTCGAATTTGAATGTAACTTGGATCCCTGATGAACAGCGCATATACGGTAATAATAATCATGATAATAACAATAATAATACTATAATGGTTCATGTGGTAATAATTATACAGTGTAATACTAATATGGGGTAATAATAATACCCCATTCTATAATAATAAGTTACAGAAACTATTGTGCTCTTTCTTTTAAATTCAAACAAACTCATACGAACAGTTTAGATAGGAGATAGAAATTTCAAAAATAATATTAAAGGTTAACACCTAATGTTGCATCGATGTCTTGCTTACTGGAAGGGTTGTTTTTGAGGCAGGAAGGCAGCTGACGTGAATCGGAAGGTGATGACGGAGATGGTTCTGGAGAGGGTGGAGCAGGGGCTGGAGGATCAGGGTTTGATTCTGTTGCTGGAGGAGGGAGCTCACCACAGAAGTCGGTTTCTTGAAAAAGGTATGTAGGGTTGTCTGCACAGCCTTTTTCTTTTTTTCATCGTAATTGGCCTCGTAGCTGCTGATGTTCTCACTAACCGCACAGTAAACCTTTGTAAACTGTGCATTGTCAGGATCTGGCTCCTCAAGCTTAGCAGATCCTGCTTCAGGGAGACGAAAGGCCTCAGCTAATGCTTTTCTCCTAAACTTTCTTGGCTCTGGATCTTCTGATTCTTCGTGTTCTATCAGCTGCTTCTCTATCCACGAGACCAGCTGCTAGCTCAAAGATGCTGTGCCAGAGCACTGCTTATTCCTGCGGGTGTGTTTACATACATGAAAGAAACTACTTCCTGAATTATTTAATTATGAATTATCCTTATCGGGAGCCTTGGGAGCCCATTCGTAAGTATGGCATGCCATAATTGGTCATCCATAAACCAGAGACTGCTTGTATTTTATATACATATATATTTATATATTTAATATATATATATTTAAAACTCAACAATAGCCACAGTAATTCTTTAGAACATAGACCAACAAAACGTTTTTTGGGAGTGGAGTATTTTCCGTTGACATTGTTTAGAACAGGGGTCTTCAAACTTTTTAAACAGGGGGCCAGTTCACTGCCCCTCAGACCGTTGGAGAGTGCCCCACACATTCCACACATGCGCACTGCGGGCCCAGAACGAGTCAGCTGCTAAGCAGGACAGGCAGCGGCGGCGGCAAAAACACCCAGCGGGCTGGATAAATGTCTTCGGTGGGCCGCCTGTGGCCCGCGGGCCGTTTGAGGACACCTGGTTTAGAATTACTGGTACAAGGTGAGAATAAAGGCTAACTCTTAGCTTTATTGTTTTAAAATATTCTACAGAGAAAACCCCCCTCATTCTTGTACCTGGGGTGGACCGCTCCCATCCCGCATGGCTACAGAACAGAGTGCCTGCCTTCACCCCTGCGTTACAGCTAATCAAAACTACAGGGCTGAAGGGAAGTCAAGAGGAAGAAAGATAATGCTTGGGGAACGGAATAAAGGAAAGCAAAGCAAATTAAATACAGATACTGAGAATTGTGATGCAGGTCCTTTGAAATTCAAATGAAATTGGCTTGAACCTCGACCCATGTGTGGAGGGAGCCTGCATCCCAATCTTTCTGGGGATTCTGAGAGGCAGAAGGAATGGTGGAGGGACTGGTGTTTTTATACTAGTCACTTCTGGCTCTGATATTCTTCCTAGGAATTAGTTTAATATTATATAGATTGTTTCCCCCCCAAACATCATTTACACGAGGCATTTGTGTGTATGAGTGTGGAGTGGAATAGAAAAGGGGCAGAATTTATAGAATATTTAGGGAACCGAGGGGAGCTTTTAAATAGTTTATATCCAAGGTCATGTTGCACAAGTCCAGGAACACTGTTTACAACGTATTCTTTTTTTTTTTTTTTTTGAGACAGAGTCTTACTCTGTCACCTGGGCTAGAGTAGAGTGCCGTGGCATCAGCCTAGCTGATAGCAACCTCAAACTCCTGGGCTCAAGCCATCCTCCTGCCTCAGCCTCCCAAGTAGCCGCGACTACAGGCACCATGCCTGGCTAATTTTTTCTATATATTTTTAGTTGGCCAATTAATTTCTTTCTATTTTTAGTAGAGACAGGGTCTTGCTCTTGCTCAGGCTGGTTTTGAACTTCTGACGTTGAGAGATCCACCTGCCTCGGCCTCCCAGAATGCTAGGATTACAGCCGTGAGCCACCACACCTGGCCCTGTTTACACATTCTATGCAAGCAAATGCCAGTTGGAATGTGTAATGCAGCTGTCCTCTTTACAGAGCCATGCTACACCTTCCCCTCTTTCTCTCTCAAAGTGTTCCTCCTTCCCTTTCTATAGCTCTGTTGTTCTGCTTCTGCTGGCTGAGAGGGGGTGGGAACTTTAGGGGTCCTGTCAGCATCGAATCCAGTGCCCTATCCCTGCAGCAGATCTCTTCTGCCCTTCCTGTTTTCATGACAGGTTCAGGCCAGTGGTTCTCAACTGGGTGCAATTCTGCCTCTCCCCCCAAGGGGACATTTGGCAATGTCTGGAGATAGTTTCGGTTGTCACAACTGGGGGATGCTACTGGCATCTATGCACAGGACAATCCCTCACACCAAAGAACAATCTGGCCCCAAATGTTAATAGTGTGGAGGTTGAGAAACCTTGCTCTAGAGCAATTGTCCTTAAACTATGGCCCGTGGGCCACATGCAGGCCGCCTAGCACATTTATCCGGCCTTCTAGGTAGTTTTTGCCACCGCTGCCTGTCCTGCTTAGCAGCCTACTTATCCCATGCCCACAGTGCACGCTCTCCAATGGTCTGAGGGACAGTGAGCTGGCCCCTTGTTTAAAAAGTTTGATGACCCCTGCTCTAGAGGAATCCCTCAATTTGCAATGTAGCCTTCTCCTCAAAACTACCAGGGATGCCCCTTCACATGGTCAAAACTGTATCAACAGGCTCTGCTCAATCATTTCATTAATTCAGATACCTCCAGGGTCCAGGCAGCAATATAAATGAGTGAAGTAAGTCAGGGGTAAGATGAGAAGTGGCATTGGCTCATCTGCTTCAGTGGTGGGGAACAATAGGGAATGGTGAGGACTGTGGCAAATGGAGCCTGCATGCCCTGTTTGTAAAAGCAGCCCTAGGTTATTGCCAAGCAGGCTCCTGTGTTGCTAGGTTTCTGATTCCTTGAGAGAGACTCAATAATCTCATCTCTCTCACCCAACAGCAAGCTCCTTTTGTGTTATTTACTTTTTTTGTTGGGTTGTAACATATATACATATATGCACCAGTTTTAAGTGTTTAGCCCAATGAATTATTAAGATAATCTTGAAAAAGAACAAAGCTAGAGGACTTACACTACCAGATTTTAGGACTTATTATAACGCTACAGTAATTAAGATAATGTTATCTTGTTGCAAATGATAGATTAATGGTATAGAAATACATCCACACATGTATGATCCCTTGATTGACAATAAAAAAACTATCATAATGCAGTGGTAGAAAACTTAGTCTTTTCAATAAATGGTGCTGGAGCAATTGGACATCCACGTGGAAAAAAATGAACCTGGAATCCCTACCATGCACAAAAATTAATTCAATATGTATCATAGATCTGAATGTGAAAGGTAAAACAACGAAGCTTCTAGAAGAAAGCATAGGATAATATCTGCAGGAGTTTCATAGAAGTTTTTAAAACAGGGCATAGAGCACTAACCATAGAGGAAAAGATTGATAAATTAGATTTCATTAAAGTTAAGAACTTTTCATCAGAACTCATGACTAAGAGAGTTTTGGCAAGCTGGAGAACAGTAGACCTTATTTGCAGTACATCTTTCAAGGACACTTGCCTATTTTCTTTTTTTTTTTTTTTAATGTTGGCAACTATTTCTAATTTAAAACACTGAGGGGAAAGAAACCACTGTGCAGGCTGCCGTGAGCAAGCCAAACAAAACAGGTCTGTGAGCCAGCTCAGGCCCACGCATTGCCAGTTTGCGACCTCACCTTTAGCAGCGTGGAAGAATGATAGAGACTTTAACATTTCTGTATTTTCTCATTCTTTCCTTGACCAGCCTCTGTGAGGGGAAGAAATAATGCAGGAATATATTTCTCAATAAGAATGTTCCCTTAGATGACAGAATGGCTGGTCATACTGCATTTAGGTTTTTAATAGCACTTTCTACCCCTCTGATAGACCCAATAATTAAAGAAAATATTTCAAAATATTAATCAATTTTTCACTGGCCTCCACTGTATGTTCAACCTGGCTTGGCTCTGTGGAGACCATAGCTGATCCCTTTTTCACTTTGCTTTCTGACTCTAGAATTTGTTAGCATCCCTGGATGATAGTCTAGAGACCTGGAAGGTCAGCTTCAAGCCACAATGAGGCAGAAGACATGTGGAAATAGACTGAGTTTAAACTTTTTACATTTTGAACTCATTAATGTCCAACTTCCTTACTTTCTACCTCCTTCCCAAACTCTGCTTTTAGTCTCCTCCTTTCCTTCTTCTCCCAAGCACCACTCTTCCTTAATTCTCCCATGGTCCAGCTAGAGGCAGTGGGGTGGGGGATAATTTCTTCTTGTCCCCTCTTCTAACCCCATTGTTAGGATGAGTAAGAGGAGGTGGCTTGAAGGATGGCACCCTGACAGCATAGCATATTAGATCCCATAGTGTGGAATCTGGGTTAGACTGCCTGGGTTCAAATCCTGGCTCTATTCTTAATAGCTTTATAATTTGGGCAAGTAACTTGCTTTTCTATGCCTCACTCCCTCATCTATAAATTACCAATAATAGTGTATGTCTGTGTGTGTATGTATTTTTTATACACACACACATACCCACATATAGCACTTAGAACACTGCTTAGTAAGTGCTAGACATGAGTTTGTTAAATTAAAAATTGGCTGTTGGCTGGTTGTCTTTCAGGCCTTGGCACTGTGCTAAGCATTGGGAAATAGAAGGCACAGGGGACCGGGTCTCGAAGACTATCTCAGAGACCATGAGTCCATCCCTGATTTCAAGACAGGCAAACAACTTGGCCAAGTTGACCCTCTTCCTTCCTTGAACTGGCCAAAATGTGACCACTTGCTGGTTTGATGACTTTCTTCTTATTGTGAAACCTGGTAATAACCAAAATCCAAAGCCACTCAGAAAATGATTAAGATCATTCTATGGAGTCCTCTCTCCTAAAAATTAAAATGAGAATTACCATGCAGATGAGAAAACATTTAACCCTGGGAAGTGAAGTAACTTACCTGAGACATGGCAGCATGATAGAAAAAAGTCTAGATTGCCTTGAACACACTATTAATAGAAATATGTGCATTAAAGATTATTGGTGAGGGCTCAGAAGGATTAAGGAGAATTGTAGAGAAATCCTAAATCCCATGAAGAGACTGAGTAGAAATCTGGATTTGAAGGATGCTGTTGGTGAGGACTTATAAGGAAGTGGGAAACATGTTTTTGGAAGCTGGAGCAAGGGGGATCCTTGTTATGGTGGCAGAGAGCTTAGCAGAATTGTGTCCTGTACTTATGTGGAAAGCAGAAATTGTGAATGATGAACTTGCATATTTTGCTGAGGAGATTTCCAAGCAAAATATTGAAGGTAGGTACATCTTGGTTTCTTCTTCTTGGTTAAATGTGAGAGGAAAGAGAGAAATTGAGGGAAGAACCATTAAACAAAAATGAACCAGTACTTGATGATGTGGGAAATTCTTAGCCTATCCAGATTGCAAAGGTCAAAGAATTCAGTCACACAAAGGCTCTCAGAAGAGGATAAAGGTGTGACTCACATATTCTTGCAACCAAACCCAGGGACCTTTAGAAAGCTTAAGAGCATTGTCCCTCAGCCATCTTAGCAGAAGCCAAAAACAGACAGAAAAGAGATTATTTCAGAAATGTTTTTGGACCTGGCTTCCATTCCATGACAATCATGGGAGATGCACAAAGTTTTTGAGAATTTTATACCAATAGAGACACTGCTGGCTTACACCAAAAGGGACAGAGAGTATATGAAATGAAAGAAGGTTGTTGGATCCCCCAAATTCTGCTGGCAAGAAGAAAGCTGGTACAAATACTTAGGTGCAAACATGTCCCAACTTTCATGAAAAAGGAAAGATGACTTAGAGAGTGGAACCAGGAGTCCAGAGGGTGAAGCTGAGAGCCCAGAAGGTATAGTTGCGAGCCAACAGAGGATTATTTCTAGTCCTTGAAACCTGATGGAGTTTGGCTGCACTTAAAAACTGCTTTGGACCGGTGATTTCTTTTTTCCAGGAGTTGTAGTTAAGGAATTATACTCAGTGCCATATCTACGCTCGATTTAGATGATGTAAACCAGGGGTCCTCAAACTACGGCCCTCGGGCCACATGCAGCCCGCCAAAAACATTTATCTGGCCCGCGGGTGTTTTTGCTGCCGCTGCCTGTCCTGCTTAGCAGCCGACTCGTCCCGGGCCCACAGTGCGCATGTGTGGAATGTGTGCCGCACTCTCCAACGGCCCTCCAGTGGTCTGAGGGGCAGTGAACTGGACCCCTGTTTAAAAAGTTTGAGGACCCCTGATGTAAACAATCAGATGTGAAACTTTTTTTTTGAGACAGAGTCTCGCTGTGTCACCCAGGCTAGAGTGAGTGCCGTGGCGTCAGCCTAGCTCACAGCAACCTCAAACTCCTGGGCTCAAGCAATCCTCCTGCCTCAGCCTCCCAGGTAGCTGGGACTACAGGCATGCGCCACCATGCCCGGCTGATTTTTTCTATACATATTAGTTGGCCAATTAATTTATTTCTATTTATAGTAGAGACAGGGTCTCGTTCTTGCTCAGGCTGGTTTTGAACTCCTGACCTAGAGCAATCCACCTGCCTGGGCCTCCCAGAGTGCTAGGATTACAGGCGTGAGCCACCGCACCAGGCCACAGATGTGAGACTTTTGAGCTAGTGAGATTTAAATGAGATTTTTGGACTTCGAGTTGATGCTGTGATGGGATGAGACCTTTGGGGACTTTGGAATGGGACAAACATATTTTGCATGGAGAATGGGTGGGAATCATGGAGGCCACCAAAGGGCAGACTATGGTGAGCAGAATTTGGGCCCTTGGGATCTCCACCTGGTGAGCTTACTCCTGTGGTTATAGTACCTTACATGGCAAAGGGGATTTTGCAGTTGTAATTAAGGCCACTAATCAGCTGATCTTAAAATAGAGAGATTATCCTAGATCATCCAGCAGACCCAGTGTAATCACATGAGCCCTTAAAATCAGAAGAGATGCAGAAGAGGAAGCCAGAGAGATCAGAAGCATGGGAAGGACGTGCAGGTAGAGGATGATGGGATGATGAATGCAAGGCAGACATAGGAACTGAGAGAGGCTCATAGCCAGGAAGGTGACAGGGACCTTAGTCCTGTAGTCACAAGGAACTGAATCTGCCAACAACTTGAATGTACATGGAAGCAGATCCATCCCCAGAGGCTCCAGAAAAGATTATATCCCTGCTGACCCCTTGATTTTGTTTTCGAGAAACTCTAAGCTGAGGACTTCATTGAGCCAATGCTGTATTCAGACTTTTGACCTATAGAACTGTAAGATAATAAATTTGCATTGTTGTAAGCCACTGAGGTTATTGTTACTGCAGCAGTAGGAAACAAATACAAGGTTCTTATTTCAATTTCCAACATTATGGTGTTCACCAGGAATTTTCCTGGGGTTGGGGTAGGATGGGGTTGCAGAAAGGCCAAAAGATAAAAGGCCCTTTCCGACTTCTCTGAGCATTCGTGGTTTTTATGAAAGACTGTCTTTTGGAAAATAAAATTTATAAAAAGGTCGTAGAGGTACACAATTGTGCTTCCAGTGGGTTTCTAGAGGAGATTGTGTTCTTGTCTCTCCTGTTCATGAGCCTGGGCATAAAGCAGCCCTTCTTAGCACAGTTGCAGATAGATGCTGTAACAATGAGGTTAGGAACAGGAGCATCAATCAGATGGCTTGGACTGGGAGCAGCAGTGGGGGTGGGGATGGGGATGGGGTAGGGGAGTCCCTGGAGACTCCTAAGTCTTCTAGAGGAGGACCCTGAGGGCTGAGTACTGGCAGCTGGGTCCCAGATGTCCACAACGGAGCACAGAGAGAGAAGGAGCAAGAGATCTGGGGTGAGAAGTCCTGGGCTAGAGTCCTGGATGCCACTTCCAGGCTGTAGCTCTGAAAATCACCCCCCTAACTTCTTGGCTTTCTATCATACAGTGTAGTTAAAGAGAAGACCCACTTTGAGGAACGGTAGCCCCGATTAAATAACATGACACATGTGGAGGCATTTTGTCAGCTGTACGGCATGACGTAAGTCAGAGTTGAGATTTGTTACACCTGACATCAAATTTCAATTAACAGACATTGATTGAGCTGTTCATGCAAAAATGTCTTAGAGAACCCAAAGGAGACCGTGCCTTGGCTCCTGCTAAATGGCAAGCGTGGCTGCCGACATGGAACCCCACAACCATGGCTCAAGTAGCCCAGAGGATTTCTACCTCCTTCTCAGCTCCAGAGCAAAAGGGTCAACAGGTAACATGCTGCCTTTCTACCTCCTTTCTACATTGATCAAGGTGGTTTTCTTGGGAGATGGGCTAGGGGGGGCTGAAGTAGAACTGAGGGATTTGTGGTATTGTAATTTCTGAGTGATTTTCAAGATAAAAAAACATTTCTCCAGGAACATGCTGTGAGGCACATGCGTGTGTTCACCTATATGTGGTGGGAATGGGAAGATGCCCCAATAGCATATAGGGAAACAGTAAAGTTAAAATTAATCAATGTGATATTGGGACTAAAAAAAGAGAACGATCCATTCTGTTGAGGGTCAGGCTCTTTCTGGCTATAGAATCTCAAGTGCCTGTGGACTGTAGGTAAGATCTGAACAGATGTGTTCAGATCTTAGCTGCGTTCAAATCTGTAACTGTGTTATGTCCTGTTCTGGTCTTTATTTCTGAAAGGTCTGCAATGGTTAGGGTCACAGGGCTTGGCTTTTATAACAGCAAGAATGGCGTATGTCTGTTTTCTGCAGGTAAGTAGGAGTTTTTTCTAAAGTTGTGACGTCTTTTGACCTAATAATTGCACTTTGAAGCATAGTTCATAAAGCAAATTTCCAAAATAATAGAAACAGTTGTATGGAGAACATAGCCTAGGAAGCTAAATTTTTGTTATCCCATTCTCTTGCCAATGATTGGTTTATAGTGGACATGTGACCAGTTCTGGCCAATGGGATGTCAAGAGAGGTCTGCTAGGGAGACTTCTGGGAAAGGTTTCCTCATATTTCAAACATAGGTGCCTTTGGACGTTACCATGTGGGGCTGTGATGGTAGGAACTACTTTGGCCACCTTGTGACCAGGAAGAGACAAGCCTGAGGACAAACCTAAGGTTCTTATTTCAAACCAAGGTTCTTATTTCAATTTCCAACATTAAGGGGTTCACCAGGAATTTTCCTGGGGTTGGGGTAGGATGGGGTTGCAGAAAGGCCAAAAGATAAAAGGCCCTTTCCGACTTCTCTGAGCATTCGTGGTTTTTATGAAAGACTGTCTTTTGGAAAATAAAATTTATAAAAAGGTCATAGAGGTACAATTGGTGCTTCCAGTACCATCCATGCTAAGGATGATGAGCAAAAGATGGAAAGAATGTGGATCCCAGATGGAGTTGTTGAGCCATTAATTAGCCTTCCTTGAAAACATACTACCTTTGGACATCTTATGCGAGACAATGTCTCCCTACATTTAGGCCAATTTGACTCACTTGCAGTCAATAGCTTCCTGACAGAGACACACAGCAGGAACTGGATGGCTTGTCTCTTTCTATTAATAGTTTTCATCCAGAAACTTAAAGCTGAGCATACAATAGATAGCTTCCTGATTTCCACCTGGGTTTTCACTTGGTACTACATTCCCCAGAGTTCCCTTCCCTATATGTTACTAGTTAGGGTTGGCCAAGGGAGAAATTTGCAGGGCATTTGGAAGGTGGAAATAGCCAGTTTGCTCTCAGGAGGTCAGTGTAGGTCAAGCCCCGTTACAGCTTGTGTACATTTTCGTGGATCTGCTGGTGCATCTTGGTCGACCAGCAGCCAGGCTTGCAGTTTCAATTCTTACAGGATCTCTTCCTTCAGCTTCTCCAAACCCCAGGCCAGGTCTGAGCATGGCTTTATGGCAAGAGTGCCAATGTCTCCTGCAGTTCCCCTAAGGCAGCAAAGTTGGAGGTGGGGAAAGGCAAACACAACTTCTAGCTTATTTCTCACAGGTTCTAGTGGCCCATGTTCTTGTCTACTTCACGTCTACCCAAATTTAAGCTCAGCACCAGACACAGAAGAAACAACCAAACTGAAGCTGTTTTACCAGTTCCCATAATTGCTTAAGGTCAAATCCCTATAATAAATTCCTATTCTGCGTCATTCCCATGGTTCTGTTTCTCTGATAGAATCCTGACTGATACAGAGTTTTCCTGAACCTAGGGCTTATCTTTAGATTTTACATCCAAGTTTTAGCAGGGAAAGAAGTTTAAATGAATAGAGATAAGCTCTCTAATATGGACTCACTCTGTCTTAAAAAAAGACATGAAATTGTGCTTGCATCCTTCCATAGGGACATATCCCTAGACTGGATGTGGGCTGACAGCTTCCAACTCTGATCTTGGTGTTTTAGAATCCATCACTTATCTCGATATTTATAAGCACTCAGATGACTTGCTGAATTTATCCATTTTCATGTGAATTTGGGGACTTACTATCTCAAGAAAGGTTATAGTCCTTAATCTCCAACTTTTCTGTATTTATCTATCTCCACCAAAATGCTACATAACAAACCACTGCAAAATTCAGTGGCTTAAAATATTAAGTACAAATTTGTCTAATGTATCTGTGGGTTTGGTGATTTAAGCTGGGCTCAGGGGGTAGTTCATCTGGTCTTGCCTAGGATCATTCACATATCTGGCAACTGGCTGACTGTCAGCTGGCCCAAGATAGCCTTGGCTAAAATGAGTGGGGTGACTTGGTTCTGCTCCACAAACCACTCATCTTCCAGCAGGCCATCCTCAGCATGCTGTCATGGTGATGGTAGAGTGTAAGAGTGAGGCCGGGCATGGTGGCTCATGCCTATGATCCTAGCACTCTGGGAGGCTGAGGTGGGCGGATCGCTCAAGGTCAGGAGTTCGAAACCAGCCTGAGCAAGAGTGAGACCCCGTCTCTACTAAAAATAGAAAGAAATTAATTGGCCAACTAAAAATATATAGAAAAAAAAATTAGCCAGGGATGGTCGCACATGCCTGTAGTCCCAGCTACTGGAGAGGCTAAGGCAGGAGGATCGCTTGAGCCCAGGAATTTGAGGTTGCTCTGTGAGCTAGGTTGATGACATGGCACTCTAGCCCGGGCAACAGAGTGAGACTCTGACTCAAAAAATAATAGTGAGCCAGTCTGATCACTGAAGCTCCTTTCAAGCCTATGCTTGTGTTATGTTCTCCTACATCCTGTTATCCTAAAGAAAGCCACATGGCTGAGCCCAGAGGCACAGGAGGAGGACACTACAAAGTTACATGGCAAAGTGGGTATGGATACAGGGAAAGATAAAGAATTGGGACACATTGTATAATCGATCACACTTACCAGCACTCTCTTCTCAGAGGTGATAAGTAACCATCTTGCTGCTTGCTATTTCCAGGGCTACTTCATTTTCAATATTTAGATTTCTTATGGCTTTTAATTGCCATGTTAATGTGTGACACAAATCATTCCTTGTCAACTCATTGTGTTCAAGTCTTGAGTTCAGCATCTCCTCTCATTAGGGTAAGTAATTACCTTATAAAGCTGCAGCTTTATGCAGTGAGCTGGCCTTCTCCCTTTCTTCTCAGATATCTTAAATAATTAAGGGGGGGCAGGCAAAAACAAATACCCCAGGGGTGAAGAGTTGCTGGAAAGCAAGAAATAGACAAGTACATACTACTGATATTAGGCTGAGAATAAACTGAATCATGGCTGAGATTGCCCGAGTTGCCCACCAGAAATGGTGAGAAGCAGATCAAGTGTAAGTCAGTTGCATATGTTATTATATATTTTTAACTGTACTGGTGTTATAGATAGTAATTTTATTTTATTTTATTTTATTTTATTTTATTTTATTTTATTTAGTTTTTGAGACAGAGTCTCACTTTGTTGCCCAGGCTAGAGTGAGTGCCGTGGCGTCAGCCTCGCTCACAGCAACCTCAATCTCCTGGGCTCAAGCAATCCTGCTGCCTCAGCCTCCCGAGTAGCTGGGACTACAGGCATGCGCCACCATGCCCAGCTAATTTTTTTCTATATATATTAGTTGGCCAATTAATTTCTTTCTATTTATAGTAGAGACGGGGTCTCGCTCTTGCTCAGGCTGGTTTCGAACTCCTGACCTTGTCAATCCACCTGCCTCGGCCTCCCAGAGAGCTAGGATTACAGGCGTGAGCCACCGCGCCTGGCCATAGACAGTAATTTTAAAACGTATTTGTAGGATAAAAAAAAGCATGTGTTAAGGCTCTTAAAATTCTTGGTGGTTTTTCTGTTTGAGGGAAGTATGTTCTTTAGCAAATTTTCTTAAAGATGCTCATTTATTCATGAAAGGTGCCCACTACGTATTTGTCTTAGGGTTCCACAGAAGCCAGCTCGGAGACAAGTATTCAAGAACAAGTGGTTTAGGTGGAAGTTAAGGAAATTCCAGTAAGGACTGAGACAAGGATGGGAAGGCAGCCAATAAGGAGTACGTAATCAAGCCAGTTAGCTCTGTGGGCAACTAGAGAGCATAATTGTGTGGTGAAACTCTGGGAAACAGTGTAGAACATGTGTTTCATAGTTACTCCATCTGAGGTGTGAGGAAGCTGGAGTACTTAATACACCCCCATAAACTCCCAGCAGTCACTGGTTGAGGGCAGTTCCTCGGGGGGCATTAATTCCTTGGTACTTTCTGGGCTGACAAATGGGCAGGCAAAGTGGGCATCAGCGGCCAGAGAAATCCCTCAGGCAGATGCAAGTGCAAGCTGTGGGAAGTCAGGTTGGCACCTGAAGTGGTAAGGGCGAGAATGTAAGGGCAGACCACCTACAGAGCCTGCTATGTTTCCCTTAGATATGCTCTGATACCGCAACTATAGATACTAGAACAGTTCTTCTGCCTACAGAAATTTCACCTTCTCTATTTGAGTGAAGCACCAAAGTAGCTTTGCACTGGAGAATAAAATGCAATAAAATCCATACATTTTCAGCTTTATTAAGATATAATTGATGTGTGATAAACTGCACATATGTAAAGTGTACAATTTGATGAATTTTGACATATGCATACACATCAGTGAGTCTTGTCTGAAGTAATTTTTGCTGTGGTGTTCTCAGAGTGACTTTTCTATTTCCCCTATTCTTCCTACATTTGTTAATTGGAATTTTTCTGTAAGGAATATCTGTCTTCTTCCCCATTTGTTTATTCAGTCATTTGTTTATATCAGTATGGATTCATAAATATTTATTTTAATCTTTGGGTTATAATCTAATACTATTATTATTTAGTTTATTGCTCAAATTGTTTTACCTTTTTTTTTTTTTTTTTTTTTTGAGACAGAGTCTCGCTTTGTTGCACAGGCTAGAGTGAGTGCCATGGCGTCAGCCTAGCTCACAGCAACCTCAAACTCCTGGGCTCCAGCGATCCTTTCTGCCTCAGCCTCTCGAGTAGCTGGGACTACAGGCATGTGCCACCATGCCCGGCTAATTTTTTTTATATATATATCAGTTGGCCAATTACTTTCTTTCTATTTATAGTAGAGACGGGGTCTCGCTCTTGCTCAGGCTGGTTTTGAACTCCTGACCTTGAGCAATCCGCCCGCCTCGGCCTCCCAGAGAGCTAGGATTACAGGCGTGAGCCACCGTGCCCGGCCTGTTTTACCTTTGACAATTGGAAGCTCTTTAGGGTTGGCTCCTGTGTCCTTTTGATGTGCTCCCATCCTTTCTTTCTTTTGAGCAACTTCTATCTGTTTTGTATATATAATATCTGCTGCATTCATGAGGAGTTATGAATACTTCTATTGGTTAGCATTACACTTGGCTGCATGTAACAACAAATTCTATGTAACAGTATTTTAAACAAGATCAAATTTTATTGAGTTTTATTTTACTCTCTTGATATGCCATTTTCATGGATCAGAAAACTCAATATTGGTAGATTGTCAGTTTTTCCCCAAATTATCTATAGATTAAAAGAAATCTGAGTCAGAAATCCCAGAATTTTTTTTTTTTGTAGAAACTGACAGGCTGACTCTAAAATTTATATGGAAAATTAAAGAAACTAAAATAGCCAAAACAATTTTGAGAAAAACAAAGTTGGAAGACTCTCACTATCTGATTACAAAACTTAGATATAAATCTATAGTAAACAAGACAGTATGGCATTGGCAGAAGAATAGACATATATATCAGTGGTACAAAATAGAGAGTTCATAAATAGTTTATTGCATATATGGTTAATTAATTTTTGACAAAGGCACCAAGGTAATTCTATATGAAAAGGATAATCTTTCAATAAGTGGTGCTAGAACAACTAGATAACCATATGCCAACCCCCCCAAAAAAAAAAACTGAACTGTGAATTTCAACTCTTCCCTTGTACCATATGTAAAAATTAATTTGAAATGTATCATAAATCAAAATGTAAGCATTAAAATAATACAGGCCGGGCGCAGTGGCTCAAGCCTGTAATCCTAGCACTCTGGGAGGCCGAGGCAGGCGGATTGCTCAAGGTCAGGAGTTCGAAACCAGCCTGAGCAAGAGCAAGACCCCGTCTCTACTATAAATAGAAAGAAATTAATTGGCCAACTAATATATATATATATATATAATTAGCCGGGCGTGGTGGCGCATGCCTGTAGTCCCAGCTACTAGGGAGGCTGAGGCAGCAGGATTGCTTGAGCCCAGGAGTTTGAGGTTGCTGTGAGCTAGGCTGACGCCATGGCACTCACTCTAGCCTGTGCAACAAAGCGAGACTCTGTCTCAAAAAAAAAAAAAAAAATAATAATAATACATAAGAGAAAATCTTTGGGGTCTTGAGGTTAGGCAAAGTATTCTTAAGGACACAAAAAGCATAAACCATAAAATAAAAATTTGATAAACTAGACTTCATAAAAATTAAAACTTATAGTATTTTTAAAATAATGTTAAGAAAATGGAATGACCAGTGGCACTCTGGGAAAAAATATTTACAAAGCACATTATCTTATGAAGTATTTATATTCTAAATACAATTCATTAATAAGAAGATAATTAAAAATGTGAGCAAAAGGTTTGGATACACGTTTCACAAGAGAAGAAATATGGATGACATATAAACACATGAAAAGATGCTCAACATTATTAGTCATTAGAGAAATGTAAATTAAAACAACAAAGAGATACTACTGCACACCTACAAGAATGGCTAAAATGAAAAATTCTGACATTATCAAGTTCTGACAAGGATGTGGAACAACTGGAACTCTTATACATTGTTAGTGGGTGAAACTGATTTAGCAGATTCTTGTAAAATTAAACATAACTTATACCACTAATCAATCCCACTCAAGAGACATGAACAATGTCCACACAAGGACTTGTACATGAATAGTTATTGCACCTGGAAACAACCTAAATATCCATCAACTGGTGAATGGATAAATTGAGGTGACTGAGCCACAAAAAGGCACAAACTACTGATACATACAATGACATGGAGGAATCTCAAAAGCATTATGCTAAGTGAAAAAAGCCAGACATAAAAGGCTGCAGACTATATGATTCCAAGTATATGACATTCTGGACAAGGTCAATTATTTAGACAGAAATCAAATCAGTGATGGGGAAGGGACTGAATGCAAGGAAACATGAGGGAACTTTTTGGGGTGGGATGGAAATGTTCTATATCTTGAATGTAGTGGTGGTTACATGACTATATAAATTTGTCAAAACTCATCAAACCATACCCCTAAAAAGGGTAGAATTTTACCATATGTACATTATGCAATAAACCTGGTTTGAAAGAACAGAATTTTACTTTTCTCTCAGGTAAAAGAAATCTAGAGGTAATAGGCCAGACTAGTATGGTGGCTTCATGTTGTCACAGGAAGCCTGGTGAGTATCGTTTTGTTTTGTAATCCTTAGGATATGGCTTCCTTTCTCTAAATTACTTCATGGTCCAAAATGATTAGCTTGGATCTCACCACATCCATATTCAGGTAGTAGGAAGGAGGAGGTAATTAAGGGCATTATCACTTCTTTAAAGAGACTTCCTATAAGCCATACATATATCCTTTTACATTTAATTGGCCAATACTTAGTCATGTGACTATATCTAATTGCAAGAGAGACTGGGGAAATAGAATCTTTAAGCTAGACTATGGTTATATTGAATAAAATTGGGGTTCTACTATTAAAAAGAAAATATGATGGGAGTTGTGATAGGCAAAAAAGAGTAGCTATCACAAACTCAAAAAAATTGTGAATCTGCCATATATGACCATTTCCCAAGCAAGCAGTTGTGCTTGGTTTACTCTTTGGTTCTCAAGGAAATATGTTTCTCTTTCATTTAAAAAACCAGCACCTCTTTGATGTGCATAAGTCCTGTTTGAAAGGGGTTACATAAATAAAACATGTTTTAAGACTGAGGCATCAAACAGTGAACTGCTGGAATTTCAACTTTCACACATGTATATTTATTCATCAACTCACAGAACACATTCTTCCCTATATCCAGAAAAGAATTAACCAATTATTCTATATTTACTTCAATCTTAACATTATTTTAATGATTAATAAGTGATAATCATCCATGACTAATATCAGTAAGTTAGAGTTTACTTGTTAAAAATTTAACTAAGAGACAGTAGTCAACAGAAAAAGTATCAATGCTTTAAAAAAATAACTATACAGTTTACCATGTACTTTCACACCCATTCTCTCATATGTCTTCCTCATAGTCTATCATTTTTCAGAGCCAAGAAACTATAGGCAGGTGAACAAATTTTGACCAGAAAGGTACTGAGACAGAAAATTTTTCCCAACAAATGATGTCATACAATCAGAGAATTGTAATCTCAAACTGCTGTAAAGGAAATACCTAGTTTTCTAGAGGAAAGTCCTTTACAGCTTTCCATGTTGCGAACTCTTCCCTCAGAGAATTGTTTGATTTGTCATTTGAATAAAAGACCTGGTCTTTTGACCTTGGGTTTCTGCTGTCTGGGGAATAATTTGCTGGATGCTTCCCTGAGAGGTGGAGACATGAGTGTGCTTGATCTAATGTAGTTGTTGCCTTTTAATCAGATATTCATTCTATAACTGACAAAAATTTAAAATAGCTCCATATTTTATCCCAGAGAAGGAAGAGCAAACTCTTTCATTTGTTAAGAGGCAGAGAAGGAAAGTGGTAGTGGTATAAATAACTGGTAGATACATTTTAAGTCCAATTCTTAGAACAGGCAGACTCTAAGAGGGTAATCAAAACAACATGTGTTGTATCAGTCAGCTATCACCATAGCAATGCTGCATAACAAACCATTCTAAAACTCAGTGGCTTAAATCATTTGTTCTTGCTCACACACCTTTGGGTTAGCTGGCGTTTGGCTAAATTTGGCTGCAAGCTGTAGGTTGCATTCAGATTGGCTGCCTCTTCCTTCTCGAACAGGAGGCTAGCTGGACATGTTCTCATGGCAATGGCAAAAGCATAAAAAGGGTGAGTGGAATCATCAGCTGCTTTAAGGTCTAAGCTTAGAACTGGCATGCTCACTTTTATCCACATTCCACTTGGGAAAAGAAACGTGACCAAGAAACATCACCAATGGATCAGGGAAATTTACTTGACCTCTAGATAGAAGAACTGCAATGTCACAGGGCAAAGGGCATGGATAGAGGGAGGGATGGATAATTGGAAATAATAATGATACCACTGAGGAAAAGCAACAGCCATCTTTACTTCCACACCTTTAGCTAATCAATTTCACTCTTGCCGAAGACTGTAGGTACCCTTTAAAAGTGAACTGCCTGAGAGTAGTTTTATTGGGAATATTGGAGCAAGGACATCTAAAAATCCTCTCCTCCATAAAAGCAGCAAGAACTCTGGCAAATGTGGTCAAAATCAACATTTTCAGAACTCTGGAAATTAATCCAAAGCTTGCAGCAATCTGGGAAGCATTTACTTAGGAAAAAAGGCTGAATCTTGGCCCAGCATGGTGGCTCATGCCTATAATCCTAGCACTTGGGGAGGCCAATGCAGGAGGATCTCTCAAGGCCAGGAATTCGAGAACAGCCTGAGCAATATAGCAAGACCTCCTTTCTATAAAAATATAGAAAAATTAGCCAGGCATGGTGGTATACACTTGTATTCCCAGCTATTTGGGAGGCTGAGGCAAGAGGATAGCTTGAGCCTAGGAGTTTGAGGTTGCAGTGAGCTATGATGATGTCACTGCACTCTAGTCCAGGCAACAGAGTCAGGCCCTGTCTAAAAAAAAAAAAAAAAAAAAGCTGAATCTCAGTAAGAACAGCGAGCTTTTTGGCCTTTTAACTTACCCAATTCCCATCCTCCTCTCCCCAATTCTGTGAGAGCCTTGATAACCAGCAGCCTAGCAGTCACTGGATGGGTTAGAACAGAGTTGGAGCCTTTCAAAGCCCTTTTCTCAAAGAAATGTCCTTATTTGACCTATTTTATAGTTCCCTGGAAAATCTCACTCACAAGTTTTATCTTTATTTGACTTGACTCAGAGCTCATTCAGTGTGAACTGTTTTCTCCTCAAGGGCATTTGTCAAAAACAATCAGCAGCAATTGTTTAATATCATGGTTGCCTGAGGCAGTGGTAAAAAGTTGAAGCAAATAACAAACTAACTAAAAAACTTAAATGGAGAAACTAGGGAATGAGATGTTCATAAGTGGCTTTGAAAAGCTCTCACATATTCCTGGAAATCTAGAAGGCTACACACATATATAGGTTTGAGTGCATGATCAGGACTGCATATATGCTCAGGAAAGAACTGGAAAGGCCCTGAGTTCTCACTCCTGGCTGACCTGGTTCTCACTCCTGTTCTTCCCTTTCTGCTATGGTTCTGCATAGCAGAAAGGGAAGACTAAGGCAGAAGTCTAAAGTAATTCTGTGGAAAAACAAATACGACATGTTTTCACTTATAAGTAAGTGGGAGCTAAGCTATGGGAATGCAGGTCATACAAAGTGGTATAATGGACATAGAGACTCAGAAGGGAGAAGGGAGGGAGGTGGGTGAGGGATGAAAAAGTACCCGTTGGGTACAACGTATACTATTCTGGTGACGAGTACATTAAAAGCCCATATTTCACTACCATACAATTCATCTATGTAATAAAAACCGATTTGTACCCCCTAAATCTATTGAAATAAAAAATCTACTTCTGTAAATTAACCAATGTCTTGTAACAATTCAAGAAAAATGGCTGAATCTAGATAAGTACAGTGAGAAGACTCAGAATGGCTAAGTGTTGAAAGTGTGTCCCACCATGCACAGAGAGCCCCACAGCAAAGACTCCAAATCTTATTGGTTCAAGGCATTTAATGAAATGTCTGTCTAATCATTAGCTGACTACTAAGCTCAGTAGAGACTTCAGTGGCCACACATGACAAAGAATAGAGACTTTACAGAATTAGTTCAGAAATGTCACTAAACAAAGAGCAACAGCAACAACGAAAAACCATAGGAAGGAAGAACGACCTGATTTTCAGAGTTGCCACATTATGTCATATAAAATGTCTAATTGGCAACAAAAATGATAAGACATACAAAGAAATAAGAAATAATGGCCCATATATGGGAATAAAACCCAAAACAACAGAAACTATTCTTGAGAAATCTCAGATGTTGGGCTTACTAAACAATAATTTAAATCAATTATTTTAAATATATTCAAACAGCTAAGGGAATCCATGTCTTAAAATGAAAGGTTTGTACCCCCATAATATCCTGAAATAAAAAAAAACCCAAAAATGAAAGGAAAGAATCTTAAGCAAAAAGAACAAATTGGGAGGCATCAGTCTATCTGACTTCAAGGTATACTACAAGGCTATAGTAACCAAAATAGCATAGTATTGGCACAAGGACAGAGATATAGACCTTTGGAACAGGACTGAGATCACAAATATAAAATCATCCTCTGTCATCTAATCTTTGACAAAGCAGACAAAAATATACACTGGGGAAAATAATCTCTATTCAATAAATGGTGCTGGGAAAATTGAATAACCACATGCAGAAGATTGAAACTGGATCTGCACCTCTCACAAAAATCAACTCATGATGGATAACAGGCTTAAACCTAAGACATGAGATCTTAAAATTCTAGAAGAAAATGTTGGGAAAACTCTTATAGACATTGGCCTAGGCAAAGAATTTATGAAGAAGACCCCCAAAGCAATCACAGCAGCAACAAAAATAAATAAATGGAGCCTGATCAAATTAAAAAGCTTCTGTACAGCCAAGGAAACTATTATTAGAGCAAATAGACAACCCACAGAATGGGAGAAAATATTTGCTTTCTATACATCTGATAAAGGGCTGATAATGAGAATCTATATGGAACTTAAGAAAATTAACAATACAAAATCAAACAACCCCACTAAAAAGTGGGCAAAAGACATGAAAAGAAACTTTGCAAAAGAAGACACAATAATGGCCAGCAAACATATAAAAGTGCTCAACATCTGTAATCATCAGGGAAATGGAAATCAAAACCACAATGAGATATCACTTAACTCCAGTAAGAATGGCTTTTATCAAAAAGTCCCCAAAGAACAAATGCTGGTGTGGATGCAGAGAGATGGGAATACCCTTACACTGCTGGTGGGACTGTAAATTAGTACAACCTCTGTGGAAAGTAATTTGGAGATTGCTCAAGGAACTAAAAATAGAAATATCACTTGATCCAGCAATCCCACTACTAGGCATCTACCCAAAGGGAAAAAAAAAAGACATTTTATAATAAAGACATCTGCACTCGAATGTTTATGGCAGCACAATTCACAATTGCAAAGCTGTGGAAACAACCCAAGTGCCCATCAATTCATGAGTGGATTAATAAAATGTGGTATATCTATACCATGGAGTACTACTCAACCATAAAAAGCAATGGTGAGGCCGGGCGCGGTGGCTCACGCCTGTAATCCTAGCTCTCTAGGAGGCCGAGGCGGGCAGATTGCTCAAGCTCAGGAGTTCAAAACCAGCCTGAACAAGAGCAACACCCTGTCTCTACTATAAATAGAAAGAAATTAATTGGCCAACTAATATATATAGAAAAAATGAGCCGGGCATGGTGGCGCATGCCTGTAGTCCCAGCTACTCGGGAGGCTGAGGCAGCAGGATTGCTTGAGCCCAGGAGTTTGAGGTTGCTGTGAGCTAGGCTGATGCCACGGCACTCACTCTAGCCTGGGCAACAAAGTGAGACTCTGTCTCAAAAAAAAAAAAAAAAAAAAAGCAATGGTGAACTAGCACCTCTTATATTATCCTGGGTGGAGCTAGAGTCCATTCTTTGAAGTGAAGTATCCCAAGAATGGAAAAACAGGCACCACATGTACTCACCATCAAATTGGTACTAATTGAGCAACACTTAGGTGCTCACATGGAAGTAATATTCATTGGGTGCTGGGCAGGTGGGAGGGGGTGGAGGGGATGGGTAAACACATAACTAATAGATGTGGAGCACACTGTATGGGGGATGGGCATGCTTGTAGCTCTGGCTTGGCTGATGCAAAGGCAATATATGTAACCAAAATGTTTGCAGCCCCATAATATTCTGAAATTAAAAAAGAAATAAAAAAGAAAACTCCCAAACAAAAGGAAAGCATGAGAATGATGTCTCATCAAATAGAGAATATCAATAAAGAGATAAAAATTATAAAAAGGCAGCAAATAAAAACTCAGGATTGAAAAGTGCTAGAGGGGAAAAAATAGCAGATTTGAACAGGCAGTAAAAAGAATCAGTGGACTTCAAGATACTTGAATTGAGATTATCCACTTTTAGGAAAGAGAGATAAAAGAATGAAGAAAAATGAACAGAGCCTCAGAGACATATGGGATACCATCAGGAGAGATAAAGGGACAGAAAAAATGGCTGAAACCTTCCCATATTTGATGACAAACATTAATCTACAAATCCACAAAGCTCAATTAACTCCCAGTAGGAAAAACTCAAAGAGAGTCATGCTAAGGCACCTTGTAATCAAACTGTTGAAAGTTAGAGATAAAGAGAGAATCTTGAAAGCAACAAAAGAGAAGCAACTCATTGCAAAGAAGGGATCCTCAATAAGATTAAGAGCTGATTTCTCATCAGAAATCACTGAAACTAGACAACAGTGGAATAACATATTCAAAGTGCTGAAAGAAAGATCATCAACCAAAAATTTTATATATTGAGCAAAAACTATTCTTTAAAAATGGCCGGGCGCGGTGGCTCACTCCTGTGATCCTAGCACTCTGGGAGGCCGAGGTGGGCGGATTGCTCGAGGTCAGGAGTTTGAAACCAGCCTGAGCAAGAGCAAGACCCCATCTCTACTATAAATAGAAAGAATGTAATTGGCCAACTAATATATATAGAAAAAATTAGCCGGGCATGGTGGTGCATGCCTGTAGTCCCAGCTACTCGGGAGGCTGAGGCAGGAGGATTGCTTGAGCCCAGGAGTTTGAGGTTGCTGTGAGCTAGGCTGATGCCACGGCACTCACTCTAGCCTGGGCAACAAAGCAAGACTCTTTCTAAAAAAAAAAAAAAAAAAAAAAAGAAGAAAAAAATCAAGACATTCTCAAATAAAAACAGAATTTGTCACTAGCAGACCTGTCCTATGAGGAATACTAAATACTGAAATGAAAGAACCCTAGATAGTAAGTTGATTCCACATCAAGAAATAAGAAGCAGCAGTAAAAGTAATTGCATAGGTAAAGTTAAACACAGTATAAATATATTTTTGTTATTAACTCTTTCTTTTCTATCTGATTTAAAGGACAGCCATATAAAGCAATAATTATAAATCTGTGTTGATGGGCATATAATGCATAAAGATATAATTCATATGACAATAACAGCACAAAAGAGGCAGGAGGGAATGGAGCTATGTAGGAGCAAAGTTTTTATATATTATTGAAATTAAGGTGATATTCATCCAAACTATATTTTTATAAGTTAAAATATTAATTTTAACACCCAGGGCAATCACTAAGAAAATGATTCAAAAATATAGTAAAAGAAATAAGAATGGACTTAAAATGGTACACTAAATATATCTGTTTAACACAAAAGAAAGCAGTAATGGAGGAATATAGGAACAAAAAAGGCATAAGACATAAAAAACAAATAGAAAAATGGTAGGTGTAGATCTTACATTATTAGTAATTACATTAAATATAAATGGATTAAACACTCCAATCAAAAGACAGAGTGGCAGAATGGATTATAAAAACATAATCCAACAATATGCTGTCTACAAGAGAAATGCTTCAGATTCAAAGACACAAATAGGTTGAAAGCAAAGGGACAGAAAAAGATATATCATGTAACCAAAAAAAGCTAAAGTGGCTATAATAATAGACAAAATAAACTTTAAGGCAGAAATTGTTACTAGAGACAAAGGACATTTTATAATGATAAAAGGATTAGTTTTTCAGGAAGATATAACAATCATACACTTATATTCACCTAACAAGAGAATCCCAAAATACATGAAACAAAAGCTGACCAAATTTAAGGGAAAAATATATAAAACTTATGCGATGTAGCTAAAGTAGTGCTTACAGAGAAATTTATAGCTGTACATGCCTACATCAGAAAGAAGAAAGATCTCCAGTCAATAACTTAACCTTCCACATGAAAAAACATAGACAATAAGAGAGAACTAAACCCACAACAACAAGGAAGGAAATAACAAAGATTGGACTGGAATTAATGAAATAGAAAATAGCAAAACAATAGAGAAATATCAGTGAAACCAAAAGCTAGATCTTCAAAAATGTCAACAAAATTGACCAACCATTGTTGGGTCAGTTCTGTGGTGTATTTTAAACAGATGATTATTTTTTATGTCCTTAGCTCTTTTCCTCCCATTTTCTGCAGGGGTTATTTCTAACTTTTTCCATTTTCCTGGATACTGCTCCCCACCACCCCAGCCACACACGTGCACATGAACACACACACACACACCCCACCTGAACTGGATGTACAGGAAATAAACTTGTCATTATTTTCATAGAGAAAATAGAAGCCATCAGAGGGGAAATTCTTCAACTTCTGTTGACCAAACTTACTAAGCAGCCCTGGTTCACTCCATGGATCTGGTGAGTTAGTCAGACTGTGAGAGAAGCCCTTGGCAATGACTTTTGAAAAGAAACTGCACATTTAAGTGAGTGATGGACAAACCAGTTTGGATAAACTGAGGGAACCTGGACCTTTGCCCACTGCCACCAATAGAACCAGGGCGGATCCTGGCTGGATTGCTTGGGATGGGCTCAGCAATGAAATTGTTTAATGCCTGCTTTCCCAGGAATCTTGTTCTCCCTTTGGGCATTTAAAGTGGGTCCAATATTTTCATGTGGCTTTCCCCTCAATTCTATTTTAAGGGATGTTACTCCCTTTATATTCCATCTGCAGGAAATCAGATTGTGAACCAATCTGCACCCTGTTTAGTTGTCTGAGGGAAGAGTAGAGTGTGTTTTTGAACAGACTCTACTTTTGAAAGTTCCTTGAAGTCTGCTTTTTGCAATGCCCTGGCCTTAATGTTGAAGTATCATGGCAGGGAGATTGTTATTCATTACTCATTTATTTCTAAGCTTGGGAAGTAGGGATGGTATGAAGGGAGGAGAGGTTGTGTGGAAGGGAAGGAAAGAACAGACTGTGTACTTATTTGCTCATGGTGGTGAGAATGTTATGCCCTGCCCTGTTCTTTAAGAGAAATTATGCATAGCTTTATGCAAGTAACCTGATCCCTCCCCACAAAAGGCACTGGGGTATATGTGAACAAAAGAGATGTTTTTGCATTTACGAAAAGAAAATAAAAGAGAAAGGAAAGGAAAGGAAGGAGAGAAGAAAGAGAGAAAGAAAAAGAGACAAAGAAAGAAATAACAGGCAAGCTGTGGCTCCTTGCAGTGCTCTATCTCTAAAATTCCTTCATGCACTCATGATTGTTATACATATATTTTATGATCCTATATTGGGTTCCATATAACATATCCAATTAGCAGTGGCAAAAAGAAAAAAAAAACAAAGGGGGAAAAAAAGACTATATTGGATTTCAGCACAAGAAGGTGGTTAAATGATTGCAAAACTCTCTTTGAATGCTCTGATTCTCTCTCCCCGGACCTGGGTGATAATGGTAGTGGAAGTTGCCATGAGAAGAAAGCTGGGAGAGATGTTACTTTCTTTGTCACCCAGGGTCCCTGACTATATTTCCCCTGTGGTTCCCGAGGGTTTGTGTTGTCAGTTAAGCTCAGAAGAATGATAATCACAGTGGCTAAGATACACAGAGGTTGGGCTTATCTGTGACTCCAATGACCATGGGATGTGCAGTTGTTTCATTGCTACTAATCCACAGAATGCTATAAAGGGGGAAAATAATAAATGAGCCCAGAATGTTATGTTGGGTTTTAGCTCATTGACTTAAAAGACTGAGGTATAATTTCCCTGAGATTTTTAAAGTCTTGAACATCTGCTCACAGGAGCCTGCAACATCTGTAGCACTTGTAGTCATTCTTTGCAAAGGACCGTAAAGTTTATAGAAAAAAGAATCCACCCAGACATGAAGGAGACCTGGCAGAACCACCTTCCTGGCTGAGAATTTTGTTATTCTTTATTCCAGCATGAGCTGCAGAACACTGTGTGCCTATATTTGAGGACATGTGGAGAAAACAGAGCTGGGATCTCTTCTCTGCCCTTCTCTTCACACATGTACATGCTGGTCACATTTATGGAGTCCCTACTGCTTGCTGGGTGCTTTCTTATTTATGTTATCTTCTGTAACTCTCACAGCAGCCCTGTTGTTAGCCATCAGCTCTTTCCACAGCAATATATACATATGTAGGCAGACAATTTTAAGTGCACATATTGATTTGGGAAATTTGAAGCCCCAAACATAACTTTCTGAAGTCTGGATTCACAATTATGTGGGGAGGAAGAGGTAACTAGAGGCAGTGTTATATCATAGAAGGAGCATTGGATTGGGACTGGCAGACCGCCATTCTGGTCTCAGCTCTGAGTCCTTCATACATCATTTGATTTCCTTGGGGCTTCCATTTCTCATTTATGCAGTGAGAAAGTTGGATTCAATTTTCTCTGTCTCTTATAGCTCTCATGCCAAATAAACCAGGAATCAGTATCCAGCATAACCTCAACCATGTAACATAAATGTGTAGGAAGAAGGCAAGAAGGATGTATGCCAAAACATTTTTAAGAGGTAACCTTTGGGTGGTAGGATTATGAGGAAGCACTAACTTTATTCTTTAATCTTTTTGGCATCTTCTAAATCTTCTATAAGGCATGTGTATTATAATCTAAAGAACATTGTAAAAATTTCGAACCATTTGGTGAAGATGGTACCACCTTTTATTGCATTTTCCCCTTCAGGTAGGCCTCTGTTATGGCAGCTAGACCACTATAACACCTCACTGAGTCTTCTCTACTGAGCCCAGGTCACTTCCATGGCTCTACCTTAGACATGCTTATTTGTTGCTTTGGCTGTCTTAGACTTTATGGTATGTATGTGTGGTTTATATATGCAACTAGATCAAAAACGTCTCAAGATTGGAGAGTGTGGGTCTTCTGCTCTGCTTGTTTTTGTTTGTTTGTTTACAGCTGCTCTGGCCTTGCACATTATAGGCACCTACAGTTACTTGTTGATGGAGTGAATGAGTGAAAGGTTAGATTCCAATGTCTTGGATCTAGGAGTTTCTTCCCTTACTCGGCCAACAAAACTGATAGCGCTTTGTGCTAGGGCCAAGATGGGACTCTTGGTACCTCACAAAATCTTCCTTGGTTGCCCTTTGATTTCAGACACAGCTGCAGTGGGTTGTTCTCAGCCAGCTCAGGTGACAGCATCACACTTCAAGTTAGCACACGTGTCTTTCTATCTCAGGGCTTTCCCTAATGCTACTGGAGCTGGTTTGGTCCATGTGCAAGAGCAGCCAGAAAGTGTGGAGAAGATACTGCCCACTGGGGTGACTCTCAACCAATAGAATGTGGGAGCTGGTGGAGAAAGTCCCCAGCCTCCCATTCTTTGAAGGAAGGACACTTCTGAGAGGCATCCCCTAGTTCCTCAGGCATCCTTATGGGATCGACCTCTCTTTACCTATGGCATTGATGTTGGTGGATAAACCTTATATTCCTCCATCTGTTTTGTTCTTTTGATTTCTTTGCTCAATATGTGCACTCGAGTTCTTGTCTCAGGCTCTGTTTTTGGAATAACCTAAACTAAGGCAGAAGCCATGTTGGATCAGGAGGCATTTGAACTGGGCCTTGTACACAGGCAAAGACAAGGAGAAGGGGGAGGTTTTAGGTGGTGGCATGTTGTTGGGAAGGCATAGAGAGCATAGTACATATTTGGTGTAGTAATTTGGAAGTTTCTTCTATCAAAATGTGGAATCTATCCTTTCTACCCCTTAAATCTCAACTGGCCTTTGACTCGCTTTGTCCAGTGAAATGCTACAGAAATGTTGTGTGGGTTCTAAGCTTGGGCCTTAAGTGGCTCAACACAATTCCGCTATTACTCTCATAAAGCTGCCACTGCCATGTTTACAAGCCTGCTAGAGGCTGAGAGACCATTTGAAACAAAGACAAGCTTTCCCAGCTGAGGAACCTTCTAGAACTGCAGCCCCCAGCCAGTCCAGTGGCTCACAAGAGTGAGCACAGTTGGACCAGAAGAATCTCTCAGCTGAGCTCAATGCAAATCTTCAACTTGAAGAACTGTGTTGTTTTAAGCTACTAAGATTTGGAATGGTTTGCTATGTAATGAAAACTAATTGATATATTTAGGGGAAAACTAGGTCATTCTGATTAGCTAGAAGATAGCATCCATGACTAGAATTGGGGCAAGATTGGGGTATGTTTGGAATGCCATCCTGAAGTTTGGAAATAATTCAGTAGGTAAAGAAGGACTGTGGAAGAGAGAGCTGGCTGACCACCAAAGATTTGGATTCTTCATTCTGTAGTGTAGAGTTGTTGCTGGGAAGGGGTGACCTAGCCAGGGACTATCTTTTCCCAGATCTCTTTGCACGTGAATAGTTCTCTCTAGTGAGATGTGAATGGCAGGGGTATGTGTAACCCTCAGGCTGAGTTGGTTAGGGATTAGGTATAGGACCCTCCATGCTCTCCCTCTGCTCCATCTGGCAGCTAGATGATACCCAGGCAACCTTGAACCTGCAGGATGGTAGGACCTCAAGATGGACACAACCTGAATTTCTGAGTCTCTCCTTGGAGGATGCCCATTCAGCAGAGTGGACTTTGTATGAGTAAGAAATAAACTCTTATCATGTGAAGTCATTGAGATTTGGGGGTTATTTGGTACAGCATCTGGCATTACTCACCCTAATGGTAGGCACTATCACAGGAATTTGAGTAGGGTAGTGTACTCCTCAAAGCAGTGATTTGGAGATGTTGGTTTTGGCAAACAAATGCAGGATAAAATGACTCCTCCAGTGTTTGGGGTCTAAGGAGCCAATGACCTGGATATGGCCTTGGCCATGAGAGAAAAAAGGAAAGTGCCAAAGTAGTAAGTCCTTTCAAATCAGATGTCTTCCTCCTGGGGAGGAAACTAGTTAAATCATGGACAGTCCTACCACACACAAGAAAATATTTATGCTTGAATTTGTTTCCACCTATTTGGTCTTGAATTAGAAAACTGGTCCTGGCATTTCAGGATTGGAATCTTCAAAGGCAAGTTCTTCAAAAACAAACACATTTGAAGGTTCTGTTAAAGGATAATGATGATGATGATGATGATGCCTGACCTGCCAGAGAGTCACTGTCCCTTCTCTGAGTCTGGGATACATTGCTCCTTTCTCCCATGTACTACTGAGGTCCTAATCTAAGCAAAACATATGCTGCCATTTGGCTGTTTAATTCCTCTTTGTGGGTGGACACAGGTCCTCCTGAGGAAACAGTAGGATATTCAGGAATTTTCTTAGGGATGATTTATATGGATTTCATTTCTGTTCACTTTGGGGGCTATTCTGTTTCTATCTGTGGGAGTGTTTTGGAGCCACATACTTCTGAGAGAGACTTGTCCTGTAGAATTGCCCTTTGGGATGACAAGCCATCCTTGGCACCTTAGTGCTGTGGCACTGCTACCAGTAGCTTGGCTCCCTTGTGCCATTGGTTGGCTTGGCCTAGCCTCTGCCGAACACTCTCTGCCAAACTCCCAAGGCCAGCTCCATCCTAGACAGTGAAAACTTTGTAGGACAGACATCCCTGACTCCATCTGCCTGTCTGGCTGGGCGTTTGCCTATTGCCTGTGGCCACACTGCCAGACACCCACCCTGCTAGTGCCCTTGTGTTGGCCCCTCCCTTGCTCCAGCCTGTTTGTCAAGTCTCCTTGGCCTGGCCTGCCCCAGCCAAGCCTCAATTTTGACAGTTTCCCAAGGGCAGCTGTAGCTCTTCAGCTGTGCTTCATGGTGGCCTTGGAGAGTTTCCACCTCCCACCCAGCTCCCAGAGGCCCCTGGAATGTTGAGAGAGAGCTTTGACCTAGACCTGGCTCACCTCACACCATAACTAACCAGTTTATTATAGCATGCAATAAACCTCAAACCAGCTTGACTCAGATTCTTAAAGGGCCAGTTCCAACCACCCCATGTCACCCCAGCAGAAGCATAGTGCTAATTTTATTTAAGAGCCTCTTTCTAGTATTGAAGTGGGCAAAATGTGCTTTCAGCTTCCCATGGCAGCCACTTTAGGACTTTCAAGGGATGTGAGATTCCCCCTAATAACTGAATTAATATGCTGTAATTATAATTATTATGCTTTTCTTCTGCATTTGTTTCAAGAGCTGAACATAAGAACACCACCAGGACTGAATATTGGCCACTCCTACAATGGGAGGTTGGTAGATAATAAGAATAGTGATGGTGTAACAGTCACCAATGTCTATGGAGCACCTATTACATGTCAGGTTCATCTAAAAATAAATTATATACATTATCTTATCTTATTCAGTCCCCATGATACACTTGTCCTATGAGGTAGATATTATTATCATGTGTTATAGATGAGGAAACAGAGGTACAACGGCTAAAGAATTTGCCCCATTTCATAAAATACCACTAGGTAGCTAGGCTTAGAATCCAGGCCATGTAATACTAGAGTTTGTGCTGTTAGCTCTGCTATCTTGTGTCTCAATGTGTGGCAGACAGGTCCTAGGTGAATGGGTTTTTCTGTCTTAATTAAATCTGGGAGCAGTGATGATGGAAATTTTTTCAATGATTGAAAAAACAATTGGGAGTTATTTATTTATTCTGCTTAATTACACCAGTCAGTGTCAGATCTTCAAAGCAGAAAAATTAAAATAATTCTGTAGAATTCTAGAATACAAAATTCAACCATAATTTTGCCATCTGGAGATAACCACCGTTAATACTTGAATATTTTATTTGGTATTTTTATTTCCAATGTTTTTTAATATTATGTTCATAATGTAATTTTAGAAAGTACAGAGACTCAAAAAGGAGGAAATAAAACTCATCCCAAATTATACTGTATTATTAGCTTTCCAAAGTCTGTGTGTGTGTGTGTGTGTGTGTGTGTGTGTGTGTGTTTGGATCATATTGGTTTATAATCTGATCTTCATAATTTAATAATATTTTGTAAATGTCTTTCATCTAAATGAATATCCTTCCATGACACCTCTATTAGTTTTCTATTTCAGTGTAACAAATTATCATTAATTCAGAGGCTTAAAACAACATACATTCATTATCTCTGTTTCTATGAGTCAGAAATCCAGGCACAGCTTAGCTTGATTCTCTGCTTGGGCTCTTACAAGGCTGCTACCGTGGTGTAGGCCAGGCTGTGTTCTCATCTGGAGGTTTGACTGGGGAAGAATTCACATCCAGGCTCATTCAGGTTGTTGGCAGAATTCGTTGCTTGGAGGCTGTGTGACTGAGGGCCTGATTTCTTCCTGGCTGTTGGCTGGAGGCTGCCCTTAGTTCCTAGAGGCCCTCACAGTTCCCTTCCAGGTGGCCCTCTTCATAGGCAGTTCATAATCTGGTGGTTTGTTTCTTCTAGGCCAGCAAGATGAGTATTACGGCTGTCTGTCTATCTGTCTGTCTGTCTCTCTCTCTCTCTTTCATAACCTAACCAGAGGAATGACATCCCATCACCTTTGACATATTCTACTTGTTAGAAGTGAGTCCCAGGTCCTGTCCCAGGTCCCCAAGGGGAGGGCATTACACATGGTGTGAACATGGAGTCATTCTAGGGTCCATTTGCCACACATTATTTAAAACTGAGCCATGTTGTTTCTGCTTTTTGTTACACTATAATTTATTTAATGAATCCTTTATATTTGAACCTTAGTGTTTCCAATTTTTTGTCATTATAAATAAAACTGCAATGATCACCCTGTGGCTCAATCTTTTCATAGGCCCTTAATTATTTCCTTTGCGTGAATTATAAGAAATGGATTTGTTGGCTCAAAAAGTTCACATATTTTAGAGGCAGTTGATTGTGTTGCTAAATTGCTGCCCAGAGCAATTCCCTCCAGTAGTGTAGGAGGGCACAGGAGGCATTTTAGTGAACTAACCCAAGTTAATATCTGTAGAGTGCTTAAATATTCCTAGGCACATTGGAAGGTCATATATACATATTAAGTAAAATGAATTAAAAAAATAGAATCAAGTTGTTTAAACCTCACAACAACCTTGTGAAGTAGATACTGATGCTATTCCCATTTTATAGAAAGATGAGGCCAGAAAGGTAAGGAAAAGGTGACTGACTTGAATGCCAAACGGCCTGGGCTGCATCCCAGCTCCTTCATTCATCAAACATACGACTTTAAGCAAATCATTTTTCCTGTCTGAGTTTATTGTCTCCTTCATCAAATGGGGTTAACAACACTTACACCACCTTGAACACATCAAGAAAAGTTAATGCTTGGGTGAATACTTGGAAGCTGTAGATCATTGATTCTCACCCTTGGCTACACAGTGGAATCACCCGGGGAGCTTTAAAACCGACAGATGCCTGAGTCCTGGCCCCAGAAATTCTGATGTCATTGGTCTGGGTCGTGGCCTGGGCATCAGGATTTTTTAAAGCTCCCCAGGGGATTCTAATGTGCAGCCAGAGCTGAGACCCACTACGAGAGCTGCCCACACTGCGAGGAATTATTTCTGCGTACCGCTGAGGAAGCAACATTCAGTTCTTGTTCTCTGCTCTGTCAGGAAATGGCCCACTAGGGTCAGACTGGAATCAAACCTCTGTCTTAAACTTTAGCGTCAGCTCAAGTCTGCTAAGTTAGTTTGGGAAGCCATCAATTACCTGCTGTTTTACCCTCCGGTGTGGGTCCCTGGGCAGCAGGGCATCAGCTGGCAGGGCTGCTTTCCAATGGCTCCTGCTGCTGCTGCTATTTTTCTAGAAGCCAAAGCAGATCTTCACATCAGAACTCTAGCTCCCCGCAGCCTGTCAGTCACAGCTGCATGACTGAGACCAAGGGACCAGACGCCTGGCTGCCCGCCATTGAAGCTGGGTAGCAGATTTGCTGAGGTGTCTTTGGGGCCAGGCCAGCCTTCCAGCTCACCATGAAGGCCAGGGATGGATTTCTCTGAGCGGCCAAATGCAGCTGAAGATGAACGTGATCAATCAGTGGAATGAAAGCCTTGGTCAAGTTGCCTCAGCATGACGGAGAAGGCCAGTACAAGCCTCTGCCTTTCTCTTGCACCTGATAAATTGGGAGAAGTATATGCATCTGCCATTTTGCTGAAGTCAAACACTACCCATGCATTATGGGAAAAAAGTGGTGGTGTAGAGAAAGACAAGGAGGAAAATGGAAAAGTCATATTTCAGACAGGCCTACTGTGCATCAAGCATAGTATAGACACATTGGATGTGTAATCTCATTGAATCTGAACATTACAACAACCACAAGAATTAGATGTGGTTGTCTCCATTTTACAGATGGAAAAACTGAGCCTTAGAGGTGAGGCATCGTTGTGAGGTAACACAACCAGCATATAACAAAATCAGAATTCATGCTTTAGCCTGCCAGCCTGCACAGCACTTCTTCTTGGCATACTACTCTGCTTCTCAACTTGGAGAGGGAACTTTTTGATGATGTGGGTAGCTAGGTTTTTTGTTGATTTCCTTGCTTCTCATTAGGATTGTTGCCACCAGGGCCCATTCTTGGCCCAACTGTGAAACATTGAAGGTTGCTTTTGTCATGATCCAGCTTCTTCACTGAATTATTTTAGGCAATGTTAGCTGCTATCATAGACAACCCCCAAATCTCAGGAATCTAACACAATAGACATGTATTTCTTGCTGACATAAAGTCCAGCTGGCCGTGTGGGGATGAGGGTTTTGCTCCATGCAGTCACGCAGGGACCCAGGTTCCTTCCACCTGAGGCTCTATGTGTTCCCTAGGGCTTTAGTGTCATCCACTATGTCCTTTGCCCCTGGAAGACAGGTCGGGGAGGATCCTGCAGAAGGTTCTACAGCTCAGGTGAGAACACAGTACATCTCACTGTCATCCACATTCCATTAGCCTGAACTCAGTCACATGTCAGCATGTCATGCAAGGCAGGCTGGGAAATGCATCTAGCTGTGGGCTCATGATGACGGGAAATGGATATTAGTGAACATATAGTGGTTCTGTCCACATCTGTGAATGTCCCTGAAGTCTCTTCATTCCAGAGGCCCTGCCTTCCTGACCCTCTCCACACCCTCCACAGAAACGCATCTTATACTTCATTTCAGCTCTCCTCTGACAGATAATGACCTTCTACCAAATTTCTGTCCATTGTGCATAAGTCAGGGCAGGAGCACCAAAGGTACCTGGCCATGGCTCTGCTGGAAGTCTTGAAGGGGCCACTTCATACCCAACTGGCACTTGGGCTACAGACCATGGACCTCTCACAAGATGTCTGGCCCACCGTCTGCCAGCCCTTCAGAGTGGAGGAGGGAGGCCGTGCTGGGAGGTTGGGGACCTTTGGCTTCACTCTTCATTTGACTAATGATGATGAATGCCGGTGTCTGCCTGTGAAAACCCTGACTGCGTTTCCTGCAGTGTCTCCTCCTCCACGTGTTTTCTTTTTCCTCAGCTCTGTTAGCGACAGACCCCCAGGGAGAAGATGAGTTTTACAGTGATGGACGGTATGGATTTTTCACACCTGCCAATTCTGACATTCCGAGTCAGCAGGATCTGTGCTACCAAAACATATGATTTAGAGGCATTCCATTAAGACTGAAAATGTTCCTTTAGTATTTTCATAATCCTCTGTGGTCAAGGACGCTTATAACTTAGAATTTCCTTCTGAGCGAATATGGCAAGGAAAGGCTTGTCAATGTCAAGTGCATATTCTTTTGCTGTCTCCCCTCCCCAGGTAAAAGTGCTCCCACACCCTTCCTTGTTGCAATGCCAGGATGAGCCATCAGGCCCCAAATGTGTGTGCCTTTTCCATGACATTTTTTAGAGACACTAGGCCCAGCCCAAGCAAAGTTTATCTAGGAGGCTTCCAGGAGGCCTATTTGCATTTTAGTGGGCAAGGCCTTGATCCAGGAAATGTGGTGAGCTCTTACTACTTCACCCAGATTAGAGAGAAACAGAGCAGTGGCTGAGGGGAGACAGGCCCTGTGGCTTGTAGCTGGACAAGGAGGTGGCTGGCCCAGGTGTCTGTTGCCAGGTGGCGTGAGCAGAGGCCCGAGGCTCTTAAAATCCTCACCCTGCCCCATCCTTACCTAATCAAGCCAGTGGGAACCACAGCCTCCCCAGTACCGACACTCACCCTTTGCCTTTGGCTGGGGGCCCCGGAAGCCACAGACGCAAGGGTTCATAGGAAAGGGCTGTATTAAAGGCCGGTTGGGGAATGCAGAAGTGGGACTGGGCAAGGAAGGCTGCCAAGCAAGGGTGCGACAAGGAAAACCCCATGGAGGCAAAACTGGCTCAATCCTGCAGTGGCGCTCTGGAGGTAGTGTCTCCATCAGGGGACAAGGGGAGTTTATCCAAGGACAAAGCAGACTCCAGCAGTCTAGGGCAGTCCCCTAACCAAGATGTGGGTGCTGGTGGGTGGGTGGGCAAGGCCACCAGGAGCCATGTACAAAATTGGGGAATGGCTCCGAGGGCAGCTGGGTGGGTTACTGACGGTCTCTGCTTGTTCCTCCCTGACTTTGTGCCCAGTTGGAGGCGGCTTTTTTCTTTCAGAACAACCCTTAATACCAACTTTATCCTGAGAGCACAAAGTGAGTTTTGCCTGGGTCCCTGGACTCCCAGGGGTGGCCCAGGTAGGAAAGATGTTTTATGGTAGGTGTGTGGCTTCCAAAGCCCCTCTCTCTAAAGAGCATTGGTGGCCACTATATAAACTGAACACACGACCCAAGCAGAAGAGTGTGGGTGGCTGGCTGGCATGCGGAGCCAGACTATTAGAAACTTAAAAGAATAAGAATTTTCAAAGGAAACTTCAACTTAATTCACATTCCTTTCACTGTGGGAAAAGGACCAGGATTTCAGATCTGACACTTCAGAGTCTGTTTGTTTTTAAGCTTGGCTGGCAGTCCGGGGTGGGGATCATTTGCGTGTGTGTGTGTGTGTGTGTGTGTGTGTGTGTGAGTAATATGCATTGACAGTGTCTAAGAAGCTGGCACTCCTCTCCACCCAACCCTGTCTGCAGAGTCACTGGTCTCTTGGACCTAAGCCCTGTGGCACCCTCTTCAGTGCTCCCATAATGCCTTGCACACATTTCTATTGTTGCCCAAACCACATTATTTTGCAATGATTTGCTTATATGTCTCTCTTAATCAGTAGGCTGAGCCCCTTGAGGGCAGAGCACATGTCTCATGTTTGTCCAAGCTCTAGTGCCCAACTCAATGTCCGAATGCAGGGTAGATGCTTAGTAAATATTTGCTGAATGAATGAACCATATGGCAGAACTAAAGAATTACCCTAGGAAGAAACCAAGGGCATGAAGCTAGAGCCATGACTGGAAAAAGAAACAAGGGGAGAGAAGGAACTAGAACAAATAAATTCATGAAACAAAGATGTGGAGCAGTAGGAAGCTAGATGCACCGCTGGTGGGAGAATGATGGATATGCATATACTCTACAAACTGGCAATTCCATTCCAAGGCATATGCCCTTGAGAAAACTCTTGTACACATATACAAGAAGACTTGTGTAAGAATGTTCGCAAATGAATAGCCCCAAACTGGAAACAACCCATATGTCTGCCCACAATCAAATGGATACATATATTGTGGTAGATTACTATGACGGAATACTATACAGCAATGCTCCATGCACTAATGTGGCTGAATTTCAAAAATGAGATGTTGATGAGAAGAAGCAAATCACATTCCTTTCACTGTGGGAAAAGGACCAGGATTTCAGATCTGACACTTCAGAGTCTGTTTGTTTTTAAGCTTGGCTGGCACTCCAGGGTGGGGATCATTTGCATGTATGTGTGTGTATGTGTGTGTGTGTGTGTGTGTGTGTGTATGGCATGATTCCATTTGCCTAAAGTTCAAAAAAGGAAATGAAACAAGCATACATGCATAGGTGATAAAAATAGCAAACTAACAGGGAGATTAACACACATTAAAGATAATAGTTACCTCTGGTGGCATGGGGAGAGGAGTTCAATTGTAGATGGACATAAGGGGGACAGAAGCTTCTGGGCTATCATAAAGTTCTAGTTCTTAATCTGGGTGATGTACATGGGTGTTCATTTTATTGCTTTTCTTTATACATGTGCATATGTTTTATACATTCTTTTGTACATATGCATTTTTTATATTTTTATTTTAAAAGACAAATAAAAGAGTTCTGAAGCATTTCTTCTCTCAGAAAGTTCATGCAGGAAACACCTCCGAATATGAATGGGGCTGTGGAAAGCAAGAGATTTTCTGTAAGCACTCTCTCAGCTGCTAAGAAGTCAAGCTACATATTTCTCTAAGGGTAACTGAGAATTTCTCCCCTGTTAGAAACTCAGGGTGAAAGCAAAGGTGGGGGTGGGATTTGGGGATAAAAATGTATTGTTTCCCTAAAACCAGCCACCATTCCTTCTGGTAAACCATGGGTCAGCAAACTATGGCCTGCAGGCCAAATTTTGCTTGTCACTTGTTTTTTTTTTTTTTTTTTTTGAGACAGAGTCTCGCTTTGTTGTCCAGGCTAGAGTGAGTGCCGTGGCATCAGCCTAGCTCACAGCAACCTCAAACTCCTGGGCTCAAGCAATCCTACTGCCTCAGCCTCCCGAGTAGCTGGGACTACAGGCATGCGCCACCATGCCCGGCTAATTTTTTCTATATATATTAGTTGGCCAATTAATTTCTTTCTATTTATAGTAGAGACAGGGTCTCGCTCTTGCTCAGGCTGGTTTCGAACTCCTGACCTCAAGCAATCCGCCCGCCTCGGCCTCCCAGAGAGCTAGGATTACAGGCGTGAGCCACCGCGCCCGGCCTTTGTCACTTGTTTTTATAAATAAAGTTTTATCAAAACACATCCATGCTTATTCATTCACATATTGTCTCTGGTTGTTTTCATGCTGCAATGACAGTGTTGAGTAGTTGCCACATAGACTATATGTGGCCCACAGAGCAGCTCATATTTGCCATTTAAGAAAAAGTTCACCAACCCTGTGGTCAGCCAGTCCCTGATACTGCAGTGTGCTAAGGCAGTGATGCTCAAACATTCATGTGCACAGGAATCACCTGAGGCTTCCTAAAATGCAGACTCTGACTCAACATGCCTGGGGTGGGGCCTCAGATGCTGCATTTCTAACAAGCTCTCAGGCATGGACCACACCTTCAGCAGCAAGGCGCTTCCTGACAACGGTCTCTTGGCTCTCATTCACTCCAGAAACATTTATTGAATATCTTCAACATGGCAGGTGTTGGGGACACTGAGTTGAAATCAAGGCAGCACCTGAGTTTGAGAAGTTTAGTCTAAGAGGGGAGGCAGAAGCACTCCATTGTCACCGGTGCAATTGTGCACAGCAGCAAGGACAAAATGTAACCTGGAGGAGGGAGGCATATCTTCATAGAGTTCTCAGGGATTTCTTCCTTCAGGAGGTTGCATTTGAGTAAAGCTTTACAGAGAAACCATTCACTTGAAGAAAAGCAGTTGAGGTGAAGAGAAAAGCAGGGTGAAGTCACGGCCATGGGGAAAGAACTAGCATGTTCTGAGAACGCTGACTGCAGTAGCATTGGGTGAGCCAATAGGACTCCCAGACTGTCTCCAAACCTCATTGAGTGTGCAGCCCGGAAGTGAGGACCTTCAGCTCTGCAAACACAGCCAGATCCTGGAAGCCGGAAGCCGGAAGCCGGAACCAAAGACTGCAGCTTTGCCTGGAGCTGCCTTGGCCCTGGAGAGCCAGGGAGACCCCGTTTTCTCCTGGGGCTGCCTTAAATTGTTCTTAGCTATGATGGCCTTTTTCTGTGCCAGATCAAAATCACGGAATTTTAAAGTGAGAAAGCACATGGAAGATCATCTGGTTAAACTTCTTCTTTTTGTACGCATGGCAGAATTAAACTGATTTGCACATGGAGTGTGCCCAAAAAATTATTTTTATTTGATCCTTAATGAGTCTGCTAAGCCCCTACCTGCTTATTGGTGGGATAACATTAAATGAAATGTCCATTCTGGTTTACATATTTGTATTATTGCAATAATATAAATGGACCTTTTAGAAGATATTCAGACTTTCATTTGGTGAAAACTGGTCTCTTAGCACTTCCTCAACTCCATGAAGCAAAGGACTTAGGATCCTTAGATTTTCCCAGATGCTAGGCTGATGTCTTTTGCTGCAGCATGTTGGAATCTGACCTCTCTCGGTGTGCCCAGGGCCTGTGGCCCTCCCAGGATAACCAGGCCTCCACTAGGCTGCTGATGACTGTAAACCCCTGGGTGTTTGCTGAGGCCTCTGTGTGGCCCATTGCAGAGTGACATTGTCCTGGGTCTTAACCTAGGTGTCATACCCTACAGGGATCAAAGGCAGCTTGGGAAGATCAGGGACCCCTCTGCTTACTCCCACGGCGCCATCAAGGTGACAATTTTGGGTTTGTTGGAGGCTCTCTTGTCTCTTAGTGTGGATACCACACATCCCAGAAAAGGGAGCTCAGGACACAGGCATGCTATGGCTTCCTCACCTCACACTCTCCTACTTTCCATAAATTCTTAGGTGGGAAAAGGGGTAGACTTTGCTTTTCCTTCTCTTTTTTCATAGTTCCTTCTCCTGGGGCTATGCCTTCATGGCAGACAACGGCCACCACTTTGCCCTGTGGTTAAAAACCCAGGAGTTGTGTCTTCTAAGGTTTTTCACTATTGGCTACAAATGATTCTGGAAAATCCCTCCTCAAGACAATCTCTTGGCTTGCAAGCTCCTTGCCTGTTGCATAATCTGATTTTGAATGTCCAAAGCCAAATATTACTTTGGTCTTTCACTCTATGTTCCCTCTGTTGCAAAATCTCAATCTCCCCTTACCCTACCCCCACCTCCCAGCAAACAGATGCCTTGGGCTGACCAGGGCAAAGTCATGTCCTTGGGAAGGCACAAGAGCAATGCACCCTAAAATTGTGACAAAATATTGTCTTTGTGGTATATTCATGAGGCAACTAAGGGGTATACATTTAGATTGCTTTGCCCAAGGTTATGTCTTGGGCCCATTCCGCAGCTCCTGTGAGTGTTGGCTGATAACTCTCAGCTGCTCCTGTCCCTGCACACTGTGCCCCTCTGCTACTCACTCATGCCTCTCCCCACAACCCCCGCAGACTTTGATCAATGACCAACTAACATGGGGGTATTTAAGCCTTGCCTTGAGGTTTGATTAACTCTGTGGTGCTATTTATGCTTCCTGTGGCTATCCGTGGGATCAGGCTGAAGCTAGTCTCCAAGAGAGACCATATCGTTGCTTTAATTTTTCCCTTTCCCCCTTCTTCCTCCCCCTAATTAATCACTTGAACAAAAATCCTTGTCTTAGGCTCTGCTTCTAGGTAACATGACCTAAGACCTACTTAGGGTTAATACCAGCTGTTTAAGTTTCCTATTGCTGCCTAAACTTAGTGGCTTAAACCTGCTTCACTAGGCCTGTGAATTTTGGGAAAAAGTAGAGAGTAACCTAGAATCAAGTGGTGTCTTTCTTACAGCTCACATGGCTCTGAAAGGATATCAGGAGTCAGGGAGAAGTTGCCCTAGACCTTGGCCAAGAATGTGTCTACTGTCAGGGTCTGTTCTTAGCTCCCTGGGCCTAATTCTCCTCAATGAATGAGGCATGGACATCTGGAACTCCATTAAGAGGTTAGCTGCCAAGCTGTGCAGGGTGGGGTAGGAGCATAGAGGGTGGCGACGGGGATTGTTCTTTGGAGACAAAATTAACTAAAAATACTAACCTCCAAAATAGATGTAGCCACAGAGGAAGGCCATGGTTTATGTTTTTGATAAATAAAGGATGCATCTAGGTGAAAGAAATAAGCAAGGCCAAAAACCCAAGGGCAATTTTTTTTTAAAAAAATTAATATTCTGAAATGCACTTGCAGCCTCACTTTGCACAATAACACACCTCAGGGGCTTTGTCTGACCATGTAACCTTGTTCATTTCTGTGGTAGGAAGCTTTCCTGCCCAGCTGACCTTTTGTTCTTTTGGTCTTCTGATTTAAACTGCTCCATTCTGTCAGAGAAAAATTGTCAAAAGAAAAGCATAGAACACAAAGCAGAACTGAGATGCTTTTCCTTTTTTTGCTGATGACTGTGAATGTATTGCTGTTGAATAACTCCCTCTGGGATGGGTGGTGAGTGATGAGTGGGAGCAGCAGCGCTAGACTGACATGCCGTGGAAGGGGATTGGTTGCTAAGGCCATTAGGGAAGCCTACCCCCCCCCTTGTCCTTAACCTTGCTATGCTATGGGCAGAGAGGCAGCTCACTGAAGGCAACGGCTCTTGAAGTCATTAGATAATCCTGGGAGGTTGATTTCCACAAGGTATAGTGCATAGTTGGCTCCCCTGTTCAGTCTTTCCCTGACTTGGTTTTTGTGCCCCAAATCCAACCATAGGAGATGACTCAACTCATGTACCAATGAAACAACATCACATTATGGAATGAAAAACAGACCAGGTTTTTCATGTTAGTTTCATCACTTACTAGTTATGTGACCTTTGTAAGGCAGGGCTGTATTTTTCAAAGGTGGCTGTAGCAATACCTTCCATCTTATGTGTTTCTTCTAGAACCTTGCTCTCCTCCATCAGAAGGTGGAGACTCAGTCTCAAATCCACCCAATCAGATCCAAAAGGAGAGGAATGAGACTATTCTATTCCATACATAGAATGTGGTGGAAGTGACACTGCATGACTTTTGAAGTTAGATGATAAAAAATCATGCCACTTTTGCTTGGTTCTTTTGAGACATTCACTCTTAGAACGTGGCCACTGTGATGTGAGAAAGCCCAAGCAGCGTGTGGAGTGGCCCAAGTGGAGGGGAACCAAGGGCCCCTGACCCACAGTCCTGACTGAGCTCCAAATTGGCAGCTGACACCAGCTTACCAACCATGTAGGTGAACCATCTTGAAAGTAGATCTTCCAGCCCTGAGTTGAGCTGCCCTAAATGAGACCACTGAGAACAGAGATGATCCATCCCTGCTGAGTCCTTCCTGAATTAGAGATTTGAGGGCAGAAATGAACTACTGTTATTTTTTAAGCCACTAAGTTTTAAGTTTTGGGGTGGTTTGTTGCATAATAATAGGTAAGTGCAACATTTGGGACCCAGGAGTCCCACATTTCTGAATATACCCTGTAGATATAAAGTCATCAATATGTCAATAGATCTATAAGGATGTCTTTGTGCTTTGGCTGTGTTAATGGGAAAAAAAAAGCCAAACTCTGTAAAATAATTTTAAAGAGATTTACTTTGAGCCAAATTTGAGGATCACTACCTGGAGCCATGCCCAAGAAGCCTTGAGCAAGTGGACTAGCTGTGGCTGGGTTACATTTTGGTTTTATACATTTCAGGGAGACAGGGGTTACAGGTAAAGTCATAAGTTAATAGGTGGAAGGCATACATTGGTTTGGCCCCAAAAGGTGGGCCATCTTGAAGGGGTGGATTACAGGTTATAGGTGAGTTTAAAGATTCTTTGACTTGTAATTGGTTAAAGACATGAAGCTTTGTCTAAAGGCTTGGAATGTTTTATAAGGAACTGTTTATCAGAGATAAGACAGAGATAAGCCACCAGACATATATTGTTGTGTAAATTAGGGACCTGCATGTTTGTCTTATATACTTTTAGGCCTCTTAATCGGTTACAAAAGATGTCCCCAAGAAGGGAGGGGGGCATGATGAGGCATGTCTGACCTCCCTCCTCCTGGCAGGCAATTTAGTTTTAGGATACTCCTTTGGCAAAGAAGGGGTCCATTCAGTCAGCCGATGGGGCAGGGTGGGCCTTAAGATTTTGTTTTAGTTCAAATGTCCCATAAATATACACAATTATTATTTGTCAATTTAAAATAAAATAAAACAAAAAAACCCTCCTCAATAAAAATTTTGGAAGAAGCATATGAGGAGTAAAGCAATACCAGTGGCCTAAAGTTTATTAGACACATGGATCAAGTAACAAAATTTGGTTTCAAGCCAGCATATGTTCTGTGAGGAGGCTTTCCCTCTAAAATAATTCTAGAATCTGGCCCGTCCTCATGCCCACCATTGAGACTTCCCTAGTCTAAGCCAGCATCTTCTCTCACCTGGACTTTGCAATAGCCTCCTAACCAGGCTTGCTGCTTCTACTCTTGGCATCCTATAATCCTCTGAATGGTGGAAATCAGATCATGTCACTCGTCTGTTTAAAGGCCTCTAGTGGTTTCTTACTGCATTTTGTCCACTCTTCTGACTTCCCCTCTGGCCATATTCTCCCATTCTCCCTTTTTCCCAGGCCGAGCTACAATGCCCTTTGTTCTGTTTCTTGAAAACAGCCTTAGAGGCTTTCATTTGTACCTAACTTACTCCTTCCCCTCATTTGGATTTCTGCAAAAATGTCATCTCTTTAGAGAAGTCTTCCCTATCTTTTTCAAATTTGTCACCCATACTCCTTCTCCACCACCACAGTCTGTCTGTTTCTTTCATTGTACCTGTTGCAACCTGTATTATTGTGGTCATTTTTTGTTTTCTTCTTTACTTTCTGTATCCCCCTATATCCATTAGTCTCCCCTTTATCAGTTTTATTATGTGGCAAACTACCCCAAAACTTAGTGGCCTAAATCATCATTTATTTAATTACTCATGTTTTGTAGGTTGCCAATTTGATCTAGGCTCAGCTGAGTGGTTCTTCTGCTTGAGCCCAGCATGGCTGATTTTGGCTGAGCCTATTCATGCAAATGCTGCTAGCTGACAGGTCAGTGGCAGCTGGCTGGTTTGTCATGGCCTTTATTGGAAAGACTGGGGCAGTGGGACCTTTCTCCACACATTCTTTCATCCTCTAGCAGGTCAGCCCAGGCTTGTTCACATGGCAGTTGTAGCGTTCCAAGAGCTTAAGAGGGCTTCTTGAGCTCCAAGCTGGGAATTGCACAGTGTCACTTTTGTTGTATCGGATTGGTCAAACAAGTCACAAGATCAGCCCAGATTCAAGGGGTATAGAAATAGGCTCCTCCTGTTGATGAGAAGAGCTGCAAAGGATGGTGGCCAGTATTACATTTTCCTATACCCCTACTGGATTGTAACTCCATGGGAGTGGGACTTTGGCCCTGGTTCATGGACTGGTGTTTGGAAACTACTGCTCAAAAGCCCAGGACTGTGCTACATTCTGGTCAATCCCATATTCAGTGTTCACTTTGGTTTAAGTTATTCAAGATGTGGCAATTCTGCCTTTCACATTAACCCACTCTGGAATGCAACCACCAACTGAGAAACTGTCGCTTTAGAGAAAAATTACCCAAGCTGGAATGGCGGGAGGGGAGGGGGTAATATGAGAAACTTCAAATTAAAGAGTGAGGCCGAAAATCTGTCAAGTTCTGTAAGATAAAAATCTTCTCGAAAGGGCACATCTGCCAAGACTGCATTTTCACAGGCAGTCTTGACTGGAAACGAGGTCAGCACGAAGCGAGTGTCCTCCCTCCCAGCCAGGCCTGGGGAGAGAGTGGAGGGATTTTTGACGAGAACTAAATTGGATCCCCAAACGCCAGGCCTCTGTATCCTATCTTTAAAAAAAAAAAAACCTCTCTTAAGTTGGCGAGAGATACTGGCAAGGGCAACCTAATCCCTGCTCTGGAATTGGAATTAGGGTATGTGGAGTTTTTCTCCTTCTCTCACCTGAACTGTCTCAAAGTATACTCCATTGAAATGTGTTCCATGTTTCAGAAGTAAGCCATTAAATGAGTCAGTCCATCAGTAGAGTTTTAGAGCTGACCTGCTATGTTTGCAGCACTGTGCTGAATACCTTGGGGACACCCAAAAGTGGGAGGCTCCGCTTCAGAGAACTTACTAGGGACACACAGTCCCAGAAGGCACAAACAGTGGACGACGTCTGCTGGCAGCATTCCCCGAAGCCGAAGCAAAGAGTCTTTCCTCGAGAGAGGATTTGGGGGGTGCAGCTCCATGTCTATCACAACTATCCTTTATTGAGCACTTCAAATATGTGGACAGACATTCCGCTCAGTACTTTATGTTATTACGCAACCGAATCTTTACAACCATCTTCTCTTAGGATGTGTACTATTAGCATCAATATTTTGTCTATGAAAACTGAAGCCCAATGATGGGACTAATTGGTGGCCCCGCCAGGATTTCAACTCATGTTTGTCTAACTCCAAGCTGGAACACTGTTTTGACTGTCCAGTATAAGATTAACAATAGTAAACATAATCAATAACATTTACTGTGTTCTTATCACATGCCAGGCTTCACATGTACTATTTTATTTAACCTTAGGAGATAGTTACAGTTATCATATCCTTAGGAGATAGTTACAGTTATTATATCCATTTCACATATGGGGAAACTGAGGCACAGGAAGATTAAGTTCGTGCCCAGGGTCACAAAGCAGGTCAGGGTGGTCCTGGATTTTCTCATAATTTCAGTAGCTGATGGTGACCTTCCTATACCTTCTTGGTCAGGGTACTGACCTGATTCAGTTGTAGGAGAGCTGCCACTGTCCCACCCACCCATAAGTACCTCCAAGACACAATCAAATGGGAACCCTAGCTCTTTCCAGAAAACCTTCCCACTGACCCCGATCCCATTCCTAGCAAGCCGGTCATGTATTCCATTCCTCTCGCTGCCCCTAATCTCCTCCCTGCTGGAATCCTTACAAATCTTCTCTTTTGCTCTTTCATTATGGGAGACGGCTCTGCAGAAACCCTTTCCTTCCCTTTTTCTTTGTCCTGGTCTCGCTCCTAAGCAGGCTGTGGGGCCCAGGGTGCACGGCCAAGGAGAGGGAAAGAGACTTTCAAATCCAGACTGCCGAAGGGGCCCTCCTTAGAAGCGCCTAAGAAAAGAGACCCTGAGTGGCTGACACAGAGGAATGTGCCCTGAATCCAACAGCCTCCTGTCAGCCTTATTTCAGGCAAATTAAAGCTGACTGCAGGAGAAGGCGGCCAAAAAACCCCAGCCCTTCACACTCTTCTTGGACATGACACTCAGCTTCTATCTTAGAAGAGTCCAGCTGGAGAGGCTCCAGAAATTACTACAACTAATGCTCGTATTCTACATAGGATAGAGCTGAAGCTCAGAGAGCTCAGTGGCTAGGATGAGGTCACATAGTGACAAAGCCAGGCCTAGAGCACCCATACCCAAGTCATTGTTCTTTCCAACCACCTTATAGCAAGGTTTGCAGCCTTCAGTCCTTTGAGGACCATCTTCCCTATTTTTGCCACATTCATGTACCATCTGTGCCAATAATTGCTTAAGATTTTCTTGAAATTGACTAATATTTTAAATAAAATTTATTGAAAAAGGAAATTTCAAATCACTAGTTAGTCCTGATTTTACAGGTTTTTTTTCTAATAAATATATATAATGTAAAATTATATCATTTTATATACCACTGGCAGTATGCCATCCGCCTTTTTGGAAATAGGGCCTTAGAGTTAACCATGATGGTTAACTCTAAGGCCCATCTCTGAGTTCGATTTTTTCTCTGTTACTTACTAGTTGCAATGTCATGGACAAGTCACTTCACCTTTCTGAGCCTCATTGTTCTCAGCTGTGAAATGGGAATGACTACTAACTCTCACCCCTGCCTGCCTTTAGGGGTTGTCATGGGAACCAAACATGGGAACTTGAAAGAGCTTTATTCATTCAGACAAGTTAAACCAATGGAAGTTTTCATTATTACTTCTATGAGCTTTATTATTTTCTTATTTGTACTAGAAATATTTCTTCAGTTGCTTATCTTCCAAGAGACGTGGAGGTCTCCTGGTGCTGGTCTTACCCTTTTCCTGACTGTGTATCTCTGAACAAATCCCTTATTTTCACATGCTTATCTGTCCTGTGAGGTCTCTATTCCTCCCTGGGACTCAAGAACATCCGCAGGCAGGTGATGACTGAAGGTTTAGTTTCACATAGCTCGGTGAACAGACTTTCCTAAATACCATGTCCAAAGTCAGTGAGCAAAATCTAGGAGAGGCTCAGTTGGCATATTTAGCCCTGGTTAGCTCTGGACAGGGGAAGGGAAAATGCTGACCTACAGCTAAGAAATCTGATCTGAAATTCTGGTTGTAAAGTACTGAAATAGGCATCATTTTGCAAACCTTGTTTTCCAGAACCAGGGATACATTTCTCCAGAGATAACTCAGTTTCTAACTTTTTTTTCTTATCTAGTCTCAGTATTTAAAAATCTCAAGGAAATGGCTTGTTTGGACTTTTGGATTTCTAATTTATTGACACCAGGGTTTGTGTGTGTGTGTGTTTGTGTGTGTCATTCATAGTACTTATGTGCCAGGAACTATTCTCGAATTTTACAAATATTAACTCATTTAATTCTCTTGCCAACCTATGAAGCAGGTACTATTAGTAGCCTCATTTTATCGATGGGAAACTTAGGCACAGAGAAGTTAAATGGTTTGCTCAAGGTCACACAGCTAGTACTGAGAAGATCTGGAATTTAAACCCAAACAATATGGCTTCAGAATCACTGCTTGACTACTCTACTATGTTATGAAATAGAAACATATTGAATGCCTAGATTCCACCATCTTTCAAGGCCCAGTTCCAAACTTTCCTGCTGCCTGAGCCCTTCCCAGAGCTCACACAAGGGAAACCTTCTAACTCCAATTGTGCTTTTTCTATGTCTCTCTAGAGGCATATGCCACTTTTTAGCTTACGTGAGAATGATTTTTATACATCTTATGTTCCTCTGTGTGCGTGCCTGTGTGTGTGTGTGTGTGCACATGCATGTGTATTCCTTAATAGTCATTAGTGCTCTTCACCAAATATTTCTGACTCTCCACTTCCAGGCATAGGGTAGAATTGCATTTCCTAGCCCCCTTCTTGTGAGTGGGGTGGGGTGGCATCATGTGACTTGTTCTGGTCAATTAAGACGGTGGCTGGTCAATCTGCCTGGGTCCCTGAGATACCGTGAAGGGCAGAGTCCTGTTGATCTATGATGGACAGGTACTGTGAGCAAGTCAGAAACTTTTTTTGTTGAAAGAGATATCTGTTGTTCAGATATTGGAGCTGTTTGTTCCTACAGCAAAACTTAACCTATTCCAACCAATGTAGTCTAGTCGATCTCCAGTTTTAGTTATTAGTGTGCAATATGTGAGATGGGCAACATCTTAAGAACTGCACAGTTTGGCTTTTGGAAGGGAAAATTTTAACCAGGGATGAGGTTGACCTTAAAATGCTTATTTAAAAGGCATCCAGATTGGAAAGGAAGAGATAAAATTGTTTCTATTTACAGAAGACATCATTATGTAGAAAATTCCAAAGAATCTACAAAACAACAAAAAAAAAACTAGAAATAATAAGTTAGTTTAGTACGTTACAGGATACAAGGCAAATACATAAAAATTTCTATATAGCAGCATTAAACAATTGAAATTCAAAATTTAAAAACAGTAATATTTTGGCTGTTCATGGTGGCTCATACCTGTAATCCTAGCACTCTAGGAGGCCATGGCAGGAGGATCACTTGAGGTCAGGAGTTCAAGATCAGCCTGAGCAACATATTGAGATCCTGTCTCTACAAAAGTAGAAAAATTAGCTACTTGGGAAGCTGAGGGAGGAGGATCACTTGAGCCCAGTAGTTGGAGGTTGCAGTGAGCTATGATGATGCCACTACACTCTAGTTTGGGCAACAGAGTGAGACCCTATCTCTTCAAGAAAAAAAAAGTAATGTTTATAATAGCACCTTCTCAAAAGTGGAAAATTTAAGTCTAACTAAGTGAAGGATCATTATACTGAAAGCTACAAGACACTGAAGAAAGAAACCAAGGAATAACTAAACAAATGGGGAGATATACCATGTTCATCCATCTGAAAATTCAATATTGTTTAGATGTCAATTCTCCACAGATTGATCTATAGATTCAATGCAATCCTAATCAAAATTCCAGTGGGATTTTTTGGAGTAGACACTGATAAACTGATTTAAAATGTTGCATAAAAAAGCAAATGGACTAGAATATCCAAAACAATTTTGAAAAAGAACAAAGTCAAAGAACTCACACTATTTGATTTCAAGACTTACTATAAAGCCACATTAATCAAGGCAGTGTGGTATTAGTGAAAGACTAGAAACATAGAGCAATATAGTAGAACAGTTAGTATAGAAGTTAAGCCACTCAAATATAGTCAATTGATTTTCATCAATGTTGCAAAGGCAATTCAACAGAGAAAGGATAATCTTCTCAATAAATGGTGCTGGAACAATTGGATATCCAGATGCAAGAAGATGAACCTTGACCCAACTTCAGAACTTATATAAAAATTAATCTCAAGTTAATCATAGACATAAAACATAAAGCTATAAAGCTTTTAGGAAAACATAAGAGGAAATATTTGTGACCCAAAGAATTCTTAGACATGACACAAAAGGCATGATCCATTAAAAAAGTTGATGAATTAGACTTTATCAAAATTAAAAACTTCTGTTCTTCAAGAGACACTGTTAAGAGTATGAAAAGGCAAGCCATGATGGAAAGAAAATATTTGCAAATCACACTTCTAACAAAGAACTGATATTCAGAATATATAAAGAGCTCTCCAAATTCAGCAATAAGAAAATAAATACTCCATTAAAAAATGGGCCAAAGATTTGAAGAGACACATCACCAAAGAAGATATATGAGTGGTAAATAAGCACATGAAAAGATGCTCTGTCATTATTCATTAGGGAAATGAAAGTTAAAATCACAATGAGATACCACTTCATACTTATGACAGTGACTAGAATTTTTTAAAGCAACAATACCAACCATTGGCAAGGATGTGGAACAATTGGAGTTCTCATACAATGCTAGTGGGAATGTAAAATGACACAAACCCTCAGGAAAACTGTTAGTGTCTCAGAAGGTTAAACCTATATTTACCAGCAATCCCACTTATAGGTATTTGCCCGAGAAATGAAAACATATGCTCATACAAAACCTGCACATAAATGTTTATAGAAGCTTTATTCATAATTGCCGAAAACTAGGAATAACCCAAATGTCCTTCAACTGGTAAATGGTTAAACAAACTGTGTTACATCTATAGCAGGGAATACTACTCAGTGATAAAAAGAAATAAAATATTGATACATATTAATATAACAACATGGATGATTCTCAAAGGCCTTTTATTAAGTGAAAGAAGTCAGATCCAAAAGGCTACATGCTGTGTGATTCCATTTATGTGACATTGTGGAAAATGTACAATTATAGGAATGGAGAACACATCATTGGTTGCAGGGTTTAGGGGTGGGACAAGGAGCTGATTACAAAGGGGCAGCTCAAGGGAATTTTTGGGGGTGATAGAACTGTGTCTTGATTGTTGTAGTGACTACACAACTGTATGCATTTGTTCAATCTTATATGACTGTACTCTACAAAGAGTGAATTTTACTTCATGCAAATGAGAAAATAGATAAATAAAAACAACAAATGCATATATTATGTGAGCTTGGTACACCTGCTAATTTTTCTTAAATCTCTATCTCTCATTTTGAGTATTTAAATCACTCTGGAATCAGTGCCTCTCAGACATAGATCCCTCTGTGTGTGTGTGTGTATGCGTGTGTGTGTGTGTGTGTTTCCGTGTGTCTCTTGAACTCAAGTTTCCAAGGGAGCGGAAATCATCCATGCTCAAATAATTCCTTCATCTCCGCCTCGGCATGAGTCACCCTTTTGTTAACAGGAGACAGGAAAAGTCTCTGGAGGCATTTTAGCATGAAGTGCTTATCCTGCCTCAGACTGCAGTGCCAATCTCTCATCTGGTTTCCCACTAATTATGCCTACTATTGTATCAATTTGCCTCCCCCAAATAATCTGTTGGGTGGAGTAGTCAACTGGCTCTGTCACATGTCCTGGTGTCTACAGATCTGCAGATGAGGAGAAGGAGGATAGGAAAAAAGGGTGGCCTGGATCAGTGTTCCACGAGGTGAATGGAGGAGAAATTCTCCCTTATATTTTTTGAAACTTTAGAAGTTTTGATCTACATAGTAAAGGGCACAAAGTGTACAAATCCTAAGTGTTTTGCTTGATGAATTTTTTTTACCTGTGTATATGCCCAAGTAACCACCATCTAGTCAGGGGCCCTCAAACTTTTTAAACAGGGGGCCATTTCCCTGTCCCTCAGACCGTTGGAGGGCCGTTGGAGAGTGTGGCGCACATTCCACACACGCGCACTGTGGGCCTGGGACAAGTGGGCTGATAAGCAGGACAGGCAGCTGCGGCAAAAACACCCGGCGGGCCTGGCTGGATAAATGTCCTTGGTGGGCCGCATGTGGCCCGTGGGCTGTAGTTTGAGGACGCTTGATCTAGAGCAAGATATAGAACCACTTCCGGCACCCCAGATGGTTCCTCATGCCCTGTTCACTCAGTAGCCATCTCCCACTCCTTCCCAGAGGTAACCACTATTCTGACCTCTATCACCATAGATTAATTTTGCCTCTTCTTAAACTTCATATAAATGGTATCACACAGCATGTACTCTTTGTGAGTTTGGCTTCTTTTGCTTAATGTAATGTCTTTCAGATTCACCCATGTTGTATGTATCAGAATATTTTTTTGCTGTGCAGTATTCTATTGTATGAATATTCAATAATTCATTTATCCATCCTATTGATGAACATTTGAGATTTTACAGTTTTGGGCTATTGTGAATAAAGCTGCTATGAACATTTTTGTACATATCCTTCGGTGGACATACACATTCATTTCTCTTGAGATTATACATAGGAGTGAAATTGCTGGCTTTATAGGAGATGCATATGTTTAGCTTTAGTAGACATTGCCAAACAGTTTTCCAAAGTGACTGCATCATTTTGTGTCTCCACCAGTAATGTAAGAGAGTTCCTGTTGCTTCACACCTCGTCAGCACTTGGTATTATCAATGTTTTCAGTTTTAGCCATTGTGGTGGGTATATGGTTGTAGCTCATCATGGTTTAAATTCTCCTTTTGAAATGTACATGGGTCCCCTTGCTTTTGTCCCAAGACAAAATATCTATTATTAAATAATAGATTTAATAAGGCAGTACATTTCTTCTTTGTTTTAAATTATTAAATTGAGCTTGTTATTAAATAGTGCTTCTTATAATCCATGGCATGTTCTCCTTCAATAGAAATTATGATTGGTTTGAGGGATGTGGAGTGGGAGTGGCAATTGTGGGTGATAGGCTGGTGGGGAAAGAACTTTCATTAGAAGAGAGGGCTTAGGAATTGCCCCAGCATTGCAGTCCATGACTGGGTAGGAGCCATGTGCCTATTTCTCCTAAAGGCTGTTCCCATAGGGGGCTGGCTCATTATTGACAGGCATACTCATTCCTCCAGGAGACAGTGCTTGAGTTATGACAGGCAGAATGTGTCCCTCCCCTGGGCAGATGGGCTGCTCTGAAGCTTTTTCTGAGACTATATGAGCTGGTATGGCATTTCCAGTCATTTGTTTTCAGAATGACAATGTGTCAGTTTAACTATCACTCCCCTGGTACATCTGCCAACTGGAAGAGAAAATGGGAAAAGAGCACAAGAAACAATTGAGTGTTTATCAAGATGGGGGAAGAAAATCTAACCTTCACCTTTTTATTTGGTTTGTTGATGACCCTCTAAGCATAGGCACCTCTGAAACAGCGATCCATCAAGCAGGTGAGCTACCAGGCATTGTAGTGCACATGTACTCAGGTCTGTTCTGATCTATGGTGGGAAAATAATGGAGAAAACTGGGGATGTGCTCACTCTGGGCTCATTTTGGCCAGCCCCACTCTCAATGCCTGTGATAGCCCACAGGAAAAACCATCAAATAAACTGACAAATAGCACTCATAGGCGTGGGAATTGAATATCTGAGTATGAATTCTCACTTGCCACTTACAAATTGTGGGACCTCAGCCTATTATATAATAATAATTGGCATTGTGGAGCCTCAATTTCATCATTGATAAAGTACAGATACAAGTATTTATCTCTCAGGGATTTTTTGGGAGGGGGTAAAGATTAGTTTGGACAACAAATATGAAAGTACCAAACATATATATAGTAGGTGCTCAATAAATATTTCTGATCTAATAGCCAAAACCAGCTCAGATGCCCTTCAACAGGTGAATGGTTAAACAAACTATGGTATGTACATCCCATACTAATCAACAATGAAAGGAAGCAAATACTGATACACATGGTACACACAACTTAGATGAATCTGCAGAGAATTATGCCAAGTGAAAAAAAACCCCAATTCTAAAAAGCTACATACTATGATTCCATTTATATAACATTTTTGTAATGACAAAATTTTAGAAATGGAGAACAGATTAGTGGTTGCCAGTGTTTGGGGATGGGAAGATCAGTGTGGTTATAAAAGGGCAATATGAAGTGATTTTGTGGTGATGAAATTGTTCAGTATCTTGATTGTGGTGCAGATACACAAACTTACACATGTGATAAAACTCCATAGAACTAGACACACACATGAGTACAAGTAAAACTGGGGAAATCCAATTAAGCTCCATGGATTCTTAATATCCTGGTTGTGATACTGCACTATAGTAAATCTACAATTACCTCAATAAAAATTTCAATTAAAAATATTACTGATCTCTTTAAGGAGAACATGCCATGGATTATAAGAAGCACTATTTAATAACAAGCTCAATTTAATAATTTAAAACAAAGAAGAAATGTACTGCCTTATTAAATCTATTTATAGATTGCAGGATAAATCCTGACTTGTGAAATATTAAAATGTGGCTGTGAGGGAGGGAGAAATTGCATGCTAAATCGAGGACATCTTATAGTTTTTAGCAGCTTCTACTTCTCCTTCTTTCTGCTCTCTCTTCAGATACCCAAGGTTCTCATTAAGCCTAACTCCCAGAGGAAGGAAAAACCTCTGGAAAAATCAAAGTCCCACTAAGGTGCTGCTGACTTGATTAATTCATTTATTTATTTGTTGCTTCTCCCTCATTTCCACCCACGTTCAATCTCCAACTCATCTTTGAGCCCTAGCATAATGACTTGCATAGAGTGCTCATTAAATATATGGTGAAGCTAATGAAAGGATTTTAAAAGAGGATTGCTGATTAGGGTAATTCTTAAGTTACAGGAATAACTAATGGTGAAATGTGTGTGTGACACCTTGGCAGTTAGGAATGAATGAAGATTTTCTTTTCGCCTACTCACATAGCCCAGTAGAACCCCCTGCTCACTCTAATCTTATCCACAGACAAAGCTCATCCTTTCTTAAATATATGTTCCAAGTTTTAAAAAATTGAGCCTAAAATTGTAAGGGCATGTACACATTGGGAAATGAAATTGTCATTAACCCTAATGTGACTTCTGGTGGTGTTCTAGATCTATCAGCTGATGATTGATGATGAGAATTTTGTCTCCTAAATTCATAATCTTGCTTCTTCTATCCTGGAAAAAACACTTTAAAATGTTATACCTAGTGTGTTTGAGGTAATATTTAAAGATTTCTCCCTCTGGCTTCAAAATTCCTCTCTGGATAGCAATAATTAGCTTGAATTCAGATTTATGAAAAATGCAATAAAAATAACTCAATGTTTTAATTATTGGCAAACCAATTTTTATTTTCTTGGAGTAGATATAATTAAAAACAGAAGGCAATACTTCACAATTTCCCATGACTCGACTTTATTCTTCAACTTAGATTGGATGTTAGGATAATGGTTTAAAATATTATCCAAATATGTTTTCCCTTTTTGATGGGTACTTTTTATTGAAGAAGTAAGAGGAGGAAGAGGAGAGGGAGAAGGAGAGGGGGTGGAGAAGGAGGAGAGGGGGAGGAAGAAGAAGAATAGGAGGAGGAGGAAGAAGAGGAGGAGGAGGAGGAGGAATCACTGTCATCACCTGCTGTTCTTCTGCCATTAGGATTATCTCATAAGATGAAGGCTTACTGTGCTGGGTGGAGGAAGTAAGTACAGCATAGGATAAAATAGTCATTATTCAGTCTTAAACTTCAATTACATTTTTAAAAACACTTACTGGGACAATAAGCCAGACTAAAAAGGGAAATAAAAGGGTTTTCTTAGGACCCATAAAGCTGGACTCTTATATAACAGAAACCAAAGCTTAGAGGATTGCTATGGTCTGAATATTTGTGTTCTCCCAAAATTTACATGTTGAAGCCCTAATCCCCAATGTGATAGTATTAAAAGGTGGGGATTTTGTCAGGTGATTAGGTCATGGGAATGGAGCCCCCATGAATGGGATTAGTGTCTTTATAAAAGAGACCCCAGAGAGGCCTTACCCCTTTCACCATGTGAGGACATAATGAGAAGGTGCCATCTTTGATCCAGGAAGTGGGCCAGGTACATAGATGCTGGGGCCCATGCTGCTGACAGTGGAGAGTAGTATCAGATTCCTCAGGCTTTCCACTACTACTGCCACCATTTTTTAGCAGAGTAACTTTTGGTAAGTTACCTGACTTCTCCAACTCTCAGTTTCTTCATATGCAACATGGGAATGATGATGGTGATGACGATAATGATGATGATGACGTGATAATATATACCTAATAGGGTTGCTGTGACATCAGCACAGTACTTGGCCACATAATAAACACTTCTTAAATGGTAGCTATAATTGGATCATAGCTCCATCATAAAATGTAATTTAGTTATTCATTTCAACATATACTGAACACCTACTATATGCCAGGAACTGTGCTATGTTCTAGAGGAATAAAGATGGAGAAGAGGGGGAAGGGATATTCTTAGTAGAGAGAACAGTAAGAGAAAAAGCCTGGAGCAATGTGAGCATGGGGCATTTTCCTAGAACTGAGAATAGTGGAAGAACATGGCTAGAAGGTAACTTGACAGATAAAGGGGGCTAGGAGGTAAGGAATTCTGGGAAATGAGATTGGGACTAAATTTTAAAGAGCTCTTAATTATTTCTAAGTCTAAGAAGGTTGAGTTTATACTGTGGTTCATGGGAAGTTATTGGTAGATTTTAAGTAAGGAAGTAAAAAATTCAGATATGAGTTTTTTTTTTGTTTGTTTTTGTTTTTTTTTTTTTTGAGACAGAGTCTCACTTTGTTGCCCGGGCTAGAGTGCCGTGGCACCAGCCTAGCTCACAGCAACCTCAAACTCCTGGGCTCAAGCGATCCTCCTGCCTCAACCTCCAGAGTAGCTGGGACTACAGGCATGTGCCACCATGCCCTGCTAAATTTTCCTATATATATTAGTTGGCCAATTAATTTCTTTCTATTTATAGTAGAGACGGGGTCTCACTCTTACTCAGGCTGGTTTCGAACTCCTGACCTCGAGCAATCCGCCCACCTCGGCCTGCCAGAGTGCTAGGATTACAGGTGTGAGCCACCGCGCCCAGCCTGAGTTTTTGATGAGTCTGGCAGAATGGATGCTGTATTGGGAGTGGTCAGGGGGGAGGTTAGTTAGCTTGCAAGCAGGGAGATAATTTAGGAAGGCATAGTCTTATGTATCAATTAGCTTTTGCTGCATAACATACTATCTCAAAACTTAGTGTTTAAAGCAACAATGATTTGTTTAGCTCACAATTCTGTGTGTTGGCAATCTGGGCTGGATCAGCTGTGTGGTTCTTCTAGTCTCAGCTGGGCTCACTTATACATCTGCAATCAGTGGCTGTACTGCTTGGGAGCTGTCTGGCTTATGATGGTATCAGATGTGATGACTTGTTTCTGCTCCATTTGGTCTCTCATCCTCCAGCAGACTAGCCTGGGCTTGTTCAAATGGCAGCTAGGCAGACTTCCAAGAGAGTGAGTAGAAATGTATAAGACCTCTTGAGGCTTATGTCCAGAATTGACACAGCATCACTTCTGCCTTATTCTCTTGGCCAACACAAGTCACAAAACCAGCTTGGATTCCAGGGGAGGGGGAGAGATTTCATCTCTTAATGGGAGGAACTGCAAAATCACATTGCAATAGCTGTGGATACTGAGGGGAATAATCGTGGCTATTTTTGTAAAACATCTTATGCACCATAGCGCATGCAGAAGATGCTCAAGGCCTTAACTGAAGCAATGGCATGTGAGAATGAAGAAGAGTGGTTCAGTTTCATAGGCCTGCTCCCTAATTTCCAGCTTGGGTGGCTGGTTGGTCCTGCTGACCTTCCTAGGAAAGGAAATAAGGAGGAAGAATGCAGATTGGCAGGAGAGGTATGGCAACTGGTCTGGGATGATGGTCAGAGATGCTGCTGGAATACTGAATTCAAGATGTTGAGGAGGCAGGGGCCTTCCTTCCCTTTGTGGGCCTGATATGGCTGTCCATTATTTCCAGGTTCTGAGCTTGACTCAAGAATGTTGAAACCCTGGGCCTATTTTCTCTATAAATCTGTGCTACACACTCTTCTAGAAGGATCTACTCCACCAAAAGCTTTCCATTTCTCTTTAAAAGACACAGTATACATTTCCCACAGCTCTATTTAAGGCTTTCCCACTTCTCAGCCTGGTTGTTGTGGTCATCAATTGCTGTATAAGAAATTATTCCCCAAACCCAGTGACATAAAACAACTACTTATTGTGCTCATGGATTCTGGCATCAGGAATTTGGACAGGGCACAACAGAAATGGTTTATCTCTGTTACACAATGGGTCCTCAACTTGGAGACTCAGAAGCTAGAATCATCTGAAGACTTATTCACTAACATGTGACCTTAGCTGGGATCATTGGCTAGAATACTTACACATGACCTCTCCATGTAGCCTGGGCTTCCTCACAATATGGTGGTTCAACTTTAAGGATGTACATTCCAAGAAAGAGAACTGGGTGGCTCTCTTTTTCTTATTTTTTATTGTTAAGAGAATTTTTGGAGAATATGATATTATCTGCCTTCTAGTTCTATTCCCTTTCTCAGTAGAAGACTAGAAACCATTAGGCACTCTTCTACCTATTTCTTCTCCAACCCCTTATTTTATGGGTACTTATTCAACTTTCTTCCCCTTTTCATCACTTTCTGGAAAAAGAATGTTCCTCTGTCTCTCTAGGTTCCTCTCTTTCATACACCCCCTTGATCCACCACTCTCTGCTCCTACTTGCCCGGAAACATTGTCTTCTTGTATCTTCCTCCTTACCTTCTCCACTGGACCTTTACCTTCTGCTCACAAGCTTTTTTACATCTTCCTCATCCTCTGAAGCACCTTCCTGGGAACTGCTGCCTCCCGAGGTAATGTCTTGGCTCTCGTTTTCTAGTTATCATTTAATTATTTAAAAGTGTGTCTATACTTGCTTCCATTACATCTTCACTACCCATCCTTTTCTTAATCTTTTGAAATATGGCTTCTTCCTTCTTGAATCTATTGACCCTGCTCTTTTAAAAGTTACCAGTGTCATCTTAAAATTAAACCTCATGGCCATTTCTTAATTCACACCATCTTTAATCTCTCAATGTTGACTATACCTTCCTTCTTGAAATTTTCTCTCTCTTACCTTGGCTACTATGACATAAAACCCATAAATTCTCCTCCTATTTCTCTGTCTATTCATTTTCTGACTTTTCTTTCTGCTCTCAACACTTTAGGGTAGGTATCCTCAAAGAAGTTTCCCTTGGACATTTTTGAGGGGGTGGTGTCTGAGTTGTCCTTCTTGATATTCTTATGGCTTCAGAGCAACTTCCCCATTGTGAGGATGACTTTGAACTCTTTGTCCCAGCTCTGACTTTCTCCCTGAACCTCTACTAATTTTCAACTAAGTCCTGAACAATATGTACAAAGCTTCCCTCCAAATTTGTTTTTCTTTCTCTATTTCCTATCAGAGCCTGTTGTGTGGAATGCTAATAAGCTTTATATATTCATTTCACTTCTTCCTTTTCATAAGAAAATTCCCTGAATTTTAGCAGAAACATGACTTCTAAGCCTCCCTTGCAGCTGGCTAGGCTCACATGATTAAGTTTGGCTCAGTGGAACATGAGTTGAAGTGATGTATACAGCTTCTAGGTCAACTCCTTAGAGACAATGCCTCTAGCCCTAGAACTTTTGTTTCTCACATCACATAGATATTTAATAAGAATAGAACCCTAAGGGGGTAGTATATCCGCAAAATGGAAGTAACTTGGGTGCCCAGATGATCTCTAACATCAGCTTTATCAGTAATACATGTGATATACTGGCCTCCATATGCTGACTCTTTTGTAATACTTCCAATTTGGTTTGGAACTCAGAGAAGAGACAGGATGCTATTTATTGGCCCCTGATACTTTCAACATTTGCTAAGAGCTTCAAGTGGTGTGTCCTTCTCTCCCTCCATTTCCTTTCTTTTCCTTCCATTACTTCTCACTTCCCTTCTTCTTTCACAAAAGCTGACAGATGGGAGAAATTGCTCTGGATTTCAAGGGTTATGAGAACATCAAATCATCTCAGGATCTTTCTTCCTCTCCTCATGTTTGAGCTAAAGTTGGAGTGATCAGAACCAAATTCAAATATTACCGTTTTGGCGAAGCTTTCTCAGCTTCCTCTGGAGTTGGTTTTTATCTCCTCTGAGTTCTCAAAGTACTTGGTTCCAACCTCTGCTTTGGCACTTGCCTCCTCTTACTATACTTTAGTGGTTCCCATTCCTAGACTGTGCTGTCCTCAAAAGCAATGGCCATTCTAGGCTTATCTTTGTATTCTCACTGCCTAGCACCATGCCTGGCAAAAAGTACATGCACCATAATCATTTGTCAAATGAAAAAATGAAGGATACATAGTAGATGTTCAATAAATGCCTGTTTCACATAAGAATACAATAGCTACCATTTATTGGATTCTTTCTATATGCCATACATATTTATACCTGCTTTGGGAAAATACTCCCTAAACTGTGCTTTCCTCTAAACTCCACAATAATCAATACAGAAGAGGACTTCTGTGACCAAATGTGGAATTCCCCCCTCCCCCCCTACACACACCAAGCAGTGGATACCAGCTGGGTGTCCTCCAATTCAATTCTAACACTATCTACCCAGAGATAGTGTCAGATCCCATGGAGTGAGAGTTAAGTCCCCAAGACTGTCCCAGTTGCAAGTCTGGACCTCCAGAGCTTCTGACTGACAGGCTTCAAGTTGGAGTTCCCAAGACCCCCTCCCTCTTTGGGTTTGATTAATTTGCTGGAGTAGCTCACAGAACTCAGGGAAACACGTTTACTGATTTATTATAAAGGATATTACAGAGGACACAGATGAAGAGATACATAGAGTGACATAGGGTGAGGTATGGGGGAAGGGGCGCCCTCCCCAGGCACACCACCCACCAGGAACCTCCATGTGTTCAGCTGTCTGGAAGCTCTCCAAACCCAGTCCTCTCGGGTTTTTATGGAGGCTTCATAACATAGGCATGATTGACAGCCACATAGAAATGTGATTGGACAAAAAGCGCGTGATCTAAAGCCAGCAAGGCTTGTCTATGCAGCATTCCTTCCTCTAGGGTATGGGGCAGGACCCTCTCTGGAATGAGGGTCTTTTGATCCACAATCAGATTAGAGTCCTGCCTTGGGCAGGTGGAAGGAGGACAAGAGAAGTTCAGAGAGACAGATTCTATCTCCTGAGCCCTAGGGTACCCTAACACTATAACAAGAACTATGGGAGATATTAGCCAGGAACTATAGACAAAAACCAATATATATATCATAATACCATGATACCTGTTACTGGATAACATATCACTTAGTAGCTTATATTATGATCCTCTTTTTACAGATATGGAAACAGAAGATCACAGAAGTTAAGAAATAATGAAAGTTGCCCAGCTGGTGAATGGCTAAGCTAGTCTCTAAACCCATGTCTTTATGACTCTAAAGCCTTTTTTTTTTTTTCACAGCATCACATTGAGTCTCATTTATAAGGAAGATTAGGTAGTTATATTCCTTAAGGCCTTGCAAAATAGGATCAGCACAGAACCCAGGGAAATAGTTATCATTTTTTATCATCCTTTTCCACTCCATTGCCAACCACCAAATATTGAGAACCTACTGTTGGGAGATTATCCTTTTGTGGGTTTCTCATATTAATATTTCCATGCATCTTGTGAGCGGAGCATTGAATGCCTTTTATTCTGAGTTACCTTTTCCAGGATGCCTTGGAAGACAGACATAGTGTCTCTCTCCAGAGCAAAGGGCCAATATCTAGTATGATTAATGCATTGTCTTCTTCTGGAGCATGCTTACTGTCCATTGCAAAAGATCCAGGTCTCCTAAGCTAAGGGTTCCTCTCCTGTAGCAAAGCCCACTTGCATATGCCGGCCATCTTTGGATCACCTTGTAGGAATTGGGGCATGGGAAACTGATGCAAAAACTGCTGATAATCTGGCTACTATTATTTCTGTGAGTAATAAACTGTCTTCCATTTCTGACCAAGGAGTCTCATGTCTTCTACCATCATACATAAAACTGTGGCAGGCTAGCTCGTTAGTTTGCAAGCAGGGTCAAATCTTAGACTCTTTGCAGTTCTTGACACCCACCTTGTGCCAGGTGTTTTCACATACAGTATATTACATCTTCACAATAACCCTTTGTTGGAGGTGTGAATAGCCCTGTTTTATAGAGGAAGAAGCAGATTCCAAGAGGTTTAAAAACTTGCCCAAATAAGTGGCAGGGCTTAGATTTGAACTCAGGACAGTTTGATTTCAAAGCTGTGTTTTTCCATAGTTCTGTAGTAATCTTGTGGCCATAGCTCTTCTTTGCTTCAGGAAAAGAATGAGCCTTAGTTACACTGGTCAGTGTCCTAAAGGTTGTTCAGCTATTATAGAGGACAAAGCCATTGCAAGAATAGAACAGCCTTCTACTTGACTTGTGAAGTCTTGATTGAGGGATATTTGAAACAAAAATCTTACTCCTCACTATATTTTATTTCTCTGTGGCTTTTTACATATATTTTCTCTGTTATTGTAAATTCCTACATGGAATTTGAGATTCTGGCAGTTGGTGATTTTTCTCAAGGAAAAGAAACATTAAGACATTTGTTCTTAGAAAAATAAATCTGTGTATGTGACATGCATGCCCATACGTATATACAATGGAGCAATCTATTCAGGATTTATTTTTATATAGAGGACTGCTGTTATGCAAATATACACAGACCCACTCTATGCTTTAAAGACATTTTCTATATGGAGAACCAGGGATGGCAGGAAGGAGAAGAGGACAGAAAGAAGGAGACTGATGATTGTATAGACACACAGAACAAATCTACCTTCCCTAGGCTCTTTTAGATGTCTTTGGAATAAAGGTAGTATGAAGGTTTGAAAGCATAGTCAGTATTTTAACTCCATCTCTAGAGTTAGAGCTCCAAATGCCAATGAATCTCCATTGTGGCTTCTTGAGATCCACATTGCTGTAACTCCACAATAGCATCACAGCCCCTTTGTTTAAGAAATTGAGTAAAAATAGCAGCAAGGTCTAACTCTCTACACCCCAAATCCAGTTTTAAAACCCACTTAGAATGATTTCCCTCCAGTCATTGGTGGTGATAGATCATATTAACAGTGATGGCATATGTTGCTGTCCACCACTCCACACTCTGGGGTATGGGCAGCTTCCAAGGCCCAGGTGTCAGGAAAATGAAAGGAAGATCAGAGGCCCATCAGCCTCAGACCTAAGCCTTGAACGCAAAAACAACTGCCAAGGTCTCCACTTGCTCTCCCATCCCCCTCCAGCCCCTAGACTCGAGTCTGATTTCACCATGTTCACCCGGAGCACTACCCTCCCCCTTCCCCCACCCCCAGTCTCATTAGCATAACTGCGGCTGTGAGAGCACATGGCAAAGATTACGGTTTCCATGACCTCACTGATTCTGAAAAGCACACTGATATTTCAGAAAATATATGTATTCTTTCCTTGTGAGATTAAAAACAAATCTAATAACACATACAGGGCACCTCCTCTGAGCCTTCTCCTCTTACCATCCTCCCATCCTCCAAGTACAGATTCTCTTATTCCTTTTCCCACAACCATTCAGGAATCCAGTTAAATGAATTCAGGGTTAAGATGCACAGACATGGGCCACTTATCAACACTCTAACCAATAGATGGGGGTCCCTTGGCTCCTGCATTTCCCTTTTTGGAAATGACTGTGCACTGCCTGACCTAAAATGTATAGTACTTGCATACCCTTCCCCCAACAACCCCAGCTGGACAAGTAGGTAATTTTTTTTCCCCATATAATAGCCCTCTTGGTGAGCTGCTACAGCGGGAAGCAGCAAAAAGAGCTCCTTTTTAGCAGACTCTGCTGGTTCCCTGTCTATATCCCATGAACTCTTACCATTTCATAGTGCTCCCACTTACGTCCAAATGGCAGTATCTACATCTCTGTGCCTGATGGCTTTTTCTGGGACAATGGGAGCCACTCTGCGCCCATATGTGGCAGGTTCGAAGCACCAAGGAATTAACACCACAGGGAGCAGCCCTCAATCAATGACTCCTGGTGTTGGTATACAATACCTCAACTCCCTTTCCCCTCATGTGGGATAAATTTGAGACCTGTGTTTTTCACTGTTTTCCAGAGCTTCCCCATGGGATTAATTTCCAATTACCTATTGTGGGTAGATGTACTCCTTATTGGATGCCTTCTCTTCTCTGAATCACCTTCCTACTCTCCTATTCATGTTCTCAACACCTCTCAAACAAGCTATACTTGCACTGAATTCTTGGGGGAATCCAAACTATGATACCTGCTACAAGTTATATAAGATCATTGAGGAAGCTCCATTAACCCATTGGATGTAAGTGCAAGGAAGCATGGGGAAATGATTCTGATACTCTTTGAGGCTCCAACAGAAGGAGAAAATTAGATGGAGCAGAGACCCCCTTCTTAGGGGCCTGCCTGGTCCCCCAAGCATAGAAATAAAGGGAAAATCTTGAGTCCCTTCAAGGGAAATCCCAGGCACTCAGCTAGCCTTGAAAAGTGAAGGGCAACCTAAAGAGCAGGAAGAGAGTAATAACGATGGTCCTCCAAGCAAGCCAGAGTCACTAGGTATTTTGGTTTCCTATGGAAACTAAAAGATGGCATCTTAACATATGTTCTTGAGTTGTTTATCAGAACCCTCACCAGATGGAAAATGCAGAGAAGGGGAGACTGAGGAATTGAACTCTGATCTCCCTGAGGGGCTTGGAGAAAATCATATCCACACAACATCCCTTTCAGTTAATCAAAGAATCTTTTAATCCATCTATGTACCACTGCCTTTAAAAATCCTTGCATAAAAACCATTCCACAAAGATCCTTTCCTTCTCTGACCACAGCAAGTGACAGGGAGATTTCTCACCTTCTAAGTTAGCAAGCATTAGCAAGCAACACTCTGGAAGCCTAGTTCTAAAAAAAAAAAAAAACACAATGCAACAAATGTGTTGAAGATAATGCACAGCCCAACTATAGAATGCTTCACCTCCTGCTCCTGTCTCCCTCTGGGTTTGTCACCCATTGTTATTTATTATTTATATCACATCATAAAGTGTGACTGTATTGATGAGGTAAAGCCTATGCCAGAAAGATCGCAGACTCAGTTCACTTCCTGTGCCTTAAACGACTTTTTAGTTGGTTAGTTTTTTTAAAAAATTAATCAATAAGTTCTTTTGATTGCCTAATAGAAGGAAAAACCCATCAACTTTTAATGAATCGTTGGAACATTTTCATATGTACAAGAAATATATAAACCTAATTAATATTTGGCTAGAGTAATAAACTTTAATGTTTTGAATGGACTTTTGTCCATTTTAGAGGTAGGGTTTCCATTGAAAGATGAGCCAAAGTGTTATTAAGTGTCACAGATCTCAAAAAAAGCAAAATTAAATCATCTGTCCAATATTTTGAGTTTGGTCAAGGTGAAACAACACACATTACTACAATACAAAACTATACTCTAATCCTAATATTGGGCCCACAACTCAGGACCTCTGTCTAATTATTTTGCCTACCAAAGCTTTAGATTCTATGCTAAATACCTACTGTCTCTATTCATTTTCTTAATTTGGTGATAATTTTTTGCCAAAGAATTTTTTCTCAGAGAAGGCATGCTTTTTCTGGCATCATACCAATTATAGAGGTACTTCAGACTCCAAAACTGAATAGTTGCACTTTTTAATAGTTTTAATAACCTGTAAAACCATTAACAATTTTTTTTCAAAATTCATTGTCTTAGCACATGTATTTCATAAGAGAATAGTTCTGTAGCCTTAAAAGTTACAGTATCACAAAAAATTTGCTAGATTTAGTCATTTCACATTATATGTGTACTTCAAAACATTATGTTGTAAGCAATAAATACACATAATTTTACATGTCAATTTAAAAAATAAAAACAAAAAAATATAAAAATTCCTTGCATATAAGGCATAAGGGAGTTTGGGTTTTAAGTGTTAACTGCCCATTCTCCTTGCATGGCACCATGCAATAAAAATGCTCCATTCTCCCACTGCAACTCTTGGCGTCAGTGTTTGGGGTGACAACACCCCAATCTGGTTGGGTAACAGAAACTCTGGCAAAGAACTTTCACCTGAACAAATGCATTAATTTTAGCTTCTATTGGCCAATTATCTTAAAAACAACTCAAGCAGCCTTTTTTTTTCATTGATTCAGTAAACATTTATTTCAATGGGATATGATTGTCTCTGTTCCAGGTAATTTATGCATTATTTGAAATATTCCAACATCTTCTTTGCATACATAATAATATTAAAGTTCTTTTAAAAAATTTTTTTTTCAGTATATTATGAGGGTACAAACATTCTGGTTACATTTTATGTCTTTGCCTCATCCAAGCAAGGATTAGAGGCATGCCCTTCCCCTCTACAATGCTCACCAGGTCCATTAATTGTGAGTTTACCCCCCACCCCCAACCCCCCAATTCCTGGAGAATATTTGAGTTTGGTAGTTTTCAAGTGCTTGCTCAGTAGTCAGTCTGTCTTCTTTCCTCACTTTCTTCTCGTTCAGTGGATAAAGTCAAGATTATTTCTGTGATGAAAATAGCCTTTATATTAATATATAAAGGGTCTGGGTTTCCATCCCAACTCTCCTGTTTGTGGTGTAATTGAGCAAGTTTTAAAATTCTTTTGAACTTCACTTGTTTCTAAATTCAGGGCAAAAATGCCTATTACACTAGGTCGTTCATTCAACAAATTATTTTGAGCACTTACTATGTACTGGTTTTGTGCTATTTCCCTGGTGATACAGTCACAAATAGTTATAGTTTCTTCCCTCATGATATTCATGGCACAGATGTGTGCGCTCTGGAATCAGACAGTGATTTCCACTAGCTCTATGACCTCTAAGCCTTTGTGGTTTTTTCTTTGTAAAGTGGGACCAATTTCCTCATAAGATTGTGAGGATTAAAATCTATGACCAAGGTAAAACACATTGCATATAGTTGCCAGTACATAAAAAATGTTCAATTAGTGATTGAGACATAGAAGATTATAATAGTTAATATTTACTGAGTGCTTACGTCATGCCAGGCACTGCTTAAACATTTTAAATATACAAACTCATTTAGGCCACCCAAGAACCCTTGGAGGTAGACACTATTCTTTGCTATTTTTATCATCCCCATTTTATGAATAAAGAAGTGCAGAAAGGTCAGGTAACTTGTCAGGGGTCACATAGCTGATACACAGAGTCAGGATTTGAACCCAAGTGGTCTGGATGCAGAATCCATACTCTTAAGTTTATATCTTCACATCTCAAGGTGTGGTCCTTGGAGGAACAGGTTCAAAATGCAGAATCTTGGACCCACCCTAGACCTACTGAATCAGAATCTGCATTTTAATGAGATGCCCAGGTGAATCATGTGCGTATTGCAGTTGGAGAAGCACTGCTCAGCCCCATGCAGTCAATTGGAATTTGACTAGTTAAAGGCTTTGGTGGAGTCATGTCTAAGATGCTAATAGAACAAAAGTCCAGGAAAGCTTGGACTGAAAATAATTCAGTAAAATATAGTATATTTTTCTGAAAATTATTGGTATGTAGGTATTCAATAAAGACACACACACACACAAACACACACGTGCACGCATGCGCACCAACATTGTGAACAGGAGCACAGTGACTTGTGAAGGCCTAGCTTCCTCTCTGACCACAGCTACCCCAGCAGATGCCACTGGCCTTAACTCATTCTGCATTTGTCATTGGCCATTAGGCATTATTGCCAACAGCTATGTTCTCTCTCACCTTGATGGTTTAGAAAGCAATTTGCATAGGCATAATTGTTTTGTTTTCTTCCCTTCTGTGTTGTCATGGTTACTCAGTTCATTTGCATCTTTAAGCATCTTTCACATTAACCTAAATGCCAATCAGAGGATCTCCTTCAAGGAGGGGGAAATCACACATGAAGGGTGAGGCAGAGTCCTAATACTCGAGTGTCTGGTGATGGTTTTTAAGGCACCTTTAAAGTAGAAATAATTTTTAAGATTCAGCCTGAAGTCATAATTCAACTGGAGGCCTCCTCTTCAGATCTGGAGTTGGAGCTTTGTATCTTGCTTATGTGCAAGTCTCAGTGGCAGAGAATGTGTCCTGAAGCAGAAAGGGAGTCATTATTGTAATGTGACTAAGCACAGAGACGACTTTGGGGAGAAGTATATTTCCCAAGGCAATTTCATTCTTCCAATTTCTGGGGGAGGGGAGTAAGGTTAACTCATCAAACCTTTCCTTGATGATGTAAGTCACAAAAGCAACCAAAGGCTCCTTGTTCATTCCCTATCAATCTACCCTAGTCCCCAGATGACTTTGTGAATCCCTATTTCAGTCATCTGCTATACCCAAACCACTCAAAAACATAATGGCTTAACCACCAATCATTTCATCTCTTATGATTCAACGTGTTGAATGGGTTCAGCTGAATGATTCTTTGTTCATGATGTCAGCTGGGGCAGCAGTCATCTGGGTGCTTGATTGGGCTAGGATGTTCAAGATGGCAGATTACTCACACAGTTGATGCAGGTGTTTGGTGGAAAGCTCCAGTGGGCAGTTGATCAGAGTTTTTTGGTCCCCTCCATGTGGCTTCTCCATATGGCTTGGATCACTCACAGCATGGTGGCTGAGTCCCAAAAGGGAGTATTCCAAGGAAAGAAGTATTCTATTGGTCAAGAGACAGCACTGATTCAAGAGAAGAGAAAACAGAATCTCCACCTCTTAATGATCATAGAGGAGGGCAGGACTTGCTGGACAATCCTTGGAGACTAGCTTATATAACATCTCTTTCTAACTTTTATTGTCCACTTTTCCCCAACTCAAACTTTTCTACTATGCCCTCTTTAATTCTTTTTAGTCACCAATAAAATTCACTCTAACCCAAGTCTTCTCTCTAAATGTTTCCTTTACATTCTTGCTCTCCATAAATCCTGGCTTTTTCCTGAAGACACACCTTTTGCTGCCACCCTCTAACATGGTGACTATTTTCTATCCCAGGTTTCTCATATCCCTAAACCTGAGAATGGGTTGGGTGCCTTTCCTTATTGTTCATTTCAAGTTCCCAAGACAATTCTCCCTCTTCCCTAATACCACCCAGTCTCTATCTTTGAATCTTATGTCATTGGGCTAAACCACCCACCACTCCTCTTCATTACAGTAATCAGCCAGCCCTGTCACTCTCCCTCTTTCCTCTATGATTTTGGATCTCCTGCACAGTCACTCTATTACTGCTCCTATCATGATTCTTGGGCATTTCTATGCCATATCAATAACCCTTCAAATATTCTGCCTCTCTGTCCCTTGACTTTCCTTCCTCCAGTGATTTTGTCTCTCCCCATGGCAGCTGCACACTCCCATAGTATACCCTGGAATTATTTCCAATTCCTTTGCCTCGTTCATAATCTCTGTTCTACCAAGGCATCAAATCCAAGCAGTCGTTTTGTTACTGTAAAAAGTATAGCTGGGGTATGACAAAATTAATGACAATACTCTTAACGCCTTTGGGTCAAATAGCAGAATTTAAGAGATGCTTAACAGACATGAGCAAATGCTCACCAATTGCATGCTCGATGCTAAAATGAAACAACCTGCTAGATCCATGGAGGAATAACAGTGTGGGGCACCATGCAGGGGGATCATGCTGCATTTACAGTCATTTTGAGATCTACTTTTGTTTCTTGGGCATTGTGGTTCATTGGGCAATTCCTATGAGCATCAGTTTCCTTATATAAAACTACTATAAGACATTCAGCTGAGCCTACCTCATAGGATTGTTCTGAGAATTAAATCAAATAATATATATGATACTCATTTGTAAACTGTAAAAGACCTTACAATATGATTTTTTAAATGTAAACATGTACCAAATTTTAGTCTGAAGAATAGCATGATAAAGTTTAACAGGAATTTTAGAAGAACTAAAGGTATATTTTAAAGTTTTTCCAAGAAGAGTTGATTGTTGGAGGCTGTTTATTTCTGATACATTTTGATGCCTGTTCCTAATGTTGCATTGCCACTTATGCTCATTTTGTGACAAAGAACAGTTTTAGAGCTTTATAGAACTTTATATTATTTCTTTCAAATTAATATTAAGGGTTATCATATGCCAGATATTGTACTAGGTGCTAGGAATTTGCTGGTGGACAAAAATAGATGCAGTGCCTACCCTTACAGATCTTTTAGCTGGGCTAATCAACAATCACACAACTGTGATAAGAAATAGAAAGAAGACATGATAAGTCTAGGAGGGTCTGTACTGGGAAGATCTAACCTAGACAGAATGTGGAGAAGGCTTCCCTGAGGAGCTAAGATCTGATGGAAGCTAGGAATCAAATAGATGAAAAACAGAGTTGCATTACTTTCCTATGGCTGATGTAACAAGGTACCACAAATTTAGTTGCGTAACAACACAAATTTATTATCTTATAGCTCTGGAAGTCAGAAGTTCTAAAATCAAGGTGGCAACAGGGCTGCACTCCTTCTGGATGCTCTAGGAAAGAATCCTTTTCTGGGCCTTTTCCAGTTTCTAGAGGCCACTTAATGCTTCTAGAAGCCACATTGACTCATGGCCTCTTATTTCATCTTCAAAGCCAACAACATAGCGTCTTCAAATCTCTCTCCTTTCTGACCTTGGCTTCCATCATCACATTTCCTCCTCTGACTCTGGTTCCCCTGCCTTTCTCTTTCCCTTGTGATTACACACTTGTGATTACAATGAGCCTACCCAGACAATCCAGGATATTTCCCACCCTCTGTCTCAAGATCCTTACTTTAATCACATCTACAAAGTCCCTTTTGCCATGTAAGGTAATACATTCATAGATTCTGGGGGTTGGGATGTGGATATCTTTGGGAGAGGGGGATATTATTCTGTTTACCAAAGGAGGGAAAAGCAGTTTATGTGGAAGAAACACCATGTACAAAAGTCCTGGGATTGGACAGAGAATATCAAATAGAAGGGACCAAACACAGTTAGAGAGAGGGTGGAGGATAAGGAGGCTAGAGAGATGGGCAGGGACTAGACCAGGGGTGGGGAATCTGTGGTCTTCTAGGCCCTTAAGTGTGGCCTTTTGACTGAATCCAAATTTAACAGAACAAATCTTTTTATTTTTATTAATCCATTTTATTTATCTTTTATATTTTTATTTTATTTTTAAAATGAATGTATTTAAAATACCAAAGAATAAAATAAGTTTCAATGAAATAACCCTCCCAGATTGACTGGCACAGTTAGAACATTAGTAAGCCCTAAGGGCTAAATTGATGGCTACTATGCTCATGATTTAGTTCTAACTTCCCCTGCCTGACTGGCGCCACTACTGCAAGAGGCTGGCTGGTGAGAGTTTATGGGGGTCAAGTACACAAGTCAGTTATCAGTTTTTGACAGCGGTGAACTGTATTTCTGTTTGAAGTGGAATTTGTGAATAGTTACACAGCTCGACAGTATTTTTTAATTCTGTCTGCTTAACAGCCCATCATGTCAAAGAAGACCAAGAGAACACTGAAGGAAGGAAATAGATTTTTTGGTGAGAATTGGGAATTGCAATATTATCTTGTTTCTGCTAAAGATAAGATGATTTGCCTGCTTTGTGATACTGCAATATCAACATTAAAGAGGTCCAATGCTCATCAGGATTCTAACACTCATAAGGACCACAAATATTTTAAATTAGAGGGAGAGGCACAAAAGATTGTATTGTAGAAATTGGACAATGAAAAGCAAAAGCAAAGACAGTTCTTTTAAGCAACCATAAGGTCTGTAAGTAATGCCACTGAAGCAACGTATAAAGTAGCTTATATATCTGGGAAAGAAGGGAAGCCATTCAGTGATGTAGAAATTGTGAAAGAATGCATTTCCAAAGTTGTAAGATGCTTAGACCCTGTTAATGTTTCAAAGTACAAACAACTGCCTCTTTCAAGGAGAACTGTAACTGATTGGCACCATGAATTAGCCTTCAAATTAACAGAACACCTTCATGCAATACTTCAAAAGGAAAATATATATTATTCAATCACTTTGGATGAATCAACTGATACTACTGACTTGGCGCAGGTTTTATACTTCATTCAGGTCATAACAGAAGATTTTCTTTGTTACAAAGAGTTACACACTTTGGGCACTCTTGTGAACACAACACGGGGAATAGACATCTTCAACAAATTTCAAGATAAATGCCATGAAGTTGGACTGAATTTGGTAAATTTAGTGAGTGTATGTACAGATGGTGCACCTTCCATGACAAAAAAACATGAAGGGTTTATTGCATAGATAAAAAAAAATATTGATCCAGATGCTCTCATTTCTTTTCATTGTATCTTGCATCATCTTTGTGCTAAAGCTACTATTTTAAGTGACACTTTGCAACAAATTATAAGTATTGATGCAACTCAGCATCATCAGTTTCATTCCCCCTCCATGTTTTTACATTTGAGGACATTGAGATCCGGAGATGCTTGTACATAGAGGAGCTCAGTTAGATTGAAATCTAAGTGAAGTTCCAGTTCTGTGCTGTTTTCAATACACTATCACAATGTCCTTGTCAACCCTATTATTTTGAAACTAAGAAAAAATTGTTATTTAAAACCCAAACTGACTGTATCCACCTCTGCTCTTTGAAGTGGTGGTATAATTCACAGCAATAAGGAACTAAATCTCTGCTCCTTTTAAATCACAGGGACTGTGGAGTGAGGGAGACGGCAAGGATGGATATTTCAAAACCTCTCCCAGTGAGTATCTGGCCCATTTTGTAACAAAATATAGAATAATGACACATGGATGTGGCTGCCCTTCTAGGCAGAGGTGTAGAGAGCTAAAAGACATTGCATAATATTGTGAGGGAAATGGGATTTTCTGGGGAACCCTGAGATGATTATCCCTCAACTGGATAATCAAGAGGCTTAAAGGACAAGCAGCATGGCTAAACAACATGGAGAGGTGGTCTACATTTTTTATAAAAATAAAAATGTCTGCTAATCAATTTTAAGCTGTTTGGGCTTGCCACTAAATGGAAAGCTATTTTTTTTTATATTCCATTAATTTCAATGGGTAACATTACAATACATTCTGTCCCAATCCAAGATATTCAAACAGTTTTTACAGATAAGAAAATATATCAAGTAAACAGTGAAAACAAGTTTATATAAGAAATTAAGAACAGTTTGAGAGTAAATAAATGTAGTTTGTATACAAATAAAATGTAATGAGAAAAAGTAGACTTAAGAGGGATGGTGGGAGGGTCTTTTTCTGGAAGGTGAATTCTCTTGTCTACTCTATACCACTTGCTTCACCAGGTTTCAACTTTGGGGAGGGAGTTCACGGTTATTTTGTACTCTAACTGGACTTAAATATAAAGCTGTAGCCTACAAATCACTTTTAGGACAAAATTAAAACCTAAACATGAAAGCACTTTGAAATGTGAAATTACACATGCACAAAAATTGAGGAAATGTTGACAATACCTCTTCATCCCTCTCACTTGGCATCCGTATGCAAAGCAGAACATTCTGGGCTCATTCAAACATGATGTTCAATTCAAATTTGTTCCATATGATATGCTCTGACAAGTAAATGTATGCCGAGTAAAATTTGTGAGCAAGACTTAGCCTGGAACTAAAATGATGTCATATCACTTCTTATAGTATATTTGTTTGATGTGTTTGGGGAATAAAAAAGTCAATATATTGGGGGGGAAAAGGGAGTCATTGTTCAAAAAGTGGTACAAACTTTCAAGAGCCATTATGACCCAAAGTCATGAACTGAACAGTCGTTATGTGAGGTAAGTATGTACTTGGAAAGAAGGAATAGAATCATCTCAATTAGTTTCTCATTAATCATAGTCACCCTTTAAGCCTGGGCATGTTGCCAACCCAAGCCAAATTAGAATCTTCTCTCACAGCAAAGGGAGTGGCTGTTTGGAAGGCCACTAAATGTGTCTGCGACACACACTGCTTGGATAATGTGCATTATACAAGAAGTTAACTGGAGCATGGTAATATATTTATATATAACTTTAAATTTTTTTTTGAAATTTTTAATTATTATGGGTACATAATAGTTGTATATCTTTATAGGGTACATGTGATGTTTTGATTCAGGCATACCATGTGAATTAATCAAATCAGGGTAAGTGGGGTATCCATCACCTCAGACATTTATCATTTCTTTATGATAGGAACATTCCAATTCTACTCTTTTAGTTATTTAAAAGTATACCCTAACTTATTGCTGATTATAGTCACTTGGTTGTACTATCAAATATTGTTCATTCTATCTAACTATATTTTTTCACCCATTAACCATCCCTACTTTATCCTCCCCCCAACCCCTACTACCCTTCTCAGCCTCTGGTAACCATCATGCTACTCTCTGTCTCCATGAGATCAATTGTTTTAGATATTTAGCTCCCACATGTGAGTGAGAACATGCTAGATTTGTCTTTCTATGCTTGGCTTATTTCACTTAATATAATGTTCTCCAGTTCCATCCATGTTGTTGCAAGTGGCAGGATTTCATTCTTTTTGTGGCTATATAATATTCCATTGCGCATATGTACCACAATTTCTTTATCCATTCATCTGCTGATGGGCACTTAGGTTGATTCCATATCTTGGCTATTGTGCATAGTGCTGCAGTAAACATGGGAGTGCAGATATCTTTCAGTATAGTGTGTTCCCCTCTTTTGGATATATATCTAGCAGTGGTATTGCTGGATCATATGATTGCTGGATCATATGGTAGTTCTATTTTTAGTTTTTTTTAGAAACTTCCATACTGTTCTTCATAGTGGTTGTACTAATATATATTCCCACCAACAGTGTACAAATGTTCCACTTTCTCCACATCCTCACCAGCATTCATTATTGCCTGTCTTTTTGATAAAAGCCATTTTAACTGGGCTGAGATGATATCTCATTGAAGTTTTGATTTGCATCTCTCTGATGACTAAGGATGTTGCACTTTTTTTTTTCTGTTTATACCTCTTGGCCATTTGTATGTCTTCTTTTGGGAAATGTGTATTCAGATCCTTTGCCCATTTTTAAATCAGATTATTTGATTGTTTCCTACTGAGTTGTTGGAGCTCCTTATATGTTCTAGTTATTAATCCCTTGTCAGATGAGTAGTTTGCAGATATTTTCTCCAATTCCGTGGGTTGTCTCTTCACTTTGTTGATTGTTTCCTTTGCTGTGCAGAAGCATTTTAGCTTGATGTGATTCCATTTGTCCAATTTTGCTTTGGTCGCCTGAGCTTTGTGGGTATTACTCAAGAAATCCTTGCCGAGACCAATGTCCTGAAGTGTTTCCCCAATATTATCTTTTAGTAGTTTCATAGTTTCAGATCTTAGATTTCAGTCTTTAATCCATTTTGATCTGATTTTTGTATATAGCATGAGATAAGGGTCCAGTTTCATTCTTCTGAATATGGATATCCAGTTTTCCCAGCAACATTTATTGAACAGACTGTCCTTTCCCCACTGTATGTTCTTGGCACCTTTGTCAAAGATAAGTTCACTCTAGATTTATTTCTGGGTTCTCTATTCTGTTCCATTGGTCTATGTGTCTGTTTTTATGCCAGTACCATGTTGTTTGGGTTACTACAGCTCCTATGGTATAATTTTTTTTTTTGAGACAGAGTCTCACTTTGTTGCCCAGGCTAGAGTGAGTGCCGTGGCGTCAGCCTGGCTCACAGCAACCTCAATCTCTGGGGCTCAGCGATCCTACTGCCTCAGCCTCCCGAGTAGCTGGGACTACAGGCATGCGCCACCATGCCCAGCTAATTTTTTGTATATATATTTTTAGCTGGTCAATTAATTTATTTCTATTTTTGGTAGAGACGGGGTCTCGCTCAGGCTGGTTTCGAACTCCTGACCTTGAGCAATCCGCCCGCCTCGGCCTCCCAGAGTGCTAGGATTACAGGCGTGAGCCACCACGCCCAGCCGGTATAATTTGAAGTCAGGTAATGTGGTTTCTCCAGTTTTGTTCTTTTTGCTCAGGATGGCTTTGTCTATTCTGGGTCTTTTTGGTTCCATATAAATTTTAGGATTATTTTTTTCTATTTCTGTGAATGTCATTGTTATTTTGATGGGGATTACATTGAATCTGTAGATTGTGTTGGGTAGTATAGACATTTAAACAATATTGATTCTTTCAATCCATGAGCATGTAATATCTTTGTATTTTTTGTCTTCTTCAATTTCTTTCATCAATGTTTTATAGTTTTTGTTGTAGAAATCTTTCACTCCATTGGTTAAGTTTATTTCTAGGTATTTTATTTGTAGCTATTGTAAATGGGGTTAATTTCTTGGTTTCTTTTTCAGATTATTTGCTGTCAGCATATAGAAATGCTACTGATTTTTGTATCCTGCAATTTACTGAATTTGTTTATCAGTTCTAATAGTTTTTTTTTTTTTGGAGTCCTTAGGTTTCTCTAGGTATAAAATCATATGCCTGCAAACAAGCATAATTTGACTTCTTCCTTCCAATTAGGGTGCCCTTTATTTTTTTCTCTTGTCTGATTTCTCTAGCTAGAACTTCCAATATTATGTGAAATAACAGTGGTGAAAGTGGGCATCCTTTTCTTGTTCCAGATCTTAGAGGAAAGGCCTTCAGCTTTTCGCCATTAAGTATGATACTAGCTGTGGGTCTGTCATATATGGCTTTTATCAGGTTGAGGTAAGTTCCTTCTGTATCCAGTTTTTTGAAAGTTTTTATCATGAAAGGATGTTGAATTTTATAAAATGCTTTTTCAGCATCAATTGAAATGATCATATGGTTTTTGTCCTTTATTCTGTTGATATGATATATCACATGGATTGATTTGCATATGTTGAACCATCTTTGCATCCATGGGATGAATCCCACTTGATCATGATGGATAATCTTTTAAATTTGTTGTTGAATTCAGTTTGCTAGTATTTTGTCGAGGATTTTTATATGATATTCATCAGAGATATTGGCCTGTAGTTTTCTTTTTTTGTTGTTGTGTCTTTGTCTGGTTTTGGTATTAGGGTGATACAGGCCTCATAGAATGAGTTTGGGAGTATCCTCTCCTTCTTGATTTTTTTGTATAGTTTAATAGGATTGGTATTAGTTCTTCTTTGAATACTTGGTAGGATTTAGCAGTAAAGCCATGGGGTCCTCAGCTTTTCTTTATTGGGAGACTTTTTATTACTGCCTCTATCTCATTACTTGTTATTGGTTTATTCAGGTTTTGGATTTCTTCCTGGTTCAATTTTGGTAGGTTGTTATGTGTCTAGGAATTTATGTGTTTCTTCTAGGTTTTCCAATTTATTGATGTATAGTTGCTCATAGTAGTCTCTCATTATCCCTTGTATTTAATATTAATATTTCTGTAGTATCATTTGTAATATCTTCTTTTTCATCTCTCATTTTATTTATTTGGGTCTTCTCTCTTCTTTGTCTAACTAAAGATGTGTCAATTTGTTTTTCTTTTTTTGAAAAATAAATTTTTTGTTTATTGATCTTTTGATATTTTTGTTGCAAATTCATTTATTTCTGCTCTGATATTTATTATTTATTTTTTTCTACTAATTTTGGGTTTGGTTTACTCTTGTTTTCCTAGTTCTTTGAGATGCATCATTAGGTTGTTTATTTGAAGGTTTTCTACTTTTTTGATGTAGGTACTTATTGCTATAAATTTTCCTCTTATTACTGCTTTTGCTGTATCCCACAGGCTTTGATATTTTGCATTTTTGTTTTTATTTGTTTCTATAAATTTTTTGATTTCCTTCTTACTCTCTTCATTGAGCCAGTGGCCATTCAGGAGCATACTGTTTAATTTCTATGTGTTTGTATATTTTACAAAGTTCCTCTTCTTATTGATTCCTAGTTTTATTCCATTGTGATCAGAGAAAATACTTGGTATGATTTCAAATTTTTTGAATTTTTAAAGACTTATTATGTGGGTTAACATATGGTCTATCCTGGAGAATGATCCATGAGCTGAGGAGAAGAATGTGTATTCTGCAGTTGTTGGATGAAACATTCTGTAAATATTTATTAGGTCCATTTAGTCTGTAGTGCAGATTGAGTCCAATATTTCATTGTTGATTTTCTGTCTGGATGATCTGTCCAATGCCGAAAGTAGAGTGCTGAGGTCTCCAGTGATTGTTGTATTAGGGTCTGTCTCCTTAGCTCTGATCATGTGTGCTTTATATATCTGGGTGCACCAGTGTTTGATGCAAATATATTTAGAATTGTTATATCCTCTTGCTGAATTGACTCCTCTATCATTATATAATGACCTACTTTGTCTCTTTTTTACAGTTTTTGTCTTGAAATCTGTTTTATCTGATAGAAGTATAGCTACTCCTGCTCTTGTTTGGTTTCCATTTGCATGGAATATCTTTTTCTAGCCCTTATTTTTACTCTATTTGTGTCTTCATAGGTGAAGTGTGTTTCTTGAAGACAATATAAAGTTGGCTTTTTTTTTTTATCCACTCAGCCACTCTGTGTCTTTTGATTGGAGAGTTTAGTCCATTCACATTCAATGTTATTATTGATAGGTAAGGACTTACTGCTGCCATGTTATTATTTGATTTCTGGTTGTTTTGTGGTCTTCTCTTCCTTCCTTCCTTCCTGTCTTTCTTTGTTAAAAGTGATTTTTTTCTGGTACTGTGTTTTAATTTCTTGCTTTTTATTTTTTGTGTATCTGTTGTAGGTTTTTTGATTTGAGGTTACCATGAGGCTTCCAAAAAACATTTTATAACCAATTATTTTAAACATATGGCAACTCTGCTTACAAGCAAACAAGAGAAATCTAACATAAATTCTACCCCTTAACTCCACCCCACCCAACTTTTGAACTTTTTGTTGTTTCCATCCACATCTTTTTATACTATCTATCTCTCAAAAAGTTGTTATTTTTGATAGGTTTGTCTTTTATTCTTTCTACTCAAGACATAAATGGTTTGTATGTTGCAATTACAGCAATAGAGTATTCTGTATCTGTGTACTTATTGCTACTAGTGGATTGTATACCTTTAGGTGATTTCTTATTTTACATTAACATTCTTTTCTTTCATATTCAAGAACTCTTTTCAGCATTTCTTGTAGGACAGGTCTGGTGCTGATGAAATTCCACAGCTTTTGTTTATCTTGGAAAGTCTTTATTTCTCCTCCATGTTTGAAGTATATGTTTGCAGGATATAATATTCTAGGGTTAACGTTTTTTTTTCCTTCAGCATTTTGAATATGTCATGCCACTCTCTCCTGGCCTGTAAGGTTTCCACTGAGAAGTCTGCTGACAGATATATTGGAGTTCCATTACATGTTATTTTTTTCTTTTTCTTACTTCCCTTGGGACCTTTTCTTTATTCATGACCTTGAGCTTGATTACTAAATGCATTGAAGTAGCCTTGTTTTAGTGCAAAGTCCCATAATCACTTCACTCTCCCTCCCCTACGCACACAGATTCTCTACTGGGTGTACTGGCGAGGCACTGCCGGGGCATGAGGGGTGGTAGCATGGGCAATGCAAGACTGTCTTTTCTGCCCTCATCAGTGCTTCTTTCCTTGATATAATGTTAAAACCAGGTAGTATGATTGCTCACCTGATTTTTGGTTCTTTTGAAGGTGCTTGCTTGAATGGATAGTTGTTGATTGGGTGTTCATGTGGAGGGATGGTTGCTGAAAGTTTCTATTTGGTAATCTTGCTCCACCTATTTTAGATTTATAAAACTTTAATCACAGAATTAACAGGTCATTGTGGTTCTTAGAAATTCTTTCCTGGCATTTTATTAGGGATTGCATTGAATCTGTAGATCACTTTGGGTATATCATTTTTCACAGATATAGAAAAAATAATTTTATGCTTTGTATGGAACTAGAGAGGACCCTGTATAGCAAAAGCAATCCTAGGCAATAAAAACAAAATGGGAGGTATCAGTTTACCAGACTTCAAACTATACTACAAGGCTATAGTAATTAAATCATCTTGGTATTGGCATAAGAACAGGGATATTGACCAGTGGAACAGAAAAGAGAACCCAGGTATAAAACCATCCTCATATAGCCATCTAATCTTTGCCAAAGCAGACAAAAACATACACTGGGGAAAATAATCCTTGCTTAATAAATGGTACTGGGAAACCTGGAAGGCTACATGTAGAAGGCTGAAGCAGGATCCACACCTTTCACCTCTCACAAAAATCAACTCACACTGGGTAACAGACTTAAACCTAAGGTGTGAAACTATTAGAATTCTAGAGGAAAATGTTGGAAATACTCTTCTAGACATTGGCCTAGGCAAAGAATTTATGAAGAAGACCCCAAAGGCAATCACACCAACAACAAAAATAAATAAATGGGAACTGATCACATTAAAAAGCTTCTGCACAGCCAAAGAAACAGTCATGAAAGCAAACAGACAACCTACAGAATGGGAGACAATTTTCACAAGCTATACATCTGATAAAGGGCTGATAACTAGAATCTATTTAGAACTCAGGAAAATCAGCAAGAAAAAATATCAAACAACCCTATCAAAAAGTGGGCAAAGGACATGAACAGAAACTTTTCAAAAGAAGAAAGAATAATGGCCAACAAACATATGAAAAAATGCTCAACATCTCTAATCATTATGGAAATGCAAATCAAAACCACAATGAGATATCACTTATCTCCAGTGAGAATGGCCTTTATCAAAAAGTCCCAAAACAATAAATGTTGGTGTGGATGTGGAGAGATAGGAACACTCCTACACTGCTGGTGGGACTGCAAACTAGTGCAACTTCTGTGGAAAGCAATGTGGAGATACTGTAAAGAGATACAAGTAGATCTACCATTTGATCCAGCAATCCCATTACTAGGCATCTACCCAAAAGAACAAAAAACCTTCTATAAAAAAGACATCTGCACTCGAATGTTTATAGCAGCACAATTCACAATTGTAAAGATGTGGAAACAACCCAAGTGCCCATCAATTCATGAGTGGATTAATAAAATGTGGTATATGTATACCATGGAGTACTATTCAGCTTTAAGAAACAATGGTGATATAGCACCTCTTGTATTCTCCTAGATAGAGCTGGAACCCTTGGGATACTACTAAGTGAAGTATCCCAAGAATGGAAAAATAAACACCACATGTACTCACCAGCAAATTGGTATTAACTGATCAACACCTAAGTGGACATATAGGAATAACATTTATTGGGTGTTGGGCAGATGGTAGGGGGGAGGAGGAAATGGGTATATGCATACATAATGAGTGTGATGTGCACCATCTGGGGGATGGACACACTTGAAGCTCTGACTCCGTGGGGGGTGGGGAGGAGAAGAGGGGGAAAGGCAACACACGTAACCTAAACATTTATACCCCCATAATATGCTGAAATAAAAAGAAAGAAATTCTTTACTGGTGAGTAATTAATGACCAGTTGCTGGTGCAAAGAGTCCTCAATATCTCAGAGACAGGTAATAGCCACCCTCCACACTGCAGAAAATGGAGAATTTGACATTTGCATTGAAACTTGAAGATCTATTTCCATCATTGTCTCTTTAGATAGCCAATGTGCCATGTGCCATTCTACTTGCCAGGCTTGGCGAAGGCTCCAGTGACCATCTTTTGGTGCCATCTATCATGAGTATAAAGCATATCTAAAATCACTTTTGAGATGACCAAACCTGGAACTTTCTTTTTCTTGGACTGATTTTGAAATTGAGGTATTGATTCAATGACGCTTTACTGAACATCTATTGTAAGTTAGGCACTTTACTTGGTGCTGGGGAGAATTCAGAGACAAATCAAACATGACCCTTCTCTCAAAGAGCTTCCAGTCTATCAGAGGTGATAAGATATGAATAACAATTCTAAAAGGTGGGAAGTAGTATCTATACCATAAAAGAAGGACAGATAGATATTTCTGAAAAAATTAGGATTATTTATTAATATTCTTAAAATTTTTATAACCCTTGATCTAGTAATTCAAATATATCTAACCTAGGGATCTTCAAACCCCTAAAAAATCCATACATGGATTTCAGGCAAATTCCCTTAAAGTATATGCAAAAAGATGGTTATATGTTTGATTGCATTATTCTTGGGAGAGGCCCTTAATTTTGTCTAGTTCTTAAATAAAAACATTGTTTAATTCACTACAATACTCCCACTTCTAGAAACCTATCTTAAGGAAATAATCAGACGTGTAGACAAAGATTTATTATTAAGGATGTTTATCACAGCATTTTATATTATAGTATAAAACTGGAAATAACCCAAATATCAAATAACTGAGAATTAGTTAATTATAGTATGTCTTCACAATGGAATTTATGTTCTGTTTCAAAGAGACCTCAAATAATTAACAACATGGAAATATGCTCATGATAAAATGTTAAGTAAAACAAACTGTATCTATGGTATGCTTTCAATTATGTGAAAAAATTATCAAAAAGGCTAAAGGAATAACACAAGAAAATATTGACAATGATTATCTCTGTGGGTTGTGGAATTAAGAGTGATTTGTTTTCTTTAGCCTTTTCTGTATTTCTCAACTTTTCTGCAATGAGCATGGATCACTTCACAAATGAGAAAAAAATATTAAAGTTATGTGAAAACTAGTGTAGATAAAGTGTCATGGCAGTTCTACAGTGAGATCCCATTTATTTGGGAAATCAGAGAGGCCTCTCAGAGGATGTGGCTTTTGAACATATCTTTGAATCATGGCCATCGTCTTGACCTTCTGAGGGGGCTGAGAAATGGCAAATAAGGGGGGAGGTGTTGTTGAAGATACCAAGAGTTGAAGGATTGAGCTCCATGTAGAGTTGAGATGTGGTGGTGGCCTAATCACTCTTCCCATAAGTCCTGGGACACGGAGGGCTGACCCACTTTTAGGCAAACAGCAGTTTTGGAGTGTGGGCTGATGCCCAGGGCCTCTTAAGACTCCGGACCTATGCTGTCCAGAGACCCTTCCCATTCTGTGATAGAGAGTTCAACATGGGGTTACACTGGATAAGTTATGAAGGGTAGGAGTAATCAAAAATTTGGCAGGTGGACTTTTTTGGAGGGATTGGCCAAACATTCTGAGAGTGGGATTGTAAGACTTAGGGAAGAATAGTGAAAATGCAAAAAATATATATATAGCACTTTGTGACTTAAATTGTTTTGAAGCCAGATGTCTTAGTGTGAAGCTGTACTTTTTAATCCCTTACATACCCAGAGGAAAACAAAAGCTAGTAACAGATTGATTAATGCCATATGGTATAAGATTACACTGCATAATGTTATTAGTACAATTTGCTATTCTACATTAGCATTAACAAAACAATAACTTTTAAGGAACTGATGATGCATTTTGACCCATTAATTTATTTGGGAAATAACACTTAAGAAATTAACTTAAAATGAAAAAAATGTACTATTTATATAAAGTAACTATTTTCATAAAAGAAGAAAAATACTAGAAATCTACTTACACTAGAACTCAAGGGTACTTAAATATATTAAATAAAAGAAACATATTATTGTCATGAAAATTATTAATTTTCAGGTTTAATTGTTATATGACACAAAAATAAATTCAGATTAGGAAAAAAACACAAAACCAGTATATATAGATTGATTGCATTTTGTTAAAACTATATCTGTACAATATTGGGTCACAGTCTTAAGAATAGTGGATGCTATAAGGTTAGGAGGAGTCCATTTCTTTATGTGATCTCCCAACTATGGAGGGACTAGAAGCCTAGGAGCTACATTTCCTAGAAGCTCTTGCCAGCAGGCTGCCAGGACAGAGTCTACTGACAAGAGGCCCCTTTGCAAGATTTGGAAGGTGGAAGGAAAGCAGAAGCCATTATAATAGCAACAGGAAAGTGTGTGGGCTTTGTCAGACAATAGATGTGAGTTTTTTTCAGCAGCTTCCAGTCGTTCTTCTGTAAGTCACTTATTTTGGTGCTGTAGGTAGCTGAGACCATTGATGGCAGCTTCCTACAATTACAGCAACTTTCTGATTTCCTAAAAGTTAGGGACAACTTTTCCTGACCTTCATTTCCCAAGCCCTTCCCATGGTTTTGTAAGTGTGAACTAAACTAAAATCGTAACCTCCCCCAACCCCCAACTAAAAAGACCCCCTGTTGGCCAAGGGGATCCCAGAAAAACCTTAAAACTGAGTTCCTGACCATCAAATGAACAAACGAAGGTCCAACACACCTCGGACAATAAGATACTAAATTATTAACAGCACCTAAAGTCATGCAGAGCAAAGGTTAAATCCCCTGTAGGCCTTAACTTGCTTAACAGATCACTTGAGTCAGTATATTGTGGCTTGTCTCTGATTAACAGACTTCCATACCTTAATTTAAAATATTCTAAGCCTTTAGACAAAGCTTTATTTCTTTAACCAAATACAAATCAAAGAATCTTTGAACTTACCTGTAAGCCACCCCCTCCTCCTTGAGATGCCCCACCTTTTTGGGCCAAACCAATGTACACCTTCCATGTATTGATTTGTGATTTTACCTGCAATTCCTATCTCTCTAAAATGTATAAAACCAAACTGTAACCCAAATGTCTTGGGACCACTTGCTCAAGACTTCTTGGGCATGGCTCCCTGGCCACAGTCACACACATTGGCTCAGAATAAACCTCTTTAAATTATTTTACAGAGGTTATTTTTACAGGGTTTTTTTCCCCTTGACATAAGCATTTAATTTTCTGAATTAAAACCTTTTATTCTTAAAATATCTAGAGTGGTTTCTGATTTCCTGACCAAATCCTGATTGATACAGTGTCTTTGTAATCCCTTTGTTTACTTTCCACTATAAAGTTGATGAAACAGATGAAATATATGTTCAACCACTAACTTATGTCCCTCTAGATTAATATATTTTTAAAATATATATTCTGTATAGTATTCCCACCTGGATAAATTACACAATGCCTCTCAAACCCACATCACTATACTTTTTGTAATCTCCAGCAAATGCTCCTGATACAAAATGATTTACAGAAGTAGATCAACAGATGTTGTAAAAGTAAGAAAGTGAAAAGAAAATCTTATCATTTCTAAATACCTGTTTAGCTTGAAAATATAATGAGAGTGTGTGTGTGTGCGTGCATGTGTGATGGGGATTACATGGATCAGTTTACAAACTGATGTGAAAACTTTCTATTTCTATCAATGAATAAGTCAAGATTGAGACTATTCATTTATTTGACTAGACATGATTAACATTGCTTTCACAAAAAAAGGTGCCCACAAGAGTGTGCACCACTAGCAGGCATAGCTACCAAATGAACATAGTATGTATCTATATATACATAATTTGTGTGTATATACATATATATCAAATATGTATATGTGTGATTTCGTTCTTGTAAAGATGTGGAAATGTAATTGACACAACACCCTCTGAAAACTTTAAATACTTCACATCTTGTTTGCTTCCTCCAAACCACTTCATTTTAGGAAAATCATGAAACATGGAGTCTAATCAAGCTTGTGGCACTGCCAGCTAGATGCAAGAGAGGCTCCTTGCGTGGACCACTATCTCAAATGGTAAGAGAGGTGTGATGGATTATTTGCAAAAATAGTCATGATAGCTCCTGCCCTCCCCACATGCAAGATGGGGGAAATAGATTCCACATGTAAAGATGTGGAATCTATTTCACCACTTTCTTCATGCTGGGCTTGACCACGAGACTTGCTTTTCACCAGTGGGGTACTAGAAAATGTGACTTGAGAAATGCTTCTGCCCTGTGCTTGTTTTCTCTTGATTTTCCTGAGAACCCTGAAAATCCTATCTTATGAATAAACTTGGGCTGACCTGCCAAAGATATGTGGCCCAATTATTCACATTGTCCCAAACTACGAGCTAGCTCCAACTTACAGCCACCAAACACGTGAGTGAGGCCACCCTAGGCCAACCAGACTCTAGCCAATCTTCTAGCTGACTGCAGTTGTATGCCTACATCCAGGTGAGACCACCAGAAGAGCCATCTAGCTGATCCTAGACCATATTACTGACCCGCAGAATCATAAGCTACTAAGTAATTGTTGTTTTAAGCTACTAAGTTTTGGAGTGTTAAAATTAGGCCAAGTATAAAGCTGTGATCCTGGGTCAAAACTGGAGACTCATTTCCTGCCTTCCTCCTACCAAGTAAAATAAAAAGCAAAACCAAAAAACTATGGTAAAGGTAGCCAACTGCAATTTATGACTTCTGCCTTACAGGAAGGCAAAAAAAGAAAAGCGATGTTAAAGACTCATTTTATTTCCTTACTAATTAGAAAATTCTGACAAATGAGTAGCTCATCACCCAATTACCATAAAAACTAGTAATAACATTCATCGGGTGTCGGGCAGATGGGGGAGATAGGTATATTCACATGTAATAGGTACGGTGTGCACCGTCCAGAGGATGGACACATTTGAAGCTCTGATTTGGGTGGGGCAAGGGCAATATATGTAACATTTGTACCCCCATAATATGCTGAAATTAAAAAAAATTTAAAAACCCACAAAAATTCAATGTAGTGAAAATGATTTTGATTCCCTGAGAAATTTAAGAAAATTGCGATGAATCAGTGTGCATTCTTTCTTCATCAAGACCACCACAGTTTTGCCTGAGAGTAGTCCAACAATAGGCCTTGCTATGGGCTTTTGCTCACTCTCCACCCCTACTTTCTTTCCTGTGAGCCATCCTTGTGTCCATGATAGCCCAGGATCATGGAATAGTTTTGTTTGGGTCACCAAGTTCCATTTCTTTGCCAGTGATAAGTAAGCTAGAGACAAAATAGAAAGGAAACCCAGCCCATGAGAATATTCTCTCCCCCAATAATAATCCTCCCCTCACCTGCCCACAGCTTTTTCCATCAGCTTATCTTGAGAATTATATAGCCAAAGATTCAAAAAAGTCTCATTTCTACAACCCAGCAGTCACTTCCTTGGAGCAAATACAGCAATCTTCCAATGTGATGAATTAGGCATCTTGTGTCATTCAAAAAGGGAGGGTCACACCAGGTGCCAGGTGAGAGTAAAGAGGCATGCTGCTTTCCATCTGAGCCCGACTCTGTCCCATTTTCACATGGTCATCAGTACAAGGTCCATGGTCAGGTTTGATGCTCACATTCCATTTTATCTCTTTTCATACCACATCTTTTTTGGGTCTTCTAGAAGGCAGAAAGCTAAGTTTTATTCTGAGTTCAGCAGAGATGTTTGGTACTGGCCCAACTGAGAGTGAAGTGAGAGTGAAGATGCCTTTGGTAGGTTCTAGAGGCTGAGAGATGGCTCAGGGCCATGTTTCAAAATGGACCAGCCATCTATGGTGCCCTCAAAGTAGCTAGACTCAAAATATATTTCTTCTTACCCCACCACTCAATCAAGTGAATTTTAAAATTCACCTAAAACCAAATTTGTCCTTGGAGATATAGGCTAAAGAATGAGTGAAATGTAGACAGGTGTTGGGTGAATTTATTTCCAGATAGTCACCTCATTAAGGATTCCCCTCACAAAGGAACTTTGCAATGTATTAAGTAGCCAGAGACAAGGTCGGAAATGAGCTTGGACAGTGATAAAATGGGAACATGGAAATATATTGCCTTGTGACATTGCTTATATTCTTGCCTGGAATTCTGACATAGTTCTTGTATAAGTATTTAATTCTTACTGTGCCTGCATTTTATCCTCCTAAGGAAACTACGAGTTCCTTGAGGTTAGGGAACTCAGTTTTTTGCTTCTCTGAATCCTCCATGTTGCGGAGTACAGTGTAAGCTAGATGGCAAGCTCTGTAAAGATAGCTAATATCTCTGTCTTTTTACTACAATCTCTCTAGTGCCTCATAGACTATCTGGCACATAGTAGAGACTCAATAAATATTGAATGAATGAATGTATGTGGCATCAGATACCTTATAACATCTGTTGAATGAAAGAGCGAACTGATGAATAAATGTATGACAATGAATCAAGTTTTGAAATCAGGCGCTGGTATGCTTGAAGAGCCTAGGGTTATGCATACAATTGGAATACAGTTCACAAGAAGAAGGGTTACTAAAAGATGCCTATGTTTGCATCTTTCACTTACAAAAGGAGATGGTTTCTGCTGCCTTGCTTTTCAGTGCTTGCTGGTCTTATTCACCTGGTTATTAAAAAGAGCTTCATTCATTTTCGATTCATTTCACTCTTTTGCTCAGCTTCTCTGCTCTAGGGTTTCGTTTCCCACTAATGGGGCTTGCTGTCTCTCGGCTCAATGTGACACTACTCTGAAGACCTTAGAACGGTTTCCATGGTTACTTCTTCTGGAATTCTCCCTTTGGAAACCTTGTGTTCTTTCCTTACCTTTAACTTCCATCTCATAAATTTAAATGCACACCTCAGGGTTCTCAAGAGTGTTAACACTCTTCCTAGAAACACTTCAAACCACAGAGGAGAGAAATCAAGGACTTCACATTCCTTTTCTTCTGTTATATGTGGAATGGGGCAGATGATTTGATGCCAAAAGCCCTTGAAGGACAAAGAGAGCCAGAGATTTCCCGCCAAAAAAGACTATGCAGATTGACAAAACCATGGTCTCCTTATTCCAATTGGATTCATGACACAAATATATGCCTTGTCTCCAACATCAAAGCCTTTTCTTTTTTCTTTCCTTTTCTTTTTCTATCATTTTCTCCATTTTTTTGAGACAGAGTCTCACTCTGTTAAACCAGGCTAGAGTGCCGTGGCGTCAGCCTAGCTCACAGCAACCTCAAACTCCTGGGCTCAAGTGATCCTACTGCCTCAGCCTCCCGAGTAGCTGGAACTACAGGCATGTGCCATCATGCCCGACTAAATTTTTCTATATATTTTTAGTTGGCCAATTAATTTCTTTCTATTTTGAGTAGAGACAGGGGTCTCACTCTTGCTCATGCTGGTTTTGAACTCCTGACCTTGAGCGATCTGCCCGCCTCGGTCTCTCAGAGTGCTAGGATTACAGGTGTGAGCCATTTCTCCTTTTTTTTTTTTTTAAATAAATCCACATGCTAAACTTATTACTGCTGTGTCTTGCCTTGAAATGCCTTAAATGTGTTAGTGACTAAGAAGAAAATCAGAAAAGAGTAAGGCTAGTGGAAATTGGGAGACAAAAGCAATTGGTTTTTTTAGACAAAAGCTGGACATATTTCTGAATTAAATTTGACTTTCTAAAATCTACCCTTTCTCCTTCTGGAATTTTTTACCTAAGGTCTAAACAATGAGAAACTTCTAGGGAATCAAATTCCAGACTCATGTTGGGTACACCTGGGACACACCTGTGGCTCCCAATGGACTTCAAATAAATTTACGAGCTATGCAGTCAGTAATACGAAAACACCCTGGAGGAGCACCTCCTTTTTATGGTTCACCTCAACCTGTCTATCCAGTCTGGTCTCTATGCCCTCATTTCCCCCATATAACCCCTTATTCTTTCTTTAAACAGCTCCTAGCAAAGTCTCTTCCCAGCTTCCGAAGGCCCAGCCAGCAAAATTAGAAGCCATGCCTGGTACTTTCCTGTAGAGCTCAGTGCACTAGGCTATTCTTCAGACCCCATACTCCATTTGCTTATATCCCAGAGGCGTGCTTGGCTCTGGAAAGAGCCTAAGGCAGCCAGGCCTTGTCACTGGACTTACTGCTTCTGCCTAAACCTCAGGAGGTTCCATTGGATCCTCTTGTGGGTTTTCCTGCCTTTACAGATCTTTACACTGCGATCAGTCCTCATTTGAGGCCTGTCCTGGTTGTATGGGCTCATCTCTAGGCCTCCTGGGAGCCCTTAGAGAGGCAGCAACAGCAGTGAGCTTGGGATCTGGTAGCATTTTGGTAGGCATTATAGTGTAGTTGCTAAAAGTGTAGGCTCTGAAGCCAGGCTATCTGGGTTCATGTTCTTGCTTCACCACTAACTAGCTATGTAATCTTGGGCAACTTGCTTAGCCTCTCTGTGTCTTTATTTCCTCATCTATAAAATGGTGATGATGATAGTAATTGTGCCTGGCTGTTCTGAGTATCAAATGAGTTAATCAAATAAAGCACTTAGAATAGTGTATGGCACAGAGTGAGAATCTCAAAAGTGTTGGCTATTATTATTATCCACCTCAAAGCTTCTTTACTTAGTGGGATGAGTACTCTTAAAGCAACTTAAATATTATAGCTTCCCTGCTGTCCCCACCACACATGGCCCAACTGAAGTTGGACCTCACTTTCCCCAGGATAGTTAGGAAGGTTAAATGGGTTAATGGGCATGAAAACACCTGAAAATGAATGATGTTATATTTTCCTTCTTGTTCTTCATGATCAAGTCTGGGGGATATTTGACATCTTCTTTCTCTCATATTTTTTTCTTTCAATCTTTGATTCCCTTTCCCCCCTTCTATGACATTCAATTTCTAATTTTCTCTTCTCCTACTTAATCTCTTATAACTGTATTTTGCCAAATTATGCCATACATGGGAAAAAACAAGGGCCTGAATAACCCTTAAGGAACTTTGTTTAGCTTCCATCTCTCAGGCCCTCCTTTGGTAGGTGATAGAGTGGCTGAAGAGAGGAGCCCAGGAGGTCTTTTCTTTATGAGCCCAGGTAACTTCAGCTAGGCCAGGGGCAGTGAGGACTCAGTGTAGAATCTGTTTCCCTTCCACTCACTGGCTACTCATCTGCTCAGCCTGGCTTATTAACCAACACCTCAAGAACTGCTACTGAGCCTCCCTATGGTCCACAGCTATTACAGCTATAATATTAACATTACGGCTTCACACTGTCCCCACTGTGCATGGCTACAACTGATACTGGTGCTTGGGAAGAACAGTCATTCTCTTCCTTCCCATATCAGTTAGCTTTTGCTGTGTAATAAACCACCCCAAAACTTAGTGGCTTAAAACAACAAGCTAATTACTTGGCTTACAGAGTAGGCAATTTGGGCTGGGCTCAGCTGGGTGGTTCTACTGTTGTCTCAGCTGGACTCACTCACGGGTCTGTAGTCAGCTGTCAATCAGATACATGGCTGTGCTTCTGTGGATTGACTGGCTATACGTTGGGATGATGGGGGCAACTGCATCATATATTTCTCATCATCTATCAGGCTAGCCCAAGCTTCTGCATATGGAGGTGGTAGTAGGACCTTCAGGAACAATAATTCAAAGAAAGCTCCAATATATTTAATATACTTTTCAAGTTTCTGCTGTCACAGTTGCTATTGTTCCTTTGGGCAAAGCAAGTCACATGACCAAGCTCAGGGTTAGTATGGGAGGGGACTACCCCAGGGCTGGATACAAAAAGGTGTGAAAAAATTGAGGGCCATTACTGTAACAATCTACCATACCTCCTGAGAATGAAGGACATGGCAGTTCATTCCTAAGTCCCCTTCACATATTTTTTCCCATAGGGCCTAAGGCCCTCATGAAATAAGGATGTTTGGTGTGATGTCTCAGAATTCACAAATTGGCTATGAACATTGGTTCCTCAAAATAGTATGTTTGCCCTCTGTCAGACTGCCTTCAAATATAAGCATATACATCTTTAAGAAAATCCAGACTCTAAAAACAACTATATAACACTGAAAACAACTATAAGAGCAGTAGCTCTTAACTCCTTTTTTTTTTTTGGAGATGGGAGGGTAGCCACAAACTCCTTTCAGAATCTGATGAAAGCTTAGTACCTGCTTCTCAGAGTAATTCACATTTATACATAGACATAGAATGTTGCATATAATTTCATGGGATTCAGAGATTCCCTAAAGTCAAACTCCAATTTAAGGAATTTTTTTCATCAGAGGGGGAATATATAATTTTATATAAGAATTACTTTGAACCCAAAATAGGCTTGCTTATTTAAAGGAAAGCTTTTTCTTTTTCTTTTTTTTTTTTTTTTTTTTTTGAGACAGAGTCTCGCTTTGTTGCCCAGGCTAGAGTGAGTGCCATGGCGTCAGCCTAGCTCACAGCAACCTCAAACTCCTGGGCTCAAGCAATCCTCTTGCCTCAGCCTCCCAAGTAGCTGGAACTACAGGCATGCGCCACCATGCCCGGCTAATTTTTTCTATATATATTAGTTGGCCAATTATTTCTTTCTATTTTTAGTAGAGACGGGGTCTTGCTCTTGCTCAGGGTGGTTTCGAACTCCTGACCTTGAGCAATCCGCCCGCCTCGGCCTCCCAGAGTGCTAGGATTACAGGCGTGAGCCACCGCGCCTGGCCTGGAAAGCTTATTGTTTCAAGTGATTCATAAATTATTGATACTACTGTCTCAAGTTTATCCAAAACTCTTCCAAAAACATTACTTTAGTTTGCTCTCCAATGTAGGGGAAATTTAGTTTCCACCCAATTTTTCAGAAATTGCATTATTAAAGTCCAGATAGACTCATTTAGATGTGCTCTTGTGTTTGTTGAGGCTGATTCTTACAGATATTGCATATATCAGGATACTAATGCTAGAGAATGTGGCCAAGGCCAGTGAAAATATATGAGCCATTAAAAATATTTTTGAGGTGGGGCACAGTGGCTCACATCTGTAATCCTAGCATCTTGGGAGGCCAAGGCAGGAGGATCACTTGAGGCCAGGAGTTTGAGACCAGCCTGAGCACTGTAGTGAGACCCCATCTCTACAAAAAATATAAAAGTTAGCCAGGCATGGTGGCGCATGCCTCTAGTCCTAGCGATTTAGGAGGCTGAGACAGGAGATCACTTGAGCCCAGGAGTTTGAGGTTGCTGTGAGCTATGATGATGCCATGGCACTCTAGCTCAGGCAACAGAGTAAGGCCCTGTCTCAAAAAGAAAAGAAAAGAAAAAATTTGTTAGCAGATTTGCTGTGGACTAAAATCATTCCTTCATAAGTATTTTTTCAAAAACTAAGTTTCAAAGTCTAAGGACTTTATCATATCATTGAAGGCTGTGGTACCCAACCTGGGGGCCAAGGACAATACCAGTCTGTGGCCTGTTAGGAACTGTGCCGCACATCAGGAGGTGAGTGGCGGGTGGGTGGGCAAGCAAGTGAGAGAAGCTTCATCTGTATTTATAAATGCTCCTCCTTGCTCACATCACCACATAAGCTTTCCCTCCTGTCAGATCAGCCGTGGCATTAGATTAGATTCTCATAGGAGCATGAACTCCACTGTAAACCTCACATGTGAGGGATCTAGGTTGTACGCTGCTTATGAGAATCTACTGCCTGATGATCTGAGGTGGAGCTGAGGCGGTGATGCTAGCGCTGGGGAGTGGATGCAAATACAGATTATCATTAGTAGAGAGGTTTGACTGCACAATAAATGTAACACACTTGAATCATCCAGAAACCACCGTCATCCCTGGCCTGTGGAAAAGTTGTCTTCCATGAAACTAGTCCCTGGTGCCAAAAAGGTTGGGGACTACTGATTTAAAGGGTGCTTTTGATTACAAATAATAGATGACCCAACTGAAATGGGCTTAAGCCATTGGATAGGCAGGCTCTAGGATGGAGTAAGTGGCTCAATGAGATGGTGGCTCTAGTTCTGCTTCTCTCATCTTCTCTTGGATTCCCTCATGGTTCCAAGAGGATTGTAGTGATTCTGGGTGTTATATGAAGGTAACAATGTCCAGAGGGAGAAGAAAAAGAGAACCTTTTTCATAAGCAAGGGAAACTTTCGTAGAGACCTCCATTGGACATTCCCTAGGTATCATTGGCCAGAATTGCCTAAGGTGACAATATCTAAACTAGACTCTTGCAAGGGAAAGGCTAGCACCCTGATTGGTTTTGACCAAAAAGAATTTCCTCCCTGGTTCTGGGGGAAGGTTTGGTCTCCACTAAAGGATATGGCTTCTCCTGGAAAGGTAAACCAAGAATCACTGTGTTCTTGGAAAAAATAAGGGGATAGAATGGCAATCCACAATGTCTGTTACAGTGCTCTTTAACTGGATACTCATTTTGAATGGGGAACCTGACCTTTTATCAAGCAAGAGAGAAGGAAAAGCTTTTGCTAACACAGTAATGGGAGAAGTGACTTCTGAAATACCATGAAGGCTAACCTCCTGAACAATTGAGAAAGAAGTTGATAGTCAACGTAAAGATGGAAACAAAGAATAACAGCTCAAAGGTGAGGGAGTTAAGCAAAAGACAGTGTGGGCAAGGGGCAGTAATATAGCTTGGTGTGGGGAGTGAATGGGGTGCAGAAAAGAGAGTAAGAAATGAGGCATAAGGATTAAGTAAGATCACAATTAGGGAGGAGGAGAAGGGCAAGTGCCCCACATGTTGTATTCAGCAAAATGGCAGAAGAGAAACTGAAGGGGAGTGGAATGGGGGTGGGGCAAGAGAGGGGAGCCAACATATTGAGCTGCTTCTCTGTGCCTGGCATGGGCTGGCTACTTGGAACAGATGCTGTGATGTCCTGCTCATAGCCCGTGGTCCTTTCAGGATGCCCTGGCCCACTTCCAACCGCCGGTGTTGGGTGGGGTGTCTATGTGCCTGAGGGCTCATTCCTGCTCCTTTGCACCTGCACAATTGTGTGAGGTGGGAGAATTAGCAGCCTCCTGGAATAGCCCTCAACCAGTGGCTCTTAGGAATCGGGATATAAATACCTCAGTTCTCTCAACTCTTGTTTGGGATGATTCTATGCTGGGGCTTTGATGCTGTTTCCCAGAATTTTCCTGCAGGATAAAACCAGTTGCACATTGTGGCAGCCAGCTACCTCAACAATGCCCCCTTTCTTAGCTGGCCTCCCTTCCCTCCTTTTCTTCTTTCACTTCACTTCCAGTATGTTCTGTACCTCCCAAATAAACTAGTTGTACCTGGAGCCTGCTCTCATGGTCTGCTTTATACACAGTTCTATCCAGTTCCCACAATAACCCTAAGGGTAGTAGGTATTATTGGCTTCAGTGGATCAATAAAGTAGCAGAGTCAGGCAGGTCAAGTGACCTTCTCAAGCTTGTTCAGCTAGTAAATGGCAGGGCTCAGATAGAAATCTGGGTCTGTCTGGCAAAAGCCCACGCTCTTTCACTAATAACAATTTGTATCTTGGTGATATTGAATGAGACAATAGTACAAAGACTGGAGAGCCTGGATGAAGCCAAGAAATGTGGGGCTGCTGTGTCACATGTCCACAACCTGTACTAGGCCCCAGCTGGTTGCTTTAGTATTTCTATCTATCCTGATTTCAAATTACAGTTGGAACAATGAGTTGACATAAGAACTCAAGGTCTGACTGACCGTTGCCTAGAGTTCTGACTACATGGAAGAACTTTCCAGGCAAGAACTTAACAAGCAATATAATATTAATATATATTATACATGGCTGAGCTATTGAGACAGTATGATGGATGAGTTAGGAGATGGATTTTGGAGTCAGAAAGACCTTGATCAGAGTTTTATTCCACCACTTTCTAAGTTTCCAGTGTGCTGGCAGCTTCCTACCTCAAGAGCCTGTTTCTCTCCTGAAGGCATTGTTTGACACCACTGGAACCTACTCAGCCATGGAGAGGTACAACTTGGCATCACTGGGTGAGTTAACACCCCTGGGGGAACTCTCAACCAATGAGGAGTGGGAATCAGTGGGTAAATGCTGCATCCTCTCCATCCTCCAGTGGGATGATTCCAAGTCATGTTCCATATGGTTTCTCAAAGGATCCCCAGCAGAATTGAGCCTCAGTTGCCCAGAGCTGTAACCCACTCATTTATTGGTTTTTTTCCCATCTCTGTGTCAATATTGCCAAATTGCTCAATTTTCTTAAGCCTATGAAATTTTAAACACACCTTCAAGGTTGTCATGAGGATTAAAAGAGCTCCTATGTATAGAGTGGTCTGTACATAATAAGCATTTGAGTAAGAACATGGATGGCTGTTGCCACTTTGTTGATCTCTTTTCAGCCTTTAAGCTCCATCGCTGCAGTCCCAGTTTCTCCACTAGGTGGCAGAATATTAACATTCATCATGCATGGAAGGCATGTCTCTTAGAGTAAGTAAGATAAGTAAATTAGAGACCCTAAGGGACTATGGCTAGTGTGACATGAGAAGGGCAAGCCTATGATTAAAAATCAACCCAAATAAAGAAAGTGGTGCCCTGAAATTCCAGCCTCAGTCAGATCGGTGTCTGATTCAAGGCTTTGAAAGGTAGAGACTGTTGGATGAATTCCCAAAGCAACATGGGGAACCTGTATGAGAGAAACAGGTGGAGTCTGTTTACAAGAAATTACTGGGTGCTATTTTCCCATGCCTGGGGTAATCCTAAGTCATGGGAGATGGTGAAGGAATGGCAAAGAAGCCAGGGAAAACCCAAACAATCACCCAAACAAAGTAGAACTTGGCAAGGGTTAGCGTGATCCTGTAGTCAACTTGGGACAAAATCCTTCAGGATTATTTGGTATTCCTTTTAGTAAGGTGGTTGTATCATTGGAAAAATCATGCCAGCTGAGGAGTCATCAACTCCCTGGTTAAAGGATGGGAATGATAGGCATTTATCCATTGGCTTCCACCCCTGATTGGTTGAAGGTTCACCCTGGGGGTATTAACTCTATTATACACGCAAAGAGTTAAGATGCGGACATTTCAGATAGGAAGCCATTGGCATGTTAGAAACTGTCTGCCATGCTTGCTGATGAACTCAGGTGGGCAGATGAACTATGATGTGTGTGTGTGTGTGTGGGGGCATCAGCAATGACTGCTACAGCTGAGCTTCTCAGGCTTTAGGGTATATACAAATCACCTGGAGATCTTGTGAGACTGGATTCTGATTCTACAGGTCTTGGGTGGTAACTGAGAGTCTGCCTTTTTAACAATCTCCCAGATAATGTTGATGCTGTTGATCCATGGACCACATTTTGAGAAACAAGGGCTACACTGTTCTTTAAACTAGTCCTGCTATTTCTTTTATCATCCCACATCATCATTAACCCAAGAAACACTGGAGGCACCAGGAGTCCTGAGCTTTGGTCTTCCCCTCTTTGGACCTCTTTTTCTTCATTGTCAAAATGGGGTTTAAATTAGGTGAGCTATTGCTAACTGTGGGGGTGGCTGTGAAGAGGATAGGAGAAGGGTTTTTTTAAAATGGCATTTCAATATTTAGAAAGCATTGAGATGTTTAAAAATAAAACTACAAAAATGTAAGCTATGAACAAATCTGAGCTGGCCAAGATCCACAGAAGGCAACCACAGTTCCTAAAAGGGTCATATCTCCTGAGAGTAGTTTCCTGAGAGGTGGCCTAGAGACTTTAATTTTTACATAAAGGCAGGTAGTGGTTCTAAACGATTGAGAAAGACTGTATTTGATGATTTGTAAGACCTCATCTAGGTCTAATAGTTTTCTGCTGCATTTTATATCAATCTATTTATATAATTGCTAACTTGTGTATCCAAGCTTCTACTGGCCTAGAAGCTTCTCTAGCCAGGGATTCATCTCTATCTTTATCATCCATTGTAGTGCCAGTCACATGGTAGATGCTTAGTATAATAAATCCTTGAATGTGTGAATGAGTCTATGGGTTTCTTCTAGCTCTAAAAAAATTGCGATACCATGAGGTTGAGTTACACTCTGGCTTTTTAGAGACTATATATAGGTAGGTCAAAAGTATCTTGAAAGACACTTTCCAAAAAGCTAGAGTATAACTCAATCTATATGGTAATCTATCTTGTAACAGAATTCTAGCCACATATAACTCTATGTCCAGTATTTAATAGCTCTATTAACTAACACATTTACTGCCATGTGAGTTGTATTTAACTTAGGCTAGGTTTGAGTCCGAGCCTCATGAAGCAATACCCTGCAGTTGGTTTGTGGAAATCTTACTTGTTCATGTTCTTATTGTTACAATTAATATTGACAATTTAATTCTAAAAACGTGGATGGCATTGCATATAACACACACAGAAAACAATACAAAATAACAAATTAGAAAGTATCATTTTGTTTTGATATAACACCATGGCCCCAGGGGAAAAAAATTTTATAGTGTGGCAGTCAATGTGTTAATGAGAGCTGCTCCAGGGAAAATACCATTTAGTGACATCAAAATGATGGTTCTTTGGCAGAAGAAATGGTTGAAAATGGTGTTTTGGAGTAAGAAACATCTGCCCTGGTTTGCCATGGAAGAGGAGTCTGTGGAATACATTTGGATGGGCTTTGCCTGATTGAGCTTGCCATGGAGAGGCGGAGGCACCACTAATTACATGTCTTGCATTATGGGTTGGAAATAGATACACAGAGCAAATGCTCTGGCCCACAAAGCCCCACAATGCAATAAAAGCAACATAGACTTTAAGTTCATTTTCAAAATTCTCAGCATTGCAGAGCAAAGCCAGCCATACAATTTTTCCTCTTTTTTTTTCACGTGGCACTTAAGATGCAAAAGAATGAACCAACTGAGGATCTGGAAATCTACTTGCAAATTCAGAAAAAATGCAGTGGCAAAAATATATAGAAAGTGACGATGTTAATGTGTAATTTTTACTGGAGGTATTAATTAGTAACTCCCTTAGGCCTTTGGTGTCCTTGAAACAGGTCAGCACCATTGCCTGACTTTATGCAAACTTGATTGCACTCAGTTAAACTTTGTTCTTCTCCAGGTAAGTCTTAGTTATACAACATCCAAAGGGACCTTCCTAAAGGGTGGAAAGTGGTAGAAGCAGCAGGCACAATGAGAAGCCCAAATGGGCAATGAGTGGGATAAATGAGTAGCCCTGGTCCAAGGTTCAAAAGATGAATTCTGTAGTTACAGGATGGGGAAGCCAGCTTAGCAGCAGCCCATTAAGGGACAATCTAGTAGAATTTGGGAAAGCTCAAGAAAAATCAGTAAGAGAATGCAGGTGCCCAATGGCTAAATATATGTGGCAAAAATAGTTGGACTACATTTCCCAGCCTCCCTTGCAGTTAAGTGTGGCCATGGACTGAGTTCTAGCCAACAGAATGTGAGCAGAAGTAAGGTGCTCTATTTGCAGGTCTCATCCATTAATATTGCTCACAGATGATCCTTCAACTTCTTCCCCCTTCTAGCTTGACACAAATAAAATGGGTGACTTTGAAAGCTATGTGTTGAATATAGCAGAGCCACAAGATGGAAGAGGCCTGGGTTGCTGAATCACTACTTGGAGGAGAGCTGCTTGTCAATCAGGACTTTATATGAGTGAGAAATAAATTTTGTGTGTGTGTGTAAAGGTGTTGATATGTTGAGGTTCATCTGTTATGACAGCTTTAATTACTTTAATTAAATATATAGTCATTGGCTGTATTAATAGAGGGGTTGTAGGAAGAACAAAGCAGGGCGCAGTTTTGCTGTTCTGTTCTGGACATTACCTTGTATGAGGAACTTAGTTAAACATAAAATGAAAGATAAGAGTGATGAGGAGGTGGGAAATGATACATTGGGGAGGGTAAGAGCAAGGGGGTTCAGCCTAAAGAAGAGAAAATTTTGGGGTAGAGTAAGGACATACAATACCATCTTTAACATTTTCAAAATATGTCACAAGGAAGAAGGTTTAGATTTATATCATAGAGATGCAGAGAGTAGAGCTAGGAGTTAGATTTAGGTTCAATATAAAGAACTTTCTAATAACTAGCACTTCCCCAAAGTGCATTGGCTTTCCTTAAAGCATTCTCCACCTTTGGTGGAGGCTGTTAATTGACCACTTTGCATCCCTTCCCACCTTCTTCTCTGACTACAGAACCCCAATTTTGTTTAAGTATTGTCCTCATGTGATTATTGGAGAGAGAACACCATTCCCAGCTCCAGGATGGATATCGATTAGTTCAAGCCATTCAGCATGTAGCATTCTCTTAGTGGCTGTTACTGATCCAGAGGTTGGTACCTACCCTAAGCTGGCCCGATCAAACTTAAAGGAAGATCTTGTATGTCATGATTCGGGGAGAGGCATTCCTTCTATCCTGCTGGACATGCATCAGAACTCATTAGCCCTGACGTTCACTGGCAGCCATCTTGTGGCCATGAGGGAAGCCAGCCTTAGAATGAAATCAGCACTGAGGAATGCAGAGCAGAGAGAGGGAAAGCACCTGTCCATAAGCTGGTGATCATCTTGGGTCTGAAGGCTCCTCTACCTCTGGATTTCACTTTGAGTTGGGGTTTCCATTATGTCTATCTTCAAACATCCTAACTGATACACTGATCCTGAGGATGTTTGAAAATACAGGTTGAACACTGCCTTGTTATCAGAGCTTCCAGAGGTGAATTCTACCCTGGGAAGTAGTTGGACCTCTCAGGGTGCATCTGATCCTGAGAGTTATAAACTCTGGTGAAGGAGGTACAAAATTCTATATTTATCTCAGGATTTGTGTCTGCTCTACTATCTTAGATTCATGATCTAATAGCAGTTGAGGTTGGCACCACTCAATTTCCTCCTTTCATTGACTGCCTGTCCAGATAATCAAGCAGTTATTTATTTTTCCCTTTTGTTGACAGTTTGATCTCTCTCCTAGCTTTCAGCAATTATTTTCCTCACTTGCCTTACTTGCAGATTGTCCTCACCTACGCATTTTTGTGGCATTTCTACTTGTTAACCATTTCTAGAATTGAGCTGCAACATCCAATTAGCAATCTGTAATGGTTTTCTGTTGGGGGAAGGGCAGAGTTGGCAGAGAAAGCACTGGATCCATTGTCCCAGAGACTTGCTTCTGCTACAAGATATGTGACCTTGAACAAATCATTGAACTTGTCTCACACTGAGACTTATTTTGCAGAGTGATTAGTATGAGAGAATATATGAAAATCTCAGGGTCAGTTATATTGATAACAGTGAATTAAAAGCCACACAGCTAGAGAAATACAACTGAAGGGAAGGTAAGAATGTATGAAGGCATGAAATCCACAACCTTGCCTGGGAAGTCAGGTGGTGACAGGTAGGAGTTAGGATTAGATGTATGCAGACTGCTGTCAGCTGATGGGAACCACACAGCTACCGTCTTCTTTTTCAGTTGGCTTTATATTTTGGTTCATCCTCAAATGATATTCTTGAAGAGAATCCAAACAGAGCAGTGACCCTGCTTCAACATTTTATCCACCCATCATCCATCATGAGCACAAGACAAATTGGACACCTCACAGTAATCTTTTCCATTACTCAATTTAACTTTTCAATTAGGAATTCTTCCACAACACCTCTGATTAGCCATTTATATTTGGGACAGAACTACATTAGGGCTCCACCTCTATCTCCCAAGGTATACTAGGCACCAGATTTGGCAACCTCTAACACTGGGCCTCAGTTTTCTCCACTGTAAAATGAAATGGCTTGACTGAAGCTGCCTGGGTTCAGTCTCGAGTCCCAGCCTATTGTGGTGCTGGAAGATGATCTTGTGACTCCTGATCATCTGGTTAGACTCTGGATGGAGTTAGCTCAGTCTTCTCTGTCTTCTGGTTTGGGCAATGAGCCATATAGCAGATTTTTTGTACACTGAGTACATGGTTTCAACAACTGAACCACAAACGGGGCCTCTATCATGAGCTCCCAGGAGTCTAGGCCTCTCTTCATCTGTCCAGCTTCCCTTTGTCCTTTCACTGTTCTTTCTTTTAGCTGCCTCATAGATACTTCTGCCCTTTCTCTAGGCAAGGGAAGAACACTACTGCCTGGAGTTTTTCTCTTGTTGAAAACCTCCCTCTCCTTTCATTGGGGTGGAGCTTGTTGTCATGGTAACCTACAGTCAAAGGCTCCGAGGTTGACACTGAATCCAGCCAAATGGACTCACATACATGGCTGCAGAAGGTCAGGACAGAGTATTTTTCCAAACCTGACAATTTGCTAACAGGAAAAAGTATTTAGCTGCTCTGATAACTTTTCACAAATTTTCCCCTTTTTTCTTAGGGATCACTTGACAAAATAAGAGGACTGAGGCCTCTTGGGTTCAATTTGCTAATCTTTTCTAATGTTTTTGCAGATAGATGCATTCAGTTTAAGCCATTTTTTGACTTTGAAAAAAATATCTTCTCTTCCAAAACATATTGAGTGCTTGAACTTGAGCCACGAGGAAAAAAATAAAGTCTAAGAAGATGAGCTTAAATAATTAATAACATTCAGATGATAACAATCAAATATTATTTGATAATATTCAAATAAATATTCCAAGCAGCATCCTCTCCTAGCACACTTATACACACATACCTACACATGCATACCCCTTAACTATCTTCCTATATAATCAGATGAAACGTAGCCTAGCATTTTCCAAACTCTGAGTAATGACCCCCTCAGAGTTTGGAAAATGCTAGGCTAAGTCTGCCTTTTGATTACTCCACAGAGGTCCAAGGCCAAGTAGAGAAGCAATTGGTAAAGGGCAATATGGTACCATGGGGAGGTGGAGGGTTATTGAATGCCTGAGCCAGGCAAATTCTGTTCAAGTGGAGCCTACAATGACTCAAAATAAAGACATTTATAGTGTAGGAATTTTAGCACTTTAGGTACCACCATGAAACATTAAGAGCATTCAGGGCCTCCAGGATGCGGGCAAGCTCTTCATTGGAGGCTTGGAATAAAAGGCGCGTTGCCAACTGAGACAAAGCAGGAAGGATCCATGCACACAAGAGACTGGCTGGGCTGTCAGGCTATATTTGTGTCTGCCTGAGCTGCTCTGAAAAGATCCTTCTTTCCTGAAACACTAAGACCCTCAGACAATAAAGGGATGGAGTGGTGACGCTCCCTGTGCTAAGCAACAGATTGGAGATGTGGGAGTAGGAGTGGGAGATTTCATCTTGGCTCTGTTACTGATAACCACCACTAAACCCAACCCTGAGGGCCTCAGTTTCCTCAGCTACTAGGGTGTTGTAATGAAGAGTCTGGGCCATTCCATAGAGGTGGTCTAAGACATTAAGTCACCACTGCAATATCCCCACCACCAGTCCAAGGCACCAGCATCTCTCACTAGGGTTTTGATAGTAGTTAAGGAAGTCCACTATTACCACTTTTATTCAACACAGTACTGGAAGTCCTGGTCAGAGCAATTAGGCAAGAGAAAGAAATAAAGGGCATTCAAATTGGAAAGGAAGAAAAATTGTCATTGTTTGCAGACAACATGATCTTATGTTTAGAAAAACCTAAAGACTCCATTAAAAAACTGTTAGAACTGATAAATGAATTTAGTAAAATTGCATGATAAAAAATCAACATGCAAAATCAGTAGCATTTCTATATACCAATAATGAACAATCTGAAACGAAATTAGGAAAGGGTCTTATTGAAAATAGCTACAAAAATACCTAGGAATAAACTTAATCAGAGAGGTGAAAGATCTGTACAATGAAAACTATAAAACACTGGTGAAAGAATTAAGCAGGATACACATACCCAAAATGAGAAGATATTCCATGTACATGGATTAGAAGAATTAATATTATTAAAAATGTCTATACTATCCAAAGTGATCTACAGATTCAATGCAATCCCTATCAAAATTCCAATAACATTTTTCATAGAAATAAAAAAAAAACAATCCTAAAATCCACATGGAACCATGAAAGACCCTAAATAGCCATAGCAATCCTGAGTAAAAAGAACACAGCTGATGGCATCACACTACCTGACTGCAAAATATATTACAATGTAATAGTAACCAAAACAGCATGGTACTGGCATAAAAAGAGACATATAGGCTAATGGAACAGAATAGAGAACCCAGAAATAAATTCATACATTTATAGTCAACTGATTTTTGACAAAGGTGCTAAGACCATACATTGGAGAAAGGACAGCTTCTTCAATAAATGATGCCAGGAAAACTTGATATCCATATGCAGAAGAATGAAACTAGATTTCTCTCTCACCATATATAAAAATTAATTCAAAATAGATGAATGACTTAAATGTAAGACCCAAACCTATGAAACATAGGGGAGATGTTTCAGGACGTTGGTCTGGACACATATTTTTTGGATAAGACCTTAAAAGCACAGGCAACAAAAAGGAAAATAGACAAATGAGATTATATCCAACTAAAAAGCTTATGTGCAGTAACAAGAAAAAATAATCAACAGAGTAAAGAAACAACCTAGAGAATGAAAGAAAATATTTGCAAACTATCTACTTGATAAGGAATTAATACCTAGAATATATTGGGCACTCAAACAAGAGCAAAAATCCAAATAATTTGATTTAAAAATCAAATTATGTCTAAAAATGGACAAGTGGCTAAAAATGGACAAATGATCTGAATAGACATTTCTCAAAAGAAGACATACAAATGGCCAACAGTTATATTAAAAGTGCTCAACATCACTAACCATCAGGGAAATGCAAATCAAAATCACAATGATGAAATGCTAATTTGTGATGTAAAAAAGAAAAAAAAAATCACAATGAAATATCTTCTCACCCTAGTTAGAATGGCTATTATAAAAAAGACAAAAAAACAACAGATACAAGTGAGGATGTGGAGAAAGGGGAGCCCTTATATACTGTTGGTAGAAATATAAATTAGTACAGCCATTATGGAAAACGGTATGGAGTTTCCTCAAAAAACTAAAAATAGAACTACCATATGATCTAACAATCTCACCACTGGGTCTATATCAAAAGAAAGGAAATCAGTATGTCAAAGAGATATCTGCACCCCTATGTTTATTAGAGCACTATTCATATTAGCCAAGATTTGAAATCAACCTAAGTGTCCATCAACAGATAAATGAATAAAGAAAATGTGGTATATATATATATACAATGGAATATTATAAAATATAATAAAATAATATATTATTTAGGGAGAAAAAGAATGATATTCTGTTGTTTGTGGCAACGTGGGTGAGCCTGGAGGACATTATGTTAGGTGAAATAAGCTAGGCACAGAAAGACAAATAACACATGTTCTCACTAATATGTGGGGGTTTAAAGAGTTGATCCCATAGAAATAGAGAGTAGAATAGTGATTACTAGAAGATGGGAAGGGTAGGCGGAGGGAGGATAGAGAGAAGTTGGTTAATGGTACAAAATTGCAGTTAGAAAGTAGGAATAAATTCTAATTTTCTATAGCATAGTAGGGTGATGATAGTTAACAATAATTTATCGTGTATTTCAAAATACCTGGAAGAGAAGATTTTTAATGTTCCCAACACAATTAAATGATAAATGCTTGAGGTGAAGGATATGCCAATTACTCTGATTTGATCATTACACATTGTATACATGTACTGAAATATCATATATACCCAATAAATATGTATAATTATGTATCAATTAAAAATAAAAAAATAGAGCCGAGCATGGTGGCACATGCCTGTAGTCCCAGCTACTCAGGAGGCTGAGGCAGGAGGATTGCTTGAGCCTAGGAGTTTGAAGCTGCAGTAAACTATGATTGTGCCACTGCACTCAAGCCTGGGCAACAGAGCAAGACCCTATTTCTAAAAGTTGTTTTAAATAAATAAGAAATAAAAGTTTAAAATAAAATTGTAACTACTCTGTGTTAGTCAGCTAGTGTCAGAATTAGGATGCATAGCAAACTCAGTGGCTAACAATGAGCATTTATTTCCAAACTTATGGGCTTATCTGAGGCTTGACTGATCTAGGATGGGCTTAGCTTGGGCTTAGCTCTGCTTTAGGCTGTGGGTTTGTGTTGAGGCCCAAAATGAAGGGACAGAAGGTACCCAGGGCATGTTCTTCTCATGGCACATAGAGCATAAGAGCCAAGCCAAGCAATATAAGCAATATTGGTCAAAGGAAGTCACATGATCAAGCTGAACATTAATGAGTTAGAGAACTATACTCTGCCTGAAGGAAGGGAAAGAATATTTGCTGAACAATCACCCAAATTATTTCTCTCTCTCTCTCTCTCCCTCCCTTCCCTTCCCACACACCTCCCACCCATCTCCCTATCTCTCTCTCCCATGCTTTGCCTTTCTCCTTAGGGCTTATCACCACCCTACATATGCTGTATTTTACTTATCTGTCTTATTTATTGTCTATCTCATTGGTTAATGAGGACTCTTCATTTTAAAACTGAGCAGGGAATCTTTGTTTTGTTTATTGCTGTATCATCAGTACCTTGAACAGTGCCTAGAACCTAGTAGATGCTGAATAAATATTTGTTGAATGACAGAATAAAGAAATCATTCTATTACCATTGAGGACTCATTAAAAGAAGCTCAGAAATGAGTTATAGGATCTTGCAGTCTTCTGAATAGGAATATAATCTCTGCAAAAGACTGGTCTTATCATCATATCTACCATATTACTACAGCAAACTAAAAATCAAATCCTAAGCCCCCTGATGACTGAACAGACTCCACCTTGGCCGAGGGGACCCCAGAAAAACCTTAAAACTGAGTTCTTGGTCACAATGGAAAGGGAGGTTGGATATGCTTCCTTATACCTCCTCCTCTTTGGAGTTTAGATACTACAACTGACAAGTGTTAATGTTAAGTTAGAGATCAGAAGACTGACAAAAAAAAACCAAAAACCTCTTTCTGGCAGTGACATACTAAATTACAAACAGTACTTAAGGCCATACAAGGCAAAGGTTAAGTTATGTCAGCAGGCCATCAATTTACCTAACAGATCACTTGAATCAGTGTATTGTGGCTTGTCTCTGATTAAGACTTCCTTACCTTAACTTAAAACACTCCTTTCTACTGATTCCAAGCTTTAAGACAAAGCTTTTGTTCTTTAACCAGTTATAAATCAAAGAATCTCTGAACCCACCTATGACTTGTAAGCCCTCAAATGGAGATGTTCTACCTTTTCAGGCCAAACTAATGTATACCTTCCATGCATTGATTTATGATTTTACCTGCAATTCTGATCTCCCTAAAATTTTTGAAATCAAACTGTAACCTGGCCACCTCAAGTGCATTTTCTCAGGACCTCTTAAGACTATGTTCCCTGGGTCATGGTCACTCATATTGGCTCAGAACAAACCTCTTTAAATTATTTTATAGAGTTTGCTTTTTTTTCTGTTAACACTACCACCATCATTAACACCATTATTCTCATCACTACTATCATCATCACTATTACTATTACCATCATAACTTCCATCAACATTACCACTACCATCACCATCATCCCCTCACCATTTCCACCAGCACCACCATAATCACTATTGCCACCACTATCACATCTCAACTGCATTGCCATCAACATCGCCATTCCACTTTACCACCATCAGCACCACCGACACCACCAACACCATCCCTGCAATCACCACCTCTACCACACCATCATCACCACAGTCATTACCATCCTATGTCCACCACAATCATCTTCATTACTCCCACCTCCATCACCACCATCAGTATTATTATTAACATTATCTCCATTGGATAGTGATGATTGATGGCAATGATGATTGCACACAGCTCCCAATAAACTAATTGCACTACAGGAAGCAGAAGAATGGTCATTCTGTCCCAGTGAGCTAGCTGCAATGAAAAAAACCCTCAATATGGAAAAATTATTTCTCTGAAGAGCTCCAGAGTAAATTTATAGCAATTATACAATCAATATTTACTACTGCTTCAGAAATGCCACCCACTCTTTTGGAGATCTGTAGAGATTGTCAAACCTCCAATTTCACCTCCTAAGTGGTACTGAAATTGTCTCCATCACTTCTTCCCCTTATCCTTTTGGAGGGAAAAAATGTTGTTTTCTAAGTCTTCTCTGGCTAAAGTCCGTTACTTCTTATTGCATAATACTGGACCATGTGACTTCTTGATAAATCTTTTCTACCCTGAAACAAAATCTTTTCCTGAATTGCTGCTGCTTCTCCAGTTCTCTCTAAACACTGCCTGACAAAAATGTGTGGATGCTGGAAGGCCCCCCAAAACCAGGAATAAGGCTAAAGTTCATCATATCTCTACTCCAGATCAATTCTCTCTGCTGTAGTCTTTCTCTTACCTCAACTTGTTTTTGGTTTTTTTTTTTTTTTTAACTGTCCTCTTTAAGGCTAGATTTCACTTTAATTTTTGCTGGCCTGTGACTCTAAAATGATTTGATAAAGCATCTACTTTATTTATTTATTTTTGCTGAAAGCATCAAATGAGTTGATTTGAAATATGGAAATATTCAAGATATTCTACTAAAAGATCTTCCTCATAAAATAATTTGCTACAGGTTGGGGAAGGGTTTGTTGAGGATGATATAAAGAGGGAGAATTTTATTTAATTCTTAAAAGCAATTTTTCTTTGAAGGGAGGAAATTGCCACTGTTTGGCTTTGGTCCCAAACCTGCTATTATGATGAAACACCAAGAATACAGCTTATACTGTATACCTGATGGCAACACATCTGATTTTGATTCTATCAAATACAAAGGAAAACTGTATTGCTAAGGGAGGGAGGATGGTTGAAAGAGGAATGTTAGGGCTTCCTAAGAAGGAAGTCTTTTTTTTTTTTTTGTGGGCATGAGAGAATGTTCCATAAGCGGAGGGAGAAATAAATGAAAAGGCCTATACTGTTAAGAAGCTAATAAAGAGACATTTGCACAAGGATGCCCAATTATGTGACTGAGGTCCAGTGCCTGTTATAGGCATCTGACACAACAAGAAGTTGGATATCTCCAGAGCTAAAGTCAAGGGACATAGCTGCCCTAGCTGTCAACTCAAAACTAGCCAAGTCACATCTGTGTGTGATTGTTACTATCATTCTCTTATTCCTCTAAATGACTCTTAGCTCTGATTGGCTTGGGGCTGGACTAGCCTGAGAAAACAACCAGGCTGCACTCTGCTGAGGAGCAGTGCGAGCCATCTCCTCCCTGGGAACCCCAAAGCCATCCCTGGCTGAAAGGAGTTCCAGGTGGTGAAAAACCTGAGCTGCAGCAAGTCTGCAAATGAAGCTGGGAGAGCAGCTGGTCTGCGCCAAGGGAACCTCTGCTGAGCTGAGGGTTTTGCTGTGGGAGGCAGGACAGCCTCTTGGCAGGGAGGCTGGGATTTGAACTTGGGATGCGCTCTGTTGTTAAAAGATAATGGAAGCAGGCACTTCCTGTAAAGGGATTCAGTTTCAACTAAATGGTGTTCAGTTTACAGTTCCTTTGGACCCAAAGTGGGAATTTTTGTCTGTTTGGATTGTAACATGGTCTCCAAGTGGAGATGTATAGACATTTGTAGAGGAGTGGGAAGGAGGGGGGCAGGGGAATAGAGTGGTGTCTTGTGAGTGAGTCTGCAGCCCTATCTACGTACCCTGAAGTGGATCTGGTTTCCAACAGGTATTTGGTGCTTTATGAATCAGGTCTGAGATGGGCACATCTAAAGCAGAGGTTAGAGAGTGTTGCCTGCCATGTTCCCCATGAAGTAGATTCTGATGGAGAAATTTGTGCTGCAGAGTTTATTAGGAATGCTCTCAGATTAACACTTATGAAAGAAGAGAAAGTAGCTGGATTTGAAGGGGGAGAATTTGAGCTACATGCAGTTGCAATAAAGGCCTCTGTTGATCCTATGGAGAGCTCTGGAGCATCAGCCATTCATTAGATGAGAGTACCTCCTAGTAAAGAGGCATACCTCCACTGAGGCAGATCCATCCACCAGAGGAACATGCTTAGCTGCCAACACTCCAGGCAGCTGGGGGAATGAGTAGTTCAATTTTGAAGAAAGGATCAGGGTACTAGTCACAGCATCTACTACATTGAGCTAGAAATAAAGCCAAAGAATTAGCTCTAGAAGGGAGCCGTTGACAGATGGCATACTAATTTACTCATTTTTAGTGCCATTCTAGTCCATCCAAAAAATATTTGACCCCTTACTGGGGTCTAGGCAGTGGAGATATACAGACGAATAAGACAAGATTCCTGCCTCTGAAAGACCCATGGTCTGGTGGAAAGACAGATATACTGAAATTAACCACCAACCAACAGGATTATAAAGACATTGAACAGGTAGAATGGGGTACAAAAGAGGTTGCCAGCTTAATTAACATGTGATATTCCAAGTTTTGTGTAGTATTAGCTTACTGATCATACATCACAAAATACATCGTACTTTAGAAAAACAACCATTTCCTGAAGTTTCCTCTTTCCCATTAATTATGGAGAAGGGGTTTTCTCCTGAGTGACAATGCAATTATTGATAATGTCAGATAACCAAATTATTTTCCAAAACACTTGAACTTCCTTTTGGATAAATAAATGTTTGTTGACTGGAACTTTAAAAAGGGAAGGGGGAAGGAAGGTGAGTGACAGTAAAGGAAGGAATAAGACAAAACATATTATCGCCACTTTTGCAGAGGTGGAGTTAGAACTCACATTTTCTATTCCCAGTCCAGAGTTCTTTTTTTTCCCTGCAGCACTGAATATATCCTCACCAAGCAGCCTTCCTTACATTAACTGATATTCCCTTTGCTGGAATATACTGTCTGTACTTGATTTGGTGAAACCTCTTGATGACCATGGACCTGATCTTCTCTGGGAGACCATCAGTCTTGCCCTGACCACAAGAATGTACCATTAGTGGCAGTCTTGCTGTGGTGTGCTATTGTTTCCATTGGAGAGCAAGATGAGAGAGACAGATGGATCAATGCAAACTTATCAACAAGACCAAGGTAGATATTCAAGTATTTATCAGCTAGTGCATCATGGGATCCAACCAATTAGGCCGAAAACAACCAGTATGGCCAAAGCTGTGTGAACAGTTCGAATACTAGCCTGCCTAGTATTACTAAAAAAAAGAACTGCAAGTGCTTATCTCTTTAAAAATAATTTCTGCTTGTAAAGATCATTCTTGTTATTATTATTACCATTGAACCAATTATTTTTATACTTTATTGAGCCATTAAATGGTGGCATTGCCAGAAATTAATCAGAGATGAACTCCTGGAACAAATATTAACATGTTTCAGCTGTGAGCAAGAAGGCTGGCCAAGATGCTAAAATTACTGATGGGACTTCCAATGAGGTTTCAACAGCTGCAAATCTGAAGCCTGTGTTTCTTTATTCCCTTATTCCTTTGTCTCTATAAAACCAAACCAACAATGTTTCTTGATTATAATATACGTTTATCAAAATGACACTCCTATATGTTCACAAATAAGCTTATTTTTACTCTTTCAAGGATGTTACAAATTTAGAGAAACACAGGAAAGATGGAGAATAGTATCATATACCTGTGGTCTTGCCTTCCAAAATTAAAAATCCTAACATTTAGTCTTTTTTTTCTTCAGATCTGAAGCAAAGTTGAAGTTTCCTCTTGTTAATCTCACACTTCTCCCTCCTTCCCTCCCTGGAAGCAAGCGCCATTACATGTATCATATGTCTCTTTCCGGCCCAGTGGTTCTCAACCCTGGCTCTATATCAGGATCACCTGGGAATCTGTTAAAAAATCCCTGGTGTCTGGGCCACGTGCCAGAAAAATCAGAATCTCTGGAGGAAGGGAGAAACTCAAGCATCAGTTAGTTTTTTCCTAAATCAAAGTAGATTTTTTTTTTTTTGCTTTTTCTGGATGATTTTCACAGATTCCTAAGCATATTTTTGTGTATATTTTGTATCCTCATTTGCTGTAGCTATGGATATATAGTTTTCCTTATTGAGACTGGGAAGTGCTAGAGTGACAAGGGAAAGGACAGTAGCTTACCCTCTTTGCCCACATCAGTAGTTTTTAAAGCTCCTCGGGTGATCCCAATGTGCAGCCAAGACTGAGAACCAACCACTGTCTAGCCCACGTTTGTATGCCTTTAGCACATGGGTACCTATCTATGAACAATGCATTTTATTGCTTGTGTGTGTGTATTTTAGAAGAGTATGCAAATGAGGTCATAGGGTAACATTTTGCACCTGGCTTTTTTACTCACCAGTATGCTTCTAAAAATTTTTTATTTTGAAATCATTTTAGACTTACAGAGAACTTGGAAAAATAATATAGGCTTTTCATATGCCCTCAACCCAGGTCTCCTACTGTTAACATCTTTCATAACCATAGTACAATATTGAAATCAGGAAATTAAAATTGATAAAATACTAGCCATTCATCTGTAGGCCCTATATGGATTTTGTCAGTTTTCCCATTAATGTCTTTTTCTGCTTCAGGATCCAGTTCACAATCTCATATTACATTTAGTTGTCATGTATCCTTAGTCTGTTCCAATCTGTGACAGTTCCTCAGTTTTTCCTTGTCTTCTATTACCTTGCACTTTTGAAGAGTATTGGTCAGTTATTTTGTAGAATGTTTTTCAATTTCGGTTTGTCTGATGTTTTCCTGTGATTATATTGAGATTATGCCATTTTGGCACGAATGCCACAGAAATGATGTTGTGTCTGTTTCAGGCCACCATATTGGGGGTACATAATGTCAATATGTCTTATTACTAGTGATGTTAACCTTGATCATTTGGTTAAGGTTGTGTCTGCAAGGTTTCTCTACTACTATAAAGTTGCTATTTTAAGCTTTGTAGTTAAAAAGTATCTTGTTGAAGAGAGGCTTTGAGACTATGTAAATGTCTTGCTTCTCATCATACCTTTTGCCCACTAATTTTAGCATCTTTATTAGTCGGCTACGACTGCCATAACAAAATACCATAGACTGGGTGACTTAAACAATGGAAATTTAGTTTTTTCACAGTTCTAGGGGTTGGAAGTCCAACATCAAAGTGTCAGCAGAATAAGTTTCTCTCAGGATCTATTCCTGGCTTGCAGACCGCCACCTTCTCGCTGAGTTCTCCCATGGCCTTTTCCCTATGTGTGTGTATCTCTGGTATCTTTTCCTCTTCTTATGAGGATACCATTTACTTTGGATTTGGGCCCACCTTTGTGACCTCACTTAACCTTACTTACCTCCGTAAATGACCTACCTCCAAATACAGTCCCATTGGGCATTAGGGCTTCAACATAGGAATTTCAGGGGAACACAATTCAGACCTAACAGCATATATCAATAATTCTTGCTGGTAACAACTATTACTATGGTCTTTGTCAAATGGTGAGGTTTTTCAATTTCCATCATTTCCTCCAACATATATTAATTGGAATTCTGTAAGGAATAGTTGCTCATTAATCTCCCACTCATTCATTTATTCACTTATTTATTTATATCAGTACACATTTTTTCCTGTGGATTACGATCTGTTAACTATCATTATTTTATTGTTCAAATTGTTCTAGATTTTGCCACCGGGAGCTCCTTTAAGTTGGCTTCGTGTCCTTTCAACATTCCCCCATTATTTTTTGAGCACATCCTTACTTTCTGGCACAAGATGTTTCAGCCTTATATTGTATTTTCCCTGACCTAGCCCTGAAATCATCATTTCTCTAAGGAGCCCTGATTCCTTTTATGGAGAATGGTATTTAGAAACCAAAATGTGAGCACTTGGTTTGTTCATTGGTACTGGGGTATCATTACTTCCTCACATTCTCAGTAAACAGAGTTAAGGAACATATACATATTTGTTCATACATGTATAACATACCTAAATTTATTTCTATACATCTCCATATGTATGTATGTTAAAAACTATGAGTTCATTCTGACACTTCTTCAACAGAGTGCTACAGGGGTCATTCTAGCCTTCCTATTTTTCTTATCTGTAATTCCTTCTCCCAACAGTGAGAAACCTGCTCCTCATTATTCATGATAAAGTTATGTATTTGCTCAGTCCTAGTATACATATAAAGTAGTTTCAGAATTTCTAATACAAATCTCTGAAAAACAATTTACTAACTAGAGAACAATATATAGTTCTTGCTGTCTTTAACCTTATAGTATACAATCAATGTACTATTTAACAAAGCTACGTAGATTAGTTTTGTTCCTTCAGTATGGTTATATTGTTCACTCATAATATAGTTAGACTCATTTGTTGCTGATTGAATTCCATTTTGAATTCTCTCCTCACATCCTAGTTTTAATTTTTTTAGAATATGCAAATCATTAACATAGTTCTAAAAGCCAGAACTAAACAAAAATATAGACTCATGCAAGTATCACTTTCTTCTCACATCTATTACCTATTCCCCATTCCCCCATTTTTTCCCACTCCATTCCCACTCATCTCCTGTGGTTACCCAATAGCGTTAGTTTCTGGTTTATCCTTTCTGTATTTCTTTTGCACAATAAATTGAGCAGATACATGTATATTTTCTTATATCTCCTTCTTTCTTACATGAAGCCTAGCATGTCACTCTTTTGTACTTTTCTTACCCCTTTTACTTACCATTTGTCTTGGAACTCACTCATTATCAGCTTATGAGATCTTTTTTCATTTTTTACATCTGCATAGTACTCCATAGTGTAAATGCTCCATTTATTTATTCATAGACTTTCCCATGTATCAGCATTTTGGTTGTTTCTAATATTTTGTGATGACACAATAATGCCACAACAATTAACCTTGTAGCATATGTATTTTTTTGTATTGTTGGATATATTTCCCAGAAGAGATATTGCCGGTAACTTGCATATATAGTTCTGTACATATTGCTGAATGTCCCTTTGGAAGGGTGGTATAAGTTTGCATGAAGAGTGCCTGTTTTCCACAACCTTGCCAACACAGTTTTTTGCCATATATTTACAGTTTTACCAAACTGATAGGTGGGAAATGGAGTTTTGTATTTCTCTAATTATGAGTGAGTTTGAACATTTTTCTTACATTTAAGGGCTATTTTTATGACTTCTTTGTGAATTATCTGTTCATGTTTTTTTCTAATTTTTCCATTAGGATTTTTTTGCCCTCTGCTTTTGAATTTTTTACTATTAAACAATGTTTATTGTGGTAAAGTATATATAACACAACATTTGCTATTGTAACCATTTTTAAGTGCACAGTTCAGTGGCATTCAGTACATTCACAATGTTGTGTAACCATCATGACTGTTTCCAGAACTTTTCCATTATCCCAAACAGAAACTCTGTAACCATTAAGCAATAACGCCTCATTCCCCTCCTCCAACCCCTTGTCCTTCAATTTTTAAGAGTTATTTATATATTGGGAATTCTAATGCTTTTTCTTTGGTATATTTGAAAATGTTTCTCTCCATTTGTCAGTTGTCTTTTGACTTTGTTTATAGTGTTTTGGACTATGTGCAAATATTTTTAAGTAATCAAATTTGTAAACATTTTCTTGTATTGTCTCTGGATTTTGAGGCATAGTTCAAAAGCCTTTCCTATACCCAGATTATAGAGGAATTAATTCATATTAATATTTTCTTCTAGTACTTGTATAATTTTACTGTTTTACATTTATATCCCTAATATATTTAGAGTTATGCTTGTGTTTGGTGTGAGGTGCGGATTTAACTTTATCTTTTCCTTTATGGCTAAGCAATTATTCCAGTACTATTTATTAACAGTATGTTCTTTCTCTATTGATTTATAATACCAGCTCATTTACATACCAAGATCCTATAAATGCTTGATTGTGACTAAAATTCCATTGATTTTATATACATATTACCAATTGAGAAAGTCATTTTGGAAGAAGCAAATATTTTTCTAGACTCAAAGAATTTTTGATTGAAAAGGGCTTCAGAAGTCATCTAGGTCAACCTTCATTGGCTTCTCACCATTTTCAAGATGGAGCCAAAACTCCTCACCTTAGTTCAGGAAGTTCCTTCTGATATGATCTGTGCCTGCCTCTCTAGCTTTTGTCCTGCCTCCTTCTTCCAGTATCCTACACTGTATCTCAATGAACTTCCTGCCTTTTCTTCTCTCCATAATGCTGTTTTATGCCTCCAGGCCCTCACATGTGCTATTGCATCTGCCCAGAATTCCATGCCTTCTGAGTGGTTTAGCATTCAGATCTCATACATATCACTTCCTCTAGGAAGCCTTCCCTGACCTTTCCATCTGAGCCAGAACCTCCTCTCTTGGTCTCTTGCAATACCCAGATATACTTTAGTCATGGTACCATTACATCATATTATAATCATGGGTTTATTTGTCTATCTTCCCCAGTGGAATGAATTCATTGAGGCCAAGGACTAGGTCTTAATCTTGTTCTTTGTATCTTTAGATACAAAGAAAGCTTGGTAAATACACAGCAGTGCATCTAGGCTTGGCTTAAATTCTTCAAATAACAGACAGCTTGCTGCCTCAAAGGCAGCCTGTTCCATTTTTACATTATTCGAAAGTTCTTCCTCACAGCAAGCTGAACTCTGCCTCCCTATAATTTCTGCCCACTTGTCCTTGTTCTGTCCTCAGGAACTAAATCTCTTATTAAAGGGCAGCAGTCTGCTTCTAAAGCTGGGCCTTGGCCAGGGACAGAGCTGTAACTGGCAGTTCTTCTTGAAACAATTCAGTACTGCTTGTGTTGGGGTATGAATTCTTCTTTTCAATGAATATTTGATTTAAGGTAAGAAAAAACTGAGTTTCCCCTAAAGTGTTTCAGTCTGTTACATTATTTTAGTGTGCGTCCCCACAATCTGCTTCCCTGAAAACCTTCTGCTACCTTAATTCAAGCAAAGTAGTCACATTCTGCACATTATTTGTCACTTCGGTGATGACAGTTACCTTTCCCTCTACATTTTCATGCAGAGTCAATGGATTTAATTGGATTCTTTGTTCTCCATTCTGGGCATTCTGTGGTGCTGACTTGCTAGCAGTTCTATGAGCTGTCGTGTTGCTGCCCAGTGCCCCCAGCCTTTGGCTATAGAGGCCTGGCCTAGATCTGCCCATGAGTTCCTGTATCACATCTAGAAAGTACTGTGGAAATGCCACACCCTACCACAGACTAGAGTTTCTCAAAGGACCATCTTCATTAGAGTCTTCAGTGAGTTTGTTAAAAATACAGACTCCTGGACCCTTACTCCTGATCTTCCAGAATAAGATCTCTGAGGATAAGGCCACATAGTATAAGTTTTAGACAGCCTCTCTGGATGATTCTCACATAAACAAAGTGAAGAACTGCTGCCCTAGATGTTGGCAAAGTAATCAAATACATCATCAGTCATCTGTTCTGAATATTCATTTATGTCTAAGTAGGTACAAACCTCTATCAATGTCCTATCTACTCCTTTTCCTTTTTCCCCGATTATAAGCTCAGTGAGGGCAGGGATCCTATCTCTTTTAGTCATTGTGGCCCCAGTGCCCATCACAGTGCATGGCACATAGTAGGTGCTCAGTAAATAGCTGTTGAATGAAAACACAGAAAACAAACATGTCTGTGTTTTTTTCACTGCATTGATCATTGGGCAGAGGCTATGGTGGAAACAAAGTGAGAGGTATGGGAACCAAGAGAGAAAACTAAAATGTATAAGATCACACAGCCTATAGTGGACCCAGAGCTCCGGAGAAAGCTGTGGATGAAGGCAGTTCCCTCATTAGTTAGTTCTGTAGGTGCAAGATTTTCAGGTCATTCTCTTTGCGACAGGCTGGGCAGCTGGACCCTGGAAAGACAGAGATTCCAATATGAATTCCTTTCTCCACACCAAACTCAACACCTTTGAAGTTTGGGGAATGAGGGAAGGGCGAAAAATGGCTAAGGATTGCATTGTTGTGCTTCTACACAGTAACTTATCATTTGTAATAAATTAGGCCCTCAAGAAAAATGTTAATACTAATGGTTATTACAACTACCTTGACAAGGTAGGATGTGGGATTGCTATGAATCAGACAGTTCTGGGTTCATATTCCAATTCTTACTAGCTTAATTTTTCTTTGCCTCAGTTTCTTCATCAGTAAACTGGGTTAATTCAGTTATGTGATGATCCCTATGTACTAGTTAAGGTAATGCCAGCTACTATAACAGAGACATCCTCAAACCTCAGTGGCTTATTACAATTGAAGTTTATTATTAGATCACATAAAGTCCAAATGGATATTCTTGTTTGGTGAGTGGCTCCTCTCCACATTGTGATTCAGGGACACAGGTTCTTTCCATATTGTGAAGCTCTCTGCTGGAAACTCTGCCTCCAGTCAACAGAGGAAGGGAAAGTGAGAAGGCACACCAGCTCCTAAACTACTTTGGTGTGGAAGTGACGCATGTCAATTTCCACTCACATTTCATTGGGAAGAGTCACGTGGAACCTAGAAGCAAGGGAGTATGAGAAATGAAGTTTAGCTGTTGTGCTCAAGAAGAAACATTTATCAATTATTGCTTCATTTCAACCCATCACAAAACTTAGTGGTTTCAAACAATAGCCCCTTGCTTAGCTCACTGTTCCGTGAGGCAGCAATTTGAGCTGGGATCAGCTAGGCAGTTTTGCTGATCTAAGTCAGGCTCACCTGACCTCAGCTGGGCTCACTCATGCACATGTGGTCAGCTACCATGTTGGCTGGGTACTGCTTGGTCTAAGATGGTCTTAGCTGGAAAAACATGTATTTGCTCCATTTGTCTCTCACCCTCCAGTAGGCCAGGCCAGGCCAGGCCAGGCTTGTTTATATGGTGGGCAGGCTCCCAAGAAGAAGAGCAAAAATCTGCAAAGCCTGTCAAGGCCTAGGCTCATAACTCACACAAGGTAGCTTCTGTCACATTATTGGCCAATACCCAGAATCAGGAGTGGACATACAAAAGCCACAAAGAATTGTGGCCATTTTTGAAATCTATCACAAAAAGGAAATATGTTTGATTAAACAGGATGTAACATGCTTAACAGAGTATCTGACATAGTAAGTTCTCGATAGGCTTATCTAGTATCCTTATAATTACTATCACTTATTGAACACCTACTATAGGGCAGGCAATTTATATATACTAGGCAATTTATATATATTATTTTATTTAATCACCATAACTATTCCACTTTACAGATGAGGAAATTGAGGCTCAAAGAGATGAATAAAACTACTGAAGACCATTTAACTAGTAAGTGATGGCGTCAAAGTTTGTATTCCATACTTCCTTGGGTCCTAGGGGTGCACGCTAAGCTAGGATTGCCTAAAACATTGAAGGAGAAAGAAACTTGGAAATAGGATGATATTAAACATTTAAAAAAGTCTGAGAAATTATACGGAAGGATAGACCTGAGCCTTCTGACCTGAAATATGAGCATGAAGCCCAGGGCCAGTTTGAAACAACTGATATAGCACCTCTTGTATTTTCCTGGCTAGAGTTGGAACCCATTCTATTAAGTGAAGTATCCCAAGAGTGGAAAAATAAGCACTACATGTACTCACCAGCAAATTGGTATTAACTGATCAACACATAAGTGGACGTATAGGAATAACATCTATCGGGTGTCGGGCAGGTGTGGGGGGAGGGGATGGGTATATACATACCTAATGAGTGTGATGCGCACCAACTGGGGGATGGACATGATTAAAGCTCTGACTCAAAGAGGGAGGGGCAAGGGAAATATATGTAACCTTAACATTTTTACCCCCATAATATGCTGGAAAAAAAAAAAGAAAGATGACCTTCAAGTTAGTCATAGCTCATCTTAAGAACAAAGCAGTGATGATTATTGTGACTCATTTGATGTTATACGTTGCCTGGTTCTTTCCCTTTTCACAGAGGATAAGGAAATTGCTTCCTGACCAAAGAGACCATGATAATGTTAGAAGATTTTGGGTGGGAGGAAGGAGGGAGAAGTTTCATGGGTAGAGGATAGAGAAATTCAGCCTAACAGTAGAAAATACCAGAGCAGAGGAGTTTGAAATCCCCTAAGCTAGATATTTCCAGCGTCTTTTGGGAATGAGAACACAGATAAGATAGCACTTTATTGCTCCTACAGACAAGGCTTGGTGAACATATGACTTGACAAACATATTCCAGTAACCTCACAGCCTTTCAGCACTCTGCAGCCCATAGGTTGGGAACCAGTCATCTAGTCCTGAAGAGAAGATAGTTTTAATTTTGAGAGCCAATTTTTTTAATTTGGTAGTGGCTACTAGAAGCACTATGTTGAAATGGATTCTGAGGATATGTCTAGATGTTATAGCAAAGATTGCTATGAGTGATTAGTGATATCTCTTACTGGCCTGGACAGGAGTAGTAGTGGCATGTATGCTGAGTGTTTGCTCTCTCTGATCCAGTCATACTTTCATAAGAAGAGACTGTAGCACAGCAAGATGGCATGATCTTCTTCCTATCACAAAATTAGTTAATAGCAGAAGCAGGGGTCTAGATCTCTGGTCTCCTGTTTAGTGCTTTTTCTATGACACTAAGCCAGTTAAAGAATTTTATTTTATCATCTATTCTCAGGCACAATATATTTTTCAATGTTCTTTCCACATTTGCCGCTTGTTTTTTCTGGAAGTCTGTTTCCATGTCAGGCTTAGTATAGCTTCCTTCTTTCATTTAAGAAAACAAAATTAAACAAAGCTTATTTGGGGATTTGTCTGGTGAGTTTAACTGATTGTTGAAATAAGGGTCTCAATTCTGCTCCATTTCCATGTCCACTCTCCTGTTAAAGCGTATTCATGCCCAAGCATTAGACTTTGAAATTAGAGGACTAGTTCATTGTTGAACTAAAATCTGGTGCAATTTAAGAAGACCCAGTGAAAGCCTTCCCCCTCTTTTCTCTCATTTCTCAACCCCCAAGTTCTCTTGCTTCCTTTCTATTTTAATGTTTTTCAGGCACCTGAGATTAATTAATTTCTATTTACTTATATGTACACCCCCACACCTCCATACCCATGAAGCTAATGGTTCCCACAAAACTTATGTTCACTAGAGCTAGAATGGACTTAGTCTTCATTCAGTCTATCTTCTGAGGCAGCTAAAGACCCAGAGAGAGTATAGAGCTGGAATTTTTCAAGATTGCAGAGCTGAAAGACAATTTTCCAGAATCCAGTATGCAAAATGGCCAATTTGTTGAATGGCCAATGCACACTCCAGTCTTGTTTTTGTGAACTCTTTTGTTTAGTTGATGAGTTTTCATTTTGTGTTTGTTTTAAGTCTTACTGAGTTTGCCTCTGTACCAGCTTCCTCTTACTGCACTTGAGCCTGGGGAGAAGACAAAAAGGAAGAAAGAGACTTGGATAAAAAGCATGAAAAGACTATATGAAGAATGTGAATAATTTTTATTACAATCATATCTATTAATAATATATAATTAAATTGCTACATACATTAAGAATATATTCTTTAATAATACTCTATTAATGAAGGATACTAATAAAGAACATGTTCTTATGACCACATTCCTCTATGAGTATGAATAGAGTAGATTTTCTCTACACCGCCCCCAATTTTTTTTTCTCTCTCTCTGGTCCTCAAGCATTTCTTCTTTATCTTTTTTCAATTCCCTCCAAACATCAAGTGCTTTCCTATCTCATGACCTTTGCACTTGCTGTTCTCTATTCCTTGAGTGCCCTACCCCCTCTTAAGACCAATGTGTCCCTGACATTTTCAAAGTCCCAGCTTAAATGTCCTCTTTTCAGTGAGGCTCTACTTGATCACCTAATCTAACTTTACTCCTTTATCTAGTGTATCAGTTAGTTTTTGCCATATAACAAACCAGCTCAAAATTTAATGGCTTAAAACACCAGCATTCTGGCTGGGTGTGGTGGCTCACGCCTGTAATCCTAGCACTCTGGGAGGCTGAGGTGGGAGGATCCTTTGAGCTCAGGAATTTGAGACCAGCCCGAGCAAGAGTGAGACCCCATCTCTACTAAAAAAATAAAATAAAAAAAAATAGAAAGAAATTAGCTGGACAACTAAAAATAAATAGAAAAAATTAGCCAGGCATGATGGCACATGCCTGTAGTCCCAGCTACTCGGGAGGCTGAGGCAGGAGGATCACTTGAGCCCAGGAGTTTGAGGTTGCTGTGAGCTAGGCTGATGCCATGGCACTCTAGCCTGGGCTACAGAGTAAGTCTCTGCCTCAAGAAAACCCAAAATAAGACAAAGAAACAAAAAACAACCACCAGTGTTCATTTAACTCATGATTTCTCTGGGCCCAGCTGGGCTCACTTATGGTTCTGAACTCAATTGGTGAGTTGGCTGAAGGCTGGCTGGTCCCAGATGATGTCACTCACATACCTGGTGGTTGACTGGCTGTCACTTGGGGTGATGGAGATGACAGGGCTGTGTATTTCCCATCCTCCAGAAGGTCAACCTAGGCTTGTTCATTTGACATCTTAGAGTTACAAGAACAAGGATATAAGCCCTTAAATGCAAGCACTTTTCAAATCTCTGCTTACATTTTATTTGTTGCTATCTTGTTGGCCAAAGCATATCACAAGGCCACCCCAGATTGAAAGGGAAGAGAAAGACTCCATCTCTTGATGGAAAGAGTTCCAAAATCAAATTTCAAGGGTATAGATACAGGGAGTGGAAGAATTTGCAGCTAACTCTGTGGGCAATAGGACATAAATAAAAAGAATACAAGCAGAGGCTTGGAAAGCGCTTGCACATTGGAGTTTGCTCTCTCGCCCTGCCTGAGACACAGAAGTCACTGTATGGCAAGCCCAGGCCAGCCTGCCAGACAATGAGGCTTCAGGAAAGAGAACTAAGGTGCCCCAGCTAACAGCCTGCAAATCACCAGACGTGAGTGAGGCCATCCTGGATCATCTAATGTCCAGCTGATCCACCAGCTGAATATAGACATATGAGAGAGCCAAGCAGAGATCAGTAGAGCCTGCCCAGATTAGAAAAATCACCTGGTTGATTCACAGAACTGTGAGCTAAATGAAATATTTATTGCTTCAAGTCACTATGGTTTGGGTGGTTTGTTACACAGCAAAAGCTAACCAACCCAGGGGCCCTGGATTAAGAAACCAGACTCAATCAGGGAACAATACATGATCCGATGTGTTTGTATCTTGTGTTTGTATCTAGCAGACAGTGTGACTACACCACCTATACCACCCTTAATTGGTCAAGCTTTATCATCTCTGTCCATGTCCACCAGACTTCCAGCTACCAATTTCTGAATTTCTTTGCCTGAGGATTTTCTCTGGTCACCAGAGACTATTCTGCCTGTGCACATAGTAGGCCAGAAGTTCTGGAGAATGAATATTTACATGGATCAGCCTTCAACCAACGACTAACTAATATAAATGCCCCAGCAAAATTGCAAAATGAACAATTTGTTCCAAACTGTCTCCCAGAGTTCCACAGTGAGGTTGTACTCCAGGACTTGGTAAAGAGCTCCCATCACCTTCCTGCTCTTGTCTCTTTGATCTGCAGCCTGATCTGGAAACACATGGCTCAGGCATTAGCCTAGGGTGCTCATTTAGGCTCTGTCACAGGCTGAAGCTGAACATTTGCACCCAACAGAGTTGGCATATGGTTTTGATGAGGGGGAAGGGAGAGCTTTGGATATGGTTATCAGAGATAGAATGAAGGTCAAGGGTAAGAAGGAACTGAGGGATAAGAGAGAGGAATGAGACTAGGGAGAAATCTACCCTGTATCTTATATAGCAAGAAACAAAAGCTATAGGTTTAATTTTTCTTTTAATAGTCTTTTTTTTCTTCCAAGATGATTTTTTGGGTATGTGTTTGTTTGAGGTATAATTTACATATGGTGAAATACATAGATCTTCAATATACTATTCAATGAGCTTTAACAAATGTATATACCTGTATAACCATCTTACAAATCAAGATATGAAACATTTCAGTCACTCCCAGAATTTTCCTATGTGCCCTTTTGTAGTCATTTCTCAGGCCCCACCAGAAGCAATCACTGCTGTGATTTCTGTCATCATATATTAGACTTGGCTGTTCTAGAATTTCATAAAAATGAAATCATACAGTATGTACTCTTTATGTCTTGATTCTTCACTCATTATAAGGTTTTGGAGATTATTCATGTTGTTGTGTATATCAGTAGTTCGTGCCTTTTTATTGCTAAGTCATGTCCCATTGTATTACTATAGCATAATTTATCAGTTCTTGTCATTTTGGATATTTGCATTGCTTCCTGTTTTTATCTACTCTCAATAAAGCTACTGTGAACATTCATATACAAGTCTTATGGGCATATATTTTCATTTCTCTTAAGTAAATATCTAAAAGTGAAATTGCTGTATTATAGGGTGTGAAGCCTTTGCTCTGGTTGCCTCTGTGACTGACTCAGTTTCCCCAGCCCTCTGCCTGGCCTGTGTTCCTGCTTGGTCTAAGGTACTGAGATTTTAACAAGCATTCTATAGAGGGGCCTCATGTATTCGTCCATAGGTTTCAGAACAGGGAATGAGGTAGGGTCAAGGAAGAGCATGAGGCTAGAAGTTGGGCATGAGTGATAGGAGACCAGAGTCTAGTCTTGGTTCTGCCATTAATAATTTTTAGCAAAGTAATTTTCTGAAATTTGTTTTTATTCCCATTGGTTGCTCTTCAAGGATCTTTCCATATGGTTCTATGTCTGTCTTGTGAGTTCATAGTAGATATTCAATTAGAATTTGTTTCCCTATGTGGGAGAGGGAAAAGTATTAAATTATTTGTATTTCTCCCGACTTCAATAACATTAAAATTGTTATTATTTCACTGATTTTCTTGCCTACCAATAAGGGTGGGTGTTAAGGATGATGTTTTGTGCTTGTGACTTGGATGGTCCATTGGGATACAAATAGGAGAAGCCAAGAGTGACCCGATTAGAAGAAGGAGGAGGCTACAGAAGTATAGCAAATAGAAGACAATGAGGAGGAGGAGATGTTATGTGTGTGTGTGTGTGTGTGTGTATAAGGGAAACATAAAAGCAAGAGAAAGAATGAGAAACACAGAGAGAGAAAATAACAGTTGACACAGGGAGTAAACTTTGGGGAGAAAAAAAGATGTTTTGAAGCAATTTTGCTGAACCATGTACAATGTCAACAACTCTCTCTTTCTCCAAGAAAATTTCAGAAAAAAAACATCCAGCATTCTACAATCTTTTCAGTGTTGGATGTATATTTTTAATGACCTCAAGACCCCCTCCCAAAGGGGCCCTACAACATTTAGATTGAATGAATGAAAGTACTAGTTAGGCTAAAAGGCTAAGTTGCTGTAACAAAGACACCTAACAACACAGTAGCCTATAGAACCAGAAAGTTTGTCTTTCAAGTAACAGTTCAGAGGTGCATGGTCCAGATTGGTGAAGCAACTCTGCTTCACAATCAGAAATCCAAAGTCCTTCTATTGTGTGGCTTTGCCATTCTCTAGAGCTGTGGTCCCCAATCTCCAGGCTGCAGATTGGTACTGGTCTTTGGCCTGTTAGGAACTGGCTGCAGAGCAGGAGGTGAGTGGCAGGTGAGCAAGTGAAGCTTCATCTGTATTTACAGCTGCTCCCCATTGCTTGTATCACCGCCTGAGCTCGCCTCCTGTCAGAGCAGCAGTGGCATTAGATTCTCATAGGAGCACAAACCCTACTGTGAACCGCACACACGAGGGATCTAGGTTGTGCTCCTTATGAGAATCTAATGCCTTATGACCTGAGGTGGTGATGCTAGCACTGGGGAGTGGCTGCAAATATAGATTATCACTAGCAGAGAGGTTTGACTGCACAGAGACCATAAGAAATCAATTGCTTGCAGACTCATATCAAAACCCTATCAGTGAGTAACAAGTGACAATGTAATAATAATAGAAATAAAGTGCACAATAAGTGTAATGTGATTGAATCATCCTGGAACCACCCCCACCCCCAGTCTATGGAAAAATTGTCTTCCATGAAACCAGTCCTTTGTGCCAAAAATGTGGGGACTGCAACCCTAGAGTATTGTTGTTTTCTGTATAGTTGGAGCTAGACTGCTGTGGGTTCCAAGTGGTGAGAGGGAGAAACATAACATGGAGGAGACATGCCTACTGTCTTAAATTTTAGTTCTGGAAGTGTCACATATCACTTTCTCTTACATTTCATTGGCCAGAATTCAACCATATGACCAAGGCTAATCTCAAGGCAGACTGGGAAATGTAGTCAAGCTGTGTGCCCAGGAAGAAGGGGAGAGTGGATTGTAATGGGCAACTGGCAGTCTTTACCCCAAAGAGCAAGCTCTCAGATCCTCTAAGGAGCTGCTTGGGGGACTATTCCATCCATCATTTGAGGGAAGATTAAGATTCTTCAGGCCTCATTGAGATTTTTCCTACTCTAGGCTGTCCTGCATCTGCCCTGTATGTGTGCACTTCACACCATGGTCTGATGGTCTTTGGGCAAGAGGATTATTTACAATTCTTGAACCCTTGCCTGATACCAAGTTAGGCTACAGCTGAATGTGCTTCAGGAACTCGGTAAAGCAGGAGGCAAGTGAGCTGAAGAACACTGTTCCTTCCCCTGCCTGTTTGTCTCACAGTGGGGAACTGAAACTGAAGTCTCAAGTCTCTCTCCTTTCCTGGAAAATCTTCCCGAGCCAGATGTGCCCTTTTCTACCCACCTCCATTATGCAACAATCTTTTTTCTTCCCTCTTCCCTTGCAGACCCTAATAGTGTTGACTGGCTATGACAGTATGTAATTGAATACAGAGCATTCTCCCTCCACTGTGATTAAACTTCAGCCCATATGCAGTTGAGTCACCCTTAAAAAGATGCAGCTAAGGTCTCTAGGCTACAAATTCCTCCTGAGGTGTTGAGTGGTATGTGCTTGGGTGTTCCTCCATGGTGACACCAATGCCAATTTTATTCACTGAGCACTTCCTCTCCTCTTGCTTTCTTTCCCTCTGCCCTCTCCTCTTTCATGACTTTGGATCTGCCATTTTTGTTTACTTCATGCCCACCATGACCTATGAGTCAAGTCCACACTGTCAACAGGTCTCCTGGAATGTCATCCTTTATTTGGCTTGTAACCAGTCTCTGGGGACAGCAACATGGCAGTCATAGCCGATTAGGGCAACAGAGAATTTTTCTCTTCAAGAGAAATAGCTAGAGTTTAATTAATCTCAGGGCAAAATGGTTCATCTCAAAATAAATTATATTCTCTAGCTACTAGAACAGCTGTTGAACAAAACACATTTTCCAGCAAGTGAGAAAAAGAATGACAACCTGCAGATCTTAAATGAGAAGAGCATTGAAAAAACAAAAGCAAACAGGTGTGGTAGATCATATGAATGATGGCCCCCATGCACCTCCCCTTCCTGCAGCATCATAGATCTTCCCATCAAGAGTTGGAATCTATGTGGAAGTAACATTCATTGGGCATTGGGCAGGTGGGAGAGGGGAGGAAGGGATGGGTAAGTTCACACCCAATGGGTGCTGTTCGTGCTGTCTGGGGGATAGGCACACTTGTAGCTCGGGTAGTGCAAAGGCAATTTATGTAACAAAAGTATTTACTCCTGTAATATTCTGAAACTTAAAGTTTAAAACAACAACAATAAAAAAAGAGTTGGAATCTATTTCTCTACCCCTTGAGTCTAGGCTGGTTACATGACCTGCTTTGGCCAATGAGACCTCAGCAAACATGAAGCCAGCAGAGGTTTGCTATGTGTTTATGCCTTGGGTCTTGCTCTCTTGTGGCTCCTGGCATAAACCTGCTAGCCTGCTGGAGGAGAAAAATGCATATCTGCCTTTATTACCCCACACAATAGCTTGCCAATGCTGGGCACATGAGTGATGCCATCCTAGATCACCAGCCTCTAGATAACTCATTAACTGACTGCAGGCAAATGAGAAATCTCAACCCAGACCAAAAGAACTATCTTGAAAAACTTCAGAATTATGATATAAATAGTTGGTGGTTATTTTAAGCCATTAAGTTTTAGGCTAGTTTGTTATACATTAATAGCAAACACTGATACAACTGAGCATCCAGTATGTATACGTGTATATGTGTGTATATCTATATGTGTGTCTCTTACATCTTCCCCTATATCCATAAGAAATGTTCCCAACATGCCATGAAATCAGTACAGTCAGGTAAGACCTTTACTCAGGCATTCTGTAGGAACTCCAAGCTCCAAAAATAAACACATAGTGGAGGAGTAAGTGATTAGTCTCCTCTTCTCTCCCATTCCTTTCCTGCCCCAGGCTCCTGAACTTGAAGCCCAGCCAGGCAGAGACGTGGCCATTCTGAAGGAAGGCAATACCTAGAATGTGCCACATCCTTCATTTCCCTGGGGACACTGCTTCTCCCTGGCAACCCCAGCAAGAGGAATGAAGGAAGGTATGAATGTGCCCCTGTGTTCTCCAATCTCAGGGAAATGGATGATAACCACTGGTACTTTCTTCCTTCTCAACCTGGAGTTTAGATGCCAGAAAGTTACAACCTCCCTACTGCACCTCATACCCCACAGGGCTGGCTATTGCTGATGTTTTTCCTAAGATAAATTCCCTAAGAGTGTTATTATATATCAGATGTGGCTACTGATTCCTAAAACCACATATGTGGCATTTCTGAGGGGTCTCCTTTGGTTAGACAAAGCCCACATGAGATTCTGTCTTTAATACTAGTTTTCCATATGTCAGTAGGCATAGTTGGCCTATTAGTTGACCTCTATCAAATATGTTGATTTTATTTTGGAAAAGTGTGCAGTAAATCTAGTTCTTATGAATTTAAAGCAGCTGGCAATCGGACTCCTTTCCTTTCCTTTTTTCTCTGTCCCATTTCTTTTTTTCCTACGTGTTTTCATACATGTTTCAGCTATAAAAATCAGTTTTCTTTCTTTCAAACAGCTTTATCAAGGGATAATTTATATACTACAAAAGTCACCTGTTTAAAGTGTACAATTCAACAGCATTTAGTAAATATGCAGAGTTGTTTAGTCATCAGTACAACCCAGTTTTAGGACATTTCTATCACACCCATTTGCAAGTCAGTCACTATTCCCATCCTCAGTCCAAGGCAACCACTAATCTATTTTCTGTTTCTATATATTTTCCTGTTCTAGACATTTCTAACACTGTATAACAAATTACTCTAAACTTAGAAGTTTAAAACAACAATTAACATTTATTATCTCTCACAGTTCTAAGGGTTAGGAATTTGAGGTTGGCTTAGCTGGGTGGTTCTGGCTTGGGAGTCTCCTTTTAAGGTTGCAATAAAGATATTGGCTGGGGCTGCAGTCATCTGAAGGTTTGACTGGGGCTGGAGGATCTGCTTCCAAGATGGCACACTCACCTGGCTGACAACTCAGTGCTAGCTGTCACAGAAGACCTCAGTTCCTTACCACATGGCTCTGTCTGTAAGGCTACTAGAGTATCCTCACAATATGGCAGCTGGCTGCCCCCAGAACAAGTGATCCAAAAGACAACAAGGTGGAAGCAGCAAGGCCTTTTGTGATCTAGACTTAAAAGTCATACACCATTATTTCTGCTATGTTATATTGGTTGCAAAGGTCAGCCCTATTCAGTGTGGAAGAGGACGACGGCACAAGGGCATGAATTCCAGGAGACAGGGATAATTTTGGTCATCTTGGAGACTGGATACCACATCCATTGACTCCTGTCCTTTGCTGGTTGAGTTGAGCAAGCACACGGAGGGGCTGGCAAGAGCCTTAGGCAGAGGGTTTGTAGGTATTTGAAGTGAGAAGCTGCCAAAGTGCTGGGAATTATCCACGGTGGCTGCAGTTAAGCTCAGAAGTGGGCCTAGGGGCTATGGGATGAAGCCTCCCCAGCATCTATCACATGCCGCAAGGCTGCCATATTAATAAGACAGATTTTCAGGCCCACCCTTGATAATGAAAAGATAACTCAGACTTATAGGTGGAACAAGATGATGAGTTGTCAGTGAGGTATTTATACCTTTGGGGAGCCCTCTAGGTGACTGCCACACCAGACTGAGATTGGGGCTTTTGGAAGCTCATCATCCTCAAACAAGGAGCTCCCAGAACACCAGAGCCAGCCCGCTTCTCTTGTTGCTATAGAGTATAAGATCACAGTCCAGCCCTGGGCAGAGGTCCAACAACATTCTTGAAATATGGGAAGGGAGCTGAAATCAAAGACAGGAGTCAAGATTTAGAGTCTCAATGTGGTGAAGGTTCTTCTCAAGGTAACCTGGAGTAGGAAGAAATGATGACAGACCAAAGCCTGGCAACACTGCTAAGCACTGGATTTAAAACACTGACGTCAATGGGCTCCATCACTCATGCCACCTAATGCTGCTGCCCCATCCAGGAGAAAAAACAGGAGGAGACAGAGGGGGAGGGGATGTAGGAATGGAGTAACAAAGGGAGAGGAGGGGAAACAGACCTATAATTGAGTTAGGTCCCTTGCCGAATGGCCAAAGCTAAAGGAACTATATGTCCTGGCTGGCCCAGGACAATCCTGGTTAAACCTGTTATTCTGGAATAGTTATCAACAGCAAGCATTTCCTTTTATTCTCAAAAGCACCCAGGTTTTGATGGTAAATTGCATGTTCATCTTACCCACAGCACATTGTATTGTCCCAAACATAACCTTCCTCATGATTGATTGTAAATGTTTAACGTCTGTCTTTTCTGCTCAGCTGTGATTTCTGGGAGGATAGGGACCACATCTGACTTTTACACTACTTTCTCTGAAGTATTAGCATTTGTGAAGTGCCCAATATATACTTTACTTGCTGAATGAATGAGTGACTTAGTGAATCAATGAATGGATACACTAGCTCTTTTAAAAAGGTGTGATATGTTTGGAATGAATTGAGGGGAAGGAAGGGGGAAGTCATTAAGTCTACAATTCCAAAGGGAGCCATAAGAGGCATGTTTAAAAACCCTGGGTCAAGGCTCTATTCAAATGTATTCCCTTTATTTAATTGCAGCAGCTCTGGGGCCAGATGGTGTATGCTCACAAACAGAGCTGCTGCTGGTGAAAAGTATGGGACTGTGAAATGCTCAGAAAAGCCCCAAGTGTGAATCAACAGGCTTTGCATCTCTGTTCTCTAAGGGTCTGTTCTGTCAGCAAGTGGTTCCGAAAGCCAGGAAATGGTGTTTTCGGTGGCATGGGGCTATAATGCACATTTTCTGTATTATTTCCTTTTTAGGGAGAGGAAGCCAAGCATTTTGCCACCAAACAAGGACCATTTATGGACTATTCAGTCACATTTGCTAAGAGCTGCTGTGCCTGCCACGTGTTTCTAAGCATAAACCTTAGCCCATCTCACAGAGCCAAGAGCACAGACAGCATTTGTGAGACCAGAAAAAGTGAAAAATGAAAGCTGAAGCCAGAGCTCTGCACAAACTGCTAAATGGTGGCTAATTTAGAAGGGAAACTTTGACATCTCCAGTGGTGTGGTTTAGTTTATTATCCCCAGCTTGTCCAAAGACACTAAAAACTCCTTTGTATTTGGGTCTTAAATTCTCCAACAGAAATTGCTATTATGATTTTTCTTTCAGATTTTAGAAATAGATTGAGGACAGGTTTTTTTTTTTGAGACAAGGTCTAGCTTTGTTGCCTGGGCCAGGGTATAGCAGTGGTATCATCATAGCTCACTGCAATCTTACATTCCTGGGCTCAAGACATCCTCTTGCCTTGGCCTCCCAAAGTGCTGGAATTATAGGCATGAGCCACCGTGTCCTGCCTGAGGACTCTTAAGTCAATGCACCTAGCTCCTCTTTCTTGTTCTGTCATTAGGTTGTTGTAGAGCTTCTAGTGAACTTTTTTGTTGTTGTTGTTAGGTTTTTTTTCTTGTTAAGGTAGGAATCACTATGCTGACCACATCATTATAAGACTAATGCCCTGTACACTATTGTTATGAATATTTATTATTTACATTCTCCCATTCCATCCCTTTCCAAGCATAATTCCAAGACACATCCCTATAAAAAATCCTCCCCAAAGTAGAAAACTTCTCAGCAAATTGTCTAATATTTATCTAGCACCTATTAGAATACATGTAATTACACTATGATAACAGCAGGCTAAAGCAGTAGATAAGTGGCAATATTATAGTTGAAAGGTGAGGATAAATAGAAGTAGGCAAACAGGAGAAAGGGCCTTTCAAGACAGGGAACAATATTGGTGAGGTCATTGACCAGGGTTTAGCAAACTGGGACTTGCACACAAAATCCAGCCTGCTATGTTTTATAAATAAAGTTTTATTGAAACACAGCCATGTTCATTTATTTATGTATTGTGTATTGTTGCTTTCATGCTGTAACAGTAGAGTTGGGTAATTGTAACAGAGACTATATGGCCCCAAAAGACTAAAATATTTACTATTGAACCCTTTATTCAAAAAAGCTGCTAAGTTCTGGCATAGATCGTGGTGGAAGTGGGAGTGATTTTTCCTGACCAGAATGGGTTTTCAGAGAATGTGAGTCTTAACAGAGAAATGGAGCCAGATGACAGAGATCTTCAAAGCATTTGGTAGGAAAGAGAGAGCAGGCTCCTGTGGTTATTTTTCCTCACCCTGCAGGAAATTCAGTCTCAGATCCACATACTGAGAATCTGCATCCTTCTCTCTGTTCATCCATCCATCTATTCATCTGTCCATCGAGCATATATTTATTTATTTTCACAGACTCATTTTGTTACTCAAATAAAACATGGTCATTGTAGGAAAAAAACATTTTTAAAAATAGAGATGAGCCCTCCAAAAAGAAAAAAATGACCTTAATCCTACCAACCATGGATAAAACCACTGTTGAATTTTGGTGCATGTCTTTCTTATCTTTTTTCCTACAAAGAAAAGGAAGTTTTCATTGAGTGCTTGCTATGTGCCAGGCAGTATGCTAAGCACTGAGAATACAAAATGGTGTAAGCTTGGTCCCAACCTCAAGAATGGAGTGCAGTGCTTCAAATTGTTGCAGTACGGGGTGAGAAATGCAATTATGGCTGCCTGAAGAGATACAAGGAAAGCAGGGCAGGAGTGATCACTTCTTCCTGGCCTGTTATAGTCAAGGTGAGAGAGTGCCTGGGAGTCAGCACAGGTGAACAGGATGTTTCCCCTGTGCTTGTTAGGTACCCAAGATGTTTATTGGCAACATCTTAAGTATCATCACAATGACTCTAGGGAGCAGGCATTATCATTCCTATTTTCAGATAAGGAACCCAAAACTCTCAGAGGTTAAGGCATTTACCAAAGCCCATTCAGATAGCTTGAGATGAAGGCAGGATTTGAGCTCAGATCAATGTCTCATACTTTTCCCACTTCATCATGTAGCCTCACAAGGATAAACGAAGTCATGGCAGCTACCTTTATTGATTTTATTTAACAAATATTTATTGAACATCCACTATGTACCCAATAAAGAATATAATGACTATGTTCTCAAGGAGTGCCATAAGATCTCTTACATGCGAGTGCGTGTGTGTGTATGTGTTTGTTGGGAAAAGCTGTGTGCAAAATCAGATTTTGCCTTGACTTCAGACAGAACTTGAAACTGATCTAGGCCTCAAACAAACAAACACATTGAATTTCTTCCTCCTTGGTTGTAGGACTCTTGTCCCCTTCTTGGAGGATATGGACTCATTATGTTCCATTGTTTGCCCCCTAGAGAGGCCATACTAATTGGATGCCTTTAGAATCCCCAAAATGAAGGTTGCCAATCATTTATTAAGTCTATTAATAAATTACCAGTGCTCTGGTGGGGTTGGGTGCCATGTACAGAGTGGGCAAGACATCAGGAAAGTAACATTCATCCATACTTGCCATTATGGGTTTTATTATGGAATAAAAATTAGTTAGCCATTAGGTAGCCATTTTATTGGCTACCTAATTGTGGACAGAAGACATAGGCCTGACTCGACAGTCAGTGAGGCAGGAGTTCTAGGGAAAGGGCCTTATGGTGGTCTGAAGAGATCGGGGGATGCCTCCTAGGGCAGTGACATCTCTAACACCTCTTATCATGGCTGGCTGGATAGCAAGCATCAATACCAGGAGAGGTTAAAATCTCCCTTAAAAAACCCAGGAGGTACTTTAACTTCCAAATTCAAATGGGAGAGGTGGGTGAGAGTTGGAGGGTGGCGATGCATCTCACTCTCCCTTTCCCTGGAACACACACAAAGCCACCCATAGAGTTAGTAAGTTGCGCCATGAAATATGGCATGGCCATAAATGAAATTACAGAGGAATCACTTCCAAAGGCTTCACCTTGAAACCTTAACTTCTACATTGAGAGCACATCATTTATTACCACTGCTGCTGGGAAAGGGAGCTGTCAGTATAATGCAGAGAAGAGAAGACAGGCAGTCTAAGGAGCAGAAAATGATAAGATTTATGGTGGGAATAAAACCCTGAGCAAATTGCCTCTTGTTAAATGTGGGTGTTGGGCCCATTGTCAAAGCAGTTCACTCTAGGAAGACACAATGGTCTTGCTAGAAAATTCTCTTTCCTGCTCTGTACCTCTGTTTCTCTCTCTGCAGGATGGCATGTTAAGTGGTCTGATAAGAAAGGAAGATACTTTATTACTCTTTAGGTTCCTTGGTCCAACTGTCCCTTTATCAGTTTACTCATAACTTCATCACTCAGGTGACCTTTAAAATGGTGGTGATAACCATGACTACTTCATGTTCTACAGCTCTCACCTACTGACAAATCTGTGACAGCCACTTGAAGGATGCTTCTAATTAATATTCAACAGAGCTTTGTTGAGGGCTTCTCATGGGCCAGGATCTGGGCTGGGGACACGGTGATGAACAAGGGATATCTGATCCTTTCCTCTAAGAAATCTACCTGAGTTTGACCTCTGGATCTTCTCATGTCTGGAAGGATGTGCAACCAGCTAAATTAATCTTGGCACCAACAACTTGAGGCCTCATAAGAACCCCTCTCCTCTCTTCCTATTTTTGGGAGAGTTAAAGTTTTGGGATCTCTTCTGGCTTCTTGTCAACCATGTCTGTCACCTACAAGGTCTCTAATGTGGGGCAAATGACACAAACTAGACCAGCACTGTCCCATAAAACTTTCTGCAATGATGGAAATGTTCTATATCTGCACTGTCCAATATAGCAGGCAGTAGCCGCAGGTGGCTACTGAGCACTTGAAATGTAACCAGTTGGAATTGGGATTAGCTGCACATGGAAAATATACACTGAATTTCAAAGCCTTAGTACCCCGCAAAATAATGCAAAAATATCTCAGTAATAATTTTCATGTTGATTATATGTTAAAAGTACAATCATTTAGACATATTGAGTTCAATTAAATATGCCATTAAAATTAATTTCAGCTGTTTTATTTTACTTTTTCAATGTGCTACTAGAAAATTTTAAATTCCGTAGGTGGTTTGCATTATATGTCTGTTGGACAGGGCTGTTCTAAACCTTAATTTTCTTATCTAGAAAATGAGAGGGATAGACTGGAAATTGGCAAGGTGTATTCATCTCAAAAATGTTATAATTTCCCCTCTTGGGCTGACCCACTGTGAGTTGATTACGGAGCAGTGTGAAATGTGGTCAAGGTGTTGCCAGGGCCCCACCCACATCCCCTCAGCACTCACCAGTGTAGGACGTGCTGAGGGTATCCTACTTTAAGCACTTACAGCTCTTCCCCTTAGGGTTCTCCATCAGCCTGCAGGAGGGTCAGCAATGCCTACGGAAGCAGCTCTCAGGCAATGACAGAGAGAAGTTGAAGGATAAATACCCCAGTTTCCATCCCCCTCAGGTGGCACACTCTAAGGCAGGGTCCTCAAACTATGGCCCGTGGGCCACATGCGGCCCGCCGAGGACATTTATCCGGCCTGCCGGGTGTTTTTGCCACTGCTGCCTGTCCTGCTTAGCAGTCAACTTGTCCCGGGCCCACAGTGCGCATGTGTGGAATGTGCGCCGCACTCTCCAACGGCCCTCCAACGGTCTGAGGGACAGTGAACTGGCCCCCTGTTTAAAAAGTTTGAGGACCCCTGCTCTAAGGTATGTTCTATACAATTTTCAGAGTTCCTCAGGAGGACTGAAGCTCAGCCACCCACGGTGGTACCCTGCACAATAATACTCCGTTGGTTGGCTTCTTTTCCTTCCCTTCCTTGTCTCACTTCCTCATTCCCCTACAAGTGCTTCTTGGGATCACCTCCTAAGTAAACTACTATACTTCCATCCTTTTCTCAGGGTCTGAATCTGGGTGAATTCAACCTAAAATAGCCAATTACTAGCCGTTTAAGGTGATGATGTTTAAAGGCACTGTCCCAGGAGCCCGTGAATGGCTTCTCTTTTTTCATTAGCTCATCAGGATCTCTGGAACATTAACCAACAAGTAGATGCTTCATGTTGTTCTTGAGTTTGTCCTGTCCCAGAGAAATGCAGACATAATTACTTGGCACTCTCTCTTAGCCCTCCCAAACACACTACCTCACATGAATTGGCACTTTCAGCTACATTTTGTCTGCATTAATGACTTCTATTTTAATACTAGTTTCCAACCTCAATTTTCATCAGACTGAGCTCCTGGTTTCATTTTCTCCTAATTGCAATAAGATGCCACAAGACATCTTAAACATGATGGGTCCTGGGTGGGTGTAAATTGTTTGCTGCTGTTGAAGACACCCTGGGAGAGAATCTTCTGGGATCTGACAGGAAGTTGTTCCAGATGTCAGAAATCCGCGCTAAAAAAATAAAACTACGCTTCAGTTACTAAACTGATCAGGGTCTGGTATTTCAGAAATAAGAGCCTTCAGGATGAGCAAAATGTGAAATCTCTGGAAATGGTCCAGATATTCAGCAAATATATGGTTTAGGAGTATTCTGGAAGCTAGAAGATGGATTGTGGCCATTTAAGGAATCATTTTCTCATGTCACATTAGGGATTAGAAATCCTGGAAGAGCAGGAAGGGATCTTGAGAATTCTCTTATCCACCCTCCACTCCCTAATTTTATGAGTGAGAAATACTGAAGCTCAGAGAGGTGAAATGATGGGTCTACAGACATATAGATAATGAGCTGAAACTAAAACCAAGTTCAGTTCTTTTTTCACAACCACAAAGCATTACCTCTAGTCTTTGTACAGAAAAGCCAATGATTCCAGACCAATAACCATTGATTCTACCCCCATCACCAAGGAGGACTGGAAACTCAGGACAACCAAGGGAAAGGCCAAATCCCCAAAGCTGTCTCTTGGCTGTGCAAGATGATGGAAACCACATTTGGTAGTTCCTCTGGGAGCGAGGTGGTTTACCCAGGGTCTAGCTAGAGGGCTGGTATGTGAAATACACTGCATTAAAAATTAATCCAACATGCTATCCAACATGCTGAGACAGCATGAGAACCAGAAGAGTATTTCTGGCATACCCTTATGATGTCGGGCTCTGTGCTAGGCCCCCACGGATCCGAATCAGTTGTAGACTTGGGCTGGGCTCTTATTTGAAGCTGTTTCTAACTGGAATAGTGGAGAAAAGGCAGACAATAAACTAATTCAAAATATATAAAGGTGATTATCAAGTTTCTTTCACCACATATTTGGTTGAAGTCTGGCATGTGTCTAAACCTTCTCCCATCCCTAGAATTCTCTAATAATTCCATGAATATGAATTGCATCTCAACACAACACTCATAAGATCTTTAGGGTTAGAGACTATATCTTCATTCATTCATTCATTTGCACATTTATTCAACAAATTTGAGTGCCTACTATGAGTCACTAAATATGGGCGGGGGTGCTACATGAAGTACAGGGTGGAAAAAAGGTTGTTGCAAATCCTCCAGTGGCTTCTTACCATCCTACTCAGAATACAAGTCCAAGTCCATACAGTCACCTGTAAGATTTGTATGATTATAAAATCCATAGTATCTCTCTGCTATCTTGATATGGATATAGTCTTTGGTTGGAGGTAGGGAAGACTGCTACATGAGATGCTTAGTTTCAGTCAGTTAATTTAATTTAATTAATTTATGCATGTATTCATTTATTTAGCATCCATTTTTTTAATCTACACATCAGGTCCTGTGCCGAATACTGGGTTATTGGTGGAAAATGATGTTTACTAGTTCTCATAAACCTTATAGTCTATAGAAAGGAACTAAGCAATAAACAGGTTAGCAAATATCCATATAATAACACATTGTGATACACTCTCAGAAGGAAAAAAAAGGCATAGGGAAAAGAATAGTGGAAGAAGCCTAATTTATATGGAGGGTCAGAAGAGGTATCTCTGGCAGAAGTAACCTTTAAATTAAGGCCCTTAAGAGGGAGATTAGTCAGCCAGGGGACAGGCAAGAGGTATTTTTCAGGCAGATAGAATAGATTTCCAGGGAGGTTGTGAAGCTGGTACGCTGATAACCCTCTATCTTAACCCTTGAGCTTTGGACATACCCTACATCGAACATCCCTGTAGACCACTGTGTTCTCAGAACACTAGTTCTGAGGCAGGTGTGTAGAAGGGGAAAGGTTAAAATATAAGCAGAGTCTCTCAAGGTACAACCACCTCAACACATAAGAATTCAGGGAGGTTACAGAGAATGAGCACAAGAGGTTGTCTCCCCCAGACACACGCATGCGTACACATGCACACGCATACCCTCAAGCTTGGATATACTTTGATGGCAAGAAGTAAGACCCATTCTTGTTTCCCTTTGCTTTCTTCCTTGGCTTCTCTTTATCCCACCAAAGCCTGACCTTTGTTCTATAAACATTAAACTTACAAGGTTCTCCCACTTTTTAGCTGAACTTCAAATACTTGAAGCTGTGTTTTCCTTATTAATAGTATATGGGTATACTATTAACGTAATTGCCCTACTTCCTCGCAACAAGTGTTATGCTAAAGTTTTAGAAAATACGAAGTATTATAAAAGTATTAATATTTTTAATAGATTTTATTTTTTAGACCATTTTTAGGTTCACAGCAAAATTGAGTGGAAAGTACAGAGAGTTCCCATAGAACCACTGCCCCCCCCACATGCATAGCTCCCCTCATTCCCAACATCCCCCACCAGAGTGGTGCTATTGTTACAATTGATAAACCTACATTGACGCATCATTATCATCCAAAGACCACAGTTTCCATGACAGTTTACTCTTAGTGTTGTGCATTCTATGGGTGTTGAGCTTTATAAAATTATAGTAGTAATAATTGTGCTGATTATTCTTCAACACCTACCCCCAGATGGATTCTCCATCCTTCTTTGCCCTGCTCTGTGCCAGGAGAGCCAGACTACATCACCCAGGCTCCCCTGCCAGCTGACTCCTGATTGGATTCAGCCAATGCTAGGGCCCAGCAGGTGACCAGAAGGCAAGAAGAGAGAAAATTTAGGATATTTCTTCCCTGGCTCCTCCCTGTTTCAGCACTCCAGCTCTGGCAAGAGCTGGGGCCCTCCATGACAACAGAATCTTATAGGTGGCCCCTTATCCATTGCCCAAGGTTTCACTGGGATCCAGTGACACTATTTCCTTCCCATCTCCTTTAGCACAGGGGAGGTAATGGTTCTTAGTGCTTTAACATTCTTTGGTGGTTCCCTTAACCTGCCTACAAAGTAATCCCTTCACTTGAGTCTCTTCATTTGAACCATCTGGACTAAGTTCTGTTTCTTGTTGGAACCCTGATTCATATAAACATAACAACAGCAGCAGCAGTAATAACAATTTTGTTGAGTGCTTGCAATGTGCCAGGTGCTAAGCTAATTCCTTCAAAAGCATTGGTTGTTTTAAAGGATAACTTTCAAAGAAGGTATAATCATGACATTCATACAGATGTAAAGTGAACACATTTTGATAAAGACTGACCAAACTTTAGACATGCTCCTCTGAACCTTCTTTTTGACTAGGCCTCCTTATTGGGCCTTGTCTTCAACCTGGCTAACCCAGTTTTAGCAAGAATTCTGCTAAGTCAGTTTAGTGAGAATCCCTCTACCCTTGATATCTGACTACCTTGATATGTGTTCAAATTCCTCACCCCCACCTTTGATATCTGATCACCCTGCCTGCTTTCAGCAAGAATCCTGTTAAGTAGGTTTAGCAAGAATTTCCCTACCCTTGATGTGTCCTCTTTGTAATTGTTCATCCACTGATTCTCCCTCACTCTACTTATTGGCTATAAATCCCCAGCTGTCTTTGCTATATTCAGAGTTGAGCTTGACCTTGTTCCTCTAAAGTCTTCCTTGCCATTTAAAAAAGTGCCAGAATAATTTTTCTTTAACAGTTATGGTGGCCATGATTCCAATAGGATCAGATTCATCTCTGAATCCCTGGGCCTCTCACTAGGAACCCAAGCCAAGACTGATTGGAGATTCAGTGGCAGGTCCAACACCTGAGCTAATGCTCTGGGTGACAGTCCATTGAGGCATGGTAAGGACAACTTTTTATTCTTATGGTTCTGAATATATTCTCCAAGGCTAAGATAGAGTCTCAGGCTACTATTTGGAGGGTACCTCCTCAGCTGGAAGTTCTTCCTGGCTCCTTCTTTTGAGTGGGGATTCACTCCCTGACTCTGTGGACTGCAAGCCTTCTTTCTAGCTCTTTGTTTCAAGTGGGAATTTATTCTCTGCTTCCTGCATTGGAATTTTTTTCCTGGCTCTTTGTTAGCTCTTTGTGTTCTTTCTATTTGATCCTGGTTCTCCTGTAGGAACTTCTCAGTCGACTGAAAACCCCCTTCTCTAATCTCTGCTGACTATATTTTCCACCCCTATAGTGTTAATTCTGTCCACTTTCTTTCTTATTGGCATGATATTAATAAAGATAATTGGAAACTTCAATGGCTTCCCTAAATTAGCTCCTCTAAGATCTTCCCATTCCCATCACCTCTGCTTCTCTTTCCTCTTTTTACCACCTTAGATCTTCCGTTCACTTCCCTTGAGTACTTTCACTTCAAACCCTTATCTCTTCTTTCACTCTGTTCACTCCCTTGCCAGACTTTTCCATTCCCACTGCAGCCACTCAACTCCTTATTGTTTCTTGAACATTAGGCCTCCTGCCCCTTCATAGGGGAGTCTCAAAGGACTCTAGGATTCCCAATGGCAACTACCTGAGGCTAAAAAGAACAAAAGAGCTAATTGGAAATAGACTAGATATTTTACCCACTCAGATAGACTTTGGAAATACCCAGACAGCCACTTAATATTTCCAAAAGGTTCCTCACCTAAAATTTAGTCTGCAGCCTCTGTAATATTACATATCAGGGCAAAAGAAAATCTTAAAATTCTTCTCTGTAAATATTGGCAAAAAGCATTAGCCTTATATTGAGCAGGTAACCTTAACTTTTTCCATCTGCCAGAAACACAATTTAGATAAAAATATAAAGTGGAGCAAAGACATGAGCCAACTATTTTATATAAATCAGAGAGTTTTATATTACTGTGTTTTCCTGACTCATGGTTAACATTTTAGAATGGAAGCTGTAAGGCATCTATTTATGTCTGTTTGTATGTTCATATATGTATGCAAATATGTTATGTATATGTGATAGTTTTCCACCTCCAGATGGTACTACCAAATTAATTCATGAAATTCTGTGAAGAAGTACTATTCAAATTAGCTTAAATATAAATAAGCACTTATATAAATTAAATTTCCTAAAACTCCAAGAAACATAGAAACTAACCCATAGTTAGTTACATAGTTTGGGTAAATCTTTGGCAAATAAGACTAATGTGGTATTGTTGGTTTAATAAATATAGATATATCTTCTGGGTTAGCAGCATTAAGTATTATATGAATATACATTTTTATTCTACTTGTGTTTACTAGCCAAATAAGGTAATAGTACATCTATAAGATGTTTAAGATTATAAAAATTATAAATTCAAACTAAAAAATATACAAGTAAAGATGCATTAAAAATGAATTGCTTGATATTCATTACTTCATGTATATCAAACACAGAAGTAAAACCAAAAAACCATATATTTTTTTTAGGTTTTTGCTTTTGATACTTGTCTGATGTGCATATGCTATAAAAATAGTTACCAGGGAAATAACCTGATATGATGGCTAGCTTTGTTCAATGTCTTATGAAATTTTCATGAATAATCCAAGCATAATTGTTAAGACCATGTGCACTAAGTTTATGTAAATAGAATAAAAGTTTCATAATAAGGACAAAGGGAAATTGTATGCAACATGTACAAGGTATGTAGGATATATTTGTGTTAAGGGGGAAAGAGTAATTTTGTCCTAAAGTAGAAAGAGGAAAATGTAGGACAAAAACAGAATTAATAAAAAAGTTGTAGAAAGAGAGTGATGTCAGCAAGATGGAGAAATAGGAGGTCCCAGCCCTGTACTGTCACACAAGCGCCAATTCAACAATCATCCACAGAACAAAATACTTTTATGAGAGCTCCAGAGTCCAATTGACAGGATCCAACACCCTAGTGGAACATAAAATTAGAGAACAGCCACGCTGAAAAGGGTAAGAAGAATGATTTCACTTTACCTATATTACCCCTCCCCCAAGCTGACACACCTCAGGGCCAAGAGAGCCCCCCTCAGCTGTGACTTTTCCCAAGTGGAAAAGAGAGGATGGAGTGAGCATCCATCTTCACCAATCCTTGAGGGTGCTGCCTGACAGGACTGCTTTTCTCTCTCTTCACCCAGAATGCTGAGGGAATCAGCATGACTAGATTACCTGAGGGCAGCCAAGAACAAAGTAAAGGGGCAGGTGCTCACAACAACTGACTAGTGGATCTCAACAACTGGCTTGCAGACCTGCCTGTGGCCTGTGGACCCCACCAGTCAGCCCACGCAGAGACCCCTGAAGCTGGCTAGCCCATGGACTTTGGCAAATCAATCAATGTGGTACACCACATTAACAGAATGAAAGATAAAAATTACATGATCATTTCACTAGATGCAGAAAAAGCATTTGGCAAAATTTAACACTCTTTTATGATTAAAAACTCTCAATAAATTAGGTATAGAAGGAACTTATCTAACACAATAAAGTCCATATGTGAAAATCCCACAGCTAACATCATACTCAATGGTGAAAAACTAAAAACTTTTCCTCTAAGATCTGGAAGAAAACAAGGATGTTCACTCTTACTACTTCTGTTCAACATAGTACTAGAAGTCCTAGCCAGAGCAGTTGGGCAGGAAAAAGAAATGAAAAGCATCCAAATCAGAAAGAAAGAAGTAAAGTTACCTCTGTTTGGATACAACATGATCTTATATATAGAAACATGATACAACATGATCTTATATATAGAAACATGCATACAATATGATCTTATATATAGAAAACCCTAAAGACTACCCATACACATACACACTCACCTATTAGAACTTAATAAACAAATTCAGTAGAGTTGCACAATACAAAATCAACATACAAAAATAAGTTGTATTTCTATATACTAACAATGAACTATCCATAAAGGAAATTAAGAAACCAATCCTGTTTACAGTCATCAAAAAGAATAAAATATTCTCTGAAAACTATAAGACATTGATGAAAGAAGTTAAAGCAGACACAAGTAATTGGAAAGATATTCTGTGTTCATGCATTGGAAGAACTCATATTGTTAAAATATCTATACTACTACCCAAACTCATAGAAGCAGAGATACTCTGCATGTTGGTTGCTAGGGGCTTGGTGGAGTAGGAAATGATAAGGTACTGGTCAAAGAGTACAAAGTTTCAGTTATACAAGATGAATAAATCCTAGAGATCTACTGTACAGCATAGTGCTTATAGTTGGCAATACTCTATTGTACACTTAAAATTTTTCTAAAAGGGTAGATCTTATGTTGTGTTCTTATCACATGTCAAAGATAATAAAGACAGTGGGAGGAAACTCTTGGAGATGATGGATATTTTTATAGTATTGACCATGGTAACAGTTTCATGGGTATATGCTTATCTCCAAACACACCACATTGTATACATTGAGTATGTACAGCTTTTTGTGTATCAATCATACCTCAATAATGTGGTTAAAAAAGTTGTAGAACATTTTCAGAAAAGGAATCTTAGAAAAGAAATCTTATCTTTGGTGGTCAAGGCTGGCTAAGATTGGATGGATTTATTTATAAAGTTTTTTTTTAAAAATGAACTTTAACATTAAAATTACACTGATACAAAATTAGAATTTTATTTTCCCTCTGTTAAAAATGAAAAAGTACTCTTTAATTATTATTCTGTTCTTCATAAGAGATTGTAAGAGGTTTTTCTTCACCTTTTAAGTAACCCTTCTAGGTAAAAAAGATTCTGTGCTTTACTTAACATTTATCATGGTCTTAATTAAGAGAACTGAGGGTTTTTTTCCACTATTTAAAAGAGCCAAGGTTTTTCTACAATCACGTTACCTCCTATGGTTATTTTGGAAATCATTAATGTTATTTTGGTTAAATGGATAGGTAAATATTGTTTCATAGTGACATAGAATCTTATTTAGTCAAGTGTTTAAATCTTTTTACATTTTTAACAACTTTGCTTCTCTAAATAAAATTCTAAATGATGAAATCTTTTGGATTTTCCACTGACTTTGAGACTTCCCAAAATCCACCTGAAAAATCTGAAAGGATTTGTTATTTTGCTTTGTAAGAAGAAAAAATCTTAAAAGATAATCAGATTTATTTAATATGTTGAATTGCATGAAAAGTATTGTCAATTAAGTGATGCTTACTCTTCCCTAGATAATAATTGTATGAGTAAATATTATTACTATAAGTACTTCATAAATTGTATAAACTTTCTAGAAATTTGGTAATATCCTTACTGTCCATGGTATGTCCTGGTATAATGTTATCATTCACGATCATGGTTCTTATTTTTAAATGTAGCATGCTAAAGAAATAACCAAATTTCCCTATCAAATGAACTCTTATCAGATCATTAACTACTGCCATTTTAATTCTTTTTTCATCTGCAAATAGTTTCTGTTTTATTTTTATTCTACTCTGAAAGTACTTGCAATCAGCTACAGGCCAAAGTGCCTCATCTTCAACAAAAAGTGACTGTCTCATAGACCTGTGAAAAAAATTATGACAGGTACTCTGGGGTATAGAATTCTGATAGCATTGCTTAAATAACTTTGAAGAGCATACCACTGGACTGAGTAAGGAGTTCTAGAACTCTAGCAGAGAAGCTGATGGGTTCATAAAACTGCTAATCCAAAATCAAACTGAGTGAAAATTAATTACATGGGACTAAATAAACTGACAAAGAATGATTATGATTTTTTATAACTTTTATTTGGAATATTGCTGGGTCTTTAACATTCTATTTTCTGAATATAGGGAACCTCTTTCCCTTTTCTGTTAAGATATCTATAACTCATAACAATTTATTAGATTATACTTTTTTAAACAGAAATGAAATGTTTATCCTTTCTCCCTGCCTTATCTCTCTAGAATTTGGAAACTCTTATTAAGTACTCTTATTTCCATGACAATATATTATTAGTATGAGTTCAATAAGAAACTGTCCTCCTTGTAACAGGACATAATTGGAAAAATTAGTTATATTATCAAAGCTTTGACTGCAATGTCATATTTGAGAATAATGAGTAGAATCAGATATGACCAAACAATTTTAAGGAACTAAGGTTGACTTTATGGAGCCAACACTTACAAAGTCCTCTTGGAAAAACAAGCCTTATATCTGGCTTACAGGTTTGCCAGTTTTAAGGTGAACAAGTAATGCCATTTGGCATTACTTGGCAAGCCCAGGTACCTAGGGGCATTTTAAGGGCCTTAAGAAGAAAGGAATTCACTCAAATCTATAGATATTGCAGGTGAAGTCTGGGGTGAGTTCTTAGCTTGGTTTCCTAGCCTCAGGAGGCTTTTAAAAGTCTAATCTGAGATTCCTTATGAGAAATTCTAGCAAAGCAAACATTAACAGGTCTGTGTGGTCAATTATCATTCTTGCTGTACTTATACAGATAATAAGGCCAAATCTAAGGAGACCAGACTTCTTTTGTAAATAAGAACAATCCTATTTGGTTATCTTTGATCAAAAAAGGAGGTGACTAGGAAGAGAAATTTATATTTAAATGGAAAACCTACACCCTTGTAGGTTACCAGATTCTAGTCCTGTTCATTGTTTTTGAGGCCTTGCTATCTACCTGTAAATTGGCCTGACTCCTGCCATCTTGCACATTTAGTAAGTCCTTACCAAATTCTCAATTCTTCTAGTTTCCTCCAATAGCTGGCCACTACTCTCAAAATTAACATTTCCAATTTTTTCCTATCCTCCTGACTTAGCACCACTGAAAGCTAAAACCTGATTGCCAAGATCCTTATTGGGATTCTAGGTTGTCTGTAGATGACTTTCCCTCCTTGAGATCTAAAGAAGCCCTGAAAGCTGAAGCTGAACAATGGGCAACCTGCATGCCTAGAGCTGCTGCCGTGTGGGCCACTCAGGATGCTTCAAGCCCAACATCTAGAAATCTTCTTAAGTGGATGCCCAAATACCAAACCTAATGTGATCCAGCTGGTCCTTAATGAACAAAAGGCAACCAAATGAGAAATGGACTTCTATTTTTCAAAGGAAAGAAAAATGTCTCTTTTAGCAAGAATCTTACTACTGGTAGGTCAGTTTAGTGAGAATCCTTCCATCCTTGATATCTGATCACTCTGGCCTGCCTTCAGCAAGAATCCTCTTAAGTAGATTTAGCAAGAATCCTTCTACCCTTGAGGTCTCCTCTTACTAATTTTTCATTCATTGATCTTCTCTCACTCTACTTATTGGCTATAAATCCCCAGCTGTCTTTGCTGTATTCAGAGTTGAACCTGACCTCTTTCCCCTATTGTAATAGCCTTCATAATAATTCTGAATAAAGTCTTCCTTACCATTTTAACAAGTGTCAGAATAATGTTTTTCTTAACAATGTTAAAGATTTAACTCATTAATAAGAGAACTGGTAAGATGCTACAACCAGCTGAAGGGAAAATCCAAAGAACAGACACATTTATAGATCAGGAACAGTGAAATTAATATGCAAATAAGGCTAAAATTGGTCTCTTCCACAGTGGGGGAGGGAAGTCATTTGAACCTCTACTGGACAGAATTTTCATGTCTATGGACACAAATTATTTTGCAAATGCAGAGTTGTAAAGTAGCTCAATGACAATGAAAGGCTAAATCATATAACCCAGAATGGTGTGCTCTAGACCAGGAGTCCCCGATCTATGGGGAGTTGTATAATTATTTCATTATATATTGCAATGTAGTAATAATAGAAATAAAGTGTACAATGAATGTAATGTACTTGAATCATCCCGAAACCATCCCCGCCCTTCCTCCCTCAGTCCATGAAAAAATTGTCCTCCGTGAAAATGGTCCTTGGTGCCAAAAAGATTGGGGACCACTGCTCTAGACTACTGCCCATGGGCCAGAGGCAGTCCATTGCCTGTTTTTGTAAATATAGTTTCACTGGAACATATTCATTTATGTATTGTCTATGGCTGCTTTCATTGAGTAGTTGAAGCATTGGCCAATATAGCTCACAAAGCCTAAAATATCTATAATCTGACCCCTTCTCTGGACACGGCATAGTTTTCCATTGAAGCATAATTTTTTTTCCTACCACTGATAAGAAGTATACCACTATTAGCTCCATTTTACAAGTAAGGAAACTTAAAACCAGCAAGTAGCAGAACCAGAACTCTAGCCCAGATCAGTCTGATTCCATCATTAATAATGATTAATTATTATGATTAATGATTCCATCATTAATAATGATCAGCGAGCAACAACAACAAAGAATCCTGAGGCTAACATACACACCAAGCATTGCAACTATTAAGAAATTATTTCTTAATAATTTCTTTAGGAAAGAAAATTTTGTCTTTAAAAAGATATGTACATGTATGTGTGTGTGGGAGTGAGGGGTTTAGGAAAGGAGTAACTGCTCTTGTAACTAATTAGCCTAATCTTACTTTTAGTCCTTTATCTAAAACTACTTTTACAAAAGCAAATGAGTTAAATTGCAGCACATTTGTACAAGACAGGGCGCTTGTTGTACATCATCGAAAAAGGAATAGAGCCAGAAACTGAAAATTATTTCAATTTTGTAGCATTTTTCTTTTGAAGCCTTGCTCTTTCGGAATCTATCCAGTGCCGCAGCCCTCTCTATACTCAGTGCAAGTTGACTTCAGTTGTAGCTTTTATAAATAGTCAACTCTTCCCTCCTCCCCATTTATTACATTTTTCTTGTATTTTAAAGCCATTGAAAGTGCTAGTCTCTGAAAAGCATTATGTAGATTAATTAGCATTAAAAAGCCCCTTCTTTTAGTCAGTATTTCAAATCTCTAAATACCACCCCCACTCTCAATCCCTCCCCCATTTTTTGAATGGGAAAGTGAGATGAAACACTCCAGCGATAAGGGAACGTCTGAGATCAAGCCCAGCCCAGCCCATTCTCCAGTCAGATTTGGAAATCATGTCTTTAGTATCAGGTTGCATGGGAAATCTTCATCAAATCTTTTTTTTTTTTTGTATGCACTCATAAATAATACTTCTCAGTGTATCACTAATAGCAGTGGGTGAATTTCAATGACTGAACTGCTGTGGAGAAAATGAATGGACTGTTAATAGGATCACTCTTGAATAATAGCTAAATTATTAAACTGTGGTGTGGTGGGTGTCACTTCCTTAGTGTGGCAAATTGGATTTGAAGGTGCCAGTGTGAACGTCTCAGGAATATTACATTGCACAGCCCTTTGGAGGGATTTTAAACTTTTCTATAGCCTTCTCTCCTTTAACAGAGCTCATGTTTATTTCTATTTTTCATTGGCTTTTATTAGTAGAGGGTGTAGCAGATAGTATCAGTTTTCTGCCATATCCCCTCGGTATCCAAATCTATGCCAAAAGCTCTTTATTGCAAAAATCTGGGATGCTTTTCTAGTTCTGGGAGCATCTAGGCCTGCGCTTAGGGCAAACTCAAAGTGCTGAAGAACTAATTCCTCCAAAAGCTGTCCCCATCTAATGGTGGATGTAAGTTGGTGGATCAATATCCAGCCTGCCCACTCCTAGGCTGGAGTAACTATGAGGTAGCCTAACTCTGGGGTACAGGGCAACAGTGGGCTCTGGAAGTTCCCCAATAGGATTGGGCTCCAGTTGCCCCTTGTGTTTGATAATGTTCTCTGTGTTTATTGCCCTCCCTTTCTGTCTCACTTCCCCTACCAGTGTTCCCAAAGGAATGACTTGCATTCAAATCCTTGTCTTAGGTTCTGTTTCTAGGGTAACTAACCCACATCAAGACAGAAAGTGAATATAAAGAATTTTATTCTCCAGTGATCATGCAGCAGAGGAAACACTGTAATTCTGTTAGGTAGACAGCAAGGGATCTCCAGCTCTTCCTGGGGACAAAGGCAGGCACCCCAAGCAATTGCTACTTCTGGGGGAGGATGAAACAGCCTACGAATCTGCCAATCAGAACTTAGCTCGCCAACTACAAAAGAATGCAGAGGATTCTATGGCCAGTGAGCTAAGCAGTACAGGTATAATGGGGTCTGGAAGGTGACCTAGGACCACCTAAGGCTAATTATCATGTCATTAGCTTAAAACTACATTGTGGTTAACCCCCAAAATGGGCTTTCAGAGAGGCTCATGGAGATCTGCATGCACAGTAAGACTCAAGTCATACAAGTCCCAACTGTCCATCAAAGTGGTTCGTAGTGACATCTGAATCACGAGGAGGGCCCAATCCAGACACTATAAAATAAGACCCAGACCATAACCAAGGCCTTTTTGTTATGACAAGGGGTGCATTCGTCATCTGTGGTGAATGTATCTTGCTCTTGCTCTGTAAACCTGTATCTTGCTCTTGCTCTATAGTCCTGTCTTTCTCTCCTCAATAAACCTCATTTTGTACTTACCTTACTTTTGGTGTGACTGGTCATTCTTCCGCCAAGAGCACACCAAGAATCAATATTTCAGATTGCTGACCCAACAATTCCCTTTCACAGAACAACCTCGCTGTCTCAGTCAGTTCAGGCTGCTGTAACACAATACCATAGCCTGGGTGGCCTGAACAGTAAACATATCTCTCTCACAGTCCTAGAGACTGGAAAGACAGAGATTACAATGCCAGCAGGTTTGGTGGCTGGTGGGGGCCTGCTTCATAGACATTGGTCTTCCTGCTGAGTCCTTACATAGTAGCAGGGTTGAGGGAGCTCTCTGGGGTCATTTTTATAAGGGCACTAATTCCATTCATGAGAGCTCCACCCACATAATGTAATCAACTCTTAACCCCACCTCTTAATACCATCACCTTGGAGGTTAGGATTTCGATATATGAATTTGGAGAGGACACAAACATTCAGTCCATAACACTTCCCAAGTCCCTTGCTCCTATAGGAAGGCAGCATAGTGCAGTGGGAAAGCCATGAACTGGGGTTTCGATTCAACCTCAAGTTCAAATCCTGCCTTTGTCATTGCCTAGCTGTTTGACCTAGGTGACCTTACTCAAGCTGTTTTGCCTCAGTGAACCTCAAATTCCCCACTTATAAAAGAGGAATAATGATACCTCCCTGTAGAATTGTTAAAAGAATTAACTACATATTAATAATATCTGTCAACACTTTAGTCCAGTGCTTAGCCTATAGCAGTGACCGAATAGATGTCAGTTCCTTGACCTCCAATAGGTTGCTCCTTGGTCACAGCAGGTAGAATGTAATGTTCTTGTCCTTGTAGCATTTCTCATGGGAAAATAAAGCAAACAGATACCCAGAGCGAGAATATATCAAGATTACAGGTTTCACGGGATTGCAAAACAGTGGAAAATGTAACTATAAGGAAAACTTTGTCTAGCTGAAATTTTTTCCAACCCCTTTGAATTATTTTTAAAAAATTCTAACATTACAGAACTAAAACTGAATTATATTAATATTCTACTGTTACAGTTCTATGACAAACAAAATTTCATGAGCCAAAAAACCTCCCAAATAAAACAAAACAGGGAGAGGCTTATAAAACTAAATATGAAGCTCAGCACTAACAGCTGAATGGAGAAAGGAATTAAAATAATTTAGAAATCATGAGTGGATGATAAAGCGTAAAGAAACTAAAAATTTACAGACTATCTAAAACTGGAATTGCTGACTGTTCAGAAACTACACAGATGGGTCACGGCTGGTGAACAGCCAAAAAGGATTATGGGTGAATCTCCATTGTTCTAGCTGCTCCCCATACCACTCATCTCTGAGGAAAGCCTGACAGTTAGATATTGAACCAGGCTAACACTGGTAGCAGATTTAATTATTGTAACCTGCCAATCAGTAGATCCTTCCACTGGGTTTGCAATTTTGATCTGCACACCAGATATCTGGTGGCCCTTACTGGTTTTGACATTTGTGGCTTCATTATGCAGCCAATTAAAATGCTTGTAATGGCGAGTTTAAGAGTAGTCTTAGCAGATGCATCCACACTTGCCCAATAGCCTTTCACCTCTGGAGACTGGATGCAATGCCACTGAATCAGGTGTTACCGTGTATTATAGAAAAACAAGACTTGCATTGCCAACTGAGGCAGCTTGATAAGAGTGTCAATTCGTATCACCAATTTGGGAAACAATTTGACATTATCTATTGAAGTTAGAGATACTTATACCCTATGCTCCTGCAACAGATACTGTATAATTCCATTTGTATAGCTTTTGGAAACAGACAAAACCAGTCCATAGTTTAGGGATACATACTTCTCTGGCAAAAAAGAAAACAATACGAGGAATTTATTACCATAATGTCAAGGAAATGGTTACCTCTAGAGAGAAGGGAGGGGTTTGGGATGGACCAGGAGGAAACGGGTCTAGTGCGGGGGTTAGCGATGTTCTATTTCTTGACCTAGATGGTAGTTACAAGAGTATTTACTCTACAAGAATTTACAATGCTGCATATATGTGCTTCATGGACTTTTCTATATGTAAACTATATTTCAGTATAAGAAAAATTTTTAAAACTTTCTCAAAGTCTGCCCTGAAAAATACTGGCTGTGAGATTTTAATATATGTTACTCACAAAAAGGGTTCCATGGTCAAACACATTTTGGAAGCACTGGAGTAAATGAAGACAAACAGGCTTTTAATATGCCAGGGTATATTGTGAAATTCCAAGAGGGCTCAAGAGTATGCAATGACTTATGTGACCACGGAACTCTTTTCCTAAGGGACATCTTACAGAGCATACACTTAGGAAACGTGAATGGAAAACAACATCATAGAACAAGTCCCAGTTTCGTGAGCCCATTGAGTTTCTGTAACTAAAGGTTTCAGGAGCCTTATGCAAAACATAAAATACAAAGTAGTAAACAAATGAAGTCTTGGGTGGTGCTGAACTAGAGACCCTCACTATTCTTAAACTCCTCATCCTTTCCAGTATCTACTCTTTTGATCTCTAACACAAGTAGTGAGGGGGCAGCCCATAACCATTCCTCTGGGTAATAAATGTGGCTCATAGCCCAAGGCTTATATCTCTGGCTATGTTTGTTCCAGTTTTCTTAGTGACCATGTTGGTAACTGTTTGTCTGTGGATGGATTGGCCACCCCATGTTTGCTCCCTTCCGATTGTTTTATGTCGATTCTAATCACAGCTGTTTATAAGCAAAATCATCTGTCCTGTTGCTGGTGCTGTAATTCTGCTCTCACTGGGACACAATGTCAATTAGCTTTTGCTGTGTAACAAGCTACCCCAGAACCTAATGGCTTAAAACAACAGCCACAATTCTGTGGCCTGGCGATTTGGGCTGGCCTTGGATGAGTCTTCTGTAAGAATATTGGCTGGCAGCCATTTGAGTTCCAGCCATGGATCTCTCTCAGTATCCATCAGGCCACCCAGGATGGGCTTGTTCACATAGCAACTTTAACAAAAGCCCCAAGATTTAGAAGAGAGGGATGGTCTCGATGTGCAAATGCTTTTCAAATCTTTGTTTGCATCACATTTGTTATTGTCCTATTGGCCAGACAAGTCATATGGCCAAGGAATCCAGAGTCAGTATTGAAGGAGACTACCCAGAGGCATGGATACAGGGAGATTTGAACAGATTGGGGGCCATTACTGCAACAATCTGCCAAATGCACTTCTGTTATCATAGCCATTCATTATGAAAACTATCTCTGAAACTGAGCTGACTTATGTCACCCTGTGATACCAAATTCACTGCTGAGCTGCATTTTTAAAAACAAACCTGTTTGTCATTTTTTTAAAGGAGTGATCTGACTAGGAAGCGCTGATTATAGAATAGAGGTTTATTACATTTTCAAGGATATGATGAAATATAAACGATTTTCCCTTAGGAAAGTGTGTAAGATGATTCTTTAAGGACAATTTTAATTATAACCTAAAAGTCAAAAGGATTCAAGCAGATATGGAGTACCATGAGATTGAATTTGTTACAGAAATGCAAAAGTTATGACCTTTCCTTTGGTTACACTTCTTTTTATTTAACAAAATATGATCCTTGGTTGTGGCTGTTGTTGTTTTGTAACATGACTCTGTCCTATTTACAGTTTAACTGCTGCAGACTTCAAATTATTATCCAAGACTGGACATATTAACTCTGTCTGTTGGAAGAGAAGAAACCTGTCATGTTGGGTAATTATGACTGTGGGAGGTAATAATGAAAAGGCAGAACAGGCCTAAACTTGCTTTTGTTGTCTTCAGGAAATGGCAAGAATCATCAGGTGACGACAGATGGGATCATCAATCTTGGTTCCTCTTGACCATCTAAGGTCACCATCCAGGACTGATTTTATACTATCATGACCACAGGAAAGGATTGTCACCAAGAATTTTGTATCCTCAGTCCTGTCTTCCCTAGTAAAGATCTCCTATATGTTTGCTTTGAATGACACTGAACTCTATAGATAATTTAGAACTTGGTGAAGTCAGTTTTTTCACTTTTTATTGACAAATTGACACGGTGGTGATGATGGTAGAAAGTAGCAGTTCTTGTCAAGTTCTTGACAAAAATCCTATCATTTAATCTTTATAGCTACCTTTGTATTTCTTTTTGACACAGGAAAATCCAGAGGAACCAAGAGATTAACCTGCTTGAGGACCTTTTACTTATAAATGGTGGCACCAGGATTTGAACTCAGGTATACTCCGACTCTAAAGTTCTACTCTTAACTATTCAGCCATACCACTCCCTGTTGAGAACTTTCTGGGTTTATCTGAACACCATCATCATCATCATCTACACTTTTGTTGGGCATTTGCTGTTTGTAGTATGTACAGAACTGTGCTGGAAGTGTGCTATAAAAATGCCTTTTACACAGTAGAATGTGGGATAAACAACCTTATAAATAGCTCTCTCTAGGGTGGTGGTCTTGGTGGAGAAGGAAAATATAAATTCTAAGAACTTTGTCAATTGACAAACCTGCTTTTAGTTAGAGGTTAAACATTGTCTACCCCCTTCAATAAATTCCTGTAAGAGAGTTGCTAACAAGCAGAAAAGTGGAACCATTTGAGTCCTAGCACATCTTCTCTACCACATCCATTCTAACATTTTATTGTTCAGTGAGATCATGTGAAGTTAGGAAACTTAAGAGAGACCAGGAAGCATCTTAGATATCTTATAGCTGTAACATTCAGATGCCAAATCATTGAGAAATGAACTTTTCGATTTACATATAGTTTTGTGTCTATGTAGTGCCAGTTAAAAGCACAGACTCAGGAAATAGATTGCTTTAGATCAAACACAGATCTGACATTTTACTAACTGTGTGACTTTGGACAAGTTACTTAACCTCTCTGGTCCTCAATTTCCTCAACCAGAAAAATGGAATGATAACAGTACTCTCTGCAATTAAATTATTGTGGGGATTGAGATAATATATGTAAAACATGTAATGCCTAGCACATATAATAGTAAGTACTACTTAAATGTTAGCTATTACTATTACTATTGTGCTAAACAGTTAGAATCAGGTAGAGGTTTTCTTTTTTCCAATTAAAGTTTTTTAAATGCAAAAAGGTCATCTTTTTCTGATTTTAAAAGTAATGCACATTCTTTGTAAAAGTTTAGAAAATGCAGAGTCGTAGAAAATTGCTTTTAAACTTTTAAATATGCAAATTCTACCATTCTGATATCTTAGTTTGTTCAGGCTATAAAAAAAAAACACTCTAGATTGGGTAATTTATAAACAATGGAAATTTACTACTCACAGTTCTGTAGGCTAGGAAGTCTCAGATCAAGGCACTAACAGACCCAGTGTCTAGTGAGGGCCAATTACTCATAGATGGCACATTCTGTGTACTTACATGGTGGAAGAGCATAAGGACTCCCTTAAGGTTTTTTTATAAGGTAAGGCCATTAATCTCATTCTTTTTTATTTTTCTGAGACAGAGTCTCACTCTGTTACCCGGGCTAGATTGCTGTGGCATCAGCCTAGCTCACAGCAACCTCAAACTCCTGGGCTCAAGCGATCCTCCTGCTTCAGCCTCCCGAGTAGCTGGGACTACAGGCATGCACCACCATGCCTGGCTAATTTTTTCTATATATTTTTAGTTGGCTAATTAATTTCTTTCTATTTTTAGTAGAAATGGGGTCTTGTTCTTGTTTAGGCTGGTTTCAAACTCCTGACCTTGAGCGATCCTCCTGTCTCAGCCTCCCAGAGTACTAGGATTACAGGCATGAGCCACCGCGCCCTGGCTGCTAATCTCATTCTTAAGGGCTCTGCCCTCATGACCTAATCACCTCCCAAAGCCCCCACCTCTTAATACCATCACATTGGGGATTAGATTTCAATACATTTTGGAGGGACTCAAACATTCAGACCATAGCACCTGAGTTAATATATCATTTTGTTTTAGTGGCTTGAAATGAACATCAATTACCTCACAGTTCTGTGGACTGGCTATCTGGGCTGGGCTCAGTATATCTCTGTAGTCTTCTTGGGGCTTGGCTGGGGCTGGATGGTTGAGGATGACCTCACCCCCAGCTGACAGTTGGCAACCTGTTGGCCAGCCATCTCAGTTGTCCTCTACATGACTCTCCTGTAGGCTGGCTAGTCACATTGTGGTCTCAAGTTCCCAAGTGTAGCAATAGAGGCAAAACACCAAAGCATAAGCTCTTTTTAGGTCTCTGCTAGTACCACATCTGCTAATATCCCATAGCCAAATCAAGTTCCATGGGGAAGCACAGACTCAAAAGTTCAAGATAGAGACTTCACCTTTTAATGGGAGGAGTGCCAGAGTCATATTCCAAAGGTATAGGCATATGGGGATAGAGATAATTTGTGGCCATTTTTTTGTAATTCACCACAGCTAAATACAGTTTAAAATTACATATATATGTATATACATACGTGTGTGCACATATATAGAGAGCAAATGAAAACACATGAAAAAAAATACATCCAAATAAAAGAAATCATATCAAACATGATGTTTTGTAACTTTTTTTTCCATTAATTTCATACTGGGGGCACTTTAATGTCTTCATTTTGAGGTGTGCATAATATTCCATTGTATGGATTTACCATGACAAATTTAACCAAAGTCTCTTGTGTGGCTTCGAGGTTGTTTCCAATTTTACAGTAAACTTCTGTATGCATACATTTTTACACGTTTTTCTCATAAGGTCCTTGGGGTGTACATATTTCAATGTCTGACATATTGCTAGAATATTCCACAGAAAGATTGTATTCATAATTGATATTCAAAATATCCATTACTGGCAGAATGGATACTGAGGTCAGCATTGAGCAAATTCCTGGAGGTAACCATTTAGTTGCTGGGCTATGGGGAAGTCCAGGTCCCATGGGAGAGAGCTAGGCAGCTGGGCTAGTGAATAGCCTGGGATAACAGTTATTTATCTTTAGAATAAAGATAAATACTGAATATTTATACTGAATATCAGCTACAGAGTAATGTGTGAGAGTCTGTTTGCCATTCCCCTCTCTAACCTTAGATGTTGCGTAGCTTTTTCATCTTTACCAATCCAATCCATGATAATGATATGAAAATACCACCTTTCATTTTGTATTTTTCTAGTCACCAGTGAGGGCACTTCTTGATGTTTCGTCACTATTTATATTGGGTTGTTATTGTCACTTTTAATGAATCGCCCATTTGTGTCCTCTGCCCGGTTTTCTTTAGAATGTTAATCTCTTAATTAAAAAGCTAGTATTTATGGGTGCCTCACAATGTTCCTAAGCCCTTGCTAAGCATTATCTATTCTAATATTCACTATAACCCTAGAAAGTTATTATTGTTCCCATTTTAAGGATGAGAAAACAGAAGTAGAGGTTCAGTAATGAGCCCGCCAGGATCTTGTTTTTAAGTGCTGGGGCCAGGATTTCAAGACAGTGAGATTCCCCAGCCCAGATTCCTTGTTATTCTGCTCTATTTTGTTGCTTCTGCAGTATTTACTTGTAAGAGTTTTTTATCTATGGATATTAATCTTTTGTCATACATGTTGCATATTTTCCCTAGCTTGTCATTCTACTATGTTTTTTGTGAGACAGAGTCTTACTCTGTTGCCTGGGCTAGAGTGCAGTGGCATCAGCCTAGCTCACTGCAACCTCAAACTCCCGGGCCCAAATGATCCTCCTGCCTCAGCCTCCTGAGTAGCTGGGACTATAGACATTAGCCCCCACGCTCAGCTATCATTCTACTTTTAACTTTCCTTATGGTATTGCTTGCTGTACAGGAGTTTAAAAATTTTATTTGTAAACTTTTCTATATGAAGTTTTAAACTTCAATAAGAAGTTTACAAAACTATTTAATAAGGTCAACTATCCCAAGCTTTTTTCATAATGGATTCTGTCTTTAATATCATTCTAAGATGTTCCCCATGTAAAGGATATAAAAACATTCCACCTACATTTTCTTCTAAGATAGTGAATTTCAGAATTATCTACATTAACAAAATAGGTGCTTAGGCCCCACCTCAGACCTACGGAATCAGAATCCCCACAGTGAAGTCTAGATGTGTATGTTTTAAAAAGGCACCAGAACTTCCAGTCCAAGAGGACTGGACACATTTACCTCTTCTTGCTCCTCAAAGCACATGAAATTGCCCTAAGAAATAATAAATTGTGAATATATTTACAAAATCAGTTCCAGATGGGTTAAAAACCTAGCTAGAAAATCCCAAACTTAACTTTTAGAATAAAAGGAGAAATGTTCTCATAGGAGAACATTTATGTTATTCAGGGTTCTCTAGAGAAACAGAACCAATAGGAGACACACATATATATATATATATGTGTACATTTACATGTTCATACACACATACACACACACACACACACACACATATATATAGTTTGTTTGTTTGTTTAAGGAATTGGCTCATATAATTATGGGGGCTGGCAAGTCTGAAATCCTCAAGGCAGGCCAGCAGGCTAAAAGTTCTGGCAAGAGTTGATGATGCAATCTTGATTCCCAAGGCAGTCTGGAGGCAGAATTCCCTCATCTTCAGGGGACCTTAGTTTTTTCTCCTCTTAAGACCTTCAACTGTTTTGGTGAGGCCCACCTCCATTTTGGAGAGTAATCTGCTGTATCTAAGTCTCCTGGTGTGAACGTTAATGATATCCAAAAAAATACCTTCACAGCAACAGCTAGACTGGTGTTTGACCAAGACAGCTGGGCACCATGGCCTAGCCGAGTTGACACATAAAATTAGCATTCACAATATCTTTTTGACCCTGTGGTAAAGAAGGATTTGTTAAACACACACACTAAAGGACTTAATACATGGTTTGAACAGGAAAAAAGTGTTGTGTTTTCTTACCTTATACACTTCTTCCCCCTCATTTGAGATGCCCCCAAGTAGACCAGAATCCATATCAGATAATATGCTTCATGAGATTATCACAACTTGCTTCCTTGCCAGAGAGCTATTGTTTCTTTCACTTCTGGGATTCATGATAAACACTAAGAAACATATATAAGAACATAAAAGAGACAAGTGTGTTTTAATTTAGGTCTCCACAAACCTAGATATTAACTGTGGTACCAGAATATCCCAAGACAAAATACCAAACAATGATGGGTTTATTGTTGCCCTAATTTAAAATAAGCCTGATTTATTTTTAAAAATGCAACCTCAAAACACAACTCACCAGACGTGATATGGAATGCATTATACGCCTAACCAAAAAACAAAACTCTACTCGGTACAGTGGACTTGAAAATTATCTTGCTATTAATAGATCTGCAGAATGGCTGTGATCTATTGGATTTGATACATTCAGATTTGAGCAGCTGCTGAGGACTGAAAACAAGCCGTTCCATACGTTATTACTTAATAAAGAAACTAGGTCAAGAAATAGCCCTTTGGTGAATTTTTTAAAAGAGATTTTGAAGAGCCCAATTCCATCTTTAAAAAGTCCCTGTCACCGAGTATGCTTGGCAAAGCAGCAGTGTGATTAGCAAACTCCTTATCTGAAACTCTGTTAAATTGAGAGCAACTTGGGGTCTGCTGTTAACTTCCATCTCTTCATCTGGCACAAATGCCTCAAATATGGTACACCCACAACAAATATTTGCTCAATCTAAAAACATCCCTCTCTTTTCTTTTATATTTTGAGGGCTGGATGCTGAGCCACCGATTCAAATGCTTGGATTGAGTACCTCTACGAACGCATCCATTTGGACAGATAAAAATGTTTTCAAGACTTTAAGAGCACTGATCTGCTCTGCTAGGCTCAAAGTGTTTTTAAATGTTTAACTACAAAACATTTCCACCCACTGGTCCCTTTAGAAACAAACATTTTTATCAAAAGATTACCAAAAAACAAAGCAAAACCAGAGTGGATTTTAGGGTTCGATTTTTCATTAAAAAAACAAAACAACCTTGTTTTGAGTTATATTCGTCAGCAGTAGACTCTGACATGAGTATTCCAAAAAACCAGCAAGGGAATGGGAGAGGGAAGGGGAGAATATTCAGAAGGGGAAGATATCAAGCAAAGTCCTGAAGAGGGTAACTTGAGTTTAGTCCTGCTCTGTGGATAGTGTAGGTTCTCATCAGGGGACAGGGGAGCTGGAGTATTAATATTTATAGACACTACTACCAGCCCCACCATAATAATCAATGGATCAGCACCCCATGCATCATGGATTCCCAGGCACTTCTGGTAGCCTGAGGATTGTAATCCAACATAGAGATGCAGGTGTCAGCTGTGTGTTGGGTGGAGGGACAGGTGTGGATGAAAATGGTAAAGGCCTCCAAGGTTAGACATGTACCTACATTTGACAGCATCTGCCTCACTACTTCACAAGGGGTAATTTGTCAAGTTTTCCTCCACAAATGATGAGCAGGCCCAGGGATGAGGGGAAGGAGGTACTATGTTACTATGTAGGTCATGTAAGATTTAAGGCAGCAGTCATATTTTCTTTGATGTCCCTATCCCTAGGTTGAGTCAACAGAAAAGAGGTTACAGAAGAGTTTGGTTTGAAGATGGACTTCTGTGTGATACTTCCCTCATGAGGGCAACTCCACAAAGAGATCCCAAATGCTGGGAGGTGTTGGACAGTAAGTGGGTCTGAAGACCAAGAGCAAAGAATCAGTCCTGAAAGAGTACTTGGGTCAGACATAAAAATGAACTCAAGCTAATGCTTCACTGGGAAGAAGGGGATGGAAGGAAAAAACCGGAACTGGAAAAACCATTATTATAATATAATTATTAATGTAAAGCTATATTGCATAATATATACAATAATGTGATATATGAATTATTTAAATAATTTTAGTACATATTGAATGCACTACCCACATTTTAAGTACTCAATAGCCACATGTGGCTAGTGGCTACTGTGTTGAACAGCATAACTCTAGAACATTCCATCATCACACAACGTTCCATTGGACAGTGTTGGCCTAAAGCTTACTGAATGGATCAGGAGTTGAGATAGATATAATGAACCTCACTTTCATCTCAAACTCTTGTTACTGACCTCTTCATATTCAGTTCACAAGTCAAATTTTGCCACTTGGATTTCTCTGAAAAATTTGGAGCAGCAAGTTAAAAGACGATAGTACAGAGACATTTCTAAAATTTTTTGTCAGAAGCTACTTTTCTTAAATGACTTTTGACTCCTTGGGTCTAACCTGAGTTTTTAGGACTCAAATGGTAACTCAGAATTAATAGACACTGAGCTTCAAATGAGCTATTAGAACAACCAGAGTCATCTTCACTTTCTATTTTGGTTGCTGTTTTCCATTACCTAATTGTGCACATTTTAATCTTTATAAGGAAAAGGAGCAGAATATGATCTTAATAAGGAGGAGGCAAGAAACCATACAGGAGTAGAAAAGGGGACAGAATCCAACTTTCTCACTCTCTCCTCTGCTACCATTTCCACATGGAAAGAGCACAGGATTTAGCTGCTGGGACAAACATTCGCCAAACCAAATGACTAAGTAGAATTTGAGTGTGGTATTTCCAACATTTCCTGATCTGCTGCTACTTTTATTGACATCCAAGAATATTTTAAAACTCTAGATTGCCTCCTGGGCCACCAGAAAAAGTCCAGGGTTGAGGAGACCCTGTGTTACCATTGATCACCTTTTTGCCAAAGTTGAATTAAAATTTGGGCATCTTCAGAAGATCCTGACACAAGGATTCAAGTGAAAGTAGTTTGTTTATGGGTGATCCCAGGAAACACTGGTAGAAGGGAGTAGGGTAGAGAGAGGAAAGGAAAGAAGCCAATAAAGGATACTGTTAAAATAAAAAAACCTTAGGCTGGGCGTGGTGGCTCACGCCTGTAATCCTAGCACTCTGGGAGGCCAAGGCGGGAGGATTGCTCAAGGTCAGAAGTTGGAAACCAGCCTGAACAAGAGTGAGACCCCATCTCTACTAAGAATAGAAATTAATTGGCCAACTAAAAATATATAGTAAAAATTAGCCGGGCATGGTGGCACATGCCTGTAGTCCCAGCTACTCGGGGGGCTGAGGCAGGAGGATTGCTTGAGCCCAGGAGTTTGAGGTTGCTATGAGCCAGGCTAATGCCACGGCACTCTAGCCCGGGCAACAGAGACTCTGTCTCAAAAAAAAATAAAAGAAAAAGAAAAAAGAAAACCTTAGACAAATTGAATTTGACAGAGTTTAACTGAGCAAAGAATGATTCACAAATCGGCCCCCAAACCAGAATAGGTTTAGAGAGACTCTGGCCACTGGGTCAAAGAAGATTTATGGACAGAAAAAAGAAAGTAACATATGGAAAACGGAAGTGAGGTATAGAAACAGCTGGATTGGTAGCTCAGCATTTGCCTTATTTGAACATGGGTTGAACAGTTAGTCGCCTGTGATTGGCTGAAACCCTGTGATTGGTACTAGAGTAGGTTACAGTCTGTCTGCACATCCAGTTAGGTTACACTTCACTAACTGCAAGAAATCTTTAGGCTGAACTTAAAATATGTATGGAAGCAGCTTTAGGCTAAGCATAATTTAATAATACACTACCAAGCAAGTTTCAGAGTGGGAACTCCAGGATCTAGTGCCTCAGAATTATCCCACTGAAGGACAAAAGAGCTGGAGCATTTATCCATGGCTGGCTAAGATATGCTTCAGGGTGAGGAACAGGAGCACTTTGGACCTACTGTATGCAAGAGCAAAGAAAGTCATTAGGCAAAGAAATGCAGGTTTGGGCGTCAGGGAAATGGCGACTGATAAGAGATATAGGCCAGGCCTCCACAGTCTGCTGTACGATTTATTTTTACTTTTAAGCAGGCAAAATAGACCTAAGCCTCTTAGAGTACAGCCCATCCATGTCCCAGTAGGACTGATCCACTGGCATAGCGAAGATACTGAGTCATTGCCAAATGGAAAAACAAAAGAATCTTTAATGGGCAACTTGACCTCTGGTCAAAACATCCCAAATAGTTGAGTGAGGACTGAGCATTTGGTATTCAGTGCGCCTGAATTGAAAGGGTGGGGAGACTGCATTCTGGCTTTCACACCACAGAAGACATGGAATAACTCATTTTAACCACTTGTCAGAGCATACACGGGCTGCTTGTGCATTCTGGAATTTCTGAGAGAGAATTACCAAATGTTTTCTGCTAAGGCTGATGAAGCTAAGCTGAAGCATCTGGGGGCTGGGAAAAAATATATATGGTTGCATATGTGCCACTGTTTATCTGTTTGCAAAACGTGCCATATGCTCACAGCCTGGCATATGTTGAGCTATATGGAAAATCAGTTAGAGAGAAAGAGCTGAAGTAAAGAAAGAGAAGGAGAAGGAAAGCTATGAAAGAGAAAAAACAAACTCTTGTGGCTTTGGCTAATGGTGAATTCCTTGAGCATAAGGGGTGTGTCTCGATCATCTTTAATTCCCAGTGCCTACCACTGTGCTGGGCACATGGTAGATGCTTACTTAGTGTGTCCTGAGAATGAAAAAGAGTTAGCACATGTAAGGTGCTTAGAATCATATCTCCTACATACATGCATAATGCATAGTAAGTGTAAACTGAATTAATGCATGAGAGGATGTTTAGAGCTAAAAAGTCCCTTGGAGTTTCTTTATATCAGTCTCTTTCTCTTACACATAAAACTAAATTTTGGAGGCATAATATGTTAGGGTGGGGCTAATCCTGATCCCATTCTTTGTCCTTTTTGTCATTATACAGAAAGAAGTTAAGAGGAAAGAATTGAATAACAGTCTTAAAATGCAGCCGGACAGGGATCAGTTCTGTGGTACAGTTCCTGAGCTGCCTGTGGAATCTGCAGGAAGGTCTTGCCTATCTCTGGCCCTTTGCTGTTCCATGTAAATGTTAAAATCTACCTGTCAAGTTTTACAAAACAAAGACCATTATGATTTTTATTGAGATTGCATTCGATCTGTAGACTTGAGGAGAACCCACATCTTTATATGTTGAGCCTTCTGATTCAGTTTGATAAACAATCTCTCCATTTATTTATCTTCTTTAATTTCTCTCAACAAAATTTTGTGAATTTTTTCAGTGGAGATCTTGTTAACATTATCTTTGGATACTTAGTATTTTTTGATGCTATTATAAATGGTGTCTTTTAAAAATTTCATCTTCTGTTTGTTGTTAGTATATAGAAATACAATTGATATTTTATATGGACTTTATATCCAGCAACTTTGTTAAACTCTCTTACTTCTAGTGAATTACCTGTAGATTATTTTGGATTTTCTTTTGCATACAATCACATCATCTGCAAATCATGACAGTTTTTTTTTCCTTCTGATTTCTAATTTTCTTTCTTTTACTTGAATTATGCACTGGACAGGGCTTTCAGAACAATGTTGAACAGAAAAAGTCCTAATAAGCATACATGTCTTATTTCTGATATCAGAGGGAATGCTTCTAAGGTGATGGGTACATGAGTATTTAGTATAATAATTTCTGCAGTTTACATATGTTTGAAAAATTCATTAACAAAAATGTTATTTTTTTAAGGGAAAGTCTTTGACACTTCACTGTTAAGGATGATGTTTGCTGTAGGTTTTTGGTAGATACTCTTTATCAGATTAAGAAAGTTTCCTTCTCTTTCTAATTTGCTAAAAATATTAAATCATGAATAGAAGTTATACAAATAAAGTTTTTCTTTGCATCTATTGAAATGATCATATGATTTTCCCCCTTTGATAAGTTATTGTAGCAAATTGCATTGATTTGCTCGCTAATGTTAAACCAGCTTTGCATTCCTAGGATAATGCCAACTTGGCTATGTAGTGTTGGATTTTGTTAGTATTTCATTAAGAATTTTTATACCCACCTCATTCTGTAATTGTATGTCTTGCTGTGTAGGTTATACCAGGATCAAATAATGAGTTGTGGTTTACTCCTTTTTTTTTCTATTCTCTAGAAAAGTCTTTTTACTATTAAAAGCTACTTCTCTAATTGTTTGGTCAAACTAATCAGTAAAGCCATGTGAATCTAGTATTTTCTTTATTTAAAAGGTTTTATTTATGCATTGAACTCATTTTGTAGTTCTTGTCTACTAAGATTTTCTATTCCTTGTCATGTCAGTTTTGATAAGTTGCTTTTGTATAGAGATTATTTGATCTAAATTTTCTCTTTGGGGGGCATAAAGATATTTGTAATATCAACTTGTTATCATTTAAATGTCTACAAGATGTTTTCAGTTCTGACAGGTAATTTGTGCTGTCTCTCATTTTTCAAGACTAGTCTGGCCAGAGGCTTATCAGTTTTATTAATTTTTTAAATAAAACCAATATTGAGGTTTTATTAATCCGCTGTAATATATATTTGTTCTCTATTTACCTATTTTTTCTTCTTTATGATTTTTTTCTACTTTCATTGGGTTTATCTTGCTATTCTTTTTATTTTTTTTTTTATTTTGGCATATTATGGGGGTACAGATTTTAAGGTTTCAATAAATGCCCATTTCCCCCCCTCCCCCAAAAGTCTGAGTCTCCATCATGACCATCCCCCAGATAGTGCACATCTCACTCATTATGTATGTATATACCCGCCCCCCTCCCCCCTCCCACCTCCCCAATACCCTATTACTGTAGCACCTATGTGTCCACTTAGGTGCTACTCAGTTAATACCAGTTTGCTGGAGAATATATCTGGTGCTTGTTTTTCCATTCTTGGGATACTTCACTTAGTAGTATGGGTTCCAGCTCTAACCAGGAAAATATAAGATGTGCTATATCACCATTGTTTCTTAGAGCTGAATAGTACTCCATGGTAGACATATACCACATTTTATTAATCCATTCTTGGATTGATGGGCACTTGGGCTGTTTCCACAGCCTTGCAATTATGAATTGTGCTGCTATAAACATTCGAGTGCAGGTGTCTTTTTTGTAGAGTGTCACTGGATCATTTGGGTAGATGCCCAGCAATGGGATTGCTGGATCAAATGGTAGATTCACTTGTATCGCTTTAAGGTATCTCCATATTGCTTTCCACAGAGGTTGAACTAGTTTGCAGTCCCACCAGCAGTGTAGGAGTGTTCCTCTCTCTCCGCAACCACGCCAGCATTTATTGTTTGGAGATTTTTTGATAAAGGCCATTCTCACTGGGGTTAAGTGATATCTCATTGTGGTTTTGATTTGCATTTCCCTGATGATTAGAGATGTTGAGCATTTCTTCATATGTTTGTTGGCCATTCTTTTGCCTTCTTTAGAAAAATTTCTGTTCAAGTCCTTTGCCCACTTTTTAATGGGGTTATTTGATTTTTTCTTCCTAATTTTCGTGAGTTCTAAGTATATTCTAGTTATCAGTCCCTTATCGGATGCATAGGATGCAAAAATTTTCTCCCATTCTGTAGGTTGTCTGTTTACTTTCATGACTATTTCTTTGGCTGTGCAGAAGCTTTGTAGTTTGATCATGTCCCATTTATTTATTTTTGTTGCTGCTGTGATTGCCTTTGGGGACTTCTTCATAAACTCTTTGCCCAGGCCGATGTCTAGGAGAGTGTTTCCAACTTTTTCCTCTAGAGTTCTAATAGTTTCATATCTTAGGTTTAAGTCTGTTATCCAGCGTGAGTTGGTTTTTGTGAGAGGTGAAAGGTGTGGGTCCTGTTTTAGCCTTCTACAGGTGGCTATCCAGTTTTCCCAGCACCATTTATTGAAGAGAGATTCTTTTCCCCAGCGTATGTTTTTGTCTGCTTTGTCAAAGATGAGATGGCTATATGAGGATGGTTTTATATCAGGATTCTCACATCTGTTCCACTGGTCAATATCCCTGTTTTTGTGCCAATACCATATTGTTTTAATTACTACAGCTTTGTAGTATAGTTTGATATCTGGCATATTAATGCCTCCCATTTTGTTTTTGTTGCCTAGAATTGCTCTTGATATTCGGGGTCTTCTTTGGTTCCATATGAAGCGTAAAATTATTTTTTCTATATCTGTGAAGAATGCTGATGGGATTTTAATAGGTATTACATTGAATCTGTAGATCAGTTTGGGTAGTATAGACATTTTGATGATATTGAGTCTGCCGATCCACGAGCATGGTATGGATTTCCATCTGTTTACATCCTCTGCTATTTCCTTCCTCAGTGTTTCATAGTTCTCCCTGTAGAGGTCTTTTACCTCTTTGGTTAAATATATTCCTAGGTACTTTAATTTCTTTGTTGCTATTGTGAAGGGAATTGAGTCTTTGATTTGGTTCTCAATTAGATTGTTGTTGGCGTATATGAATGCCTCTGATTTCTGTGTATTGATTTTGTATCCTGAGACTTTACTAAATTCATTGATCAGTTCCAGGAGTTTCTTGGTTGAATCCTTGGGGTTTTCTAGATACAATATCATATCATCAGCAAACAGTGAAAGTTTGATCTCTTCTGCCCCTATTTGGATACCTTTGATTCCATTTTCCTGTCTGATTGCTGTAGCCAAGACTTCCAGCACTATGTTGAACAGAAGTGGAGATAGTGGGCAGCCTTGTCTGGTTCCAGTTCTAAGTGGGAATGATTTCAATCTTTCCCCATTCAGTATGATGTTGGCTATGGGTCTGTCATATATGGCTTGTATCATTTTTAGGTATGTCCCTTCTATGCCTATTTTCTTAAGTGTTCGTATCATGAAAGGGTGTTGAATTTTGTCAAAAGCTTTTTCTGCATCTATTGAAAGAATCATGTGGTCTTTGTTTTTGCTTCTGTTGATGTGGTGAATTGCATTTATAGATTTACGTATGTTGAACCATCCCTGCATCCCTGGGATGAAGCCCACTTGGTTGTGGTGGATTATTTTTTTGATAAGTGTCTGGATTCGGTTAGCTAAGATTTTGTTGAAAATTTTTGCATCTATATTCATTAGGGATATTGGTCTGTAGTTTTCTTTTTTTGTTGCATCCTTTCCTGGTTTTGGTATCAGAGTAATATTCGCTTCATAAAAGGTGTCGGGGAGGTTTCCGTTCTTCTCGGTGTTGTGGAATAGTTTCTGCAAGATAGGTACTAGTTCTTCTTTGTAAGTATGGTAAAATTCAGGTGTGAAGCCATCTGGACCGGGACTTTTCTTTTTAGGGAGATTTTTAATTGCTGTTTCTATTTCAGCTGTTGAGATTGGTCTGTTCAGGGAATCTATTTCTTCCTGGTTGAGCCTAGGGAGGCTGTGTGTTTCTAGAAATTTGTCCATTTCCTCCACATTTTCCAGTTTGTGTGCATAAAGATTTTTGTAGTATTCATAAATTGTATCTTGTATCTCTTTGGGATCAGTTGTGATATCTCCTTTTTTATTCCTGATGGAGCTTATTAGAGATTTCTCTTTTCTGCTTTTCGTTAGCTTAGCCAATGGTGTGTCAATTTTGTTTATTTTTTCAAAGAACCAACTTTTTGTTTTATTAATCTCCTGAATAGCTTTCCTGTTTTCAATTTCGTTTAGTTCTGATTTGATCTTGTTGATTTCACTTCTTCTGCTGGGTTTGGGGTTGGTCTGTTCTTCTTTTTCCAGCTCTTTGAGTCGTTTCATTAGATTGTCTATTTGTGATCTTCTTGTCTTTTGGTTATAGGCATTTATGGAGATAAACTTTCCTCTCAGAACTGCTTTAGCTGTGTCCCAGAGGAGTTGATAACTTGTCTCTCCATTGTCGTTTTCTTCATAGAACTTTTTTATTTCCGTCTTGATTTCTTCATTTACGAAGTAATCATTTAGTAGGAGGTTGTTTAATTTCCACGTTTTTGTGTAGAAATGTGAGTTTCTGTTAGGGTTGATTTCTAGTTTTATTCCACTGTGATCTGAGAAGGTACATGGTATGATTTCTATTTTTTTAAATTTCTTGAGATTTTCTTTGTGTCCTAGGATATGGTCAATCTTAGAGAATGTCCCGTGAGCTGATGAGAAGAACGTATATTCAGTGGATTTTGGGGTAGAATGTTCTGTAGATGTCTGTCAGACCCAATTGTTCTAGAGTTTTGTTTAAGTCCATTATTTCTTTATTAATTTTCTGTTTGGAGGATCTGTCTCGTGCTGTCAGTGGGGTGTTGAAATCTCCGGCGATTATAGAGTTGCTATTAATCCATTTGCTTAGCTCCAGTAAGGTTTGCTTTATGAATCTGGGTGCACCTAAGTTGGGTGCATATATATTTAAAATTGTTATCTCTTCTTGTTGGACTGTGCCCTTCACCATTATATAATGACCCTCTTTGTCTTTTACTACTTTTGTTGGTTTAAAAACTAAATCGTCTGAAATTAGAACTGCCACACCAGCCTTCTTTTGGCTTCTATTTGCTTGGAATATTGATCTCCATCCTTTTATTTTTAGTCTATATGCATCCTTGCAGGTTAGATGTGTTTCCTGAAGACAGCATATACTTGGCCTGTATTTTCTTATCCATTCAGCCAGCCTATGTCTCTTGAGTGGAGAGTTTAAGCCATTCACATTTATTGAGAGAACTGATAGGTAAGGTAGATTACTGATCATTCTGTTGGGTTGGATGTTGTTGCTATGATTTCTGTCTTGAGCCATTGTAATATCTGGCCTTTAATATCTTTGAGTTTTGGTTGTTTTTATATCCGTGGATTATTATTATGATGTTCCGTGCATAACGCTGTTTTAAGTACTTCTTGTAGGGCTGGTCTTGTCTTGGTGAATTCTCTGAGCCTTTGCTTGTCTGAGAATGTTTTTATTTCTCCTTCATATACGAAGCTTAGTTTTGCAGGGAATAATATTCTAGGCTGGGCATTGTTTTGTTTCAAAAGAGTGAGAATGGGGCCGCAGTCTCTCCTTGCTTGTAAAGTCTCATTAGAGAAGTCTGATGTTATTCGAATTGGCTTTCCCTTGTATGTTACTTGCTTCTTTTGTCTTACAGCTCTTAGAAGGGCCTCTTTAGTTGATACTTTGGTTAGTCTGATGACTGCATGTCGTGACGTCTTCCTGTTTGCATTGAATCTCCCAGGGGTCCTCTGAGCTTCTTGAACTTGTATATCAAGATTTTGAGCAAGGCCTGGGAAATTTTCCTCTATTATATCTTCAAACAGGCCGGGCGCTGTGGCTCACGCCTGTAATCCTAGCTCTTGGGAGGCCGAGGCGGGCGGATTGCTCAAGGTCAGGAGTTCAAAACCAGCCTGAGCAAGAGCGAGACCCCGTCTCTACTATAAATAGAAAGAAATTAATTGGCCAACTGATATATATATATAAAATTAGCCGGGCATAGTGGCGCATGCCTGTAGTCCCAGCTACTCGGGAGGCTGAGGCAGAAGGATCACTCGAGCCCAGGAGTTTGAGGTTGCTGTGAGCTAGGCTGACGCCACGGCACTCACTCTAGCCTGGACAACAAAGCGAGACTCTGTCTCAAAAAAAAAAAATAAAAATAAAAAAAAAAAAAAAAAAAAAAAAAAAACAAAAAAAAAAACAGCTTGTCCAACCCTTGAGTGTTGTCTTCTTCCCCTTCTTGTAACCCTATGACCCTCACATTAGGTTTCTTCACATAATCCCACAGCTCTTGTAGGCTTTGCTCTTTTCTCTTATTTCTCTGCTCTATATCTGTGACTGATTTATTTAATTGGAGGGTGTTATCTTCAAGCTCTGAGATTCTTTCTTCTGTTTCATCTACCCTGTTCTTGAGACTTTCCACTGTATTTTGTAGTTCCTTGAATTGATTCTTCATTTCCAGGAGTTCGGTTACACTTTTCTTCAATGTGTCTATTTCTTTTCTCATATCCTGGAGACTTTTTGTGGTTTCTTGGTGTTGGTTATTGAGTTGTTGTTGCAGCTGGGTGAGTGTTCTTATGTTCCACATACGAAATTCCTCTTCTGTCATATTGGTTGCCTGATTTTGGTCGGTGTCCGTTTCTAGGGGGCTGGTGCTCCTCTTTGGGGGTGTGTTTTCCATTTGGTTCTTCATATTTCCTGAGTTCTTTCGCTGATTTCTTCCCATGTCGATCAGTTGTTGTTTCTTTCCTTAGGTTATTGTTTGGGTATTCACACACCTTGTTTAGTTTCTGAGGCGTTAGGTGGTGCCTGTGGGTGAAATTGGACCACTCCCTGTATATTGAGTCAGTGGGTGCCATGGAAAGGCTGTGCAAGATGCCGTCCCTGTCAGTAGGTGGCGTTTGCTTGGAGGAACAGGCTATTGTGTTGATTTTGAGTCCTGTTATCAGCTCTCGTTCTGGGCGGAGCTGGGTTGGGTAAGCCTGCCCTCAGGCCGTTAGCAGGGGTCAAAGTTCTGTTCTCTGCTTCCAGGGAAAGCTGTCAGGGCGGGGCTGGAATGGTCCCGCTCAGCCAGAAAGTCTGTGTGTGGGGGTGGGGCTGTCTGAGACCCGCAGTCTGGATCGGGCCTCGCTTCTTTCCACCCTCCCCAACTCCGCAGCTACTCCTGGGCCTCTGCCAGCAGGCCAGACCACACGCCACCAGGCCTCCCCGGACTGTGATGCCGGCGGGGAGGTTCCCTGCACAGGAACACCACCTGGGTTGGGCGCACGGCCTCCTCCTGGGAGGAGGGTTGTTCTCTAGGACGCCGATCCACCCCTGGAGGCACACAGACCTCAGTAGGCTGTTCACGTATAACCCTTCTGTGCCCCGGGCAATGCTAGCCCTGGGTGCAGGGGATCTGGTCTGCAGGTCCGACCTCTGGGTCCCAGAGTTCAAACTGTATTTCCACCAGGGAGAGGATTTCCGGTCCTAATTCACCCACAGGGAGCCCAAGCTGGGTCTATGTCTCTCAGCCTCTGAGTCGGCACCGTTTTCCTGGGAACACGGTGCCAGCAGCACCTGGAGGGCGGGCAGGGTCCCAAACGGGAAGGTCCCGTTCCCTGGAGGTGCCTCCGGCTGGTGGCTGTATTGTCTCTCTGGGCAGCCGCGGGTAGGGTCGGCGGAGGGGGGGAGGAGGCAATATGGCGCCTGCCGCGCGGCTCGGGTCTGTGCACACGGAGGTGCCCGGAGGAAGTTGGGAACCTGGTGCCACGTCTGCTACAGGCTCACCGTTGGCAGGCGGCGGCAGTCTCTGGGCTGGTGTCCGCAGGTCTCTCCACCCGCTGGGGAGCCCACCAGCAGTCCCGAATGCAGGGGAGGGGGAACGGCAAATCCACCTACCCTTGCCGCTGGTCTCCCTTGCTATTCTTTTTCTAACACATTGCAATGAATATTTAGCTCATTAATATTAAGGGATTTTTTTCAGGATCTAAAATATGCATTTAAGGCTATAGAACCTACTATAAGCATTACATTTGTTGTACCTCCCACGTTTTGATATGTGGTATTTTTTTTTTCATGCAGTTCGAAATAATTTCTACCACTGAGTGAAAAGCTATTTGAGAACAGGAGGTTCGCATCATCTCAAACTATCACACTACAGATTAGTTATTAATTACAAAGTGAGAAAAGTGCCTGATGTCTCCTTGATGTCTCATGTAACCCAGTGATCAAACTTACCATCATCAAAAATGGGATAAACGTATTATGCGTCTCCTAATGTGAGGCAGTGGGAAGCATGCAATATTAACTATGTAGTTTTCTCACCAAAAATGTTTAACTTAAATCTGATAATGAGGACACAAGCAGACATGGGGTATTCTATAAGAAAATCAGCCTGGACTCTTCAAAAAATGTCAATTTCATAAGAGACCATAAAATAAAAAGAAAGAAAGAGAATTATTCTAGATTAAAGAAGCTAAAGAGACATGACCACTAAAAAATGCATGATTTTTAATTGGATGCCGACTACAAAACCAAACAAAAATAGCTATGAAGGATACTATTGGGATAATAGGAGCAAGTGAATATATTCTGTATTAAACAGTATTATATCAATTTTAAATTTCTTGGAGTTGTAATAATATTGTGGTTATATAAGGGGACATCTTTATTTTTATAGGATATGTAGTGAAGTATCAGGGTGTTACAATTTATTTTTATATTTTTAGGGTTCAAAAAGGTAATTTATTTTTTTATATGATTCATACTTATAATTTTCAGATTTTGTATAATGGACAACATCTTCAGTTTATTTTTAAGTGGGTCACACACATACAGAGCGAAAGAAAATAGTCTAGCAAATGCTAATAATTCATGAATCTAAATAAAGGGTATTCAAGTATTTTTGTATCACCTCAAATTCTCTATAGTTTTGAAATTTTTCAAAATAAGAAGTTAGGAAAAATATTTTATACATTTTACTGTTATTTATTTTTTGAACTGATGAGTTATTTAGAAGGGAATCTCTTAGCTTTAATTACAAGAAATTTCTGATACTTTTTGTTATTGATTTTGAAAATATTTTCCTTTTAAGTAGAGAACATATTTGTCAAGACTTTCATCTTTTGAAATTTCTTGAGAATTCTTTTGTGACCCAGTATATAGTCAGTTTTAATAACTGTTCTGTGTGTACTAGAAAATAAGTGTATTCTGCAGGTGTTGGATGGAGTATTCTATAGATACCCAATAGATCAAATTCGTTGGTTGTTTTGTTTGATTCTTCTGTAGTCTTGCTGATTCTTTTTTTGTGCAATAGCTCTATCAATGTAATAATGTCCCCCTATAATTGTGGAAATGACCTATTTCTCCTTGTAATGCTGTTGAATTTGCCATGTTCTTTGCATATAAATTTATAGTTATTATATCATCCTGGTAAGTTTTCTCTTTATTGTTACAAAGAATTTTTGCTTTACGGTCCATTAGACAGAGATGAATGTAGCTACACCAAATTTGTTTTTGTTTGTTTTTGGATACATATTTTACCATCGTTTTACTTTCAATTGTTCTGTTTCCTTTTGTTTCTGATGGGTTTCTTATAAATGATATTTAGTTGTGTTTTACTTTTTTAATCTATTTACTTCAATATATCTGTATCTACATATATTTAAATATAATTTCTAAATCTGCAAAATATTATTGTTTTATATAGTCAATGTTCATTTACATTTAGCATTTTCATAGTTTTTTATTTTTTCCTGCCTCTCTAACATATGATCTTAGATCATTTTCTTTTCTTCTTTTGCCTGAAAAGCATCCTTTAGAATGTTTTTAGCATCAGTTTGCTCATAGAGAACTCTCAATTTTTGCCTGAAATAAAATTTATTTTGCATGTGTCACTAGATATGGAATTCTAAATTGGCAGTCATTTATTTTTGGTACATTGGGTATATTAGTTCTCTGTTTTCTGCCTTCTACTATTGCTATTGAGAAGTCAGCTTTCAGTCTAATTAATATCTTTAAAAAGTATTTGTCTTTTTCTCTGGTTTCCTTCAAAGTTTTGTCTTTCTTTTTGTTTTTCTGCAGTTTAACTATGATCTGTGTGGGCTGGATTTTATGTATATAATCTTCTGTGCTACTGTCTTCTCTCCTCTGGGGACTTCAATAAACATAACTTAGGCCTTTTCCTTCTGTCCTTTACATCTTATTCTTTTGTAGTTTCCTCCCTTTGGTCTCTTCCTGTCTTATTCTGGATAATTTCTTGTAAACTTTCTTCTCGTCCACTGATTCTCTCCTCACCTGCTGATAAAGCTGTGTGTCAATTGAGTTGTTAATTTTGATTATTTCATTTTTCTGCTCTAGAAGTTTTTTTTTGTTGTTGTTGTTCTTTCAAGTTGTCTTTGTCATGTTCCTTTGCCAGGAAACTTGTCTATTTCTTGCTTTTTTTGATGAAATTTTTATGCTTGGCTTTTATGTCCCTCAATACAATAAGCAGTAATTGATAGTTTATGTATAACAATTCTCTATCTGTTATCCATCTGTGACTTTTTCTATTATCTGCTGTTTCTAATTGTCTTTAGCTATACTATCTTGTTTCTTCATGTCTCTGGTTATATTTGATTGTGTGCTGGACAATGTATTTGAAAAATTATTTGTTATCTAGGATGATGCTACTTTCTTCTGGAGGGGGTTTTCTCTTGCTTCTGCTGGATTCTATAGGTGAGAGCAGTCTAGGACCACCTTTATCCAAGGTTGAAGGTTAGGATTTTTAGGACCCCCCCACCCCCATGATGGCAACACCAAGTTATAGGCCTGTAAGGGCTTATTTACTTCCTTTTTATTCTTCCTCAAAGGGTTGAGCCTTCAAGATTTCAGCAAAAAGAATGATACTTTATCTAGGTGCCCACATTTGATGAAGCTACATTTTAATTTTTATGCCCTAGTCCCATAAAGTTGCTAAAAGTGTATATCAGTGGCTCCTTCCAAATCAGAAAAAGCCTTTAGGATGGAAATTGCTCTGAGAGTATTTATGAACTTTTAATATTTCTGTCTTTTGGGGGGATCTCAGTCTCATAATTGCTCACCATCTTATAGCTCCTTGATGATTTTAAGAAGATGTTTCATGTATTTTGTGCAGGTCAGTAATCTATTGTCTCTTAGCTTCAAATCAATCCGGTATGAACTGAATTTTGTCCCCCCTCAAATTCCTGTGTTGAAGCCCTAATCTCCAATGTGATTGTATTTGGAGATAGGGTCTGTAAAGAGGTAATTAAAGTTAAGTGAGGTCATAAGCATGGGGCCCTAATCCAATAGGACTAATGTCCTTATAATAATAATAAGAGTTACCAAGGATGTTCATAGACAGAGAAAAAGCCATAAGAGGACACAAGGAGAAGATAGCTATCTACAAGCCAGGGAGAGAGTGGTCTCAGAAGAAACCAATCCTGCTGACACCTTGATCTTGGACTTCCGGCCTCCAGGACTGTGAGAAATAAATGTCTGTTTTTAAACTACCCAGTCTGTGGTATTTTGTTATGGCAGGACTGATTTACCACCCTTCTATACTATATCCTGTGATGCTAGAGCTAGGACTGTGCAAATCTATTTCTGCTTTTCACGTGAGTGACCTATTAGACTCTGCCAACAGGGGGCACTAGAGGAGACTAGGAGGCAGGAGAAGAAAGGAAGGACATTCTCCTTCCTGTTTGCTTTGTGTTCCTGTGAACATCACACCAGAAACATGGCTCCTAGGCAGTGGCAGTTCTGTCCTATAGCAGATAAATCCATTGGGCAGTTTTTTAACACTCCAGATCAACTTCATTGCTACCCTCCCCACAATTCATCAGCACCACCAGTTGATGCCACCTCCTGAGAGATCTGGGTCCCCACCCAATGAGACCTTTCTCCAAGCTTGTAAGTTTTAATAATTTCTATTTCTTTCCTTTGTTTCCTAGCCCCAGGAATTTTAGCTACTTCCAACAGGTGCTGTCTCTGTGATAACTTAGTGTTCTTGTCTTGCCTTTTCAGTTACCTAGTTAACAACTTTATACTTAGTTGCAATTCTTTGTGTTAAATTATCTTCATTAAAATGGGTGATTTCTATTTCCTGACAATCAAAATCTCCTGATTTTGATTGATTCATATTTCATTCAGCTTTTTTTGTGTCTTTTTTGAGAAAGTTGGTTTAAATTACTATTTTCCCATTCTCCAAATAGGAAGGCTCCCAAAATGTTATTATTATGTCATGCAAACAATGGGTGCATGAGTCCATTGTATCATCACTAAGGCCAAGCCATGTAGTCCTTTGTTTTTGCCCCAAGGTAAATGATGGAGAGATCCTTTTTTTTTTTAAAATGTGTTGCTATCTTCTTTCATGGGAGGCATCTTTTAACTCTGTTAGGAGAGGTGTACACCTCTGCTCTCACAGGGGTTTGGGCTCCTTTCACACTGGGTAGAAGGAAGGGTGTCCTGGTCTGCAGTTTGAAGGTTTATGAAAGAAAGCTGACATGGTCACTCAGTGCCAGGCATCATCAGCATTAGTGAGGCTGTCTCTGCCACCTCATCACTGGATTTTGACTCAGGTTGCAGATGGCTCACTAACCACCTTGGCCTCTAGACTCACAGCGATGTATATGGAGAAGATCTTGACTATCATCTGGTCTAATGCCCTCCATTCCTAAGTAAAGAAACTGAATCCAGAGGTCCCATGGCCCAATTAATAGAAATCAGGATTAGGACCAAGAGATGCTGACTATTCCAGTTCTCCTTTCCTTCTTGGCTTTAGTTTCTTATGTGCCCAGCCACCTCCAGCCTATCTTCTACTTTGTCGCCTCCTGTCCACCGTTCCAGTTCCTTGATCTCCCTCATCCCTAATGCATGCTGTGCTCCAGCTAAGCATCAACATTCACTCTTCCCTGACCACATTGATCCTTTTTCTTCTGGATCTTTGTCCTCATTGTTTCCTCTGCCTAGGATTCCTTCCCCCTATGTTGAACTATCAAAATCCTACCGATCTTCGGGGTCAACACAAATAGCACCTCTGCCATGCATCTTTCCCTAGGATACAAACCTGGAAATAACTTCTCCATCCTCTGTGTGGCTATGACAGTATGTATTTCTTTTGGACCATCTATTAGTTCTGCCTCGTATTATAGTTGTTTATGCTCATTTTTCCTTTTTTTCTTTTGAGACAGAGTCTCACTCTGATCCCTGGCTAGAGTGCCATGGCATCAGCCTAGCTCACAGCAACCTCAAACTCCTGGGCTCAAGTGATCCTGCTGCCTCAGCCTCCCGAGTAGCTGGGACTACAGGCATGTGCCACCATGCCCGGCTAATTTTTTTCTGTATATATTAGTTGGCCAATTAATTTTCTTTCTATTTTTAGTAGAGATGGGGGTCTCGCTCTTGCTCAGGCTGGTTTTGAACTCTTGACCTTGAGCAATCTGCCCGCCTTGCCCTCCCAGAGTGCTAGGATTACAGGCATGAGCCACCACACCCGGCCTATGCTCCTTTTTTTCTATATAAAATTATAATTCACTTGTATGCAGAGATTCGTTCATCTTTGACCCTCCTCAGTGTCTATCACAGAAGCTTGAATATAGTAATAATAGTAATTAGTGTTAAGCCCCATGCTTAAAGTTTTACATGGATTGGCTTGTTTACTTCTCCCAATAACTCTTTGAAGTAAATACCATTATTAGTCTTATTTTACACACGAAGAACATGAGACACAAAAAAGATTAAGAAACTCGCCTAAGATAACACACCTGGGGAGTCAGTCTCAGGGCTGCTGATGTGAAAGTTCAAGCTCTTATCTACAATGCAATATTTTCTTCTAAGGACCATCTGGGGATCTCAATTTATTTCACTGTCACTAAATACTAAAACAACATGTTTATTTAAAAAACAACTAAATACCTGAATCTATAAAATTAGTTGTCCTCCCAGAAAGGAAAAAATAGGGGTGGAGGGAAACATGAAATAAAGGTTAAGATCTCAGATTTTTCTCAGTAAAATGTCAAATGTGCTTCATCAAATTCTTTACAATTTTTGATCTCCTCTATTTCAAGAGTAAAGTGTAAATCCTTTCCCAGAAAAGAATGATTTTATAAAGTGTACTGTGGTTTATGAAACCTTTAAAATCCATGGAAGAAAAGAGGACAACATGAGTCATTATTATTAGTTGGCTTAAATTTTACGAGAACTCTTGTGGGTTAATAAGGGCTGGAATCACCTCAGGAGTCTGCCATTCTCAGAGAGGTGTGGGCTTATTATGTTTTATTTTTATCACCTCAAATGAGACATGGCTAACTATAGCAGTGCCGACTCTGTGGGAATCCTAAAGATTAGTATAGGGTTCAGTTTTCCTCACTGAACCCCCAAACTGCTGGCTAGCTGAGGAGAGTTTAAATACAAAGCTACATAACCAACCACTCCTCAGAACAGGACCTTCTGAAACATTTGGCTTGAAAAAGAAACCCAGCAAGTTAGGTCACAATTGGCCAGAGTTACTATTGTATTTTATTTGGAGAAACTACAACAAGGTGGTGACGGGAGCAGCAAGGTTGGACAGAGCTTTGGGTTTACCTGAGAGGCTGTGCGGTGCAGTGTTAAAGCCCAAGTAAGCTTTGGCAGCAGACAGACCTTAGAGCACCCAGCCAGGACTGCCATTTAATGGCTTGGTGCCATTGGCTAAGTCACCTAGACACCAAGCTGCATTTTCCTCCTGTGTCAAATGGGGATAATGATACTCATTTTAAAAGGTTGTTATGATGACTTCATAGCACAGTGTGGCTTCCTAAACTCGAGTCATTTATATGTAGCCATATCAGTCAGGGTAATTTTGAGGAAAGTTTAGTAAAGGGATGTGTTACAAAAGTGTGGGTAGGGTTCAAGTAAACTAGCTAAGGGACAGTGCAGGACCCAAGGGTAGCAATTGAGGGGAGTTGTTATGACGCCAGGCCTGAAGCGGGCAAGCAGAGAGAGCATGCACAGAATGAGGGAGCCATTAGAGAAGGCTGCAGGACCATGGCCATCAATTCAGGCCTCAGTCAACCTACAGCAACCCTGCTGGAGGAAGCAGGGGACTGAGCAAGCACCCCAGCCTCACTCTCTTCCCACCCTCCATTTCCTGCTGGGGCTCCTCATAGGCTGGACTCAGCAAAAAGCCAGAAGCAAGAGAGCCAATGATGTGGCCCATGCTGGCCAGCCTCCCGGTAGAGAGCGGTAGAGACAGAGGAGGAGGAGGGGAGGAAGGTGGATGGGGAGAGGCGAATGGAACCTATGGAGCACATTGCCTTGATTAGTGTTTGCTCATTTTCCCCTTCAAATAAACTTCCCTTTTATGAACTGAAATAAATTGACTTCAAAAGGGAGACTTCTTAAACCTCATCCCAAGCAATGATATACATGAAATCACAGGTTGGATGTGCTAGTCTTTTCTCTACAGTAAAATTAATACTAAAATAGAAAGTGCACACATGTATACTACATTTGGGGCAGGCTTGGCATCAGTCCAGGGCTTGGTACATAGTAAGCACTCAATAACATCGTCATTTCTGTTGCTGGAAGTTGCAGATGAACGTGCAGTGGAACACCTTGCACATATTCAAACTAATTTTAAGAAATATATGTTACTATTATAAACATGATCTTTTCCCCAGTGTATTTTCTAACTGGGTATTGCTAATTTATAGAAAAGATGATATAAATGAGTTTTATGTATTTGTTTTATAATTGGCCCATCTTAATCAATTTGATTATTTGGTCCATTGATTTTTCATTAGATTCTTTTGGTTTCTCCAGGCAAACAAGCAAATCATCTGGGAATGTTGATAAGTTTTACTTCTTATTGCTGTTTAATGTCTTATTATAATGGCTAGGCCCTACAGGGCAGTGTTAAACAACAATGGTGATAGGAATTCTTTGTTTCTTCCTTACTTTAATGGCAATGCTTCTAGCTTTTTGTTGTTTGATATTTGTGGTAACATTAAACATGATGTTGGCTGTTGGTTTATGAGAGATATTCTTTATCTTGTTAAGGAATAACAATTTTGTTCTTTTATATTCCTAGTTGACTAAGAATTATTATCAGAACAGGCATTATGTCTTATCAAATGCCTTTTAGATGTCAACAGAGACCTTAGATTTTTGGAATAAATCCTGCTCGATTATGATGTATAAATCTTTTAGCATATTGTTTTTTTTTTCCATGAGTTAGATCTTGGTTGAATAAAAGGAGAGTGTGAATGTCTAAAATTCATGTTCAGGATTTTGAGGGACTAAAAACGTGCATTAAATTAAAGTACATAGATCCTTTTGTGGCTCATGTGTGAGATGTGCTTCCCTAAAACTTTGTTACACGTGGCCACATTACCCATCTGATGTGAATAAAAAATTTTAAGGACATATTATTGTTCTGATGAAGAATAAATATATAAGAGCCTATTAGTGAAATTTCATGTTGCACATAGAATGATGTTTAAAATAACATTGTATGAGAAATAACTGTAGTTGTAGGTTCCCAGCAAAATGGAAACGTCCTTCACCAGTCTGTAGGCTACCAAGTCTCTCTCTAGCACCTTAGCAGTTTCTCAAAGAATGGACAGACTAAAAGTTGGAAGATCCTGCTTTGGGCTGCCCCTGCCCTTTCAGGAGAGAATTCTAGGTGGGAATTAATTTGGGCCCTGCAGATCTTTCTACTTTTTTGAAACTAGCTCCAGCATCAGACTTTTCTTTTTTGTCTCTACTTAGAGTAGGTAAGTTTATCCCAGTCTGCACAACGACAACTAGCTAAGCAAGTGAAAAACCAAAGTTCTACATGGGAGGATGTGTCCCACATTTGTAATCTGCATAAATCTGGGTCACCCTACTGTCCACTTTAGCTCAGTGCATATTCAGAAGAAACAGTGCTCTAACTATCCAAAATAATTGAAAATCTATTTAAATTTTTACTGTGGTATCTGCAAAATGTAAAGAAGGTATTCCATTCATAGCACCGGCCAAGTTCCTCCTCACTCACCTTTCTCCTCAAAGCCCCATGTCATTGCAACCTGTTACCCTTCTTTCTCCCACTGTGTCTCAAAAGGTCTCCAGGCCTTCTCTCCAACCCTGGCCTTTGACTTCTGTCCCCTTTGAGAACCATTCTTTTCTCTTCCTTGAAGTTACCAACTCTCTACCCTTCTTACTGCAAACCAATCAGATTATTTTCATTTCAAGCCCTCTCCCATTGCCCAGCTCTGCATGTTGAGGCCCAAGAACTATCAGACAAAGGCAAAACCCTTAATAGGCAGTTTTCATTTTGTGTTTTTTTTTGTTTTGTTTTCCTTTAACACATGCAGAAACAAAATTTCCAGGCAATCTCCAAACTTCTGCTTACTCAGGACTTTAACTTCTTTCTCCAGCAAACATTTTACTATGTTCCAATTGGGTAGATTCTAAATCCTTCCACTCCCACTAAATGCAATTATAGAATAGCCAGTATACAAGAGGTCAAAAGCGGGGAGACCAGGGTAGTCCAGGACCTGGAAAATGAATTCTGCAAGTAATGGACTGTTGGGTTTGTTGGCAAAAATTTGGTCACAAAAAGTGCCATCTCTGCTATTTGGCCTGGGTGCCCTGAAGCTGAAGTTTCCCAAAAAGTATTATTAAGGTCTCAAGCAAGAGGTACAGGAAGAACGAGGCACAGTAAGCTGTCTTTCTGCTTCTTACAGCTGGAGGGTTTTCAAGGGCTGGGATGCATCTAGATGCATCTAGGAGGGGCCCTGTCTGCCTTGGGCAGTTTCTGTCCCTGCCCTTGCCCTCTGTCCACCTCCTCAGTCTCTGAAGCCCAGACAGCCCCTCCAACAGAGTGCTGAGCCTATTTTTAAAGACCAGGCATACTCCGAATGAATAATGACTTCTCTTTTTCTCCATCCTGTGCCAATCAGTGACTCATCAACCATTTTCTAAATGACTATGTTTTCATTCCCCAGTTTCCTTCGCAGTGTGATATTAGAGAAGATTAAATGCAGCCCCTAGCTGCCTCCCTCTGCTTTTTTGTGTCTTGTTTTAGAGATGTTAATGCCCCCAAAATAGAAGTGTTTCATTGAATACTGATCATTTAGTGACAAGTGAAAATGTGCACACACACACACACACACACACACACACACACACACAGAGCAGTGTTTGGGAAACGTCTGTACAACTTCCAGGAGGAGGATGGGTGAAAAGAAAAGGAGGTGGAATCTCGGACTGTGACAAATGTGCTATCTCAGCTGCACCCTATTCCCTGCCCCTAACCTCAGCCCAAGATGTCCAGGCTGGGGCCCCTTATTAAGGACTTGCCTACACTGTGTACACTTTCTACTCCCTGCCAAGTCTCTTACTGTCAAATCTTTCGTTTTCCTTCATCAGCGTTTCTGCCCTCCCCTACTCCCACACCAGCACCTTTCCTGCCCCTCACAATAGCATTTCCAGTTTCCTGTGGTCCTGTTAGCAGCCACAGGGAAAATGATTCTTTTTCTGGGGTTTTCTCTTCCTACTCCTACTCCTGGACATGGCTGTTTCCGAAATGAGGCTGACCTTTTGTCTCGAGGGCAAAGAGAGAGTTTGGATGGTGAATGTAAACCCATCATCATTTCTGGGATCATTTTTTTTTTTTTTTTTTTTTTTGAGACAGAGTCTCACTTTGTTGCCCAGGCTAGAGTGAGTGCCGTGGCGTTAGCCTGGCTCACAGCAACCTCAATCTCCGGGGCTCAGCGATCCTACTGCCTCAGCCTCCCGAGTAGCTGGGACTACAGGCATGCGCCACCATGCCCGGCTAATTTTTTGTATATATATTTTTAGTTGGTCAATTAATTTATTTCTATTTTTGGTAGAGACGGGGTCTCGCTCAGGCTGGTTTCGAACTCCTGACCTTTAGCAATCCGCCCGCCTCGGCCTCCCAAAGTGCTAGGATTACAGGCGTGAGCCACCACGCCCGGCCTTTTCTGGGATCATTTAATACATCACTGATCCTGCAGCTGATGGGCCTGGGATCTTACGTTCTTGACAAAAAAAAAAAAAAATCCCAAGCTCAGTCCTTAGATGTCCTTCCTCTACTTTCAGAGATTTCTATTTGTTCTTCACCCTGCTGTGGCCTAGGAGCTTCATCTGCATGGATTGCATCATCAGGGTTTTCTAGTCTACAGGCTTCTGGTTGAGTTTGAACTGTGGAGAGTCTCAGAAGTGGATGGGGGGTGGGAATGGGAGGTGGGAGGTGGGAGGACAGTGAGATCCAAAAATTTATTCTGCTCATTTCCATCTTTGGGCTGATTTTGTCCCTTGACCTAAGGTCACCACTTCTTGCAAGGAAGTCTGCCTATACGACTCTTTCTCCTTCCACTAACCTCCCTCCCTTTGGTCCTAGGGGTGGTAGCAGCTCTGTGCTGCTTGCCCTGAGTCCCTGCAGTGTGTCTACTTGCTGCCATCATGTAATTAGTCCCTTCATGAGAGATTCCATGTGTTTTCTGGTGAGACCCTGACTGGTCCTACTTTCCTCTCTTCTCCATCCCCACCCGATCTTTTGACTCAACTTGCTCTGATTTTTCTGTCACCTGCAGCATCTTCTTGCCTCCTTAGGCCTCTGGCATGAAGCTCAGTGGGTTTTATGAGGCACCAGCTGATCCTTTGGGAAACAGCACTAAAGGGGCTGCAGTGACAGGAATGAGACTTTCTGGAGCAAGAAGCACAGATCCCCTCCCCCCAAAGTCTTCAGACTCATGGTCTAAGCGAGATGTCCATGAGCTTCAGTTGGCTGACACATACTTGCTGGGAAGAAAGTGTAAGGATTGGTTTGAAGCTGGATTGTTGACTATGGCCCAAGCCCTCCACATTCCAATGTACTTGTCCTGAGCCTGCAGGACTTCTGACTGTGTGAACCATTCCCAGTCATCTAAGGCCACAGCAATCTGTACAGCAACTGAATCTCAATAATCATGATAATCATAATTCTAATCATCATAATGGCTACCAATGACTGAATGCCAACTATGAACCAGGCACTCTGCCTGGTGCTTTCCCTTGGTAAACCAAATGGAAGTTTCCATCTCATTCTTAAGGGTTGCCTTCCCACAGTATTTGGGAAAGGGATAGATTGAATCCCAGTCCATTCCCAAGTTGTCCACTGTCATCTCTCAATTTCTGGCTCCACTGGGGGATGCTAAGGACTTTGCCATGGGTGAAAGTCGGGAATTCTGGCAGGATCTTCCCATCTGGTAAAGTGCTGTTCCCTCTGCAAAGATCTCTGAGAACTTTGGGGGATAATTGGGATTCCCAACTCTCACTTTCCTCTCCAACACAGCCAGACTGTTATGCAGGTCTATCAGTCTGCAATGAAGATTTGAGGAGCATCAAAGGGGAAAACTACATGTGAAGGGAAGAATGTAAAAATCACAGGAACCCTTGAGGAGTCTGGCTGTCACAGGGGGAGTCTTAGAGGCACACACCAGTTCCTGGCCTGGCCCTGGCTTCCCATCTGCACTCTTCAAGTCAGCTCTTCTCTGTGGAAGCTCTTCCTTCTTCCACCTCTGCCTCTCCCCTTTTGGAAATGTTCAGAAACCAGGGCTGTTCTCATCCAGGATGCATCCCTCTTCCCCCAGCAGAGTACCCTGCAGTCTCCCCTGCGTGGGATTATGTCTGCTCTCCCTCAGGACTTGTATGTTGAGGTGGACAGATGTATGTCTTTACTCTTCAACTTGTCTGACAATAGCTGTGGACATTCTCTCTGTCTCTCTCTCTCTCTCTCTCTCTCTCTCTCTCACACACACACACACACACACACTTTCAGAGATCTTCCAAGGACAAATATTAATTCTCAGAAACAACATTGATTTTCTCTAAGTGCCCCCATGCTTTACAAGGCCCCTCTTCCACAGTGGACTTGGTATCTCACATCATTATATGATCACAATTTGTTCTTCTGTTCTTTTTTCCTTTTCAAATTGCTCAGCCTTGGGTCTATGGGAACGGGCTCTTTAATGGAGCCCTTTTAGCTATACAAAGACCCAGTCCAAGTGTAGTGATGACCACTTATAAGAGACATTGCATTTCTTAGCTAAGGTCCCTCCTCTGCTTGATCTTTGTCTGGGGTGGGTTTGGTTTCATTCCTCTGGTTCCTTAGCTCTAGACCTTCACAATCTCCTGAAGTGGTTGAGATTCTTTACCCACATTCTTTGCCTTAGAGGATGGCCCATCAATCTTGGCACCAAGGGATTGGCCTTACTGCCTTTCTCTCTTTCACCTCTATATCACATACATTACAAAGTCCTGGTGATGTCATCTCTTTGACTATTTCTGGAACCCATCTACCTCTCTCCATTCCTCCTCTCTCCACCATCCCCACCACTGCCTCTATGTTGGGTGCCAGTTCATCTCATCATCCTTCCCAACCTTTATCTGCCATAACTATTCACTTTTCGATGACTTATATATAGGCATGCTTCCCATAGCTAAAATGTAAGCTATGTGAGGGTAGGAATTTTGTCCATCTGGTTCATTGCTGTATGCCTTGTGTCTAGCATGGTACCCAGTAGGTAATAGGCCCTCAATATTTATTTGCTGAATGAATGAATAAATTGTTGACTCCAATTTACTTATCTCAGAGGCTGGGAGACGAGGCCCCTAGCACTGTCTTACATACAGCAAGCCATCAAGGAATACCTGTTGGATAAATGAATATTTCTTTTGCTCAAGGCCATGTAGCTAATTAGTGGCAGCACTTAAATCAAGTCTTCTTACTCCAGTTGATTCTTAATCTTGGCTGCACTTGGAAACACCTGGTGAGTTTAAAAAATTCTGACACCCAGGCTGCATCCTAGACCAATTAAACTGGAACTTCTTGGTGGGGACCAGGTGCCAATACTTTTTAAAGCTTTCCAGGTGATTCTGATGTGCAGTCAAAGTTGAGAACCATATTAAATCATGAAGCAGGGCCAAGGTAATGCCATACTCCTCTTGCTGCGTCTAATAGGGAAAGTTTTAAAAAAATAAAAACCTTACCAAGTGAATTGAACATTGAACATTGAATTCACATGTCCAGAAATAGTAGTAGTTTGTAGGAAAAAGGGAGCATGTCATCATGTTGGGTTGGGACACACTATGGTAAGAACCAATGTATATTTCCAAAAGTGAACCCTGAAGGCAGAGAAATGGTTTATTAAGGTGGGTGAAGGCACTAAAAGAAAATAAGTAATGGGAATGTATTTGAGACTGGTTACAGGGAAGCTATTGCCTAATAATCCTCTTAGACCACAGAAGAGTCATTCCAGGGATTTAGGGAGGATTCTTTGTTTGCGTCACTAAAATGGTCAAACTTCCAGCTGTGTTTACCAAGGAAACCCTTTTAGACAATGATGGCTAAAAGGCCATAGGAGTCGTTTTCTCCCAGAAAAACATGATGTTGGATAGCAGCAGTACTTGGTGGTTCATTTCATCTCAGAATTGCCAACCCCTTTGCTTGAAGTTTGTTTTCAGAACTGCCATAATTCTCAGAAGCTGAGAATTATGACTTGGAAGAGAAGTGAGAAAGGAAAGGATGGGTCGCTTGACCAGGGAATGCTTTAAGTCATTGAAATTACTGGGAGAGAATGTTGTGCTCAGGGTTCTCAATTCTGTGTCCCAGACTCTACCCTTTGGATGCTACCCTAACCGTAGAGGACTAACTTCATACAATTAGAACCCCTTACAATGACAATTTCTAAATGCATTACAGAATTTCTTAAAATATGAGGAAACAGCAAAGTAAACCACCATCCAATAGCATAGAATTGGATTGCTTTTGTCTATTTGAAATGTATATAATAAGTAGATACCAACATTAATATAGAGAGTACTTAGGTTAGGTATTATAACTCAATATGAGGTTTAATTAAAATACTATATTTACATGGTCAATGCTTCTATTACAAAGAATTTCCCAGATGGATTTTGCAGAGCTATGAAAATGCATGGGCTGACCTGTCAATTAGTTCTAGGTTTTAGCCATTCAGTTAGCATATATAGGAGAACAAGACTAAGGAGGAAGAAAGGTCATACTGATTTCAAAGCTTTACTAAGATGAGATCCTCTGTTTTGAGTAGAAAAAACAAACCAAAGTTATTGTAAAGTTGGTGGAGTTGGTCCAAATGGAAACTCAATTTGGTTAGATTTTCTTACCTCCTAGATCTCACAGTTCTCTCCTGTTATGTTCATTTTACATGTTGCTTTATACTTGTGGTGCAGACATAATCTACAACAAACATTTCATGTATTTTAATATTAAAAACAATAAAACATCATCCAAGAATTCAACTCGAGTTAACATTGAACATCAGTGGGTGGAAACATGTAATCTTAGAATTGGAAGGTTCATTTAGTTCAATTCCTTCCCTCTAGGTATTTGAATATTTAAAAACCAAGATGTTGAGTTTGGAGATAGGTCATTGTAAAAGATCTCTGGGACTAGAGAATCCATAAACTCAATTCAGGGATTTTATAGTCAGGAGACTTGTGTCATTTGTTCAGTTTATATTTTATCACACTTTTTTTTCCCTTGGTTAATCCCAGTTCTTGTTTAGAAAAAAATAAAGTATAACAGGACAGGTCTTAGGGCAGAGGAAGGCTATGGGACACTCACGAGGGAATCTTTGGCAGAAAGGTGGTCACCTTGGTGCTGTGTGATAAAAGAGTGAGGGAGAGTGGAGCAATATCCTGCTTTTGAATACTTAAGGATTACTATCCAATGATGTACTAATATAATGAAAGACAAAGTTCCCTAGGCGTACTAAAGCTCCAAGTTCAGCTTATGACAGAGGAATCATAGGTACTCAGATCATATGTGACTCCAAAGATCAGCTCTCTCAATATTTCCATTTATAGACATTTGAACTCCTTTGAAAGTAACATGTCACCTTTCTAGTCCCTTAAGATGTTAAAAAATCATTTTATCCTTTTTGTACTATAAATGATAAAAATTTCAATTTGAAGCAAATACTGTTTAATTGTAGATTAACAATTAAAACTTATACTAGGAAATATATTTTAATGCAATTTTTACTATTCATAATCTATAAAGGCAAATTTTAATATTTTCCTATTTAACAAGACATGATTTATTTACGTTAAATTGCTCATGTAAGAAAAAGTAGACTGTGTCAACAAATTAATTTTAAATTGATGTATTATTTTATATGTGGTTCTGAGACTGTATATCAAAATCCGGTGGAAATTTAAATCTATGTTCAGATATCAAAATAGACAAAAACTATTTTGATGACATGATGTTAATAATTTATTTGTGCTTTTTATATATGGCATATTTGGGGTTTTTTAAAAATGATAATGAGAGGAAAGTTTTGGTGCTATTTTTCATGAGCATAGCAAATTACAGTGTGAGTAGTCTTTATTCTCAGTAAATGCAAATGCAAAAATGGATACAAAATGATCATACTTTCTAAATTTAATTTTAGTTATTGAGGTACCAGAAACATCCTGATGTGTACATAAGATTGTGATCAGTTGAATTCAGATGTGGAGATTATTATAATTATTCTATTCTGGTTTTTATGTTTCATATTAACTTGTATTTCAATATTAAGAATCCTTATGCATCTTTTATTATCCAGTGGCCAATTGAGGGTCAACTTAAATGATTTATGATTACTGGTTAAAACTATTAGGACGTTATACTGGTCACAACCAACATGGCGGCCAGCTGCATTTAGTTGAATGATGATAAATTGTGTGAGATTTAAGCAAGCCCCTCTAATTTCTATTAACCTAAATTCAAATGAGGAAGTTTTCTGATGGTTTGTTCAAAGGGGGAAAGGCAAAGAATTATGTCTGTTATTAGTTAAAGAAAAATGGTGACAGACACTGGCTTAGATCAGTTTAACCATTAGCAGAGCCTGAGGCGGGGAATGTTCTCAGGAGGAACCTGTGAGGTGTGAAGGAAGCAGGAGTGGTAGGGGAAGGATATGTGGATTCAGGAGAAGGCTAGCCTCAGCCTGATCCCACAGAGAACTCTGGAGGGTGAATACTAGCACAGAGTTTGTTCTGTACTATACCATTGAGTCATTGGCCATGGGCTGCCCTTCTTGGGGGTTGGGGGGAGATGTGACCTTCCAGGTGGCTCCTGTGAGATACAGGAAATCCTCCAGAGCAGAGTACAGCTGAGAGCAGCTAACATAGACAGCAACGTGGGGCTGAGTGCACCAGCCAGGTGAAAGGAATCTGGAAGGGGATTCACTATCACCTGCTACAGACATAATTTTTTTTTTATTAAGTGTATGAATCCACTAGAACCATCTCCTGAATACATAAACTGTTACTGAACAAATGATTGTTTAATATTGTTCTACTGTCTCTCCCCAATTGGAAGGTACGCTCCATGAGGGCAGATCCCTGTTCTATTTAATTCACAGATGATTCCTTGGCTCCTAGGATAGTCACAGGCACATAGGAGGTATTTGTTGAATAACATCTATGGAAAAAATGAATGAGACAGACCCAGAACCCTGGTCTCCTGAATTTTGTAGCATTGCTTTGTAAGGAATTGGTACTCCTATCAGTCAGAACTGCAGTCAGAACTTGCAATACAGTGGCTGACCCAAATAGGAGGTTATTTTTTCTCACAATATAAGAAATCTGGAGTGGGGTGAGTCCAGGTATAGGGCAGCCACCCGCCTTTGTCATTTATATCCTGGGAGCCTTTTCTCATTTGCATGTGACTTCCATCCTCATGTATGACATGGTCACAGAAAGGGTCTTCCATCTCAGTCTGGAGTCCATTCTCCAGGGCCAAAGATGAAGAAGGAAGAAGCAGGTAGTGGCGGCACCTGTAGGAAAGCAATAATGTTTCGAGAAATCTCTAGCAGATTTCCATGTAGATGTCTTTGTTCAGAACTGTAGCATCTGGCCAACCCTGAATACAAGGGAGTCTTAGATGGTGAGCAGACTGGCTGGTGCCCTTGCCACAGAGGACAAAATTGGGATTCTGTTAGGAAGGAGGAAGGAGATAGTGGGTAAGTGTCTGCCACTGTAGCAAAACAACACAAAGCTTATGGGTGTTTAAAAACAAACACCCCTTCCCCCAACAGCAAATAAGGCAGAATTAAAATAAAAATGAAAACTAATTTTAAAAACCCAAATACCTTCTTTTCTCTTTTTCTGCTTTCCCATCCCTTTTATGACTTTCCTAGCAACGAGAGGTGAAATTCGCCCCAAAGTCAGTAGGAAGGAAATACTTTAAACGTGTCTCAAAACAGATCAAAATGAGGCTGTAATGGAGGCACTGCTTAGAGTTTTTTTCCCAACAAAATTCTTAGACAACTGTTTACTTTCATACTAGTGGTCTGGTATTCCGTCTGTACACTAGTGAGTGTGTAGGATGGTCACCTTTTAAATTCTTTTTCTCTTAAATAGGAAAGTCAGACTTCTGCAATGTTTCTGCTAGTGTTGTCGTTACTATAGGAGACTCCTAGGTGCTATTGTGCCTTATGGTGAGTCTTGTGTTTCTCCATGGAGAAGCTTTCATTATTTCCAGACTCTTTTTGAACCCATTATGAGACCATTGAGACAGGATGAGAAATAAAAATGACTACTTTGTGCACTGGGTTGTTATTCCTGGATCTTTACAATTGAGGTGGAGAAAGAAAACACCTCCAGAAAAATAATTTAAGAGGCATGGCTGGTTGGTTGTCTCACATTTGATCCCTGGAGTCCTGTAGTTCATGTGCAAATATGAAAAGAGTCACGTAAGTAAATTTTAGTGACCTTTTTTAGTTAAAAATCTCCCACTGACAAAATCACCTTTCCCATCGAGGGTCATTTGGGCGTGCAATTTAAAGGTTGGCCCTTCCAGTAAAGTGCCTTTATGTCAAGAGTTCTGAATTTCCATTTACAGAGTTCTTTCTCTGAGTGGTCAGTCATGCTGGGTTTGAACTGGCATGTTGACCTTTTTGTGCCTTTGTGTTCCCCATTCATAAAATTGGCTGCACTTTGTGGTTGTATTCATGAGAAGGCACCAAGTCAAATATCCTGGCCCCAAAATACTTACTTAACACCAGCAGCATCATTTTCAAGGGCAAGACACCATTTCTGCAAGTAGATTTGATAATTAAGTTCATCAGAAGAGTATACCAGTTCATTCCAAAGAACAAGCCCATTATTGCTAATTGGTCAGATAATGGGGGGGGGGAGTGTGATGTTTGTTGTAGCCCATCTGATGCAGTATCATATATTGTTATCCCAGCTAGCTTCCTATGATGATGTTAACTTGTTATACACCCACATAAAACACTTTATTCTCTGCTTTTCTTATTAGATTTACTAACATACCGTTGTTGTACCATTAACATTTAACAGCCCGGGAAGAAGAAAGAACACACTACTATACAACTCTTGGCAAAGCCACCACTGACGTAGAGAGGCTATTAAGCTTCAGAAAGTTTTAACTTTCTTGCACCCAATTTCTTATCATTAATACAAGATTTGTATTCTTCCCAGGCACCCTTATTTTGTAAAGGAAATAGAGAAAATGGGGGAGGGGGACCAGGAAGAGACACAAATCAGGCTGAGCCGTTCCCAGTGCCTGCACTTACATCAGTGATTAATCAAACTAATGGCGAGTTCTAATTCAGTGCTTTGCTACCCTTAAGTCCTGTAATTGCGGTGTCTCTGAACCCAAAGGAAACACGTTGCGCTCTGCGTGCCCAGGCGCATAGCTTTTAAATCTTCATAACTCTGTAATTACTACAGTGCTTTCCTTCAAATCTGGCTCAATTTCACTTCCTTAATGAGCAGCACAATCTTGATAAAGTTTGAAGTTTGCTGCCTCTGCCGTTCACAAGGACTCAATCCCAGACTGATAATGGAAGTTGTAGATTTTACTCCCTCAGGTTCCTCTGGAAAAGAGCTGATTTATTTCAGGACCACCACAGTCAAAAGCACTTCCTCTGGGTCAAGGCCAGCACTGGGCGTTTTCATCACAGAAGGGTGCCTGGAGAGCAAATTCTGAACGGTTAAAATGGCGGGGGGAGCTTATGCCCCCCACTCCCCCATGGCTGTTTAGCTTTATTAGTGCCATGTGCCCTAGAGACTGTGGTTCATCTTACCCCGTTGAAGACTTTTCTTTATAGGAAATATATTAAAAATCTTCCACTTCCTCTTTCTAAACTGAGCCCTGCCAAAGAGTGAAAATTACAAGTCAGCTTTAAAAACAACAACAAAAAGGCAACATAATTTCCACATTCTTTCTCTTACTGCCTGGTTTTCAGGGTTTTTAAAAGACTTGTTGGAAATGCCACTTAATGATTCCAGTCGAAAACACATCTTCTCTTGGAGCTGGCTGCAGGGACTCTTCATTTTAGCCACTCTGTTTTGTTTTTAACCATGCGGTGATGCTTGGTCTCAGCTTTTGTCTTTCAGTTTCTAAGCTGGAAGAGCCAGCACTGAAGCCTGTGTTGCTTTTAGAATCCCTGCTCTAGTCTGTTCCCCCTAGACAATGTTAATCGCTCTGGGATTCTGAATTGCACTTAATTCTTATCTATATTATAGCTTGCCTGGCGTTGCCCTACAATTATTTGTTTACATGCCCATCTACCCCACTAGACTGCACCCTTTGAGAGTGATGTTTATGTCTTCTTTCCTTTTATATCCTCGGCATCTCATAGGGGCCTGAGCACCCAATAAATGTTTGCACTCAGTAAATGGAAGCATCCGGTAAATATTTGTTGCATAACCAAAGGAACGAATAAGTGAATGAAACTGCATTGTTGTTTGCTATCACCATCTGCTTTTAACTCTGTCAGTTATTTTGAATTATGTATTTGCAGTTCTGACTAGATCCAGATTTGGCATGTTTAAAATTACATTCAGTTGTAAAATGTGAGGCTAGGATTTTTGAAGATTAGAAAGAAGAATTTCTCCCACTGGAAACAATATGAGTAATCAACAGTTCTCTGCTTAGGAAGATAAAAAGGCTGGTTGGGACAGTCTTTGGATTCACACAGTCTATGGCATTTTGGGAAAGTCATTTAAGAGCATTATTTTTTTTTCTGTCTATGTTTTCCTGTCAGTATAACGCAGAGAGAAACTCCTGTCCTTTATACTTGCTAGATTAAATCAAGATTTTTGAGGAAGAAAAGCACAAGCTAAAACAAAGGAAAACCTTCAGGAGTGGTATATAGTCTTTTGTCTCCCGGAAACTATACACATGATAGTTATCAATATACATGTAATTATACTTAGGGGTAGGATGGCTTAATATTTTGATATATTAATGAATATGTTTTTTCCCCCAGTGTTTCCTGGGAGCTAGGTAGGCATCGGACATCATGTTTATGCCATACGTCACACATGTGGAAGAATGCATGCTCTCTCTCTGAAGATGGCATACAACCGTGGGCTGCTGGCTTCCTCCCATGAACCAGAAAAGCTGAAGGAAGGAGGGAGTTGGTGACTCTCAGAGCTCAACAACTAACATTAAACTTGGGAGAATTTCTTAGGGAGCTTGAAAGTGGTGACCTCCTGACGTGAGCGTGAGAGGGGTGAGTAACATCTTCTGTGACCTCTCAGTCTGCTGCTCTTTCCATATATTTTAAAGCTCTCTCATCTTAAGCCTTTATTTTTCCCTTAAGGTGTTTCTCTGGGCTATAGCGTTATTTGTAAGTGCAGTATAAGTAGAGGATGACGATGAGCTCCCAAAAGTTTTCTGCTTCAGTGTGAACCACATGACTTTCCAACAATTTCCTAAGAATGACAACCCCTCCCTCTTCCCGCGCCCCTCACCACCCACTCTCAAATCTGCTTTCTCCTTCACAAGATATTGTAACGTTACTTTTTTATGTACAAACCATATTCATTTACTTTCAAATTCCTACATTTCACTTATATAAGTGATATGTTTTTCTGTCTATGAAATGGTTTAGGTAACAGGTTGGGATGGAATGCTCATCATTTTTCCCAATAAAATTAATGAAAAAAAATTTTTTTTTAATTTAACAGCCTTTTAAGTAGTGGCAGGAACTTTAAGAGTGAATGAGGCCGGGCGCGGTGGCTCACGCCTGTAATCCTAGCACCTTGGGAGGCCGAGGCGGGAGGATTGCTCGAGGTCAGGAGTTCGAAACTAGCCCGAGCAAGAGCGAGACCCCATCTCTACTAAAAATAGAAAGAAATTAATTGGCCAACTAATATACATAGAAAAAATTAGCCAGGCATGGTGGTGCATGCCTGTAGTCCCAGCTACTTGGAAGGCTGAGGCAGCAGGATTGCTTGAGCCCAGGAGTTTGAGGTTGCTGTGAGCGAGGCTGACGCCATGGCACCCACTCTAGCCTGGGCAACAAAGCGAGACTCTGTCTCCAAAAAAAAAGAGTGAATGGAAGTGATTAAACAAGGAATAGGTTTGAAGGAAGGTTTGATTAAGCAAGGAAGAAGGTTGACTTCAGTCACTGTAAGTAAGTGATGATGGTAACCTGCCACATGTATGTCCTGGCATTTCTTAGACAGAAATATCTTTCAAGTATAAATAATACTGAAATATCTGAATCAGGACATTTTTGGTGAATAGCCTTTTAGGGATCTCTGCTTTGTGGCTTGTGAGGTTCTAGCTTGACTCTGGTTCTGTGGAGGCACGGGGACAGCCAGGCTGACGGCGGAGTTGTCTTATGGCCCTCTAAATGCAGATCTTAGAGTTCAGCAAAGCCCTTCTTCCTTCTGGGCTGGAGCAGGCAGAAGTATAACTGCGGGGTGTGGTGACACAGACAGGATATTTCATTCATTTTACAATGGCATAAGGTTTATACTGACCCAACATTCGAGTTTATGGGGAAATTGTGCTGGCCTTTGAGCTGCATGAATGACTCCTGGGAATGAAGCAACAGGGTCATTTTAAAATGCCGCCTTTCTTTTCCATTTTGGCTGTAAGTGCACGGTGAGTGAATATGCGTATGTGGGTGGCGGGGGACTGTGGTTAGGAGAGATCAACATACACAGACTTGGTATAACAATCTGGCTTCAGATAGCAACCTTGACTTCATCAGAACTTTTTGTGGGAAAACTTGGAGTAATATGCTGCAATCTGGGATTTGAATCCTGGGTGTGTTGAAAACTCATCAGCATTAAGACTACTCACATATCCAATCAGGATTACATGTGGTTGCTCCTCCTTTTTTGATTTCAGTATTTTAGTTCCATAAAGCAGAAGCCAAACCAAAAAATGTGTGCATGGGGGGAGGGGGAGGTAAACCACATTGGAGGGGCTTGAGGTGGGAAGGGGTAGGGTGGGGCCAGCAGGCTGTCCTGAGGCTGCCCTCTCAAAGCTAGCCCAGTTTTTACTTAGATGGTGTTACTAATATATAACAATCAGTTTTCTAAAATGCCTTTATTCACACCTTACAGAGGACTGAGAAAACATCAACCAACCATACTGATGATCATTTGTATTAGGTTTATTTTGGGGGACTTTGAAGGAAGCTGTCTTTCAAAGTCCCCCGAAACAAAAAAATGAAAAATGCCCTTGGAAAGGTCACTGGGGACCACCAAGGGAAGGAGAGGGGACAGTGAGAAAGAAGGAGATCAAAAGCCAAAATCAAAGCTTTTTATTTTTAACCAAACGGCTTTATTAACGCACAAGAGGGAGTCCAAAAGATAACAAAGAGAACACTCCTTTTTGCATCCTTGAACTGTGCTTTGAATCATTTTGAAACTGTGACCTGAGTCTGTGCTGACCTCTTTGGGGCAGACACCAAGGTAGCCAGCCTGTCCTTGAGCTTAATTACTCCTTGGAACCCTCTCTCTCCTGGGTCTTTGCCCCCCACCCCCTCAGGTCACCTCTCTCAGGACCCTGGAAGGAACTCACCAATAATCTGAAACTCCTCGTAGGAGTGAGAGTCACACACTACTCATTCATGGCCCAAGTCAATGTTCAGCTGGGCCCACTCAACTGGTGCCCTTGAACGCTATTAATAGGACAGTGCTGGGAGAGAGGGAGTATGAGGCAGGGCAGACTCTTGCCACAAGGCTTGCTAACGGGAAGCCTTTAATACCCCCCATTGTTCTCTTTGCTTCCATGTGTTCAGGGAGGAGTGGCTGGCTTGCCTACCTAGCAGAACTCATGTTCAGAACTTTGAACATATTCAAAAATCAAGTCACATTTTAAACTAGCCAGCTCTAAGCTTTTCAGATTTGTGAGCTAAAGAACAAATCATAAAAGACAGTTCCAAAATATCCTCTTTTTTCATTTTTTGTCTGGAAACAAAAGTAAATCTAAAGTTGCAAGAAATGTACAATGAACCCCAATAGACCCTTTACTGAGACTCACTATTTTGAAACATTTTGCTATATTTTCTTTGTTCTCTCTTTATACATAGATATCATTCTTATTGTCATCATTCTTCTTGTTGTTTCACTGAGTCATTTATGTGTACCTCCCAGACATCATGACCGTTTATCCCCAAAGCCCCAACTGGATCTTCATGAAAAAAGATATTCCCCTGAAAAATTGTCACTTTTTAAAGGTAGAATAGGACAAGGGTCTGTTGAAGCCTTTATAACTATAGTGAGGGCCAGTCCAAAGTGCTGACTCTTGGGCCCAGGTCTGTCTCCCACTAAAGGCAGGGAGAGAGGAGAAGACACACCAAGGCAGGTCTGGAAGACTTTATTGTTGCCATAAAACATATTTTTTCCATGTTCTCTTTAGAAACATGAAATGAAGGCTGCATTCCCGAGATCTGGCTTGTGGCTTTAAAATAAAAAATATTTTTACAGTATACTTTTTGGAGGGATGAAAGCATGTGTTTTATTAACATTTCCCGAACTCCTTTTAGGTTTTAGGCAGCCGGCATCCAGCCTGCAGACTGCAGCAATAGAAAATGCATGCCTTTTTAGAAATTATACCTTTCAGTTAACTGAAGGGGAAAACTTTCCATTCTTTTGCAAATCATCATTTCTTTGATGGAGAACTTTAAAAACCCTGTGTATGATCAGCACAGTAGGGTGACAAGGAGGTAATCCGGTTTATCTCAGCTAATGTGCAATGAGTTTTGAAAACAGTTTTCTGGGAATTTTGCTCATTGGTGGTTTGGGTCGCATTCATGATATCCTACAGAGACCGTGCCCAGCGCAGGCGGCCACGTGATGCCTGGGAAGGGATATAAACAGCACTCTGGCCACTCGGGCCTCATGGGGGATGTACCCACACCCAGTGACCCTGTCCCGATGTCTCACTGCGCTCAGAGCCTGGGGCCCTGCAAGGTTCAGTCCAGGTTTCCCTGTAAGAACCTAAAGGACTTGCACAGAGCTGGAATTCCGCTAAAAACTTGCTCTAACAAGCCAAATCTGCCGCATCTCTAATACCCCACCCTCCTCCCTTTGCGCTCGCTACCTACACCCCTACTCCCAACTTGAGGACTCCCCGCCCCCACCAGGCAGACAGTCTCAATTCTAACCCCTTGGATGTGAGGAAGTGTCTTAGCCCCAGAACGCGCCCAGCGCGGCGAGGCCACCAGTGACTCCCAGCGGCCGCACAGGGCGCTGCGCCCCCCTCGCCCCGGTCTCCCCCGCCCTGCGTCCGCCCCGCCACCCCCGCGCGGCCTCCTGCGCCCGGGTTGGAGGTGGATTCCTCTCTCCGGGTTTTCAGAGCGCCTCTCCGAAACCTCCTCCCCGCCCAGAGAGGGAGAGAGATCCCGGGCGCAATCGCTCCCCGGAGCGGCCGAGGGGCGCGCGGGGAGAGGCCTGCGCCGGGGTACTTTCAAACTGAGGCGCGCGCACACACTCACACCCACCCACCCATACACACACACACACACACACACACATACACACACACACACACACACACACACACACACACACACACACGCCCATTTATATAGGCGGCGGCGACGGCAGTGCCCGGGGTGGCGGCGGCGAGCGCTGGAACGATGGAGCAGAGCCAGTCGACCCCGGTTGGAAGCAAGTGAGGACAGCCCAGGCGCACCCGGGATTTCTGTGCCTGGTGCTTGTCATCCTCTCCAGGGAACGGTGCACCGGAGGAGGACCAGCAGGACTGATTTGCTAGGGAGAGGGCGGGGAAGAGGAGGAGGCCAGGTGAGCAGAGGAGCCCCCTGTGTATCCGGACTGCCCGATCGCGCCTTTGCCTGACTCCTGCTCTCTCTCTGCTCAGGTGGGCGCGCCCGGTCTCTGGTTCGCAAGGGGCACTCGGAGGAGACCAGAAAGTCGCGGCCCGGCTGCGCGGGATGCCTTTCGCCAAGCGGATCGTGGAGCCGCAGTGGCTGTGCCGGCAGCGGCGCCCGGCGCCCGGCCCAGCCGTGGACGAGAGTGGAGGCAGCGCTGAGCCACCTCCGCCCCTGCAGCCACCCGGCCGGCGGGACGAGGCCGAGGTGCTGGGGCCAGAGGAGCCAGCCCACGAGCCCCCCGCACCTCCCGGGCTGCCACCGCTGCCGCTGCCACCGCTGCCCGAGCCGGCCGACCAGGATCAGCCGCCACACGGAGAGGCGCCAGCGGCCGGCGAGGAGAGCGTGGTTGGGGTCCCGGAGGCGGTGCCCGCCACTGCCGAGGCGTCCTCGGCAGCGGCTGCGGCCGTGCTGCTCATGCTGGACCTATGCGCGGTCAGCAACGCCGCGCTGGCCCGCGTCCTCCGGCAGCTCTCGGACGTGGCCCGGCATGCGTGCAGCCTCTTCCAGGAGCTTGAGAGCGACATCCAGCTCACCCACCGCCGCGTCTGGGCGCTGCAGGGCAAGCTGGGCGGCGTGCAGCGCGTCCTCGGCACGCTGGACCCCAAGCAGGAGGCAGTGCGTGAGTACCCGCGCCGTCGGTTCGCCAGGCGCTCGGCTCCTGCGCCGCACCCTCGCGCCCTCCCCGGTCGCTGCAATCCCAGCCCCGCGGCGCCGCGCCCGATGCGGCTTGCACCTTACTCTTGCCTTCTTACCCCTCCCGCGCCCTGGGACCCACCCCAATCCTCCCGGGGCTGAGTGGCTGGGTTGGACTCCCATTCAGTGTTGCAGACGTGGAGGGTGGAAAGTTAAAAGGGCAGCCTCTGAACTCGCAGACAGCGTGAGCTGATAGGGAGCAGAAAGGGAGCGTTTCTGGAAGCACAGGAGGCAGAGAGGGTCTGTCCTTCACCTCCCCGGGCTCGCCCGGGTCCTTCGGGTGGGGGGCGTTCCAACTCCTGCGGTTTCCAGTAGTCCAGTTCTGAGTCCTATAGCTCACCCTATGCGAGCTCAGGTGTGGGGGTTCGAGGGGTAGCGGGTGTCCTTTTAGGACTGCTGCAGCAGCACGGCGGTTTTGTCGCTCTCACTGTGACCTCAGTGGCTGCTCCGAGCCCCGAACTTGTGCCTTGAGCTGGTGTGCGACGTAGCGTGGCGCCACTCGCCTGCTGGAGTGAACTCCGTAGCGCACTCCGCTGAAAACCCTTGTGGCCTGGAGGGGCCGCGGGGAGGGGAGGGCATGGCTAGGGAGGGGGAGTGTCTGGGGCCCAGGGGAGATCGAGGAGATCTCTCCCTGGACATCTTTGCTGCCCTAAACAGCCCAGGGTTCCTACTAAATGGCCCTATGCCATCTGCCCTCTGAGGATCCCGCAGGCTGTTCTCCCCCTGCCCGGGTGCATTGTCGCCAAATCTACCGGTGTGCGGACTTAAGTACGAACTAGTTCAGCCAGGCAGGCTGCAGGGAGAGGACCAGGAAGGAGGTCTGGAAGATCCCTGGGCATCTTTGCTGCCCACTGACTTCACTCTTGTGACACCCCAGGGCTCCCAATAGTCATTCTGTGTCATCTGCCCTCCAAGGGGTGCGCAGGGCGGTCCCCTGGTGCACTGTCGCCCAAATCTGGCGACGGCGGAATCGTTTAGGAACGACCTGGGAGGTAGACAGGGTCGCTGGGCTGGCGCGCCGGTCCTTTGGTGCCTAGTCCGGCTGCGACGCCCGCGGCGAAGGTGATGTCAGCGCCTCTGACTTACGTAAGAAGCTTCCTCGGTTGCTGCAGCAGCTGCGCCGGTGCGCAGTGGCCTGGGAGCGCGCCGGGCGGAGGCGCTTTCGCGGCATCCTTCCCTGGGGATTTCCGGGCACCTCTGCCTCACAACCCAGCCCGGCCTCCTCGCGGTCCCAGCCCGCCCGTGTGTCCCCCCTCCCCCCCGCACCCCTCCTCCAAAAAACCCTTTGAACCCCGCCCCGGGAATTCGCTGCTTTTCTGCAATAACAATAATAATAAGCGTAATGAATAAATGATGTGCGCGATCGGTTTTCGCAGCTATAAAAGACCCGGAGTTGGGTTAATGACTGGTTATTTAAAAGGGCAATTCCGAGGATGAGTTCTGGAAAGAATTAGGATTGCCTTAGGCCAAGTCGTATTTTACTTTTGGGACTTGAAATGAGCGCTTTAATCCTGCCTCCTTTTTACCTCAAACCACACAGCAGGGACAGGCCCTTCACTTTCAACAGCGCTGATATCAGGGGAGTGCGGCTGGGGGGAGTGGTGATTTCACTTCAAAAGAACTGGAGGGAAGTTTTGCAGACGGTTGAGTGGTGCATACATTTCCCATGCGTGTGTGTATGTGTGTGTGTGAGAGAGAGAGACAGAAACACACAAACACACCCCTCTCCTTAAGTTAGATTTCACACTAGTGAAACTTGGTGCTGAAGCATAAAGTAGCCTTCTCTTCTCTTTCTTTAGAGGCAGCGGTGGACAGTTATGTATCCGGAATTTATCACAGTCTTTCAAGTCTTTTTAACTGTTTGGAGTAGAAACTAACAGTTAATGGAGATAAGAGAGGATCTTGAGTGTATGCATATAGTTGATGAATATATACTCTACGTATACATATTTATAGTGAATAAATAAAGATGGGGCTAATATAATACCCAGGGATGGACTTAAAATCTAGTGTTTTTTAATTTTTTTTAAAAAAATGCTATTAATATTTCCACACTGTGTCCAGATCTCTTTCTTCTCTTGCTCATTTAAATTTAGGATGGCATCGTTCTTGTTTGATGTCATAAAAGGCATTACCTTTGGGAGAAAAAGCATAATATTATGCAACTTAGTGTGGGTTTCCTAGCATGCAGAGCCAGAGACAAGGATTTTGATGCCAGTAGTTTATTGGGAGGGGATCCCTGGAAACTCAGGGAGGGCGTGGGGAAGTGAGGCAGGGAAGGAGGAAAGCTGATACACCCTGTGAGCTGGTTACCACTGTGGGAAACTGGAGTTCAATCCAGCTGGCCACCCTCTGGGCACACACCTCAAATGTATTCCACTGAGGAGTAAGGAGGCTGGAGTATTTATGCACCAAATTCTACCCCTTGCTGGTGGAAGGTAGCACCTGGAGAATAAACTCTCTGGCCTCTGTGGCTTGCCCCATGCGTGGCCCCAGCATGCTCAGAGGGTCAAGTAGAGAGATGCAAAAATCTGTGGTGTGCACTGGTGGGAATGTCTGCAGGGGTCCTCTAAGGAGGGCAGAGGGGCCGTGGGTGGGGTACCAGTGGCATCAGCTACATTATGCATCTCCTTTTAGTATTGCTCAGGCCTAGAGGAGTTTTAAAGGGATAGGAAGCCTAAAAGTCAACCTTGTTATTTTTTCTCCCTCTTTGAGGGTACCTGGGAGCCTTCCCCCTCCCCCCCCATGTCCTCCCCACCCAGGTCACCATTCCCCACACAGTCTGCTTGCTGTTTCATCCTCCAGTGGCTGCTTCCTGTTGCCCTGAGACATGCTGGGGGGCTTTTTGTAGGGGTGACATGATGTGACATACACTTTCGAAAAGTCACTCTGGAGGCAAATTTAGGGGGGGTGGTCTGGTAGACCAGTTAGACAGTGTGACTGCTAATGATGGCTAGGACTAGGGAGGTAGCTATGGGACAGTGAGAAGTAGTCAGATTCTGAATTCATTTAGAGATTGAATTGACAGAACTTACTAATTGCATTGGGTATAGGACATGAGAAAAAATAATTAAGGGTGACTCCTAGTTTTGGGGCTTAAATAACTTGTAGAAGGTGGTGCTATTTACAGAAATGGGGAAGGCTAGTGGGAGTGTGGATATTTTATTGTGGAGGGAATGGAATCAATAATTTTCTATTTGAGCCATGTTAAGGTTGAGATACCTTATTTGCCTTTTCACACACTTCGATGTGTGAGTTGAGACCTCAGGAGAGAAGTCCAGGCTGGAGATGTAAATGTGAGACCTAAGGGTGGAGATGCGAAGCCTTGAAGCTAGGAACAGTGAAGGGAGTAAAGAGGAGGGGCTGGACATAGCCCAGGGCAGTCCAACTTGGAAAGCTTCCTAGGGAAGGAGAAAGGACAGCTGAAAAGCTGGAAGGAAAATCAGGAGAGTGTGGTATGATGGAAGCCAGGAGAAGGAGTTTCAAGAATGGGGGAAAAGTCAACTTGGTTAAATGCTTCTGAGAGTAAGATGAGCACTGAGAAGAGGCCATTGAGTTTGGTCACCTGTAATTAATTAGCAGCGTTGAGCAAGAGTGGAGATGAATGCCAAATCAGAGGGGCTGGGGAAAGAACAGGAGGGGTAGAAAAGGAAACAGCAACTAAAGACAAGTCTTGTCAGGAGTTTTGCTCTGCAGGAGAGTGGAGAGATGGAGCAGTGGCTGCCGGGAGGGAATGTGGTGTTATCAAGGGTGGTGTTCTTAAAAGGTACTGATATTTTAGGCATGTTTGAATTCCAGGGAGAGGGAGCAGTTGATGATTCTGGGGGAGAGAACTGAGTAATTGTGAAAGTCCTTGAGAAGGAAGTCTGAGAGGGGATGAGCTGAGAGCGCCATTTCATCCCTGGGACCTGCCTCTCAGCCCACATCCTCTGACTTCCCTCCAGGATGGGGTGTTCTACAATTACAGCGATTTTCTCTGTGAAGCATGTGGTGAGGTCATCGACTGAGAGAATGTTGGCAATGTGAGCAGAGAAGGGAAGGTATCAGTAAGTTGTCTCAGCGAGGGCACGTGGATGCAGTAAGGAAGTAGAGTGGGATTATCTGGCTGTGTTGAGAGCCTTCTGAGATTTATGGTCATAAACTTGAAGTGCGTCCAGCTTTTCAGTTACTAAAACCTGAGACTTTAGAATTACTTCATGAGCCTCAATGCCAAGATAGTCATCCTTAGACATTTTAATATTGTTGGCATTTTTGGGTGCTATCAATTATATTTAGTTACTGAATTTTTAAGTCAATTTTATATTAAAGTTTAGCATTTAGCAGAAAAGCACACAGATCATAAGTGTTCAGCTGGGCTAATTTTCACAAAGGGAGCAACTCATGTAAATACGACCCAGATCAGGAAATAAAATTACTGTACCTGAAACACCCTCCCTTCAAGCCCCCTACTAGTCACTATCCCCCTCCCCAAAGGTAACCACTCTCCTGAATTTTACCCCATCAATTAGATTTTCCTGTTTTTGAACTTCATATAGATACTTCCATGTTGTTGCATATGTAGTAGATTGTTCATTCTCATTGCTGAATTAAATTTCATCATGTGTCTATACCACAATTTGTTGATCCATTGTCCTGATGATGGACATTTGAGTTGTTTCCATTCTAGGGCTATTTCCATGAACATTTTGTTCCATATGCCTTTCCATGAGTTTATGTATACACAGCTGTTTGGTGTATATCTAAAAGTGGAATTGCTGGATGAAAGGGGATGAATATGTTTGGCTTTGGTAGATTCCGCCTAATAGTTTTCTAAACTGGTTATACCAATTTATACTCCAGAAGCATATGAAAGTTCCAGTTGCTCCGTATCCCCACCAACACTGATATTGTTTTTAATCATAGCTACTCTGTTGGTGTGTAATGAAATCTCATGGTGATTTTATTTTCCAATCCTCTGATAGCTTGTGAGATTGAAAACCTTTTTATGTATTTTTTTAACCATTTGGATATTGTCTTTCATGGATTATCTGTTAAGATGTTTGCTAATTTTTCAATAAGGTACTTTGTACCTTTTCTTATTGTTGTGTAGGAATTCTTTATATATTGTGGATATGAGTCATTTGTTAGCTATAGGTATTATGAATACCTTCTCTCACTGTGTGGCTTGCCTTTTCACACTCTTAGTATTATCTTTTGAGGGTAGAAGTTCTTATTTTTATGTAGTCCAGTTTATCAATCCTTTTCTTTATAGTTAGTATTTTTTTCTGTGTGTTTTCTCTTGTACTTGTTCTTAAATTCTTTACCGGCCTCAAAGTCATGAAGATATCTCCAAGTTTTTTATTTTGCCTTTCTCATTTAGATCTATGATCATATGGAATTGATATTTGAAATGGTGTGAGGTAGGGGTGAAGATTAAATTTTTCCATATGGATACACAGTTGGTCCATTGATAGTTATTGAAGTGACCATCATTTCCCCATTGTACTGCAGTGCCACTTTTATCAATTATCAAGTGGATTGATTGTATATTTTAGCCAGCATTTATTGGGTGCTGCTATTTGTCAGGCCCTGTGCTAAGAGCTTTATATGAGTTACCTTATTTAATCTTCATAATAACTCTATGAGAGAGATACTATTATATTATTTTTACCCATTTTACTGAGGATTAGCCAGGTAGCAACAGTGGTGGTGCCAAGAATTAGGATCCAGGTCTAAGTCCACAAGCTATTTTTCCAACCATTAGTGTTTTCTGTCATGTGTTGCTACATAATTCCAGGAGAATTACTATATTCAAATCAAGGCCCTTCACGCTATGCTCCTGTCCATTTGGCAAGCTTCACCTCTTGCTCTACCACTCATTGCCCCTCCCAGCCATCTCCACCTTCCACCCTAGTCTGGCTCTATGCACCAGTCATACTGAGCTACTTGATGTTCCCTAACTTTGTGGGCTTTTGCATTCTTTATGCCTATGCATATACATACTACTCTTTCCTTCTGGAACATTTTCACCGGATAATTTCTCTTCATTGTTTGGTACTCAGCTGACACATCATCTTCTATGTGAAATGGAACCTGATTTCTTGTCCACAACCTCCCCCATCTACAACTTTCCTAGAACTTTGTGCTCGCCTTTATGTTAGCTTTTGTCCTTCTGTACAGCAAATACTGTTGACATCCTGCCTATATTCCTTTAGCTATCACCTCTCATGATGAAGGCTACTTACTGCAAACTCCTGTGACTCTGCCTGAGGCTTTTGTTTTTGACTGACTAATGGACCAAGCTTGGCCTTGCACATAGAGAAAGCCAGAGGTGCCAGCAAGTTAATGGCCCTGAAGTAGCACTCAGCCAGTAATGGACAGATAGTTGGTGGATGAATACTCCAGTTTCATTACTCCCATCCAATCTGCTGCCTACTCTATACCATTTCTCGGGATTCTCTAGTAGGATTGAGCTCCAGTTGCCCACAATGATGGCTTATTTGATAATGCACCCTGTCTTTGCTGCCTTCCTTTTTCCATTCCACTTCCTCACTCACCTATGGGCATTTCTTGGAGTCATCTCCCACATAAGCTACTTACACTCAAATTTGTACTTGCAATCATAGGGTCTACTTCTGGGGGAACCCAAACCAAGACAATATGTTTAATCTTTAAACTGAGGGCAAAGACCTAGGGCTAGGGTGACATTACCAAAGACCTCTGGTAGAGGTGACAATTCTCATTCTTTTTCCTTAAACTGTTTACCTCAGGATTATTATATTAGCCACATCCCTGGCACCTGCCAGAATGTTCTGTGGTAGGTCTGGAAATAACTATTACTATGCTTTAGCAGATTCACAGTTTGAATCTCTCTATGTCTTGGAAGGAGCTCTTCAGCAGTGAGAAGGGGCATAGAAGGCACTCAAATCTACAATGATGAACACACACAGTCCCTTAATTTCTCAATATTTCATTGGCCAGCCTTTGAGAGTGCTGTTTATTGCCCTGTGGAATAGGTCAGTGACGGCCTTAGGGGTTCCAGACTCTCCATCTGAGAATCACAATTTCAGACAGAGCAGACACAGAAATTACTAACCCCTGAAAGGAACTAGCAAGTAACACATTGGGTGAATTGATCATTTTGGGTTGGTGTGGCAACACTAGTCATGGGCTCATTCTGATTTTGAAAGGATGATCCTGCTTTTGTCCCCATTCTGTTCATTCTATCACTCATAAAAACAAACAAACAAACAAACAAAAAAAACTTCCACAATCTTATTAATGTGTTTTGTTGGATGTTTCAGTAACTGTGGTTAAGTTTCTTTTCTTCCTGGCCCAGCTCAGCGAGTTTCTGTGAGGCATTATGAGATCCTAACAGCTCCATTGGAAGCTGCTTTTAAACCCATCACAGAACAACTGTGAAGAAAGCAATCTTTCAGAGGTTAATATTTCATAGTTGTAATTTCCTCATAACCAGTAACAGCAACACATTTCTTTCTAGACTTTTCTTGATATACTGGATTAAGCTTTTAAATCAAAACTACTGAACTACTTTACCTAGGAAATCCTTGAGATTCTGTTGGACTGCTATTTGCTGAGATGGTAATAATAAAGATTTCTTTCTTCCTATGTGTGGAGGCCTTTTCTATATGATGACAGCAGGAAAATGCACAGTCCATTTAAGCTCTCAGAAACATCTTCTGTCTCAGAGCTTCTAGTCTACCTTTAATGGGCGTAACTTTTGAATGGCAATGACATATAAAATCTTTCCTATTGTCCCTTCTTAGCCCAAGAGTCTTGAGGGTTCACTGACTTCATATGACACTTTGAAATTTTAGGGTCAAGGGCAATTTTAAACATAGTTGGAATTTTATTTTGATAGTTCAGTTTAATTTCTTTTTACTCTATTAAAAATTGTGGGAAACAAGATTTTGTGAGTCATTCTCTTGAAAAAATCACAGGACATGTATGCCTGGAACACACTACCAATCACAAAAAATCCTGGAAGTTCTTTTCGTATCAGGAATCCTTCATGAATCACATTGTGGATTCAATGGAAATAAAAACAATGAGGTAGGCATGGTTTCTGAATGTAAAGATTTCATTTTAGAGTTGAAATTTGTTGAAATAAGGTTTTGGAAAGCCCTCCTACTGGATTGTAATCCCAGAGGGCAGGGATCCTGTCTAGCTCATCTTTGTGAATAACTGAGACACGCACGGTCAATTTGTGGTTCTGACATTCATGCCCATCTCTCAATCCATTAATGAACATGAGAGGGTATGGCAGTACTGAAATAGTGATCTGAGGACATGGGCATCCATATGCTAAAAAATTACTTAATTATTAAGTGCCTAAACCCTTCAAAGTGAAATTATCAAGAATAAAGTTAATTTAACAAGAGTCATAGACTTTTGGGATCTTAGAATTGGGAAAGATCTTAGTACCCATCCAATCCAACTTCTCACCCAGAGTGTGAAGCTTTTTTAAGATGTCCCAAATCACAGCCTATCTGGTTTCCATGCCCTCTGAGATTCTTGGGAGTGGGAAGTGACCACCCTTGCCCCAGTTTTATTGCTGAATAGCACTGATTTTTGAGAAGTCCTTATCTACATTGAGAGTGAATCTGTCTTTTTGTAATGCCAGCCTTTTTTTTTAGTCCTTGTTCTGTTGTCTGGACCTATAACCTCTTTTACTTATAACCTCTTTTACAGAACATCTTTTAAGTATCTGAAGGTTACTGTTATGTTCCCCTCTAAGCTTTCTTCATCCCAGGTAAAACAACTTCATTTCATTCAATGCCAAGTTTCCAGTCCCCCCCCCACTCTGATTGCCCTCTGCCACAGGTGCAGAGCGTGGATGGACCCATTCCTTGCTTTATATGTATGTCCCACTGGGACTAAGGTGGTCCTTGTTGTTTTAACCATTGTGTGACACTGTTGGTACATTTTTGCTCTTATGGTCCAACAAAGTCCCTTCCTTTATAGTGGCAGTTTTTAACATGAGGTTTTCTCTATTCTATGTGTGCAGTTGGTATTTTGAAAAATTTTACAAAACTCTCCTATTGTCTCTGTTAAATTGAATCTTGCTTGCTTTGCTCTTTCATTTCCAATCAGTGGTGATGGTTTAAAATCTTGATTCAATGTGTCAGCTACTGCCCACAGCATTTTGCTCACTGCAGGCACCATAAACATGATTCTATGCCATTACACATATCTTTGATAAAATTATTGTTCAGATGGATTCAAGGCCAGAGCCCATTGGCAGGCAGTACTAGCAACATCCCTTCAAGTTGATGTCTATTAATCAACATTTCTTGGGTACCATTGTTGTAGCAGCCATGAATGCACCCTCCACCTTCCCATTCAAACCACATTTCTCCACCTTGCCCACAAGATCTATCATCATGAGTGACTGTCAAATGGTTTGCTGAAATCAAGATACCATATGCCTGTAGCATTCCTTTGATCTCTCAGTCTAATAACACAACTCAAAAGGGAAATGAGGTTAATCTGGCTCAAACTGGACCCAATTCCAGCAATCAGAGGGACCATTTTAATTTTCTTATATGTAATGGGTAAAGAGTTTATTTTGGAGAATCTGCTTTGGTGTGTTGGCCATAGAATGACCACAATGTTGGACTGCAAGGGGACTCTCTGAGTCCTAGCGTACATTTCTCTGACTCTAGAATGTCTGGTTTGTAAAAGGCAGAGAATCATATTGCTTGTCACTTCCTTTCTTTTGGGTACCTGGTGAGAATCATCTTCTGTCCTTGTTTTCTGTTCCTTAAGGAAAGGTTTGAAATTCATGACCTTTGGAGTTTGCTTAGGCTTAGTTTGAGTAAGGTTGGCAAGTGTCTAGTTTATCTAATTGTTGAGAAGCAAGAGTGTATGTGGTTAAGAGTGTGGACTCTGAAGCTGGACTGTGTGAGTTCAAATCCCAGCTCCACTTCTTCAAAGCTGTATGACTTTGGAAAATTTATTGAATTTTTTTCTTGATTTATTACAGAGTAGAGATAAAAGCAGTACCTATTGCATCAAGTTGTTGACACAACTAAAAGAGTCGAGATGTGCAGACACTGAGAACTGTGCCTGTCACATGATGAACCCTAGATAATTATTGGCTATTCTTGGCTATTTTATTGGTACTATAATTGGATCAGACAGAATAGGAGGTATGTGTTAATTTTTTCCAAGTAGGTGAAAAGCTCTCCCTGAATCTGTGAAATGCTGGATCAGGGGGAAGGAGACAGCTGACCAAGCAATGCTGTGTCTCTCTGCATGGTCAAAGATGCCTATTAAGGTTCTTTTTTCTTTGTGGCCTGTTTGTTATACAGAAAGATGTAGAAAGAAAAAAATGGACCAATAATCTTATCATCCAGATTCATTCATTTATTGTATGTTAGGCACTATTCTAGGCACTGGAGTTTCATCAGTGAATAAAATGTTACAAAGAGCTTACATTCCAATGTAGAGAGATAACCCTAAACAACAAACATAATACATTTGAGGAAATGACAAAGCATGTTAGGAGATGGTTAAGTGTTATGGGCAAAAAGAAACTAGAGCAAGCTGAGAGCAATCCAGAGGGTTGGGAAGGGGTTGCCATTTTAAATGGGGTGATCAAGTGGGCCTCATTGAGAAAGAAACATTTGAGGAAAGATTGGAAAGAAGTAAGGGAGTTAATTACATATATTGTTGGAGGAAGATTATTCCAGCAGAGGGAACCAGAGCTAGTGCAAGGGCCCTGTGGTGAAAGTATGCCAAGGAGGCCCATGTGCTAATGTGGAGTTAGCAAGGAGGAGAATAGGAGGAGAGGAGGAAGCAATGAGGGATGGAAGGGGCAGATCGCAGAGGGTCTAGTAGGCCATCGTGAGGATTTTGCCTTTGCTTCGAGTGGAGTGGGTAGGCATTGGAGGGTTTTTAGCCTAAGAGTGACATGATGGCCTTAGCATTTAAAAGGATCATTTTGGCTGTTGTATCAAGAAGATACCAGGCGAGAGGCAGGAGAGGTAGAAACAGGGAGACCAAATGGGGGCTGTGGTAGTAATTCTGATGAGAGATGGTGGTGGATCGATGGAAGTATTGAGAAGTGGTTGGATCCAGGTTAGAGCTGTTGACATTTTTTGTTTCTCATTTAGGACTAGGCAACTCAACCCATGCAGAAGGGCACAACATTGAAAAGGGAAGGAAAACCTACCTCCTCTCTCATCGTGCCAGACTTGCTCCAAAAGAACCCATGTTATAGTATCTTGTGCTCCTTCCAGAAGGAGCAAAAGCATATTCTTGTGTATATTTCTACAACATTTTGTAAAGCCATTCAATGTTGAGGAAGTAGACACTTTTCCCAGAGTCTTGTTGATTAATCTTATTTGCTGTCTTCGAAGAATTTAAAAAGTGTTCTAACTAACACCCTTTTTAAAAATCAAGGTATAATTTATAAGTAGTGAAATGTACAGATTTGAAGTATATAGTTGGGTAAGTTTTAATAGTTGTATCCATCTGTGTAACCCATACCCCTATTAAGGTAGAGAATATTACCCTCACTCCAGATAGGTAAGACTCCTTTCAGATGGGAAAGCGGTATTTGAACTCTGATGGCCCAGCACTAGCCCCTACCAAGGCTGTCATATGAATATGGCACAGAAGAAAATTATTCCATAGGGAGCTTCTGGGCTCTCAAGTAGGATTAGACTAAGACCTAGCAATTCCATGTATAATATTTCCAAGGCAATTTGCAACAGTGGAGTTTCCTCACTTTTGGTGTGATGGACTGTTTTGATGGACTGTTTATGACATCTTGGTGCTGAATTTTGGGGAGAATCAGGTTTTAGACAAGGATAAAAATCTGGCCTCAGAGGCCCCAGGAGTAACTTAGAAGTGGGAGCTTTTCTAAGAGAAAGCTAAAAATAATTTTAAAAGACATGAAAAAAAAAGGCCTTGTAATTGTCAGGGAAATTTCTAAGTAGTATGGAATACTGATATGCAACTGTGTTTGTGTTGTCAACTCCTGCTGATGCTTGAAGCCTGGATGGAAGATGAAGAAAGTTGTTTAGAGTTTGATTTCTGATTGTCCTATCTAAGTACATTTAGATTAGGAAATAAGAAGCCCTATTCTAGAGTTCAGTTATTCTCGATTTTTAATCCTAGACATCTAAGGGAGGGAAGAGCTAGTAGCTGTGAGGACAGATAACAGCCCGTGAGACATAATGTTCATTAGAATATAATATCAATATTTATATTTCTCCCCAGCCTGCATCTGGGCTCGTTCCTGGAGCCTGTATTTATATTTTAATAACATGAGGAAAGCTGTATTTTCCTTTTAAATTTCGCATCAGAATTCTGCCACTTCAGCCGACCTCCTCCCCAACTCTGAAGTGATTCATTTGCAAGATGGTGCATGTTTATCTAGAATCAGTTTGAGTCTAGAGATTAACTGCAGGGGGTGGGGAGGGTGAAGGGCAGCCGGAATAAATACCACAGAAATCCTTTTCCACATGAGAAGTCATAGGGCCTTCTGCTTCACGAACAGGAGAGACTAGGCTTCAAAGTTGGGGCAATGTGGGGGGGAAGCGGGTAAACCACGAGGAAACATTGGGAAGGGTGTCTTGGAAGATTTTCAAAGAGTATCACTTGAGTTAAATAAATGCCTTTGGTATGAGAGAAGAGATGTTGGAGCCCTGTTCAGGTATCAGATGTCACTCGGTACTCATCTGGCAAAGTTTTAGCCTTTGCTAATTAAAACTAATCCAATTGCGTGAAGAAAAATATATTGCGTAAGGTTGCCTCTTGTGTGGCTTTATTTTAACCCTTTGCCCTATATCCAAAGACTAGCGAATCTCAGGCTCGTTATGGGATGGAAGGTGATCAGGAGAACGGGGTTCGCTTAGAAATAGGTTCCAGTGCAGACAATGAGTGGGGCAGGCTATTAAAAGCATTGGCTTGTAAATGTAAATTTGAAGCCCTTTTGGGTTTTCTTGATTGATTTGTCAATTCAAAGGTTTTAGTGGCTGTGGAGTAGGAAGGAAAATTAAAACAACCAAACAAACAAAAACAGTGACACCCCCATTTACCTCTCAACTGGTGCTTTGTTTTCTTTCTGAGTTGCTTTGTGTGCTTTTCTGTGGCCTGGTCAGCCTGCATGGATCAAGCCTTGCGATGATGAAGCTTAGGTTCAGGGTTTGCTCCCTGAGAGACTGGGATTTTGTCATGATTAGACGCTTGCGTTCCTAACCCGCATAACCTTTCTATTGTAGGAAAGAGTGTATGTCAGCCTTTGATTCTCGCAGTTCGCCACTTGCCAGCTGTGTGACCTTGGACAAATCCTTAGTCTCTGCACCTCAATTTCCTTACCTGTGAAATGGGAACATGGTTGTTGTGAAGATTAAGTGAATTAATCCATGGACAGTGCCAGTGGTGTGTGGCATCTACACAGTATACACAGTATGGGCTAATACATATATGCCATCCATGGTACCACTTTTATTGTGGTTTTATCAGTATTATTATCAGGGGGCTTGGATGAAGGAAGTAGGAGTAAAAATGTGTAAAACCCAGCCCCTGTGGCTCCTTAGCCAGTGTAAATATTCTGGTTAGCTGGATGCATGGTAAAAATTGGGACAGAGGAATACCATCCAGTTTGCTGGCTTGGCTGTTCTAACTCATGTCGTGGAGAACTGCAAGAACAGTTTAGCATCTGGCTGCCATTATGCCCTCATTCTCTGGAGGTGTGGATTCTGCTGATGGATGGGGGAGGCCTGGGTGTGGATGTGTGGCATCATGAAGGGGTGAAGAGTGCAGACGCCCTTGCCCTCACTTTCTGGGACTGTCTGTGTCTTTTCCCACAATGACGTGTCTTCTGCTTTTTGCAGTTAGGCAGACAACAGGCGTGGGACAACTAGTAGAGAGGGGAGATTATAGGTCTGGGATGGCAGAGAATACCTAGGTGTTTGCTGACTCCTTCTCTTTCTCTCCTGGGCACATGGCTAGACTACATTTCCCAGCCTCCCTTGCAGTTAGGTGCAACCATGTGATAGAGTTTCGTCTAATGCAGTGTGGAAGGAATAATTGCTCCAGCTCTAGGCAGTCTGTATAAAAGCACCTAAATAACTCCCTGCAGTTCACTTCTTGTCCATTCTGCTGGCTGCATGCAGAGGGTTCAGCAGACAGCTTTGAGGCCCTAAGGGACGGTGGTGCCACCAGATGGAAGGAGCCTGGGTTCCTGAATCGCCGCATGAAAGACTGTTTACCAACACCTGATTGGATTTCATGTGAGGGAGAAGTAAACTTTTACTGTGAGCTTAAGGGGATGTTTGTTATAGCAGTTAGCTGACCGTAACACAGAGGTACACTCCAGGGAGCAAAATGGATTGGTTTTCCTGAAAATGCACAGATGATGAAGTTACTCAAAAGTATTTTGTGTTCTTTCCCTGAATGAAAGAGGCACTAAACTATAGGATTTTCTTTCTCTGAGAGACATGAAGAGTTCCTATGTGTGACCAGAGCTATATGACAGCTTTTCTTGGGGAAGCAGATGGAAATAAAAGCTTATTAACAGTTATAGTTTCTAGAGAAATTTTGCTACCAAAAGACTTCATTCTCTCTCTCTCTCTCAATCCTTCCCTCCATATATAAATGACATACATATATTTGTGACACTTTAAAAACCTAATTGTAACACCAATATAGAAATGCACACAAATGAGTATACAGCCTCAGTGAATTTTTACAAACTGACCACACCTTTGATACTTGTACCTGGAACAAGAGACAGAACATCTGAAGCCCTCTAGAAGTCCTGCCAACAGCCCTTCCAGTCAGACGTTATCCTGACCTAACAGCATAGATTACTTTGGCCTGTTTTGGAGTGATATAGTATTTGCTTTTTTTTGTAGCTATTTTTTTTGTTCAAAATTATATTCCATGATCCATTCATGTTGTTATATGTAGTTGTAGTTCATTTATTTTCATTGCTGTATAGTACTCCTCTGTATGAGTATACCATAGTTTATTTGTTCATTCTACTATGGATTGGCATTTGGATAATTTCCAGTTTGGGCTATTTTAAATAATGTTGCCATGAACATTCTATAATAGTTCTGTCTATTGGTGAATATATCTACACATTTCTGTTGGGTTAAACACTTTTTGACTTATAATTTTACAAAACTTTCTCTGTCAATAAGACATTTCAAAGTTGTGACAGGGACTGTTCTTATTTCTTGCTATCCCTTGACTTTCTGATCTAGGCCAAGCAAAAGCCTTGACCTTTTCCTCTGTAATGTAGAAGATTATCACTGATCTTTAATGTGGCAAAGTTTTGGTGTCTAAAATGGAGAAAGCCTGATCTACTTAAAAGAACCGCCCTCCCCTTTTAAATTGAAGCATACTTATTAGGCCTTTTGATTCCCAGACAGGGGCTCTTCACAAGGCCACGTTTCAAATCACTTGCAAACTCCATGTAATTGGAGTTTGACATTGGAATCTTTATTGGTGCAGCTTCAGCGCTTCCTCTGTGAGACGGAGAATCCTCTTGGATTTTCAAATTGCTTCCTTTCCTTGGGGAGGCAGTGGAGGAGGAAGAGTGATGAGTTCTCTAATCACTTGGCCAGATTAGCTTTAGAGGAGCTGCCTTCTCTAATTGCCTTTACTATCAAGGTTTCATGCAAAATCTAGGCAAGGCAGAACATTTCCTCAGAAGGGCAAGAGACAAAGAAGAGGGGGAGGTCTTTTTATCCATCAACCAAGAGGGTTTATTCTTGTGGCTCTGCTGTCAGGGCCTTGGATATCTGATCCAAAATGTACTAATCTCGGCTAGACGGAACCTTGTGGATTTGGGGATTCGAAAGGCCTCAGGCAAACTTTCAAACTGCCCACGAGACTTTCTTTCAAACCCCTGGCATAGGTTCAGCTTCCCTGACTCCTTTGCTGAGCTTTGAAATCCTGGACTCAATGAATGATGGGACATCCCCCCCCTCCCCGCCCCACGGGCTCTCTCACTGTTTGGTTTGAAATGGCCATGATTGGAGAATTGAGGGGCGAATGTTTTAGTCTGGGCCTTCTCCTTCAAGCATATCAGGAATATCTGAAACATCTTTGAGGCCAAAGCAGACCGAAGGCTGCCTTGTGTTTTGATTGAACGTTTGGTTGCCTTTGGGTGTGAGGTGTGTGAAGCCTTTACAGTTAGGTTTGACAAATGTTTGTGAGAAGCTTCCAGGGGCCCTTGCTGCTGAGTGACACACAGCTGGGCCTTTGAAAGTGGGCTTTCATGATAAATTTCAACATGGTTTTAGACTTTACTATAAGTGCTTCATTCCTTTTCCTAACTAGAGGATGGGTGAGCTGATTTTTCCATGAGAGAACTGCTTTGGACCATTAACTGAGATTTTCTTCAAATACAGAGGTGACTGTGTAACTTGCTTTTGGATTTTAAAAGCTGATGGAGACCTAGCAAGGCAGCTCTGTGAAGTCAGAAGTCAGGGGATGCTTTCCTTCACTTGCCAGGTGTGGAATGCAAATGAGCTGCATGCAGAGTCAAAGACCTTTCAAAAATCCAGATTTGCTCTGAGGACGTGGGGCTTCTCCCAGGCTGCTCTTCTTTTCTGTAGGCCACAACTAAGACTGTGGCCTACAACTTATTCTTCTTCAATCCTCTGGCTTCTTCCTGTAGCCAGCTCTGCCCCCAGTTTTTGGAAGATCACTTGGATTTCTGTCTTAGATGACTGAGTGTTATCAAGGGGACTCGTCTAAACATGTTCAGGCAGACATTGAGCAAATACACGCACACACATACACACACCCCTAACATTTATTGTGTGATTGCTTTCTGCTAGTACTACCTTGTGTTCTTTCACAAGCCCCTCAAAATTCTGTGATGGAAGTATGATAATATTTTTTGGAAGGTGAAGAAACAAAGGCTCTGTTAGTGGCTTTAAGAACACAATGGTAAAAATTGCCTGGTCCAGAATTTAAATGTGGTTCCTGTGTCTTGGGTTTGGATGCCCCCTCAACTCGGCCCAGCTTCTCTCTGCAGGCATACTCTTCCTCGTACTCTTCCTCCCATCACCACCACCTTATTGCCACCGCCTCTCGGAGCCCTCTGCCTCTCAATTTACAACAGGAAAACAGAAGGGGGAAAAAGACATGAGGATAATAATGTCCAGGTGTGACTTTGGATGCTCAGAGGGCTGGGGTTCAAACATCTAAACAAAATGGCTCATGAACGAAGAGGTTCTTCCTGTGCAGCCAGTGCACGCATGTGACCGTGTTATAGGTTAACACATGTATAGGCCCTGGCTGTATGTCTGGCTATAGCTAATTAGTCTTTCCAAAGACTTCATAGTTTTTAAGAACATACTGATTGTATGAAATAAGTCATTTGCTGTAGCAGGTACCATTTTCTGTATCAAGGCCTTTACTACCTAACCTAAAACATTCACCTATGACTACACAAGTTTCTTTTCTTTCTTTTTTAATTTTTCTATTTTATTTTATTTTTTTTTAGAGATGGGGGTCTCACTACATTTCCCAGGCTGGTCTCAAACTCCTGGGCTCAAGCAATCTTTCTGCCTCAGCCTCCCAAATAGATGGGACTACAGGCATGCGCCACCATGCCCAGCTACAAGTTTCTTTTCTAGCTCAGTGGTTGCTCTTCTGTGTTCTATAATGTTGCTTAAAGGCTGCTGTAAAAGAACTGTGGATGACCTCAATTCAGAAACAAATCAACACAAATTACAATAAATTGCTATTTTTTCATCTATTCAGGTTGGCCAAGATGAAAATATGATGATGGCCAAGTTTAGGGTGGAAATGAGTATGGGGTGGGCGTAAAGGTAATTTTAGATGCTGCTGATGGAAGTGTAAATTGGTATAATTTTTATGATATAACTGCATGCCAAAATTTTCACTTCAGAATTTAATCTGAGAAAATAATTGGAAAAATAAATTAAAGAAAAGAATGTATAGGTACCTCAGTGTTGCCTATAATAGGAAATATTGGAAGTATCCTAAATGATGAACAACAGAAAATTGGTTGAACAAACATTACTATACATTGGTACAGTGAAATGCTCCACTATCATTAAAATGATGATACAAATGGATATTTATTAACCCAGAAATATGTTTGTGATACATTCCAAAGTTAAAAAGGCTTGCTACCAAATAGTATGCATATTATTGTGTGTTTATTAAGAAGGTATACGAATACAGGAAAGGGAAATGCCTGGAAGTATATATACCAAATCAGTATTTTTAAAACATGTTTTGATTATGATCCACTGTGAGAAATGCATTTTATATTTGTAAGCCAGTAGACACATGTAACTGAAACAATGGTTTATTAACACTATTTATATTTTCTCTGTGTGGTGCATTCTAATATATTTACTCCCTCCCACTTTTTTACTGTATTCTATCATCTCCTACCCTTTTCTACTTTATTCCAATTCTATTCCTTTTCTCTTTTCTTCTGTTTCATTTTTCTTACTGCTGGCTGGTCATGACCCAGTAAGTTGATTTTATAATCTCCTAATAGGCCACAAACCACAGTTTGAAAAACACTGCTCTAAAATGTTAACAATGGTTATCTCTAGCAAGTGGGATTAGAGATAACTCTTTTTTAGGGGGGCGGGGGAGTACTTTTTGCCTCTTTGTGTTACATATATAATACAAAAACTAATGAAAATTGGAAAATGATATAATAAATCCATTCATAAACAAATTGATGCCCTGCAGCTTTTTAGGAGCATACTCATTGTGTAAAATAAGATGCCTACGCTACTCCATAATTATTGGGCATTCAGAATGTTCTGGGGAATTTGAAGAACATTGTGGCAGGAAAAATATATCTATTCAGATACATTGTTTAAATAATAGAACAACAAGAAAAGAAAACATGACCTTGTATCTTTAACCTCAAAAAATCACCAAGCATTCATACTTACTGCTTTACCCCAGTGATGTTGCATCAATTCTCTGGGATTCATTCCTATTTCTGTTCCAGATTGCATTTTTTTTCATGCTCATTCCTCACCTTTAAAAAAAACACTAATTCATCAGACTTCTTTCTGGTCAGATTATCTTGGCTTACAGTACTGTTGAAGTGTTAGCATCGTTTAAAACTAAAGAGAATTTTAAATGGAAGGTAGTCATTAAGAACTTAGATCAGGAAGCAGAAGCTTTAAAGGAGGATGGGAAGAATCCCTGCCTTGAGCCAGTGTACTTCCCTATGGGCTTCCTGCTTTCAGCACACAGCTGGAAATCTGCAGAACAGTCCAGGAGCCCTGCTCCCCGCATGGCCACACAACAAAGGAGGTGGCTTATGAAGTGAGCTTTCCCTGGGTCTTCTCTGGGAAAACCACTGGTGAATAATGAGGGCAGAGATTTCTGCAGAAAGTTCCATTTATGTAGAACCCAAGTACATCTCCGGGCATGTGAGCTAGCTGCCAAGTTGGGGGGTGGGGAGAGTGATCCACCAGGTTGGGGTTGGAGAGAGGCTGGCTGGCATTTTCAGGGAAGGGGCATGGAGAGTGGTGCTTCCTGCCTTTGAAAGGAATTAATGATAGGAAATAACTGGGGTTGCTTTTCAAGATGTAGTAATTTAGTTACTGTTGTTTCAGACCTTATGCTGAGAGTAATTTGGCAATGCTGAAAATGTAATTTGGAGCCCTGGCCTTCTGCTCATGGAGAAGGCTAAATCCATTCTACCTTTGAAACATTGTGAATAACATGTCAAAGTTATTCATGTGCTCATTGATTTATTCATTTATTATCCAGCAATTATCCATTCATGTGGTTATTTGTTCATCCATGCATCCATAATGGATGCTTTTTCCAAGCACCCATTTACATGGTATTGCTTGACTGGATGCTGTATGTTGAAGGACATGTGGCAGTCACTGGGCTGGGAGAGGAAACTCAATAAGGAGGAAGAGCAGTCTGTGTAGTTGAGTTGCTCACAGTCTGGTGGAGCAGACAGACAAGTAAACAAGTAATTACCGCATAATGTGGGCAGTGCTATGAAAGGGACCAACCTGGCTTGATTCATGCAAAACTACCTCTCTCCTTCAGGCCTACAATCACGGGATGTTAACGTAAGAGAGGCCTTAGAAAAACTAAATGGCATAATGGCTTCCAGACTTTATCTCTGAACATCCCTGGGTGCCATTCCAGGGAGTAAAGGTGGAAATAAGAGGGAGGAGTGAGGGGAAAGCTAAGCAGATGAGGTTTAACTTCCTTCAGAACCAGAGCAGATTCCTTTTCATCTATTTCACATATCAGTTAGTGAACAATCCAGGAATAATACCTGGTGTTCTAAATTATGTGGGCATTGCTTCTGTATCAGTTAGTTTTTCTGTGTAATCAGTAACCCCAAAACTCAGTGTCCTAAAACAACCATCATTTATTTAAGCCATAATTCTCTTAGTTGGCAATTTCGGCTAGACACAGCTGGGTGGTTTTTCTATTCTCAGCTGGGCTTGCTCACATCTGTGATGAGTTGCTCATCAGCTGATAAGTCAATATAGAAAAATCAATTGTGTCCTATACACTAGCTATAAACAATCAGAAAAAGAAATTAAGAAAATAATTCCATTGATAATAGCATTAAAAAGAATAAATTGAAGTACACCCTGTGTTCATGGATCGGAAGACTTAATATTAGCAACATGAAAATACTCTCCAAATTCATATATAGATTCAATGCAATCCATGTCAAAATTCTGGGTGGATTATTTTGCAGAAATTGATAAGCTGATCCTAAAATACATATGGAAATAGGATGGACCCAAAATAGCCAAAACAGTCTTGAAAAAACAAAGTAATAGAACTCATACTTCCTAGTTTCAAAACTACAGTAATTAAGACAGTGTAGAACTGGTATAAGGATAGGCATATGTAGATCAATGGAACAGAATTGAGAATCTAGAAATAAATACTTACATTTATGGTCAATTGATTTTCAACAAGGGTGTCAAGACAGTTCGATGGGGCAAATAATAGTCGTTTCGACAAATGGTGCTGAGACAATTCAATATCCACATAGAAAAGAATGAACTTGGGCACCCTCCTCACATCATCACAACAAAATTTAACTCAAAATAAGTTACAGGTTTACATTTTAGAGTTAAAGCTATAAAACTCTTACAAGAAAAAATAGGAATAAATCTTTGTGATCTTGGATATAGGAACTATATGTTTAACATCTTAAGGAACTTCCAAGTTGTTTTCCAAAGTGGCTCTGAGATGTTACAGTTTCTTAGATATGACACTAAAAGCACAAGGAAAAAAGAAAAATAGGACTGCATCAAAATTAAAAACTTTATTCTCTAAAGGACACTATCAAGAAAGTGAAACTTCAACCCACAAAATGGGAGAAAATACTTGCAAATTATATACCTGAGAAGGGACATTGTATTATAATAGTTTCCTAGGGTTACTGTAACTAATTACCACAAACTGGGTAGCTTAGGATAACAGAGGTTTATTTTCTCACAGTTTAGGAGACAAGAAGTCCCAAATCATGGTGTTTACATGACCATGCTCTCTCTGAAGGTTCTAGGGAAAAATTTTCCTTGCCTATTTCTTGGCTTCTGGTGGTTGCCAGCAGTCCTTGGTATTCCTTGGCTTGTAGACACAGGACTCCATTTTGTGTCCATCTTCATAAGGCATTCTCCTCTCTCTGTCTCAGTCCCCATGTCTTCATATGGCCTTATTATAAGGATACCAGTCATTGGAGTTAGGGCTTGCCCTAATCCAGTCTTACCTTATCTTAACTTGATTACATTTGCAAAGACCCTATTTCCAAATAAGTTCATATTCACAGGTACTGGGGTTTAGGACTTCAACACAACTCTTTAGGGTACACAATTCAACCCACAAAAGACTCATATCTAGAATACATAAAGAACTTTTACAACTTCTCAATAAAAAAACAAATAACCTAATTTTTTAAATGGGCAAAAGATTTGAATAGATGTTACTCAAAAGAAGATATAAAAGTGCCCATAGCATGTGAAAAGATGCTCAATATGATTAGTCATCAGGGCAATGCAAATCAAAACCACAAGGAGATACCACTTCATGCTCATTAGGAGGGCTAAGATAAAAACTTGAGAAAACTGTTGAAGATTTGGAATTCTTATTCAAAAGAATGGGAGAGAGAGCTGTATTAATCATGTTAGGCTAGCTGTTATGACAAACAGCCCCCAGCTTTCAGTGTCCAAACCCCATAAAAGTTTATTTCTTTCACACAGTTACCTGATCCTGGTCAGGTGACTGTCTTCAGTGGCTCTCCTCCAAATGGTGACTCAGGGACCCAGGTTCTTTCTAACTTTTGTGTCTTCCGTCTTTTAGGTCTTTGGTGTTTTCTCCATTCAGCCACTGCATGAGGAAAGAGAGTAGAGGATGGAGCATGAGAGGGTTTTATGGTACAGGCCTGGAGGTGACTTGCTTCACTTCCACTCATATTCTATTGGCCAGAACTCAGTCACATGACCACACTTAACTGCAAAGGAGATTGGCACATACAGTCTACTTACGTGTCCAGGAGGAAAAGAGAAAGAGGCTTTCTGAACAGCTAGCCAGCCTCTGCCACAAGGGCTGACCAAGGACAAGGAGAAGGATTGCAGGTTCTGAGCCCAGCTTGAGGTGGTATGTATTTGTGGTCACCACTGAGAGCAGAGCTGGGTCGTTTTCTCATTCTTTTCTTGGTGGAACATTCATAGGTTGCAAGTGCTGCTATGAAGCACATTCCTGCTGGTGAATGTAGCCCAGTCTCTGTTAGTGATGTCTGGGGGATGGAAAAAAAAAGACCAGGGCAACCTTGAACACTGTGGTGTCTCACCCGCAGAATGACAAATGTAGCCATGCTGTCCACATTGTCATTCAAAGAAGAGCAAGACACAAATGTGGGAAGTAAACTGCTGTTTCTTTGCATTTGGACATGGGTTGAATAAAAATAAGACTCTGTCCCCTTTTCAGGTTGTGCTTTAAATAGAAATCTGCCCTGGGGCCCTTCTTGATCTTTTTCTTCTTGGCTTCTTCTTTCCCAGTGTCCTTCACTCCTGGCCACATCTGCTCCTTTGTGGCTGAGGGGTCTGAGTTCTGCTCAGGAACTAGATCACCTGATAGATCCTTCAGATCGAAGCCCCCTCCTCTGCTTACCTTTTTCATAAGTTTCCAGGGCTGCTTTGGCAGGTGTGGCTATTTTAGTGACATTTCTGTAGTCAGTGTGCTTGCCCTTCCAGACAACAGCTGCCTGTCTTTCTGACAGACTGTTTGTTTGTTGTCTGGCTGCTAATGCTGTAGTAAAAATCACCTCTCTGTCCTGTCCTTGTTTTCAGAGGCATTTGTCTCTTGGAATAATGCTGGATGTTTAATGAGCATTGTTTATGGCATGTGTAAGACAGAATAGTACAGCCTCTTCCTTTGTGTCATAATTCCCTGTGGGCTTGCTGAAAGGCATGCTGGGACCGTGAGGACAGGCTGGCAGGAAGAGGGATATAAATCAGGAAGGGGGAGGGGAGCACCAGGGCCAGGGAGAAGTGGCTGTGTTGAGAGTGGGCCTCAGAAAAGGTGGCCAGTGATCCCAATAACAATGGCCAAGGGGTGAGGTAAGTGGGGGGATCTGGGCTGGTGTCAATGCCTGGGGGTCTGAGGTATAATGCAGGTGCCTGGAAGAGGTTTTCAATCACTAATCATGTTTGCCTCGTCTTTGTTCTCCCCTAATCCATTCTCTGTACTCCTGCAGAGTAAAATCTCAAAAGGCACAATTCCTAGTTCGCATTCTTCCATGGCTTTTTATTGCTCTTATGATAACATCTAAACAACTGCTTCAAGACCAGATGAGCCTGGCTCTAGCTTCATCTCTCCTTCTGCCTCCCTACACTCATTGCCATGGCCCCAGTCCCAAGATTCTTACAGTTCCTCTTATATGCCAAACTCTAGCACTTCCTACAGCTCCCTGTGGCACTGAGCTTGGTTTCCTTTTCTCCTGGTAGCCTTCCTGGAGTAGCCCTCCTTGTTGAGCTAGTTGCCCACAACACTCTGTGTCTCTCTCACCATGACAGTCATCTCACTCTATTGTAATTACCTGTTTATTTTTGTGCTTACCTCCTAAACTGAAAACATCATAGTGTCAAGGACCATGTCTTATGTCCTGTTGTACTCCCAATTGTAGAGTCAGGGTAGGCTAATTTCTGGGATAAAGAATCCCAAACATCTCAACAGAAGTTTTATTTCTTGCCCATGTGACAATTCGAGGTGGGTGTTCAGTACTGACCTTCCACATGATTATTCAGAAATCTAGGCCCCTTTCGTTTTGTAGTTCTCTCATCCCCTACAGCTGTCCTCTCTTTCTATATCTGCATCTGACAGGCAGATGGAAGAAGAGAGAATGAAGAATCATATAGGAGGGTTTTTGATGGGCCATGCCTGGAAGTTGGGTACTTAAACTCCACCCATATGCCATTGGCCAGAACTCAGTTATATGACCATATATACTTGCAGGGGATGCCGGGAAATATCATCCAGCTTTGAGCAGGTTTGATGAGCAAGTAGCTGGTGTCTGCATACCTGGCACATGGTAGGAGCTGGGTAAATATTTGTTGAATGAGTGAACTTTGTATTCTAGGCTCCATCGTGATTCTTAGGTGATTTGATTTAATCATCAGAAGGGATATGTGACGACTGATCACAGAGAAAGAGCCCAGTGGATGCCAAGGCCCTGGGTACCTTGGAAGGGTCACAGATAGTGGCAGAGGGAAAAGCAATGTTGTTTGGGAGTCTGGCACCCAAACAGCTAGTCCAACACAGAAAGAGATTTTTATTAATTCTGAAATTTCTTTTCTTTTCTTGGAGGGGACAAAGGAGGAGGTAACAGAGAGGAGAGTGAGGACACCTTTTTTTTTTTTTTTTTTTTTTTTGATTTTGTAGAATGTGATGGTGTCAGCTCCTAGGCCGAGGGAAATAACGTGTGGCATGCCTGTGCGTGCTCCTGGCTGCCTGTCGCTCTCCTGCCTGGGAGGGAGCAGGTGTGCGTAGCACACGTGATGTGTCCACTCTCTGTTCCACAGTGAGAGCATCCCTGAGGCCATGCTTCTTCCAACTGAGGCATCCACCCAGGCTTCTCCCACAGCCCAGGCCTCTATGGGTGGCAGAAAACTGATTCCCCACGTGGGTAGACAGAAGCAAGAGAACCATGTGGTGAGACCTACCATTGCCCAACAATTTCGTTTGCAAATTTGCCTCCAAAGACTCAACTTCTGGATGAGCTAGGATATAATAACTCCTTACCTGTGGGTGGCTCTTTAGAATTTTCAAAAGCACTTTCCCACACCTTATCTCATTTCATCCTCATAACAACACAGTGAGGTAAGAAAGCCAAGAGTTATTATGTCAGCTTTACAGATGAGAAAACTGAGGCTCAAAGTAGCTCGGATGACTTTCCCAAGCCCATCTGGCTGCTTGTCCTCTCCTGCCATTTCCACCCAACCCTGCCCCCCCCCATCCCCCGGCTCAAATTGGCAAACTATTTTCTAGAAGATTTCTTCTTAGCTTGCAGTCAGTAAGACTGCAAAATATGTCTTGCGACTGACCTTACCTCTCAATGCTGGCCATTTATTTTGCTGTCTAAACAAGCGGGTCTGCAAGAAGCTACCACAGAATCCTCCCCTGTGTTTATATCTCTGTGCACTGTAGATCTATATCCTCCCAGCATCCCCTCTGAGTGTTGGTGGAGAAAACCAAAGAGAGCTAAAATGTTTCCCAAGTTGCAGTGCCCCACATCCTGGTTAATTACAGCAGTGTCTAGGCGGGGTTGTGCCATGGGACTCTTTTTCATTAAAACAAAACCAAACAAAAAACCACAGGGCTAGGACATTTTAATAAATGTCTGTGTACGGGCTCACTACGGAGCACTAGTGTTGCATTTATTCCCAGAAATCCTTAACATTCTCTCTCAGCCTCACTCAGACAGAAAGCTGACGTTACCTTGCCATCCTACCTAATTAAAGACGAAGGCTATAGTTTCCCCAGTCTGTCATAGTCTGGTTTCTGGATTTTGCTATCACAGAGGAGGAGGGAGATGCTAAAGGTTGATTGGGATGTGGGAGGATGTAGCGGGGAGCAAAAGGGGTCAGGATGAGTTCCTTACCCCACAGAACCTAAAGCAAGACTTCTAGCATGAAGATCACAACAGCACAAAGGAAGTACCCTCGTGGAGGAAAGCCTGGGTAATGTCAGTTCCTAAACCTTCCTCTCTCCCTCCCACCAGCTCAGGAGACCTGGGAAACCAACATCTTCTGGCATCATCTCCCATGCATTGTTTTTGCAGAAGCAGAGCATGACCGACATCTAATAGTATCTATGTTGGTATCTGTCTCAGCAAATCCCTTTCCGTATTAAAAGATTAATGTAGTAAATCCAGAGTTATGGGGAGATTGTTGTGTTTCCTTTTCTGGTGTCAGAGTGTTGGTTTTTTTTTTTTTAACACTATTTTCTGCTTTCCTTTTTTGTCCTCCTCTTTCATCCCTATAAACCACATTTTGGAGCTCTTCTCTAATTTCCCGCCTTTTATAATAGTAGCAAAAAGCTCAGATAATTTGGATGGCATCTGTGCTGCCTCTTTTAGGGAAGATAACCCAGTTTTTCTCCAATAGAGAAGTTATGGGATTTTTATGATCTGGCCTAAGGTCCCTTGATGTGATTTGATGTGAGGAAATGAGACTTGCTCCATAAGATTTTAGGAAAGGCTCTGAAAAGCAAGCTCTTTCTAAGAGTGTTGATGTTCCTTTTTGGGGAGATTATTTTGCCAGTGTTCAGGTAAGAATTCAAACCTGCTTCTGTTCCTATTCATGACAGCTGAATGGTGTGCTTAATTCAGTCACTGTGCTATGCAATGATCACTTGCTTTGAATTGTATATTAAGACATATGATCATATAACCTTTTATTCAAACCAAGCATTTATGTGGTGAAGCTGAAGGCATGGCTGTTACTAGTTCATCTTTAGTGAGCACCTGCTGTTTACAAGACTCCATACTGGTCAGATTCCTCTCAAGGTCTTCCAGGGTAAGTCAGCCAGACTGAGACTGGCCCAGGGAAAAGATGGGGCAATGTTCTGCAGAAAATACTGCTGCCGTGTGGTGAAGAGATAGTGGAGCATTTGTCTCTCCTAGCTCTCCTCACCCCGGGTATGGATTCTGCCTGTAATTGAACAGTATTTGCACTTCTGTGAAGAATGATCAGACGATCGATGATAATGTATTGCTTGGTTCAACTCCCAGCATGATGTTAATAGCACATGGTAGTTGCTCAGCGAATGTTTGCGGTACTGGAGTAATGTGTTTACTCAATGTGTTTTCCATTACAGTCAGGGCCCCTGTGTCGTTCGCCTTAGGTCCCCAGTCTCTTACCCAGTGCCCAGCAGGTAATGCATGGCCATTGAGCTCCCACAGAAAAACTACCCATTTGTCAAGGATCGTTCAAATCCCTCCTTCCAATTTGTTCTTTCTCCTTTCTTAGGATGAACTATTTTTTTTTTTTTTTTATCCTGGTGTCTTAACTCTGAGAGAAGTTTCTCTCAAGAAGTCACCAACTCATGTCATTGTGTGCCCATGTGACTACCTCAATGCCTGTTAGTCTGTTAAGGCTTCCAAATACCATAGACTTGGTGGCTTAAACAAAACACATGTATTTCTCACAGTTCTGGAGGCTGAGAAGTCCAAGTTCAAGGTTTTGGCTGATTCAGTTTCTGGTGAAGGTCCTTTTCTTTTCTTGCAGATGACTTCCTTCTTACTGCATCCTTGAGAGAGAGAATTCAAGAGAACATACAAACTCTCCGGTGTCTCTTCTTATAAAGACAATAATCCAGTTGGATCAGGACTCCATTCTCATGACCTGCTTTAACCTTAATTACTTTCTTAAAGGCCCCATCTTCAAATACAGCCACACTGGGGGTTAGGGCTTCAACATATGAATTTTGGAGGGAGCCAGACATTCAGTTCACATCACAATGTAATTGTTGCCCACTGTAACATTCGCTGTTTGCTGACCAAGAAAAAGGTGATGAAAAATAAACATGGTATTAGACTATTGATGTAAATAAGCATAGTACTACATGTGAAGAGTCTTAAAGGACTCAAGCAGCAGCCCTTAATGAAAATCTATGGTTGACCAAACGTAGGGTTACCTTGCCCTCATCTTTTCCTTCCATTATGTTTTTCCCCCCATGGGAATTCTTTTGGACATGTCTATTGCAGACAGGTGCTTTTGTTTTGGTGACAGGGCAGCAGTAGCAAAAAGTCAGGAAATAATCATCAGAAAGTCAGGATAAGCAGAATTATGCCATGGTAATAAACATCCCCCAAATCCTAACAGCTCAATATAACAAATGTTTATTTCTCGCCTACACTACATGTTTAAGGGGTGTTAACAGAGGTGCTCATCCAGTTGTAACTGTTCTGGAATCCAAGATGAGGCTGCATTTTGGCACATGTGTGAGAAAGTGGAAGGTAGTAAATTTCACACTGGCTTTTAAAGTTTTCACTTAGAAGTGGTACCCATCACTTTCTGCTCATCTTTCACTGGCTAAAGAGTTACATGGCCACGCCCAACCTCAAAGAGGTCGGTGAGGCAATCTTACTAAGAAAGAGGGAAGGTAAAACTTTCTTTTGGCAAACAGCACTGATTATTACTATAATGGGGTAATAATGAGGCCTAGGTAAACATGGATGGGACTTGAGCAAAACTGTGGTGCAAGTGAGAAGTTTTATTTACTTAATGCCTTTTTAAAAATGCTGCTTGTAAAATAACACTAACATTCAGGGTTTCTTGCCTAGCTGATTATTTCTGTGCCTAGAATGAGATGCAGAGAATGAAACCATTTTCCACTGAGATCCTGAGAGTTACCTTTCAAGCGTCCCTATAGTATAAATAACAATAGCCTCAAAGAAACAATTAAAAGCTCTCCGGGTGGCTTATCTCAGATCCACTGAGAAATGAAAACCCCCAAACATGCCAAAACATTTTTAAAAATGGCTGTGTCTGAGGGTGGTCTCCTTGTCATGATAAAGCTTTCTCCCCATCCTTCCTGAAAGTGATACCATCCTCTGTTAGCAACAGTATTACAGTCTGGAAAGGGGATGGCTGAGTATGGTGGGATTATGTTTGAGCTGCATAAACACAGATTGAATTAAGCATGGCGAGTTGATGATTGGGAGTGTAGAAAGAGTCAGGACCTTCCGTTGAGATAATAACTAGTTCATTATCTGCTCAGATAAAGGTCGTACAGGCTTTTAGCAACAGCATGGAAAGGAGACCAGACTGACCTTTCTGACAGCAACTCCCTGCTCCATGTTTTTCTTTTTAAAACATACCTTAGAACACCAGTGAGTAAGGAAATCCATGTTTCTCCTGACACCTTTTCTTTCCTTTCTCTGGCCTTCCCAATACACAGGCCTTCGCTTACACTGGTTTTCAAATGGCTGCTTTTGTTTAAATTACTTATAATAGAACTTTCCTGGAAAACTCTCAAATAAGCCCATGAGCAGATGTTAGTATTTTATATCTCCCTGATTTTACACACTATATCACACCTCTTACTTGCTCCAAATTTTTTTGCATCAAAAGGCAAAAATACTATCATTTAGTCAAAAGAAACTTATGCTTCTTGGGCTATAGCTTCCAATTTCCTTTAAAAGAGCCCATTATGAGTCATTTGGAAGGAGCCAGCACACCATATTGTCTTTGTGTGAAACTTAGAAAGCAGTGTGGTGTGGGTGGGGGTACATCCTCCTCTAGAAAAGAAATGATACTTACAAGTGGCTTTCAAGACATTAAGGATATTTTGGAACACTGAATTAAGCAATGGCAGGTTAAACTTTTCCCAGGAGGTGGCGATTTTGGCTAAGTATCATAAAAAGGTTATCCCAAAGCCAAAGTTTCCAATGAGATTTCAAGTGACTGATTTCCCCATATTCATTTTGCATAATCATTTTAATATGCCAAGTATGTTCTGTAATGGGTTGGCAAATATATTTTTTCTACTACCTTAGAAACCTTGTCAATAAAATGAAGACTAGTAATAGGGATTTCTTCCATAGCTATCATTTTTCTCTGTGAGGGGAGTTGAGATGTGTACTTCGGTAAGAGGAATGGGCTGTGTCGAATGCCAGATCATAATGAGGCCTCCTGGCTCCAATAAATTACATTTGCTCTAGGTTGACTAGCCATGGAATGAGGTCATGTATCCTTGATCCAAATCACGAATGTGACAGCCTGCATCTATATACAGTATAACCCAATCCTTGCTGCCCTACTACACATCATCACAGTCTGTGTCACCTTCAGGGTGTGGGGTCGGCAGAAGATGACAGTAAGGATGCAATATATGGCCTTACATTTAGATTTTTTTTTAAGAACACAATTTTATATCACCTACAGAAAATTAACAGGTTCTGTGTGAAAAATGAAATCAGAATTATTGAACTTAGAAATAGAGGAAAAAATGAAATATTTCTTGAAATATATCCAGGTGGTATAGAATAACCCATGATCATATTCTGTAACATTTTCCTTTCCCCGGCTCCCTACCTCATATTTATATTCACCCCAAATGCACTTTTAAACACAGCTTTCTTTTTCTACATGAGAAACAAGAATGAGTAATTTTTTTGAAATAGGATAATCTATTTTGTTAGAGATGAGTGGTTGTTATACCCAGAAAAGATGTATTTTACAACAGTATTAGAATTATGTGCAGCTTTATACTTTTGGTAACAGGAGATTTCAGATAAATGTTCAGCTGCCCTTGATTGTCACGTATCTTCCTGAAGTTTGTGATGACATAGAATGAAATGATAATGGATGATGGAAAATGTAGTTATGGTGTTAAGTGTATCTGTTCAGATGAAATAGTGAGAAAAATCTTGTGCATATATGAAGCTCTTGAAATATGGATGGGTAACATTTGTGTGGCTCCATTTCAACAATATTCATATACTTAAATAATGTATTTACTTATAGTACATATTATATATTAAAATAACATATGTATTATATCGTCATATCAAGAACATAGCTCGAAAATGTTTCCAAAGAAATTAAGGTTCAAAACAAAGGTAGCAATTATACTAAGTCTCAAAAGTTTCTTTTATCTGAATTCTTAGTGTATCCTGTTATTTAACAACACTATCCAATAATTTTCTTCTTATTTCAAAATATTATGGAGGTACAAATGTTTTAGGTTACATGGATTATTTTTATAATGCTTGACTCCTGGCTATAGATGTGCCCATCACCCAAATAGTGTTCATAGTACCCATTAGGTTGTTTTATTTCCCTCCCCACTGGTTGCTTTTATTCCCTCCTCCCCACTGGTTACTTTCCACTGAGTTTTACTTCCCTCTGTGTACTTGTGTGCTCATCGGTTGGTTCCAATAATTTGAAAAAAGTCTAGAGCTTGTTGAATCAAACTCAAATAATGCTTGCATGCTGACTTATGTGTGAGTTAGGTATTTATTGTCTTAATAAGAAATTGACAAGCTTTTCTGTAAAGACCCAGATAATAACTATTTTGAGCTTTGCAGTTCATGAAGTCTCTGTCACAGCTATTAAACTTTGTCATTGAGTGCAAAAGCAGCCATAGACAATAGATAAATGAATGAATGATCTTGGCTGTGTTCCAATAGAATTTTATTTACGAAAACAGACGATGGGTTGGTTTGGCTTGTGGGCTGAAGTTTGTCAACCTCTGATCTTCATGATGAAGATTTTTAACTATTGTCTCATTGAAAAGCAATTTCTATATTACAACTAGTTGAATATGTGAAAACCCATATATTTGGTGCATGTGTGCACACATGTGTGTTTGTATATACACAACAAGAATGAAAATGAGTGTTTACGTGCCTTTTTCAGATCAGTATAGAAGAATTCCTGTATATGTAATTTTGTCTTGCAGTAAATAAATATGCTCAATTTTTCTAAATAAATATTCTGATTCTCCCTGGGATTGGGGCCACATCATCCAACTAAAGTTTATGTAGTGTTGTCATTGTTGTCTTTTCTCCTCTCAACTTCATTGCATCATGATCCTATGGGTTGCTTAATTAATACTCTTTAGTGGTGATGATGCTATTCACATGGACTTTTTTTTTTTAATGTGGGCTGTGTGAGTCGCTTTTGTTATGAGTCATTCTCTCTTGATGTCATTAGATGGTTTTAAACTAGGCATTAATTGAAATGAAACCACAAGCTTGGTCAGATTGATTAAGCTTTTCGGAGTCTTTTGAATATATTTTTCTTTCTTCCCAGATAAGAACTGTAGTCATTTGCCCAGAAATGGGAGAGAACTATGCTTTTGCAAAGGTGAAGACTGTTTGTTTTGAAAAGTGGATTTATTGGGATGATAAATCTGGCTTGTACCAGCTGCTCACCTGTTTGTCCTCAGGGGAGCAATCATGCTATTAATCCTTTTACACTGGAAAGGTTGAAATGATAGACAGTTTCAAAAGTTGGACCAAAACCAACATATAAGCATATTAAAAAATCCCTTACTCTTCTACTTTGGGTATGCTTTGAATCAGCATCCCGGGCACTTCCTTGTAAGAGGAAGGCCATCAGACAAGAGCTTTGGCCTTTTGGAGCCAGGTCCTCCTATTTGGGAGCCTCTGTCTTACAGAGATTCAGGCTGCAGGTCTTACCTTCTAACTCTCAGGTCTAACATAATTTTTTCTTTCTATTTTTTCAAAGAAGTAACTGATCTTTCCACATCTCAAGTGTAGGCACAGAAAGGCACACAGAATGACACTGTCCCATCGCCTGGGCTACTTCTTCCTTGCATTTAATATGCCAGGTTTTATTAGGAGGACTGGCCCAGGCAGTGTTGAGATGAGGATTTTTTCCCTTTTGCCTTGTGTGCAATTGGTTGCAGCATTTCTGCAAAACCACCAACGTTCTCTTAACCTTAGTCGGCTTATTTGTGAAATGAGCAAACCTCTAGTACAAGGCAGCAGCAAGCAAATGTGTAAAAATCACCTGAGGGGGGAAGGACAGAAATGAATCCTGGCGGCTCGAGGTGCAGTTGTGCATTCATAAATTCCATCGGCACGTGCATTCATGAATGCAAGCGTGATATTTCAGTCATTTTAATCATTGACGGTCATGTACTTTCATGTGCAATTTGCTTTTAGAAATATGTGGGCTTTCCAGGTTTTTATTTCATAATGTTTTTACCCCTCAGTGAAATAATTGGGTAATATGTTTTAAAGAATGCCTCTTCTTAGCTTGAGCCTGTTTTCTCTAAGAGGTTACTAGCAGTTAGCTCATTAGCAGTGGCGAGGAAATGGAGCCTGAGCAGCTTTTGTGAAAGGTCTCTTTCCACTGGGACCCAGGGAGGTGGGCCCCTGGGCAGCTGAGGCCTCAGCAGCTTTAGCAGGAGGGGAAAGGGAAACAATAACGTTTTTAGTCTATGATGTTTTCAAGCATCCACTTTGGAAATGGTGAGGATGATGAGTTCCACTTTGGGGATAGAGAAAGACGGACAGACAGACCCCTCGCCTCCCCCCTACACACACATACTACACGCACACAGAGGCAGAGGAAAGAGAGATTAGGGGCAGAGCAGCAAGAGTGAACTTCACTCTTAGAGCTGCAGGAATGGAGGACAGAAAGGCAGAAGAGGAAACAGTGAAGCAGCAAACAACTATGTTGCCCTTGGGCAGCGGGGTGGCATCTTAGGACTGGATCTGGCCTTGCCCTGCCCTGAGGAGGTCATGCGTGGGACATCACTTAGGGATGGAGACCTCGCTGGGGATGGCTGAGCAGTGTGGTGATCACAAGACTGAACCGAGAACAAGCAAATGTTCTCTGCTGGGACACTGTGACTCTGTCTGGCTCCTTCCAGCATCTTTTGAACATGTTCCCTGGGACATGGTATAGTTGGCATATTGCCCCATAGGTATTTTTTTTTCTAAATGTATGGATTTATTAGAGGAAAAACTAGCCAAAAATAAGAGTGGGGGATGAATCCATCCCCTGGACTCTTTCCTTCACTTTCCTGAGTCTCCATGGTGTCAGATAGCAGGTCGCAACCATTTACTTCTGATTGAGTGCCCTGATTTCTTTAGTCTCTTATCTTCTCTTCCCTCCCCCAGTTCCTTACCCCTTTCCCCCTCTGCTCTCCTCTCCCCACAGCTTTGGTAAGAAAGAGCCAGCCTTGAATTCAAGCATAATTGCTCGGCAGGGGGGACTTCCTTGAAAAAACCTCAAATTTTTGGGCTGTAACAGTGGAAATCTGTTTGAACCCTTGAACTTCCTTTATTGTTGAAATGACCACCTACAGAAACATGCTGGGGGAAAGTAGCAGAAGCACAGTGGTCCCTTTTATGGGAAAAACAGTAGCTGGAATTATTTCACTTTTGCAAGAATTCTATAATGAGGAGGCATTTCTGAAAGGAGAGTGTGGAGCAAACATTCCACAAGTTGGAGATGTCTGGGTTGCGATCGGAATATTGTAATAATCAATGTTTCTGGGCTTAGAAACAGAGTCTTCATTCTTTTTTGACCACAAGCACAAAAGCTGGTAACTGTATCATTTCTGTCTACTTTTGTTGCCATTTGCATGGGCTCGCTCTGGGTACTGGAGATTTTCAGGCATACAAGCAAGAATAGAAAGGGGAAGGGCTTTCTCCTGTTACGAAGTAAAGTTGGCATGCTGTGACTGTTCTGCATTTTCCAACCAACAGATTGCGTGGACTCTTTCCTTGGTTCACTCAGGCACCAGGATAACTTCCATTTATGGATGCTCCGTTCACTCAGTGTGCTGGCGAGGACTTGTGCACACTGATAAATCCAGGAAGTGGTTGCTTTCTGTCTCTCTCTCCCCTCATCCTCTCTCCCTACCATCCCTGCAACCCAGCATAATCATCTTAAACCAGAAACCTGAGCATGCCATTTCTGTGCTTAAGAAATGCCTATAGCCCCTACCTTTAAAAGACCAAGCCCAAACGCCTTTTAGCAAGGCATAGGTCTGAACCCAGCCCAGTTTTCCCGGCTCATCCCTTTGCACCTCCCCACTTTCCCTGGACTCTAGCACAGGCAGTGATGCACATCCCCGGATCTGCCATGGTTGTTTCATTTCATTGTGTGTGCTGTTGTCCCTGCTGCTCAAAATACCCTTTCTTCTCTTCTTCACTGAAGTCAACTCTTACTCAGACTTCAAAACCCAAGTCACTTATAACTTCCTCTGCGAAGTCCTCCCTGATTTCTTCATCTGCTCACTCCATCCACTTTGCTGCCAAAATGTTTTCATATTTTACAATTATTCCTCCCGACAGTACTTACTGCATGGGAGATAATCACGTTTTATATGCCTGTTGCAGTCTGCTGCAAGCCCCGTGAGAGCAGGGGCCATGTCATATTCTACTTTGGATTTTTAGAACACAACATAGTGCCTGGCATCTAGTGGGCATTCAATAAAATTTTCTGAATGAATGGATAGGATTCATTAGGAATAATGTGGAATTCCACATTGTGGAATAATGTGTATGTGTGTGTGTGTGTGAGAGAGAGAGAGAGACAGAGACAGAGACAGAGACAGAGAGACACAGAGACATTGAAAGAAACAGAGAAAATGAACTAGGGAGTGCATTTTAGTTGTAAGGCAGTTACTGTGATTAGTTTAAATTGTTATCTAGTTATAAAGGAGTCATAGTTTTCTTTAAATTAACCTTGGAAAGGGGGTTTTCTCTTCCAGAAATAGCAAGATAATTACATCCATACTCTTTGTCAGCCTTCTGGACAAACACCACAATATTGTTATGAGATGACACAATGCTTCTGTATTTGTGGGTCTATGTGACTTTAAGAAGACAGAATACACACACACACACACACACACACACACACACACATACACCTACACAAACTCTGAGTTTCAGAAATGCACAAATTAAGATTTTTTAATTGAGGTATTGCATACCAGAGGGCAGCAAACTTTTTCTGTAAAGGGCCAGAGAATACATATTTTAGGCTTTACAGGACATTTAGTCTTTGTCACAACTACTGAAGTCTGCTATTGTAGAGAGAAAGCAGCCATAGACAATAGGTAATTTACAAAAACAGATTTTAGAAAAAGATTTTGAAATTAACATACAAAATCTCTACTTTTAAAAAGTGAACATTCAGTAATGGTTTTATCTTAAAAATTGCTTTCTCCTGCAACCTTTTGGGATTATATAAACCATGTCAAGGGAGATGGGCATTACAGTCCCATAGGAACAAATGTGCTGAGATTGGATGACTGGATTGAAACACATTTGGTTTCATGTCAGCCACAAATACTTATGATGAAACTCTTCTAGTTGCCAAAAGTAAAACAAAATCTAAGTTTTAGCGGTGGTTTTACTAACTTATGACCTTCAGAGTTCATTTTGTCATTTACAGTGATTAAACATTGGCTTATCTGAGAAACAAATTTTTCCAGGTTTATTGTCCCTTTTTGGCATTGTGTCAATCTGACCCATCATAATTGGGCATTAAAAACATGTTTGTAGAAGTTACAGTGTGATCAAGATATTTGCATATTCTGTAATAGGGCTGTAAAATGTTCTGTGAGCCAGTCTAGTGATAAACATTTGGATGAGAAATAAGAGACCGTGGATTTTGTGCATCAATGTTGTGTCTTTGGTTAATTTTGCAATTTTCCATTTTGTCAGCGATGGCCTCCGTTTGTAGCCATGTTCGCAAATGCCTCTCTTTAAGCAACTCAGGTCAGGATCAAGCTTGACACCCAAGAGGATGTGCATGAAAGAACTTCAAAAATTAAAAAGTCCTACAAAAGTGTAGGCTTCATTTTTATTATTTGTTATGGGGCTGCTCAAATCTCCTGTCAAGCATGGAGCCTGCTATCTTCACTGCAGAAAGTTTGGAAGGTTGCAGCCTGTCCTTGGCCATCAAGGACTCTTTCTGACGAAACTAAGCAGCAAGAAATCAATGCAAGAAGAAATGATAAACAATGACCCGAATTGCAAATATATGTAATGTATGTGTGAATGTTGCCTTGATATTATGAGAGAGCAAGATGGTACATTCAGAGAATTCATTCATTCTCTGAATTGTTGGAGTCTTATTATGGTTGCTCATGAAAAAAAGGCTAGGTGTATAAAGATGATCTTTTCATCATCATGGGAGGGGGCTGGACTTCTGGGCAGTTTCCTTCTTCACTCCTGGGAGAAACTTTACAACTCAAGTTTCTTCAGCTGGGCCTGCCTAGAGCCTGTCCTCAGAGGTCTCAAATCCAATCTGTCAAAACACCATAGTTTCTTTCTCCTCACTCTTGGCTGCCCTCTATCCAATGCTGAAAGGACTGGAAATTCCCTCAACTTCTTCCAGGTTCAGGCTGACTTTATAGAAAAGAACAATCTTTATCCTCTGAGGACTGAGAGTCCTCAAATCTCCATGTGGCATTGCAGTCTCTGATACATTTTTGCAAAGGCCTGGGCCAAGGGTCCTTCCCAGTGTGTTTTCCCAAGGCTTACACTTGTGATGATGTTGATTCAGACCACCTGATTTTGAAGTGAAGGAAAGAGGAGAAATAAAAAGAGACTAAGGGAGAGAGAGAGTCAAGTAAGGAAGAGCAAGTAAAGAATATTGATGTCATGCTGGAGAATGATAAACATAAGTTTCACAGCTAAGGCTCTGGGAGCAGACTTCTTCCCACTCTTGTATACGTATTTGTGGATAGGACCACAAATAAATAGGATTTTTCTGCAGTAAATATTTTTGTTGCAGTTTTGCCTTAGTGTCTTTATGGTTTAACATATATCCTTTCCTTTGATTAAATGCATCTTAAAACCAGCAAGCTTTGCTATAGACTTTCGTAAACAAAATTTTCCCTTTTGAGTGTGAAGCCTGGAAACCTAAAAGGCGTGGTCCTTCTTATGGGCAGATCTTTTGTTTAAAATCTTCAATGGCCTGCCAGCAGCATCAGGAACATTTAAAAATTGGGTTTTGAACTATTATCTTTGGTTTACATTAAAATTCTCTGTTGAAACTTTTTTCTTTTTCAAGTGGATCTTCTTTTTTTTTCCTTAATTTTTAAATTTCAGAATATTATGGAGGTACAAATATTTTGATTACATGGATTGCTTTTGTACTGTTTGAGTCAAAGTTATAAGTATGCCCATCACCTAGATAATGTACATTGTATCAATTAGGCATGATTTCACCCATCTCCTCTTCCCTTCTCCCACCTGGATGATTTATGTTGAGTTTTACTTCCATCTGTGCATATGAGTGTTGATAGGTTAATTCCAATGTAATAGTGAGTACATGTGGTGTTTGTTTTTCCATTCTTACAACACTTCACGTATGAGAATGGTCTCCATTTCCATCCAGATTGTTTCAAAAGGTATTAATTCATTTTTATGGCTGAGTAGTACTCCATGATATACATATACCACATTTGATTAACCCACTCATAAATCCATGAGCACTTGGGTTGATTCCACATCTTTGCAACTGTGAATTGTGCTGTAATAAACATTCAAGTGCAGATGTCTTTATTATAAAATGTCTTTTTTTCTTTGGGTGTATCCATGCACCCACCTACCCATCTATCTACCCATTCATTCACCCACCCATGCACCCATCCACTGATACACCTATCCATTCATCCACTCATCCACCCATATTCATTATCCTATCCACCCATTTATTTATCTATACATGTATACATCTAACCCCTCTACCCATCCATTCACCCATTTCTCCATCCATGCACCCATGTGCCCATCCACCTATCTGCCCATGCATGCATGCATGTATCCATCCACATATCCACTTATCCACCCATCTACCCCTCTATTCATCCACCCATCCACTCATCTACCCAGCCACCTATTCATGCATGCACCCATCTACCCATCTATTCATTATCCTATCCACCCATTTATTTATCCATTCACTCATCTATCCACACACCTGTCCATCCTTCCATCCATCCATTCAACCATCAACTCATCTACCCATTCACTCATCCACCCATCCATTCATCCACTGAGCCACCAGTCCACCCATCTACCCATCTATTTACTCTCCCATCCACCTATTTATACATCTCTCCATGAACCTATATACCCTTCTATCCATCCATCTATCCACCCATCCATCTATGTACTCACCCATCCATCCACCTATCCACTCATCTATTCATCCACCTTCCCATTAGTGCACCCATCCACTCATCCACCTATCCACTGGTCCACCCATTGACCCATGCATCCATCCATTCATCTATCCATCTGCCTATCTATTCATTCTCCCATCCACTCATTTGTTCATTTACTCAGGTACCCATACTCCTATCCACCCGTCCATGCATCCATTCATCCATCTATCTATCTATCTGCCAGACAGATGCTGAAGACCTATGATGGTCTTGCACTTATCTTAGTATTTAAAATATAAAATTGACAAGGTATTTCCTGCATTTTTGAAGGTCAAAATCCAAGTGAGGAGACAGACTAAATTAAAAAAATTCTCTGTAAAGATTTTGAGCTTCCTGATAGAAAAGCATTCTTCAACTTCACAGCAGCTTAATCTCAGTAACTGTGCATTGACATTCTTTAATAGTTATCATTTTAAAAGGCAATACTAATTTCTCCTTTGGCAACTGCATATTCTCTTATAATTTTCTGACTTCTTAGTTACAGTTATAACATTTTTATAGTGGTCTATAATGGTATGGTTTTAAAACGGAAATAACAAATATAGAGACAGATATTACATGCAGTTTAGGGACTACTAGAATGTAGGAATTCCTTTGGAAGACAAATGAGAATGTACTTGCCATCTTTTTTTTCAGTAGCAGGAAACTAATGATTTTTTGGTTCTTGGGAAGGTGAGGGCAGGGGTGGTTTCTTAACTATGAAGTATAATTGTTTAGATTTTTAAGTAGTAGTATTCCTGTTATGAGCTGCCCCAGGCAGCCACATCAAAAGCAGCAGCAGTGTGTGTGTGTGTGTGTGTATGTATGTGTGTGTATGTGTGTGTGTGTGTGTGTGTGTGTGTGTGTGTGTGTGTGTGTTGGCCTGGATTGTGGAGACAGACCTGGTCTCTCAGACCTGGATTTAATTTCACTGCTTGAATGAGAAATAAGTTAGTGTGTTCTTTCTGTCTGAGAGAGTCATTTTTTTCCTGCCTTTTTTTTTTCTAGCTATCAAGTCTGTATTTGTATTTTAATTAAGGAAGAAGACAACTGTTAGAGATGAAATTTGGATGAAAGCTGTGGATATTTACCATTTGAAAGAGTGGTGTTAACATAAGCCTACCTGTTGAAAGCCATAGTTTTAAACTTCTATACTGTGGCTGATTTTTTTCTTTTTTGTACTTTGTATTTTTAATTAATGTTTTCCTTTGTGAAACATAAGATATGACTGACATACAATAATGTGAACAAATCTTAAGTGTGTGGCTCGATACATTTTAATGTGTGTACGCACCTATGTGACCACCAATCAGATCTAGATATAGAACATTTCCAGTGTTCCAGAAAGTTTCCTGGTGCCCCTTTTCAGTCAATACTCATACCTCACCTCCCACATTAGGAGCTACTATTCTGACCTGGAGCATCATAGATTCATTTTGCTTGTTTTTGAACTTCATATCAATAGAATCATATAGTATGTATCTTTTGTGTTGGCTTCTTTTGATCAATATTATGCTTGTGAGATTCATCTATGTTATTGAGCTGTTCTTTTTTTCTTTTGATTGCTGTGTTGTGTTTTATATAATGACTGCTTTTGACCACTTCCCTAGTGTGTCATCTTAAAACCATAATGAGATTTAAGTCAAATGTTCTATTTTTTCCATTGATATTTGGTGATTTGCTCCCTTCTCCATGATATAATTAGGGTCCATGTTCATCAATCAATTAATTTTTTTTTACATCTACAATGTACCCATCATCACTGGTGAGAAAATAAGTATAAGACATAGTTCCTGCCATCAGATGTCTCATAATTTATTTAAAGTAAATGAATTTTATGCTTTTATTCACAGACTTGGGTGACAAAATTATCAGGATTCTACTTAGGTTCTAAGAAAGTGGAAATGCTACCTGAGTTGCTTTTAGTGGGGTTTGTCTGACTTCTTTGTTTTGGCAACAGGGGTTGGTCCCAGTGATAGAGGCAGCTAATGGTTGAGTCCATCAATCTCTAATTCTTTTACTGAAAACCTACTTATAATATGCTTAGCATGTGCCTCATCTCAATGGTATTTTTCTAATCCAGCATTTGTCATCCTCAGCACTATTGACATTTGAGGCTGGATAATTCTTTACTTTGGGGCTGTCCTATGCACTGTAGGATGTTTAGCATAATTCCTGGCCTCCACCCCCTAGTAGCATCCATGCCCCGTTCATCCAGTTATGATATCAAAAATGCTTTCAGACAGTCTCAATGTTCCCAGAGGGGCAGAATTACTCTCAATTGAGAATCACTGTCCTAAACATACTGCTGCTGCTGCCTACATTTGAGTTCACAAACCTTTTTGGATAATTCCTATTAATAATAAGACGAACCTATGAGATATTTTGGAGAAGTGGGGAAGGGAGCTCCAAGTTCTCCATTTGTTACATACTTGGATATGCGAAGCATACAGATTTTAGTTTTAGGGATGGATGATAAATAGTATGACAAAAGCACGAAGATGGAAATTGGTCAGCTTTGATGACAGGGCAAATGGGTCAAACTTCAAAGTGGCAGTTCTGAAGAATGTGCTAGCAGTTGAAATCTCCAAGTGATTTTTAGACCTTTTGAAAATTCAAAAAATTCTAAGACCACCACAGGTTGGAACTATGCTTTGAGTAATAGGCCTGGGGTAGACATAAAATTCCTACACTATATTTAATTATGAGGTTTTGATCAGGGCTCCAGCTGGAATTTACAGCTGGGGTTTGATCAGAGAAAGTCCTGTCTCAAAATAAGAGAAAACTTGAATAACAAAAGCACTGTGCCAATGGCTTTTCATTTATTTGTTTGGAACCTGCCTTGATTCCAGGAAGGATTTAAGGTGGATTCCCATCATTACATGTGCTGTCTTCAGCATTGGTTTAAAATATCATCCAGAGTAGAGATATGGAGAGAGGAACATCAGTATCATTGCTCAGAAGACTTGGGAAGGCATCTTCTCCTTCTCCATCTAAGCTTCAAAGAAGACCTCCCCTAACCAGATAGTCCAGTGAAATCATAAATTAATTAGAGACTTGGAAAGATTAGCATGAAAGCCTTGTCTGTCTTGCCTCTGGCCCTCTGTCTGCTCTGCTACCTCCTGGTTAGGGGCTTTTGGCAGTCCTCAGGGTGGGGATGAGATACCTTGGCAGGCTTGAGTGGGCATCAAAGACACTAGGAAGAATCCCAGCCCAGTTTCTGGCAATTCTATCTGTCACCAGGTTTTATGCCTGTGTTAAAAATATTCCATTTCTGCATCTGTGAAATGGAGATAATCCTTCCTCACCTTGCAGGGCTGTTGGGAGGATTAATTAGCTAGTGTTCCTCAAGTGCTTTGAAGATGAAAAGGCTTGTGGAAGTGCTAAGCAGTATTAAGGAAAGGCAGTGAGTGCCTGCTGGAAGTGCTCTTCTTTTCCTTATTCTCTTGTCTGCAGTTGTGTTTCTCTTGACTTTTCTATGTGCCTCATGGAGCAAAAGGCTGGCATGGTGGGCAGTGTGACACACTGATCAGTACAGAGCAAAGCCAGTACTGCCTTATTTATGCCTTGCTACTAATTTGGCTTATCAATTGGCATGACTTCTGAAGATCTTTAGCTCAGGATGTTTTAATCATCAAGTTCTGTTTAATCATCAAGTTTAATCATCAAGTTGTCCAAAGTAAGCTAAATCTATTTTGGGGTGGAGGGAGGAAGTGGGATCAGGAGAGTTTGAGCTGGATGGCCTTGAGTTAGAAGCCCCAAAGGAGAAGGATTCCTTGAAATGGGGGTGATTTTTGAATTGTGAAAAGTAAGAAGACTGCAAGGGAGAGAGAAGGCGAGAGGCAGATGATCTGTGTTCTCCGCCCCACTTTCACAAAGAGGAGTAGAACTTCCACTGATCCGCCAGTCACTTGCTCCTCCAGGCGGCCGTGCCTTCTGATTATGTCTTTCATGAGGTACGTTTCTCCTTCCAGGCCCAGACTTTGAAGGGGGATTCATGCGGGTCCCCATACTGTGAGGATATGGATTGATTGGGCATGCTGACTGCAGCTAATCAATTCATCCTTTGCTGCCTAAGCTCTGTGTATGAAGGTGGAGCTTGCAGTGAGCAGGCTGCATGCCACGCTGTGTTGAGAGGCACGTCTACCACTCTTGCCCTGGTTGCTCCTTTAGACAATCTTGCAGTCTTCTCAGGTTCTTTTCTAGGTATGTTGTTTGGAATAACTCCCTCAATCCTAAGGGAAGAAAAAATATAATTCCAAGTTTACTCAATTGCTTGCTGGTCTGCCTATAACCTTAACAATTCTATCCAATTCTTTGGAGAAGTTTCTCTGGTCATCGATTTTGAAATCTCCTTGTTTTAGAGAATGGATGTGCTCCTGAAATGCTGAGGACAAGCCAGATTTTGGTAAATCAGGTTATCTTAGGGGTCCCAGGTCAGTTTTCCATTTTAATGATGCTTAGAGTTGAATCCTGTGTAAGGCAAAGTATCTTGTCTATTCTATTAATATATCTTTTTGGAACTTACATATGTTGACTTTCTAAAATGTTGGGGGCTGAGGCTAAAGGCCAATAGGTGACATATGGCAAGATCTTCCCCCAAGTGACCCTCTGGAAAGACTTGTGCTTATGCCATTTTGGTGGAGCTGATCACAGGGCCAGGAAACCGGGGAGAAAGTTGAGTGACTGGCATTTATAGGTCTTTCTTTTTAAGTCAGGTCTGCTTATTATCTGTCTGGTCTTTATTCTTCTCCATTTCTGAAACTGAGTTCCCTGGATTCTCTTCCCTTCAAAGGCCTCTTGGCAACCTTTCGAAGAATGGCAGAGTTCATCCTGATCCATGTCCAGTAAGCGTAGCTCAACTGTGATGGAGCTCAACCTGTCAAACTCAAAGAAAAATGTCCATTACATATTCCAGCTGTTCCTAAATGTGCTCCCTAAGAGCCAGGTCCATTTGTTAGCTGTCAGAACAATGTGGAGCCATTGCTCCAGACCCTCAGATGTCATCAGCTACCTTTGTTTATATCCCAGTTTTTTTCTCCATTACCCAATCAATGTTTGGAAAAATGGAAGCATAGGCTAAGATCTTTCTCTGAGGAGTTGCTGTCTCCAGCCTTGGAGCTATTCTCAGCAACAGATAATCGAGGAGGAATTTGTTTCTAAATGTTTTTCTTCCTGCTTACATGAACTGAGGACATCTGTCTGAAGCTGAATCCAAATACTGCCCTTAATGTTGGTGAAGATGGGAGTCTGAGCTCACATATCATGTTGGAAACTGGGCCCTGTTGCTACTGGGAAAAGAATGCCTGGTTGCCCAAAGCATTAAGATAGGAAATGCAGATCCCACCTCTCAATGCTCCTGCCTGGGATCAATTAGGTAGAACATTAGCCAGAGATACAGACAGGATGGACCAAGTGACTTCTCCAAACACTGATTCTTTCTAGGTCTCATAGACTTGGGAACTGGAGATGTTGGGGTTGAGTGAGCGAAGGCATGTGCTCCCAGAATTTTCCTCACAAACCTGGGTGTTTTCTCCTTGTGGGGCACAAAGTCATTTTAGCCTTCAACCCAAATGACTTAGACTTCTCAAAAATTCCAGTGTTGTGTGGAGCCAGCTTGTAGCAGCTCACAGGATCTGATTGCAAATACATCTCCCCAGTTCGTGTTCAGTGACATCAAGTTGATAGCTTGAAATCTGCCATGATGAGAATATTCACACCACAAAGATTTGCAAATACTGCAAATCCAGCTCCCCATCACCCAACCGGGTTTTTAGACACCTACTAACACACATAGGAAGTTATCCTCACCCCTAACATCCCTTTGGCCTCACTTATGGGGGTTGTTTAGCTTAAAGGAGAGAGACCCCTTTGCTGTGGCTTCATTGTGTGTACCTGTTGAGCAAGATGCCCCTTTGTTCTCTCATCTACTAAACTCAGCCTGAGAGAGAACATCATGGGGTGGGCTGTGTGGCAGGAGATCACCATGCTGATAATTCTGCTCCTTTCACTGCTAAGCTATATGACAGGTCATTTTACCTCTCCAGTCCTCAGCTTCCTCTTCACTATAATAAAAGTAATTTGGATCATTAGATAACTGCTAAGTTTCCTTTTAGCTCCGACATTCTGCAATTTAGTGAGTGCTTGGCTGCAGGGAGATGTCATGTGTTTCAAAGGCTTGGGACCCTACAAAGTGCACGTGCACATCATTCACAGCGACCAGCTCTACTCGCTCATTTTTTTTCTAGATCTTGGGCTCCCAGTAGTTCTACCTCTATCTGGACTTCTGCCTCCAGCATGAACGAACAGGGGCAGCCCCAAGCAAGAAGCATAATGAGTTAGTACCTTTCATCTGAGGGATGTCAAAGCACTTTCAAGGCAGCAGTCAGTCCCTCTCCAAGGAAGGCTGCATGAGTGTGTCTGTTTCACAAGGACTCTATCATGGTGGTAGACTGAAGATCCAGAATTATCGACTTATCTTTTGATCAGAAAACAGGCTACATCCTGGTCTTTAAAAAGTTACAGCTTTGAGATTAATGTGCTGTATGTAACCCCAGATTACTTGGCACGCTTGGCCTGGTGGACCTGCTGACAGAGCTTTATAGATTTCCCATCTCTCTGAAGTGGAAATAAACCTGAATAGGTTTTTGCTACTGTAGAAGATTTAGGGATACATGTTTAAATAAAGTTTTCTCTTTAAAATTCTTTCAAAGAGGTGTGTTATGGGTTTGTGTTGGGAATTGAGAGTACACTTAATGGAATGTAGAATGGACCAAATCCACCTTTATGAGATACTTGGAAGTACAAAGGGTGCCGATAGGGAGGTGGGACTGACCACAGACTTAGGCAACTTGGTGATTTTGCTTAGAGTGTTGCCAAGACACATAGGCCCATTTTTTAGTGCCTGTAGAAATATGGGTCCGTGGACTCCCTCCAAATGTGCGTACTGTCATGGGCCAACTCACACCAGCTGTTATTATGATGGTGTTTATGAACCCATTTACTCTTGAATCAGGAACCCGAGTACTTTGCTGACTATTTGCAGGATCAGCTACTAACTCTGCCAGCCAACTGGGCTGTGTGTATTCAATGGCTGTAGCCGTGATTTCTCACAGCTGAACATTTGGGCCATTGAGTCTGTCACCCAAAGCACAAGCTATGTTAAGGGCTGGAAAAGAAGTAGATTCCTCTGGGATTCAATGTCAGAGCAAAAGTACGGTTCTGTCCTGCGCAGACAACAGAGGCTGGATGCAAACCTCTTGGCTTCAGACTGCCAGCGGTGGCCCAAATCAGAGGCCCTCCAACTTTTCTTGTTGGAATACTTTCTAAAAATATTTTTTAAAATTAAGTACCCGCCTTGCACATTTTACATTTGATATCTGCATTTTCTGACCATGAGTTTAATTCATCACAAAAGCATATTTTCCAGCACATTGTATATTCTCACTGCTCAAAGTATGATGCCTGGCCTGGCATTGTCAACATTCCCTGGGTGCTTGTTAGAAATGCAGAATCTTGGGTCCCTCCCCAGCCCCACTAAATCAGAATAAGCATTTTAATAAGATCTTTAGGTGATTCATGTGCACATTAAAGTCTGAGAAGCGCTGGTATATATCATATATATGCTTTAAGTATATCTTCATTAAAACCTTTCAATTTATGAAAAAATTATTAGGTCAGGTTACATGACCTAACTAGAGAAGCCATTTCTTATTGTCAAGCCATCAGCCAAAACAGACTTGCTTTTAGTCAGTAGAAAGAATCGACTCTCTTTGTTGATTCAAGTGAGTGTGTTAATATGTGTGTTTGGCCAATCTTCTCCTTTCTGAGTTCTGATTCTGGGGTGGCTAGGTGTCTGGCTGGCCAGGTAGATGTATCAGACACAAAGCTGAGCTATAGTTGTGTTGCCTGAATAAAATATGGCCTCATGGCCTTCAATATTTTTTAGTGAAGAGTTGTTTGCTTTACCCTTGGGAATTTTCCTTCTAAACTGATGCTGTCTCAAATGATCCCTTTGTTTGGTGCCTGGGAGATTTTTACTCCTTGGGAAAGTGCACCCTCGTAAGACTGAGGATAGGTGGGGCAATATCCCTTTCTTTACTAAAGGGGGAGAAGGGGAGCTGACAGAAGGGAGTACAGAGAAGCAGAGCTGCCTCAGAGCTGGAAAGGCAGCTTTGAGAGGCAAGCACATGGAAGTGGGAAATCTGGAAAATGAATCTCTTAAAGCTATCCACATGCCTACATACTGCCAGAAAGTCTTTGGGAACCCCGGTGGTATGTGAACCCCAAATTTGAGAATGTTGAGTTGGAGGATGAGTTATTAGTAATATTCTTTTGGAGCTTTCTGGATTTTAGCCTTTTTATCTCCTTGATTTCATAAGTGTGTGTGTGTGTGTGTGTGTGTGTGTGTGCGTGCGTTTAAACAAGACATTAAGCCCCAATTCTCCACAATCAAAACTTCTGCCTGTTCCCTCTTTTACTCTTGAATTCTAACTTCAATTAAATTTATCAAATATTTATTTAATACCTACTGTGCATCAGGCACTGTACCAAGCATTGGAGATACAGAGATGATCAGTGGCGACACAAGGAAATAGCCACCATTAACAACCAAGATGCACAGACTGCTGGAATTCTATAGATTTTCATTGTATTCCAAAAGAAGATATGGCAAGCGACTCCCAGTGTTGTCCTAGGAGATCAACCTTCTTATTAGGGGAAAATTCCTAAAGAAAGGATAATGAAGTCTATTAAAGAAAAGCTACATCTGCCTGTGTGTATTGGGGGATGTATGTGTGTGTTTGTGCGCGCGCGTGTGCACGCATGAGCGCATGCGCCTCGCAGATCACATCATTGCAGACCTGCAATGTTATCCAAGTGCTTTAATGTTTAATTCCCTTTGATTTGGTCCACGGTAACATCAAGTGTTTCTGCAGGCAATTCCAAAGCATCTGGACCCTTGCTGGGAATCAAAATCCAGTAAGACCTTCAGAGAAATTGGAGAAAGGGAACTTTATTGGTTTTTAGGCCAGTCTTATAATTTCATTCTGTTTTTTTGTCTGAGACACACACGCACAGTCTTTTATCACCCATTCGGCATGTGCCCTGCCAATCCCAATATTTAAGATGAGAAAAGTAAGCAAATGCTTGATGGAGGAGAAAGCAAAGCCATTAGAACCCTGTGGCTGTTCCTGCACTAGGGGGATCAGAAAAACCCAGGACCCATGCAGTAGAAAACAATGGTGCACAGAGATCTATTGTCCTCTTTGAGCTGTGTGACCCATGGTAAATTGTTGACTCTGATCTTGGAGTCAGATTATTGCTTAGTTGCTGTTAGCATGAATAATTGTATACCAGCTCTCTCATATTTCTACCTGAGGTGGGATCACTTGGGGTGTTCATGGTGAGAATGTTCTCTAGGTGGCATCACAAAACTTCTTGCCATGGCTATTAGGGGGACCCATAGCCTAATCGCCTACCTCCATGTCTGCCAGTGTAGCTCAGCCTGCGGTACTTGTTGCCTTCTCCCCCTCACCCCACCCCCTTTGGTTAACTTGGCTAAAGGCTGGAGACTCAGGACTATAAAAGAGAGTGGGTGTTTGGACATCACTGAATACCCAGATGCCTTTGCTGCCACTACCAGTTCTCTCCCATTCTATTTCTTTCTCTTTAATTTGGTAGTTTAAAATTTTGATATCATTTCAAACTTCCAGAAAAAGTCATAAGAATAATACAAAGAGCCCTTTCATGACACTGACATTGCCCTTTGTAAAATTGGCATTTTTGAAGAGTACAGGCCTGTAACTTTGTAGAAGTGTCCTTATTTTGAATTTGCCTGCTATCCCATGATTAGATTCAGGTTGCTACACCACATTTTCTTTTCTCTTTCTTTCTTTTTTGGTTTACTGAGTGCTAACCATTTATTGAGTAGAAACCTTATTTTTTAAACCATTTAAGAAATAACAGCTTTATTGATATACAGTTCATCCACTTAAAGTGTGCAGTTCAGTGGTTTTTAGTGTAGTTACAGAGTTGTGCAGCCATCACTATAATCAATTTTAGAACATTTTCATCACTCCCAAAAGAAGCCCTGTACCCATTAGCATTTGCTCCCCATTTCCTCCTTCCCCCAGCCCCTGGAAACCACTGATCTACTTTTTGTCTTCATAGATTTGCCTATTCTGGATGTTCCATATAAATGGAATCACACAGTATGTGACCTTTTTTTCTGGATTTTTCCCCTTAGGATGATATTTTCAAGGTTTACTCATGTGGCAGTATGTGACAGTACTTCATTCCTTTTTATGGATGAAGCATAGTCCACTGTATGGATAGACCACATTTTATTTATCCACTCATCCATTGATGGACATTTGGGCTGTTCCCACATTTTGGCTTTTATAAATAATGCTGCTATGAACATTGATGTGAAAAGGCTTTTTTTGTGTGTGTATGTGGACATATGTTTTCATTTTTTTTTTGGTAGGAGTGGAATTTCTGGCTCATATGGGAACTCCATGTTTAATGTTTGGGGGAACAGGTTGTACATTTTTGACCCATGTTATTGTCCCATGAGGCCAGAAGGCAGGAAAGGCAGAAGAATAAGTTCATATGGGGGATCTCAGGAGTGCCCAGCCTGGCAGTGCCATTTTTATGGGTGTGACAAGTTCATCTTCTTCAGCCTTTTGTGGCCTGTTTTCCAGAGACTAGCAGCCCTCCTGGGTCCATGACCTTGGCCAGAACTAGGATTTTTGATTTTTAACCTCTCTGGAGGGATTCCTATGAAACCTTACCCCCCAGAGTGCTTGGTGGACTGTCAGCTCCGTATCTGTGGGGAACACAATGCAGCTGTTCCGTTTGGTTAGCTGCTGTTTCATCTGGAACTGCCTTTCGTAGGTTTATTTCCCTAAACAATGGCCCAAGTTATAGCCTTGCGGTTGCCAACCTCCTTTAATTGGGTCCTTTGTGTCATAGTCTGTTATTTGCTCTGTGTCTGGCTGTGATTGGAGAGCCATATTTTTTCCTAAACTCAACAGTTTAGTAAGATGTTTGGTGGAATCCAACGGTTCATCTGTCTTATGAAGAATGGGGAGGAGTGTGTGTGTGTGTAGTGGTGGTGACAGGCATGGCACGCTGAAGGGAAATGACCTATAAAACAGAATCCTGAATTTCATATCAGATCAGGCTGGAAAACCTCTACTTTCCACATGGGAACCCCTTTCTAGGGGCTTTAATTTCAAAAATGACAAAAGTGTCTTGTCGTGCAATTTCACTCATAAATGGCCCCCTGGCATGGATTTCCATGACACCAGCAGTGCCACATGAGACCCTGAGACCTTTAATATTTATGCTGTGGGGCACACAGAACAACTTTCTCCTGCTTTGTTGAACCAACCTGAACTTGGGGTAGAATGCCTCCCCTGACTTACACCACCAGTAGGTTTAGGCTCCCAGTTTTATTTTTGTGTCCCACGTGTAGCAGTGGTTCACACCATGGCAAAGTCAGGACTTAAAGTTCCCTGCCCTGGAATTCAAGACCATCCATGATTTAGGGCGTAATGGGTAAAGATCAGGGCCGCGGAGCTAAACTACCCAGGAGATAATCACAGCTCTGGTGTAGGACAGAGGTAAGTACGAAGGTACTAAGTGCTTAGCTGTATGTGTTGTTGTTATTATCCCATCTTCTATCCACTCATAGCTTATATTTGCCCAGGTCAGATATAACCTTCTCTCTGAAGCTGTGCCAGAGTATCTGTCTTGCTCACTACTGTGTGCACAGTGCCAAGCATGATGCCTGGCATATAATAGATGCTCAATAAATGTTTATTGAATGAATAAGTGAATGAATGAATGAATGCATTTTCCATTTGGGAGCAGTCCACTGTTCCTCTGTGCTTTTATATCACTTTGTCTCTACCCCCTTTTATGGAGTTTTCCAGATTTAACCTTTGCTGGAGCTAATCGTGCTTTAAATGTAACTCCCTTATCCAGATGGTCAGCCCTTGAAGAGTGACACCTGGGTCAATTGTTTTGGTATTTCCTGTGAGGCCTTGCATGGAAGGCAGTAAATATTTGGTAAATAATTCATCCCTTTTGGAATTGATGGTCTCAAACCATTACATTGCTGGAGTGGGGTTATTGGTTTTTTTTTTGTTGTTGTTTGTTTGTTTTGCTGAATGCAAACACAGAGACATATGCATGCAGAGAGAGTATCTCTCCAACAATTTCATGACATGTTTCTTTCTTTTTTTGCTAGAGGAAGTGATAAAGGTAAAAGTTGAAGACGTGGGCAACAGTGGGAGCCAGAGACTCATAATAAATAAAAATGTGAGTTCAGTTCAAAGAACAGGTTGACATTAAAGTTTTATTGGAGTTGAACAATTTCAGAAAATATATAGGTTTCATTCTGCTTTGAACTCCTTTAAATGTTGTTCTTGCCCCCTCCTCCCTTTTAATAAAAGCACACACACAAAAAAAACCCTTTGATTCTGTCTGAATAGTAATGGATTATTTGAATTGGGTTCTGTATTTGGAAGCTAGTCACTGTGGCTGTGCTTCTTTGGTTCATAGTTGGGGACACTGTGGTTGTCCAGTGCGGAATGGGCCCTGTCTCTTCTCAGGCTTGGCTGGTTAGAGAGAATGAGAAGTTGCTGGGCCAGTGGTCCAACAGGTCAGAGCAGGGCTGGTCCAAACGCAGGCCAGGCTCCTTCCTGGCTGCCCAGAGGAAAGGTGCCAGGTCAAAGGGAGATGGATGTCCCCTGGCACCTGAAGAGATCCCCCAACTTTGTTTAGGATCAAGTAATACTCGGGCAAGCTGGAAAGCAGAGAGGTGAGTTATAATGAACCCATCCACATATATTCTAGGGGAAGAAGCCATGTGCCTCACAACAGAAGTATGGAATGGGTGAAAGTGATTCTTCTTCACTTTGACCTTTGAATTTATGCCTTACATGGACCCTGAAGTTTTGGTAAATTGGTGCAATTTTTTTTAAAAAGTCTATTATCCACCGTAATCTAACTGCTGTAACACCCCCAAATTCAGTGACTTAATCCAATAAATGTTATTTTCCACTCACATCACAGTCCAGCATGGGTTGGCAGAGCGGGAGGAGGGCTCTATGCCATGCATGGTCATCTAAGGACCCAGGCTCCTTCTGACTTGTGACTCCACCCTTTCGTAGGCCTCAGAGTCCTCCACTGGATCCATGAACAGCCAGAAGTTCAAGGATGAGAGCGAGCGAATGTGGGGAATGCGAAAGCAGTTTTTATGAGCTGAGCCTGGAAATGGCATTTATGGCTTCCTCCCCCATCCCACTGGCCAGCCTCAGTTCATGGCCACACCTAGCCACAGGGAGGATGGGAACTGTGGACTAGCAGTGTGCCCAGAGGAAAGGCAGAGGGTTTGGTGAAAAACTAGCCAATCTCTGCCTTGAAAAACCCAACTGGAGACTTTCTCTTTCAGTTGCCATCAGAAGGTATTTTAGCATGGTTTGGAAAGTGCTTGATTTAAAAATTGCTACCAGCGTGCCCTGGGAAAGGGCCCAGTGCTGAAGATGCCAGGGACAGTCATGCACTCAAACAGCTTTTAGTAAGCATCTACCCTGGGTCAGGCATTAGGTTGGGCCTGGGGACCAGGGTGGTGAGTAATACTGGAAGCAGCCCCTGCCCTCTTGGAGCTGGCATCTGTTGGGAGACAGGCAACTGAATGAACAGATTCCATACACTATGAGGACTATGTGAGCAAAAATAGGGGTACTATGGGAGCTCATAGTTGGAGACCTGAGCCAGCCTGGGAGAGCCAGAGAAGCTTCTAGAAAGAAGTGATATTTACACTGAGACCTGAAAAGAAGCATGTGAAGAGTTGGTCAGCTGAAGGAAGCCAAGGCAGTCACTAAGTGTGTGCCAGGCAGAGGGAACAGCTCAGTGGCTTTTAGCCTTGACTCCACTTTGGAGCTGCCTGGGGTAGATTTGACCAATTTACTCAGAATCTTGGGTGGAGTCGGGGCGGCAGAGTAGGTTCAGGTTCAGAGAGAGGCCAGGAGGAGGGGCGCGCCCAGCCAGTGTGTGAGGGACTGAAGGCCTTCCAGAAGGACAGTGCTGAGGAGATCCCAAAGTGAGATGTGTCGTGGGTTTGTTTGGTGGGGGCAGGGCAGAGGGGGAAATGCTTAGCTGAGGTTGAGGGGAAGCCACCTCCTGGGTTTACTTTCTCATGTATGTAGGGAGGGATCATTTTCCTCAGAGCTCCCAGCCTGGCCGGCCTTCCCCAGCCATGAGCCTTCTCCCTCCCACAGGCTTCAGTTATCTCCTCACCTGTCCTTGGCGGTTCGGGGAAGGCCAGACCAAGAACGAGGATGGGGTATGTAAAAAATCTGCCTCTTCCTCTGATTTCCTGCACAGAAAAGGGCCAAAGTTCAAGCCCTGCTGGAGACTGGCTGTGGCCTGTGTTTCACTGGGGCCAGGCGAGACACAGCGTCACAATTTTCAGCTTGTGCTTCAGCGAGCTGGTGAGCTGAGTTAAAAAGAATCCAGTGGGATTCATCTGGTCAGCATGGGACCCTGCACATAATGGAGGGGTCCACTGGCTGTTGTTTCTGGCTCCTTTTGGGCCTATCAGTCTTTGCCCTCATCAAGAGAACCGTGGTGACCCGCAGGCCCCAGGCCTGCATACTAAACAGCTGGCTGCCCCAGGCCCCACTGTTTTTTGCTCATGTGTTTGGAAGTGCCTGGAATCCTCACTATCAAATACGCATGTGCCCATTCCCCACGCGTTACCTTACAATGAAAAGACTGCTCTTATTTAGAAAGCATAAAGCCAGCGCCTTAACCTCATGGTTGTATCATTCAACTTGCAGAATTTAAAAACGTTTTAAAAAAATGCTTTGAACAGTTGGTTCTGGGTATTGAATTGAAGTCAGGGTTGCATCTCTCAGAAGGCTGTGAGGTTTGGGGGGAATCACCCCAAACGTAGAGCATAGCTTAAGAGTAAGGCTGAAGGAAAAATTTAGACCCATTTTTACTTTTTTCCTCACAGAAAAACTATGGTTATTGAGTTTTTTCTCAGAGAAGAAGAAAAAAAAAATCCTCTCTTCTTTATCCAAGCTCTGTCCTCTCATGGGATGCTGGATGTGGGAACAAAGGTTTGGAAATGATTTATATCTGGATACTTATGTCAAAATATATAGAGATATCTAGAAACTGCTTTCAAAAATAGAATTTTAGTTATTATTTCTATGATTATATATATACTGCAGCCATTTTGCGGGAGATTCTTGGTAAATATTTAGGCTAAAAAATAATCAAGCCACTCCTCCCTGCACTGGTTTCCCACTGGGGGGGGGGATGAGCTATGGCAGTGTGGGACCTGACTTGTACCTTGTCAGATGTTTGAATGCAACATCCAGCCGAACACCTGGGTTTCCATTGCCACACAGGGGAAAAAGCTATGGAGCGCAGGAAAGCCTGCTGGAATCCAAGAAGTCCAAGAGAGTCACCTTGGGTTCTGTGCCAGACACAACCTCTCTTATCTCAGAGTTTTCCCATTTGATAGCTGAGAAAACAGAAGACCTAAGAGGCCAAGGGCCTTGTCCAAAGTTATCAGTGAAGCCGGGACCTGAAACCTGGCCTTCTGAGGCTCAGGGAAAGCTTGTTACCTCATAAGATATGGCAGGCAGGTTTCCAGCTGCATGCCAGTCTTCATCGTTTGCTAGGGGCTCAACCCAGGGCAGGAGCACAGTGTTGAGAAGGATTCTGAGGCACGATATTGACATACTCAGAAGAAACGATGTGAGCCATTAGCTTGGTCTGCCTGCGGTACAGGTGAGAGGATTTGCTGCACTTTGTATGCATCTCCCGCTGTTACACCATGCTGTGTTTTGATTTTTTAAGTGCTGTGGGTTGAAGAGTTCCTGTTGCCCCCACTCTCCTGCTAGTATAAGCCTAGGCTTCTTCAGGATGGCCTAACAGACACACAAATGAACACACACACACACAGACACACACACAGGCACACACAGAATAGGCCAAGACCACTAGGAAAACCTTACATCATTTAGAAGAATTAGGTGCCTCACACTTGGAGATTTTGATGCATTTCTCAGCTTTGACACATTAAGGTTAGAATTTCCCTCGCTTCTGACTGTTCATCCTCCCTCTCATTGCCCATTTCCCCAGGAGGGAGGCAGAGTCTTCAGCTAAAAGTCCCAAAGGGCTCCCCCTTCCCTCTCTGGGAAATGGGGCCCAGCTCCAGGACAAGAATGAGATGCTTCGGGCCTCTTCCAGGGAGGCTCCAGTTTTCAGTGTGAGAGCCATCAGCTCCCTGGCATCTTTGTGGATCGCTGTTTTGGAAGCAATTGACATTCAGATTTTTTTCCTCATCAGCCAGTAGCACTTCCTGTAAAGCATGGTGAGTTACCTGGTCATACTAAGCCTCAGTTTCTCCACCTGTACAATAGAGATAGCCACAGTTTCCACATCACAGGAATTTCATGAGGATTTAATAACGCATAGAGAGTGCTCATCAAGTGTCCAATAAATGTTCCCTATTGTTTTTAAGTCACAAATACAGAGCCCTTGAAGAAGCGTGAGTTGTGTATGTTCCTTTTGTGTGTAGCTGTGTATTTGAGCATTTCAAGGAGAGGGAGATCTAGTATGCAGGTTTGTGTATTGTTTGGGCAAGTGTATTTGAAGATTTAGTGTCTATATAGATCACCTGCAGATCTTATTTAAAGGGCGGATTCTGATTGAGTAGGTCTGGGCTCAGGGTCTGGGATTTTGCATTTCTAACAAGTTCCCAGGAGATGCCAATGATGTTGGTCTGTGGACCCCACTTTGAGAAGCAAGAGTTTAGTGGGCCGATGTTGTCCTACACATTTGGAGCAACCAGCAATTTCAGGGCCCCATGGCCAGTAAGCTGGATTGGTGTATCCAGCAACTGAGACCTGCTAGAGCAAAAATACTGAAATGCAACTCCGAAGAGCCAGGGCTAGTCCTGGGGAAGGGCTGAGAGGCAATGAACAAGTCATTTCCTCCCATAGGCCTTGGCGGCTTTCTCACATTTAAAGGAGATGGGGAGGGTGCTCTGATGCCTTGCTGTTCCCAGAGTGGTCCTCAGCCCAGCATCAGCAGGCCGCCCCAGACCTCCTGCCTCCAAAACTGCATTTTACCAAGTTCCCCAGGGGATTCACTTGACATGTTAATATTGGAGAAGCAATGGTCTAAGACTTTTTTCAGCTAGAAGATTTTGTGAATCTGGAAAGTTCTAATTCTAGCTCTGGTGACAGAAACCTCAGAAACAAATCATTCCATTTATAAAACAGGGATGTCTTCAGCAAGAAATGGCCTCCATTAGTTCTCCAACACTCTCCTTGGTGGTAGACAGAGAAGGCCAAACTGGCAAGATTTGATTTGCATTTGCATGAATTTCAGTGGGAGGAGAGAGTGTCAAGAACCCTGATAGAGTTTGCAAACGAGGCACTGGCTGCCATATGCATTGATAGGGATGTTAAGACCCTGTGGCTTGGATTGGCTGCCATATGCATTGTTGGGGATGGGGATGTTAAGACCCTGTGACTTGGATTCTGTGGCTCCTCTAGACCTAGGGAAGGTGTTATAAGTGGTGTTGGGGAAAGCATGTGACCTGGAGAAATGGCTTCCAGTATCACCCATGTCTCTCTAGTGCCCTTGGTGAATTTCTGCACCCTCTTCCCATCTTTCCAGAAGTCTAGGAACTAGCATCAACTCCTCCATCTTCCTCCAAAGCTAGTGCACATTGATAGGTTTTGGAAGAAAAGTAGTAGGGCATGTGGTCATATGTCTGCATCCTGAGGTCACCTTCTGCTCTCTGATGGGAATTGGGACTAACAGTGGCGAACTTTTATTCTGTTGAATCCAAAAGGAAGAAGCAAAATTGTCCTGAGAGTTTTAATTCCATGGAAGAAATTATTATTTTTTTTAATTATAAAAATTTCAGATAAATGAAAAAGAGAATGATACAAGAAACACCATTCAGATTAAGAAATAAACTATTACAAATAAAATTGTGGCTATAGACTCATTCCTAATAGCATCACTTTCTTCAACCACACCCTGAAATTTGGTTGTTAATAACTCCCAGCCATGTCTTTATATTTTAATATATGTATTCCTAAGCAGCATTGAGTATTATTATGCATGTTTTAAAATCTGTATGCATCGTTTTATACTGTTTGTATCTTTCTGTAAATTGTCTTTTTTTGCTCAACATTGTGTATGGAGATTTATTCATATTTTTACTTGTAGCTCCAGTCAATTCTTTTTTAATTGCTGTATATAGTAGTTCATTACATGAAACTATTTCAGCTTATTTATCTATGCTCCTGTTGATAAACACTTCAGTCATTTCTAGCTTTTTTTCTCTAAACAATGCTATAATGAACACTTGTCACTTTTGTGCCTATATGTGTGAATTTTTCAGAGTGTGTTATGATGCATTCATGGATTGTGAACTCAAACAAATGGGCATTTTTAAAAAATGAAATAGAATCAAAGGCATTAGAAAATATCAGAATATGTTGCACATGGAAGAGTAGTTACTGTTTCATTAAACTTGTCTCAATTACTAGGTAACATGGTTTACTTTGACACCTAGTTAAAATTGAAACCAGTTTAATGATACAGTAACTACTCTTACTATGTAGGTCATGGTCAACAAATGTGAACGCTTCAGGGTGGGAGATGCACTTAGGGATGGGCTTGTTGGGTTGAAGGCCATGTGTATCTTTGGCTTGTGAGAGACTGCCAAATTGCTCTTCCAAGTGTACCAGTTCACACTCCTATGAGACTTTACTAAAAAAAAAAAGACAACCCAAGAAATAAATGGACCTCAAGGTCAGATGGAAGCCAGAGATATTTGAATAAGAAAGAAAATGAAGCTTGAAATTGCCACCTTCCTTACTCCTCTTGCATGCCTTTTAACCCTAAGTAAACATTGTGGATTTTCTTGACCTTGTAAATTTGCTTTTAATCTTAAAGAAGAAAAAAAAGCTTAGAAGGAAATTCCTTGTCTTCCTGTCTCTCTCGCCTTAGTTCAGGAAGGGGCGAACTAGAAGGAGGTGATAAATAAGCAACCCCTTTGCTTTTTAGAATCCATTAATAACAAGTCTGAGGAGAGCTGTGTCTAACCTTTGCTCTCTAGCTGTTGCGGGCAGTTTTTCAAAGCTGGACAAAGATTTCTCTGGATCGAAGTCAACAGGGGCATAATTGCTGTTTGTTTAGAAATGAAGCAAAGATTTAGGGAGCCCAAGGAGCTGTCCTCCCATAGATTGTCTCCCTGGGGGGCTGGATAAATTCCTGTTCTGGTCCCAAACTCCCCAGGAAGGCCAGGCCCTCAGTGACTGCCCCCTCAGAGTCTCCCAGCTGTGAACTGTTTGCTGTCTGACTCACTCCCTATTTTCCTGGAAATGCATATTCTCTTGGACAAGCAAGACTTAGTGATATGAAGATGGCAGGCCTTGGAGAGAAGGGAGCCCCTCCGTCCTTGACCCAGACCCTCCTCCATGCTGCTCCCCATGCTCAGCACCTACCATCCGTCATCTCCATCATCCTTGCAAGCACCTCTTCCTATAGATGGGGAGACTGAGGCTCAGGGAGGATAGGTGACTTCTGCAGGCCAGTCTTTTAATAGCATGTAATTTCTAATCTTTATGGAGCACCTTCTGCATGCCAGATATTGGTCTAAGCACCTTAAATGAGTCTCTTTAAATCCTAATCACATCCCAGTGAGAGTAGGTACCATTATTATCTCAACTTTATGAATGAGGAAACAGACGCCAAGAGGGGGAAGAATGCTTACTGAATGATGGCCTGACCAGTCACCTAATCTTTTGCCCACTTGACACTTTCCATCTGTTGAATGGCAATGAACAGTGACTGGGCTATTCTGCCCTGTCTTGTGTCATGGGTATGCCCCTCCCTCCCTCCCTTCCTTCCTTCCTTCCTTCCTTCCTTCCTTCCTTCCTTCCTTCCTTCCTTCCTTCCTTCCTTGCAGCATTTACCAATAGGTAAGGGAGATGTTCTCTACCCTATGGGAACCCGAGACAAGCACACACAGCGCAGGGGATACAGTGTGATCACAATGACAGTGACCACGTGTAAGTTAAGGGCCAAAATGAGCAGATGGCACAGAGATCAGAGAAGAGGAGCTGGGTGAGGCTTGCAGAAAGCCTTGTAGATTTCATCAGTGGATTTCAACTGACTTCAGCCACTGGGATTTTTTGTTTTTTGTTTTTTTGAGATAGGGCCTTGCTCTGTCACTGAGGCTGGAGTTCAGTATCATAGGTCAGTGAACCCTCAGACTCCTGGACTCAAGCAATCCTCACACCTCAGCCTCCTGAGTAGCTGGGACTACAGATGTGTGCCACCATGCCTGGCCATTTTTTTTTAAATTTTTTGTAGAGACGAGGTGTCACTATGTTGCCCAGGCTGGTCTTGAACTCCTGGGCTCAAGTGATCACTCCTCACCTTGGCCTCCCAAAGTGCTGGGATTACAGGTATGAGCTATCGAGCTTGGCTTGCCAGTCATTCTTAAACTTGAATGTATATCAGAATGACTTGGAGGACTTGTTAAAATGTGAATTGCTGGACTCACTTCCCCTCCCCTCTGATTTAGTTGGTCTGGAGTAAGGCCTGAGAAATTGCATTACTAATGCACTCCTGCTGCTGCTGTTCCAGGGACCAGATTTGGAAAATCACTAACTTAAACAATAAATGAGATTTTTGAAAGTGGCAAGATAAAGGAAATGAGTAATGAGAAGAGTGTGATCCATGCATTAGTCAGAGTAGGTTAACTGTCATAACAAACAATCGCTGAAGTCTTTGTGGTATAACACAGTAAAGTTTTATTTCTTTCTCATGTTACAGTCCAGGGTGGGGGGATAGGGGAATGCTCTGCTCCATGCAGTCATTCTGGGGCCCAGGCTCCTTCTGCCAGGGCCCTAGGCCACTCCCTAGGGCCTTAAAGGCCTCTGCTGAGGAATCTGCATCTAGCCAGCAGATGAGGAAAAAGAGTATGGAGGACTGTGTAGAAGGTTTTTATGGGTCAGGCCTAAAGGAGAAACACATCACTCTACCCACATGTCATTGGCCAGAACTACCCACATGTCATTGGCCAGAACTCAATCATACAGCACCACTTAACTGCAAGGGACTCTGGGAAATGTGTTCCAGCCATTTGCCTGGTAGAAAAGGAAACAGAGTGAATATATAGCAGTCTTTGCCACAGCCTGTTTGAGGATCCACATGTAAATGAGTTTGACTGGAGAGAAACATTTGTATTGAGAGAATAAGTGAATGGTTTATGCTCTTCCAAGGAAATTTGCTGCGGACAATTTGGGTCATTACTTAGCAAATATGCTATAGCTCTATAGCTTAGAGTGGGGAAAAAGAAATTACCAGATTTAGGCCCAAATGCTCTTCATTCAAAAGCAGGATAGCTGACTATAAGTTACATAACTTCTTAGTAGTACCTGTTTTTATTTCCCTGTAAAAATTGGGATGAGATACATGAAAATCACTAGCCCAGTGCTAAACACATAAAAGCAGAGAGTAGTTATTTCTGTGTTTTCTGCACTCAGATGGACAGACGGAGCCAAGCTGTTGTGGCCCAGAGAACCCCTTCATGTGGATGACTATGGGATTCAGATTTTATAGGACACAGCACAACCCCGATATCAGCTGTTGGGTGGCTGTTCTAAAGGCTTCAACATTATGCTTTAGACATCCCATCGGAAATCAGGCCATGCCAGCAAGGCCGGAGAGAGTACATGGGTCCCAGACCACAAGATTCATTAAGTGCTTCGTTTCTGGAGTCACGCTGCCTGGGATCAATACCATTACCCAGCAGGGTGACTTTGGCCTCTGTGCCTCCGTTTTCTCATGTGTAAATAGAGGCTAATCATATTATCTACACCATAGGATTATTGTGACAATACAATGAAAAAAAGCCAAGGACTGTATACTGAGAAGTATCTGACTGATAAAGATTTGTCAATTTCCTAGTCACGTGTGGCATTCCACCATTTCTTCCTCTTGGCATCATTAGCTGAGGCCAAGCTCCATATGAATGGAGGTTCTTTGAGCATTTAAACCTATTAGTCTTTGTTTGGTCTTAGGATGGCCACCATGGGCCTGCCAGAGCCCTGTCCTCTCCCCATGGCTTGAGTGCCCATGAGTGATTCTGGGGCCCCTGAACCATTGGTGGACATGAAGCCCGTCTGAAGGAGGAGACAGTGAAGAATTCTCCAAGCTCCTTCTCAAGGCTGCAGCCACGTGTTTGATTAGTGGCCCGCCACTGAGTGAACCCAGCAGCAGAGATGAAAGTCTCCTGGGCTCTTTGATGGCAGTAGCAATGTTCCCCACCTCCCCACCCCGGTCCCCACGCAGATTTCCTTCATTCCACCTTGTCATTTGCTCACCCCAGCTCTGGGCTCTTTAAAAGCCTTTCCCTCCCCCTCGTTCAAATGGTGCAATTGCGGGTGATTGAAACCACATTTTTATATGTGTCGAAATCAGTTCAGCCCTTAGAAAGAAGTCATAATATAAATTGGATCATATATCCTAAGTGGATGCCACCAGCTAATTCGTTTGTTAGACAGTTCAGCTACACAGGATTAAGTGAGTGTTTACTCTTAAGCAGTTACATGTGGGCCTCATTAATGCACACACTCTGGCATGGCTTTTGCCTAATATCTTGTCAAATGGAGGAGTACGTAGAAGGTTGAACTGCAAGGAGCCAGCGGAATCAGCCCCTCTTGGCTACTGGGGTGGGCCTGGGGGAGCTGGCTGGATCTCTCCGACTTGGTGTTCCAGAAACTTGGTGTCTTACACTTCCATTGGCTTCTCTGTAAAGCAGAGGGGGGCAAAAGGAGGGCTTCCACATCTGCTTTAGTACAAAGAAGATATGGATCTGGAATCCCATTGTGTGTAAGTGAGCTTAAGGGGCTAGACATCTATTTTGGAATGCCCCTGCCCCTTACTGAAATGCACACTCATTAAGTTCCTTGCAGCCCCAGACGGGCTATGGTCTATACCCTCACTAGTCCAAGTGTGGATCAGGGGCCAATAGCACCAGAATCACATTCTCGAACCCCACCCTAGACCTACTGAGTCAGAATCTAATTTTAATGTCCAGTGTATGTGCATTGAAGTTTAATAAATGCTAGTCTAAACCAATTTGTTCTCAACCTTAGCTGCACATTGGATATAACTGGAAGGCACTCTGGGAGGCCGAGGCAGGAGGATTGCTTAAAGTCAGGAGTTCAAGATGAGCCTGAGCAAGAGTGAGATGCCATCTCTACAAAAAGTAGAAAAAATTAGCCAGGGGTGGTAGCATATACCTGTAGTTCCGGCTACTCAGGAGGTTGAGGCAGGAGGATCGCTTGAGACCAAGAGTCTGAGATTGCAGTGAGCCGTGATGATGCCACTGCACTCTAGTCTGGGCAACAGAGCGAAACTCTGTCTCAAAAAAAAATATGTTAGTGCCTGAGTTCCAGACCTAGAGATTCAGAAGTAATTGGCATAGAGTGTGCCTGGGCATCACAGTGGGATTTGTAAAAGCTCCCTAGATGATTCTTATGTGCAGCCAAGGTGGGAAAGCACTACTCTGACTGGTTGTGCCTCAGTTTCCCCCATTTTTAAGTAGAAATTGCAATGGCTGGTTTACAGGTGGTTGGGAGGATTCAGGGAGGCCACACTGAGAACTCACCCAGCACACCAACACACCACTAGCCCCTTCTTACCCTCACCACATTTCCTTCTGCTCTTGCTGACTTCCCATTTTTCTACTTCCTGAAGAATTTCTTTTGGGCCCAAGTGTGAAAGTGTTGGGAAGTGGTGCTGAAAAGGGTTCTGGAATTCTTATGCATTATCTTCATCCAGAACTGTCTTGTTTGCTGTCTTTGTGTCTTTGCAACATTATAGCAAAAACATCATTTATTCATAGTGGTTTTTCATCCCCATTTTATACTGTTTTTGTGGGATCCGGAGTGTGGGGAAGAATGAATTTGGAAATACTTTTTTCCTGGTGTTTGTGCTGGGATGCAGACTTATATTGTATCTATGAAGTTTTGGATGTGTGTTATTGGCTGGTCCTGGTGTAGATCAGAGTCCCAAGGGGACACCAAGCATTTCATTTGGCCACTAGATTGTCTTTTATAATGGGGGAAGGAAGGTGTTTTTCAATAGGACTCATAGGCTGGGAAGCCCACACAAGATGACGGAGACTCACTTCTCCCAGATCCTCCCCACTAAGTACAACTAGAAGCCCTGGAAATAATACAAAAGGCTAAATAATGCTAAAAATATCTACTTCCCCCAAGGGTAACTACTGCCTTAGTTTTAAACATCATAGTGTTATTTTGCCTCTTTTTGTGTTTTAGGTAAATGCAATCATTCAGATTGTACCCTTTTGTGTCTGGATCATTCCTCTCAGTATCATGTTTTCATGATCCATTCATGTTGTTATGTGCAGTTGCAGAATGTTCTAGGGAAGGATTTTGACCAAACATTGATCTTGGACTCTTGGCAGAATTCGGACTTGAGTAAAACTGAATTTTGCAGAAGTTTTTACTCTTTTTCTTAGTATAGAATCATAAGACTGGTTAAATGAACAAAATTTTAAAAATAAAGACCAACAAAGTAAAAATAATAAGAATAATCTCCAAATCTGTCACCCAGGAAGAATCACTGTCAGTATTTTGGTAGATATCCTTCAGGTTTTTTTCTGTACATATTTCAATTAAAATAAGTTTACAGTCTACATGTTGCTTTGTAAATTGATTTTTCACTTATTAGAGCAAGGATATCTTTCTGTGTCACCAAATATTCTTCTACAACATCCCCTTTAATGACTACATAGTTTCTTCTTTGTATAACAAGATTAGGCTTAATATATTTTAAACTTCATTTTTTGCGTGAGATTTACGAGCTGCCTCTAACAGCTTTCATTGTCATAAAGATGCAATCAGTAATTAACATTGCCAATGCTTCTGAAGGAAACCAGGCTTTAATTTTAGTCTAAATGGTATGCTTGACTGCCACAAGTTTGTGGGTGCCAGTTGGTATCTGCTGGGTGGTGAGAAGCTGGGTTGGATAATTGTCAAGATAGGAAGGTCTCCATGCATTCTGAAATGAAGGCCAGTATTAGTTGTCTACTGTCTTAATTTCTGCTTGTTTTCCAAAAGTCAGGTGCTAAAGAGTGATTTTTTTCCTTGACTCACCTTTAGATGGAAATTATGAATTTTCTCTTTCCCACCTGCCCAAAAGTCAAACTGTGTCTGCTGGGCATTAGGATCACAAGATTCTAATTCCGAAGGCATATCTTTTAATTTTATGAAATAATTCAATTCTGTTAACTAGCACTTGTGGGCATTGGTTGAAATTATTTTCCTTTTTACCAAAAGGAATTAAATAGTAATCAGATTCTTAATTCTTATGCAACCTTGTAACTGAGGACCAGAGAGACAAGTAGACATTGTAGTTTTTATTGGTGATGCTATTGGAGTGTTTATAGACCACAGAACTACTTTGGAGAGCACTAGGTATTTTACAATAAGTTCTTTTACTTTTTCTTTTTTTTAAGATAGGGTTTCACTCTGTTGTCCAGGCTAGAGTGCAGTGATGTCATCATAGCTCACTGCAACCTCCAACTCCTGGGCTCAAGCCATCCTCCCATCTCAGCCTCTCGAGTAGTTGGAACTACAGGTGTGCACCATCATGCCTGGCTATTTTTTCTTTCTTTCTTTCTTTCTTTCTTTCTTTCTTTCTTTCTTTCTTTCTTTCTTTCTTTCTTTCTTTCTTTCTTTCTTTCTTTTTTCTTTCTTTCTTTCTTTTTTTTTTAAAATAGAGACAAGGTCTCACTTTTACTCAGGCTGGTCTCAAACTCCTGAGCTCAAATGATCCTCCTGACTCGGTCTCCCAAAGTGCTAGGATTACAGGCATGAGCCACGGCACCTGGCCCCAGTAAGCTCATTAATGAGGAGGAAAAGGAAATAAAATCTCATCATTTTTATATACATGTGATGGCAAAAGTCCAAGTAATTTTGGCTAATATGAACATTTGCTGGCTAGTACTTTGAGAGATTTTCTGATTCTTTCTTCTTTAATCATAAAACAAGAAGAAATGGCTAGATCTGAAATTCTTTGAGGTCCTTGCTTATGTGTGCCCCAAAGAAAGATAACTATTTTTGCTTAGAAACGTCTTTCCTTATTTCATACAATACATTACTGGACATCGTGGGGTTTCAGAGGTTTTTAGCTCTGTCACTGTTCCATCTCCCAGTCCCCAGGATTTTGAGTTGCTTCCTTCTGACACTCTTGTGCAGTATAGCAGTATATTTTCATCCCATGGTAACCTCCTGGGTGAGATGCTGGAAAGAAGCATGTTAGAGGATATATATATATATATATATATATATATATATATATATATAAAATTATACTAGAAAAATGTCTTAAAAGGACAATTTCCTACTTGTGATCATAGCATCTCTGAAAATTTTTGTTGCTGTCTAGAAAAAAAATCTTTAGAGTTGTCAGATATATTCCTTCTAGAGGCAAGGACACCTTGATAGTGCCTAATGCCACTTCCCTATTTCTCTCCAGCTCTGGGGATCTGGGACATTTCATAGGTGTCATGGAATTCTAGGTGCACAGAATTTCTAAGATGATACTCTGGGATGTCTTGATTTTTATTTGCTCTCAGGAGGATGAGAATAATGCAAGGCCCTTTCTCCTCTCATGAACACCCACTGTGGTTTGGGGCCCATGAGTCAGGTCTCCGACCATATTTTATGGCCATTGTGTGAATTCCAGCCACACGATGCCATCTCAGAATGAGAACCCAGCGAGCAGTCAGCAATGGAGACATTTGTGTTTCTCATATCTTTTTAGGGCAAACATATTCCTTATGAATGTGGTTCTTCTCCTTCTTTCACACTTCCTTTACTTTGATCTATTGCCTCTGGTTTTTAATGAGCAGGAACTTTCTAGGAAAGTTAGGAGAATTTTTGTCATCTATATTCTGAGAAGAGGGGAGTTGAAGGTACATATGTGTGCATATGCACATGCATGTAAGTAAGTATAAGTGCATGTATATGTATGCATGTGTGTCTGTGTTTGTATGCACATGTGAGCAGGTGTTTGTATGTGTGCATTGCACATTTGCTGATCTATATTATACGTTCCAGATATCTTTGGCAGCGGCATTAAGGATATTGTCTAGATTATAATAATAATAGCTAATCTTTATGAAATGCTATGTATCAGGCACTGTCCTAAACATTTAATCCTGACAACACCTAAAGAAGTAGGCACTATTGCTATCCTCATTTTTCAGATGAGGAAACAGACACAAATGAATGAAGAAACTTACCTGAGATCACACAGCTGGGAAGTGGCAAAACCAGGCTTTAGACCCAGGGTGGCTGTGTCCAGCTCTTGCACTCTCCACTGAAAGAGAAGGAAGCAAGATCTCCTCATCTTGCTCCAGATAGAGCCGGATATTGTTCTGATGCAACTCACTGCCCAATGGCATGGGCCTGCTGTCCTGTGGAGCAGTCCTGGAAGTGGATTTTGGACACCACAGAACCTAGAGCAGTAGTGGTCATGCGTACAGTCAGAGGACATGAGTGTAGCACATTGGGGTGTTTAGGGACCTGCCATCCTCTCTAGGGCTGTTTTTCTGGTGCCTGTGTTGAGTATCAGGTTGTGCTGTATACACGAGAGATCTCATGTCCTATGTCACTTCCAATTCCCTCCCTTTCTTCTAGAAAGGAGGCCTATCAGTTATATGAAGTTCAAAACCAAGCAAACTCCTCTTTCGAGATACAGGTCAGAAAAGTGATTATCTTGGGAGGGGCCTGTGGGAGTCTGCTGGAGCACTGGAAATGTTTCATATTTCAACCTGAATGGTGTTAACCTGGCTGTAGATATGTGTAAAAATTCTTTAAGCTGTACGAGTACAATTTATGCACTGTACTGTGTATGCACTATCTCAATAGAAAGGTATATAAAAACGGAAGCACCTAAATTGACTTGTGCCAATATTGCAGAAGCCGTGTCAGGGATGTCAGAAGAGAGGGACAGACATATCTGAGTCGGCCTTAAAAGAAAAATCAGTCAGGGGTTTAGAGATGTAAATAGTTCCTAATCCCTAAGAATCGGAAGTTATTTCCAGGAAGACATAATTGCTTGTATTTGGCAGAGATTAATTTTATTGCTCTTCATTTCATCTTTATTTTTATGATTTGTAGTTTGGCTTCTAATACCCCTGAGCACTGGTGTCTTGGGCTTGCCCTCATTTGCTTCTGGCTCTGCCTTTTAAAACAGTTGCTGCTGCCACCTCTCCCAAGTTCCGAACGATTTGCAAATGTTTGAACAGAGAAACAAAGACAGAAAATGGGAGGCATGGTCTGGTTTGTAGCAAGTGGCTTTTCCTGCCAAGCTGCGGGGAATGGTATTTGGGCCAGCTTGGCCTTCCTAATTGGAACCATAGCTCCTTGGATTGCCTTTAGATTGCAAACTTGAGGGTCTGCCACCCTGCAAGGACCATTTATGCCGGGACACTCTGTACCAGGGTTCTCACTTTCCTTGGCCTGAAGGAAGGACAGCAGAGTTTCCTAATCAGTTTGCATAACACTGAAAGGGGAGTAGCAAACCCCTAATTTTTTTTTATAGCTTTTATACTTTCCTGCTGCTCTCTTCCTGCCCCTGCCCCCTGGAGCTGTAATAATAATACCAGCTAAAGTTTACTGACAGCTTAGTATGTGCCTGATGCTACTCTAAGCATTTTGCACGCCTTAATTTATTTAATCCTCACCAGCGCTGGAGGCTGGTACTGCTATTGCCCATTATAGATGAAGAAATTAGGCACAGAGAGATGAAGGCAGTTGTCCAAGGTCACACAGCTGGTGAGTGACAGAGCCAGTGTTTGAACCCAGTCTGACTCCAGATTCTGAGCTCTTATTATTCACTGTCTAAATAAAATTGATTTCCTGATGAGATGACCCCACAGATGTCTCTCCATAGTAGCTAGACCCGACATTGTCCAATTCAGCAGCCACTAGCTAAACATGGCCATTGAGTACTTGAAATGTGGCTGGTCAGAATTGAGATGAGATGTGCTCTAAGTCTAAAATATATTATACATTGGGTTCCAAAGACTTGATAGGACAAAAAGAATATAAAATATCTCATTAATTAGTTTTTATATTGATTACATATTGAAATAATAATAATATTTTGGATATATTGGGCTGAATACAATATATTATTAATTTCACCTATTTCTTTATGCTTTTTCTTAATGTAGCTACTAGAAAACTCAACATTACACATGTGGCTCACATTGTATTTCTGTTTCTAACACCAAGCTAGACCTTCCTTCCAGTTTGCTCCAAATATAGTAAAACTTTGTTTCAGCACAGTCATGGATAAGATGGATTTAGGCGTAACATACCACACATAGGATTCCTATCTTCTACCACCATCACCTTGCTGATCATGTATAATTAGACAGTTTTTATATATGAGGAAAAGAAATCCAAACCTTTAATGCCTGTGACGTGTGTTATGGTAGCAGGTCTTTTCATATAATGGTTGCGTTTAATCTTTGTAACCCTTCTATAAGGTATGTATCATCAGGCCTATTTTACAAACAGGAAAATAGGTTTAGTTTAGCAATTTGTCCAAGCTTCTATTACTAATAAGTAGTGGGCCAGGATTTGGCTATAAGTTATCTGACTCTACTTCTAATGGCAGTTCCCCCCCAAATGGTCTGTCTCATATAATGTGTCTCATTCTGCATTGTGTTGGAGGTAGTTTTGCATGCTTTTCTCTCTCATATTAGTCAGCTCCTTCTGAGATAGTAGTGTGACCCACAGTAGGTCACGGTAAATGTTCAGTGAACTAAATTGCTTTAATACCCACTGTATTCTTAATTCTCGTATTCTCTCCTGGAGTTTGGTATCTGCCCCATTATTTCCCCCTTAACAGCTGTGGCTAGATCACTAAACTTGCATTATTATAATAAATTGCTATTTTGTGTCCCTATGGCTTCCTATAGAAATTTAATTCTTTGATTTAATAAATATTTATTAAGTATATACCGTGGGGCATCTACTGTGCCAAGCCCTGGGAATCCAAAGGAGACTAACAGAATCCCTGCAGGGTTCTTCCCCTCAAGGAACTTAGGGTCTGATTTGAGGTAGGGGTAGGTAAATAGAGGATTACAGTGAACCTGATTCCTGCTTTGATAGGAGTGGTGAGTGGGTCTTGGAGGCACATTGTTGAAGCACCTCACCCAATCTTGGAGGATATAAGAAGGTTTTCCACAAGGGAGGAGGGAAATGCAAAGTTTCAGTTCTAGGTTAGTGAAATAAATATAAGATTTTTTTTTTCTCCAAGCCCCTGGATTTTATTCATGAAATTTTACTGTGGAGAGAGGAAATGGAGGCTTTATGGAGACAGGAAGTGGAGGGCAATCCACATGTGAGGCTGCCCCATGGGTTCTGCAGTGGGGCTCATGATCTCCAGTGCAGCGCTCCCCCATTACCTGGGCTCAGCCTGTCTCTTAGTTCCTCCCTCTATTGACCCTGAGCCAAAGTCTGGGCTTTCCTCTGTATTTTCTTTCAGCTTTGACTTCCACCCCTAATTACCTCCATCTTGTGTGTCTTTGTTCACATTCTTTTTTTTTTTTTTTTTTTTTTTTTTTTTTTTTTTTTAGCAATTCTTCCTTCACTACCATTGTTCACATTCTTGAGGGGAGCATGAGCGAGAGAGACAGGCTGTTTGATCTAGACCATTTTATCATTGTTATTATTATTATCAAGCTACACTATTGGCTGCTTACCAGCCAATAGTTAAGCTGCTCCTGAATCTGGTGTTCACCTTTCATCCAATCAACTGTGACATAAGAAGGGGCAGGAAGAATGGTATAAAAAATGGCTGCCAAAGTCACTTTCCTATACACATATCTTTCCCGGGCTGTGGTAGTTTGGACAGTTTATCCAGGGATGTGACGTGGCAGGCCACTGACCTAGAAAGTTCTTTTAATATCTGGAGAAACAATGTAATGGATGGCAAGTGAGCAAGTTGGAAAATATGCAAGCCTGTTTCTTTAATTGTACCAGGGTAGGTCCCTTGGATCCCTTATTGTGAGATTGTTTAGTTGTAGCTTTACCATGGTTGTCATGCCATGCCCCACAACATCATTTTCTTCATTGTCAGGGGCTCAGAGTGTTATTTTATTATTTAGAAATTGTCTCCCCCCCACCACCACCAATTGGATGTTGACATACACTCCCATTGGTATAGACGGCTCACCCAATTACTCTTCAGGAGTCCATCCATATGGTCTTTCTCTGGGACAAGGGGACAAGGGTCAATCCTAACTTGAAATCCATTAACCTCTCCCCCCACGCCCCCCAACAAAAGGGTCTGTGGATAGAATTCATGGGTCCAGGAAAACCATGACATCTTTAGTTTCACTAATTTTGAACTGGAATTTAGCATTTCCTTCGATTACAAATAAAGAGATGATTAACAGTAGTGTTAGCTATACCTGTGACTTGGTCACTAATAGAAATCACAGATATTTCTGTATCATGTTACAGTTCCTATAGATCTCAAAATAAGCTCATTACTAGTTCAAAATCATGGTGGTACAATACTCATCACTAGATATGGCCTGGAATACCTCTAATGGTTATTTGTAAAATTGTGATAAATAGTTAATTTTATGTTCAATTAGAGCAGGGTCCCTGTTGGTTTCTACCCCTTATGAGCTTGAGCTCCAAGCTTAAGGATGAGGGATATGGGCAGATTTATCTCTATATTTGGGTCCAAATTGGCTATCACAGAGGGTTCTAGAGAGGAGGCAGGGTTATTTTTCCTTCTCTAGTACTCTTGTCAGGGCTGGCTTCTCTAGCAACTGTGAGCTGAAATCTCAAGGCTTTGGACAAATCAAATGTAGTTTCTTATCAAAAAAAGGCTAGGAATCTTGGAGTTGGAAAAGGAGTTTCACAAGACTAGTAGCTACCACTGATTACCTCCCAATATCTAAGACAGCTCTTCTTTCTCCTCCTCCTCATCATCATCATTGTTATCATCACATATTACATAGTTGAACCCTGTGAGGGAGAACTGTGCCAGGTGTTATGTACATAGTCTCATTTAGCTCCCACAACCATACTCAATTGCACATAGGCAACTGAGGCTTAGAGAAGCTAAGGACACAGCTGGTCAAATAGTAAAACTGGAAATTGAGCAGGTCTGCTTTGAGCCCAAAGCCCATGCCCTCAATCAGCATGCCATATATGGTCTTTCTGGTACTTGATAAACTTGTGATGAACACATTAGCAAATGGATAAAAAAATAAAATACTACAAGGTGAAAAAAATAAAAAGACTAGGGTCATGGTAGTGGATTTGCTGGGGTGTCATTTATTCTTTCATTGTCTCTTCACTTCCCATCCCAAACATTATTAAACTCTGTTGCTCTGTTTTTGCAAATCTCAACTCAGAGTTTAGTGACTTTTCCTCAATGTGGCAGTTGAACTCCTCAATAAATGCCACCATATTGCTACTAAAGGGCTCTCGAACCATAGACTGCAAGGTGGTGTGTGGTTTGTAGCCAAGGCAGGCAAAACTGAGCTCTTCACAAAATTTCCTGGAGATATCTGCAGGCAAGCAGCCCCCTCCTGAGAAGAAGGAATTTAGAATTTGCAAAGGGGATGTGAGGTACGTTTTATTACCTGTCATCTCAGCCTGCTAGATACCAGAAGAGACACTATCTTTTTGAGGTGGGCAGGCCAATGGTGTCTTGGTTTATATAAAATGTGGGCTTCTGGCTCCTTGGAGAGTCTTATGCTAAATTATAAAATGAAGTCCATTTGTTAACCCAGAAGAGTTTGGGCTTTCTATATAAAAATTATATAAAAATAATAATTTATAAAAGTTTATAAAAATTTGCTCATTGGTGAGCCCTCCTGGCCAGTTTAGATAAACAGAGATGGCAAATAATTGTCTGAAGATCTAGAATCTCAGATAGGACAGGGGAGGGAAGAAAGAAAGCTGAGCTGCTATCTTTTAATCCAACCCTCCTTAGTTCCATGTTGGGGATCAATAAACTATAAAAACAAGAAGAAAATGCTCCAGAGAAGAGAACTAGTTGCAGCTGGCCAGAAGAAACCCACCATTGAAACTGGTAATGCCAATTTAATTAGGCTAAAGCATGAATGGGAGCTGCATTAAGACCTTCTCCTTGGTGCCCTGGGTCGCTGGGAGAGAGAATGTGCTTCCTTTGTGTGCTTTGCCAAAGCACACCAGCTGCTACCTTGCAGGAGAGTTACATCTGAGTCACTGGTTTCCAAAAGGGCGACAAGTAGGCTGTGTGTGGCTGAATGAGAGGGGCCTGTCTTTTCTTGATCCTGCCAGCTTGGGCCTGGCCTTGAGCCATCCCAGCAATGGCTCTGATTTGCAAATGGGTTGGATGTTTCAAGAAGCTGTTACAAGAGCAGATTGGGGGAGGATGGGAAAACCAAATAGGGTGGAGGGAGAAAGCTATAAGACTGCTTTTTGAGGCTCAGAAGGCCTGTTTTGTTACTCTCACTTCTCAGCTTAACACTTTATAAGATGATTGTATCTTGCCATTGAGGGGGTCAGTTTTTGATGATGATAATGATGATGACAATAAAAATAGGAGTGAACATTTAACAATCCCTTCCTATGTGCTAGGCTGTGTTCTAAGTGTATTATATAAATGTGCTCAATTAGTTTTCACTTTAACCTTTTCATGGGGGTTCTCCTGTTATCCTCATTTTATTTTTTTTTTTATTTATTTATTTTTTTTTGAGACAGAGTCTTGCTTTGTTGCCTAGGCTAGAGTGAGTGCCGTGGCGTCAGCCTAGCTCACAGCAACCTCAAACTCCTGGGCTCAAGTGATCCTTCTGTCTCAGCCTCCCAAGTAGCTGGGACTACAGGCATGTGCCACAATGCCCGGCTAATTTTTTCTATATATATTAGTTGGCCAATTAGTTTCTTTCTATTTATAGTAGAGACGGGGTCTTGCTCTTGCTCAGGCTGGTTTCGAACTCCCGACCTCGAGCAATCCGCCCGCCTCGGCCTCCCAGAGAGCTGTTATCCTCATTTTAGAGATGAGGAAACAGAAGCACAGAGAGGTTAAGTCACTTTACCCAAGACCCACAGCCAGCAAACCAGGATCCAGAGCTGGAGACTAGGGCATTCAAGACAGAGAGAGATCTCAGAAAAGGACCCAGTGGGCTTTGTTTTAAAGTATGGAGAGCATCGTATGCAGAGAACCCTTAGACTCTCAGCTTTATGAGGGCAGGAACCATGCATATCATGTTCATTGTGGGATCCAGCACAGACTGTATTCTAGGCCTGACACAGTCCTTGTGCTCTTCCAATCCTTGTTGACTCACTGATTTTTGATAAGGCAGAGAAATGTACAACCAAGACATGACACTTTGTTACATACAATTTAAAGAACAAATGCTTACATTTGTAGTCATTCATTCATTCAATAAACATGCCATTGAGCATCTCCTGTGTGCCAGGCATCGTGCTAGGTGTTAGAAATATAAAAATGAATGTGATGTGTTTTTTGCCCATGAAGAACTCAGATATAGAGATATATGCATAGAGAAAGAAATGTGTATGTACATCTACATAGATATCATTTCAGCACAACCTCTCTTCTCAGTTCCCCTCATGTGCTGTCTGGGTCTCCCCTAAGGCTAAGACCATGTGTTACATGCTATGCTAGTTTTGTTTTGTGTGTGTTTGTGTGTGCATGCATTCTTTATGTCCAGTAAGTGATTGTAAGGTACTTCAGGCAAACTCCATCTGTTACTCACCTTTGTAACCCCTGGGCTCCCAGTTTGGCCCATGGACCAGCAGTATTAACATCTCCCAGGAGCTTGTTAGAAATGCTGAATCTGGACTGTACCCCAGACCTACTGAATTGGTAGCTCTGGGGGTGGGGCCCAGGAATTTGTGTCTGAGCATTTCTCCAGGTGATCCCGATGCATGCTCATGTTTGAGAAGCACTGCTAGGATATGGAAGCCAGGTCCTGTCATGTGTGGGTGCTCCATAAGTAATCTTTGAATGACTGCATACATAAATTATTGACACAGAATAGGGGAAGCGAGTTAGTTTTACTAGGTCTGGGCATGACTCCAGGTATCCATTTTGCCAAGTCTGAGGGAGACTGCGAGGAGGTGGAGTCGTATTTCCTTCCCTCTCAAAAAGTTTGGATGGATGCGTTGAAATGGCTGAGAAGATAGACTCCATCAGCATCACTGTGGGAAATAGCGAGCAACTAGCATGTAACCTGATGGGAACCGAGTGAATGGGCCAGTTCATGATGCAGGCCAGGAGATAAAACAGGGTGGAGTGACGAGTTCACAGAAGTTCTGAGAATTCCATACAGATGGTTTGGGGCAAGATGCTAAAGCCACAAGTTTACAAGAATTGTATGCTTGGGACTCTTTCTTGTCTGTTCCAGGGACTTATTACAAATTAATCCCTCCCTATTCCTGCGTATGTGGCAGAGCCTAGCTATAAATCTACTTCAAACTGTTTTTTCTTTCTTATCTTCTTTTCTTTTGCTCTCTCTTAAACTCTTCCCTCCCTCTCCAGCGCCTTTCTTCGTTCTGCCCAGGTGGGTGTTGCTGTCCAGACTTTGATCAGGGTTAAAGCTACCCTGTGGCATGACATTTGTCAAGGACAAGGATGTGTGGGCTTCTGTGAGTAATCAGCAGCTGTTTTGGGAGTCATGGTTTTAAGGAATCTCCCTCCCTCAGTAGTGTGATCATTCTCTCCTCCCCACACTCCCCTTCAAAAGAGAAAACTTGCATAAGAGCAGTTGGCTCAATATAATAAAATACAGCTTGGCATCATGAGCTACGTAAACAAGAGGCATTTAATAGACTGTGTAGAGTTTTGGCAGTGGGAGGGACAGACACAGCCAAGGAGACACATATGGCTGGATTTAGTAGCATCCTGGACTCATGGGAAGAGGATCCCCAGCTTTAATTCCCTGTGGGGAGGAGGTGGGGTGAACAAGGGGTTAGAAACACAAGGGTGGTTCAACATCCAGGCAACACTGCTATGCCCACGTTTTCCCAAGTACAATGCTTATTTATCTTTTTTTTTTTAAATAAACACTTACCTAGTGCTTATTTTGGGCCAGGCACTGTTTTCTAAGCTCTTTATATTTTTCAGAACAGCTTTATTAATGTATAATTTACATACCATAAAACTCACCTGTTTTAAGTGCACCATCTAATGAGTTTTTAGTGAGTTTACAGAGTCTTGCTACTGTCATCCCAATCCGATTCTCTCACCTCTCGTGCCCACTTGCAGTTAATCCCCAATCCCACCTCCAGGCCCAGGCAACCATGAATCTACTTTCTGTCCCTATGAATTTGCCTTTTCTGCACAGCTCATACGAATGGAATTATATGTGATCTTTTGTGACTGGCTTCTTTCACTGAGCATAAAGTTTCTTAGGTTTGTTCCTTTTTATTGCCAAATAGTATTCCATCATATAGATATAATGATTTCCATTTTTATCCCAATTCATCCTTGTAACAACTTCATGAGGTAGCTGCCTCTATTATCACCAATTACAGATGAGGAAACTGAGGCACAGCTATGATAATAACTTGAGGGGTAATGATTAAACTCAGGGAGTCTGCCCTCAGAGTCTGTGCTCTTGGACCCTCTTGCTATGCTGCTTCTCCCTGGTACAAAACATGTATTCACTTCCAACTTGGAGAGTTTCTTTTATATAATGACCACTGAATTTCTAAGAATGCACGGCTTAGTTTTGTGCAATCTGATAGTATTTTCTTGAATGCTTAATTTATGCCTGGAATTTGAGACAAGTGTTGAGACAAGTTCCTACCTTCAAGGACATTAACATTTTGTTTAGCATTATCAGATGCACGTGATAAGTGAATCCTCTGGGGCCACACAGGATCATACATGATCTGAAGCCCAAATACACACTTCAGGTATGGAAAGTCAGCAAGACAATGACATTAGGGAGAAGAGCTGGGGAAAATTTTTCAGGAGAGATGCCACTGAGCTAGTTCTAGCTCCTTGGACTAATCAGTCCCAAATTCCATTGAGTGGAAGCTTGGGATTATTTAGAGCCCACTCTCTGTCTTAGTATCCCTTCCACCCACAAAGTGTTTTTTTCTTGATATGTTCCAACTTTTAGATCTCACCTGCGTGTCTATAATTGTTCCAAGAATCTTTTCCTCTTTAGCTGTTTTTCATAGAAATGTCTTAAAGGGAGTTGGTTCTCTTTATAAAAAGTGGTTAATCAGGACACAGTGCTTGGATTGTGTGTGTGTGTGTTTATTTTGAAATGCCTCACAATAGCCAATTCTTGGGCTGGCCACAGGAGCCTGGCAGACAGGAATTCAGGAGTAAGAGTGGTACATGGAACTACATCTTAGACTTTAGAAGGCCTGTTTCAGTTAGCTTGAGCTGTGTAACAAACGATCCCAAAACTTAATGGCTTAAAACAACCATTTAGTTGCCTTACAATTCTATGGATTATCCAGGCAGTTTTTCTGCTCTGGACTGGTTCAGCTAACCTCTGTTGGGCTTAAGTATGCATCTGTGCCCAATAGGCAGGTTGGGTTATCTGGGCCACAAGTCTGGCTGTTGGCTGGCTGTTAGGGTATGGCTGTCAGCTAGGGTGCCTTAGTTCTCTTCCACGTGGCCTCTTATCCTCCAACAGGCTAGCTTGGGCTCATTCACAAAGTGGACACAGGGTACCCAGAGACCAAGTCACAGTTCTGATGCACTTTTTTGAGCTTCTGCTTGCCCATTGGCCAAAACAAGTCATGTAGCTAGCTCAGATTCAAAGAGTGAAGAAATAGATTCTACCTCATAATGGGAAATCTGCAGTGTCATGTTGCAAGGATATGAATGCAGAAAAAGGACGAATTTGTGGCCATTTTAAGAATCATCTACAGAGTCAGCATGTATGATAGTAATAAGGTCAGCCAACATCTATTACATGATTACAGTGTGTAAGTACTGTTCTAAGTAATATATATATTTACATAGTCATGTAAACCACACTGTAGCACTGAGAGCTAAGTATTACTATTTCCACCATTTTTCAGTAGAATGACTTGCATCTTTGAGAAGCTAAGTAATTTGACCAAAGTCACACAACTAGTAAGAGGTGGTACCAGGATTCTCATCCAGGCAGTCTGACTCCAGAGCCTGTGGGCTTTTAACCACTGTGCCATCCTGCCCATGATGAGCTTACTGAAATTGAGTTGATGTGTCACTGAACTGTAGGGACAATAACTAATATATACGAAATTAATTGAAGATATGCCCGGCACTGTTCCAGGCACTTTACATACGTTGTGGCATTTCATTCTCAAAGCAATTTGATCCACCAAGGACTGCTTTTATTCCCATTTTACAGGTGAGGAAACCAAAGAAAGCTCCATGAAGTAAGTTATACATCTAACATTGCACAGCTAGTGTGTGGGCCAGCTAAGATTCAAATTCAGGTCTGAAGACTCAACCTTCTTATCCAATTCATGGCATCATTTCACTTATCCAAACTTTATTTCACAGTCTCAATTTACTGGCATGGGGGAGGGGGATCTGGGAACGTTCCAGAACACAGATGATAATAATAAAGAAGAAAAAAGGCCATAGGGAGGAGCAGCTAGAGTCATTGTCATAAAGCCCATGTATTTGCTGGGGGAGTGTGTTAGTTTCTTGTCCACTGTGTATGTTGGAGCCGACTGCACTGGCCCCACTGCAGGAGGCCCTAATTGCAGGGCCTATGACACAAATGACACACTGGATTGTGCAATGTGGCAGTTTGCAATGGTCCTGTCCTCACTCATCTAGGTCTCCACTTTGGACACATTTGCAAATAAGATGGACTTAGGTAAAGAGTCTGACAATAGCTTATAAGATCATTACTATTGCACAATGAAGGAAGACTCAGAAGAACTAGTTTACCAAAAAGCACAAGGATTCAAAGTGTGAGGGTTTGGGGGTGTTGATAAAAAGTGCCATAGCCCCAGAGAGGGTCACTGTCTTACTACTTGGTACAGTAGTTGTCTTTTAGAGAGGAAGAAAAGTTAGATTATGGGGAGGGAATTATTAATAAATAATGTAATTTGGAAAGATTGCTATAGATGATGATGATGATATTAATATTTCGTGAGTGGAGCTCATCGTACCCTGAATGCCAGATAAATGAGATGTTATTGAAATTGACATTCCAGGGTTGTTGTGGCCTCTTGGGGTCCCTGAATTTTCAGACTTTTGCCTCTTGGTTTCCTACAGGGTTGATGTAATTCCACACCAAGAGAAGTGAGGACTCTCAGAGGTCAAGGAGATGACCCCATGATGACCATTTAAGCCTTATGAAAGAGCATGGCTCAAGCAGCTTTTTGACTCCAAAGGATGGCTGGTTCCCCACTGGGAGGGATTGCACCTGGCTTTTATGGTGGTTGAGGAGAAGAGTCAGTACATGACAATGAGAAGCCACAACTAGCAAGTCTGTCCTGGAATGACCAGTGCCCTGAAATGAGTCCCCACTTCCACACCCTTCTTCCCATAATTTAGTGATGGAAAAGGACTCCCATTTCTGAAGTGCTCTCAAGGTCAGGCAATAGAAGGAAAGATGAGGGGAGGGGCGATTCTCCTGAATCTCCAGGGTTGGTGCCAGCAGCCAGGTGCAAGAAACAACTTGGAAGATCCCAGTTTAGTGTTTCCCGGGAAAATGTCCCACCATTGTGCTCAGCTCAAATTATCATCCTCCCTTTGTTGCACCATTTTCCTCCCTTACATTATGAGAAATTTCAGCAAAATACCAGTGCAGGATGCCTCAAGTTCCCATGTATAGCAGGGACTGTTTTTCAACCAGCAGCAGCCGAGTCAAGGCAGCAGTGAATCCGTGGAGGTAGGAAAGGATGGGAGAGCCAGCTGCATGGAAACACCAGTCTGCCAAACCAAGGCGGGCAGAGTCTCTGAGGCTCTGGCTAGCAATATGCAGACGCTGGCATTATATTTGCAAAATGCCTTAAATTCTTGGGAGGAAAGATGTAGAACAGAAGATGAGAACTTGCAGCCAGATTGTGAGAGCATTTACCATGGCCAGCAAGTCATTGACGCACAAATGCATTTTCACTGGGGCAGGGAGAGCTGCTGGGGGCAGAAAGAAGACCGGCGTCTCCAAACATGGTGAGTGATTAGTTGAGTGATTACAACTGTGGATTGTAGGTGTCTGGGATGCCGAGTTTGACCAGAACTCAGGAGCTTTGGGATGGGTTTGGGGAGAGTGCAAGGATACTGCGGGGTGAATAAAGGATGCAACTGGCTGCTTGGCTCGTAAAAGTCTTGGTAGATGCCCCAAAGCAAAAAATATGGAAGGAATTAAAGAAGTACTTTGGAGGCCTTGATCGAAATTTCTTTTCTGTGTGTCATATGTGGTCAAGACGGCAGCAGCCAGCATAAAAGGAAAGGGCTCTTTGTGCCCTTGTTGGTGTGGGGCTTGGATGGGGGTGAGGTTGTTCCTTGTTAATACTTGTAATGGTATTTGTGGAGGGGAAGTAAAAATGAAATCCCCGTTGGCTAATTTCTCAGATTGCTGGCGTAGATGAAGAGGCAGGAATAGGGTTGCATGCATCTCAGAAGAAAGTGCTCTTACAGGCAAAAAAAAAAAAAATTACTTCTTACACAATGGAAGCTGGGGTTTAAGAGAGTGTTCTCTTTCTCTGGGAACATATCATTTTGTTTTTCACCTTTTTATACTTTTGTATGTGGCAATCTCTGTTTGCCTTGTGTATTTTTAAAGCACTGAATTCATCAGTATGTGGTTCTAGTTTATCACATGTAATGTCCAACACGCCAAAGCCTTTTTATATACATTTCCTGCTAGAGCTTAAATCTTGCTGTATACCTCCCCGGCGGCACCCTCCTGGCCGCAGGGGAAGCAGCGTTCTGCTGGTCTCTTCCTTCCTCTCTGGCCTGCCTTCATCATATAATGGAATTTCAGTGTCTAGCATATGGTGATTGGCTGTAACACTGGGTGTGTAAGCGTGCCCTGCAAAATGATGTGCTTCCGCGTGCATGTGCTATCCTACAAATGCAAACAGAGCACAGATGTGGTGATGGTGGGTCTGAAACCAAATAAAGTTTTGCTCTCCTGCCCTGGCGGGCATTGTATTTATCTCATTGACTGAGAGAGAGCTGCAGTGGCAGGCAGAAGGGTGAGGTTGGGGAGAGGGAGATAGAGATGCCATATGGAAGCTGTTGGAAAACAGATGGGGGAAGTCTGGAAAAATCCAATTTGTTGTTCTCAGGTGTTTTAAGGAATGTCTCCATATTAGTGCATTAGAAAGGATTTCAGTGCTCCAGACAGGTTAGAAGGAGGAGATCCAAGGCCACTTCCCGGGTAGAACTGGTATATAACTAAGCATCGAATGATGATGTTGAATTAGTGGCTGATCAACAAATGGAAAGGCTAGGTCTGTTTATTAGGCAGGGTTTGAATGGTAGAAGTTGGCCATAGTTGGGGCAGTCAAGCACCTCTTAGGGAAAAGAAAAGAGTCTGAAAATAATCTTTTTGTAATCTTGTCAACAGTGAAATGGAAGGGAGGAACAGAAAGTTCCTTGCTGGAGGGTTGATGTTGATGAATCTGGTTGCATCACTGGGGCAGAAGCCATTGCCAGGAGATTTGTTATCTAGCACCAGACCTCTAACATCTCCTTTTTTCTTATCGCCTCAGAGGGGGATTTTGATACAGTCCAAAACACAGACCTTCCTGCCCTGGGCAATGCACACATCCAACTTTTATGCTATTGACTCTACCTTTAGAGGTGATAGAAGCTTGTTTGATGTGTTTGATCCCATGATGTGAGAAACTGGACACTCTCTGCACAGATTCCTTTCCTGGGCTTCTGTTGAAGATTTGAAAACAGTCATGTGTAAGCTCTGGGTGTCCATGTGAAGCTGCTGTTAATGTTTAAAGGCCAGTGGCCCCCACAAGGAGGAAAGGATTCTTTTTTTATTGGCTCCTGTGCATCTACTCTAAGGGCAAGAGAGCTTAGAAGGCCCTGGGAGGGTTTTAGGTCCTCAGATATGGTGACATGAAAGGAGCAGCCCTGGATCCCCAGCTAGACTCCTAACCCAGTCCTCTTTCTGCTCTATCATTTGTTTTTTAAATTTATCTTGTCCTCTATATTATCTTAATGCTTCTGATTAAGGAAGATGGTCTTATTGAAGTTTCCTTTTCTTTCCTTTAAGTTCCAAAACAAGAAATAAAAATGTACTTTTACTTACTATGGGGGAGGGCAGGCAGTGGTATCTGGTTTCCCAAAACTGTTGCTTTTTCCTTTCAGTGGCAAACACATCTCATCTCTTGGTTTCATTTCAAACTAAACAAATGAACTTTTTTTTTGAGATAGAGTCTCACTCTGTTGCCTGGGCTAGAGTGCCGTGGCGTCAGCCTAGCTCACAGCAACCTCAAACTCCTGGGCTCAAGCGATCCTCCTGCCTCAGCCTCCCGAGTAGCTGGGACTACAGGCATGCGCCACCATGCCTGGCTAATTTTTTTTTCTATATATTTTTAGTTGGCCAATTAATTTCTTTCTATTTTTAGTAGAGACAGGGTCTTGTTCTTGCTCAGGCTGGTTTCAAACTCCTAACCATGAACGATCTATCCGCCTCAGCCTCCCAGAGTGCTAGGGTTATAGATGTGAGCCACCGCATGAGGCCAACAAATGAACTTAATAAGGTTTTACTGTTATAAGAGTTGGGCACATTGAGTTTCTACTACCTTAAGATTTTGTCTTGGAGGTGGAAGGCCATGGAGGGGTAACATCAACTTTTCTTAGCAATTGTTAATAAGATTGGATTTTTAGTTTATGGCAGTTTAGTTTATCATTCTTCCAAATTATAATTTTGCCAATTATAAATGAACATATTTTAAAACCTGAACTTTCTCACTTAGTTATTTCCCTAAATATAATTTTAAAAATTAATTAGCATTTCACTAATTAATTACTTAATTGGCTTTAACCCAATCATTAGATAGCCTCGATTTTAACAAAGAAAGCAAAATGAAAAAACAAAAACAACAAAACCAGGCAAGATTTTTTTTTTCTTAACCAGGAATATTTCTGAAAGATGATCAGATCTGTGGTATGTAGGTGAAACTGGGATAAAACATTGAGAAAAACATTGTGTAGCTGATGGGAGCCAAAGTTTTGACTTGATTAATTGGCTATTTTTAAAAATTTGATCAATTAAAAGCATGCAAAATATACTTAGATGCTCTTCATAGGAAAGAAGAAACTTGTGGCTTTGAACACATTAATATAAATCATCATGTTAATTCTTATCTTTTACCATACCCCACTGCCACCCTGAGGATTTGAGAATAGGCTGTTTCTGCTTACATTATGAACATATAAAAATGGATTCATTGATCTAGCAGAACAGAGAAAGGAAACAAAGCCATGGGATTTCTAGACACAGCATGGAATTCTTACACTCTTCTCACTTTCCACATCCACTGCTGGGTTTTCCCATAGTGCTATTTGCTAGTGTTAAAAAAAGATGATGAGGAATGAGATCACCATGACATCCAAAATAAAATGTCCCTCGCCATCAATCACAGTTTGTAAAGTACTTTAAAACCTTTCTCTTGCAACTTGAAGTGTGAGCCTTTGGCAGGTTCAGCCATATACAGGGTGGCCTGAAAGAAGGAGGTGTCTCAGTGTGGGGCTTGCTGTTCCCATTTACTCTTAGCTCATCATTTGAAGGAATTAGGAGAGAGCAACATCCTGGCTGTGGGGCTACTTTGCTTCCAGAGAAGACTGAAACCAATGATCACCACATGAAGGTCTAGTTATTATCACAGCCTGGCCTCACCAAGAATTCTTTTTCAATACTTTTTTTAAATTGAAGTATAACGTACACGTATAAATTTTTTTACAAGCTCAAGACAGAATAAGAAACAAAATATTACCAGCACTTCCAAAGCCCTTTCTATCTCTATCCACCTCCCCCAACCTTCCTCTGACTTCTAACCCCATACATTAATTTTCTTGTTTTTGTACTTTATATAAATGGAATCACATAGTAGTGTGCCCTAGTAGTGATTCATTCATCCATGTCGCTACATTACATTTCATCGTGTGAGTAGACCACAGTGTATTTATCCAGTCTACTGCCCATAGGCATTTGGATATTTTCTGGTTTGGGGCTATTACTAATAGCGTTTCTGTGAACATTCTTCTATGTGACTTTTGGAGAACATGTGCTTGTATTTCTGTTAGATATATATCCTAGAAAGGAAATTCTGGATCATTCAAGAGGGACTGTTTAACCAGATATCTTGTTTTGCCTTTTCCCCTCCATCTTCTCTAAGTGAAGGTAGTTATGGGATCTTAGGACTGAAGGGGACCTCTTGTAAGATATCAGCGAGTGTTTTCCTGGTTCTGCCTCCTGGCACTCTAAGAGTTCAGTGTCTGCAGTGAGGGGACAGGGAGTTGGGGTGGGGCTCTAGGGCTCTGCCTTCAACTGGAGCAATGCCCCTTTCATCTGGTTCATAGACAGTGCTGGAATTGCAAACAATATTCTGTTTCAAGTATGAGTTCTCTAGTTTTCTTTTAAAAGAGGAGTTTGAAAACAGATAATTTTAGTTCATTGTTTTCAGTTGATGGAGGGGGAAGCAGGCCTGCATGGCAGACCTCAGGCGGGCCGGTGGACCAGGAGGGTGCTGTCGTTCTATGGATGTTTTTTCACTCAATCCTTGCATCAACCCTATGGGGCAGGCAAGTTCTTATTCCTGTTTTTACAGCTGGGGAAACTGAGGGAGAAAGCAGTTAAGTGATATTCCTAAGACAACACATCTGAAAGAGGTACAGCTGACTTGAGGGTTCCCTCTCCTGTCCCCCCCAAACCTCCCAATGATCCAAACCAGAATATTCTGCTCCCAGTGACCATTTTACAATCTCTCCCAGACTGTCAAGGGCCTGCGTGAGCTATTATGTTGACAGAAGTTTACCCTTTTGGTCCAACTTTTTGTTTCTCTGGTAAAGCTACTGCCCAAGAAGCCAAGGTGTAATGTAGAGACAGGCCCAAATAAAAGTAATTCTCTTCTTCTCCTTTTTCCCTTTTAAAGTTCATTTCAAGCAGAATTTAACCCCTTTGTATTTGTTCTTCCATGTGATCGATCTTATGGGATCATTGCTGGAAACCTGTGAGATACACAGGATAAATGTTACTAGCCCTTATTTTGTCATTCTCCCTGCTCAGATCCCCCCACCCCTCACTGTGCTCCAGCCACCACAGGCTTCCTTAACATGCCACAGGACCTTTGCACTTGCAGTTCCCCCTGGCAGGAATTCTCTTCACCTAGATATCTTATGGCTTGCTTTCTCAGTGCCTTCAGGTCTCTGCTCAAAATTACCTAATAAAAGAGACCTTTTTTGACTTCCCTATCTAAAATAATATCTCCATCACATTCTACTTTCTGATCTGCGTTTCTCTAAGGTACTTCTGCTGCCTGGCATGGGATATATTTATTTTCTTTGTTTTCTATTAGTTGACAGACAAGGTAGGCTTCAGGTGGGCTGGGGGATTTTGATCATTGTGTATCCCTTGCACATCAGTAAGTATTTAATAAACGAATGAATGAATGAAACTGCTCTTAAAATTCGGAAAGTCGATATGCAACGAGGGTGGCTGGAACCTATATTTAATGGGAGAAACTTTTACTTTTCTAATCTTTATTTTTGCTTTCTCTCTTTCCTTGATTATTCTTGCCAAAGGTTTATCTTTTCATTAAACTTTTCAAAGAACCAGCTTTTGGTTTGGTTGAGCCTTTTACTCTAGGCCTTTCTTCTTGTTAAGCTCTGTATTTATTTACTTCAGTTTGTATAAGTCTGTTTTATCTCTGCACATTAAAGATTGTTTGAGCAGAGACCATAGCCAACCACAGCTATGATGAGGCCTGCTGACTAGGTTAGTCTTTGGAACCACCATGTCTGGGAGTCTGTGATTTAGACTGTGCCTTCCCATTGCTGCATGAGCCACTAGGGTAGAAAAGAGCAACACTTAGATTTTTTAAAAAAATAACATTATCTAATTATCATTTAAACTAAGCTATTTTTAAACAACGTTTCAATCGATATGGGTTGGTTTCTAACCTGTGAATATGATTGCTATTATACTATCATTTGTTAATTCCCTTATGACAAATGTCTTCTATTGCTTGCAGTGTTACTTATATTATTTTACTGCTGTAATTAAAACCACGGGGAGATGAAGGTTACACTAGAATGAAAAAGTTCAAATCACATTTTGGGGCTCTTTTCTCTAGGTCTAGGTGACATCTAACTGTATTAGAATAACAAGACAGAAAATCTGCCTCTATAATTAGGGAATTACTAGAGTCAAGAGTCAAACTGCAAGAAGGTACATCACTAAAGAATGCTTCTCCTGGTGCATCTCTAAGACAGTAGGAAATAAAGCCTTATGGGAACACGGAGAATCCCTGTGCATGGACCTTCAGGGATGGGGGTGTGTGCTTGTGGGGCTGGGAGGGGATTGATGGGAGCTCAATGTCTACTTAAAGCACTTAACCTCTGGGGTGAAATCTTAGTCCAGAGAACACTGAGTGGTTTCACAGCAGGATGTCATCTGATGAACCCTGCTGTATAAAGTGGCAGCGAAGTGGTCATAAATTTGTTCGGGGATTCTTGTGTCTCATTTTGGCTCTGGTTTGCAATACGATAGGCTTGATTTTCCTGGGGAGTCTCCCGATGCCATGTCCACTTGTGTTAAGATCAAGGCATTTAGTTGGTATGTGAAATGTGATCAGGGAATGCACCAAGGATTCAGCATCTTGTGTGTGGGGGGATCATCTCTGACCTTAAGGGAGCCCACAGGCAGGAAGTAAAGAGAAAGTGAAAGGGAAAGAGAAAGGAAGAGGGAGAGGGAGATAGAGGATGTGGGCTGATTCCTAATATTCCTTCCAGCTTGAACCCTCTTTTATTCTAAATGCAGGGAAGGACATTCTCTTCAAAGCAGAGCAACTTTCAGTACACCTTGAGAGGTCAAAGGTCAGTACTTATCTTTAGGTACTTATCTTTAAGTACCATTCAACTTCAAGTATTTTTTACCTGCAAATGCTGTGTCCAGAGAGAGGCATTTGGGTCTAGCATCCAGACCACTGTAGACCCAGGATACGGCGGGGGAACTCTGTAGTCTGGTGGGACTCAGTCTGGATTTTTTAGATCCCAAGGACAATGCTTGGGTGGAGTGATGTAGCCAGCACGTGCAGAGCAGTTTTCACTGGCGAGTCTCTCAATGTGTGATACCAAAGGCATGGTTTCTTTCAACAAATGGAATTCAAGTTCCAGACGGCAGCTGTAACAGAAGGAAAAGGTTATATTCTACTTTTTCAAAGGTGTCAAAGGAACAGAGACCATGCCTCAAGTACAACTTTGAGTTAGGTACACTAAGTACAAGTTTGAGTAAGGAAGATTCAAATTTTCCAATGATATGCAGAGAGTGAAAAGGTTGAACATAAACACACATGATTTATTTACCACAGAATATCAAGACTGTTGAGCCAAGCCAGGAAGCTCGGGTGTGCCAGTAAAATCTTGACAGATACCAGAAGAAAAATGAGAACCTAACTTACTAAGTGGTGGGAAAGAATGAGTGGTGGTAGATGGAATTCTTTTTAAAGAGCTCATATAGAAATAAGTGAGGGTAGTGTTCTTGAACAGTGGCCCATTTATATTGGAAGCTTTTCCTCTGACATATATGAACCAGCCAGATCACTGAGAGGGAAGATGCTTCTTCTCATACAAAGAGTAATCTGATTGTTTTTCCTCATCTAAATAACCAGTTTATTATTGACCCAGAATATGTAATTGTCAAGAACTCTAAGGCTGTGTTGTCCAATATGGCAGTCTCTAGCTGCAGAGCCATGAGCACTTGAAATGTAGCTACTGTAATTGAAGAGCTCAATTATACATTTCATTTAAATTAAAAAATGGACACTTGTTATTGGAAAAGTTTTAGTTTCCTTGAAACAATTTTGGTCTGTGAATCTACTTTTTCAACTATTTCATGAAATCTAAATACAGATCAAGTATTTCTGATGAAAATTTACCATCCAAGTTGAGATGTGTTGAAACTGTAAAAAACACATGGGATTTCAAAGACTTTATATAAAGGCAGAGAACATCTCAGTAAATTTTTACATTGATCACATGGTAAAATGACAATATTTTAGACAATTAAATTAAATAAAATACATTATTAACTTAATTTCACTTGATTCTTTTTACTTTTTTAGTGTGGCTACTAGAAAAATTAAAATTACATATGTGGCTTGCATGCTTGCCTTATATTTCACTTGAACATGCTTTAAGTGCCACATTTGGTGGTTAAGGTTAGCTTTGCCACTGAAGATTGAAATGAACTAGGATCTAAGAAAAATGATGGACCCTCTAGTCTTATACAAACTGAAAGTCTTCCTTGTTCTTTTCTTCTGTTCCAAACCCAACCACTAGGTGATTTATTTAAAGTAAATCTCTGTATCCTGAGAAACCTAGGTATCACTGAACTTGTCATGTGCTGTTAAGCCTTAAACTCAATAAAGAATCTAGCTGGTAAGTGGTTTCAGGGTGACATGCTTCCTCCTTATACACCTCTCATAGTTTGGGGTTCTGGGACAGACTGTGAGATGGAGATCTGGGCATAGGAAGATCACTGGGGAGTGCCAGTGGGATTCACACGGGCATGGAGTGAGGGCAGCAAGGCTGGGCACAGGAAGGAGCTGAACTGCCATCGCAGCACAGCAGGGACCTCAGCTCCGGAAGCAAGGTGGCCCTTTAGAGTTTTCCCAAATTGAGGCAAGGAGGCCTGGCCTTTGTATCATCCAAGCGACTAGTCTTTGGATGCAGTTGCCCATAAGTAGGGGGCCAGAACCTTGGGTGAGGCAGCTCCCTTCCATAGAAGGCGATTTCCAGAGCTGTGAGCCCTCAGCAGCCAACAGTCCCAGCAGCTGGGGGATGGGGATACCTCAATCCGGAATGAGAGGTCTTGGTGGCGTGCCGCAGCATCCACTATGACATCTCAATCTTGCTCTAATCATCAGCCCCCAGCCAGACCCAGATATGCAAAGACTTTCACACGGCATCATCCTAGACATGGGGAACTGAAAACAAAACAAAACAAAACAAAACAAAACAAAAAACTCCCTGTGCCTGAGAATGAGGAGAGGGTATGTGTCTTCTTCCATTCCTCTCTGGCCTGAAATGAGCCATAATCTCTACATCACAGAAAGAGTAAGAGATTGAGGGGAGGGGAGAGAAAATGGAGAGAGGGAGAATGGAAGGATGAATCAATACGACTCAACCACTCATAAATCCCCCAGTGTCATAGATACACACAGAGCCATTTTATTTTCCTCTAACTTCTGAATTGGGCTGTAGCCATAGCCCAGCAGCCATTCAGAAATGTGGGGAAGGAGGGACAAGAAGGAAGTCTGGTCCTAGTGCAGACACCCTGCCCAGATCAATTTAGAAAGCAGTCAAGACTCTCGACTTTAAGACTAGTATTTCACTGGCTTCCAGCCACATGGAGAACGAATGTCGCTTAGATAACAAGCCAAGAAATAGAGCAGGTTTCAGCCCCCAGTTCCTTCAGAGAGTGACCTGTGGTTGCTGCAGAGGAAATAAGAGCTTAGTAGCCACTCAGTCCCTGAGAGCTTGACCCTGATTCTTCTCTGTGTGTCTGTCTGGCCATCCATCTGGTTGTTCTGTTTCTCCTTTTCTATTTTGCCCTTTAGGCCAAGTTTACATTTTGGTATGGCTTCTTCCCAAGAGCTTCCCCTGCCTGTTTGCGAACACTGATTCATTGGAGATGCCCCACAGCCTGTGTTCACCGGACAGGAGCATTTTCCCATAAGCCTCTTCTGCCTCTCCTGCCAGTTATCTGTAACGTAACAGCTGTGCATGGCGCACGTGTGCGTGCTCACACAGGGATGCACGCACTCTACGCCCCTCTAGAAGCACATTAGCACAAACCGGGTTAACGCCGCCCGCAGCTACCTCATCTCCCTCCTGCCCCTCATCTCGTCCCTTCCCTATCTCTAGCTGCCTCGCTCTTTGCCTCTCATTTCACGCTGCCTCTGAGGGAGAAATCTCATTATTTCTGATTTAGGGGCTTCTGTGCCCTCCCCTGCTACATGTCATGCCCGTTGCCAGCTTGTTAGAACATCACAAGAGAATTCAGAGCTCCTATTTATCCGCCAGAGGGACTGGCACTAGGGAGGATGGGGGAGGGGGAGAGTGGGGACCAAGAAAGGGTGTCATTGGGTACAGGGGGGGAGGGACGGGGCAAGGAGGGGCTGAGTTTTTAGAGTCATGATAGCTTCAGGATGATGCATTAGTTAAGTTAGGCTACATGACAAATCAAGTACATTTTATCAGAAGCCTAAGGAAGGAGCAGAGCAGCCTTTGTTTATTTAATTTTAGAGATGGACTGAGGACATGCCATTGGGGCTCAGGGACAGCTATTGAGGAAAGCAGTAATGGGCTTTTTAATCCTTCCCTCCCCCTTTTCCTCCTGGAAAGTGGTAAGTGGTCAGGACAGTGATGGAATTTATAGTTTAACAGTCTTCATAAGTCTACCTTTGCCCCATTCATTAGCCCTAGAGCAGGAATTAGATGTCTTATATTAGGCTTAACACACGGGCACGTAGGGCGGCTCAGAAAATGTTTGCTCAATATGCAACTCAGAAATCAGCCAGGTCTTCCAGCTGTCTTAGGCTTGGTTTCCCCAGAAACAGACCCCAATACATTGATTCAAGAGTAGGTAATTTGTTTGGGGGGAAAGCATAGGAATACCGGTAGGTAGTGAAGATATGATATGGGGAAGGGGTCAACCAATAAAGGGACATCATTAAGCTTGATTATGCAAAAGTGTTATCCCACCCAATGGGCAAGGGAGCTGGAGTATTTATATACCAATCTCCCAAAAGTCCTTGGTTGGGGCTGCTCCTGGGGGTGTTCATTAGTTCCCTGGCATTTCCAGCCCATCTCATGCATGGGCAGATCAGCCTTCCACAGTTCTACTTCAGATAAATTAGCCTTTAGGCTCAGAGATGCAGGCTCTAGCAGCTGCAGATCTCCTGGAGCTTACCTGAAACGTCTAAGGCAGGCATCCTCAAACTATGGCCCACGTGCCGCCATCCTAGGACATTTATCCGGCCCACTGGGTGTTTTTGCCACCGCTGCCTGTCCTGCTTAGCAGCCGACTCATCCCGGGCCCACAGCGCACACTCTCCAATGGTCTGAGGGACAGTGAACTGGCCCCTTGTTTAAAAAGTTTGAGGGCCCCTGGTCTAAGGGATATGTGTGGGGCACTGACATGGTTTGCTATGATAGCTAAGTTTCATGCATTCATTTATTCACTCAAATATTTATTCAGCCTCTCTGTTCCTGGCACTGTCCTAAGTATTGAGGATGCAACAATAAACAAAACATGTACAAATGTCTGTCCTCAGAGAACTTGCAGTCTCGTGGAAGAGACCAACATAAACAAAATAAGTGTATTATACTCCTTATTAGGTAGGGACAATGCCAAGAAAAAGGAGGGTGGATACGGGTTGCTGAGGTTGCCATGTTAAATCGGGCAATCAAGGAAAGCCTCGTTGAGAAGTGGATGTGTGCGTAAAAGCTGGGGGGAATGAGACACGTAGATATCCAGGGAAGAGAGCTCTGAGCAGAGGAAATCCTAAGTGCAAAGGCTGGGGGCAAGAGTGTGTGCTTGGCGTGTTTGAGGAAGAGCAAGGATGCCAGTGTGGTCAGAGCAGAGTGACTGAGGCATGAGCTGTGGGAGATGAGCTCAGAGAAGTCCCGAGGTGGAAGGAGCAACAGTGCAAGTCATACATGGCCTTGTGGGGGACTGTAAGCCTTCACCTCTTACTCTGAATGAGAGTGGTTGGAGCTGTTGGAGGGCCTTAACAAAAAAGGGATGCATTCCGGCTTGTGTCACTGTGTTGAGAACATACTGAGGCAGGGCAGGGGTGGATGGGAACAGGGAGACCAGGTACAAATCACATCTCCCAGGACCTTCCATTTTACTCCATAAGAAATGGATAAAAAATGAGAGTGGGAATGGGTCTCTTGAGGCCCACATGTGCAACTGGCATGATGTAGTTTCTGCTGCATTCTCTTGGCTAAAACAAGTCCTAAAACAAGTTTAGTTTCCAGGGATGGAGAAAGAGACCTACCTAGTGATGAGAGGAGCTGCAGAGTCGCTTTGCAAAGAGGTGTGGTTACAGTAGGAAGGGAAATTATTATGGCCATTTTTTGTAAACAATCTACTACAAAAAATGACCTCAAATTGAACCTTCAATAACTCTGTTCTTAAAATATCCTTGGGCTACATTGCCTCATGTTATGGAGTAAAATGGAAGGTCCGAGAAGATGTGCTGTGTCCTCTTTAGACCCTGGCCACTATATATGCCAGTGGCTATGCATATGGCAAGCAGAGATGGGGAACACATTGTAAAGGCACTCCCACTCCACCCCTGAGGTCCCTTTGGTCCTAAGACCATGTCCTTTGGTCAGCTTCTTTCCCTTCTCATCCCTGCCTTTTCCAGCTCTCCATTTCCTTCATCCTTGAGCACGAACATCTATTTCTTGTGTCATGAAGAGGACGTTGTCAAATCTTCAGTATCCTTGCTCTGGACCACCTTGCACTGAGTTTCAAAATTCACTTCAAGTAGTTACCAAAGGATTTTCCCAACCAAAACCAGGCCTCTCATCCCTAACTTGCTAAAGATAAATTCTGTGCCAGTTGTTAATGTAATCCATTTTCGATCTGCTTTACAAGTGAATGGACTTGATTTTGGAACTGACACTGTTTTAGGTTCTGTGGGTTGGGTAGAGAGTGGTATTATAAATGTGGTGTTAAGAAAAGGTCCGGTTCTGTGCTCTTGTATTAGAGTAAATGGTGAGTGTGATTCTTGAAGTCAAGATCGGTGCCCGTTTCTTTGATTCCCCTCCCACTACCTAGCACCTGGTAGACTATCAGGTCACACGACCCTGGAATTGAGGGTCAGTTTCTACAACAAGTCTGTCTGATACCTTACACCTTCCCCTCTTCTCAAGCCAGAAGGGAAGAATCTCAAAGCATCTCTCTAGATTAACCAGATTTTTGTATCTATAGACAAGCGCTGTCCAATAGAATTTTCTGTGAAGATGGAAGTGTTCTGCATCTGTGCTGTCTGATATGGTGGCCACTTGTGGCTATTGAGCACTTAACATGTGGGTAGTGTAACTGAGGAACTGGATTTTTAATTTTCTTTAAATTTTTAATTAATTTTAATTTAAACTTAACTACCATATTAGACTGTGCAGCTCTAGAGAGTGCTTCTCAAAGTTTTTCACTGGAATGCTCCTGATGTCAGAGAAAAGAGAATGCATACCTTCATGGTTTAGGGGTTCAGTTTTTCAAGTACTAAATTATAATACTTTGACATCTTAGCTTAAAAATGCATGGTGATTCTGCATTTCTCTTTATAATATGTACACTTTGCCAGGGAGCAAAGTAGATGGTCTAGAAAGATGTGCCCATGACCTCCTTAGTACATGGCCGCCTAATACTCTTGTGGGGTCATAAATGCCAGTTAGATGAATGCATTGCGAGTGAGTTGGCTTAAAGTTTAAACTTTACTTTCTTCCTATTTTTAGTGCATCCTGAGAATAAAAACATCTCATCAAACACCTTTCGGTGTTATGAATGACCTCCTCGCTGGTGTGGGTTATAACCCACACTGTGGTGCAAATCTCCTATTTGATTTAAAAGAAAATCCCCCCCCCCCACCCAGAAATCTCTTCAAGTGCATTTAATGAATAAGGTGGTGTCCGTAACTTTCTGTGACATTTACTTTAGTAAGCCATGGGAGTGATTTAGTGATCAGTGGGCATTGACATTTGAGGAGGGAAAGACAAACTTTGCTTCTTCTGATATGACTTTTCCTTCTCCTCTTGACTCTGGCCTTGCAGCCATAGAAACTTTGTTTCCTAAGAGAGATGCTGTGTTCTCTGGGTTTTGTAAGTTTTTTTTTATAGCCATAAATTAATTTCTCCTTTGTGTATCTGATGTTACAAGTGTTTGTACTGAGTAGAGTATGTTTTCCATAGTATTCGAACTTTCTGTCTTGTTCTATCTTGTGAGCATGTGTGTGTGCATGCGTATGCATGAATGTGCTTTTCCTTAACGTGGAATTTCTTCCATCTCATTTAGAAGAGAAACACATGGAAGGAAAAGGATTTTAAAAGGCAGATCTTTAAAAAAATCACTACACAGACACATATATAGCTACAACTATAACCATGACTTTATACATTTGTATAACTACCAACCAGACCAAGATACAGAACATTGTCAGCACTGCTCAAGAGGTTCTCTCATGTCACCTCCCAGTCCATACAACCCCACCTCAGAGGTAACTATTGTGACTTGTGTCACTATGGATTAATTTTGCCTGTTCTTGACCTTCATATGAATGGAAGCATGCAAAATGCATTTTTCGTTTACTCTTAGCCAAAAGGCCAAGAAGCCATCAAAATACATTTCTCAACATCCTGTCCATGACATTCATCCATGTTGTATGTATTGATACTCCTTTTTTAAATTGTTGTCCATTCCACAACTATATCACCATTTATTTGTTTTCCTGTTGATGGGTGTTTGGGTTGTTTCTAGCTTTTGGCTATTATGAACAAATCTGCTCTGAATATTATGAACAAATCTGCTATGAATATTCTTCTACTTGTCTTTTGATGGACTTCTGTACTCTTCTCTTTCGGTATATACCTAGGAGTGGAGTTGCTGGGTCATCAGATTAAAAGGAAGGTTTGGCCACTCTAATGAAGATCTAATGTAAAACAGTGGCTTAGACAAGGTAGAAGTTTATTTCTCCCTCATGTACTAGGCGGGACTAAGGATCAGTTCATCATGGTGCTCTGCCGTTCCCAGGGTGAGGCCCTCATTTTGGTGGTCCAAGATGACTGCCCACCATGTCCACATTCCAGATAATAGATAGGAGGGAAAAAGGGGGGAGTCAGCAGCATGCCTCTGCCATGGAAGACAAACCTCCCAAGATTCAGGCACATCTGCTGCAACTATGTGGACCAGAACTGAACTCATAGCCACCCTCCCCCGATATGCAAGGAGTCTTCTTTATTTTGGGAAGTCTTATACACATCTAAGTATGGAAGAAACAGGGGCATAGATATTGGGATATTATGCACACTTTCTGCTACAGCTTACTTCTTGGGAGAATGAGGGCACAAGCTTTAGGTTGAGCTTTTACCCTCTAACTCAGGAGACCCTCTGAGAACTTTCTTGCCCTTTGGAGCAGTTGCACCAGCCATCCCACCTAGACTCTTTTATTAAGCATGGATGTTGTTAACTCGTCACTTCTATACAGCTGTCTCCCCAATAAGAGATCTGCTTGCTGTGAACACAATATTGCTACTCTTATTATTTTCAACATTAGTATTATCTTCCTATCAGGAGAATGCATTCTGGCTCAGTCACTTATTAGTTTGTGTGATCTTGGAATAGTTGCTTATTCTCTCTGAGCCTCTGTTTCAGCACCCATAACATGAAAATAAAAATGCCCACCTTGAGGAACTATTTTCAGTAACAGAGACAACATGTTGTACACTTAATATAACTGGAGCTCCACGTGGTCCTGTCTTGATATAGTGTCACAGAAAAAAATATGTAGCAACCAGAAGTAATTGAACATAATCCTCATTTCTCAAAGTGTTTCTCAAAATGTTAAAGGAGATCCAATTCATAACCTATAGCAAGAGTTCTAAAAAAAAAAAAAAACACCTTCTCCTTTTCTTCTCCCAAACACACCTAAGCCTCTTAGAAGGTTCTTTCTCTCCTTGCTCTCAGTTCTTCTCAATTCTCCCAAACTCTCGCAGACTCTCTCTAATATCCCATCTATATGGATGCTTATTTTTATCTCTCTTCCCACTCCTTTCCACCTCTATTCTTTCCCTCTCAGAGGGAAAGAAGCTATGACTTTGCTTACATCATTAATATTTTTGTTGGTGACATATGTCAAATGTCTGTCACACAGTAGACAATCAGTGGTTGCTATTTGCATTACTATCAAGATGAAGACTGTTGGCCCTCTTTGCTTATCCAAGACCCTCTTAAGAGTTCAAATGGGGGTGAATACCACTGACGTTGACCCTGACAGCAAGGATGTGTGGCAGGTGGACGATTGTTACTCACAACAACTGCTATGCAGTTTACAAAGTATTTGAATTTTATTCATTCACTCATTTAATTTACATGGATTTATTTATCAAAATCCTTGAAAGGTTGCAAGAGAGTTAACAGAAAGACATCTACCATAGGATTCAGTTAATAAATAATAACTATGCTCAAGGGGAAATAAAACAAAGCGCCAAAATGCATTCCCCCCAAGCTGATGATGTTCATCTCAGAGGCATAGGGGAAGCTAGTGGAATGTGGCTGGCCAGGCTAACAGTCATTTTGAGGACTAAAGCTTAAGAATCATGTGATAATGCTTATCCAAGTATAAAGTGCTCAAGAGATTATGTAATGAAATGAGCTTTGTCTCCTCGGTGTGCAGCTTTAGTGACTGTGGTGGGCGCCTGGTCTGTTTTGCCTGCTCTCTGCATTTGCTGCTCTAGTAGCCGGCTTTGAGCAGAAGAGCACAATGCTATCAGCTCCCAAGATCTTGCTACCCAGCTAGGTCTCAAATACCCTTAATCACTTGTTAGTCATCACAGACTCCTTGTGAGTTTTTGATATTCCGAGAACTACTAAAAGATGAGCTTTGCCATAACATGTTTGGGTGCTGGGTCCCCGGCTGTGGTGTGCTGGAGCCAGCTTGCTCGCACAAGAGCCAATTTGCACATCTCTTACCAACTCAGGTTCAGCGACATCCAATTGGTAACTGATGTGAAGTCAGGCATAGCGGGAGTATTTACACCACAGAAATCAGCAAGTACGACCAGTCGGGGCTTTTTATTCTCCTATGTGAAGTCAGTTGTTAAACATTTACTAGCACGCTGCTGGTACCGAGTGCATGACTGTGTTGAGTAAAATAGATGCCACTGTTTAGAAGTGCTTGTGGAAATAATTACAAAGCATTCTGTGGACTCAAAAGAGCTGTGTGAAATTGCAAAAGAATTCCAGACAATGCTTCTTTCTGACCTGAGAACCTCGATGAGCCTATCAGAATTTCAGACTGGGCGACTCAAAGGTTGAACATTGTGATGAATGTTCTTGATTTGTTTGAAAATCCTGTGGGAGAGAGGAGGTTGGAGTTTTATGCTGAAGCTAGAAGCAGAAAGCCTGATACACATCCCGGAGCAGGACTCTGGAGCATTTGCTGCAGGGCAGTGTAGATTTCAGCTGAAATGATCCTTCCTGACACATCCTCTAAGAGACAGAGAGGACGACAAGGGACCAGGAAGGCTCGTCTCTGTGCAGCTGATGCCCTTTATCATAGTAACTCAGCTGACAAAGCATCCTTTGCCTCCCATTGTCAAATCAACCAGCACTTTCATCTCTTCAGTGTCAATATTCAAGGCTGATGTGTTGACTGTAGCCAGAGAGTTGTCCAGGATCAAAAGTCACTGCTATCCCAAGTACTGCTTTTAATGTACCTAATTATCCAGGGAGCTCTTCAATCTTTGTAGTTCTTTGAGGATGCATGCATTCAGAATAAGGCTAAGAAAATAGGCTTTGGAGCTTCACTGAACTGGGTTCACATCCTGCTTCTACCACTTACTACCTTCGTGACCTTGGACAAGGAGCTTTGCCTCAGTTTTCTCATCTCTAAAATGGGAATAATAATAGTAATATTTAACTCAAAGGTTTCTGGACAAGAATGAAAGAGCTGCTTCATTATATATTTTTGAATGCCTAGAGTAGGCCAAGAGAGCTCCTGCAGTGGAATTTCTGCTGCCAACTTTTGGGCACCCACTTATTTCCAGTGGGAAGGACAACGGGACATCTCAGTGATTTTGTAGGAAGCTCCTGAAATGTCTCAGCTACATGACAAACTATTAGCTACCCAAGTAGCAATTTATCCACAGTCCTTCTCTACAAATTAAGCTCCATTTCCTCCATGGTGCTTGAGCTTAATCAACAAAAGTGTTTACTTTTTAAACATTTTTCCAACCTCTATAACAGCTCATAGGTGCAGGTACTCTGGCCTCAAGGGCGTCCAGTCTGCTTCTCATGAAATCTCCTAGGCTGGGGTGCCATGTCTAAGTTTTTTGAACCATAGGTCATGGCAGAATATTAGCAATTGGTGCTTGTTGAGGACATACAAAAGCTGTGTTTCCAGGGCTCTGGGGAGCAGCTGTGGCAGGTTCCTGCAGGAGTCAGAGCATGAAAATAACTCAGGAAACAGTCAGTGGGCACGGAGCTGGGAATTGCATCTGGTGCCATTGTGGATTACAGAGCCTTATTTGGGGCCAGATCAACCATAGCTAGGATTTCCAGGGAGTTATGAGTGAGCGCCAGGCAGCAAACACCACCCTCCTATTCAATGGCTCTTTAAAAAATTAAAAAAAAATTTATTTTCAAGTTTTATTTTATTTTAATTGACAAATAATAATTGTACATACAAGTCATAGAAGTAGAGAATAGAATGGTAGTTACCAGATAATAATAATAAACTCGGTACCATTTATAGTATCACTCCAGGGATTCTTGATGTTTATTTGAAACATGGACCCATCTGGCAATCTGGTGAAACCTATAGATGCCTTCTTAGAATAACATTTCTCAGTGCACAAAGTACGATACGTAGGATTACAAAGGAAGCCATGTATATTGAAATACAATTATCAAAATATTTTTAAAATGGTGATATTATACTATATGCTTCTTTATTATTACATTAAATAACAAGAGTTAGTGGTGAATCCAGCCATCATCATACTTTGAAGTAGTGGTGATATAAATAATATTTCAAGATATCAACTGCAAGGTGATATGAAAATATCTGTAATTTCTATTGGTGACAAACTCACAAGTCCTGCTGATACCTCTATGGTTTGTTACCTTCACTCATAACTGAAGGAAATATTAAATTGCAGTTATACATTAATGAAAAAAATCTATCCGTGGCTCCCTTGACTGAGTTAAGAACCACTGTCTGTGTCAGGCATCGTGCTCAGCACTGAACATACATTATTCCTAGCCTTCCCCACTACCTAGCAATGCTGGAGTTGTGATTCCCATTTTACAGATGAGAATACTAAAGTTTGGAGTCAGACTAACTCACTCAAGGTCACATAGCAGTGCAGCTCTCAGTCTAGGCCAGGACTTTGTGACTCCAGAGCTTAGGTTCTGTCTCCCACACTCTGAAGTCCCTGAACTCCTAAGCTGCATTTTCCCCTAAGGGACACTGGCATGAGGGATGCCCAGGGGCTTTTAAAGGACGTTGGCAAGAGCACTCTTGCCTAGACTTTCCAGAATTCCCCAAGGAGAAATCAATCTCCTTTCTTCTTCTGAAAGCCTGTCCTGTGGGAGTATCAAGCAGCTTTTTTTTACTCTTGGGTCTCCAGGGTCACATTTTGGGAATTCCCTGGAATCTCTGCCCCCAACCCCCCATCTCCTAACAAATGGTAGGGGCTCCTGTTGCACTGACCTGCCAGAGCCAACATGTAACGGCTGCAGGAGCCAATTGTGTGCACCTCTCCCCATATTGGGAGCTTGAAATCGATCCTCGTAGGACTATTTACATCTTGGAATCCCTGAACCCTACTAATCGAGGCAGTTTTATTTTAAAAACCACTTGTTAAACATTTACCCGTGACCATGTTCCTTTGTCCCTCATGTGTTCCCAGTCCTCACCCCTCCAAAGGAAAGGATTTGAGCAACCTTCTCACAATTGGAGGGACCAGCTTGCCTTGATAACATGAGGTCTTGGCTTACTTGCTCATTTTCTTCTCCCTTCCTGGGCCCTGAATCTGTTTTAATAGTAGGTTTTATTATTATTCAGGTGTGGTGAGGCCATTGATAAGATAGTTTGTTACTCACAGATCCCAAGAGGAGGGGCACACCACGTCCCTGGGGACAGGGCTACTGGGGGAAGCAGCAAGTGGGCCAGGAGGCAGAAGGAGAGGGCACACTGTGTGCAAGTCTTAATTGTGGTTTTCGTGGGAAGAAACAGGCAAGGCAGGGTAATCAGGCTCAGGACTGACTGGTTTGAATAATTTCATCCTGCTCTGGATCATAGGGGCAGGATGTGTCTCTGTTGTCTGGTTCCTGGCCCTGGGGTGGTTAGGGCAGGTGGATCTAGTGACCTGGCGTGTGAGAGCTCCACAAAGGAGGTGGATGGGGTGTGGGCCCTGGATTGGTTGGTTTGCATATGAAAGGCGCTCTCCCCAGTGAGTTGTTTGCTATCTCTAGGAATTAGCTAGCCCTGGGAGGAGCAGTTTCCCTTCGGTCAACAAGACCTCAAGCTGACAAAGCATCAAAAATACAGAATCAAAAGCTGTGATGAATACAGAAGCAGACACTGTCCTCAGAGTGGGCGGCAGCAGTGTTGGTCAGAGTGGTTTCCTAATGAGCAGCGTGAGATCCCCCTCCACCCCCCACCGCCCGCCTTTGCCTTTAGCACCAAGGGTGCGACTGTCTCACTTGCACATATTGGCAGCTACACAGTCCTCATAAGAAGCATGACAAAAGAGTAAAGGCTGAGCTTGATGGCCCGTTTAAAGCTTGAAGTAACTGTGCTATTGGTAGGTCTACGGAGGTCCCCAGGTTACCTACGGAGCAGAAGTCTCAACCCTATGTGCATTCATTCAAACTTCAGGGGACACACATTTTACATTTCTAGAAACCAAGTGAGCGTTTAGAAGAAATAAACATTCACCAGCTATTTTTATGCTGCCACATTCTATGTTGCACATCAGAAAAAGAAATATGCCTTCTAGAGAGCTGTAAACATTCTGCACACGAGATCCATTATTTTATGGCTCACGGTGGGGTCTGAACGGAATAATCTGCAGACTAAACCCTTTCTTTATCCCTGGAGCCGAGGCTGAGGTTAGCAGGGGCACTGTGGGTGAAACAGCTTCGGAGGTGCCCTCTGACTCTGAAATGTGCTGACCTGGAGTTCTGCCAGTTGGCCCAGGTTGGATAATAGACTCTTAGATGCCCTACATGGAAGAGATGATAAAATAGTGATCCAGTCCTTGATCCCCGCTCCTGCCAGATTCTAAACAGCATCAACTATGGGGGTAGGGGGTGGTCCAGATGGACTGCTTTTTCATTTTCCCGAGCCCCAGAAAAGCAGTGGGCTGTTGCAGACCAGGGCTGCTTTAGCCCGAGGGAGAGGAGAGATGCAACTTACTACCTTTCCGATCTTAGGTATGCACTGGGTTTTATCCAGGAAAAAGATGGCAGCATTTTGGATTTGGAACATTAGTGGCAATTTGACAGCTGTAGAACTTTCTACAGGGCTGAGAGGATCCTGGACACTGCCAGCCCTCCTGCTGAGCAGACACATGGCTGGCTAAAGCCTTTGGTGGATTCCAGGGGAGCCCTTCCTCCCCTGGCCAGGACTAATGCATCATAGGGCACGACTCAGCTTTCTAAGAATCAGCACATTAGGCAGTGAATGATGATTTAGCTGCAGGAATTAAATACAGATGGTCTTGAGGCGTGTGTTTCCCCAGCACCTAGTGTGGTATCTGCATGTAGTAGGTGCTCAGTAAACGGTAGTTGAGTGACTAAACAAATGCTTATTTCATATATTTTACAATGAAAAGACAATTCCTCATGTTATTTCTTTTTTATAATAAGAGCTGGCCAAGAATACAGTGAAGTGCACTTTAAGATTTAACATTAAAACCCCAAAGTATATGAGCTGTAGTTGGATGTTGAAAATAACAATGATCAGTCAGCCATTGCTGCATAACAACTCTAAAACTCAGTGGCAAGTATCTGCTATCATGCTTTCAGTTTTGCAGACCAGCCACGGTGACTCTGCTTTAAGCCGTGGCCTGTGCATTGGCTGATCTAGGTGGGATTTGGCTGTAGTCTTTCGGTTTGATTCCAGTCTGCTCCATGTGACTTTCGTTCTTCTGGGACAGTGGGCTCTCCAAGGCATGTTCTTCGTATGGCAATGGCAGAAGCACAAGAGGACAAGCCCCACAGCACAAACACATTTTAAGCTTCAGTTCATATCATATTCACCAACATCCCATCAGACAAAGCAAGTCACATGGCCAAGGCCAAAAGCAATGAGTGGTGCAATATACTTTGTCCTCGGTAGGACTAAGAGGGAAATGAGTTATCACTGAACAACAATAATAACAATAATAAATAAACAATAAACAGAATAACTGCTATTTATTTACATGTTACTCTGTGGCAGGCACTGCTCTGAGCATTTTACATGAGTAAACTCATTTAACCATTGTGACCGTCCTAATGGGGTAGGTACTACTATGTTTAAGCTCCATTTTACAAATCAGAAAACTGAGGTGCAGAATTACCGAAGAACTTACTGGAGGACACACATTCAGGAAGCAGCAGAACCAGGATTCACACCCAGCTAGTCCAGTCCCAATGCTCACTCTCTTAACCACTCTGCTGTCCCACCCCAGGGAGCAAAAAGCAAGCTGAACAACTTTGGAGCACTTTGGAGTTTGCAAGCTGCTAGCACAAATGTCTCATTTCATTTTCAAGGAAGCCTGGAGAGGGTGGGTTTTGCTCTCTCCATTTACTAAGCATGGGGACACTAAGGCTCAGAGAGGTTAAGGGACTTGTGCAAGTCACACAGCTGGCAAGTGGCTGAGCCAACATGGATTCCCTCCCCTGCCTTGCTCCTAGCAGGAATTCCTACTCTGTGAACAAGGAGTGACTCAGCAGTTATCAGGGGGTTTTGTCTTTATAATTCTGCCTTCGGGCCTTGGGAGGCTTCTAATTTAGGGCTCCCATCCTCCAGGGCAGCCTTTTACTTGACTTATTTATTTTCTGGCTAGAGGGTTTGCACCCTGGTTCCTTGGCACGGGATTGATGCCATGGCCAGATAGCTGCACTTTAGTTCTCACGGTCTCCAAAGCCTTAGTTTCTCATGACATGGCATGTCCTGGAGTGTCCCCTTCCCTCCCCAACGCACCCGCCCTTGCTTTCTTCTGCTGCTGAGTGCTGGGACAGCCACGGTGTCCGGTTACAGGCTCAGAAGGGAGAGGCCAGCTCAGTAGCTATAATTTTAGTCTTTGATGAAAGGCAAGGGGAAGTGAAGGGGGCTCTTTAGGCCGTGTTAACAGGTGCACTACAGCCACCAGACTCTGTCTCCTATAACCTGGGACAAAGCACTCTTTGGATTGCGTGGAGACACTAGAACCTCAGCTGAAAGTCAGAATTTTAAGGAAGATTCTCGGTGCGAGCAACATTTTTCACCCCAAAGCCATGAGAGGATCCAAAGCTCCAGTGTGGAGAGCCCCAGGGAGTCAGCAGTTTCCAGCCCCCAAATAAAGTGCAAATCAATAGCTTTGAACTTAACCCTGTGCTTGCTGCCTGCCAGGGGGGGAGGTGTGCTAATATATGCCCCATCCTTGCAAGCAGTTTGAAAACGACTCTATGCCAGCAAAAATCCAAATAATATGTTTCTCCTCACCTGTATCCTGCCGACATCCCACCTGCCTGCCGTCTCCCGCACCTCCCAACCTCTGCCCAGCCAGACTGACTACACAACTGTCTCTCAGGAGTTTCCGCTCCAGGCAGAGATTCCCATAGATAAGGCACAAATGAGGCAGAAAGGACAAACAGAGAAGAATGTTACATTTTATCTGGCCCACTGCCCAACATTTCTTATTCCATTGCCTGAATTCTCTTTCATCCTAGAGCCAGGGCTTATCTGTAAGATGCTGGAAATTTCCAAATGCTTCCAGCTCTCCCGTTCCCCATTCTGAGCACTCCAGGCAGGATGATATTTGGGCTTGAGGGCTGAAGGTACCACATTTTAATAGAGGGAGGGGATGGGAGGTGTCCTGCCCCTACAGGCAGGAGAGGCTCCCTGTGGAGTGTGCCTGGCAGGTGATGGAGGTATGCAATCACTCCACATCCTGGAAACCTGACCCGGAACCGGAAACTACAGCTGGCATTCCTAACCTTTTCTATGCCATGGACCCTGGGGCAGGCTGGTGAACCCTGAACTCTTTTCAGACTCCAGTTTGGAAATGTATAAACTAAAACATGTAGAATTATGAAGGACTTAACAGTTATTATATAAATGCAGTTATGAAAATATGAATTTGTGATATAATAACATATGTGCTTCTTATTAACCCACTAATTATCAAGATCTAGTTGAGAGGCTAAAGTTGTGAGATTTCCAAATATCTGTAACAACTGTTTCTGTGATATGAAATGATCTCTGGTTTTTACTGGTGACAGAGTAACAGGTTCTGCAAATACTACTATGTTTTTTTACCTACATTGGTAACTGAAAAAATTGCTACATTTCAGTCACAGTGAATGAAAATAAAATTTAAAATTTCCCTCCAAGTTCCCAGACCCCCTAAAGTCTAGGATAAGGCTCACCCATCTAGAATCTGACTGCGTAGTGACTTGTAAGTTCTTATGTCTCAGCCACTTACATACTTGAATTCTGTTTTTTCTTTCATTCTGGAAAATGAAAGGAGGTGTTCTGCTCCTACAGGCAGGAGAGGCCCCCTATAAGGTGTGCCTGGGCTTTATTATTATATGTCAAACATATAATAAAGCAGACAGAACAATATGAAGAACCTCTCCTAGGTGCCCATCAGCCAGCTTCAAATATTACTGACTCATAGCCAATCTTGTCTCACCTATACCTTCACCTCCTTCCCTCCCAGATTATTTTGAAGCCAATCATCTCATCCTTTGATTTATACCTAACAGGTGGGCCATTAAATCTTTATGGATTGCTGATGTCTTGATTTAGAAATGACATTAGAGGTACTTGGTTCCACTGATTATGGGTCAGTGTCCCAGGGGTGTGGACTGGGGTCAGAGAATGCCCCTGCCCATGCCCAATCACTGTCTTTCCTACTCTTCCCAGCACATAGCTGATGCTGCATTATTTATTCATTTTCACATCTATTTTCTCTCTCTTTCCACTACAATGTAAGCTCCATAAGGGAAAGGGCTTTGTCTGTTTGTCCGCTGCTGTACCCCAGCCCCCAGCATAGTGCCTGGCATATAGTAGGTGCTTTGTGAACTCAGTATATTTCAAATGAGTGAATGGCTGAGGGAATGAAGAAAGGCAGGCTACAGGGATATCTGCTATTGCTACTCAAAGCTGGGTCCCTATACCATAGCACTGGCATCTTCTGGAAGCTGGCTAGAGATATAGGATCTCAGGCCCCACTGGAGACATCCTGACTCAGAATCTGCATTTAAAGAAGATTTTTAGATCATTCTGTAGGCATATCACAGTTTCAGGAGCACTGATTTGCCACCTTAACCTGGAGGGGAGAGAATGCCAACCAAGAAGAGCTTTCCATTGATTTCAAAGACCAACCAGGAGGGCAGGGAGGGGCAGGGGAATGCACTCACTGGTGCGTTAGGCATCGTAAGTTTGAAGTCTGGTTTGCTCACTTATTGGCCCTGTAGGCTTCTGTGTTCTCATCTGAAAAGTGGGGTGAATAAGACATATCTCTAGGGGTTATGGAAAGATTAAACAAGGCACTGGCTCTAGTATGAAGTACAGGGCAGGTCCTGGATGACTCCTGGGCTAATTCCACATGGTTATCTTCCCCTAAAAGAAGGAAATGACACTTGTCCATCTTTCAAAAGCTCTGCTAATTTTGACTTCTGACCCAAACCTGCTCTGGAAATCTTTCCCCTCTTGTTTAATCCTAACCATGGAGAGTGCTTGAAAAAAACTGTGAAGTGTGAGGCTTGGCTGTGGTGTCCCCAGCCACCACTTCTGTACCCTTTCCCCATTTCTGGGACATCCTTCTCCTTACGGGGCAGCACAGGGCCTCTCATCTAAGATCCTGCTCCCAGGCAGAACAGCCAAGATAAGTAATCACATAGCATTCCATTCCCTGAGAATTTGGGGCCCTTGATTGTACAATAATTATTTTTCCCTGATGTAGGTGTCAGAAGAATGCTGGGGGAAATTTAAAAACAATAAAACTTTTTGCATATCATTGAGAAAGTGACTAGGATCCTAGCCTCTGAAATCACATCATGGATAAGTGCCTGCTTTGGCGTTGGGTTTTAAGAGCCCCGTTGCTCATGACCACTTCTTTTTGTTGAATCCATGGACCAAAAACTCGAATCTGTACAGTTCAAGGGCAGTCAAACACTTTGGGGCAATTTCTTACTTCTAAATTTACATTTGCCTATTTTAACTTGGGGTATTCTAAATAACTGGCTGAGGCAGGGAAGCAGAAGTCAAGCTTTTAAATGCTTACAGGGAATACTGATAGCCCAGTATTCTCACCACCTCCCAAACACTCCCCAGTCTCACCTCACACATCTATTACATGATACTCTGTGTTTACCTGGGACTTGTCCCAACAAAACTTATAATTCTACTTCTATCTTGGCCTGTGTATTTACATGGTAAACATTTCTCTAAAGGACAGGGAAATATTCACTTTAAAATATCTTATAAAAATTGCCCTTTAGAGATGAGTGGATAGGAAAGAGCAAACATTTTATATTTATAAAATGAATCATGTTATAAAAATGTTACTCATAGACCAAAAACCTTAATAATAATAATGTCATTGATAGTACAGTAATACTTGCTTAGGTTTGTTTAGCATTCTATAAATATACAGGTTCTTTCATATACATCATTTCATCTAAACGCCTCAGCAATCTAGTAGATATTTTAAAAACTGAGCAAACAGGCTTTAAAAGGTTGTATAAATGTCCAGTGTTACACTCCTGGGCAGAGTTAGGGCAAGGATATGAGCCTAGGTCTTCTGACCCCAAACTAAATGCCTATTGGCATATATCAGCTAAGAGTAACATATAAGCCAGAGTTGTCAACCCATGGACACACAGCTGCCTTAAAATATCTGTACCATTCAGCATTTAGCCAGGAAAATGGAACCACCTTAGGTATTTCACACAGAGAGAATTTAATACAGGGAATTGGCTCCACTGACAATGCAAAAGCTGAGAAGCCAAATAGAGAATAGTGAGGTAACCCAGAGTTTAGCAATGGCAGGAAGCTGCTACCACTCTCAGGCTGAGGGGACAGAGGGAAGGGGCTATGCTATCAGAACCTAAGGGCTGGAGGCACCCTGCAGAGATTGGAACAATGGTGAACCAGCCTGGTGGAAGTTGGAACCCCAGAGGAGACGCCATGGCTAAAAGCCATGGGGACCTGGGAGATGCAGCCTGCAGGGGTGAACAGAGCAGGAGAAGGTGAGGAATGGATCTGAGGGCAACAGACCCAAGGACCCCTGATTTATCTTGGTTCTTTGGTGACACCCCCCCTCCTATTTTCCTCTCTCCCTTTCAAACAGGCTTGGCAGCAATCTATCTTTTACCACTTTTCAGAACAGAAAAAGAAGATCTCAGAAGTTTGCAAAGGTAAGAGAAAGTGGTTAAGATTTTGTCCAGTTACACATTTGAGGCCCAGACAGAAACTGCTGTCGCTTTTGGGACACTGAGACCAAAGCTCAGTGACTCAACAAAGGACTGTTGTCAATGAATATCTTGGCAAGCAGATGTCAAAAAGATCGGTGCCAAATGTCCTGCCAGGAGAACTGGTTTGGCAACAAGCTGACAGACCCAAAGGACCTGCATACACCACCCGTTCTTCTTCTGGATACTACTTAATCAGCTCTGATTAAAATACTATTATAATTTCAACCTCTGTAGTTTTGTGAAACCCTCCCCCCAGTTTGCTGGGTTTTGTAGGATCGTTGTCTTCCTCTGTTCACTGCCCTCCCTCCAGCCCCCAGGATTCCATTTGCCTTATATATTTCTCTCTTAAAGGTAAGTTTGTTTGCAGGACTTTTTTTGTTGTTGTTCAGTCCACAACCCTCTATGTAGACAGTTGGAGACATCTGATGCCCTTAAACCAAAATGGGAAAACTCTGGCATAAGAAAAATTGTTTCTGTGGTTCATAGCACAGTTTTGCAAACTCTTACCAATGAAAAAGGAAACTCATGGTCATTTGGGTTCATGATTGGGAAGAGATAAAAGGGAAACCCTATACCTCATTCAGGGCCCAGTGCACAATAGGTTCTCAAAAAAGAAATGCTCGATGAATGGATGGGAACATGCAAAATGTACAGTACCCTGTTCATTCCCTTTGATAGGTGCCTTTTTGTTTTAAATACACACAGCAGCATTTGATAGCATGCAACTAATGCCTTAGAGTTTTTCTGGGGACTTAATAAAGCCTAAATAGTAAAAGGTCTTCAAGGTTTTGTTTCAGTTTTTTAAAGGAGTTACTACCTCATTCTCTGTACTGTTGAGTTTATGATGACTTTGGGGCTTTGCATGTGTTGAGTCATTCTATCTGCTTGATCAGATCAGAACTTTTTGTGTTGTAGCTTGAAGTATTAAATATTCAGGCTTTCAAACAGAGAATAGTAATAGTCATGTACCCGCCATTCAATTCTACCAAAGCTAACACTCCTCCCATGCTTACTTTCTATTTGTTTAAAGAAATAAAATGTTATAGCTAGAATTGAAGGACCTTGTGTTCCCTACCTAATCCAATTACATCCTTTCTCTCCAGTGTTAACTATTATCCTAATTTTTGTATTTATCAGTCCTCACTTTGATATGTTTTACTATTACTACATATGTATATATTTCAATGTTTTAAAAATTTGCATAGATCATATAATATTGCATGTGTCATTCTGTAGCTTGCTTTTTGATGTAGCCGTATTAATGCACGGCTTTACTGTATTCATCTTTAACTACCCTGAGGAATGCTATTAAAGGAATACAGTACGATTTATTTATGCATGCTCCTATTGATGGGTATTTAGGTTGCTTCCAATTTCTTGCTCCTGCAAACAATGCTGCCACAAACAATTATGTCAAATGTCTTTATGGAACACGGGGGAAAAGGTCTCTAGGGCAATGGATCTCAATCTATTCTACACATCAGAATTGTCTAGGGACCTTTTAAAAGTCCCACAGCCAGGCTGCACCCAGCCCAATTAAATCAGAATCACTGGAGGTGGGACCCAGGCCCCTGTATTTTTTTTTTTAAAGCTCCCCAGATAATTCCAATGTGCCACCAGCATTGACAGCATCAGGATCTATATAAGTATTAATAGAAATGAAGTTTCTGGGTTGAAAAGTCTGTTCCTTTTCAGCTCTTTAGATATTGCCAAATTATTGTCCAAAGTGGTCTTTCTACTGAAAACTCCACCAGCAGGGTATGAGATCTCCTATTCCTGTGGCATCATCTCCTCACCTTATTTAGCTTGTACCCACAGGGATCTCAAAGGAGACAGAGAGATAGTCCTTTGATGGCCTCCCACGCCTGTCTCCACCTGGTTCAGCCCTTGATAAAATCTTGCCTCACCCAGAGGTCACGAGCAGGAACTGTTCTCACAAAGTATAAGTCAAAGCTTGAGGCACTCGGTATCACATTATTTTGTAATTCAGGGTTTTACGGTCTAGAGGTTCTTGCTATTCATTCTACTTGGTGTAGTTTAACAGTCTTTTCCTGGTATGATTTGGTGCTTATTTGTGATGTCACCAAGTGACATAAGCCATATTGCTATGATGCTGCTAAACCTTTCATTTATCCACAGGTCTCATGTGGTAGTCCCCCGAGCAGCTGGGAAACGAGATATTCAACCAAGCCCAGGGTTCTCTGATGGTTAGATCAGAGTGATTGTGGGGAAACATCAAAGAGATCCTAGCTTTGACCCTACTCCAACCATAGTTGTGTAGAAATAGCTTTTAGCCATGATATCCTCTCTTTTTGGCATTCTGGACAGTTGAGTGAGGTTTTCTAACCTGCACACATCCTGAAAGCTCATATTAAGTTTCCTCTCCCTGTGTGTTCATGTAGATTTAAGAAATTTAATGGGTAAAAATCAGTGAGGTTCTCTTGTTCACTTTGAATTTAACAACCTTAAGTGTAATACAGTAAACCTTCCTCATAGCATGCAAGTCAAATGCCATGCTGATGAAGCTAATGAAAAATTGGGCAAGTCTACGTAGCTACCCAGCCAGGAGTTCCAGGAGTCCGACTGTATGATCCAAATCTGTCTTAGCACTGGATGTTATTTCTGGTAGTGGTGTTCCTCTCTGGCTTAAATATCCATGGGGATGATTCTATGATTGAGGAGCTCATGGCTGGCTAGGATATTCTGGGAATCTCCTGGGGAGTTGGCACCCTTTCACTGGCCTGTTTGGGTCGACTGGGCCAGGAGAATACTGGGGACTCAGGGACTCACTCTGGGCTTCATTACTACATCACTTGCTGACACAGGGTTGCCTGCCATTTCTCAGTCCAGCTTCACCTTCCTCTCCACATCCCTTACATCCTCTTCTCCCCAAATAAGAATTTTACTTTTCCCCTGTTTGAAGGCACGATGCATCACCAACTGCATTCAATCTAGAATCTTGCTATCATGGGGTACATTATTGTAAAGTTTTACTCTACTACTTATATTTGCTTCTAACTTTGTGTCTCGAGTCAGGTTCCCTAGGGACAGCATCCGAGACAGGGATTTTAGTGCATGTGATCTATTCGAGAGAGCTCTCAAGGGAAACTTGTATGGGTGTGAAGGAAGCTGAATGGAGAACCAGACATTGCTGAGCTGGAACGTGGTCTCAGATAGAGCCTACCTTTGCTGTCATCTGCAGGGAGAGGGCTCATGTAGCTATAGCAGTCGTCAATGGCTGGGAGCTGCCTGTGGCATAGGCTTCATGTGGGTAGGCAAAGAATAAGCACGACTTCCATGGGTATAGGATGCTCTGAAAGGACTATATTTAATAATGCATCTTTCTTCTGGCTACAGGGCTGAGTATATTTTGCTGTTTTAATTCTAATCCCAGAATTGAGTCTGACACTTGCCCCATGCCTGGAAGCCACTTCAATTTTATGTTGGGACACATTCTGAGGCACATGTGTGAGCTGATAACCAGGATAAGTGGCATAATGAAATTAATCTCCTAGTAGATGGGAAAGGAAGGCCAGTGCCTTTCCCAGTCTGGGCTTCCAGAGATGATTCACAAGGTGGGGCTTTGTGCACGGAAAGCAAACAGCAGACACAGGAGCACTGGATGCAATTGCTTCCTTAAGCCATAAAGCCGGGGAACCCAGATGACCGAAGGGAATGTTTGCTAGGCTGAGGTCAGGTTTTATTTTGATGGGAGCCTTCCTTGATTCTGATTGTGTCTTGTTTGTTTGTCATCTGGAGGCTGCGGAGAGGGAGGGAAGGATTCTTAGAAATGCCTCCGCTGTGATTCCATTGTTGTCGGTTGTAATGTCTGGCCCTGTTTCCTCCTGGGATGTCTGATGAGAACTTCCACTGTGAAGAAGCAGCATTTGCAACACACAGCTAGGACTGCGGCTCCCTTTCTGTGTGAGTAGGGGAAGGAGTACATGAGCTTTACACAGTACCTCAATGGGGACTTTAGGTCTCTGCATATATTGTCAGCTGCTTCTTGAGAAGAGAATGACAAGGGCTCTAGGCAGCATGGGATAGGGACAAGTGTATGGGGCTTTTGTATTAGGCAGACTAAAGTTTGAATCTTGGTGCCACTGCTTATCAGCTATGGAAGCTTCCTTAGCCAAGGCCATTAACTGCTCCCAGGCTCTATTGTATCACCTGAAACGGGGGATAATAATACCTGTTTTAAAGGGTTATTTGGGGGATTAAATGAGATAGTGTTATATGAATGGCCTGTCATATTGTAAATACTCAATAAGTGGCAGCTATTATTATGGCTTTCTAAAAATGTTCTGTTCTAGTATTAATAGATATAGACCCGAGCTAATAGCCATTCTTGGGGAGACCAAAGAAGGGATCAGGATACTTGGAGGGACTTACTTCCCTGGGACCGCAGCCAAGGTGGAAAAAGACAAGGTCAAGATGTGTGGGTAGGGTAACCACAAGTCGTGAATGTTCCAGGACAGTTATAATTTCAGATATTCCATCTCAGTGAGCAGCCAAGCGTACAGATTTGGAGTTCATAAACTACGATCACTGTCCTCGTGAGAAAATGCAGCTCTAGGCCAACCTGCTTGGGAATATTAGGAGTCTTTGGCACACCTTCAAAGAAAGCAGTTTCCCCATGGTGTTACTCGTAGTGTTTACAGCTCCATTTTCAGTTGTTCAGTGGAGTTCATTGAACTCAGTTAATTCCTTTTTTTTTTTTAAACCTCAATGTTGGATATTACAGGCCAAGCTTTTAAGCACTGCTCTAAATTTGTACTTGTGTCAACCTGAAAAAATAGAAAGCCTATTTGTCTCCTCAAGTCCCCTCCACCATTTTCTTCCTGCATTGGTTAATGTGCCATTCTCCTCACTGAACATTTGGAAGTTTTATTCCAAATCTTGGGAGGGGCGGGTTTCCCGAGGAAGGTCAGGTGAATGTGAGCTCATAGGCAGTTCGTCAACTCTGCCCAGCTTTACTCTCTGCGACTAGGGCAGGAGAGCGGAGGCCAGTAGACACACAGATGCTCTCCCCCACCCTCTCCCTTCCTTCCCTTCCTTCCCTGCCCCTTCTCTATCTGGAACCTTCTCCACGCTCCAGTTAGCAAATGCACATTTCAGCATTCAGGCTGAAACTCTAGTGCCAGTACAAGGCAACTAATGCCATTTGACTTAAGGACAGCCTGCATTTAAGAAACCAGAGTTTTCTAGCCTGCCCAGTGCTCCTGCTTTAGAACAAATCAAGGAGGAGGACCTCAGCCCACCCTTTTATCCCAACTTGATCCACTTACATGTCAGAAACACAGCCTGTTTTCCTCTGAGCTCCAATTCATCCCACTTTCAAGTCTTTCCTCTCTCATGCCTCCAGTATCCTACTGTCCCTTCCCTCCTAGCTCCCAATGCAGACTGTGAACATCCTCTTAAAAAGTGACCTAATCTTTCTAGAACTTTAAGGCTGGCAAGGAAAAAAAATCAATGTATCCCTTGCCTTCCTGACCCATGTATTTTTTTTTATGACATAATAAGTGTTTCTGGAGGGGAAAGTGTTATTTGAATTCTTGGGATTTGCTCTGGGAATAGTGGGCTTATTAACCTCCCATTAACATTGGCTTTTTGAGGATGGCCAAACCATTATTCTTTTAGTTTCACTCTTTAAAATTACTATTTTTTTTTTAGAGTGTAAGTGTTGTGTAAGAATGGTAATGTTGGAGTGAGGATGCTCCACTTTAGGACCCTGAGGTCCCAGTGACTTTATTTTGCTTAAAGAAGCATTTATTTATCTAGCACTTACCATGTCCTGCATGTTGTACAAATCCAAACCCACTTAATCTGTGTCACAATCCTAGGTGGTAAAGACTACCACATCCTTCGTTTTACAGATGAGGAAATGGAGACCCAGGGAGGTCAGGTGACCAGTAGGTCCTGAAAAATGCTGGGGTTTGAATACAGTCAGTCTGGCCCCAGAGTCCTGGCTCTGAACCACTGGCACTGTTCTCTCTCTGTTTAGGGTTATCTGAGGCTCTCTTTCCTTATTTGTATAATGAAGCAGTTGAAATTTCTAAATTCTAAAGTCTAATTAGAAATTAGCAGTCTAATTTCTAAATTCCTTCCAGGACTAATATGATGGGGGACAGTGACAATTTCAGGCTTTTTTAAAACCACAATACCTGACTTTTATAATTTTTGCCCCAATCTATATGCTGTTATAGTTCTTTTGGGTACACTATTCCATTTGCAGTTGATTCCCATACTCATTCTCTGATCTCAACATCAAGGAGGAGAAACAACCCTTGAATTAATTGGTTTCCCAAAGCACATCCCAAGACCCACCAATCTAGCACCATATTTAAAAGAAAGGGCTCCCCAGATGGGAGCATACCACGTCCCACCCTTTTGGGATTCATGGTACACTGAACATGTTAGAGGAACCTAGATGTTCTCCACAGTTGGGAAACCCATTCAACTTCAGTTATTCAAGTGTTTGCCATTCTTGTTTCACCACGAAATCCACTCTTTGGGTAGCATTTTATTAATGTCCCCTAGAGCCAGGGTTCTGAAAGACACTAGGGGCACACTGGCTTACACGTTTTTGTAAGCGGTGTCTACAGCTTCGAATCTGCAGAGATTTGAAAGTTTGGCTCTTTTGTGCTGGTACCCATCTGTGTATATATAGCTGTCTAAATATTAGGAACAACAGGAGTCTTCTGCAAAAAGATTACATATCTGCTACCTCTTGGGATTCCCAGCTAACAAGACATGTGTGCTTCTCTCACAGCCACCCTTTTGGTGAAAATATTCACTTAAATACAAACTGTACATGTGAAGATGTGAAATGGACCTTCGGGGTGTGTGTCCTTCACAGCCCCAGGCTAGCTTGAGAACGTGGTTACGTGTTAACTTCTGACCCTCTCCTTACATCATGCTTTCTCCCCATTTATTCTTGGGCTTTTTCCATATTTATTGTCTTTGCCTTTCCATTTCTGTTTTCCTCTGCCCCCTCTACCTTTCATGATTCCCGAAGACAAGGATGTTCAGGGAGAGAGGGAACTGGCAGGTGACAGAGCAATGTTTCCTAAACACCCAGCCTGGGCCATCTCTAGTGGCATCACGGGGTTTCCATTTGCTGGTTTCTTTATTATGTTTTCAACGCCCACTTGCAAAACGGGTTTCTTTACTCCATTTGCTAGTTTTCTTTCGTGGTGTGTAATTTGAAATTTAAAAAAGCAGAATACATGTACACAGTTAAAAATAAAAACCTCCAACTCTAAAGAAAGGAATAAAATAAAATGAAACATGAAAGCCTTCCTTTCCCCTGAGTTCTAGTCATCACTCCAATGATAAACACTGACACCAAGCTCATGCATATCATTCCAGAAAGGTTTCATTCAATCACCTATATGTGTGTGTTTTTGTGCATCTCTCTCTCTCTATCAATCTATCTCATACTCTGCACACTGTTCATTATCTTGCTTTTTAGTTGCCTTAATAACAAATGTTAGCAATCTTTCCAGTTCCAAATGAGCTCCTCATTCCTTTTATCAGATGCATAGTATTTAAACGTCTATAATTTACTGAACCAGTCCCCACTGACAGATGGAGGTTTTTCCGTTTTCTGCTGTCAACATTGCTGCATTGTATATTCTTGTATGCCTAACTTGGCTTTCTTTTGAAAGTATGTCTGGGGATGAATTCTATACAGTGCAATTGCTGGTTTGTGAAGTGGTACATTTTTCTAGCTGGAAAGAAAGTGCCAAATTGCCCTCTGACTAGATTGCACCATTTATGCTTTTACCTGTGTCTGTGAGAGCCTTCTTCCTTCCACCCTGCAACAACTTTAGGTATTATGAAGCTTTTAACTTTTGCTCCATCTGAAATAGGTGATAAGAAGTATGTTTACTGATTTAAAATGTCGTTGTGGTTACATTATAGAGCACAGGATACATTCTCTCATTTAATCTGCATAATGAATAGTGGCGTTAGGATCAGTGTTCTTTTCCATATGGGGAAGCTGAGGCTCAAAGAGGGAAAGTGACTTGCCCGAGCCAAGCAGTGAGGGAACAGAGAATCAAAACCAGGTTTCCTGACTCAAGATTTAATTTTTTTGTACTAAACCACATCATCTCTCCAGCACGGTTGAAGGTGCAAAATACTGTGTGTGTGTGTGTGTGTGTGTGTGTGTGTGTGTGTGTGTGTGTGTGCGCGCGCACTTGGGTGTGTGCAACGTGCCTGAGGAGGGCAGATGGCTGAATGTAGGCTTTTTTCCCTTCTCTCCACCAGTCCTTCTTAATACCCTGGGGAAAAATCACATTTGAGCCTCAGGAGCCGTCCTCTACATGATCAGATTTAATTCTCACACCTAGCATTACTCTTCCTCATTTGGCCCTCAGCCAAATCATCACTTTGTGGATCCCACTGAAATAGAACAGGGAAGATGGAAATGAGAGGCCATGTGTGAAATTTAAGTTAGAGCCAAGTTAGAACTTTGTCACCTCGCACCTCCAAAGCACTAAGTCCTAGAAGCAGCACCCAACAGGTTGGCTGCCTCTCTCTTACTTTCACACATACTGTTTAAAGTCAGGTGCACTAGGCCTGACAACACTGAGGAAGTTCAGGGGCTTTGAACCTCTACTTTTCTCTCCTTGTGACTCTTTGTAATTCCTTCAAAGAGAAGTGAACTACAGAGATTTCTGCCTTTCTCATTCTCACCAAAATGGTGGATTGGCATCTGGCATCTATTCTCACTTTCTTCTAGCATGCCTTCCTGTACTGTACTGGAGAGGCTGGGAAGCTAGAAACTAGCTTTCCTAGACTCCCTTGCAGCTAGGTCCTAGTTGGAAATTAGATGTTGTCAAGTAGATGTAGCTGTGCCTTCTTAAATCTGCCAGGGGATTTTTCAGGTTCACTGGTTTCTAGGGCATAAATCTTCCCCTGGCCACATTTAAGGCTGGGGAAAAACACCAGTCAGATTAAATGATTAATCTTGTTATGATGAAGTATAGTTTGAAGTGTCTACTTTTTAAGATTCCTTACAAACCTTTTATAGTTAGGTTTGTTTTTTTTTCCCAGCCTGTATCTGGGTTTTTATGATCTCATTGGCTAATCTTATTAAGCTTTTTGCTAAAACAATCTCAAAATAGCCAATAAACAAAAACAGGACAGAAATCTCTACCCTTTCCTTTGTAAAGGTGACATGTTCAGATGCCATATATCACAGGCTTCATAAATGGGTACTTAGTTCATAGATCATTAACGATCATGAAATGAGTGAAGAGATGATATTATTACTGTTTTGACATCTGGAGTATTTATGTGTTGAGATCCTTTCTATTGTGACTTGTGTGCTCCTGTGATCTTCTCTGTCACACCCCTCCCAGCCTTCACTTGTGCTGGAGTTTTGCTTTGGGATGGAAAAACACAAATACCTAAAACCACACCTCACCTTCACTGTAATGAAGATCAAAGTGAAAAAATGAAGAATGGCAAGACATCCCAGGTATGTTTTTAAATCCCCGGAAAATTTTGCCTCTGGGGATTCTCCATACTTGCCACAATGGGTTTTCCCTTTTAGAATGTAGAAAAAACAGTTGCTCCTTTTTCAGTTGCAGGTGGGAATTTTTAGTAAAGCCCTGGCCTGCTCTCAGCATGGTTTACCTGGGGAGTCTGGTCACTTTTCTTATTGGTGCATTGCCCAAGACATAGACAAAACCGCTAGAGAGGTTTTGGATTCATTAAGTGAGGGAAAGGGGTGTGTTTGCCTGTCTTTAGAACACAAGTTAGATTAGCCCTTTTTATTAGGAGCCAAGAACAACATTCAGTCTTAATCTAGTAACTGTGTCGCTTTGGTGTTTCACCCTCTTTCTCTGAAAGATGGGTGTCAAAATCATAAAGGGGAGCTGTTACTGAGTGTTTACTGTGTGCCAGGCATAGTGCTAAGGTTTTACATATACTGTCTCATTTAATCCTCATAGTAAGCTTGAGGTTGGTATTATTATTATTATTATTTTAGAATTGTATATTTTTTAATTGAAGTGAACCTCACATAACATAAAACTAACCATTCTTAAAGTGAACAATTCAGTGGTGCCTAGTACATTCACAATGGTATGCAACCGTCACCTCTGTCTAGTTTTAAAACATTGTCATCACCTCAAAAGGAAACCCCAAACCCATGAAGTAATCACTTCCCACGCCCGTCTCCTCCCAGCCCCTTGCAACCACCAATCTGCTTTCTGTATCTATGGATTTGCCTATCCTGGATATTTCATATAATGGGAATCATACAATATTTGTCCTTCTGTGACTGGCTTCTTTCACTTAGTGTAATGTCTTCTAGATTCATTCACATTACAGCATGTATTAGTACTTTGTACCTTTTTATGGCTGAATAACATTCCAGTGTCTGGATAGACCACATTTTGTTTATTCATCTGTTAACGTATCTTTGGGCTCTTTCCACTTTGGGGCTATCATGAATAATGCTGTATGAACGTGTGTATGTGTGTGTGTGTATGTATTTGTTTGAGTACCAGTTTTCATTTCTTTTGGTCATATACGAGGAAACTCAGTATATGGAAACTTGGGTACATAGAAGTTAAGTATGCTAATAAGTGTTGGATATATAATCCAAACCCAGAGCCTTCATATAATCACCACGTGATGCTGCTTCCTGTAGCCACAATACAATGCTGTTCCTGGAAGCTTCCTTTTAAGTCTCTTTAGCATTTGACAACGAAAATCCAGTGGCCATGAAAGGGTTCAGGTAGAATCCCCTTAAAGCGTCCATTGCTCTCCAGCAAGTGGTGGTGTTGGGAGGCATCCTTCTTTATTCTTGAACTTCAGGTAATCATTGTAACTAATTTGAATATCTATTGCCTGTTACTTTTACAAAATGTTTTTACATAGGATTTTCATTTGGCCCTTAATAACAGCCATCTGAAGTAGCAAGGGCCAGCTTTATAACTGGCATCTCCATTTTACAAATGAAGAAACTGGGACTCAGAGATATTAAGGCACTTACTTAAGGTCACACAGCTTAAAGGTAGATGATCCAGGGCTTATACTGAGCCTCCTGTGGCCTTTCTGCTGTGCCACGCTGCCTCTCCAGTCAGCTATCAGAACGGTTACAAAATAGGCTCGTGCAAACTGCCTTCTTTAAATTAAAAGCCAGTTGTAATAAAGGAATGCTATTTTAAAGCAATCCTGCCATAATAATGAAATAGCAACAATAACAGTAGCAGCAGACAATTGCAGCATGTCTACATAGTGCTCATGCGGAAAATATAATCCAACACACAGTAGCTTCCTCCCAACATTTGTTAGTCAGCACACTTTCATATCCAGAACAGCATCATAAAAACTCTCAACCCCAAAAGGTATACCCCCATCCCCCAGAGACTGCCTCAAAGTTTGTCTCTGGCAGTTGTTCGCTGTTGGTGACCTTGCTCTTGACTATCACTAGGAACTGTTATTTTTTTTTGTCTTTTTAGACACCTCCCCTATCTTCCATTATCTTGAGTCATATGAACCATCTCCCTTTTGTAGATGAGGACTCTGGAAATGAGAGACATCAAGTGTGCAGTAAGAGCTAGATGCAGAATTCCAGGTGCCTTTTTAGAACTTTCCAAACTGCCTTGCTTTCCTTTGGAGGGCTGATCCCACCGCACTTGTCCCTGAGTACTGGATGTGGGCCTTTATACAGCCTCTTGGCTCAGATCTCGTTCCTCCTCATAGGTTTTCTTGTCTGCAGATACCCACCTCTTCCTTTCCTGTTGGAATATTTGTTTGGAAGCTGTCCCATGCAGATGATTTCAGTATAAACCACCATCAGCGAACAACAGGGAACGCATCACTTCCCGGGATGGCTGATATAAACCCATGTCCACGGTCAGCACTCTTCCTATGGCAGCAGCTGAGGTGATACTTAAGTAGTAAGGTTATAAATCAAAGGGTGAAGCTGTTTAGATTGTCCCAAAGGAGCCTGGGTGGCTGGTCTCTCCATTTCCCTTTAGCCATGAGGGACAATTCTGTCCTTCGGATCCAGACATTGTTGTGCGTAAAAATAAACTCCAGCCTCATGACTCTGATATTTTATATCTGGACTTTTTTGATGCAGTCATAAGGCTTCAATGGCTAATGTAACTGAAGACATAGGTTTATTTACTCATCAACTCTAGAGCAAGTTATTTCATTCAGTTTTGTAGATGAGGGGTTTATTCGTTTGACCAGGCCTGGAAATGAGTCATATTTTGGGGTAAGGAAAAATAAGGAATTGAGGCTGATGCACAAGATTTTGAGTCTGATTGGAGATAGGCTGGCTGTCTGCAGAATTCCAGTTCTGTGCTCGGCTGTGGGTGGTGAGGTAGGATTGCCTTGGCCTTAAACTCTAGGAGATTAAATGTACAGCAATTTCCTGAAGCCAAGTTATCTCTAGGAGGAGAGAAGCTATTCTGGGGCCTTAAGTGACCTTACTTGTGGGTGGGCAGGATGTGACCTCGGCCGGGAGGCCCATGCGCCTGGCCCCTGGAGCTCTCCATAAGCCACTTACTGCCGTTGAAGATTAGGAGAAGAGACAAGTGACCACGACCGGCCTGCCACCTCTTTGTTTTCCAAGACTGGGGGATGGGGGAGCTGAGCACCCCGTAGGCCTCTACCACTGTGATTTCTAGTCACTCTTCTGCCCCTGGGGCTCAGTATAGGAACTTCTCCCAAGGCAGAACTAGCAGATTGTTTGTTTGGCAATGTTTCCCAGGCTTGTCGGATGAGACAGTCACCTTCGGAGGCTGGCAGTGGGGTGGGGGCAGGTTTATTCACCGTAAACAAGCTTCTCAGCCTCTTCCTCTGGAGAATTTGATTCAATGGATGTGGGGTGGGTCCCACACATCTGTAATTTAACAAACCTCGGGTGATTCCTAGCACCAGGCAAGCTGGGGAAACACTGGTTTATAGTAAGAGGCTTGGAAATGTGCAATCCTGCTCTTTTGTCTTCTTTTTTTTCTGCAATTTTTCCCCGTTTTGCCTTCATGGCAGATGCTGGTAGGGAGATGACTCATGTCCCTTGGTTCTTATCACGTCAGTGTGCTCTGGTGGGATTTCCAGTTATCAATAACCACATCTCCTCTCCTTTCTAAGGGCTCAGCAGGCTGGAAATAACACCCCAGGAGCAGCCCTCAACCAGGACCCAAGAGGGCATGCTGCATAAATACACCAGCTGCATTGCCTCCAGCTAGGACAACTCTGAGCCATGTCCTACACCATTTCCCAGTGAGACTACATTTCTGTCACCCACAGTAGTAATGTGTTTGACAATACACTTGTTATAGGCTGCCTTTCCTTCCTGTCTCACTTCCTTACTTCTCTATTTCCTTCTTCGCATTTCCTTGCCTTGCAAATAAACTACAGTCAGTTCTGCTGTAACATGACAAATGAGTTCTTAGAATAGCACCACGCTATGCAAAAGTATGCATTAATTTTGTGGCTTGTGGAATAAATGGGATTAGGGGCACAACACTCAAAAACTTAGTAACACATAAAAAAAGAAGATGAGAAGCTAATAAAGTGGTAATACAGTTTTGCACATGTTACGTGGTTAGAAAATGCATAAACACAACGATAAATATGGCACCTTACCTAGGAAAAGCCCTGAAGGTGGCTTGTGGAAGTGGTTGTTACAAGGGCTGCAGCTTGTAACTCACCATGCAGGGGTGGAAGGAGTGATGTCAAAAATGAGAGGAAAAGTTGTAACACCAGATATGGATGGCTGTGGCTCCTAAGGTGAACTGATGCAGCTGGTAGAGGTTTGAGGTGTGTGCATGAGTGTGTGTTTTGTAAACGCACCATGATTCAGCTGGGTGCACTTTGCTGTGTTCACCTACTGTTTCTTGCAGACAAAATTGCACACAAGCAAACGTGAAATTCACATGATGCCCAAATCATTCTCTAATATGTTAATCACGTTGGAACAAATTTGCGTTTTCAAAACAAGTGTTAGAGCAGAGCTATCTGTAGTTGTGCTAGTCTCCTTTCTGCAGGGCTTGCTTCTAAATCTAAACCAAGATACCTATTCATGGCAGCTTGATGGTCATTTTATTTTTTAAGTGGACCTTTTTCCTGTTGAACAGAATGACATGGAAGCCCCTTCACACCCAAATAAGTTCAGTAGAGACTGTGGCTGGATGTAGGAAGTGGCATCTCAAGCCAAAATGTCCCTGCCAAAGGCTCTGCTCCAAATCACATGGTCTCACCCACTCATTCTCTTGTAACTCACCTGGGGACTGCGACCCTGTTTTACAGGTCTTGAAAATCTTGGTTACCTATTTGCAGTTTCTTGGAACTGGTTTAAACCTAAAATCAAATGTCAGATTATTATGAGCTGAAGCAGAATTCTGTAAATGTTTAGTTCCTTCATTAGGAAAAAAAAAAAAAAAGATTAACGTGGAAACTTGGTAGATATATTACTCACCTGTATTCAGTGCTTCCCAGGAGGTAAAATTACAGTATGAGCTCAGCTCATTCTTAATTTCCCATGGTAGGTTACAAATGGGCTCTTTTCTATTCTACAACTTCTTTAATCTCAATACCCGATTTCTCCCACGTGTAGCTCTACACAATCAAGCAACTTATACACCACATGGCTCATTTGTTTAACTGGTTCTGCTTCGGTTTCAAGTTCATATTTTCTTTAGCCTTGATTTTGACCTGGGTGTGCGTGCAGGCTGCAAGATCAATGTTTTTCAGAATGTGGACTTCAGACCACCCACATCAGAATCCCCCCCCCCCCCCCAGGGAACTTGTTATAAGCACAGCTTCTTGGGCTCCACCCCAGACCTCCTGAATCAAACTATCTTGGGAATGGGGCTCAGGGTTCTACCTTTTTTTTCTACAAGCTATTGGGTGATGCTTATATGCACTCAAGTTCAAACTCACTGGTTTAGACCACTGGGGCTTAACTGGGCCAGTTGGGCTCCCACGGGGGACATTTAGCAATGTCTGGAGACATTTTTGGTTGTCACAACTGGGGGAAGGTGCTACTGGCAGCTAGTGGGTAGAGGCCAGGGATGCTGCTAAGCCTCCTACAGTGAGTGCACACAGGACAGCCCCCGTGACAGTCAACAGTGCCAAGGTTGACACACCCTGGTTTCAACCCGGAGGGATTTCTCCAGAGTGTGCTACACTTATAGGGCTGTTTCCTTTGTCAGTATTTTCTTTTGTTTCTTCACAGCTGGGTGGTTTAGAGGCGAAAATGTTCTCTGGATAGGCAGAAATATGCTTGTGGGACAGACTGGCAGCTTCACTTGGGTGGAATCAGGCTGGGTGAGGGTGGTATCTGACTCTCTGAACGATGCTTTCTCCAGCATCCACAAGTCAAACTGTAAATCAAGTCAGCTCAAGTCATCCTAGAGATTAAGGGCCATTGCAGAGTTAGAGTAAATAACACAAATTTGGAGATGCAGAAATGGGCATTTCTGTCAGTGCATGGGGACTGTTTGTCAAACATACTCTGCTTTTATTAGCTGACATGTACATGATACAGTGAAAGCTAGTCCTACTCATCACCTAGGGTAGTGCCTGGATTGGTACTCCCATGCTTCATTTCTTACTGACCTGTGCTTGCTGAAGAATCTAGAAATATCTTCTAAATTGTCAGAGGGGTTAGAGTGTTTAGTGTCATTTCAACATTGGGAGTATTCCACTGTGCCATGAGTCTTTGAAAACTGGTAATTCGTGTACAGCATAAATGGTGAATCAACTTCCAGTTCTGAAATTCTGAGTCTATATTATATTCCAAGGAATATGTACCTGCATTAGAAGTCTATTATTCAGTGATAAGGTAAGGTACAAAGAAAGATGTTTTGAGAGCTAACTAGTGAGATTTTTACAAGTTCATGTATATTGTTAAAATGTTTTGTATATATGCTTTAGCTTGAATGTGGAACCTCTTTCATCCATAGCCTCTTGAAGTCTGGAAAACCCTTTAGGACCTTTTAAAATTATTAAAATATCAACACGACTTGAATAATTATAATACCTAACATCTGTTGGGCACTTATACCTGCAAAATGCTTTTCTAAGCATTGGACATTTATTTTGCTCATTTAATTCTCACAATGATCCTATTCGGTAGCAATATGATTATTACTGTTTTACAGATGAGGGTAAATGCCAATGACACACAGATCGTAGGTGGCCAAACTACAGTTGGAACCCAGATAGTCTCGGTTCTTCCCAGGAGTCTTATTCTGCCTCAATTTTTTCAAATGTAGTTAATAATTTGTCACTTCTGACTTGAATCAAATGAAACAGTCATTAAGATGATTTCCTTAGTCCAGCAATGTTCAGTAAAAATAGAATGCAAGTCACATATGTAAATTTAAACATTCTAGGAACCAAATTTTTAAAAGATATAAAAAGAAACAGGTGAAATTCATTTTAATAATATATTTTATTAACCCAACATATCTGAAGTACTATAATTTCAACATGTGATCACTACATAACATTATTAATGAGATATTTTACATTTTTCTTTTGTACTAAACCTTTGAAATCTGGTATATATTTGACATTTAGAGCACATCTCAATTCAGACTAGCCAAGGTTCAAGTGCTCAAAAGCCATATGTGGCAACTGGCCACTGAATTGAACAGTGCAACCTTAGCTGATACTTGGTGAGAACCATTAAGCTTGGAGAACTGAGTTTGAATAATTTTTGAAAGGCAGGAATATGGTTTTCCAATCCTGCTTAGTTCAAGTCAGAGAGAAGCATTAAATGTTTCTCCATATTTTGACAGAGTGTGAGGGCTACTCACATCCACCTGTTCGTAGTTAGGCTTCTGCAAATGGGCCCAAGCATTTATACACTTATTTGCATGAATGCTCTTCTTCGGAACTGCCAACAAATATTCTTGAAAGAGGATTAAACTTACACACACACACACACACACACACACACACACACACACACACACACACAAACACAGACCATCTTTATTGCCAATGCATTTGTTTTATTGGATTGAGGATTCAATAGGAGTGTACAGGAAGGGAGAGATATTTGATTTATGCCTATGTGATACCGTCCTATGTCTGGTGGACCTTTCAACATTTACATACTGCCATCTTGTCTCCAGTGTTATTTAAATGGAATACACATATGCACGTGCACACACACACATACACTTTAACACAGCAGTAGGAACGTATGGATGTACAGCCTTAAGAGCAAACAAGCTCATTGTATAGGTAGATCAGAACTCCAGCAAAGTTCTCACATTTACCTAATAATAGCATCAAGCTTCATGAAAGACTTTGGCTCAACTTGGAAGACCATAGGGCTGTTGTGAAACCTAGAAGAGCAAGTGCCTTTTGTGTATCTGTCTAGTGGAAAACATCAATCCCTGATTGCTGAACAAAATGCACAGAGGCATCCCTTGAACACTGGGACAGACCAACAAGAACACTACCCATTGGTATTGTCATCTTTCTGTTAATTAAATTCATGGGAGCAAGTGGCTATTCTAGAAAAACACAATCATTGAGAAGCAACATTCTGCAGTAAGAAGATCACGGATAAAAGATTTTAGTCCTGACTTCTATCATTAACTAGCTATGTGACCTCTATCCCTCTGGGCCTTTGGGGTAAGAAATGGAAGTGGGCTTAGATTTCAACTCAGTATGCACATTAGAGTCACTGGAGAGTTTGGTTTTTTTTTTATTAAATGCTGATGCCTAGGTCCATTTCTAGACCAATTAAATCAGAACTTCTGGGATTCGGACCAGGTTGAGAACCACTGGATTAAATGGTCTAGAATTTCTCTCTAAATCTTCAATGCAATAGTGGATCACCTTGTATCATTCTTGCAGATAATATGGCATGTTCTCTGCTTCCCAACCTTAGGAGGGAAAGTATCATTTGCATTGTGTCCTTCCTATTCTATATGCATCAGTCAGGGCCCTGGTTTCAGGGTGAGAAATCAAGTTAGGCTGCTACATGCCTCAGAATCTTCATTTATACTGAGCTATTCATATTGGAGTGAATGCCAGAGGGCTGTTTGTGTTGCAAATTGGCCCCCCTTCTTTTGGTGGAAAATTAGAGGACCAGGGAGAGAGAAATGGAGCACTTAGGTGTCTAATTCCAAATGCCATTTATTTGTAATGCACTTGTAAGAGAGAGAGAAAATCCATTTATTTTAATTTAATTTCAATTAGGCTCTTTCTAGTCTCAGAAAGGATTTAAAGTATAAGGGGAGGATAACTAATATTGGGTGTCTCCATCTCTCCCTCCTGAGAAGAGTTCCATAGAGGAGAGAATGCTCTGGTGTGTCTCATGCATTTTCTTTAGACCAGGGGTCCTCAAACTTTTTAAACAGGGGGCCAGTTCACTGTCCCTCAGACCGTTGGAGGGCCGGACTATAGTTTAAAAAAAACTATGAACAAATTCTTATGCACACTGCACATATCTTATTTTGAAATAAAAAAAACAAATGGGCAAAAGCACCCGCATGTGGCCTGTGGGCCGTAGTTTAAGGACCCCTGCTTTAGAGTATGAATGAAATGAGAGGATTTCAAGGATGGTGACTGTATCGATCAGGATAGGCCTGATAACAAATGACCTCCCCCCTCAAATCTCAGTGGCTTACAACAGCAAACGTTTATTTCTTGCATGATCATGGAAAATGTCTGATACAGGTCAGCTATAGCTCTGCTCTATGTGCCCTTCACTGCAGCATTGGAGCTGATGGGATTGGTCTCTACCTATAACACTGCTGGCCCAAGTGGCAGATAGGGGAAGAGAAAATGGAGAATCATGCGCTTGATCTTAACACTTGTGCTCAGAAGTGATACACAACACTTCTGCTCATGCTTAATTGGCCAAAGCATATCATGTGGCCAAGCCTACTCTGAGTTCAACAGAGCAAGGGTGGAGACATGTCAGCTTTTGCAGAGATAAGGGTGAGAGCAATAATACAACCCACTGTAGCAGAAAAGATGCTATAGTAAAGAAAGTTCCAAATTCCCATCTATCCAAGGAGTGTCCAAGTGGCTACAACCCAAGTTAGCTCCTAGCTGTCATGACCTGCCTCTCACCCCTTCCCCCTAGTTGATCTACTGGAGTTCACTTTCACTTTGAACACACCAAGTAAGACCACTCGGGGCATATTTTAGCCGTAACCCCTGTCAGGCCTGCCTCTGCTAACCTCTGGCCTTTCCAAAATCCTTCCATCTGCTGAAAGATGCTTGTTTGCTCTCCAAGTGGATTTACTGATGACTTGAACAAAGAGCTGGGATGGGCCTAGCCTCTCCATCTGGAGGCAATGAAGAGTGGTGGCTGGGAACATTGGTTCCCAGTTTGGGCTGCACACGAGAGTCACCTGGGGAGCTTTAAAAACTGATGTCTAGGTCCTACCCCTGTGAGATTCTGATTTAGTTGGTCTCGGGTACAGCCTGGCTTGGATGAATCTAATGTAAACTCTGAGAACCTCTGGTTAAAAGCTCTAGCTTCTAGCATTTGTTGTTTGGGGACTTTTTGATAAAAGCCATTCTCACTGGAGTTAAGTGATATCTCATTGTGGTTTTGATTTGCATTTCCCTAATGATTAGAGATGTTGAGCAATTTTTTATATGTTTGTTGGCCGTTATTCTGTCTTCTTTTGAAAAGTTTCTCTTTATGTCCTTTGCCCACTTTTTAATGGGGTTGTTTGATTTTTTCTTGTTGATTTCCCTAGGTTCTCTATAGATTCTAGTTATCAGCCCTTTATCAGATGTGTAGCTTGAAAATATTTTCACCCATTCTGTAGGTTGTGTATTCATTCTAATGATAGTTTCCTTGGCTGTGCAGAAGCTTTTTAATTTGATCAGGCCCCATTTATTTATTTTTGTTGCTACTGTGATTGCTTTGGGGGTCTTCTACATAAATTGTTTGCCTAGGCCAATGTCTATAAGAGTTTTCCCTACATTTTCTTCTAGAATTCTTATGGTTTCATGTCTTAGGTTTAAGTCTGTTATTCATCGGGTGCTGGACAGGTTGGAGAATGGGAGGGGATGGGTAAATTCACAACTAATGGGTGCGGAGGCACTGTTTGGGGGATGGGCACGCTTATAGCTCTGGCTTGGGCAGTGCAAAGGCAATTTATGTAACCAAAATGTTTGTCCTCCATAATATTTTGAAATTAAAAAAAAAAAAAAACATACCAGATTCTGAGCTAGCTGAGACCTGGGTTGAGAACTTGCCTCCTCCATTTTTCAGCTGTATTGTTTTTGCCCAAGTTACTTTATTTCTCTGCTGCTTGGTTTTCTCATCTATTTCTACTTCATAGGCTTTTGCTTAGATGACCGTATGACTAACTAGGACTAGGTCCTAGTCAGTGCTCGGTAAGAATGCTAATTGATATTACTGTTGTCATGCCGCAGCTTCCTGCACTGCACCAATGCCTCCTGGAAAAACCAGCTACTTGAATAGATTGGCTGGTGAAGAAATGGTTGTAAAAGCTACACTGTACTATTAAACATGATTGCATTTAGCGGTGGTACAGGTTAGGAGAATGAAGGCAGCTTTTGGCTTTCCCTGACTTCTCAGGGCCTCACAGCAGAAAGGAAAAAAAAATAAAAATAAAAACCTCTGGACCTCCTTGAACCCTCACCCTTCATTCTTCTGTCTCCAGCATGGAGGGCTTATTTTGGTATTTTGGAGCAATGTTTATGATAAAACCAAAAATAAAAAGAAAGAAAGAAAGAAAGAAAAGAAAGCCACGATTTTGAAATGTTTTTCCATTGTTTTGAGGCTCATTTTAGTTTCCAACATGAGTGAGCAGGCGATTTAGAAGCAAGGGGGTGGGCAGTGTTTTGCTGTCTTCCCAGGCCCTTACACAACGAGGAGACTTGGGCCAGCTGGGCTGAGACCCAGGCGCGCACACACACACACACACACACACACACACACACACACACACACACACACACCATCCCCCCAGATGTTCCTGAGTGTATTTGGGTTTCACTTTGAAATAAGACACAAAACATGGGAAGTGCCAGGAAGGGGCAGGGTGGCTGGCTACCAGTTTAAAAGAGCAATAACCACTTGCATCTAGCTATTAGTCATGTTTCTTTGTGGTTAGGATAACCTACTGGGACCACCATCCTGGGTCATCTCTTAGGGTAGGAGGGGAGATGAACACTGGGGTACCTCCCATCATCCTCATATCATTTAAAATAAACCTGTAGGGCTATTCAGCCTTTTAATGCTTATTTGAGAAGTACCTTGTCTCTTAATCTCTCAATTCCTGAGATAAGACTTCCCCCCTACCCCCCTCATCCCCACCCCTTTTTTCGCTTATGGAGTTTTCAATGATTTAATGAGCGAATGCCAAGACTTACATTTCTGTTTCCAGGAACTAGTTCCTGATCATTCCTAATTCTTTGCATATGACACACACATCCGAGTTAGTTCCATTTGACATTTGTGAATTTATGGGAAATCTCATCTTTGTAGACATTTAAAATTTGGCTGCACCCATTGAATCTGCCCTAGGGAATAATTTTTGCAAGGGTCCCTGAAGGATTAAGCCAGATGCCCAATAAAATCCCATTTTTGTAAATTCTGATTTCTGTGGGGCTTTGATGAGAAAGGTATTTTTTTTTTCATTTTTGTTTTCTTTCCCCCAGAAACATGGAAAATAGGAATGTCTCTGAATGATTAAGATCTAAGAGTGGATAATGAAAGCGCAGACAGTGATAGTCTTGCTGACTGCCAAGAAAGCAAGCTCTGTGGGGATTTGGGGCTGGCTCTGAGGATAGCATGGATTGTTCACATTCTATCTGGACAGAAAGGAGAATTGCTGGATCTGAAACATTTTCCCCCTTTTAGGAATTGCTTCTAGAGTTGTGGCCCTCCAGCTGGGCTGGCGTGCTGTCTGCAGGGCATCATGCTTATTGTCACGTTAAGAGGAGTTGTAGGGGAAGAGAAGGAGAGGGTGGATGGAAGGAAATTAGCAATTTGTAAATAGAATTTCCCTAAGAATGACTGGAAAGCAGAAACACATTTCCATCCATCCTAAATATTGCTGTCATTAATGGGATGAAAATTTGCAAGCATAACCCCTCTTTCTTTCTTAATTGAAAGTGTGGTTTCAAGATGGGGAAGAGACTGGAAGTAGAGGGTGCTTTAGTTTACTTGAACTGGGGTGCATACCCTACCCCTGCCCCCTTCATGTTTAAGTGTATTTTAGAGCCTGGTTTCTCAAAGTGGGGTCTGTGGAACCAGGAGCATTGGCATCATTAGGGGGCTCATTAGAAATGAAGAGTCTTGGTCCCACCCTAGACCCACTGAATCAGAATCCACATTTCAACCAGAGTCCAGGGTGGTGGGTTCACATGCACAGTACAATCTAGAAAAGATTGTTCTTGAGAATTTTAAAGAGCCACAGATACTTCCCTTGCTGGGTTGACGACACATGCAAGAGCCCAATTTGGCCCTTCCAAAGGAGCACAAAGCTAGGGGCTGGCTGTGTGCTCAGAAATCTCATATTCATGGTGCAGATAGGATTGTTCTGCTTCACGAAGTCTAGTTGGAGGGATAGTAGGGGTAGAGTGGCAGGAGATCAGTTTAAGACTCCTTTCCTTGTCATGCGTGACCCACGAGACCTTGCAGAATGAAACTGGCTTCTCCCATTTCTCTATGTTTTTGCCTCTGAGAAAATCTCCAGTAAGTTCTACCTCGGTTCCCTGCCCACTACCTCCTCCCTCTTGTCCTGTAGATATTTATTTCATCGGATGCATTATATATTTCCAAAAATGCTTCTTTGGGGGAGATGCTGGCTTGATTTTTCTTTTATTCGTTCCTTCTTTTGTAGATTCATCTTGCAAAACCAAATGTATTTTTATTTGCCAGTGCTTCATTTTCATTATTAAGCTGGCTCAGGCCAGGTCACCATCACTGAAGCAAAGTGGAAAATTAAGAAATGGCCTCCATTTCGCCAAATGACCTTGGAAAATCAGAGTTTGGCTCCAATTTGCTGGATAATTCCGTGATTGCTGTGTTTTGGTTTGGCAGAGGAAGCAGCCCGAATGCTCAGCCCATAACTGGGTTTTGTCAAAGTCAAGACACCTTGGCCTCTGCCCCCACCCCCTGGGGACTGTGGAGTGAGGCCCAGACTTGGAAGACAAAGACAGGTAGGCCCTGGGCCACAGCCATGTCCAGCTATGGGGGCCCCTTGCAAGATGGAGTCCACTATTCTGTCACATTTTAAGGTTATTCTTCCCTATTCTCTGTTTTGTGCTGCCTCCGAGTCACCTGGAGCAAGCTCTTCCATTAGTGTGTGGATCTGGCCTCCTCCAGAGCCACCCCACTGTCCTGTTGAATAGGTTGCTGGTGGGGGAGCTGACTTGGGAATGTTCCAGACTTGGCTGTTTCAGGATGGTTTGGCTTGGTGGGTGCCATAGCCTCTGAAAGTAACCTGTTTTGGGGGTGGGGCTCTCTGTCAGGCTCACAATTTCCCCCTGGGGCAGCTGAGACATATTTGCTCAAATAGTAGCCGGAAGCTTGGGAGAAGCAGCCCAGAACCCTCTGTGGCCCAGGTTTCAGGAGCTGCAGCTGCCTGGGTGTGGTGGCTCTTCTAAAGTTCCCGGTGCTGCCATCTGGAAAACCCGGACTGGATTTCCATCCAGGCCTGGCTCAGACCAGATGTGGGCTTGCTTGTAGCAGGGAGCCTTTCTTTGTGAGGTGTTTATTCAGGGAACCAGAACATTAACTTCTGAAGTGGTGACTGGCCCATTAGGAGCCTTCTGGTGACACTGCCCCCAAATCTTTCCTTCCTTTCCTTAAAAGAATTCTCCAAGTTATGTGAGAACCCACCAACTCCACCCATAGTAACTGCAGCTGGGGAAGTGAAGTGGCTACATTATGCAATTATGATAGATCTTTTTCCTGGTATATGTCCTCATCACATCAAGAAGTTAGGTTTGCACTGACATACCGTGTTTCCCCGAAAATAAGACCTACCCATAAAATAAGCCCTAGCAGGATTTCTAAGCATTTGCGCAATAGAAGCCCTACCCTGAAAATAAGACCTAGTGATGGGCGTGGCTACGCAGCGCATCTGCACAACCCATGCATTTCGTCGCGGAGCGGAAAAGAAGACGAGCAGCCCTCCTCATCTGCCCCATGAGAGCTCTAGTGCTCGACATGAGAGATTGGGGCCAATGGTTCTAAAGGAAATAGAGTAGCAAGAAATTCAGGATGGAGTTTGGGGTTTGGAGAGTTATGATGATGTTCCAGAAGAAGACGACTTAACTATATTTGAATAAATGTAGATTGTTGTACTGTACTTAAAAAAAATAACACATCCCCTGAAAATAAGCCCTAGGGTGTCTTCTTGAGGAAAAATAATAAAGACCCTGTCTTATTTTCGGGGAAACACGGTACGTTTCTGGAGGTCACAGATCATCTCTGGGGTTACCTTGTCCATGACTTGTTAGAAGAAGAATGGGTAAGGAAGTCTCATTTGCAGAAAACACTTCTCACATTGGTGACTGTCCTTGGAGGAGTTGTCCTTCATGGTGAGCAAGGCGATTCTATCACTAGGTATCATGAGTCTGGCAAGTGTACTCTTGGAGGTGGAATATGGCGAGTAGGGCTGGCAGCAGGGAAGCACGTGCCTAGCAAGGGCTAGGGCACCATCGGGCTGAGTCTTAGGGCCTGGCAGGACCAGGATGGCAGCCCTAGAAGAATGCAGCAGTGTTGGCAAGGAAACTGAGGCAGCAACCCAGTCACATGACTGGGTGGACACAGCAGCTGTCAGGAGACTCAGCAGCAGGTGCCACTTGACAGAAGAGACCGAGTCCTCTTGCCAGGTATGTCCTTCCAGGGCCCACCCCTGGGGGCTTGATGTCTGCTACTGCCCAGAAATGGCAGGGCCGATACAGCAGGATTGCTCAGTCCACTGAGCAGATGGGGAAACTGAGGCTTGGAGCAGCCATGAGACCCATCCTGAGGCCCCTGACAGTCCAGAGGCAGAGCCAGTAATGGGGACAGTTCCTCCAGATGAGCTGGCCTCAGCAGATCTCTACACAGAAGGGGGAAAACAGGCTGGCATCCAACACCCCAAGGACTCATCTTGGACCTGTGATTCCTGGCTTGTCTGTCTGTTGGCTCCCCAGATTCCCTTGCACCTCAATAAAAGCACAGTCACTCCAGCCTGGCCAACAGAGCAAGACTCTGCCTCCAAAAATTAAAATAAAATAAAATAAAAATAAAAAAAACCCACAGACTTGTCTTTTTCTCCCAACAATGCCTACAAATGAACTATGGCCTCCAACCGCCACAATGGAAAACCTACAGGAAGAAAATGTTCAAAAAGAGTTGAACTGTGGCCTGAAGTGGTTTCAGCTTCCTTACCTATGGTCACAAAAAGCCCCACATCAAAAGAAGCTGGGGGGGGTGGGGTTCCTTTCTGAGGAATGTTCTGGATAGCACTGCAGGTGGCACTGGGAAGGTGACTGCTCCCTGCTGGGTAACCACCACTGTGGCCCCACATTGCCTTGCTCTTGCCCACCAAAAGCAAGTCTCTGCATTTGCTCATGTTGTCGTCTCTGTGTTTGTTTTGTTTTTTATTTTGAAAGAATTCAAACTTATAGGAAAGGTGCAAGAATAGTGCAAAGAACTCCCATCTACCTTTACTGAGACTCAATGATTGTTAATATTTGCCACATGTTTTACCTCTTCTTTCCCCAGTCTCTGCATCCTTTCAAGCACATACACACACATACACACACACACACACACTCACACGTATATATGTAAATTTTTTGCTGAACCACTGGGCAGTAGTCTGTTGTTACCAAACTTCCTTTACCCCTTGCATTTCCTAAGAACAAGAATATTCCTTTACATAGGACAGCTATCAAATTTAGAAAATGTAATGCCGATTGAATACTTTAATCTGTAGTCTATATTCCAGTTGTGTCCCAATAATGCCCTTTATAACTAGTTTCTTATGATTCACAATCTAGTCCTGGATTCCACTGTTGCATTGAGTTGTCCTTATCTCTTTCCTCTCCTTTAATCCAGAACAGTTCATAAATCTTCCTTTGTCTTTCATGACCTTGACATTTTTGAAGAATGCCAGCCAGTTATTTTAGAATGCCCCTTAATTTCGGTTTCTCTGATGTTTCTTCACATTTACATTCAGATTTATGCACTTTTGGGTTGGAATACTATGTAAATAATGTCAGTGACCTGTCCTTCTCTGGGGACCATATCAGGAGACACAGATGTCCCTTTGGCCCTTATTGGTAAGGTCAAGTTGGATTACTTAGTTAAGATGGTGTCTGCGTAGTAGCTTTTTCTCTTTTTGCAACGAACGAGCATGATTTGTCAGAAGATACTCTGGCATTATGTAAATATCCCATTCCTCATCAAAGTCTCTCCACCTACTTTTAGCACTCATTGATGATTCTTGTCTGACGAATGAGTTACTATAATGGTTCCATCCATCATGCCTTCTATATTTGTTACTCAAAAATAGTCTTTGATTGGGTGGGAAGGTACACTCACCCTGCTGAGCGTCGTAGCTGAGCTCGCAGGGAGGAAGGGCCTTGATTTCTTCCTTGGACCCTGACTGACAGCTCTTTTGAAGCAGTCCTGGTCTGTTGGGTGTATGTTTTGACACATGTAGTAACTCGTTTTGGAGATACTTATTGTTTACTAGATGACTTTTGAATAAGTTTTTAAATGCTTTACAAAAGAGGTAGAATTTTGGTCATATGTGTTCTAATTTATTTTTGTGGCATCTGCTGGAATATTGCACCTGGATCTTTTGACACAGTGTTAATCAACAGAAACTTGATCATGACGATAGTAATAATAATACCTTCCTATCATCTGAACCCTGCTCCAGAGAAAGGGGGGAAATTAGACAGATTGTTTAAACTCTGAGAAGGATGGTTGGACTAAAAAGGAAAAGCAGCTATTGGAAGCAGATGAATTAAGTAAAACATGAATTTCCAGGAATGTTCCAAAATGCTTGTGTGGGACTTGTTTTTGGAGGGTTGAGGCAGTGAATGGCATTGCTTAGAATTTTGGCTTTTTGAAAAACTTGATTTGGGTTCAAAATGAATCCTTAATCAGTTTCTAGCCTATTTGTTTTTGTCTAATTTTTTGCAGCTATTTATTGCTATTTTATTTATTTATTTTTTTTACAATGGAAGAGGTTTCTATGGAAGAACCTCTGATTATTGTTTGACTGGGGCTAGAATATTAAGTTCTTGGTTTTGATTTTCATCTTTTGAAACAGCTCTTTATAGCCCATAGTAGGAACAAAGGAGTAATGGGGAGTGTTTGGGAGGTTTCGCAGCTCTTATATGTCGCCATAACACTGGTTATTACAGTTCCCATTAAGGTAACTGTTTTCAGAACAGCAGCAAAAACTGTAAGTGGACATGAAGGAAAAGCAGCTGTTTTTCATAAAACCTACAAATGAACAAATGCTAGTTACTTCTGCGATGAGTGATCTAGAGCAGTCTTTTCCTTAAAGTGTGTGTTCCTTGGAATGTGTGGGCTGTGTGTGTGTGTGCGTGTGTGAGTGTGTGTGAGTTTGTGCACAGAGAAGAGAAAAGGGAAAGAGAAAGTAAATTTGTAGTCAAATAAGATTCAATACTGCAAATCGTAACTCCCTCTTGGAGAATCACAATGTAAAAGAGTATAGTTAGGGGTCCTCAAACTTTTTAAACAGAGGGCCAGTTCACTGTCCCTCAGACTGTTGGAGGACCGGGCTGTAGTTTAAAAAAAAAAAAAAAAAAACTGTGAACAAATTCCTATGCACACTGCACATAATCTTATTTTGAAGTAAAAAAACAAACTGGCAAAAACACCCGCATGGTATAGTTAGTGCTTTGACTGTTAACACTTTTGCTGGGGAATAAGCTACTCCGAAACTTAGTGGCTTAAAACAGCCAACATGTATCTAGCCTGTGGTTGAGGTGGGTGGATGTTCCGGTCTGGGCCAGGCCAGGTGGATCTTGGCTGGGCTAGCTCATGTGTCCACTGTCAGCCGGAAGGTCAGCTGGGGACTGGCTGATGTAGATTGGCTTCATCTGGGATGTTCCTCCTGCCGTTGTCCTCTTGTCTTCCTTCCGGCAGGCCAGCCTGGGCTTGCTCATACGGTGATCATAGGTTCCCAGCATGTGAGCAGAAGTGTGGAATACAGGCTTAGAACTCAGTGCCACTTCTGCTGCTTTTATAGGCTGGAGCAAGTCACAGAAGGAAACCCAGATTCAAGCACATAAGAAATAGACCCCATCCCTTGCAGGGAGGGCCTGTAGGGTCTCATTGCAGAGACATGGAGATACCAAGAGAGGAATGATTGGGGCCATTTGTATAATCTGGCAATCTACAATCAACTAAATATGTGCCTGGCTATTATTTCTACCCATATTTCTGGGTTTGGGAGAATTTGTAGGGGAGGAGGAAAAATTACATATAGATACTTTATAACTACAGAAAGTAAAAATAAGACTTCAGTTTGGATTTAATGAGTTAATCTATGAAACGTGCTTTGAACTAGCACATAGAAAATCCCTTATACATGTTTTTATTATTTTTTTATTTCGGCATATTATGGGGGTACAGATTTCCTTATACATGTTGATGTTGTTATTACTATTGTGAATGGGTATGTCACTTGAAGTCCCCAAGCTCACTCAGAAATGAAGCTGGAGATTAACTTGACAATAAAATGAACAAAGCTTCAGATACTTTTGCATAATCAAGTGAAGGCTTTCAAATAACATCCCCTCAGCAAAAACAATCTGGAGCACAGACCATTTTCCTCTCGGGGGCTGAAGATGGGAAGAGGTGTCCAGTTTTGCCTTTTCTGACCTGTTCGCCCTGTTGGGCTTGTTCCGGAGGTAAGGTCGGAGTTTGCTGGGTTATTGCTAAACTGGAGTCTGTAATAAAGAGGGTACCCAGGTGTGAAGATTTTTATTTTCTCAAGACTTTGTTTGTTTAGTTAGCCTTTATTAAGTGCACTGGAGCCACCGAGGCGCTCTGCAGTGGCCTTTGTTATATGATAAAGGCAACACTTAACTTTCCCTTGGCTGCCTGGGCTGCTGAGTGACAAAGAGAGGCAGGGACCTGCCAGCTTCTCTGGCTGTGTCCCTTCAAGGCACCAGATGCCCTTAGGAATTACACCAGCCCTCTTGACTGGAAGGAAACTTTCTCAGCGCTTTTCTCTCTTTTTGCTTCTGTTTCCCTTCCACTTGACTCCGTGGTCGGAGCAGTTCCCATCCCCTCTTTGTGCAAAGCCCTCTGCAGCTAGCATCAACAAACCCCACGTTGTTTGTGTGTGCGTCTAGAAGAAAAATTCTCTGAGGATTAAAAGCAGACACAATAGAGGGAGTTTTCCCTTTTGCTTTAATCACTTCAGGCTCCTACGTGTTGACAGGAAGTTTTGTTAGTCTTCAAGTTTAAGGAAAGGAGCATTCAGGGGTGGCATTTGGATTTTTTTTTTTTTTTTTTACTGCTTTGAATTCTTAAAGTAGGTTTGATAAGCTATCTGCAAAACCATAAGACGCTCCCTTTTTAATAGGTTTCACTGCTCCTTTGGCCTGCTTATAAATGCACTGCTCTCTTCAAAGGCCCCCCGCCATCATGGTGAGGTTCCGGTCGGACGGCCCTCCCCGCCGGTCTTAGCTGCAAGCTCAGTTTGACCTTCCTGGCCGAAGCCTGTGAGATGTCCCTCCTCTCTGAGCCTCTGCTCTGAGGCTTCTACATTTCTTTCTTTCTTCCCTTTCTGCTCCAAACCCAACCCCTCCCCGCCCATTAATTGGTGTCTGGTGACTTGTTCTACTGTTTCCTCTTGTTTTCTGTGGCTTTTGTCCAGGGGAGTGGGGGAATGATGATTCTGCCCCCTCCCCTCCAGGGGACATGTGGCAGTATCTGGAGACATTTTGGTTGCCACAACTGGGGGTAGGGGGCATCTAGTGAGGAGAGGCCAGTGAGTGATGCTGCTGACCATCCTGTAGTGCCCAAGATCCACCACCACCCCCGCTCCCCGCCACAGCAAAGAAGCGTTCAGCAGCAAATGTCACCAGCGCCACCATGGAGAGCCCCTGGTCTAACAGGTTGCCTTCTGGTGGAGTGCCCCCACTCCCCATATGGCTCTTCTCTCTTTCTTTCTTCCCTCAAGAGGATTCTTCTTGTGTCTAGTATTGGTGACGCCATCCCTGCCTTTAAATAACTAAACCCACAGAAGGAGAGAATTTTTCCTTAAGGGAGTTACTGGCCCCAGAATCCTTGAGTACCTGGGAATAACTGGGTCATGTCAGCACTAAGAAATAGTCACAGAACTCCTGGCTCTAGGTGGCTTTGGGTGGCAGCTGCGCTGGGTTTGCCGATGGTGGGGGGATGTCATGGCTGCTCATCTCTAACTCTTTTCTGAGGACACTCACTAGTAGTGTGGCTGCTCACTACCTCACCCCTCTTCAAAGACTCTGTGTGTCTTCAGGGTAGGATTGCTGGCTTTAAAAAAAAGAAAGAAAAATAAATTAAAACACCCACACTTCAAGGCAACCCCTGTGAATATTGTCATACTGGGAATGCCCCATTTCTCAAATATTTATAAATATATGGTCTCCTAGGAACATTCCAGGCCTGTCATTTGGGAAAGCTAGACAGCCCCGGGCCACCATTCTTCTTCGTAAGCACAGTACACTGTCTCAAACACCAGATTGGCAGCCAGGTGATGTACAGGAAATGGGGACAGGTTGCCCTGTACGTGCCCGGAAGGTGTCAGACTTTCCTTCCTCCCTTCCTTCTCCTTCTCTGCCTTCCTTCCTTCTCTGCTTTCCTTCCTTCTCTGCCTGCCTTTCCTTCCTTCCTTCCTTCCTTCCTTCCTTCCTTCCTTCCTTCCTTCCTTCCTTCCTTCCTTCCTTCCTTCCTTCCTTCCTTCCTTCCTTCCTCTCTCCCTTCCTTCCTCTCTCCCTTCCTTCCTCTCTCCCTTCTTTCCTCTCTTTCTTCCTTCCTCTCTTTCTTCCTCCCTCCCTCCCTGCCTGTCTTTCCTTTGAAGCACATCAGCGGGAAGGTAGCACAGCTTGATTTTCTGAAGTCCGCCAGCTACTGGGGGCTGCTTGACAAGAAGGGTGCTACGTAAGCTGAAATGCTGCTCTAATTTTCACATTATCTCCTCCTGCTGCTCGTTGAGTTATTTAATTAGAAGCTGCTGTATTTTCTAGGGAAAACACTTTAAACAGAAGGCCTGATTTAGCTGGGAACGGATGCCTTTATTATGTGTCAAAGAGCTAAAAACTGCTAGTAAGATGTCAGTGTGTGCATAGATACGAACTATAGGAAGGCACACGCACATATGTGCAGAGCAATGCAAAGAGAAATGCGCAGGGACTGGGAAACCAGAGAGTGTCAGCTACAGCCGATGATTTGCCTCTTGCTTAGGAGTGTGTAAGCTTTAGTTGGCTCCAGTTTGGCTAACACTGCATTGCCTTTAGTGTCATTGAAGCCGGCAAAGAGAGCTGACACGCTGTTTTTCTAGGGAAAAAAATTGCTCTCCTTCCACATCGGCACAAAACAGAAAGGAGACCAAGCTGCCCAGAGTCCATACAGACTCCAACTGAAAAGGCTTTGAGTGATGTGTTCAATTCTTGCCACTTTGCACATGTTCCCTTTAAAAAAAAAGAAGTGATCAATTCCTAGTAGCTCTTAGCATTTAGGGACATTCAGGATTCCATTCATCCCAGGAGAGAGGTTTTAAGTTTTGTTTTTAGAAGATTTCATGTTTGGGCTGTGACACCGTGGAGTGTGTATTTATAGGAAGGGGTATCAGCCTAAACCCAACTGCATTCTGTTGCCTGTTGGTCAGGTGGTTGGTTGGTTGGTTGGTTTCTTTCCCCTTTGGTGTCCTCTGTTGGCATGTGCATTTCACGTTGCTCTGAGACTCTCTGGATGTGCAAGCTGCTTTGTGGCTTTGGACTCTTTGGTGGCAGCCCGAGCAGGGCTTCCTTTCCCCCATCCCCTCTACTTCTGGGCCACAGAGGGGAAAGAACAAAGATGCTTTCTCTGCACTGACTCCAAGCTCAAGCTAATAAAGCTCCCCTCTGAAAGGAGCTAATAATTTTAAAATAGCTTTGAGGAGAACTTGAAAGCACGTTTCAGTAAACACGTCCAGTGGTCTTTGGGTTCAAATCTCCTCCTCCCCTTCTCCAGCCAGGTTGTTGGTTGGATAGGGACAACTTGTTTCAGTCCTGTAGCTTTCCCAGCCCGGCCAAGTGAGACGTGCTTTAACGAGCAGGAAATTCAGTTAAGGAGCATGACATTTCTCAGGTTTCTGGAGAGATGATGTTTTGGCTTTATGTTGAGTGCTACTGACCTCATTTGTCACCAGTGAGCAGACGGATAGTCCTCTTGGAATGATGGGGTTGGATGATTTGGACCCTTGCTACTGAAAGTGTGGTCCTTAGACTAGCAATATCATCGCCCCTGGGAGCTGGTTAGAAATGCAGAATCAGGGCTGCCCAACTGAATCAGAATTTGCTGTTTAACATGATTGACAGGTGGTTCAGATACACATTAATGTTTAGGAAGCCCTGGTCTGGCGCAGCGGTTCTCAAACATAAGTGTACATCAGAATGACCTGTTTTAACAATCCTGTTAAAACACAGATTGCTGGACCCTACTCCCAGAGTTTTGAATCCATCAGGTCTGCAGCAGGACCTGAGAATCTGCATTTCAAAGAGGTTCCCTGGTGATGCTGCTGCTCCCGATCTGGTTGAGAGCTGCTCTAGAAGTTCCCTGGCCCCTCTAGCCGCCCTCATTTCCTCTCTCCATGCTAACCCTCCACATCAGCCAGGCTATCTTTGCCCCCACCTCATGCCCTGATTCCCTTTCCTTCCTCCCTTTGGGGAGGCCACTTCCTCGCTGTGAATCCAAGCCCTCACTCACCTTCCTGGCCCCTCTGAGCTCTGCCACCCCACCCCTCTTCAGCACTTCTCCCACCAGTGCCCCCAGAAAGCTCCCTGTGGGCCTCCCTCTGCCTCACCCCCCATCCAATCTGTCACTAGGATCCTTCATCTCACCTCCCAAGTGTCTCTCGAATCCCTCTCCTCCCCTCCACCCCGACCACACTCTGGGGGCTGCCCCATCTTCTCCTGCAGCTGTCCTTGGAGTGGCCACCCTTGCCTCTATCCAGTCTTCTTTCCACCCTCAAATCCCAGCGACCTTTCAGAGTCTCCCCCACCACCATGTCCCCCCTCCCCCACCACTGCTTCAGCCCTTTCCCTGGTATCCCATTGATCTTAGCCTACAATCTCAAGCATGGCCCCAGAGGCCCCTTGGGTGGGCCCTGCCTACACCTCCATCTTCCTCTCTGCTGTCCTCCCCCAGCTCTGCACTGCAGCCACACTGGCCTACTTTCAGGTCCCCACAGGGCCTTTGCACAAGCTGAGATGGTCTCCCCACCCCAACTTACCTGCTTTGTGCCTCAGCATCCTCCCAGCAGGTCCTCAAGCTTCCCCGGGGAGGCCTGCTCTGCCTCTCCCTAACCGGTGAGCTTCGTTTGTTGTCAACCCACCTTCTTATCCTCACAGTGCTTTTTGCCCTTTGCAATTATACATTCAAAGTGTGACACTTGGATTAATGTGTGTGTTTCCTCCTGAACTCTAAGTTCCAGGGAGCAGGGACCCCATTTATTTGTGTTGATCCCTGTGTCCCCAAGTAGCTGGCATCTAGAATGTACCCAAGGCATATTTGTTGGTCAAGCCAGTGGGACCCTTTGCAATTCCATGCAGTGGTGCACACACCATCCACGCCCCAGATAGATTGTTTGCTCCATTTAGGGGATGTGGGGGAATGTGGATCTCCTAAAATAAGATACAGGAAAACAAAAGGCGGACTCCACCCGCTAAACCTTTAACAATTGCCTTTTTAAAATTTTCTAAAATATGTAAGAATTCAGCTCTGAATATCTCGATAATTGGTAGCATGAGTTGGCCCTCGAGGTCAGGAAGACTTCTGTGCTCTGGCTTTAATTAGGACAAAGCGGAAGCCATTTCTATGTAAATGAATCAATCCGTGGACGCACACTTCTTCAACCCTGATTATATGCCGGGCACTAGACCGGAGCCCTGGGAAACAGAGATGAATGATGCAGTCCCTGCCCTTGGAGGGAGGGGCGGCAGATGGCAGGCCCCTGGAGAGTTTAATAGCAGCGAAGAATTCAGTAACGATATGGACGATGGCACCAGAAGTGTGCTTTGAGTTTTGTATCAGCCTTAGCGCTCCCCTCACTGTGCATTTTGAAGGCTTCCTCCTTTGAAAGGCAAGAGCAAATTCAGAGAGCTTGAGACGTCACCGTGAGACATCTTCTACAGAATGTCTCCCAGGAAGGGGTGAGATCTTGGCCCTTCAGTGAAAATACCAATGTTGGGAAGAGCTCAGAACAGGGAAGAGGCTGGGGCTGGGGGTCTGGAATAAACCAACTGCAAACCTGGGTTCAAATCCTGACCTGCCAATCGCTGGTGGGCAAATTGGGTCCTTTTCTTAACGTTTCTGAGCCTCAGTTTCCTCATCCATGAAATGGGTATGATAACATCTACCTGTAGAGCAGTGGGGAGGAATAAAGAAAACAATATATGTGTTCAGCACTCAGCACGGTGCCTATAAAGTAGAGATGCAGAATCTATTGTTATGATAAGTATTAGGCCTGCAGAGCAGTGCCTACCGAAGACCTAAGTGGAATTTTCTAATGAACAACAACCACCACCAGAAAAGCCTATCAAGTTGCTGGCAAGTGTGTGCCCTGCCCACCAACCACACAGGAGTACTGTGGCCACAAAAATCTGGGGGAGGGTCAAAGCTCTTTGAGAAGTGAAGGTCATTGACCATGGTTTTATACGGAATCTTCTCAAGTGCGTGAGTCCACGTGGTTAGACAGTTTATAAAGCCTTTACATATTGTTTGCTACCTTGTCCCATAAGGCCTCTTGTTCTGTTTTCTTAAATTATGGGTTAAAAAAATTCTTTTAAAGCAATCATGGAATCATCACTTTTAAGTGCTGAGCACAAAGTGCTGACTCCTCTAGGAAGATGGACAGGCCTGATGGGCATGGGCATTGCCTTGGGTCCTAGAGAACAGAGTTTGTGTCTTGACACAGCCCTTTGGGTCCTGTGACCTTGGTGGACCTTGTAGCCTCTCTAAGTCTGAGTTTCATGGCCTGTACTAAGAGGTTAATAGTAATGCCTATTCCAAGGGCTGGTTTGGAGATTAGATGACATAAATACAGAAATGTCTAACAGTATGTCCAATAAATTGTTGGTTTCCCTTTCTCTTGCCATTAATGCATACTTCTGAGCGAAAGGCTAGCCAGCACTTAACCACTTCGGTACGGCGCTCACCGGCCGAGAAACCTTGCCCACAGCCGGCACTCATAGCCCGCAGGACGGTTTGTGCTGTGCATTGACGCCGAATCCGTTTTGCTCTTGTGTGATGAGGAAAGCTTGAAAGCACTGAAAGCTTGTTTTACTTTACAGGCAGCTTTACTTGTCATGTAAATCAGAATAGGTAACATATACATATATGTTTTCATTACGTTATTTTTAAATGTTCACAATTTATTTTGATAAATGAAAAATTTTAAAAGTCATATCATGGCTGTCGGCTAAAGTCGACGCTCAGATCATCTGTGGCTATTGACTATAGTCGACACTTGGCTGTGCACGTTCATCTGTGGCTGTTGACTATAGTCGACGCTCGTACCAAAGTGGTTAACAGAATTAATTACCAAACCAAATGAAAGGAATCTATGAGTGTGATATTTTATTGTTTTCTCCCTTTGACAATGAGTTCTCTCACCTACCGAGTCAAAGAAAGCCTTCTTCGAACTCTGTAGTTTAAAAGGCCAGTGTGTGTGTGTGTGTGTGTGTGTGTATGTGTGTGTGTGTGTGTGTGTGCATGAGCACGTGTGTGTCTACTCTCACAGTAACACCCATTTCCCAAGATGCACTCATGATGCCTTGGCAGCTGATGGGTCTTTGGAAGGAATTCATGGGATTGAGACCATGAGTTGATTTCATGAGCAGAAAATTGTGTATTTTGTTGACATGACATTAGAGAATGCCTCCTGAAGAAGGTCACAAGGAGGCGAATGTGGCTTCCCCAGGCCCATAGCTACCTTTGCCCAGCCTGCACACGCCCTCAGAAACCAGTGTGGTTAGATACCTCAGTGGCCTTTTGTGTTGCTGTAGCTCTCGTGTTTTGAAAGTCAGGGACTGGAGCTGGGAAAGCATCAACCACTTCAAAGAGAGAAATAAAAAGTACAATTAGGGCTCGAGTGACCCCATAAATGGCAACTCCCGAGGGCCTGTGGCTTCACGAGGGACCCTTGGCCTAATTTGCTGTGGGATTCCAAAATTTAATTGTATAATCTATTCCAAACATAAAATCAAGTGTATAAAAAATCATTTCCAACAATTTCCACAAGCCCAGGTTGTTTGATTCATGAACTGAATAGGTGACTGGAGTCATATTCAATGTTGGTCCTTGCTTCTCTAGCAGATGCTATTGATGCCCACCCATGTCCCATTGGCATCCACTGCTCCAATACACACCTGGATAGTGTCCTACTCTAAGTAGCCACAGTTCTCTGCCCGGGACTTTCTCTCAACCTTTGAGCAGGGCAGGCCAAAAGTGCCTGGGAAGTAATGCTTCTGGAAGCATCCTTCAGTCAATGAAGGGTGAGAGTTGGAGGATCAACACCCCAACTTCCTCGCCCCTCAGATGGGACAACTCTGAGCTGTGTGTTACAGTATCTCCCAGAGTCCCCCAACAGGATTGAACCTCAGTTGCCCACAGTGAAAACCTGTTTGATAACCTACCCTTATGACTTCCTTCCCTTCCCTGTCTCACTTCTCCTGGAGTCATCATCTCCCAAACAGACTACTTGCACTTGAATGCTTATCTCAGGGTTGGCATTTGGGGAGAATTCATCCTAAGGCAACATTTCAGTGTGTCCCTCATAAAAGACAAAAAAAAAAAAAAAAAAAGAATGATCTCATTCACTGAAGTATAATGTAAAATTTCCAACCCCAGCTCCACCATTGTCTCTGACCCTTGGGCAATTTGCTTCGTTTCTTGGGATTGCCCCTCTTCCATAAAATGACAGTCATGGGCTGCTTCACTTGGGGTGCAAGAGGTGGATCTGGTTGGACAATGATTTGTTGCATGGGACGAACTGAGCATTCCAGGTCTTCTAACATCTCTGGCTGCACTTACTAAAACCAGTAAGGGAGGATCTCTCCTAGTCGTGGTGACAACCAGAAACACCCCCCACAGTGCCAAATATCTACAGGGGACAGTACTATCGCCATTCAACAATTGCTAATAGATATTTCTCAAGGCTGTTCTAGTTTTGACATTCTAAGATGAGTTGATCAATCAAGAACCTCAGATCTTGGGCAGTACCCACTGTGGCATATTTCAGTTTTAGTGGAGAGGTCTTTAATGGTGACTCTTGAATAGATTCTATGATGTCAGAAATGACCACTAACTTGTCTCCTTCTTAAAATGTTGAAGGGAACATTTAACTCATTCCCTCTGCTTCCCTAAACTCCTTCACCAAGTTCACCCTTCCTTCATTTGACAGAGCTTCCCTGCATTTGTAGTTGGCAATGAACTTTAAAAGCTTGCATTCAGACATATATGTGCTCTTAAAGCATTGGCTGTTTCTTAAAGCAGGCTCATCACTAGGCAATAACATCCCTGGTTATCTCTGCCTTCTCAGAGACCCACATGTATAGTATGGAGAGAAGAATAAAGTTCTGGAAGATTTGCTCTGCTTTAGAGAGAGTCGGATTTGTGATTTATTCTTGAGCCATTTGTTGTTCTGCTAGTAGGGTGATGTGGGACCACCACCATTTTCCTTTTTGTTTCTTACAGAAAGGTTAATGGAGCCCAATAAATTGCTTCCTTTTTCTTGAAGAAAATTTTAAGGTATGTTCCTGTGTGGGCAAGATAGTTCTCATTTATACCACACACCTAAGGCACTGTCTGACATGTGGGAAAATTTCTATAAATGTGTACTGCACTGGCTAAGCAACAAGTTGTTCTTGTTCATTGCATGAGACCTTTGAAAACATTTCTTTGCAAAGATTTTTTTTTTTTCCATTCTAAGAAGGCATTTGAAAACCATGCTACCATGCTTTTTTGTTGTGTGGTGAGTTTAATGTTTCCAGGAAGGAAAGTTTAGGGGAATTCTGATCTTGATTTTCTGTAAAGTGATTGAAATGTAGAGGTAACTTGAAATGTGAGTCATGAAACTTATTGAAATAGCAGCAAAGACTTGCCAGATGGAAAGCAAAACAGACTTTGGTCATGTCCAAGCAAGACAAAGACCAATCCAAAAAAAGGAAAATTGGAGCATTTCCCTCCTGTTTCTCCCATCTCAGGCACCCATGTGGTGTCAACCTCAAAGTGGAGTTTCTGGTAGCTATTTTGCCTGTTCTGTTAGGCTATAGAATCAGCAAAACTGACCAGCCAAGCTCTATAGAAAACCCCATAGGGAAATGGGAACTTTATCTTCAAATTTGATTCCGAGCATAATGAACAACGTAATACCTGTGATTACAGGTTTAAACTGGGGCAGATCTACACGTAGAAGAAGACCTGGGGAAGAGAATTAGAAGTGAATTAGAAATAAGTTATGTAGCTGAGGAATTTCCAGTAATATGCTTCCTAGTCTGTCCCCGGTAGAGATAAGGACAGAGTCCTGCCTGGTGCCACCCTGATAATGAGATTAACTTCTCAAAAATTAGACCCTTTGGAGGCTAATTTCTGTAAAAGGACAAAGCTGAATTTCAATAAAGAAAGGCATCAGGTCCCCCCAAAATGGAGGTGGCCTGTTGGCTCAGCAGAGTGGCTAAGTCAACTAGGAAATGTGGCGTCTGGCCCAGCGGTGACAGGGCAGTGTGTTGCGTTGGGGGGGGGGAGCGGTTAGACAAAGGTCAGCAAAGCCAAAGGGTTTAAAAGAGGCAGGCGTGGGGACTGTCCTGCTCAGCTTCCTGACCCGCCAGGCTGATGTCAGAGGGTTTATTCAGATTTGAGGGCCTTTGTTTGGGGGGATTGGAGTGATTCCTAAGAGACAATGCCCGACTGGAGGCTGGGGGCACGTGACGCCTGAATTGAATTTGGGCAGTTGCTGAGCAGATGGGGATCAGGGAGTAAAACAAAAGGGAAGCTGTTCCCAGCACATCCACAGGAAGGGAGAATTGCAGAGCCAGCCGCAGGCAGGAGGGCTTCCTGCTCAGCCTGGCTGGGGAAGCCTCCAGTGCCCCCATCTTGTGGAAGACGTAAGCACCCCCAGGACTAATAGGGCTTTGCCCACTTTGCAGAGAGGAGAGAAAGGCAGAGGTAGACATGGGTCATGACCATGAACTTCTCCTTGAGCTCAGATTTCAGGAGGTTTGTGCCACTTCCTCATTTGCAGGCTGGTGAGGTTCCTGGACTCATCTAATCTGATACCCTCATTTTCAGGTGCCAGAGCTGAGACCTATGAAAGTGAACTGCTTTTCCAGAACTCTTTCAGTGTCTTAGGTTTGCTTCCTCTAAAAGCAGACACGAGACAAGGAATGGACTGTCTGATGTCTGTTAGGAGGTGGTACTGGAATTCAGTGATCAGGGACTAGAGAGGTGACACAGGGAGGAGAAGGAAGTCAACACAGGCGTGTTAATTAGCAGGCCCCTAGCGTGGGCAACTGGAGCTCAGCCCTGCTGGGGACCTCTGGGAGACTGGGTAGGACACACTTCAGAGTTTCCTGCCCAGGGGGTGAGGAAGCTGGGTGTTTATTCACAATTCCTGCCCCTTGTCGATTGAAGGCTGCTCCTAGAGACTTGCGTCCCTGGCACTGCTGTGCTCCAGTGGCCAGAGAAAGCCCTCAGGCCCAGGGTCACAGGTGCATGCAGCAGGAAGCCTGGACGTGTGCAGAATAGGGAGGCATTTCACCAGAGGGATTTGTGGTTCTGCTCTTTCCATCTTCCTTAGCGAGCAGGGAGGCTGACCTTCCTGAGGCCCAGGCAAGCATTTCTCTGGGCACTGCACATCACACAGGCAGATCAAAAAATACTGTTCTTTGCTCTTAGGTAGGGGTACACACTTCTCTTCCTCTTCGGGGTACATTAGATGTCCAGCCTGACTGTACAGTGACACTCCCTCTGTTCTGCTTACCCCTCTGGCCACTGCTCTTATCTCCCTGCCTCCCTCATAGCCAAGCTTTTCTGCCTCCTATCTTTTTGTTGTTGTTGTTGAGACAGAATCTCACTCTGTTGCCTGGGCTAGAGTGCCGTGGCATCAGCCTAGCTCACAGCAACCTCCAACTCCTGGGCTCAAGCGATCCTCCTGCCTCAGCCTCCCAAGTAGCTGGGACTACAGGCACGAGCCACCATGTCTGGCTAATTTTTTCTACATATGTTTTTAGTTGGCCAATTAATAAGTAGAGATGGGGTCTCGCTCTTGCTCAGGCTAGTTTACAAACTCCTGACCTTGAGCGATCCGCTTGCCTCGGCCTCCCAGAGTGCTAGGATTATAGGCTCACCTCTACCTCTGATCTTATTCAGAGCAAAAGCCAGAGTCCCAAGGGCCTGCAGGGGCCTATATGATGGGCACGTGCCCTCTACCCACATACTTCTCTGATCACACCCCTACTATTTTCTCTCTTTCTCACTGCGTCCCAACTGCACTGCCTCCTACTTCGTGCTCAAACAACCATATAAACAGGGTCATGCTTCAAGGCTTTTGCCTTTGCTATCCCATGTACCTGGAATGCTTTCCCCTGAATATTCACATGGCTCTGAGTCTCTCCTCTTTAGATCTCCACTCACACCTAGCCTTATTCATCAGTGAGGCCCTTCTCAGCCACCCCATCTAAAACATCCCACAGCCACTCTCCTTCCCTGCTTGGTGTTCCTTCATGGTCCTTAATGCTCTGTGACACACTATAGAATCGGTTTCTTTAATTTTACACCATGTGTCTGCTGGTCTGCTTGGCCTCTCTAGAACATAAGCTTTATAAGGGCAGGGATCTGTGTCTATTTGGTTCACTATTGTATTCCCAGTGCCTAGAACTGTGCCTGGTACATAGTGGATGCTAAATAAAACTGTGAGATGAATGAATGGCACTGTGGATATTAGTGGCAATCAGACAGTGTTTCCTCCTTTCCTCCCTTCTTATAGCTCCTAGCACAGAGCCTAGAATGCTAATGGGACCTTTCTGCCCTAAAGCTTAAGCACTCCCAGGGAAGTTTCTCCTCTTACAATAGACAGAACAGAGGCTTTGGACCCTAGGAGACCTTGGTTAGAATCCCTATGTTCAAAGCCCAGGTCTCCCAAAATCCCAAACAGCTCACCAATATCCAGTTGTCTTCTTCTTCCAGGCACGTGGACGATTACTGTCCTCAGTCCTCTTCAATGGGCAGGGCCACATGACTAGTTCTGGCCAATAGGCTTTCAGTACAAAAGAGCAGGTACGAGGCCTCCATGTGCTCTTGTCACCTGCCTCAGCGAACCCTGCAACCACATGTAGAGATGGTGGAGGCTCTGCCAACCTGGATTCCTGAGTAATCATGTGGAGCAGAGCCCCTCATTGTCCTACATGTGATGTAAGCAAAAACCAAACCTTTAATTTGGGGGTTATTTGTTACTACAGCATAACCTAGCCTATCCTAACTAATATAATTAAGTACTAGTGGGTAAGTCACTTCACTCTGAACTCCCATTTTCTCATTCATTAAGAATCTTTGTACCATAGGGCAGATGTTCAACATGGGGGGAGTGTGCACGCACACCCATTTGGTCACACTTTAACTTATGACTTCCACGGTGGCCCTAGGGAGGAGTTGCTGAGGACTCAGTCTCTCCCACAGATGCAGCATCTCGGCCAGGTAGGCATAGCTTCCTGCCTTTGGAGTCAGAAAAGGATGCAAATTCTGTGACATGGGGCTATTGGGGGTTTCTTGGCAAATTTAGGCCTTGATATGCGTTCTTTAGAATGAAGAAATTTGCCATCAGGAAAAGGCAGAAGGGATTGTAAGTAACAGAAGCTAAAGCAGCCTGGTCTGGAACAGTTACATAGGAGCTCTGTGTCTACACAGCAGGTGACTTGGGCATTTGAGAAGGTGGAATGTCAGGTTCAGGGAGAGAGAAGCTGATCAGAGGAAGACTACCAGGGCATCTGATTTTGGTGGCGCACAGAGGGTGGACAGAAGAGAACAGAAATGAGAAAATCTGGATCTGAACTCTTGATAAACAGCCAGCCCCCTGAAGAACTTTGGAAAATTAATTTCATTTCTCTGAGCCCTGGTTAGGGCAAGACACACGTCATTTCCCAAGTCTTGCAATAATCACAGTTGTAAGAGCTCACACTGATACAGTGCTTATTCTATGCACCTTACCTTTAGTGGGTCACTTGAGTCAACTCATGTAACATTCTCCACAATGCTATGGAGTAGGTGCTGCTATTATGCCCATTTCACAGATGAGAAAATCAAGGCACAGAGAGGTTAAGTGGCCTGGAGTTAAGTGACAGAGTTGAGATTCAAACCCAGACACTTGGATTTCAGAGCCAGGTTTGAAGGTGACTAGTTCCTGTACAAGGCTTTTCTATGAGATATGTAAAATGCTTTAGTGGACAAACTTTCCCCCCCTGGAGGACGTTTCATTGGCATTTGTCTTCTCTCTTCCTCACAGGGTCACTGTGAAGGTGAACAGCCTAGCAACATGGTGGGAGAGGGGGCGGGGATACAGCCCACTATATAGAGCAGTGTGCCTGGTTGACGATGCTAATTAAATCTTGATAATGATGATTTAACTTGTTACTACATGTTAATGAAATATGAAGTAAGGAGTATGTAGTAAAGAGTTGTAGGTGCTCTGTCCAGACCCCCTGGAGTTCTTTTAGGGTCTCTCTCTTTCCCTGTGTCACCCTTGATGGGGTTTCAGTGGCCAGCTTTGCAGCTCATCTTCCCAGAACTGTCTTTGGGCTCTTGGAGCTGCTTTGCCCCTGGGATGGAAGGGCCTGAAGTGGTTGAGTTTGCATGCTTGTGCGCACACGCATGCGCACACACAGACATACACCCTGGCCATGTACACACACAGACATACACCCTGGCCATGTACACACACAGACATACACCCTGGCCATGTACACACACGGACATACACCCTGGCCATGTACACACACGGGCATACACCCTGGCCATGTACACACACGGGCATACACCCTGGCCATGTACACACACGGACATACACCCTGGCCATGTACACACGCGGACATACACCCTGGCCATGTACACACGCGGACATACACCCTGGCCATGTACACACGCAGACATACACCCTGGCCATGTACACACACGGACATACACCCTGGCCATGTACACACACGGACATACACCCTGGCCATGTACACACGCGGACATACACCCTGGCCATGTACACACGCGGACATACACCCTGGCCATGTACACACGCAGACATACACCCTGGCCAAAGACTGATGGGTGCAAGAGCCCAGCTCCCTTACGTCAAATTGAGACAACTCTGAGGTGTAACTTACACTCCAGAGCTCCCTGCATGACCTCAGTGGAACTTTGCCCGAGACCTTATCCAATAGCTTATAATCCTAATTTCCTTGGGAAAGAATAAGAACATTGATAAACAAACCTGTATGGGCCTCTGAAGCTTTGAAAGAGGCATAGCAAAGAGAGCTTGATCTTCTTGTCTTGGCCAGTCATTGCCCACTAGTCACCCGACATCCGTTAGGGCGCAGGGCCTGCCACGAGCCGTCTCTGCCCCGCCCTGCTGCCAACATGCCAGGGCCTTTTGAAGCAGCCTGTGGAGAGCCTGCCAGGGTTCTGTGCACTCGCACGCCCGCCCCCCAGTTGCGAGAAGCAGTTTTTACATTTCTGCCACTTGCCTGACCTGCTGTGGCAAAGCAGCCCGCCGGGGAGGCCTGGCATCACTGCCTGGCACTGGTGCTCATTCCTTCCTGGCATTGGCCCGTGCCAGCAGGAACAGGGATGTTGCCAAGCATGCCACCGTGGCTGTGCCAACCAGTTCCACTGCAGTGGTGGCCTGAGGATGCTTGAACCTGCCTGGTTGTCGTTACAATGAATGGCGAAAACAGTGGAGGGGATAGGCCATTTCCTGTCTCCAAGCAGTTGTGGCTTGCTGGGTCAGCTTCAGAAGCATGCATTACTCACATGCCCGAATCCAGACAGGGTAGAGCTGCTACAAGGTAATACAAAGGGAACCTTTCCCCATTCCTCGTGGAAGCCCTGAATTCAGAGAGAGAGAGAGAGAGAGAGAGAGAGAGAAAGAAGAGAAGAGAAGAGAAGAGAAGAGAAGAGAAGAGAAGAGAAGAGAAGAGAAGAGAAGAGAAGAGAAGAGAAGAGAAGAGAAGAGAAGAGAAGAGAAGAGAAGAGCTTTGCATCAGTCAGACCTGGGTTCAAGCTCAGGATCCATCACTTCCAGGCTGGATGACCTTGGTCAAGTTACATGATCATTGTAAGCCTCAATTTCCTTACCTACAAAATGGGTATAATAATTGTATGTCACTTGTGGGATTCTTATGAGGAGTAAAGGAGGTATGAGTAATAATGAACACAGTTTATAACACAAAGTATATATTGAATTAACATTAGCTGTTATTATTACTTATATATTATTATTAATAATGACCCTTCTAGGGGAGGTGGTATAAACCAGTGCTTCTCAAACTTTAGTATGCATAAGAGTCGTCAGGAGAGTTGGCCAAAACACAGATGTCTGAGTCCCAGCCTCAGAGATTCTGATTCTGCAGGTCTGTATTACTAACAGGTTCCCTGGTGATGTTGGTTCATGGATCCACTTTGAGTAGCATTGGTATAAGCCACAGGACAGCATTATCCTTATCTGCAACAGATATTCTAAAGTTGGATGCAACATTAGATGAATGCAGCATCCATCTAAGGATGGTTGCAATGTATTTCCTCTTAATTCTTGCCACAACCTCCACATAGAATCATGTGACTTTTACCTGCCTGCAACTCCTATTCCATTTGGCTGCAGAATTAATGCTTAACATTGTCCTAAGCATGGATAAGGCAGGAAGGCAGAATATAATGCCTAGAAAATCTAACATAACTAAGAAATGCTTGGGGCTTCAAGGTTGACCCCATTGTTGAACCTGAATGCTACTTAGAAGTCAGAGCATAGTCTAGACACAGGTTAAGTGTGGGTTCCCCTTTCCAAGGGAGGCAGACGGGGCTGATGGGTAGGAAATGTGCTCATTGTCCCCTCCTCTTGCACAGAGCTCATGGAGAGAGAAAAATAAGGGTGCTTCAGAAATGCTCTCCAGGAAGTTTTGATTTTTTTTTTGGTAGTTGTAAGACAGGAAATCAAATACCATTACTATCAAAATAAGGGGATACATTGCTTTCCATGTCCTGCCAATTTCCCCTCCCATCTTCATGTGTCAGTGCCTTTCCTCAGAGTTCAGGATTTTGCTCCCTTTTCCATGCCCCTCTCTTTTTCCTTTTGACACCAGAGGCTCCTTCACTCAAAATTGCTCAGATTCTGGGAGTCCCTGGATTTGGGTATCTTCAAGGCCAAGATAGAGAGATGGAGCTGCATGGCATCCAGAAATCATGGTTTCTTTTTTATAGTTTCTTTCTGCATTTTCCTAATTGCCAGCAATTAGGAAATGTCACTTTTATAATCAGAAAACCTAGACACTATTTTCTTTCGATCAAGATTGATAAGTCTGTCCATACCTTGTAACAATAGAGAGATGGAGCTGCATGGCATCCAGAAATCATGGTTTCTTTTTTTATAATTTCTTTCTGCATTTTCCTAATTGCCTACAATTAGGAAATGTCACTTTTATAATCAGAAATCCTAGACACTATTTTCTTTCGATCAAGATTGATAAGTCTGTCCATACCCTGTAACAATAGCTAATACTCGGAGAAGACAGCCAGGCAGACACACTGTGCTAAGTGCTTTCATGCATAACATCATTTAATTCTTGCCACAAATTGAATGAGATTAGAATTGTTGTCCCCATTTTATAGATGCAGAAATGGAGACGCACAGAGGTAAAGCAGCTTGTTCAACATTGCAGGGCTGGTAAGTGACAGAGATAGGATTCACGTCTAACATTTTGGACTCGACTTTTAACCATGATGCTTTGTTTGTGTACAATCAAAACCATGTAAAAATATAAGCCAGGCAAAAGTTCTAGAAGAAATTATATCAACATTTTGACAATGATTTGTCTAGATGGTGCAATGGTACAACTATGGACTTGTTTTCCTCTCTTCTGATTTTCTGTTTTCACAATGATCATATATTACTTTTACAATAAAAATACTTTATTTATGAATATCAGCTGAAAAAAAATTGCTTAGCTTAGTAGTCTCTTTCCTCCAAGTTCAATGTCCAAAGTCATCCCAGGCAGATGATCTTTTGTTATTCTGTGAAGAGTGTCAGAAACCCAAACTCTGCAGGAGCTAGTCAATTTGGTTAATCATTCTGTAGATTTACCTACATGAGGCTCCAAACTGGCTGACTCCGTTATCTGGATGGAAGGACTCCTTGTGATCATGTGCTCTCCTGCTGGGCAGGGCCGTGCTGTCGGGAGGCTATGCCCTTTGAGCTGTTCCTCCAGTGGTTAAAATGAGCTTGTGCTGATCATCCAAATTCCTGATTAGCCACCTTCATGCCCCAAAGCCTGCGGTGGAGAGTCTGATGGCCGAGCTAGAGACCAAACTTGTGCCCTTGGCCTCTTTATTGATCAGGGGAGGCTAACTGCTGGAACAAGCAAGCCCCAAATCTCAGCAGCTTAATACAATGGACATTTATCGTTTCCTCAGCTAACAGTTCCATTTCAATGTTTTCTCTTTTGACATTTGACATGAGGTCCTCCACTTGGTCATTTGGGAACCAGGCCCCTCTACATCAGGGTTTTCCACTGGGTCTTCTACATCTGGCTACTCTGCAGAAAAGGCTCACCCATGGGAGATGTCTGTGGGCCAGGTTTGGACGTGTTGCACATCCCATTGGCACATTCCACTGGCCAAGCCTCAGTCACATGGGCACCCCTAACTGCAATAGACACTGGGAAATGTAGTCCAGGTGTGTTTGGAGGAGGAAAAGGAAACAAGTCCTGCCTGGGGAGCACATAGCCATCTCTGCCACAGGCACATTCACTTGTTCAATAAATATGTTTGGAGGATCTGCTGTGTGTCAGGCCCACAGACATTGTTTGCACCCTGTTTGCTATAGACATAGGCATTTTGTCTTTTTTCTAGGTCAGAGCCAGATTTGGAAGGGTCCTACTCAAGTCTACGTAGAGGTCATTATGCTGACTTCTAACCTTTCAGGGGAGTGCATAAGGCACTGTTGCCCCTACAAATGCCAGAGTTCCCATATTAGTCAGAATTCAGCCAGGAGAAGAGCAACATGCCAATTATTTTAACAGAGAATTTAACAGAAGGCACGCATTAAACAGATATTAGAAGACTGAAGGCCGGGCACGGTGGCTCACGCCTGTAATCCTAGCACTCTGGGAGGCCGAGGCGGGCGGATTACTCAAGGTCAGGAGTTCGAAACCAGCCTGAGCAAGAGCAAGACCCCGTCTCTACTATAAATAGAAAGAAATTAACTGGCCAACTAATATATATACAAAAAAAATTAGCCAGGCATGGTGGCGCATGCCTGTAGTCCCAGCTACTCGGGAGGCTGACGCAGAAGGATGGCTTGAGCCCAGGAGTTTGAGGTTGCTGTGAGCTAGGTTGATGCCACAGCACTCACTCTAGCCTGGGCAACAAAGCGAGACTCTGTCTCAAAAAAAAAAAAAAAAAAAAAAGAGAAGAAGACTGAAAAGGCAGAGAGTCAAACAGAATGGGAATTGCAGAAAGCAGTGACCACTCTTAAGACTGGGGGACCAAAGGGCAGAGGGTAAGCTTATGGAAACTTTGTTTAGAGTTGATACCTTGCAGAGCTGAGACCCAAAACCCATGAGGAGAAGTGCTGCCTGGCTAGTGCTGGTGTCTCAGAGCAGACGCAATGAGGCTGGCTCTGGGATTGCCAACAAAAAGAGGGCTAGATTCTGGGACCAATGGCCACTGCCTGAATGAAGGGTTATTACTAAGGGGAGTTCATGGGAACAGGAAACAAAGAGAGGCACATGCCCCTTCTTCTTCCTACATCCTGCCAGTCTCCCTTTGGCTCCCCCTACTGGCAGAGCAGAACAGGGTGCAGATGACAAAGCAGAAATGAGATGTGCAGGGTCCCAGCCAAGGCATCACAGAGCATAGAAAGGGTAAGTTTGGAACTGAGACACATTAACCTAATAACTGGCACAGGGACCTTTGTTTCAAGCCCACACAATTTATGTGTTGGTTGCGTGGTGCAACCACAGTGGAGTTTCAAGCAGTTGCACTCTCAGAGACCTCTGAATACAATCTATTCATTCATTCATTGGTTCACTGAGTACATTATTGAATGCCAGGCATGTGCTTGGTATTGGGAGTAGAGCTATAAATAAGGCAGTTCTTGCCCACAAGGAGCTCACATCACACCTGTACACAGCACACACTTGCAACACACACACACATATACACATGGTATAAATGGAAAAAGGAGTGAAAAAGCATTGGTAGACATCTGTGCTTAAGGACAAAGAGGCTTTTCTTCTTGGCTGCCACTGTTGGAAGATTGTGAAGAAATGAATTTAGCTATTCTCGTTGGAGAGAACGAGATGAGGAGAAAGTGGCATTTGAACACGCCCTTGGCTTGGCATGGAGATCATCGATTGTTCTGCTGTCTGGATTTGCTCTACCGATCAGGGGGCAAATCAAGTGGAGGTTGACCTTGACTGCACAGAATGAGAAAAGTGTTAAATAAATGAGGGCAGTCAAAGCACGTTGGCCTGTTGGAGGCCTCTGCTTTCCTCCCTGGGGTGCAAGGAGGAGGAGTCTGCTATTTCTATTGGTACCCTTTAGGCGGCATTTGCTACAGAGCACTCAGAGTTAAACTTTTTCTAACACTGGGAAGGTGGTACATTTCCTGTGATTCTGTGTGAGTGGAGAGAAAGGGCCCTGCAGGTATGAACTGCAGATTTTTCCTTCAGTGTGGCAAGTTTTCCACATGCATGCCCTTGTTTGACATTAATTGAGCACCTGCTGCATACCAGTCACAAACAACAAGACAGAACCCTTGGATTCGACTCAGTGGGCAATGTGCACTGCTGAGGCACACCCCACCCCTCTGATCCAGGCAAGTCATGAGTCATCCAGACACCCCTTTTTTGTGTGATGAGCACTATGGTGCACAGGAGTCCTGCCATAAATTATATGACTGAGGAAAGAAAGCCACATACCCTCCTTGAGCCTCTGTTTTCTCATCTGGAAAAGGGGGAGTCAGATCAGATTAGCTTAGGAGTCCAGCCAATAGTTATTGAGGGCGCATTTTGTGCCAAGCTCTGCCTGTGGGTGTGTCTAGGCTGACATTATTGTGGCTTAATGAACTTAGCATTTCTGAGGCAGTCCTGATTTCATATGGTTTGATTCATTTCAATAAGAGCAAGTTCTAAATATATAACCGTATGTGGTTTTCTGGTTTCTTTAGACCTTTTATCTGAGTCAGGAAAAATAAGGTCAAGTGTCAGAGGTTATGGCCGTAGGGATGTAACGGAGGTGTATCTGTTGTGTCTTGCTACAACTTAGCAACTTAATAGCCACACGTGCTTCTTCTTTCTGATGATCCTGTGGGTCAGTTGGGCAGACCGTCTGGTCTGAGCAGACTCAGCCAGGGCTGGAAGGTCTAGGATGGCCTCACCCTCGTGGATGGGGTGTCAGCAGGGACAGCTATGTTGCTGGGTCCTCTCTCCACGTGGCCTGCATCCTCCAGGAAGGTAGCCTGGGCTTGTTCCCGTGGGGGTGGAAGGGCCCCCAGCAGCATGAATGGACAAGCCCAGAAGCACAGGCACTCCTTGTTGTTTCCACATGAGTCAGGCTTGCTATTGTCGCATGGACCAAAGCAAGTTGCAAAGCAAAGGCAGAGCCAGCATAGGTGGCAATGACCCAAGGGCCATTTTGCACACAGCTTTCTCAGGAGGTAATAGATGCCAGAGACACTTTGGGGGTTTGTTTACACTTGAGGGCCAGCTAGAGGAAGGCTGACTGTGAATGTAGCAAGGACATGGAGCTTGGTGAGAGGCATGGTGAGGCCATTAAGAACCAGGAAACCCTAAGGAAAATCAGATTTGATGAGTGGGAGTTTGTTGCCGCGCAGATTAGGGTGCTGAGGGGTCTCGAGCAGACTGCTTAAAGTCATTCAACACATTTTTCCTGAGCTCCATCCATTTGCCAGGTCTCCAGATCCCCGGGGAAAGAGGGTGGGTGGGGGAGCAATGTAGTATAATGGATGACGTGGAGATGATGGGAGAAAAGATGAGTTTACTGAAGGAGAGACTTGAGACTGCTAAAATCTAGGGACATACATGTCTGCACATGCGCATGTGCCACACACACATCCCTGCATGCATATGCACAGGTAGACATGCATGTGTCCCCACGCGTGCAGGCTCACACCCACCCACACTTGTACACACACACACACACACGCATGTACGTGCTTGCACACACCATGCATGTGCACAAGCACCATGCACATGCATGATCTTCCGGACAGCCTCAGAGGACCCCCAGAAGCCCAGCCTGGGGGATCTGTGAGTTGCAGAATGAAAGGCAGGCTGTAGGGCGAGGAAAGGGAAGTGGGCTGAAAACAGGGTCTTGGGGGAAACGCTTTCCCTCCCCGCTTTGAAGGTGAATGTTGAATTGAGGCGCCACCATGTTCCGCTCTACATAATGACTCCCGAAGCACTATTTCGTACGTCATACTTGTCCCATTTTTTTAAGAACAGGGTTGACACATGTCTGTTTAAATTAATTTTCCCATCTCTATGGATACATTTAGGGGGAAACAAGTTTTCCTGCTAAAAAAATGGAGAGGCGGGTAGGGGGTGGAAAGGGTGGAAGAAAGGGAGAGGAGACCTATTTAAAATGGCTTCATGATGAGTAGGCCCCTCATTAAAAAAAAAAAAAAAAAACAGCCTGTACATTAGCATCAGAAAAACAATCCACTTCAGCGCCTGTGAAGGCCAGGGCCAGTTCCTTCAGTGGCTGTGAATAACAGGCTTCTTTTCTAAAATGTGGAAGCCAACAGGCACTGTCCTTGCCTTGCTGCCCCAGGGGCTGAGTTTTCCTTTAAGTCGCACTTTGGTCCTGACCGCCCATTGTTCCTCGGTCTCTTCTTCCCAGGCATTCAGCAAAAATGTGGGCCTCATTCCCCCCCCCATGACAAAGAAAGACAAGCTGTTGGCTGCCCTCCCCATCAGCCCAGGGCTCTCCTGTTTCTGTTTAGAGGTTTTCAGCTGACAAGAGTGTCAGCTTCCATCCCAGCACTCAATGGCATTACAGCCGGCTTTTCACAACGGTGGCCGGTGTGAGGACGTGGACCACAGAAAAGCTCGTTCCTGTTTGGCAGAAGCAGGAGGGGGCAGGGTGGCAGCTGCTGCCATAGTCCCTTACAGAAATGGGCACCGTTTATTCTCCAAGAGGAAGCTTGGGATGATTTTCTCCCAGGTGGAAGGGTGGCTGATAGTACCACCAGTGACAACAGCTGGGGGATGGTTTGGTGCGGGGAGGTGGGGTGTGTGTGCAGGGGTGAGGGAAGGAGAGAGAACGAATTGGCAAAGCCCTTCACCTCGGCAAGGAAACCAGTGTATTTGAATCGGGCCACATCTTTGGTCTGGATGAGGGGACTTGAACAGGCCCCTTGGGTCAAGAAGGGGTGTCTTTTAGAGACCACAATGGATTTGGAAGGAAGACTGAATTCATTATTACTAAAGGGAAAATCAAGTTCAAATGTAGGGCATTTGGATTGCTAACCATAGGGCTATGATTTTTCTTAAGAGGGTAAAAATAAATGTAAAGAAACAGGTAAGGTGTTGATTTCTTGACACCCCAAGCACCCAAAGATGCGACCATTTTCTCAGGCTGTCTTACCGTCTTGCGCACACATATGTGCACACGCGCACGCACAGCTGGCTGGCTTTTTGAGGCAGAAAGGAATTCACTTCACAGGACAGTGCGTGATTGTTCCCGACCACACACTTGACCCTTCCTTTCTCGACATATTAAGCCTTCCTTGCACTTGGCATTGCCTCTCAGAGACATGTCCTGGGGAGACAAGTGTTTTATCGTTTGGGTGTTTGGCAAGATTCCAGCTCATTAAAGATCAGGCTGGCAGATGCCTCGGCCAGCCTCTGGTGGCACCATGATGCTGCAGCAGTGAGCAGTCAAAGGCAGGATGTGGCCAGGGGTGCCTGGATTTTTCCATCACGTAGCCATTAGGTGGCCGTTGGACACTCATGTTTGGGGCTTATCTGCTGGCCTGGGGCTGAACCGCACAGGGCCATCTTGGAGGCATGGAGGTGATCACAGGGCTTCTCTCTTGGCTGTAGCCCCACCCAACATCCTGAATATCTGGAGCTTAGCAGGGAGAGATCGCCCGAGCCTCTGTCATCTGTCACCTGGATTACTGCAACAGCCTCCTAATGGTCTCTGTGCTTCTGCCTCTGCCCACTACTCCATTCTGCACACGACTGCCAGGGTAGTTCTTTTGAAAGAGGTCAAATGACACCTCTCCTCTGCTCAAAGCCACTCAAAGGTTGCTGTCTCACTCAGAGTAAAAGGCAAAGCTCTCGTGACCTGGCCCGGCACCCCTTCCACCATGGTCCCCTTGGTGCTCCTGCAGCTGTACCGGCGTCTGCACCAAGCATCGTGTCTCTGGGCCTCCACTCTTGCCATTCCCCTGCCTGGAGTGCCTTTCTCCAGTTAGCCACGTGGCTCCCTCCCTCATCCCCTTCAGAATTCACCTTCACAGCAAGGCCCTTTCCGACCACTCCATCTATTAATACAATCGCCCCCCATGGCCTTTCTGAATGCGCCTTCCTTGCTTAATTTTTCTCCATAGCATTTATCACCATCTAACAAATGGCGCCTTTTACACGTGTTTTGTTTATTATCTGCCTCCCCCATTGGAATGCAGGTTCTGTACGGACAAAGCTGTCTGCCTTATTTAACACTGGGCCTGCAAGGCCTAGCACAGAGAGTGCTCAGCACACAGTAGGAGCCTAATAAATACCCCTTAGAAAGAATGAATGGACCCAGACAGGAGCATGCTTTTCTGGACGACACCCAAATTGCCACTCAAATCCTGGTGCTCCAACTGAGGTGCAGAAGCCACCCTCTTTTACAGCCTTGAAGACTAGAGGGAACCGAAGGGCTTGGCTCCGAGGACGTGACATTGACCGCTGCACACGGGCATGGCCAGAGCCGCGTCCTCAGCTCTTCCTCCCATGGAAGTGCCACTTGGAACAGAGAATGGCCTGTTTCCATGGCACCTGCTAGAACTCCTAGGTCTGGTAATTTCTGCATTTACAGCTTCACCATGGTGGGGTGCAGGGGGCCCCCTTGATGAAGCTGCCGGTCCCATAAATGGTGGCACACAGCCGGTGCACACGTACAGGTCGTTGAATAGAGTAGGGTGGCCTCCCAGTGTGTTTCCCTGATGTGGCCCCTTCCTCGCCCCCCTCGCACCCCTCTGCAGATGTTCCCTGCAGTAGGCTGGACCTGACACGCTGCAGCTGTGGGAGGAGGAGCCCCTTATAATCACTGCAGCCGTTCAACGCGGGGTGCTCCAAACAGCCGCCGGCACGGATCACATGATGTTTTCTGTTATAGTATTTAGATGCTATTTATAGAGTATCGCTATGTGCCAGGTGTTTTACACATATCTTTAGTCTTTGCAAGAATCCTCCCAAGGAGGCATTATTATTCCTCTTTCAAGACAGGAAACTGAGGCTCAGAGAGGCTACTAACTGGTCCAGGACCAATTAGCGGGGAATCTGGGTTTTACCAAGGTCTGGCTCCAAAGACCATGGAGCACGCTACCTCTGTGGATACCTTGTATGGTAATGCAGGTTTTGAACTGTGCAAGTCCAAAGGCATTGTGTGAATGGTGCTTCCTGGAGTGCACAGTTTGCATGGCTGTACACAGCCTGACTATCTGCTGGGAATAGTATTTGGCTTAGGGAGACCAGTTGTATCTATTAGGAATGCATTTCGCTGCAAGGAATAGAAAACCTGAACTCTCGGGGGTGGGAGAGGATTAAACAAAATGGGGTTTTAGTTTTCTCACAGAGCAAAAGGTCTGGAGGTGGGTGGGTTTAGGGATTGGTTCAGCAGCTGAACAATGCTGGGTTTCGTGTCTCAGAAATTCTCTTGGCCTTTCCTCATAGTTGCAAGATGGCTGCTGCAGCTCAAAGCATCACAACTATGTTCTAGGGAGAAAGAAGATGGGGAGGGTGGCATCAGTCACATCTGTTCCTTTTTTATCAAGAAAGTTAAACTTCCCAGACCTCCATCTGGGACCTTTTAAATTTTAAATTTCAAGGCTTTAAGGGAGAGGGGATGAAGAGGGAACTCTGGGTTAACAGTGCCTGCCACCCCAATATTTGCAACTTCCTAGCCAGGAACATTTTTAGCAGACCTTGTGGCCAGCAATGTCCTGTTCTTTTTCGACCTCACCAAACCCACTGGACTTATTTGTCCTCCTAGGCTGAAGCATAGAAGAGGAATCAGAAGGCAGAGCGATGCTCTCATATGGTTTGTGACCTCTCTGAAATACAGAGTGAGTCTAGGTCCTTCGTACTCAAAGCTTCAGCATCATTTGGGAGCTGGTTAGAAATGCAGACTCTCAGGCCCTAACCCAGACCTCCTGGATTAGAATCTGCATTTTAGCACAAATCCCCAGGTGATCTGTGCATGCACTAGTGTTTGAGAAGCACTGCTGCTAGAACATAGACCGAGAACATAGGATTTCCTTCCTGACTTCCACCAAAGTTCTCCCAGCTTTCAGCTCTTGGGTGACCAACTCATCCTGGTTTGCCAGGGACTGTCCCAGAGTTAGCACTGACAGCCCCACATCCTGGGAAACTCCCCAGTCCTGGGCAGATACTTCATCAGCTCTTGTCTGTGGGGGTCCTACCCCTGCCCCAAACTAAGGCAGAACCTATAACCAAAAAGGCTAGAAAACTTCCTGCGAGGAGTCAGGAAAGATAGATAGAAGGTCCTTCCTTTAGGGTCTGGGAAGAAACAAAGCCTGAGCCAGGGCTCAGCAGAATAAGAACATGACAAGGCCCCGCCCTCCTGGTGGGAGGTGTGGAGAGCTGGCAAGGAGATGGTTAAAAGCCCTGAGGGTGTTTTATCCAGATGGTTCTGAGGTATCATTACTGGACTTAATAATACATTAACAGCCAGCATGAATGGGCTTTGGATTAAGAACTTGGTAACAACACAGATTAACTCTTTCCTCACTTCTTTCTTCCACCCCTTCATGTTCCTTTCTTCCTTCTGCCAAGAAAATAGAAGAGAAATGCCCAAATCCCACACAGGAAGCACTTGTCATGAGTAGCAATGGTGACTCAGAGTTATTTTTTAGCCCTGCCAGCCAAGAGCAACAGGAATGAGCTGGAGTGATCTGATTTATTCGTGAATAAAAAAAAAAACTTTTCCTGACCTCGAACCTCCTCCCAGACCTCCCCCTTCTGTCTCCCAGCCTTCTTTTCTTCTCCATACCGTGGGCAGCCCAGTTGGCTTCCCAGAAATCCCTGTTTGAGGCGGCTGAGAGACGAGTGATTTCTCAGGCCTCACCTCCATTAGCAAATACGTGCCACGGGCCTACTGGAGTGGGAAATAGAAGACAGAGCCTGGCTACCAAGACCTGGGTATCTGGGAGCCACATGGCAAGTAACATACTAGAACTTCTGCATGCTACCTACAGGAGGGGGAGTAGAAAATTCCAGAGCATCTGGGGCAACTTCCTTAAGAACTTTGATTTGGTTTTTTGGTTTGGCCATTCTGGTTGTGAGTCTGTGGCTCACGGGAATTTTGGGGAACCCTCCCACACAGCTAAGGAGAGGTAGTGCCTTCCCCCAGAGCCTTACATGAGCTCTTTGCATTCTAGTATGTCCGTGTTTGTCTCCTTTACAACTGCTGTGCTATCATGTGAGAGATGTTTTGGATACAGGGAAACAGTTGACCCAGGATCCTTGCTGTAGAATTTGCTGGGCTGCTTCCGGCCCTTCTGCCATCTATACAGACAGCTGTGTGGTATCAGAACATAATTCCTCGTTTCAAGCTTCTGTTATTGAGTCTTGTCAGTGGGTTTCCTCAGAACACTATGCAGAGACCTTTGACATGGTCCGTATTCCCATACACAGGCCAGAGCTGGAGAGGGACGTAGGCCACGAGAATGGGCAGGGATGACAAGGTCACAATGACAAAGTCATCAAGGAAGATGACATGTTAGGCCCCATTTGCCAACACCAGGCACATAAGGGCAGCGCCTGCCCAGTCTCGCCCCTGGACTGTGGAAGCTCTCTGGGCCAGCCATGTTTAAGGCAGCTCCTTCAACCGCCAGAGGTCTGTGAGTTTAAACAAAAGCACATTATGCAGAACAAGTAACTATGGTGTGGTTGGCCCAACAGGACCATTCTAGTAGTTGAGCCGTTGCTCACTGACCCGTATATGGTGAGACGCGCAGCTGTCTGTTGTTCAAACCAAATGCTTCTTCATTGTACTGTATTTATCTCCAAGAGCTTGAAGCCCAACTGGAAGACCCGTGTTTATATTTGCAGTACTGTAAGGAACGGCTCTTTTCTAAGAGACAGTGGCCATGTTTACAAGTCCAGTGACTGTTAATATTCTAATTAGGAGACTCTTCCTCTCAGGGAGCTCATCGTGTTAACGCTAAGAAGGGCTGAGTGAGGGCTGTTCAGGAAGTGGAAGTGAGTTCTTTCTTGTCAAACTTTGGTTTGGATGCGTTTCCCATGTAGTAGTTCATCTGTCTCCTCACCGAACTGCAGTGACAATTTGAGTTCCAAGGCCATGAATCTCCGTTATGTGTGACTGGCTACCTAAAGCAGGGCTTCTCACTCTGCAGCGTGCATAGAATCATCTGGAAAACTTGGCAGTGCCCAGATTGCCACACACCACCCTTAGAGATTCAGTTTTGGTATAGGTCTCGAGTGGAGCCCAAGAATTGGCATTTCTGACAAGCTCCTAGATGATGCTGATGCTGGCGGTTCAGGGACGACACTTGGAGTGGCCATGGTCTGAAAGTGGTGCCAAGTGCTGTTACCCTCACTAGCTCTCCCTTAGCACGAACTGCATGTGTCAGGGTAAGAGGAGCTCAATGAGATCTCTACCTTTTCTTTTGAGCCTAGCTCTTAATTTCCACTCCTTCAGTCCTCATTCAGGGGGGAGTCCAGATACCATCTCGGAACGTGAAGCAGGAATCCTAGGTGCTAAGGGATTAGCCTGGCTACCCCAGCACTCCCTCCTCCACCCACCCCTGGGGGGCCTTGGGGGGTCTGGGAGTTCCTGCTGGCACTGCAGTAGCAGGCGGCTTGCATCTGGAGTTACACCCTTCAAAGGTCTCCGAAGGAGCAGGAACAAACCGGAGGAGAAAATTACATTTGAAATAATTTATTTTCACATGCAGGGGAGAAATCACATTTGGTTTAGATTCATGTAAAGAAAACAGAGATTAGATTTTAAAAAATGTGTTGCTGGCAAGAGAGAAGAGCAGACGGGTTTGGATAAAATACACATTCTGTTGAACCTGGCCTTCACTCCCAGACTGCATTTAAAGGGGTTTTAAGTTAGCCTACGGAGGAGAATCAAGTCTGGACTTTATTTTCAATTTTTTTTTTCTTTTGAAATACTTCCTAGGTTGGGACTGGGAGTGACAGAAACATCTGGACTACAGGAAAGGTTGTTCCTAAATTTTGAGCTTTTACTATCTGAGCAGGCTGATTTAGAAGTCTTATCTGAGGCGAGAGAAGATTTTCTCTTGGGATTTCTGGCCCAAGCCGGAAGAACCAGAGGCCTGGGGAAGGCAGTGAAGGAGGCTGAAGCAAGAAGCCCCCAAACATAGTGAAGGCTGCATAGGCCATGCAGATGGCCACACCATCAAGCCTCCCCCCATCGAACCTCAGTATGGAAAAAGGTCAATGTCAGGTTTAAGTCCATTACAAAGATGATTGAAAAAACAACGATGGCAACAGCTGATGCTTATTGGGTACTCACCATGTACCCAGCTGTATGTTCGTCATAATGAAACCCTCACTTGGGCTCTATAAAGTAGATACTATCCTTATCTCCATTTTATAGATGGAGAAAATGAGGAGAAGTGAAATAATTTTCCCAAAACCACATAGGTAGGAAGTGGCAGCCCTACACTCAGGGCTGTGTGACTCAAATGCCCAGAGCAGAAATACATTTAGATAATGATTACTGTCAGTAGCATTATCATTGGAAATAAAGGGCTATTGTTTGTGTGTATGAAAATTTATTAGGTTGGATCATATGAAAGAGCTATTTCTTTTCTTTTTTTTTTTTTGTGAGACAGAGTCTCACTCTGTTGCCTGGGCTAGAGTGCCATGGCATCAGCCTAGCTCACAGCAACCTCAAACTTCTGGGTTCAAGCGATCCTTCTGCCTCAACCTCCTGAGTAGCTGGGACTACAGGCATGTGCCACCATGCCCAGCTAATTTTTTATATTTTTAGTTGTTTGGCTAATTTCTTTCTATTTTTTGTAGAGACAGGGTGTTACTCTTGCTCAGGCTGGTCTCGATCTCCTGAGCTCAAGCAATCCTCCCGCCTCAGCCTCTCAGAGTGCTAGGATTACAGGCATGAGCCACTGCGCCTGGCCGAAAGAGCTATTTTTGAAGGCAAAAATAAAGTAGCTAAATAGTGGAAATTTCATATACTTTAACCGAATACATATATCAGTACCTTCTCATTGGTAGAAGGAGGGATAAATTGTGTTGTAACCAAACAGTTGACTACTAGACAGGAGTGAAAGATGACTGACTTAAAGCTACATGGAAATATGTAAAAACATATTGGTGAGAAAAACATATAGTTGCAGAAGGATACATGAAATATGATATATGTTGTATATATTCAGGTAAATATATATGAAACTATTGTTCAGGGAGAAAAAAATATATATATATAGTATAAAGACTTGCATTTCCATTTCAGAGTTTGGTTCCAGGGACTGGCTACACCTGGGGAACTGTGACAAAGGTGGGCTATGAGGACGGAGCTTCAAGTGTCTTTGTCATTTTGGTTTTTTTGTTGTTTGTTTGTTTTTTTGAGACAGAGTCTCACTTTGTTGCCCAGGCTAGAGTGAGTGCCGTAGCATCAGCCTAGCTCACAGCAACCTCAAACTCCTGGGCTCAAGCAATCCTCCTGCCTCAGCCTCCCGAGTAGCTAGGACTACAGGCATGCACCACCATGCCCGGCTAATTTTTTCTATATATATTAGTTGGCCAATTAATTTCTTTCTATTTATAGTAGAGACGGGGTCTCGCTCTTGTTCAGGCTGGTTTCGAACTCCTGACCTTGAGCAATCCACCCGCCTCGGCCTCCCAGAGTGCTAGGATTACAGGCGTGAGCCACGGCGCCCGGCCCATTTTGTTTTTCTTAAGCTGCAAGGGCAGTACACAAGTAGTCACCATGTTATTCTTTACACTTTTTTGTGTTAGTTATCTACTGCTGCATAACAAATCGCCCCAGCACTTATCTGCTTAAAACAGCACACATTTATGAGCTCACAGTCTCTGTGGGTGAGAGGATCTGGTGCAGCTCAACTGGGTCCTCGGCTCAGGCTCTCACAGGCAGCATCAAAGTGTCAGCTGGGGCTGCAGTCCCTCTCAAGGCTCAACCAGGGCCGGATTTGCTCATAAGCTCTTTCCTATGGCTGTTGGCCCGCCTCAGAAGGTCCACTTCCAAGTTTACATACATGATTGTTGGCAGGATTTGGATTCTCACGGGCTGCTGGACTGAGGGCCTCAGTTCCTTACTGGCTGTTGCCAAAAGGCCTCCCTTCATTCCTTGCTATGTGGCCCGCTCCACAGGGCAGCTCACGGCCTGGCAGCTAGATTGATCGGGGTGGAGGTTTTGAGAGAGACAGACAGAGATAGAGGTGTCACAGTCTTTTATAACCTACTTACAAAAGTGTCATCCCGTCACTTCTGCTGTATTCTATTCATTAGAAGCCAGTCACTAGGTCCAGCCCACACTCAAATGGAAGGGATTTACAAAAGGACATGAACGCCAGGAGGCAGGGATCACTGGAGGCATCGTAGGGGTTTGCCTAGTACGATATGTCTGAAATATTTTACAATCATTTTTTAAGAGAAAAAAGCATATTAAAAGGGAAAATCAAACTGACTGCTGGCATTGTAAACTCCCTAAGTGGTAGCCACGTATTTGGCTACTGCTAAATCTTGCCAAGGTCCCTCGACCCCATCTCGTTCTCCCCAAAGTACATCATAACCAACAACAAAATCAATTAAGAGTATTTTCTTCTTACTAGATTTAGAGAGATGTCAGTGTCATATCAAAAGTGCTTTTTGGTTCTTGAACCATACCTTTGCTGAGTTCTATTATCCAGGAGATCCCATTGGCTGGAGCTGTAAGGAAGGCGTTCCGGGACAGTGGGACGTGCATGGGCTTTGTAGCCAGAGAGCTGAGTCCTGACCCCTGCTCCACCCCTCACCAGCTATGCGATTCAGGGACAGTTACTTATACCCTGGAAAAGCTAGTTTTCTCATCTGTGAAATAAGAAACAGTACTCATCTCAAAGGTTTCTCTAGTATTAAGTGCGTAAGAAAATGTGCTAGTCCTAGGGCAGTGCCTGGCACAAAGTAGGAACTTGAAAAGGTAAGGAAAGTTTCCTCCAGATCTGTTACCCACCCAACATGCTGTTCACGCCTCCATGAGCAGGCTGGGCAAACTGGTTTGGAGGGTGACAAGGTGAGGATGCCATGAAAAAAAAATGGGTGTCCATCATATGTTTTCATTTGACCCCAAGTTAATTTCCTACTATAAACTTGAAGTTTGTTTACATTTGTTCATTCATACACTCATTCCTTCAATAAACAGTATTTCTTAAAGAGAGTAAAGACCAATCTTCTTCAAAACTCAAATGCATTTTGATCTCCCAGGGGTAGGTTAGGGAATCTGGGTTTTCTGTGAGCAGTTACTCATGTCTAGGGTAGCAGAAGCATCAGAGGTGGTTCAAACCTACCTGTTTTCCAGGTGGCTGCCTGGGAGGGCTGTCCCATCAAGTGAAGGTACTCCAATGAATGCTGGCCTTTGGAATTTTGGACAGGAGCTAGTGGCCTGAAGAAAATGCAGTGCTTTGGGATAGAGGTTCGTTCTGGAGCCCTGCCTGCCACCAGGATACCCACCATTCCTGCTGGTTGGTATGGTGGGTATCCAACGGCTACACACTGGCCTTTGTGTCCGAGGGAGACTGTAATACTTGACTCCAGAGATCTTTAAGCAGAGTCTTAATTCCAGCCTCCTGGGTCAGCTAAGGTGAAGAGGGGTGCTCTCAGCTGGAGGAGCATGGGCTATGACAGTAGCCTCCATGTACCCCAATCAATAAACAAAAATAGGGCACAAATCCATATTATTTATTTATGAGTTACACGTATGTTACCGTATTAATATATTACTCACTGTAACAGTCTCTGGGCCCCTGCCCATATCCCTGAACCTTAACGTTTAGAGGAAGCCTTCTGATAGCCAACTGCCAGAGTCTCCATGTCTTTGCCCGCAGGTTTTCTCTAAAGATGTAGAAGGTCCCTCTGCCAGCTCTCTGGGTAGTCCAGACCTGCAGGAGAATTCAGATACCACCCCTGCCCCGCAAGCCCTCATCCAATTAATGATGGGAGAGTACCCGGGAAATGCCTAGTAGTGTATGCTCTGTGCCTCTTTTGCAGCGTCTCCCCGTGGGACCGAGTGCCTGTCACTTGCTACCTCTCTCTTTACTGGCTTCCCTTCCTTCCCTGTTTTACTTCCCCTTATCCCTATCAGGGTTCCCTGCACCTCTGAAATAAACTCTTTACTCTTGAATCCTTGTCTCACAGTCTGCCAGAAAGAGCCAATTTATATTTTAAGACACATAAAATTAGGTAATTTAACAGTGCAGAAATATACATACATATACACACAGGCTAATGTTTTTCCTCAGCCCTACAGTGCACACTGCATTTCGAAGGCTGCTAGTTTAAGGAACCTGGAAGCTCCCCTTTCAGGCTTCTAATTTGGTGTCTTCAGGCTGATGTTAGAGCCCTCCCTCCCTGCGCTGCCTGCTTCCAGTCCCTGGAACTTATTCAGAGTGGCTTGCTGTCGATTCATGGTAGTGATTTTTGGGTCACAGGCTAGCCAGCTGGAAGGAGATCTTCAGGACTGGATTTGCTGGTGTCCTGTATTTGAAAGAATAATTTTCTTATCTTGGACTTCCAATGAGGTAAGAAAAAAAAATCTCTAAGTTCAGAATTGGACACAATCTCTCCACAGGCACTTTGCCCCCCCCCCCCTTGGGGAACCCACGGGTTCTCTCAGTTCAGCTCTCTACGTAAAGGAGACTGGGCGACATGTACACTGTTGTCACCTTGAATCATCCTGGTATTACATGATGGGCAGCCTCATGAGATCAGGGTGGTATGAATATTCTGACTTGCCATCTTTAACCCCAACACATGGTTCAGCACTATGTAGACATATAAACACACTTCAAACAGCCTTCCGCTAAAAAAAACGATTCCACTGGCCCCAGCATGGAGATTTGCAAGGACTGAATGCTCCCTTATTTTCTCTTTGCCTGGAACAAAGCCTCCTATTGTCTTTCAGGTGATCACAGTCTTTAGAGATTCAATTTTAAGTTGCTTCTTAACAACCAAATTCAAAGGCAAAGACCCACTCTGCTGGCTGTGCCCGCATAAGCAAACAGTCCCACCCAAAGGCCTTTTTTTCCCAGGGCCTCCCAGTGACCTTCAAATGATAGTGGCCTTCAACATCCTAAGAAGTTTCCCAGAATGCTTATCTGGGAGGAGAATGGCGACCACCTTCATGCCTGCTCACCAGTTCTGCTCAAGAGCAACTCCCATTTCTCTACAAATAGCTCATTCTCTCAGTAATGAACCTGAAGCAAACAGATCCCCAGCGAGGCCTGGCTTGGAGGGAAAGCCTTGAGCATCCCTCTGCTCTGCATACAGTTCATGAGCTTTATCTTGCTCTAAGTTCCCCCGAATTTCCCATTGACTCCATTTTCCTTGTCTGGATAGATGACATTGCCCTGTAGCAGTGAGGAACAGTGTCTATGGTGGTGGAACAGGCAGAAATGGAAACATTTCTGTAGCTCTTTTCTCAACACTAACCCCCACAGGCCTTGCCGTTGCCAGATCCCCCACTTGGGAGAGTCCAGAGGTGCTGTCTCCACTCCATTGTTTAGGAAGGGGAAGAAGATTCACACAGGTATCAAGCTTGTATTGTAATGAAAAGTTCCCCCTTGTAGGGTTTTGGATGGTGAGAGAGCAAAGAGGAGCGCTCTTTCCTGCATTCCCAGCTCTAGATTAGTTAAGCCAGTGGGTAGAGTCATGTTGAGGTGTGCATATACGCACGTGCACACACATGCACATTGTGCACTTGCTCGGCTTGGCAGGTTTGCTGGATTTGGACTTGGAGAGCTGCCTGCTGCTTGGTGCCTACTTTTTGAAAATAAAGGAATCACCCAGGTTCATGGGTGAAGTTCTAATGAGAAATAAGTCATTGAAGCAGTCAGGGAAGGGACGCTTTCTCTAAGAACAGAAAACATGATGTTAATCTCCCAAAATGGGGCAATAAAATATTGAAAGGTCTTAAGGGGTTGTGAGAGGGAAGATTAGGGAATCAGGGCACATTTGTGTAATCTTAAAGGATGATACAAGGCATCTAGATGTGTTTCTTGGTCAGGAACAGACTCCTAGTTTGAATGAACCAGGCTTTCATCTTCCCTGATATTTGTTCTCAGCCTTTTCCTCTCCCTCTCTCTCTGTCTCTCTGTCTCTGTGTGTGTGTGTATGTGTGTGCGCGTGCACAATGTAGAAAAACCCTATGCTACTGTCCTGAAATGGTAGATTCCATAAATGGATTACTGGATTGTGAATGACCATCTTGGGTTGGGTTCCTCAGAGGCAAACCCTGAGACAAAGGCTCAGGCCTGAGTAGTTTATCTGAGAAGAGAAGTAAACACTGGTAGGAAGAATAGGGAAGGGGGATGAGAAAGAGAATGAAGTCAAGGAAGGGTCATTAAGTGAATTACCACTGTGAGCAACTGGAGCTGAATCCCAAGGGGTCTGGGAGACAGTGTATAGCACTCAAGGTGATCCCACCTGAGGGATGAGGGAGCTGGGGTATTTATACTCCAACTCTCAAGAATCATTTATTGAGAGGTGCTCGTGGGGGTTGCTAATGCCCCAGCATTTCTGGGCAAACCTATGGGCAGAGTTGCCTTCCTCAGTTTTAGACAAAAGCCAGGTACAGAGATGCAGATAGGGGCCTTTGGAAATCAGGTGCAGTGACTTAAGGTGAGAGGTACAGGGATATCAGGAGGGCACTGATGGTGGCTGCTACAATCACAGAGGGGTAGGTATGCAGATTGTTGGGGAAGGGGACTTTCTCATAGGTATGGTCTCAATAAATATTTCTACCCTCTAATAAAATATAATGGAAACTTTGGAATAATAAATTAAAAATTTTTAAAGAAAGAGAACTTTATAAAAAACAAAGGATAGTGGTGTGGGGTCCATAGTATATATATTTGTCAAAATTAATTATACTGCACATTTAAAATCCGTGCATTTCATGAAAGCAAATTATACCTAAATTTAAAAAGAAGCAGGTGTAATATTCCAGATTTTAATATCTTTCATTAAAATCCTAAGCTCCTGCACATTTGAGATATACTTGCCTGAATCCCTAAAACTCTGCCTGGGCTGTGGACCAACAGTTGAAGCCTTTACTCTAGAACAGGGGTCCTCCAACTTTTTAAACAGGGGGCCAGTTCACTGTCCTGCAGACCGTTGGAGGGCAGTTGGAGAGTGTGGCGCACATTCCACACATGCGCACTGTGGGCCGGGGACGAGTTGGCTGCTAAGCAGGACAGGCAGCAGCAGCAAAAACACCCGGCGGGACGGATAAATGTCCTCGGAGGGCCGCATGTGGCCTGCGGGCCGTAGTTTGAGGACGCCTGCTCTAGAACTTCAGGCAGAAAATATTGAAATGGGGTGCTAGCAAATCAATCCACTGTGCTCTGGGTAGAGCCTCCCCAACGTGAAAGCAGGCTTCTTCAGCTGCTTCTGAGCCATGGTTTGTGCCCACGCTGCCCTTTCTAGGTTCTCCTTATGACTGTGGCATGCATTTTCTAAGAGAAATGACTATAGAGAGTCCATGTCTGAGGCCATAGGTCAAACATTTGCAATGCAGAAGAAACTGACAGAGGGTCTGATCTTATGAACTTGACCTTTTTGGTCAAACTAGCTGAGTCCACCTGCCACAGCTGAAGAGGGAAATAAGGAGAGATGATGTCCTAGCATGGGCACTAGGTCAGGGTTGACCTCAATGCCTGGAACATAGTGGGCATTCAATAAATGTTGGATGAGCTGAACAGATTTCCTTCTGCTCGCTGATGTCTCCTGCGATCAGCCTCAGCTGAGAGCAGAACAGAGTGGAGATGGGAGAAGTGTCAATAACGTGGGGGCCATGGGCCTTCCATTCTTTCTCAAAGGACCCAGATCTGGAGCTCATCAGGTGAGCCTTCACAGCAGAGGGGCTTTCTAATGACTTTTCAATTAATTGACTTGATGCTGGTGGGGAGAATGCCAGAGGCTGAAAAAGATAAAAGGCATTGAAGAGGACTTTTCTGCAGTCCTGTTCAGATTTGGAAAGGTTTTTTTTTTTTTGTTTGTTTGTTTGTTTGTTTTTTTTAGGAACTTTATATCTTAACCACAAAAGCCTTACAGGGTCGATCAGTCACGCAAGAAGATTTTTGTCATTCTCTGGGATTGGTGGGTGAAGAGAGGTTGAATGGAAAGCCAGGAAGGAAGGGCTGTATGTGGTTTCTGTGGGTGGCAAGTGTGTGTGGTGGGGTGGAACAGGAAAGGTGATCAAGGTGGGGATGGGGGCATGGGAGCGTGTAGGTGTGAGTCACATATACAGGACAGTGGTGTGCTTATTCTACAAAGTTTGGCATGGACACATTTTTCCAACATGTTTCATTCTTCCAGACTCAGTGACTTCTTACCATGTTTGTTCCTAAAGCTAATGTAATCTAGGTATATTAACCAATACTACCTGGTCATTTACATAATATCCACTCCCATGCATCATAGTCATGCAAAATTTAAATAATCAGAAAATTCAGAGAGGTACAATGACATCACAGATATCTGATGAGTGAAATTTTAGAAGTGGACAGAACCCTAAAAAGCAACTGTGCTGTTTCCTGATAAAGATGAGAAAATGGAGTCTTGGATGTGGGACTGGCCTCTCATCCACCTTGACTAGGTTTTTTTGTAACATGTAGAGCCAAGCAGTTCTTTGTTGTGGGGACTGTCCTGTGCACTGTAGGATGTTTAGCAGCATCACTGGCCTCTACCTACTAGATGCCAGTTGCACCTTTCCCTAGTTGTGGCAGCCAAAAATATTTCCAGGCATTGCCAAGTATCCCCCGAGGGGTATAATCACCTCTGATTGAGAACCACTGGCTTAGATAGAGACCTGGAGGGTCTTAGTATCCAGCACTCCCTGTACTGTCCTATGTCATTTAGGGGTTTCAAATGATGACTCTTACATGGTTCATAATCATGTACAAACATTTGAATGGAATGGTTCTGTGTGTGGTGTGCACAGTAGAATTAGCAATGTTCAAATGCCAACCAGGATATTTGTCTTACCAGGACACTCTGTTCTCTAACAGCTCTAAATCAGATGTTTCTTTTTTAGCGTGTGTTAGATAAGAGCATATGAAATTGCCATTTTTTTTTTTTGTGGCCCAGATGGTCAAATATCAGCAATTTCATAGGCTTAACCTAAACATACAATCTTTAAGAGATATGTTCTGAGCACCGTCCAAAACTCCCTAGTTCTTGAATGTGGAAATGTTTGTTTAGGCTCATGACTCTTCTCAGTCACATTTCTAAGGTGAGTCCAATGTTTTCCATGCCAAGCGTTGTCCCACAAACTAACTGCATTGCAAAATTCCCTTAAGATTTCTTTTTCATCTTGTGGTAAGTTTAATATAGCCACAAATTCTTTGCAGCAATTCCCATTAAGAGGTGGAGCCTATTTCTCCACCCCATTGAATCTAAGCTGACATTGTGACTTGCTTTGAGCAACAGAATGTGGCAGAAGTGGCATTGTTTGTTCTAGTTTCAGAGCCTAGATCTTTAAGAGGCTTTGTAACATCCACCTTGTATTTCTTGGCTACTCACCCAAGACTGCCATATAAGGAAGCTGGTGTGGCTTACTGGAGGGTGAGTGCCTATGTGGAGGAGAGCCAAGGCACCCCACTAACAGCCGGCACCACTAACCTTCCAGGCTGCTGACCCTCCAGCTAACTCCAGTCAAACGAATGAGCCCAGGTGAAAACAGGAGAAAAACCACCCAGTGAATTCACATAATCAACAGAAATAATAAGTTATAGTTAAATCACTAGCCTTTGGGATGTTTTGTTACACAGCAGTAGATAACTGATATACACCTGCTGGCAGCTTTACCGTTTTTTAACAATTTATTAGAGTTTGACTTGAAATAGAGAACAGTGAAACCATGTTACCCTGGCCCACTGGATGGTGGGCTAGCATTGTTTACGAGCTGAGTGCCTTGTGCCCCCACCTCAGCCTTGCAGTGGGCACCGTCCAATCACATTCTTCTTTGCAGTAGGCACCGTCCAATCACATTCTTCCTGAAAGCTGCCGATGTTTATATTTGGAGGCCAAGAGAAAAAGTCAAAAGCTCATGAGTAAGCGCTACAAAGGCCAAGTGGCTTCTCTACATGATAATTACCTGCACAGCATCCATAAGTAGTAGATGCCTCATATGTTCTGCTCATGTATATACACCACACACAAACACCACACATATACACCCATTGCATACTAGGCATGGTTATGTGATTGAAAATATCTCAAGCCTACATTTCCTACAATCATAGTTTGAAAGGGGGTATTTCAAACCAAGAATCTCCTTACAGATGGTGAGCATTAATGGACTTTCTATCTTAATGCTTTCATTGGATGTCTCTTTTGATCTACAGCAGTTGCCTTAGGAAGCCCATTCTTTATTATGTAAGGAAACTGTAGTTAGCACACTCATTGGGGTTAGAACTCACAATTCTCTGAGTTTTTTCTTTCATGTTGCACACACCAGCCCCCATTGGACTTTACCTATGCAAGAAGAGAAATCCTGCCTGTCTCTTTGCTCATGGCATCCCCAGCACATAGCACAGGGTTTGGTTCCTGGTTGTTCCTCAGTGAATTTGTGGATGAATGAATGAATGAGTAAATGAATGAATTATGGAAGCTGAGAGCTGAGAGAGACCTTAAGATTCATTATCTTTCATCTCCTGCTCTGCTTGGTGAGTGAGGACTCGGAGAGTCACAGAGGATTAGCATTTGTTTTTTTTTTTTTATTCCAGGACTTTTTTCCTTTAAAAAGCCACTTGACACACCTGATTATCTGATCTGTCACAGCTTGTGATTATGGAAGAGGAATCATGGAGGATTCCTTCTCGGGCCCAGTGGGGCATACTGTGAACGGCCCTGACAATGGGCTGGCCTCATGCCATTCAGGGCAGGCTTCTGCCCGCCCCACTTAACCCTGCAACTCATTGAGGGGCTGCCAGGCCCACCCGGGCACTGAGTGGGCACCAGATGTACCTCTCAGAGTTACATTATTATTACAATTCATCTGCCTGTCAAGCCGAGCCCTTTTCTGTGCTCCACAAACGCGAAAGCAAAATGGCCTTTTCCGATCTGAAGCTAATAATAGTTCTCATCTTGATTCTACTTAACACTGAACTGACGATTTGGCCTCTAGGGTGAGGCTCAGAGTTAATTCACTTATTTTAAAAATAATTACAGAAACCGTAAAAGATACATCCCAAGCGGGGCCAAGAGTGGTGTGATTGTCAGGGTTTCTCAGTGATAACCAGTTGTGTGCTGGGTGCCTGAGAGAACGAGGATGTGGCAGCGGCGTGAGGGCTGGACAGAAGGTGAGGCTGGAATGGAATTCCTCTGCAGTCACGCTGGCTGTGAGCAGCGATGCCCAGCCCCCTGTCACCGCTCCCTTCATTCTCTCTGATGACCTAAATGAGAAAGACAGTTGGTTTCCTTCCCCCTCAGCTCAGTCCCCCACGCGCACAGACAGGCTGCAGCCCTGACAGACTGCACTGGGGTCACGTGCTGCCTCGGCCACTTGAGAATGATCTATAGCTTCGAAGGAAAAAATAAATAAACAAGCAAAGCCGACCCCTACCCTTTGTCTAGGAGGAAATGGATGGGTTCCCGGGCTTCCACCTCCCCTCCGCATGTCGCCCGTGCCCCGGAGCCCCAGGGAAAGAACAGCCAGTGAAGAAAAGAAGCTGTTGTTTCTAGTTGTGTGTGTGTGTGTGTGTGTGTGTGTGTGTGTGTGTAAAAGGCAGAGGAGTGATAGAGCGAAATAGTGATTTCAAAATGTGAATAAAGCAATTCAAAGTATCTTTTCCCTCCCTAATTTCACTTCCCTGTTCTTCTAGATATAGTTATAAATACCCCCCTGCCCCCCAGTCCTTGTGTCTAATTCTAAAACATATCGAAGATAGGGCAGCACGGGCCTCAGGCGGTTCATCCTCACAGCCGGTAAACACGTTAAGCCTTTCCAGGAGACCGCTGCACTGCGGTCTGGTAATGAACGTGAAAGAGAACAGCTCCAGCCTTCCTGGCATCTTGGGCAGCTCACGTGGAAACCATAAACTTGTTGCTGGGCACGCCAGAGAGAACTGTGCACGTGTCAGCTCTTCCACTTCCAGAGTGCCATCTAGATGAGCTATCCCACTTAGAAAGCAGCCCTAGAGAGGACCGTCACCCTCCACGAGAGCTGGGTGCATTGTTCATACCAGCACGGATGGAGAAGCCATATGGTTTGCCTTATGTTTTAGCACTATTTCAGGTAAAAACTGAGATCATCTATATCAAGCATGTAGCACATAGTAAATGATCAGGAAATTGCAGTTACTACTATCTGATGTCACAATAAGAGCCAACGAATTTATTTTTTTTCTTTAGCACTATGGGCCGGGCACTACTCTAAGCAAATTTTAAAACAACCCTATGAGGTGGGGCTGTCGTCATCCCCCTTTCACAGATGGGGGAACTGAGGCACAGAATGGCTTTAGTTCCTAGAACCGAGACATGAGGGTCTGCTTTAACATGACATCCATCCTGCACAAGAAGAGATGGTGACAACACAGGGAGAAGAGAATTCAGTAATATCTACCTCCTCCTCTTCATCTCTAGCACCTCCTCTTGCCTGGACCACAGCAGTCGCCTCCTCCCTGGCCTCCCCGCAGTCCATTCTGCACACAACCCTCAACAGAATCCTTTAACTCATGGGCCACACGATGGCAGGCTCCTCTATAAACCCCTCATTTCCTTCCCACTGCACTTAGAATGAACTCCAAGGTCCTGGCTGTGGCCTGGAAGGTTCTGTCCGCCTCTCCGGCTTCATGCTGTGCCACGCTCGCTCCCCCTGGCACAGCACTCTTTGTCACTCTGGCCTATCACCAGTTTTTTTAAACACATGCAAGCTCTTCTTCACCCCAGAGCATCCATACGTGCCATTTCCTCTGCTCTTTTCTCTGTCACTTCACCCTTCCGAACTCTGTTTGATGTCACCTCCTCATACTTTAGTATCCCCACCCCCATTTTTCTGTATCTCTTAATATGCTCTTTATACTCATCATTGATCTCACAATTGAGAAGTCTTTCCACTTCTTTGATTAGGTCCTTGCTTTCTCTTTACTTCCCCCACTCGACTGTGAGCTCTATGAGAGCAATAATCTTTATTGCTCGCTGTTGTATCTCCAGCACTTAGCACAGCGCCCGGCTCTTGGTAGGTGTGCAGTCAATATTTGTTAATGCACGACAGGTCTGGGATGCATATTTGGAAACATGAAAGGCTATGGCTGAGGCTCAGCTCGCTTCACTTCTCTGGCTGCCCAAAGTCTTATTTATACACCCTTGCCTGCCATCCTGTGCTCCAGACATGAGCTAGGGCCTATCTCATTCCAGAGAGTTGTACCATCATTGGAATTTCAATACAAAGAGGCCATAGATCTACTTTGCAGCAAGAAAAGATGGTTTCTATCACAATTGGATCTCTTGGCCTTGTGGCAGTATGCAGAATGAAAGATACAAGGATATTAGAAGTTCAACGGTTCTCTCCTTGTTCAGAGTATCCAGGAAATGCTATCCCCTAAATCTGTGGTCCCCAACCCCTGGGGACACGGACTGGTTCCAGTCTGTGGCCTGTTAGGAACTGGGTGGCAGAGCCCGCCTGTCCATGGAAAAATTATCTTCCATGAAACTGGTCCCTGGGTGCCAAAAGGGTTGGGGACTGCTGCCCTAAATAGCATTTGGAATACCTACTATGTTATTCTTTCATTATCCTTAGCCACCTGAGATAGTTGGATCTAAGACTCGCAGCATAGTCACGTACATATTAATATTTACCCTCAAATGATTTAATATTACAGAATATGAACAAGGATTTAGCTTTGCAACATTGGAAGTTAATTTCTTCTTTATGTTGCTAGAGACATTCTCTGGTAAAAGTAAAGAAAGAAGTGGATAGATTTCGGTCTCTTTCCACCTTCCTGAAATTGCTTGAATTTTTCTCAGAAAGACTGGTAGAAGGCAGACCTCATTTTTTCTCATCATCCCACCTTTGTCCCGGCCAAAGGGTGAACTCTGGGACGATCATATGGGTGGTGTTCTAAACAACTTTCCCTTGATTAAATAACCCTTCTCCCAAGGGCTACTTGTGTGGTTTAAATTACTTAAAAGACAAAACAAACAATCCAGGGTAAGAGAGTTAGTTTGAAAAAACAGGGGGTTACCATCAGCCTTGCCCTGTGCAGCTGGAAAAGATGGGAAAAGCACAGGCTCCCAGCACCAAAGAGGATAAATAAACGTGTTGCAAGTGCCATCAAGAAAACACATCTGCACACTGTCAGTGCTGAGGATAAACACCCGATTGTTTTCCCCTTTCACAAGGAGCAGCGAGGAGGACAGGCAACTTGATGGACTCTATCCAGGTCTGTTCAATTTACAGCATCTTAAGGTTGAGGGATGGGCACTTATCCAGCCTTGATGCATTCCCCAAATCTCTCATCAGAAGCAAATCTTCAAAGAAAACAAATAGTATATTCATTCTCCTCCTGGTTCACAGACAGGAGAACAAACAAGGGAAGAAGGAAAACGCCCTAAAGATTATCTGGTGGACCTCGGTTGCCCGAGATTGCATTTTTGGACCCGACATCCTTCTCTGGTTTTCCTCCTTCTCCTAATTCCCCTGCCAGCGGGAAGAGCAAATGGAACTGACATAAATATCCTTCACAGCTGTTAAGTGTAGCCAGTGTTTCTTCCCTTAATGCTACACCCCAAACTTCCAGGGTCCATCAACTTCCCCAGTGCCTCAATGAATAGCTTTGTAAGTTTTTATGAACCATAATGAGAACTCATGAAAGATAACTAGGAGCGTAGGTAATTACGATGGATCCATTAAAATCCTCATAGACCTAATTTGAGAAAAGGTTCAGATACACAAGAAAATAAAGACGACCTTCTGGAGAGGCCAGCCATCTGGAACCCCCATGCTTCATATTCCTGGGGTTACTGATAGTTCACTATTTAAATTTTAAGTTGACTCTTTTTCACTTTGATTAGGTCAAGTGCTTCTTAATATTATGTGCCTCAATCGGAGAATGGAATATGATGAATATCTTAAACAGCAGGCTTAGATTCAACATCTATATGTCCTCAGTCACCTGAATTTCAAAATTTGATCTGAAGTGGATTAAATGTAATTCCAACCTCAATTTTTCATACTAATAGAAGGTGGCCAAGAAAACGACCAACACCTCAGAAATCATTCACATTTAACTTTGGAAAGTGGTCCCAGTTTATTAGCTGACACACTGAAAGTTGGCTCCAAATGTAAAAATGGAGAAATATGGGAACTGACTCAGGTGGAGTTAGAAATCTGTCTCCATTTTCCTCATTCTGTCTCCTCTCCTTTTTGAGTGAGTGCCAGTTAGATGCTATTGTGCTAGCCATGAAAGATATAACCAGTTTTGTCCTAGAAATGATATAAAATATGTCTGTTAAATATGCAGCAAGCACTTCATAAATGCTGTCAAAGGGTGTACAAAATAGAGGTTATAACAGCGTTTCCGAACAATCGTGTGGTTAATGATGTTCTTTAATTATGCCAGCATTTAATATCTCATGTTAAAGACTTTTAGCATTTTCCAGCTGTTAGAAATGATCAGAGAAGTGTCTATCCTTAATAACTATGAAGAATAGTCTGGGTTTTTAGTTGAGAGCCAGAGAGGCACATACCTCATCAAGGTTATATGTGGGTAGTGCATCCCAGTATTGGGTTAGTTAGTTAAGAAAGTAGGCTCAGGGACCAACTGCCTGGCTTCAGATCCTGTCTCTGCCACTTATAGGTTGAGTGACCTTGAGCAAGTCATTTAACTTTTCTGCCTTTTAATTTCCTCCTCTGTAAAATGGGATTGGAAGAATAACCAGCTGCATAGGGCATATGGATTAAGTGATTTCCTACATATCAAAATACTCGGAGCATAAACAGTGTGGTTTCATATATCATAACAGCCATTAGCAGCTAGAAGTAAGGTTGGACTGTTTTCTCATGTACAGCAGAAAATCAATTGATGTTATGAAATAATCAAAACTGACAATATAGCCAGTTCTTAGAGCTATCTGTCCAAGATAGTTCATAAGTAGATCTCCACCAAGAAAGAACAACCTGCTTAGAACTGTGCCTGGCACATAGTAAGTGCTTAATAAGTGTTCACTATTATCTCACCATACTGCTTCCATTTCCTGTAATGTTGCAGAGGGTGTTTTAAGAGCTTTGTTGCAGCCAAAGATAATGCTCCCATCTCTCACACTGTGTGTGCGTGCATGTGTGCACGTGTGTGTATGTGTGTGTGTGTGTGAGAGACAGTGTGTGTGTGTGTGCCAGTGGACAAGGAGGTGTGTTCTAGTGGAAAATCAAATAACTAGCTCAGTAAATTAACCCAGCCAAAAGTTCAGTTGCAGGAAATCAAATTCAGATTTGTAAGCCTGGTGAAATTCAAATTCCTTTTAAACATTTATTGCCATTTCTAGGCAAGAAACATTTCCCCTGATCAGATTGTTTTGGCCGGGAAGTCTTGCATTTTAAAAGCAAGTAAAAAGTGAAAAAAAAAAAAAATTCTTAGTACATGACACAATTTACAGCTAGCTCCTCAGGAATGTGTGTCATGTTTTAAACTTGAGTAGGTTGATGTTCCCCAAACATCCCAGTGCTTCATATTTATAGAGTGTTTTATTTTAGAGTGTTAACAATGAATGAGAAAAAGCGGGACTTTCTGTAGGCATTTTTTCCTTGATGCCATTTTGATTTGAAAGCAGCCTTACTCGCCTCTCCTGTCTTTTTCAAGCACCATAGGATTCTATTCTCTAGCTTGCTCTCTCTCTCTTTTTCCCCAAAGGAAACACTTCAATTGCTTTTATTGATGAGGAGAGGAAAAATCTAAACATCAGGCAACCAGGCTAATGAGGGACAGGCTGACGTGACAACTAACAAAGAACAAAACCAATTACCCCTCTTCATGCAGGGACAGCGGGTCCGGAGGGAACTGCGGAGAACTTTAGCAGACGGTGTGGGTGCCCCGCCCCTATCCCCTTGGTGCAGCCAGCGGTCACCTGTAGCTCACTGAACAATCTGCTACACCTATGGCTTCTTCCCTCCAACACTGCAGTCTCCCTGTCTGAGGGCTTTCTCTGGGCTGCAAGAGTGTGCTCAACGCCCCCCACCTCCCCGCGGCCCCTGAGTAACCTCAGCCAAGGAGCGGGGAGATTTGGTGGGAGAATACCCTAGATCAGGCATCCTCAAACTATGGCCCGCCGGCCACATGCTGCCTGCCTAGGACATTTATCCAGCCTGCCAGGAGTTTTTGCCACCGCTACCTGTCCTGCTTAGCAGCCAACTCGTCCCAAGCCCACAGTGTGCACTCTCCAATGATCTGAGGGACAGTGAACTGGCCCCCTGTTTAAAAAGTTTGAGGACCCCTGCTCTAGATTGCTGTCCACATGGTAAGGTGTGTTCTCCATGCTCTCTCATAGGGTCCCCAGCAGGAGGGAGCCCCGTTGCCCGCATGGCTCGTGCTGGCTTCCTTCCCTTCCCGGGCTCACTGCCCCTGTGCCTGCTGGCCTTCCTAGAATCACCCAAATCGTGCCCCTAAATCATCCCTTCAGGGTCTGCTTTTCGAGGGAACTCAAAATAAGGCTAAGACCTAAAAATATCTACCCAATTATAGTCATTATCCTGCCCCAATCCTCACTGTCTTTGAATACCAGAAATAAAGAAGGGAAAAGATGGGCTATAATAAAACCCTTTGAGCATTTGTGCCGTACACTAATTTGGGATGTACAATTCTCTTTAGGTTTTTGAAGCTAAGGTTTCTTCAGCTGCTATTTTTCATTAAATCATTCCGCAAATATTTACTGAGTACCTACTATGACCACATGCTGTTCTGGGTGCTGGAGTTATATCAGTGAAGAAAGCAGCCAGAATCACTACCCTTGTGACAGTGGCGCTGTAGTGGGAGGAGGCAGACAATAAACAATAAATGGAATGAATAGATAAAATATATACTATGTTAGAAATTGATAACTGGACTAAAGCAATTGAGCCCAGCACAGGAGCTCAGCAGGGGGAGGTGCAGGGAGCTAGTCGAAATTTTAACTAGGGTTGGTGGCAGCTTTTCTGTCCCCTGCAGAGGACAAGAGTGTGGAGCTTGATTCTGTCATGTGTGGCTCCTGCCAGATAGCCCCTCCCCCCATTTCCCAAATCAGTCTCCAAGGAGAAGCTAATGCTATTAATAGTCACTAAGGACAGGAAACAAATGTCTGTCTTCTCTCCAGATGGAATTCTTTGCTCACATTGACTTCTTTATTCATAACTGGAGCTTGGCTAACAGCACACACCAACAAGTAAATGTACAATGAATGAAGCATGCATGTCAGGAACCACCTCTCTGTTTGAAGTCCAGCTGAACTTTAATGGGCAACCTTGCTGTAGCCAGGACCACTGGGGCGGGGAGGGAAGGAGGAAATTGGAGAGCGTGCCTAGTTCCAATTCCCCTGTAATTAAAAATGAAGCTTAATCATTAGTTTCAAGGGCATGGGGTAGCTCTCAAGCACAGTGGAGAAATTGGAGTTTCACCTTTTCTTGCCTCTGGTACCATGCAGACATGATACTAGAACAAAGGGCTTGTCTCAAGGGTACAACTTTGGATGGGGTTACCAGGGAGATGGAGAGCAGGGGGGGCATTTTAATATCCCTCCCTGCACGACGCCATCAGAATGTGAGAAGACAGAGCTCAGGTTACTTCTGGCAACGCCTGTTTCTGGTGTTGTTCCTAGAGAGGGGTGAGAGTGTAGAACAAGAACTGGGCCAAGTCCACGGTTGGGGAGGAGAGTAGATCATTGCCATTGGGGAAGGAATGGAGGCTTTCACCGAAAGGTTGACAGTAGAGGGGCCCCCAGATGGAAAGACAGACAGGAAGCTGAGCCAAAGAAGCCAACTGGTGGGGGGGACCGTGGAAGGTCCTGTTCTGGGAATTGGGACAACCAGGCATGAACCAAACTGAAGGAAGGGAGAGAAGTCAAAGCCACACATTAGAATCTTTTTGGAATTGCCTAATGATTCCAACAAAGTAAAATGAGACTGTCTGTAGCTGGTTTAATCTCTTCTCTGTGCTTTCCGTGCAATTGCTTGGGGGAAAGGCAGGCTGATCTGGCCTTTGGAATTAACGGGTTAATTAGGAAATTGGGATTTCCTGCTTTCGGGGGTTGCCTCTCACCTTCCCCTTGATTGTGACTTGAGACTGATGAAGGCAAGATCCCCTGTGAACATTTGGAATGAAACACTTTGTCAGGAAAACAAGCAAAGAAATTTGACAGCTGCTTGATGTAGGACAGTCATTAAATTTTCAAGAATGTAGGTCTTCTATTATTTAGTGACGTTAATCTCTCTTCCAGAAAAGAAACAAAAAAGGCTCCAGAATCGCAGAGGGAAGAAGTTTGTGTGGTTTGTCCGGCTGCCAATTGCCTAGGCCATGCCTCCTCACTCACTTTCTCCGTGGGGCCATTGGCTGGTCCAGCCAGGCCAGTAGATTCTGAAGTCAGTAGTTTAGTTGGGTTTTCAGGAGTTGGTATTTAGGCCTTGATTTTGTTCCATTCTCTCACTTGCCTCTTCTTTTCTCTTCCGGTACCTGCCTTTTAGCTATTTCCCTACTTTTAAAACCCACCATTGGGGAAATGGGGTGAAACACAAAACTCAAATCAGCCATTGGTTTTGCTGCTTGGGGGTGTTTCTAGGAAGAAGATGGGGTGCAAGGAGAAGTTGAAATGCTAGCCAAAAGGAGAGTTTAGAAAATTCTGTAGCTTTCCTCGTGCCCTGTCACTTAGGAGGGATAACTAAGAATGGATGCATTTCTTTTCCAACAAAAAGCTGAAACACCATAGGGGATAAATCCAAGGTTGTATATAAGTATTCTTTCTGAACTCCATCCAAGCCTTGAAGTGAGATGGGATGTCCAGTTGGGAGGTGGGGGAAGAAATGACAAGAACTGCTCTTCTGGTGGCCTTGAGGAGAGAGAGCTTTGACCTTTTCTTGGGTGTATTGGAGCTATTCAGAGGTGGGAGACAGCACTCTCCCTGGGCCTGCCTGACTCTGCACAGAGAAGCCTCCTGGGTGCACTGTGTGTCTCTCCACTGTCCAGATGGGTGCAGCAGTGGCTAAGTGCTCAGGGTAGACCCTGGCTCTGCAGGCAAACATGCACACCTGTACATGTACGTGCACTTAAATGGCTGCCATGTTAGCGAGGGCTGTAACCAGCCATTGAGTCTGAGCTAACTTGGTCAGGCTCATATGAGCATTGAGACCATACCTTGGGTCACACTGGGACCTCATGCCAACCTACTGATTGAGTCATTGGTCTTCCTATCATGGATTGGGGTTTAATTGCTCTGGGAAGAATCTGAATATGTTTTATAACCCGTGGGGCAGAACATTCCACCAGACTCTTTCTATCTGTCATTTGGCGTGCAACCCTCCAATGATATCCCATAGCTGATTTAGTCATGAATAATATTCAACAAGTATTTACTGGCCACCGACTACATAATTCTAGGTGCCAGAGACACAGTAGGTTGCAAATCTGATAAGGTCCCTGAGCTCAGAGAGCTTATATCCTAGGGAAGAGAGGGAGACAATGAACTACGTCAGGTGGTGGTAAGTGCTATGGAAAAGATGTCACAAATCCATCCCTCAACAGCGAATGCCTCCAGATCTATTCATTCATTTATTCAGCTGGTATTGATGGAGCCTCTGAGGATGTGAAGGGCTTTCTGACCTCCAGGTGTTTACACAAATCAATCCTCTCCCCTTCCTCCCTAAACAAGGCATCTTGTGTTCAACAGCATGATCTGGGGCAGTTAATCTTGAGCAAAACTCATTCCGCACTGCAACATCCACCAGGCTTGGTCACCCAGACAAATTATTTCCACCAAAGGAATTACACAGGTGGATTCTGAGAGCCTAGAGCTAAACTGGCAGCTGGGAGAGGCATTGTCAGCAGATAGAAGATTCCTGAAGGAAATGAGCGGAAGTTAGTCTTCTGGCCCCATCTGGCCCCACCCTATCCTACTTCAGGGCAGGCTAGAGATGTCCACAAATTATTGTAGGATTTCCCTGTACATTTTTCTTTTTTTGTTGTTGGGTTTGACTGGGGCTTATAGCATATCTCTAGTGAAGATTTTCTGCTATTTGGTGGGTTGTAAATTGAATCTTAATGAGTTTTAGAACAACACTCATGTAAAAGTATACTTAGGCCATTTTCAAAATGGAGATTATTGATCCAATTGTGCAGATGGATGTGACAACCAGCAATGTCCTTGATTCCTGATTCTTCTCCCGGTGAACCCCCCCCCCCATTTTCTGAGAGGGTTGGAAGTTGGCACAGAGGAAGCCCTGATCAAAACAGATAATTTGGTTGCTGACACAGGCAGTACTGTGTCTCTGTAAGAAGACAAGAAGGTTTCCTTTTGGGGGGAGGGGATGATGGGCAGTGAGGAGGGATGGAGTGGCCGAGTTTTCTAGATTCTCTGATTTGAAAATTAGGGACTCAAAGGAAGTCTGTCCTTCCTGAGTAATTGCATCCTGACACTGTTGAACTTCCTCTGGGTTTCGACTTTCACCCCTCGGAGGCTCTGAGGAGGGTAGACAAAGGAGAGGCTGCCCCTCCTCTGGGGAGGGAGGAAGTCAGTGTGCAGCATGGGGCGCCCGCCCCAGCCGGCTGCTGCTCCTGCTTCCTGGGCAGAGAACATGGGTGTCTAGTTTCTCCTTTGCCTCTTGCGGGCTGCCTTGGTGGGCCTGTCATTGGTGTTTGGTCACCATGAGTGTCTCCGAGGCAGCTGCCACACAAAGTTCTGTTTTGCAAAAGGAGGTGGCACCATAGGCAAATGTTGGGTTTGGCAGTAATTCATGAATTTTATTGAGCTGCTCTGTCCTGGTGACATGAACGCACTTAATTAGACTGGAGGCCACGAGAATGGAATTTGAGATGTTGACTCACCAAGAACCAGAAAAAGAGTGACACTGGAACTGGTGGGGGAATGCTTGAAATGCTTCAGAAGGTAAAGCATGGTAAGCAACCCCAGGCACTTGAAGGCCCCTATTTTCAATATTTCTTCACAAACAAATATAGCTGCCCTAGGACACCTTCCTGAGTGGAACCTGGCTGGCCTGGCATCAACACTTCAAAATGAGAAGCTACACTTTCTTCCATAATATTTTACATGACACACTTGCCACCAGTAGCAGGAGGAACTTGTCATTTTTTTTTCACTTAGTCTGAATTAGGCTCACTTTATAGCTTGGCTACCACCTTTTTAATTATAAAAGTAATACAGTTATTTGTTTTTGGCAAAAAAAAATTAGTAGTGAAAACAGTAGTGTATACAATTTTAAAAAATGTAGGAAGTAGCCCCTCTCCAAACCATTTCCCAGAGTTAGTCATTATTTATTACTGTTATAGCTGTGCATCTCTGGGCCGGTTACCTAACTTCTCTGTGCCTCTGTTTTCTCATCTGTAAAAGGGAGACAATATTAGTACTTACCTCATAAGATTGTTGTGAGGATTTGGTGCAATATCTGACATATACTCTGGGCTAAACTAATATTAGCTATTGCTGTTAGTAGTAGGGACTTTTTCTATATATCAGTGCTGACTGCATCTTTCCTAGATTCAGAGCTTTAGGGGTCTGGCCAAGCCTCAATGAGCAGTCTTTTACCAACAGCATTCCCACTCAGGAAAGGGCCCGTGGGAGTGAAGAAGCTGGGCCCTGTATTTGGTTTGCTTTAGCACAATCTGATGTGGTTAGATTTTCTTCATGGTTCCTAAGAAATCCTAAGCTTTCTTGAATAAGAGAGGGGAAGAATGGGAACAGGCCTTTTGCTTTGAGGAGGAGCCTACCAGGTAAGGCTATTCCTTCTCTTGGAAGTCCCTGGGGCCTTACTACGGGTGCCCTCATTCAGAGGAGGCCCCACCTCCCAAGGACATGATGGGACATTTATGACCTAAACAATCACTCAGACGGACTTAGATGGGAAGAAGAGGGAAAAGAAATGGCATACTGGACAAGCTGATGACAAACTGATTGAGACTTTAGGGTCTTTTCTTAATGAAGTGAATAAAAGATGCGCTATTTTATTTATGTTGCCAATTTCACTATGAAAAAAGAATTCTGTATGGTGGTTTGTACACAGAAAATAGAAAAAATGAGAAGAACCTCCAAGCTATCTGACAAAAGACAGGACCAGATGGAGATGCTTTTCTGGTCTATTTTCAAAACCAAGGGTATTTGTTATCAGATAACTTAATTTAAAAGGTCCAGTGAAGGAGTCAGAGCACCTGTCTCCCTGTCTTGCTTCTGCCACCAACCAGCTCTGTGGCCTGAGACAAGTTACTTAACTTCTCTGTGTCCCAGGTGTCTCATCTATTTAAGAATATGGGGCTGGAAGTTCCCGCCCTACAGAGCCATGCTAGGGGCTGGGAGCTGTGGCAGTGGGGTGCTGTGTTGAGCGTAGGCGTGTCTGTCCATCCTATACTGCAGGCTCTCTTCTCGGCTGCACCAACTGACAATGGCCACAAGAGCATCAGAAGACAAGCCACCATCCTCAGGGGACTTAGAACCAAAGAGAATCCAAAGCACACACATAAAAGCTGCTTGAACACTTACTAAAGAAAGGATGCAGGCCGGGCGTGGTGGCTCATGCCTATCATCCTAGCACTCTGGGAGGCCGATGCGGGCAGATCATTTGGGCTCAGGAGTTCGAGACCAGCCTGAGCGAGAGTGAGATCCCCGTCTCTACTAAAAAAAATAGAAAGAAGTTAGCTGGACAACTAAAAATATATAGAAAAAGTTAGCCGGGCAAGATGGCCCGTGCCTGTAGTCCCAGCTACAGGCATGGAAGGCTGAGGCAGGAGGATTGCTTGAGCCCAGGAGTCTGAGGTTGCTGTGAGCTAGGCTGATGCCAGGGCACTCTAGCCAGGCAGGGCAACAGAGTGAGACTCTGCCAAAAAAAGGATACAATTACAGTCACCACAGAGCATTTAATAATAATAAGATAAGATGCTTGAGAAAAAAATGCAGCTGGGAACCCACACAGACATGACAGGGTGACAGGACACCTTGTCAGTTGCTTTTTCAGTAAAGAGATCAGGTTCTTTATTTTAGCCACATGCCCCCTGGCCACCTTCTGTGAGCAACCAGCATTTACCTGAGGTCTGAGCGTGCTGCTGCTCGTGTTGCCTGACTCCTGGGAGGACTAGAATCCGTGGCTTCCTCAGCCTCGTCCCCTAATCAAGTCTGCCTGTCCACCAGGCCGTGGGAAGCTGGACGGAGATGCCGTAAGCCAGGGACCACTGGCTGAAACGCCATGGAAAGTGCAGATGCTCCTGCTCCATGGCTGGGATGTCAGAGCAGCCTTGAATACACTCTCTTTTAGGGACCCTCTGAGGTTGACAGGGCACGGAATGGTGTCAAGATTTTCTCTTAACTCCTTAAGTGACTTGCCTACAGTCACCTAGGTTATTAGTGAATTGAGGGGAAGGGAAGAGAAGGGGCCTAAACATTGGATTTCCCAAAACCCAGGACAGTGCTGATTTAGTAACTTGGGGATTCTAGAAGAAGACACAAATACATAGACATTTATTAACTTATTAATTGATTTATGAGGCGACTACAATCTACATTAAAGAATACACGTATTTTTTCACTTAGGAAAAGATGAGATGCCTTTCATGTGCTTCTTTAGCTTCTTCCAAAAACAAACTACCAAACTGGTAACTGTCCATTTAGTTGGACTTGGAGTAAATTGAACAGATGCCCTCAGTTAATTGTCAAACTGAGCAGTCTCAAAACTGTATAACACTGGCAAGCACAGCCCGTTCCTCCTTTTCCCCACCAGGTCTGTTGCTCTGGGGGTGGGGGTTTGACACACCCCTTTTTCAGTCCAGCAAAGATCAGTTCTGGAAGCCGGTCCTCTCTGCAGTGCCTTTCAGGCTGAAGCCAATGGTCTGCTAAATCTGCTTGGGAACTGATTTGTTAATTATTCTTTTCCTTTTGTGACATTTTTCAAGATAAACTTACTTGGGCCAGCCTCCTAGAAAACCTTTTAAAATGCTAATTGTGCAATTGTGCGAATAATGTAAAAATGAGTCCTGTGGTGCACTCAGCACTTGACTAATTAACAAGCAGTAAATGAATCCTTGCCTAGCAAATTCTGTAACTATGTGAATGGCAGAGAGCTTCCTGGAGCCACAGATGGAAGAGTTTGGTTTTAAGTAAATAGGTTCTTACAGACATTGGCGAGTGAAAATCAAGAATTATTTGCTCTTAGCACTATCTTTTACCGATATCATTGGTGGATTTGATTCAGCAGACGTTTGTGGAAGCCTTGTAGGGCTCTGTGATAGACCTAAGGAACAGGGATACAAACATGGATTAGATATGGAGGATTTCCTTGAAATTTAATAACTGCAAGGACAGAAAACCCTACTCATGGTGGCTTAAATGGTAGAGCTATTTAATTATCTTACAAAATACAATGTGTGAAGGTAAGTGGTCCTAGGATTGGCTCTTCCCATTCCTTTGCTTTGTCATCCCCAGCATGTTGGCTTTTTTGTCCCTAGGCTTGTTGCCTCATAGTTGCAATATGGTTGATTTTCTCCAAGCACCATATTCCCAAATGACAGAGTTCAAAAGCAGTAAGCAAGGCAGGGGCTGGGGGACAGTATGGTAGGAGATCAAATCCACTCACACACCATTCACCAAAACAAGCCACATGGCCATACCTAGATGCACAGGTGGAGGGGACAATGCCTGGAAATCCAGTCTGGCCAGGCAGCTGCTTTCCGTCATCAGCTCAAGACTATGGAAAAGATTTAAAACATGTATTGGCCAATTGGACATCTCTGCTACATAATACCATAAGTGCTCTAGTACAGGTGCATCCAGAAGACAGAAACAGTTGATTCTGCCTTGAAAAATGATGGGTGGTTTTATAGAGGACTTGACAGCTTAGCTGCGTCACCAGGTAAATGGAGAAGGGAAATCCAAACAGGAAACCTAATATGCAGACATAGGGGCATGAAGGAGCTTGTCAAATTATTGTGCTATTTGTATTTTTTTGCCCTCTTCCTCTATCTTTTGGTCAAACCTCTATATCTCACAAGTCATTTAACTCTTCAGGGTTACAGGATTGTCATCCATAAAAATGAGGCAGTTGGACTCAGTAATCGTAAAGGTCTCCATGGTTCTCTCCATGGTAGGAGATCAAATCCACTCACACACCATTCCCTTCCCTTTCCTTTGTTAGGTTTGACGGGAGCTAATGCAATATCTCTAGTGAAGATTTTCTGTTATTTCATGAGTTGTAAATTGAATCTTAATGAGTTTTTAGACCAATATTCATGTGAAAGTATACTTAGGCCATTTCCAAAATGGAGACAGAATAGAAGTTATGTAGACTTTAACAGTCTCAACATTTCATGTACTTGGATCAGTGGAATTCTTTAATCTTATCTCCTATTTAAAAGTACATTTCAAAAATTTCACAGGGAGGCAATCTGGTATCATAAGCAGAGCATGAGATTGGGAATCATGGCTCTGAATTTGAGGCCAAACTTTGTCATTTCCTTGCTGTGTGACCTTGAGAAGACTCAACATCTTTATGGCTCACTTTCCTCACCTGTAAAATTGAGATTATGGTATCTATCTTTCAGGATTCTTAGAAGACTTAGTGATAACTGTTATTAAACACATAGCACAGTGCTAGATACTTCCTTGGTTTTTAATAATTCACAAAAGAATAAATACAAATGGCCAATACATAAAGTTTTAAATGTTCAAGGAGAAATAATGGAGTATGTGTGTAAGAGAGAGAGAGAGAGACAGAGAGTGAAATGGGCACAGATTTTAAAACTTGGTGATCTCTAGTGTGGGTGAAGGTGTGATGAGAAAGGGACTCTCATATACTGCTAATGCAAATGTGAACTAATGTGACATTTGCGGGGGATGATGTAGCAATTAGAATCTGTCTTTTAAAAATGTTCAAACCCTTTGACCCAGTAATTCAAAACCTAGTAATTTATGCTAGATGGATAATCAATGATGTATACATAGGGTATGATTAGTATCAAGTTATTTATCTTGGTGTTATTTGGAATAAAAAGTATTAGAATCAACACAAATGGCCAACAATAGGCAATTTATTAAATAGATTAAGTTCCATTCATGTATCTTAATATTACCCAGATATTAAGAATCATGTTTTGGAAGATATTTAATGATATGGTCATAATATTATGTAAAAAAGGCAATCTATGGAGTAGCATATACAGCATGGTAGCAGTTTTATAAAAACAAACAAATGCCATGAATAGAACAGTGACTGGAAGGTAAAACACTAAAATGCAAAAATAATTATTGCTGGGTACTGGAAAAACAAGGGGTTTTTATTTTCTTCTATGTTGCTCCGAATTCTCCAAACTGTCTTGCATTGCACATGTAATGACATGGAAAAACAGTTATAAAATTAAGAGAAAATATCAGGGTAGAAAAGTTACCCCCCAAATCAGAAGACAAATTGACTCCCACTATGTAAGAATACATATATTCCAAAAGAACAAGAAGGCTGAAAGGAACTACATCCAAATCTTGTTAGTAATTTTCTCTGGATGGTAGAATGATGGATTATTGTCATTTTCTTCTTTCTACTAGTTTGTATTTTTCCACTTTTCCATGATTGGCATATATTATTCTTATGAGCATAAAAAGAAAATTACAACCAAATAAAACCTATAAAAAGAAGCTTTCATGAGTACTGTGTTATATGTTGTCACTAGCTCTGGTAGCCACCAAAAAAGCCATTAAGTCTGGGGGCCCAGGTTTCTCCTTCTCATAGCTGGGGAGCCATTTGACCTGTGTGGGACCTGGTGCCCATGTTTATCCCCTGCCTCCTGAACGTACCAAGTCCCACATTGTAAAAGGCAGAGGGACAAGGCTAGAGTCACTGTTGGTGGAGCAAATGAGTGGATTTTGCTGGTGTAAGAGATTGCAATACAATCTGTGCTCTAGGTTGCAGGGAGGGCAGCCTGCTTTTTGCAAACTTGTGCTTGCTGAGCCAATGGGCACCCCTGGTTGGATGCATGGAGCTCTCTGGTGGCCGAGAGGTGTCAACGCAGCAATTTTTGCCTTTCCAGAACCAAACCCCAAATCTACTAGTCAAACCAGAATGTTCAGAAGCCACTGCATACTTGCAGATCAAATTTCAAGCCCTAAAACATCTGGCTCTACTATGTCCAAAATATTTTGTATAAAAATGGATGCCTCCACTCTACCCTTAAAGTTACAGATAGAATAGGTACTCTCTCTGCCTTCATGCCCGTGTCAAAGTCACTTGACACTGCTTGGTTTTGTATTAACTGTGTAATAAATTGCACCAACTAGTGCAGGAACCTTGATCACACTTCTTGTCCCACAGGTCCATACTGTGTGAAATTGTCCCTGTTGGTTGTTTACCAAGTGGGTCTTCATAGTATCATAGAATGGAAGGAGCCTTAGAAACAGAGACTGAGCTCCAGTGAAGTCAATTGACTTGCTGAAAGAAATGACTCATTGCTGGCTGAACCAGGAATGGAATGTATTCCTATATTAAGAATTTGGTCCAATGGGCTCCCCCATTTCCCTCGGGCTGCCTTTATCTGGAATGGCCGACTTGAAACCCAAACTAAAGCTTCCCACTCTTGTTGTCCCTGTATAGTCTTGTGTTTCCATGTGTTTTCATCACAGTGTGACTCTGTGCATCTGAGATATGATGGTCAGCCAATGTGTGTGTGTGTGTGTGTGTATGTGTGTGTGTGCATGCTTATGGGGGTGCACGTGTACATGTAACAGTGTGTAGTCATAGGTCTGTGTATGTAACTGTCACTGAGTATCTGTGGATCTCTATCATTTCATTTAGGAATAGTCTCAACCATATTATAAATTCCTTGAAGATTATCCTCTGTGTCTTTTGTACTCCAATATAATACTATCTAGAGGTATTGGGACCACTGACACAATTCCGGTTACTTTCTTTGTATGCCTGAATGAAAACAATGTCTGAATCATTTGGGTCCTTAGACACAGGACTTTGTTTATAGAATATTGTTCTATATTTAACTTTTTTGTCAGCCCTGACTTTGAAAGAGGCCTGAAGATTAGTGGAAACTTACCCCCTGGGTATTCTAAAATGTTCCATTGAGAGGTAATTAAAGGGAAGAAAAGGAACAACTTGTACTCCCCAATTGGCAAGCCAATGACTTGGTTATATATTCATTTTTCTGGAGCAAAAGTGCTTTGAATTCTATTCCACTTTAACATTGTCTCAATAATCACCAAAGTAGTATAGTGATGGCACCTTAGAAATTTGCCTGGCAAATGGAAGTCTGAGGATAAGCCCTGAAATGTTCTCTACAATCAATTTGAATATTATACCGAATTTATTGATTTTGGCAATGAGTTAAAACAAAAGAGAGAAACATAAAGAAATAATCATTTAAAGCGGACCTTGGGAAGTTCTTTAATAAAGCTCAGGGCTAGGAAAAAAGCAAGGATCAGCTTGGTGTAGGGTTTTCCAGGCAGAGGGATGGCATTTGATTTTTGACATTGCCAAGCTAGAGGGAAGGAAGTGGATGCCAGTATGGATGGAGCAGATGGGTGCTAGATGGTTGTACTATGCAGTGGGTATGTGGAATTTCATTATAAAGTTCTCTCAACTTTGGTGTATGTTAGAAATTCATCATTCACCATAATGACAACCCAAACTTTTTTCCCCAAAAAAAATTTTTTAAAAAGAAGGAAAAATACTTAGCTAAGGACAATCAACAGTAAGTGGCAGATAAAAGCCACATACTTGATACAAGAGCATACTTACTGAAACATCATGGTACAGAAGTTATAGTGAGCACAGGCTTTGAAGTAGGGTATGATTGGATGGGAGAGTGGCTGGCTGGCTGGCTGGCTGGGTGGATGGGTGGGTGGATAGATGGATGGATCAAGGAAATTGATCTGAGGCAGGATGCCTGTGTATCTCTGTGTACTGAGTAGAATTTTCTTTTTTATACTTGTTTATCTTTTTAAGAAATCCCCACTGAAGGGAAGAACCTCCTATATACCAGATAGTCTACCAGTGAGCACCTATTGTGCATCAGGTAGGATAAAATTGGACAACTAATTCTTATATCTTTTAATCCTTACAGCAACTCTGTGTGGTGGGTCTTATTAATACCACTTTAGAGATGAAGAAATCTATGCTCAGAAAGGTCGAAGAACTTGCTGATGTCCACATGATCTTTCCTATACACCATGCAATGTAGGTGTTCCTGTAGCAAAAACCATCCATGGCAGTATAGAAGTGAGGAAGGGGGTCACTAACTGAAGACATTTCGGAGAGGCAGGGGATGACTAGACAGAAGAAAATCCAATGGAAGAAAGGGTGTCTTTGCTTGAATATACATGGGAGGGTGAATGGCAGGCAATGGGAGGGCATGGATCAATAAAGAGAAGGAAAACGTGCTGGGCAATCTTACACTCTAAGGCTTCTCCTCTAAGTGGAATGCAGTCACTGCTTGTAAGGTGTAAAGTGGGTTACTCTATCTCCATTCTACCTGGGGTACCCCTGGGATCAGGCTACTCACCTGTCCACAAGGACAATCTCTGTCCACAAATTCTTAGGCACCCTGGAGGCAGTGGGGGAGACCAAAGGTCTTGCCTGTCCTATTGTCTTTGTTCAGGTTCAGAAAAAGAAGCAGAGCAGGAGCAGAAACTGAGACATTGATTCTTGCACACACGCTTCACTGGGGGAGTGCTCTCAGGAGAAGGGGCTTAAGGGAAGCAGCCTGCGACAGGGGGAAAGGTCTAAGCAAGTTTGTGGTCTTAGCTACAGACTAGATGCAGCCTAATCTCACTGGGGCAGGGATGGCACCACAGAGTTGATCCCACTTTGAAGTAAGGGGACTGGCCTTTTGTACCATGTTATCAGCCAGTTATTAGTTAAGGGATGCCCCTGGGGGAGGGGGCATGACCTTCTGGGCTAGATGGTAAGTGATTCCCATCGACCAAGGACAAATCTCTAGAGAAGGGATCAGCTGTGAGTTGCTCTTAGCAGCCAACACTCACAGCTGCTGGAGAAGGGGATTCCAGCACAGGTAAGGGGATCTGGGTGGGGCATCAGTAACACCCACTACACCCACCAAACTGCTGTGCATGTCCCTGCTGCCATGGACTGTATATAGAACTTCTACAGATATTTTGGCCCTTCCCATATGGATGCAGACTGCCTTGTTGGGTGCAGATAGTTCACCTGAAAGTTCATTTTTTGATCCTGGAAGAGAGGGGGGATACCCAAGAAGGGATTCTTCCCATGGGCTTACTGGTCTAGAGACTTTCCCTGTTCATTCTTTGTTGGCCATCTGCTGCTGGGGTGCCCCTCTGTCTTAGTCGAAACAACATTCTTGGTGAAGTCTGGCCTGGGGTTTTGACTTTAATGGCATGTATCGTGCACAATTTCCTCTGATATAGGCCAAGCAACCTCATAACATCTAGGTTATATCTTCCGTGTTCTATCTCCAAGTTTTATTTCTCCTCTTAGTTTAGATGTTCCCCATATTCCCTCTAAACTCCCATCCAACCCTTCTCTTTCAAATCTTGTTAATACTTAACCTGGGGTCAAGGTTTCTTTGGGCGAAGAACAATGAAAAGGCAATTATCTAGCTGGCTTTGAATGCTAAGGGAGTGAAAACTGGTTATGTGTCTAACCAGTGACATTCTTAGAGTCTACCTTTCCTGTATGGTCAAAACGAAAGAAAGCAACGGATGTGGGTTGTTTTTTTTTTCTTGCCTTTAGACCTCACGGATTAGTCATAGGATCGTGTTGAAATTATTCAATCCAGAAATAAGTGATTAACATTTAACTTCTTTAATGGGCAATTACTCAACAGCTATGCCAGTGGGTAAATATTTACTCATCATCTATTCCAAGGAGTGAATGTTAACTTGAGTCAAACAGTTACTTGTGTTGGTTCTTTAATAATGGAAAAGTGAATTTATGTAGCTCTAAGAGTTCTAATTTCCCACCGAATAAGAACTGACTGAAGGATGTTCAGAGCCCTGAGCTGGGCTTGAATTATAGGTAATTTACTCACCTACTCCTTCCTTCCAAAAAAAAAAAAAAAAGCTGATGATTTTTTTTTTTTTTGTACTTCCCACTATTTATTTATTGAAGTCTGGTAGCCCCAAATCTCGCAAAGTCAAATATAACAAAATCAACTCTGTTTTTCAGTCTGTAGGTCTGTGTCAGCCTTTGTTTACCACAAAACTGCCTGTTTCTTGTCATTAGGGATGCAAGTCAGGGCAGAGGCAGGGCCTCAGTGATAAACGGCTGGCTCTCTGTGATGTGCTTGTAATTGTTCTTCCTTAGAATGGGAAGGATGGCTTGGGAGAACTTGTCCATCATGGAGGGAGTTAGCAGCTTCTGATCTCTTTCCTTGTTTGTCTACACTGCAGCCAACCAGACTAATTCAGATATCCCAAACATGCTCACATGGATGCACAAAGCATATGGCCTGAAGACTCAGTCGTGGGAATAATGGGCATCATTTCTGAGACTTTCAATTCACTTCCAACAAGCACATTTTTAATCAACAGGCAGGAAACCTATTTAAAAGTTGAAACACGAACCAAGGTCAGAGGTTAAGGGTCAGGATGTGGGGCTTTGATGCTAATACTCCAGGTGTGGCCTACCCTGCAGAGAGATCAAAGATGCCTGCACAGGGAACCACGTGGAGAGAGGACTGGGTGTTCCGGCTTGTAGAAAGAAATATGAGAGTCTGGAAGTTGGTGTATTAGTCAGGGTAGGCTGACTGCTGCACCAACTACCTCCAAGTTTCAAGGGCTTCACACAAATTAAGGTTTATTTCTTGCCCATGTCACATTCCATGGGGGGTGGATCTGTGTTCCATGCAGGAATTTAGGGCCCCAAACTCCTTCCATTTTATGGCTTCACTGTCCCTGGGAACTTCCAGTCCTCCACCAGAGCTACTGTATCCAGACAGCAGATGAGGCAAAAAGAAAGCATGGAGGAGAGTGTGGGAGGTTTTATGAGGCCAGAACTGTCACATGACCCCACCAACATGCAAAGGAGGCTGGGAAATACAGTCATAGTCATAGGTAGGCCCAAGATGTGAAGGGAAACGGATTGGTGTAAAACTAGCCAGTCTGCCACGCGTGGCTTCAGGAACATAAGACTATTTTTCAAAAAAAAAAAAAAAAGTGGCAGGGGCAAGGGCCAGGGGAACACACTTCAGCAAGCATTTGGAAGAGAGCTGGAGGAAGAGCAAAGGAAGAGGGCAGCAAGAAATGACTTAAAAGTTAGTGGGATATTCCTGGAGAGTTGCCAAGTTAGAGTAGCTTCACTTACACTCATAGTGGGAGATAAAAATTGTTCTCATTCAGGTTTATTTTTTGCAGGCACAGGCTTTAGAGGGTGAGTTAAACTTCCTAAAGCAAAGGGTTAGATAAGAGGGAACACTGCTTTGATTGAGGAGCCAGCTGTGTCAGAAAGTAACAGGGAGAGGAAGAGTGGGTCGAGCCACACCGCAGGCACCTGATTGTGGTGGACTCTGGAGGTTACCTGTAAAAGGAGAGGCTCCTCAGGCTCCTCATTCACTAGGGACGATTGGGGAAGAACAAACTCGACTGAGAGAGGGTGCCAGAATATTCACAGGTTTATTTCTGGGAGGGTAGAACATTCCTGCCCAATTCTCTCTCTTTTCTTTCTTTTCTTTTTTTGCCTGTGAATGCAGCCCTTTTCGTAGTCAGCTCTTTTCGGAGGAGACCTGTGATGGAAGAGAAGGTTCTGGCAGGGAGCAGGAGGAAGGGCAAGGGCTTGGGGCCTGCCCTTCCCCAGTAGGTAGCTTCAGGGGGGCCTGGCTTGGCGTGGCTCCTGACTGGCTCGCCTTCTCCCTCCCCAGCAATTCCGACAGGCCCTCTGGGGCGGACTCTTTTGTGGCAGTTTCTGGCAGTCCCTAATGTGGCTCGTTGTCAAGCCTCTGGACTGGTGCCCGGGAGCCTGTTGGAAGTCCAGACTCCAAGTCAAGAAGAACAGAATTAACTGGCCAAGCGCCAAGATAATATTTTCCCTCATAAGCAAGAACGCTGCCTAGGAAATAAGTTTAACTCCCTTCTTATTTTCTTAACTCTTCTTTAGCCTCCTCTAGAGTAGTTAGTGATCATCAAAAGACACCTTTTAAGTGCATCTTCCCAAAGAAAACTATTCGATTTATTTCACGCACATTTTCATTTTGCTTATTCTGTGCTTTACATTCTTCTAAGTGCTGTAAAATATTAACTCATTCAATCCTCACAACAACCACATGCCATAGGAACCATCATTATCCCCACTTTACAGATAAGGGCGCAGAGGTGAGACAGGTTTCATGGCTCACCCAGGGTCAGTCGGATTATAGGTGGGAAACCTGGGACGTGAACCAAGGCAATCCAGTTTCAGAGTCTGTATTCACTGAGCTGACTTTCTACGTCGTTTTCCCAAAGAAAACATGGATTGCTTTTATGAAATGGTATAACACACATACAGCAAAATGCACAAATCCTAAGTGAATTTTCACAAACTGAACACCCTCAAGTACCCAACACCTCCCCCTAAAGAGCCAGAATGTCACCAGCTCCAGAAGAGCCCTGTCACCTCCACCCCCATCCCCAGGACAACCCTTATCCTTTTTTAGCATAGATTATAGTTTGAACTGTTTTTTTGAATTTCTATAAATTATATAAATAAATAAACAGTAGGCCTTCTTTTGTATCTGATTTCTTTTGTATCTGCATCACCCTTGTTGCAGATACAAATTTATTTGTAGTTCAAATGTATTTATTTTTCATTGCTGTATAGTATTTCATTTTCAGACCATATCACAATTTGCTTTATCAGTTCTATTTTTCAGTCTAACGCTCTCCCAACGGAGCTATTTCGGCTATCAGTTCTATTTTTGATAGGCATTTTGCAAATATCCAGTTTGGGACTCTACAAATAGTACTGCTACATACACATATTTTGTTGAACACATGGACATTGTACTATTGGGTATATACCTGGACGTGCAAGACCATTCAGTATACAAATATTCAGCTTTAGTAGATAATACCAAACAGTTTTCCAAAGTGGATGTACCAATTGACAATCCCACCAGCAGTATGTCAGAGTTTCAGTTGCTCCACAGTCTTGCTAACACTTGGAATTTTCTGTCTTTTTATTTTTACCTATTCTGGTGTGTGGCATGTATTGCATTTTTTAAAAAAGGACTTTATTTTTCAAAATAGTTTTAAATTTACAGAAAAATTGGTAAGATAGTATAGAGAGTTCCTGTATACCCCACACTCCATCTCCCTTATTACAAACATGTTAGCATGGTTTATTTCTTACAATTCATGAACCAATCCTAATACATTATCATTCATAGAATTCTTTTTTCAACTGCAAACACACCCAAGAAATGAATAATAATGTTAATGTCTTCTGCGTTTGTCAAATTGAGGACTATTAGGTAACAGTTTCCCAGTAACATTATTCAAATGGACCAGGGGTGGATTGACAACTCTAGTGCAGTTCTTTGCTTGATAAAGTCAAACCCAATAGATGATACAGGGAAGTTGTTACCTAGTGTAAACCTTTATGATGATCATTCTGGATCGGCGAGCACATGGAGTTCCTGTTAAAATGTCAATTCTTGGGCCCCTCCCCACACTAAGAATCAAAACCTTTGGGAATGCAAACCCAGAATGTGCCTTTTGACCAAGAAACTTTAGGTGGTTCTAATGCATCCTAAGGCCTGATGACCTGTATTCTAGACATAGGAAAGCAAGCCCAGTGAATGACTCCTGTGATATTTTAAGTCCAGGGGACATATCATTTTCTGGGCTGGGTGGCTAGTCCTAAGACACTTATTTAGTTCTTATTTTTAATAATATAAAGGTACGTAGACAAAACGGTAGTCTGTCAATACCAGAGTCCTAAGGAGAATGACTCTTAAGTTTCCCAAGACCTTGAATAAAAAAGGTTACACTGGAAAACTAAAATGATGCAGCTGGCCTCTAGGGGACAAGGAACCTAAGACAGAGTTGGGGATCTTGGCCCCTATGGCATTTCAAAAGGAACTTTAATGTCAGACAGGGTGTAGAGGACAGCAGGAAGAGATCAGTGTGTAAAATATTCCAATGGCAAATTCCAGAAAAGTATCAGCCAGAGCTAAATGGGACAAGAGACAATACACATTAATTTAAGATGACATAGGCAATTTAGTGGCATGTTTATTGAAATAGCCCTTCGCATTCTAAAAAAAACCTACTGGGGGTACAGACCTCTGAATCCCTGCAGGAAACTCTACAAATTCCTGGGAGGGAACAGCAGCCCCAAATCTGACTTTAATAACAAAAGGCAATTATTTTTAGTATTTTCCAGTAGATCTCAGCTGTCTGGTATTGTCAGGCTCTATTCATGGAGAGGTGGAATTTAGAGAGAGTTAATTCAGTGGCTGGTGAGGGGAGGAGGGAGGGAGGGAAGGAAGAAAGGGAGAGAGGGAAAAAAGAGAGAAATAGAAAGGGGAGAGAGGGAGGGAGAGAGAGAGACAGAGAGAGAGAGAGAGAGAGAAGAGAAAGAATGAGAACATGAGGGGAGCTTGCAAGCCTTTTCACCCTGGTACTATTATCTGGCATGATGGACCCCAAGGCAAGGTGCCAGTCATATAAAAACAAATGCCAAGATCAAACCTCCAGGAACAAATATAAAGGGACTCTAAACCAAGCAATTTGTCAGACTGGTTTCGGGGTACAGGGAAGCATAAAGAAACTAGAGAGAAAGTAGGTCAGTGACAAATTCTCATGGAGACAGCTGGAAAGCCATTATGGGTGCTAGCATTAGAACTAATTAAGAAGTGGTTAAAACCACCACGGAGGGGTGTGGCATTGGAGGGGATGGTGGTGGCAGGTCACAAAGGAGAGGAAGGGAATGGAATTCATTTTTAAAAGCTGCTTGGAAAACCCGAACTTGTAGATTTAGCAGATCTGATGGATGAATCTCTGGGTGAGGTAGAGAAATGGATACCCTGTCTCCTGCCAATTATGTTTTGAAAAATCATGGAGAAGCAGGACGATTGTCAAGTGAAGAGGTGACTGTGTAGAACATTTGTCATTCATAGGGCGTAAAGCACAATCTTGCCAATTACAGGCCAGAAAATGCACATCATTCTGTTATCAAAGTAAAGAGTAAACACGGGAGGAAAATACTAAAAGGTTCTGGGCGTGGCAGAATTATTTATGATGGGCATCTTAAATCAAGACAAATGGATTTGATGGTGGAAAGGAGCTGTTGTCCTTTTAAAAATTACATAATTATTGGATGAGGAAGGAGAACATTATGTCTAGAGCTTTAAAAGATGTTTCTATGGTGTCTTAGGAAATTTTGCTTGAAAATTCATTCAGATTGGCTTGGATACTAGCAGTCTCACGTCGATTTTTAAGTGGCTTAAGTAGCACAGTCCCTAAATGATAATTTATAGAAACATTTCAGCCTGGGAGGAACACAACTACTTGTTCTTTAAGAGTTTGCTGTTAGCTGGTGCTTCAGTTGATCTCACCCTCGGTATTCTGGGAAGCACCGTGAGAGAGACCAACTTCTTTTACATAAAAGGAGATATAAACTCAGAGGCATTAAGTCACTGTCTGAAGTCACAAAGCTTATTTAAAAACGCAGATCAAGTTCCTAACTACTGTTATTTAACCTTGAGACTTGTTCGTTTTCAGAGTCTCTTATAAACTGGCCTTAACATATAAATATGAGATGTCAGTGCATGCCAGGAAGAAAGGATTAGAACCAAAGTCCTCCTGTGGAGCTTAGAGCTGTTGCCTAGAGCAGCAAATACAATTCCTCCTTCAAAATAATGCAAGCTCGAATTCCTAAGGAATAGCATTGGCGAGATCAGGCATAAAACCTGATCACGTGTATGCACATGTATGTGTTTGCGTGTGTGCGCACGCACGTGCACGCACACCTCCCCCCCCCCCACACACACACACAACCAGAGAACTAAACCTATGTGACTTGCAAGGCATTCCTTGGTGTTTGGCACCAGGGATCGGTTTCATGGATGACAATTTTTCCAGGGACTAGGGGAGGAGGGTATGGAGAGGAGATGATTTTGGGATTCAAGCACATTACATTTATTGTGCAGTCCAACCTCTCTGCTAATGATGATCTGTATTTGAGCCACTCTCCGGCGCTAGCATCACCACCTCAGCTCCACCTCAGATCATCCGGCATTAGATTCTAATGAGGAGCTGCACAGCCTAGATCCTTCGCATGTGCAATTTACAGTAGGGTTCAAGCTCCTATGACAGTCTAATGCTGCCGCCAATCTGACAGGGGGCGGAGCTTATGCGGTGACGGGAGTGATGGGCAGCGGCTGTAAATACAGATGACACTTCACTCTGTCTTCTGCTGTTCACGTCCTGCTGTGCAGCCTGATTCGTAATAGGCCACAGACCGGTACCTGTCCTCCACCCGGGGCCTGGGGCCTGGAGCACTAATGGATAATCTGAAAAATCATTTTAGAATCTTCCCAGGAAAGCATCCTGAATGCTTAGAGCAAGTAAAGCAGGGAGAAGATGGAGACTCACCCCTTCCTTCCACATGGGGTCTCTGGTCTTTGGTAGTAACTGAAGATACCTCCTCCCATGCCTCAGAAGCTGGGTGGGGCAGGAAGAAAAGGGGAGATTACTCAACTGGAGACGACCCATTACATTCTAAGAACCTGAGCTCCGGAAGGTGTCAGTGAGACACCACTAGAGACAAGCAATGTATTTGCTGCAGATGGAGAGGAAATATCCTGGTGAGATACCTAAGACTTTGCATGGAAAACAATATGGAGTAGCCTAGCACGGATGCTAAAAGTTTCCTGCTGCTTTGCTAAGCAAGTCAACTTTGACTTTTTTTTTTTTTTCCTCTGAGAACAGTGTTTAGGGAAAGAAAAAAGTTCAAAGTCAGAAGAAAATTCTTCATCATTTGTTTTCACATTTTTAAATTTTAATTGACAAATAAGACTCATATGTAATTAGGGGGTACAATTACAAATCTTTAAGTGAGGTTTTTTCTATGCATGTGGGGGGCCCCTCAGAACATGAGGCTACTTGGCAACAACCTGGCTACTGTTAACATGACAAATTTGTTCAACGTTTAATTTCCATTTTTATATACATTTGCACACACATTTGCATTCTTTTCTTTGGAATTTAGCAACAGTGATTTCAGGCTTAGGGGTTTAAATCAAGATAAACTACTTTCCTTCTTTCTGAAGAGTAGGATTCAAGAAATACGTCAGCCGAGAGCCAGTATGGTCTCAGACAAAACATATTGGCTTCATCTGGGGATACTGAATTGATTCTTGTAAGCATTTCAGACTTCTCTCCAAGATATTTCAGAGCTCAGAAAATAGAACAAAAGGAATTTGCATTCTTTTTTCTCTTTCCAGAGTCTGCAGCTTCTCACCAATGCCTGCCAAACCTAGTATATAGTTAGATATTTATCCATTCATTCTCATTCTTATTATTAATGATTCAAATAAGGAATATAATGAAAATACAGTTGTATATGCTAGATGCTTCTGTGACTTCACACCATGGCTCAACACCATCCTAACATTACTGCTTCCATAGCCAAGTCACTAAGCCTCTTTAGCTGCACCCAAAGCTAGAGTGGCAGTAAGAGAGGGGCACATGTTTTATTAAGCTATTGAAACTTTCTTTGCCCATACATAGCCCCTGGGACATACAGCCCAAGAGATATTGGCTTGATTTCAATGACCTCTCAGAGTCACTGAAGGGAAGACTGTAGACCCGTAGAGGGCTACAAATTTGCCTCTTTGATAGCCTATTATCTCCTAAATCATACTACTCTGGGACTTTAAGAATGTCAGTTAGATAATATTTGTGTCCTGATATATTAATATTACTTTTAATAATAGTGTTAAAATATATAAATAGCTACATCTATTTATGTAGTACAAATATATGTTAAGAAATACATCTCCAGATATGGGTTATTTATATCAAGTTAATGGTACATTGTTTTAATGATGTGTTTCCAAACTACATGAGTTTCTCAAGATATTAATAGGTTATACACACATGCACACACACACACATTTCTGTGGTCAAGAAAGTTTGATTAAACTGGATGATTTTAAAAAAGCAAAATAGATTTCTCTACTGCAGAACCTATCAAAGCCTTTACTACCCTAAAGTATAACTCTCTCAAAGAGGATCAAGCATGAAGGGTTTCCTAAACACATTGGACTATAGAGGTCTGTTAACCACATTTGGGACTTGGGTTTCATGAAACACATTTTGGAAGATGCTGTTTTAGAAAGTAGCTTCCTGCAACGGTGATCCTTCACAGGGCAGGCAGGCCACGCCTCCAGCAATAAAACATTCCTGAGACTGTTCAGTAGGAAGAAGGGGAGAAGGAGTTGATGACTGAGGATGGGCAGGTATCTGAATAATAAAGGTTTCGAGGCCAAGAACTCTTTGAGGACACTTTGAGGTCCCCCTCATCAGCATGTAGCATAGGTGTTTGATACTTGATCAATGGATGAGTTGAATGAATGCATGAATGAATGAATAAATGAATGCTTTCTCCAGCCTTGAGTAAGCCAAGCACCAGCTGATCCTGATTATCCTTTGTTCCAGGGTCATGGGAGAATGCAAAATGCATTCTGATGATTTGGGGTCCCTCACACTAGATTAAATGACCAAATTGGGTGAAGGAATGCCAGTGCTGGCTCACTTTGGGTGTCCCAGAATTGCAGCCTGACCCAAATAAAATACTCAAGAGCAATGCAGGTTGGGGCAGGAGGTGCCTGGTATTTCCCAGTTTGACTTGAGAAAGATGAAGACATGTCTGGCTACATTCTGAGGTAGGTTTCAAGGACAGCACAGGGGATATCCTCCTCTGCTTCTATACTGACATAAAGGGGCATCAGTTTTGTTGTTAATGACAGTTATTTGTAAATGATTTACTTTTAAATATAAATCAGAGCAGATTTAAGACTACAGCTAACTTGACTCTCACTCCCAGTTTGATATGCTTTCTTGAGAGAGAAAACAGCTTGCTTACCAGGAATTATACATGCTCGCACCAATAGATATATGTATCTTCTTGGAACAAAAAGGATGAGGGTGCTGTAACAGAGTTTGAAGAAGTGCATCTTTCACACAACTGCTAAGCCAGAAGCTAGGTATAGAATAAATCCTAAGACCTTAACTGCAAGTCAGTGAGTGGCTTGGTTAACTTATATTTCCTTCTCTTTTCTTTGGGACTCCTACTGTTTTCCATAGTGGTATGAACCATGATGTTCTCATCATGGGTCAGCTGTCTCAGTCCCTTTAGTATGGGGTCTGAAAGGTCTCTTGTCCAGGTCTCACAGAATTAGCTCTGTTCCCAACCCTAAGCATTCAGTGCCAAGGAAGTGCCATTCCTCTGGGGGTTTCTGATGGCTGCCCTTTGCCCTCAGGCCTAGGTCAAGGTCCAGCTTCCCTGCATTCCATCCTGGCATTGCATCCAATCAGCAGGGACTGGCAGGCCTCCATCTATAGAAGAGTTTGTCACTGTGGGTAAAGAGGTAACATAACCCCTTCCCCTTCTCTTTGGAAATCTGTCCTTGTGTTAACTTTCCAGCTCTGTTGCCCTCCAAATGTGGCAAAGGTGGAATGTCAGCTAAGTTACCAGGCAATTTTGCTTATAGTAGAAATGACCCAATTGTTAAATTGCTTTGGGTGCCACAGGGTTGTAAATGAATCTGAATACCTGGCGAGAAGCCATAGCTTTGTGCTTCCCTGAGTGTGAAACTCTTGGTACTGGCACATCCCTAATGGGGCCCCAGGAAACTGTAGTTGTTTACAAGGGATATTAGCTCCTGTGGGTCCAGTATGGACCCTGGACCCTCTGATGTGCATCTTGTCTGTTTGCACCTGAGCTGCCACTCAGGGGTCCAGAGACGAGGCGCTGGACAGGATGTGGGCTCTTGTAAAGTCCCCCACAGAGGAGGAATGCCTGAAGCTGCCCTGCTGGCCATGGTGGTTCCTAGCCAGGTTTCTTCTGAGTAAACTCCTACCAGTGGTGGCCTTTGGTAGTCTCATAAGTCGGAGTGTTTTGTTGACCCAAAGGAGGCCCCTGGTGGACATGAGAGTCACAGAGGGTGGGCATGCTCTCCACGCTTGCTGGGGTGGACGTGACTTGTTGTCTTTCTGCCAAGCTTCCTAACCCATGCTGGTCTGGTCCTTCCAATATCAGTTTGCAGGGAGTTGTTCCTCTGGGGCCCATTTCCATTAAAAATGACCCTGTTGATTTATTGTCCTTGAACAAAAGTGACCAGTTGGAGGGGCCAAAAAGGATTTCCATTCCTAGTTTTTCTAAAAGTTTTATGTGTCCTATTTATGGGGTGGTTCGTACTGCTTTTAAATCTCTCAAATACCTCACACTCCCAGAAGCCGCCTAACATACATGTTTCAGATGGCTGGAGCATATTTCCAGCCTTTCATTTCACTGAGTGTATTCAGTTCTGCTGCTGTTTGTGGGCTCATTGGCAACAGTTCACACTGAGACTCCTCACTTAGCAGGCTGGCTTGGTTGGAGGAGCTCAGTAGCCAACATTGATTGAGCACTTGTTATGAGCCTGGAACTGTTCCAAGTGCTTTGTGTGTGTTAACGTGTACACGACAACGCTAGGAGGTAGGACCTATTATTTATTCTCTTCATTTTAAACATGAGGCAGCTGAGGCACAGAGCAGGTTAAATGACTTGCCCATGGCCACTCAGCTTGTGTTCATAGCCAGGAAGTCCTAGTTCTGAACCGAAGTTTTCAACTGCTGGGGCAAGTTGTCCTTCTGAGTCTCATAATAAACACCAAGATTTTGTTCAACCGTAGGGAGTTGAAGGCTGAGGCTGTTTGAAAGTGTCTTTGGTGGTCCCTGGTGCACTTGGTAGATCCAGATAGCAGCTTCCCACCAGCCAAGCTGGGAAGTGGAGGATGTTTGAGTTTCCAACCTTACAGAGGAAAGTGGAGACACCCGATCCCACTGGGATTACTCAGCCAACAAGCACTTACCAAGCACCTGCTCTTAAGCACTGTAGTGGCTGCCAAGCATACAGCAGTGAACCAAAGGGCCTTGACTCCCAGCCCCTGGAGAGATTCCATTCTAGTATATGTCCTGGTCAGATTCTCCCATCCATAAAGATGAGGAAGGGTAGAATCAGGGATAGGAAAATAAGTAGAAAAGCAGGGAAGAAAAAAGAAGGGGAAACGTTCCAGACATTTCTGTTTGTCTCCCTGGTAAGAAATTTTCTGTTTCCCAGCATGACTCCTCCCTTCCTCCTGTCCCACCTCTTGGCCAAACAAATTTGAATCACTGATAATGGTGCCCAATGGAACTTCCTGCAGTAACGGAAATGCTCTGTATCTATGCTGCCCAATAGGGTAGCCGCTAGCTACATGTAGCTATTGAGCACTTGAAATGGTGGCTAGTGTGATCGAAGAACTGAATTTTTAATTTTACTTAATTTTAATTAATTAGAATTTAAATATAAATAGTCACATGTGACCAGTGACTTCTATAGTGGATAGGTCAGCCCTAGAACTTTCCAACCGTGAACCTGGCATCAAACTCCCTCTTCCCAACCTGATCCAGGTTATTCTAATTAAAAGCTCCTAAACTACACTGAGAAAAGTTTGACTAGGTGGCCAGAGCTACAGCTTTCAAATGTGCATTGTTAGATTAAAACTTAAATCCACGAACATGGGCTACAAACCCCCAAATCCAGCCTTTCTCTTCCGAGTTGATTTTTTTTTCCCACTGCTGTTTACTTTGAACACATTTCCAGGTAGCTAAGTAAAACAGGAGATGCTTGAAATCGTTTTTTTTTTTTTTAAAGGCAAGTAGGAGGTAAGAGAAAGGGCAGGAGGGGAGTGAAAGAAAGGCTGATATTGTAGCATCCTACCAATCTTCGTTTCTAAATCTCAGCAGCCTTGAAAGAGAACATTAAGATATCTTTTACTCTCAGGCTTGGCTTCCCAGGGAGAGGGAGCATAAATGAAAGCCTGCTTTGTGTGGCTATACTATGACTGCAGAGACAATGAAAAGACTTTTTTTTTTTTTGGATATAAGTTAGTGTGTGTGTTGAAGCCCTTGTCGCTACAAAGCAATCTCACAATTAGCTACTGTTCACCTTTTTGGCTCCAGTCTTTCTAAAAATAATTATGATAGTAACTTTTTTTTAAACCTACTATCTACACTCAGGGCAATTTCTTGGATCCTGAAGGATTTAACAAACAGTACCCAAAGCCTCAGGCCCTAGCTGACCTAATCAGCTTGAAACCTGAGCAGTTTTTAAAGACTGAATCAGATATGGAATACCCTTCACTGAAATCCTGACTGTTGGGATTAGGCCAAGGTTGAGCTTTGATTGGGACACACCAGCCCAGCCAGGAATCCATTTGATTGGACAGTGCCCATGTCATACAGTTGTTAAATATTTTGAATATCGCCCCTGGATATCGTGGCTGTGCCAAGCCTCCAATAAATGAAATGATTGCAGTGAGAAGGCACTGAGCCACTCCATCACTGATTTATTTAATACCAAATTGAGTCAGACAGCAAGGGAGACAGGTATGCAAACAAATAATTACCTTATGGAAAAACTTGAGCCAAAGCTAAAGTGGAAGTGTGTATGAAAAGCTCTGGGAGGCCAGAGAAAGAAGACATTACTTTGACATGGGGGTATCAAGGAAGTTTGAAGGAGAAAGTGGTATTATCTGAGTCTTGAAGGATGAGTAGGAAGGAGCCTACCAGGACACAGGGCATTCTAGGCAGAGGGAACAGCATGTAAAACACTAGAGAGAGGAATTACAAGTGCCACGTGATTGGGCATAGAATTAGGTGGTGGTGGTTAGGGTGGGAAGTCCAGCTGGAGATAAAGTGCAGGATCTATGTTGGTGCCATATTCCAAAGTGCTTCAAATGCCATGGCAGAAATAGACTTAATACTGTAGCCAACAAGGCCGGGCGCGGTGGCTCACGCCTGTAATCCTAGCACTCTGGGAGGCCAAGGCGGGCAGGTTGCTTGAGGTCAGGAGTTTGAAACCAGCCTGAGCAAGAGTGAGACCCGATCTCTACTATAAATAGAAAGAAATTAATTGGCAAACTAATATATATAGAAAAAATTAGCCGGGCATGGTGGCGCATGCCTGTAGTCCCAGCTACTTGGGAGGCTGAGGCAGAAAGATCACTTGAACCCAGGAGTTTGAGGTTGCTGTGAGCTAGGCTGATGCCATGGCACTCACTCTAGCCTGGGCAACAAAAAAAAATACTGTAACCAACAGGGAGCTAAGACAGTTTGCTTTATAATGTTGAGAGATGGTGGGGTGTGATTTGCTGGAAGATAACATTTACAATCATGTGACAGACTGACCAGAGCAGAGAAATAGACTAGTGTCAGGGAAATTGGCAAGGTGGCAACAGTTCACAGGAGAGTCAAGCGGACCATTGGTCCATGGCAGTAGCTAAGGCCATGAGAAAAAGAAGGTGGTTAGAGTTGGGAGCTACTGAGACATAGGATCAACAGCCATTGGCTATTGGATTTGGAATATGGAGGGGAGATAAAATGGCTTTGAGGATTCCAGCTCAGTAGACCTGTTGGAAATGGACATTCTCAGCTAAGATGCAGCAGCCTTGTGTGGAAATGGGATGTTCCACTCTGGACAATAGTCCAAGAGTCTTTTTTTTTTTTTTTGTCACCCCGGGTAGAATGCAGTGGTATCATCATAGCTCACTGTAGCCTCAAAGTCGTGGGCTCAAGCGATCCTCCTGCCTTGGCCTCCCAAGTAGCCAGGACTACAGCAGCATGCCACCACGCCTGGATAAGTTTTCTATTTTTTTGTAGAGACGGATGGGGTCTTGCTCTTGCTCAGGCTGGTTGGACGAGAGTCTTTTGAGGTCCCTGCTACAAGATGTAGTTGGAAATCTGTCAGCATATTATTCTAGCCCTACATTTGGCCATGAAGGCTTTTCTCTTTCAGTTCTTTCTGTGGTGTTAATGATCTGTTGTATTCAATTGACTTTCCTTGTTTGTTATGCAATTGAATAATCAAGGTCCCATGGTGACCACAGAATTTCTGCCTAAGAAGGACTTAAAGATAACTGCCTGGCTGGAAGGGGGCTTCTCTTGCAGCTGCGTTACATACAAAGCACATTGCTTTTAACTGAATTGTGTATTATGGGTAATAGGAGAAGGAAGAAGAATTAATATAAAATAAATCACTCTAGGAATATTAACAAAACACAGTTCTTTACCTCCCACATGAGAGGTATAATCAGTTGCCCAGGACTGATCAACACAAAATAAAACAAAACAAATACAATTAATGAAAATGTGCAACTGCACACTTTGTTCTCATTAAAAAGAACACTTACACGGGTTTATAGAGGCAGAATAATTATTTATTCATTTGCAATTGTTTTTGGTGGGAGTCTGATGGAGATTCAGAGGGTTTAACCCCCTCCAAGCCATCTTCTGGTGCTACCATTATAAAGGCTTAATTTCAATACATCAGCCTGAACAATTTCTCTTCTGACGTCCAGATCTATCACCTTGTGGCTGCATTGCTTCTTGAAGATCCTGTTTCAACTACAGAGATTTCACTCCTGGAGCTTTGCTTGTTTCTAATAGATTGAATTCTACATCTATTGAACTGTTTCTCTCATGAATCATTCACAGGATATAGCCTAAGTAATGTAACTTTGGCCTCCTTTATTAAGGCTTTTATTCCTCCTTGTCTGGGCAGAGATAATGCTTGCCTTTCCAAAGGCTGTGAGAAGTCATTGTATGCAGTGAATTTAGATACCTTTGTGGGTCTGTGATCTGCAAACTTCACTCCGTGTAATCACATAGATCTGTAACCACTACTCATGTATGAACTTTGGTGAAGTCTGCTAAAGATTACAGCAGATATGCCCGTTTAGAAACTTTTACTGGCTACTGTTTTGTTTCGGGATGGCTGGCGAGACCACAAATTGAGCTTAAGATGTATCTTGAAACGCTTTAGCCATGCCTCACATTTGATCAGAATCAGTCAACTCCTTTGAAAGTTATCATGAAACAAATAGGCAGATAAAAGCAAAATGCTGAGTGGCTGAGGTGAAACAGACTCCTTGTTTTGGTTGGTTATATGATCTCAACCCATATCCTGTCATTAGGCACATTGTCAGATTTAAGAACCAATTCCAGACTTCCATTTATGCGAGGGAAGCCAGTGAACACAATACGAGGGGAGGGGAAATCCACACAGCTCGTCCGATGATGCCTACCCTCTTTTCCCTTTCCTTGTTCTAAGGGCATTCAGGCCCAAGGCTGCACCTGCAGGTTGCTGACCTAGATCAGTGAACAAAATGTGCTCTTAGATAGTCAAAGGCTTTTAGCCTTCCCACTACTGAAGCATAACATGTGATTTCTTGGTTTAAAAAACAAAAGTCAAGGGGAAGAGCTATCAAAGGTATCAAAGGGAAAGAAATATTTTGAAAAATCTTTCTTTTTACCATTAGAAACTTGTCTGGCTTTTTTCATAAGAAAGTTTGCTTAACAATGTTAGGTCCATTTAAATTCTTATCCATTGCGAGGTTAGGGAAGACTGTAAAGCGAAATTCTCAAACTTCCAATATTTTCAACAACAAACAACAGCCAAATTATCCACACCTACCGTGTTTCCCCGAAAATAAGACAGGATCTTATATTTATTTTTCCTCAAGAAGACACCCTAGGGCTTATTTTCAGGGGATGTGTTATTTTTTTTAAGTATGGTACAACAATCTACATTTATTCAAAATAGTTAAGTTGTCTTCTTCTGGAACATCATCATAACTCTCCAAACCCCGCATTCCATCCTGAATTTCTTGAGACTCTATTTCCTTTAGAACCATTGGCCCCAATCTCTCATGTCGAGCCATAGAGCTCTCATGGGGCAGATGAGAAGGGCTGCTCCTCGTCTTTACCGCTCCACCACGAAATGCATGGGTTGTGCAGATGCGCTGCGTAGCCACGCCCAGCACTAGGTCTTATTTTCGGGGTAGGGCTTATATTGCAAATGCTTAGAAATCCTGCTAGGGCTTATTTTATAGGTAGGTCTTATTTTTGGGGAAACACGGTAGGTACTCAGAAGAGATGGAGTTTTTAACAGTTTTTGTTTCACCAGCAAAGAGCACTTCTTTTTGTTTTTATCTGAATGTGTAAAAACAGTCTCCTTGGTAGTGAAAGCCAAGGGTCTTCAAATCCATACTATTAAGGGGACTTTGGGAGATTTGTGTGTTCTCATGGGGTATAGACACAACCAATTAGAGAACTGTCAGGGAAGCAAAGGATATCAGTCTTGGTTGCTGTTAGGATCTTGTGCATTGGAAGTGAAGTAGAATTTAACTTTTGGTAAAGCACAAATGCATGGTTAGTCAACATGATTCAGTAGTAAAATTCGTTAGTGCCCTCCTTGCCCAATACAATAACAGTTTCTTCTCGGCTTGTTTACCCCCAACCCCCAGCATTTTATCATGAAAAATTTCAAACAGCACAGTTTTTCCAAAGTACCAAACATCACCGAACTGGAACAAGTAGCAGGAATTTGAGTCAGGTGGATTCAGAACCAAGTTTGTTTTGTGTATTTCCCCATGACTTTTAGGCGCTTTTTAAAAACTGTGAAGATGTAGCTGTTCATCTTGTTGAAATAGACAAATAGTGCCTTCTGGCACTTTGAGCACCACAAGTTTAAAACTGTCCGTCTCTTCTTCCCTGCCTCCTTCCCCGAGTTCTGTCAATCATTCCTCCACGCTCCCACTTTTCAGACCCTCAAGCTCACAGGCATCTTTGGTGCTCCTGTCCTTTGCTTCTCCAAGTCCAGCTGGGTCATGACAAGTCTCCCTTGGGAACACCTTTCCCAGCCTTCCCTGCTGCCTTCTGGTTGCTACTACCCTACTGACCCCCAAATTTGTTGAGTATCTTTCCCATGCCAGATTCCATGCAAAGCGCTTTCTACACATCACCACATTTAATCCCTATAACAGTCCTATAAAGAAGGTAATTATTATCCCCATTTTGCAGATGGGAAAGTAGACCCACATGACTTTTTGCCTCAATTGCTGCTCTGTTCTCCACTGTACTCTGGAAATGCCTTGGATCTTCCAATATCTTGGTCATTGTTTCCCGTGCTTTCTGTGCCTTCTTCCTCTTCTCTCTACCCATCCAGATTCTGCTCATTTCTCCAGACCCAGCCTTGGCTTCCACAGCTAGAAGTGATCGCTCCTTAAAACAGAGCTCCTCTCACTGCCTACACTGTTCCCTTGGTCATTCTCAAACACAGCCTTGAAAGGCATTTTTCTCCCATGTGCATGGCTTATCTTCCAGACTAGATTGTATCCCCTCGGCTGCCTGTGTATGATAGGTATGCTGTAGAGATGTATTGATTGATCATTTTTCAAAGTAACTGCTGGTTTAATCACTTTTCAACACATCTCCTAGTCATGATGCAGTAATGACATTGAACAAAAAAAGTGATGGCGCTAAAGAGGAAGTGAGGGCTGTGTCTTGCCATCAGTGTTATAGTAGTGTTCCAGTACTTCCAAGTGCCAGGGTCAAGACCCAAATGGCCATTTGTACTCAAACCAATAACTCCCCCGGATTCAATCTGGGGGAACTGGCTTCATTTCCTTGAAGCCATGTACTTGTTCTGATGGTCATAATCTTTTGAAATAAGAGCTCTTTCCTCCTGACTTTGCCTGTGATGAAAGCAGCATTTTCTGGCCCACTTTTTAGAGCTTGAGAAACTGAATTTTTGAAGGCAACAATGGAGGAAAACTGATCCCTGGCCTCTGACGTCGACTCAGGTCTGTGTTTAGAGCACAACTCCCAGTTCTGTTTTTATAATTTCCCATAAGAGAATGACCCTTCTTCTCCACAGTACATTCATCCATTCATTTCCTCTTAAGATGGACTTTTAAAGAAATATTTTAAATTTACTGTGGCAGTGGGATAAATACTGAAGAGTGCAGTTAAGCACAACGGACTTGCACTTGTCAATAGTGGCCAACTAGATCATTCTGACCAGTGGTTCAACTGAGGATGACTAAAAATGATGGAAAAGATATCAAGAAATTAGCGATCCCTCAGTTCCCTGTGAAATGGAATTAATTAATGGGTTTGTGGTTAATCTGCTAGTAGACCTTCTATTTTGCTCAATGTGCACTTTCTTTTGCGTGTGGGAACAGGAGCATAGTGTTTGGTTTGTCCCTGTGAGATTAAAAGAGACACCTGGTATCACTTAGTATCGATTGGGCTGGGGAGGTGGCGGTAAGTGCTGAGCATCCTCTAGAAGGTCAGCATTGTTGAGAAGTGATCCTGGGAGAGAGAGAGGATGAGTGATAGGTATAAGCAGTGGCCCTCACTTTTCAGAGCCACAGAGCTGTTGACAGAACAAATAATCACATCTAAAAGACTTTGAAGCTCCCCACATGGTCAGCAGACGAGGGGCCACAAGGCTCAGCCATAAACGCTGGAATTAGTTCAGAGAGCAGAAGGAAGGACTTGCCTTTGCTTGAAGCCAAAACCAATCTGAAACCACAGAACCCCAGCCTGAGGGCTAGGGCTAGGCAGAAAACTTGCTTTTGAAACCTGAGCTCACGTCTCTATGGTGGTGGGGGTGGGGGTGGGGGCGTTGGTGTATGTTCCACTTGTGCAAGCAAACCCTCTGATAATTTTGACCCTGGAAAAATTACATAATCCTTTCATCGCGGCGGGTTACATTTTCCAAGGACACAGCTTTGACTTTCAGCTGATTATAGGTGTATTGTTAGGACTCCAGCGGCCATATTTGATATATGTTTGTTTCATTTCCAATGTTTTACGTATTAAGTGGCAACAGTGTATACTCATGCTACCTCGTGTTTGAAAAATTAACTCAGGAAATCCCAAAATGAAGATTCCCTCACCCCTTGACAACTTCCCATCTCCATCGTGTGATAAAGGTGTTCAGTAACAGCCGAGCACAGCACTAGGCATGCAGTGGGTCTACGGGCCTGTGGGTCTGTTATCAGTGTCTTGTATTAATGCAGGCTTTCTGCCAAAGAGTTTGCAGTGCTTTTTTTTTTTTTCCCAGACATCACATCATGTCAGATCTGTTCTTCCTTCTGTGTTCCCTAATCTTCCTTAGTGACCATGCCATCAACTCCTTCCCCTTTTTCCTTACTGCCCTGATAGCCTGATATTCCTCCACTGTGCCTTTAGCATCTGCAGCCTCTTTCCCATTTTTCCTTTCCCTGTCCCAGGGAAGTCTCTTGCCATTTCTTGCTTGGAACATTGCCATTGTCTCCATGAGGCCGCCACTCTCCTCCTCTAAAACCACACTGGTCCCAACTGATGCATTTGGTGTGTCTGGTTCTTCACCATCTGGTGCCTTTCGACTTTTCCAACCTCATCGGAGAATCACCCTCCCTTTACCCCTCACCATTCCCTGAACATGCTGTCCACTTGTAGCCATTCCTTGGCTCAGGCTGTTTCCATCATCTGCAATACCCCCTTCCCCACTGACAACATCCTGCTCGTCTATCACGGTTCATCTTAAATGCTACCGCCTGGGACGTCCACCCTGATGTCCACAGGCAGAATCCATCTCTCTTCACCCTGTGCTCCTGGAGCCCTTTAGTGTGAGCTCCATTTCAGCATTTATTTCAGTCTGCCTTGTTTTCTGTTTCTTTACAGTTAGCTAATTATATGCTTTGAAACAACCAGACTGCAAGCCCCTTGAGACCGGGGATGACATCTCATTTGTCCCTGTGCCCCACTATAGCACCTAGCAAGCAGCCCCGCCCTAAGGAGAGTTCAATAAATGAACTGACTGAGTAAATATCCCTGTGTTGGTGGTAAAGAAAGGTTAGCATCAGCTGCCGTAAGCGCAGCAAAGGGATTCATTTGTTCAAGGTCCTTCAAAGGACAGGTCAAGGTGGGACACTGTCACTTATGCCACAATCATCATCAGTTGGCTGGGTGATGTCACCTCTTTAGAGATCTTGGCACTAGGTGTTCAGTTGTGATTGGTTATTGTATTCGTTGGGTGGGTCTGCATGTATGTGCATCTGAGGCAAGAACTTGGGCAGACAGGTAGATAGATGATATCTGCTTTTGTGAGTCTCTTTTTACTCTTGAGTAGAGCTGTCCCATAGAAATAAAATGCGAACCATGTATGACATTTAAAATTTTCTAGTACTCAAATTATAAAAGTTAAAAAGAAGCAGGTGATGTTAATTTCAATAATATATTTTATTTAGCCCAATATATCCAAACTATTACCATTTCAAAATGCAACCAAGATTAAAAAAATTATTAGTGAGATGTTTCATATTTTTCCTTTATGCTAAGCTTTCCAAATCTGGTGTTCATTGTACACTTACAGGGCATCTTAATTCAAATGCTAAATTTTCATCAGAAATACTTGATCTGTTATTTAGATTCCACAAAATTTATAGTCAAAAAAGTAGATTCACATATCCAAGTTCATCCAAATGTATTTAAAATTTTTCCAATAATTGAATTTGACATCAGCTTTAAAATTTAAACTCAATTAATTAAAATTAAACCAAATTTGAAAACTCTGTTATCAAGACACACTATTTTTGTCTCAAATGCCCAATAGCTACATGTGGCTAGTGGCAAGGGACATGCAGCCTAGGGCACAAAGATTTCATTCAGCTTATTCCTCTGCCCCTACAACTTAATTTTAAAAAAAGAAAGGGGTATGATGGGGAGAGTTATTAGAGAACTCTGATTAGCCAGCTGCCTCCCCCCCCCCCCTCGCAGCCTTGCCACCAATTTTGTAAAACTGGGGCCTGCTGCTGGCTTCCTGGGGTTGCTGTGAAATGTAATAGGATTCTGTTGACAATGCACTTGAAAATCCAGCCCATATAATTCCCAGGTTTGTTGGCCAGGCTGGGATGTTGACTGGGGTCTGTGTCTACACTGCAGCTGCCCCCACACAACCACACTGATCTATGCTTCCTTCTGCAGCCGAGGTCTACACCAGTGTCTCCCAGCACACAAGTCAACTGCATGTTTTATCATCCGCAGCACTGGGATGCCATGTTTTTAGATGCTCATGGCTTTGATCAGATTAGAACACATTTGAAGTTTCAGTGCTTAAGTGCTTTTGAGTGATCAAATATGTGCAAAATATCTTTCTCAGCCAAACAGCATATTTTCCAAATCCAAAATAGTTGAATATATTTTTCCCTTTCCTTCAAGTTTCCCATTGAATGGCACCCCAGAGACCAATTTAAAGCTTGAAAAGTTTAGACCAAAAATGTTCTGGAACAAATGAAAATGAGATATGTCACCAAAGCCAGTATCTCTAGTCCACGTCTCATGTGAACCATGAAAGCACTTGGCATTATTTATTTCTAATAGGAAAGCAGGGTTAGGAATTGGTTTCCCCAGAATGCTATGAGGACAAGGCATGGCCCTGTGGCTCTGGCTCTGATGTGAGATTTGAGGCCTAAGGGGAAACTGAAATGACTCTAGACCCTTAAGGGTTTTGAGCAGGTGCAGTCTCTCTTCTTTCCCTCCGGGAAGCATGCTGTCCACAGTTGGATGAATGCTTCAGCAGCAGTTCACTGAGCTCTTGGATGAAAATGGCAAATTTCTCCCCAAATGAGCTTATTATCTGCTGCTGTTGGGTGCAAGGCATCCCTCAGCTATGGCGGGAATTACAGCTTCCATCTGTTCCCTAATGTGAAAAATGTGTGCAGGCCTCAGTGCTACCAAGCTACATGAACTTTAGACATTCAGATCTGCTGACACATTTGGGTCGCGGCCCTCAGAATGGCTTTTGTCAATTATTTCATTACATATCCAAATAACCATCCTGAGGGTGGTCTGGATTTGTGATCTGTGACAGTGTGGTGCTGACATATTTCTTGCCCTTGGAACTATCTGTTTTTTGGCTTTGTTTAGGGGTTGATGATATATAAGTACTTAGTATATTTAATCATTATTACTTTTGAAGTTAGCACAGTACCACCATTATGAAAAATTCTTGGGCACAGTTACAGCCAAATCCACATCATTAATTCTTGGCTTCTTCCCAAAGTCTCCAGTCTTTCACCTTGCTCCATTATTTTGTTCAGACAAATCAAATGCTGCTTTGTGCTTAGAGAGCAACTTTCATCAGAAAATTGCAAGGCCCTCTGCAAACTTTTATTTCTCTAAGTACAAATAAATATCTTCAGAGAGTCATGCATATTTAAGCATGTTTATTCGTGCTGGGTTTTTTCAATAGGCAAGAAAAATTATGGCTTTCTGTGTGTTCACTTTGGAATAGAGACATGTAATGTGCAGACAAATTTTGCTTGACATATTTAATAAATATCCCTTGAGTAAGTGATTAGATACAGAGTCACGTGGGCTCTTGAGAATATGGACAAGCATTAGTTTCTTCTACTAATTTTATATACTTGAAAATTGTCAGAGTTACATCTGGTGCATTAGACAGAGAATTTGGTTTTATCAATTAATAACTGCTTCTGATTGTTGCCTGGAGGAGGAAACGCTTTGACTAAGTAAGCAGGATTAACTAACCAATTGAAAAACACAGTCCATTACTTAAGAATTAGTTTGCAGTTTAATTGCAGTCAGGTGGTCTGGCGTGGTCAGGTTTACATAATACCACAGATCTGTTTTCACAAATGAATCCATTCTGTACTTTATTACACTAAGTGTCCTTATGGCACAGAAAATGCTAGGTGTTTATCCAACCCCATTTTCTTTTTGTCCTGGACATACAGATAGACTACATTTCCCAGCATTCCTTGTGGTTAGATGGAACCCTGTGACTGAGTTAGGACAAATGGGATGTGAGCGAAAGTAATGGAGTCTACTTTCAGCCCTGACCTTAAAAATCTTCCCTTCTAGTCTTTCAAACACTCTCTCTTTGCGTGATAGCTAGATTCAGAGATTCCAGTGAAAGAGCATAGGCCCGTGGGGATGATGGGGCCACAAGATGTAAGGTGCCTGGTTCCCTGAATGACTGCATGGAACAGAACATCTCAGCTAAACTGCCTCGAGTGTGACATAAGTAAGAAATTGACCTCTGTTGTCTAAAGCCAGTGAGATTTGGGAGTTGTTTGTTACACATGTTAGTCTACCCTAATAATATTCTTGTAGATATAGCAGAGAATCAGTACTCTCCTCAAACACGTTCTACAAGTTTCAGAGGGGCATGCAGAGTGCATTGCTCTGTAATTCACATTGAACAGTAGGTTGCGAAAATGCGTAACCAATGAACCATGTGGCTCTTTGATCACCATGTCCAATTAAGCCACGTGGTTATGTGATTTTCTGGTTTGAGTCAGCCTTTTATCTGGGACAGATGCAACCATGGACAGTTTTATGTAGTGAAAACTGATCATTTCAGTAAGTGGCTTCTCCAGAGAAGGGAGGGGAACGTGCAGAAATCCATATGAATTACCAAGGACTGTAGACTTTAGCTTCAATTTTTTTTGTTTTGAGAAACCTTTCCTAACTGCCCCCATGTTTGGGCTGCTGGTCTCCCATGCCTGGTCACACTGCATTCTTGCCACTGCCCATGTGCCTACAGCAGATTTCTTACCTCAATGACTGGTAATGTCTAGCTCTTCATCTTGACTCTTTCCTTGTAGACCATATGTCTGAGAGAGCAGGGGCCATTTAAACTTGGCTCACTATTTTGTCCCCAGCATTCCACCCAGTGCCTGGTACATACATGTTGTTGACTGAATGATTAAGGAAATGAATGACAATGACATTTTGGTTATCAAGCATGAGCAATAGCCTTAGGATCATTCATGGGCTGGTCCCCAGGCCACTTAAGTAATGCAGGCTGAATTTTTTTTTCTTGCTTAAAAATAGAAAATGTAAGGAGGTTAACTGACATTAGGTTTATCAACATGAAAACACAAATCAGAATTAGAAAGAAGGGCAGGAGCCATTCTCAGGTTTTATTAGTCACTGTGAGTTTTTAAGGGTTGGAACGTAACTAATTGGTGGCCTGAATCCCTTAGTGAAAACATTTAAGAACAAAAATACAAGTAGAAGTTAAAGCCAAATCACCTCATTTGTGGCTCAAGATGAATCTTGATATTTTACTCTTTTGTGCATTCATTTGCCAAACATTTGTTGAGCCTCTTCTATAGTAGATCTTGTTTCTAGGTGCTGGGACACAGTGACGCACAAGACAAAAATGACTCAGCTCTTAAGGAGATTATAGTCATGTGGTGGACAGACTGAGAATACACAAACCAGAAAATGTCAGATGGGAATAATTCCCTGAAAAAGACTCGAACAGGTCATTGTAATAGAAAGTGCCTAGGTCAGAAAGATTCCATGGCCTATCAAGGAATGGGAAGATGTCTTGAGTGGTAGGAGCAGAGAGTGTATTGGGTGGGGAAGGGGAGAGTGGAGGGTTGGAGGGAGAAGTGGTGGCAAGAGACAGAAAGAGGGTCGTTTATGGAGAGCCTGTTTGCTGTATCTCCAAAGTCTGGATTGAAGCCTGAGAGCTTTAATGAGAAAAATATTAAGCAGAGAAGAGAGAGGAGAAGATGTATGTTTTAAGAAGAACATGCTGGCTGCTCCGTGGAGAAATTGCTTCAAGTCAAGCTCCAAATGGAGGCCTGATTAGAGGGAGGGTGAGAAGGTGTGAAAAGAAGCAGCCAAGTCTGGAGCTTCTTGGGAGGTAGAACTCGGGGCCCTTGGAAGGAAACTGGACATGGGCATTGAGGCAATGCCAGGTTCCTGGCTTGGGCATTAGAAGTAGAGGTGGGGGTGCCCTCCTCTGAGACGGGAAACTCCGAGGAGGAGCAGGTGTGCAGGGGAGGCTGAGGAGTTGGTTCTGGACATGGCCAATCTGAGGTTGCCATGGCATCGTCAACAGGGAATGTATAGGAGGAGACAGTTGAATATGTGGCTAAGCCAGGAGAAAAGAGGTGGGCATTCTGGGTAAGCCATCAGCTGCTAACACAGAAGACATACACAAAGAAAGGCAGGACTAGGTCAAATTCTGAAGGCTTAACCACTTGGTTTTATGTGACATCATTAAAAAAGAAATTTAGCCTCCTTGACCATCTCCTTTTCAAGTTGTTAAATAGTCATTTCTGCCTCTCCGACCTGGTCTGCCACAATCCTGGCTTCTCTTGGCCTCCTTTTTGCTTCTACCCATTCGTTTTTATCCTCAGAGATCTTCCCCTTCCCATCGTGTGGCCTTGCTACTTCCTTCCTTCCTTCTCTGTGGCTCTAGGATAGGAGTCCCTGGAATGGTGGCTCATTCCCAAACGTTCCTGATGAGCAGGCCGGAGTCCATGTGCAAGCCTGGCTTTCCGCCCTAGTTCTGCCGTGCTCCAGCAGTGTGGTCCAGGCTTCCTTTCCTCTTGCATCAAATGAAGCGACTGGACTGAAAGGTACTTTGAGCTTTAATGTTTTCTGATTCTAAGTTGTCTCAGCCCTCAGGGTGAAGTGAGTGGCCTCTTTCTGAATGGGCAGTAGGAGCTAGCACAATAGCCATGGATACCTGAGAGAGAACAGCTTTTGTTTGTGTGTGCAAGGCCCTGCGGAGGCTGGGTGGGCTGCAGCTGTTCAGCTTCAATTAAAAACACACACAAAAACTCCTGCTTTGTTTTGGTTTCAAACCTTGACCATCTGACTGTGTCTGAATGCCTCAGCCTCTGATGTAGGTGCGAGCAGGCACTATTCCACAGGCCTGATTGAACCTTCTTGCTTCCCAAATTTCATCTATTGAGGACAGTAGAGATTTCAAAGTCTTGGAGATACAAGGAAAGAATGAACCTTGGTTTTAAACGCCATCAGCAAGCGAGTTGCAGTGCACAATGATCCATCTAGTCAGGGGCGCCCTGCATGCCAACACGTGGTTGTGGGCCCCAGTGTCTGGGCAAATATTTCTGAGTGGTTTCAGAGAGATATGGGTCTGTCAGCTAATAAAGATGGTCTACCAACTGTCTGTGCTGATCCTGAAGCAATGGTACCTCTTCCAGCAAAGGAACGGACCTCCAAACAAAATCACACTCTGGAACTTTGGTCATCTGTCCTTTTGCTTCAGGGCAGGACGTGTGCACAGGCCCTAGGTCCTGAGGCCGCAACCATCCCTGCAGGAAGGATAAGTTGATAGTCTCTAGGCTGTTGGGGTCCACTGGTGAGCAAGCTGTAACCAGAGATGGGTTGTGATTCCAATGAGCAGCAGCGATGGCCTGGCCTGCAGGGCCCAGAACAAGGATCTTGGCAGACGCAAAGGATGATGGGTGCTGTAGGCCAGTGGGCCGTGCATGCAGGGCTCTGCACTCAGTAGTCATCTGAAAGATCTAGCAGTGAGAACATCAAAGCTAGCAGCAAGGTGCATGGGAGGGCTCCACAGGAGCTCCAAGGCCGGGGGAGAAAGGGGTTTCTCAGTGGTCTCTTTCATGCCTCCTGCCAAGTGTTGGCTCCCCAAGCAGGGAGGAGGGAATTAACATGAGGCAGAGGCAGCCACTGCTCACCAATGTCCGTGTTTTCTTCTTCCTGGGCGCACGGCCAGACTACATTTCCCAGCCTTCCTTGGTGGAGTCACACTAGATGGGGAAGCCCAGGCCCTTTCTCCTCCTTTCATGTGCATATGCCTGTGTCAGGTGTGGGGGGGAGGCCTTGGCTTCTAGGACTTTCTGATTTGATGCTTTCAGTCTCCCCCAGAAACCTGTGTCAACGGAACGACCGGAAGCGGACATGAGTCCTGGCTGACAGGAAACTAGGGTATTGGAAGTGAAAGGGATGGCAAAAAGTGACTTCTTGACTGGAACCATGTCTCCAGGGGCCTGCTGGTCAGGTCACATTCATATCCCTTAGACAGTGGTGCCCTCAGCTCCAATCCCGGCCTCTCAGTCTGCCTCCTCACTGTCTCCCTCAGAGGGCCCCTTGGAAGCATGGAACACGATCTGGCACACCCCTGTCCTCCCTGCTCTTCCTCCTCATGCCCAAACTCCCTCCCTCCCCTCTCTGGCTGCACCCTGGGCCATTATTGTCAGCACAGCAAGCTGGGTCTCCATGGCACAACAGCTCATGTCACCTCTGGAATTATCATTTAGGTTGGAGGTCTTAAGTTCAAAGTGCCTTCGGGGCCAGGCAGCCAGCTTCAATGTGGGACAGAGCCAGTGTAGCATAGTAAGGAGTGGTGGGGTCTGAGATGCTGCGTGTGTTCTAAGCAAATAAAAGGGTTCAAAGTCAATTTAAAAATAAGTCATTTTCCTATTTAAGCAGAACAAGCCACCCCAAACTGCCCACCTCCAAATTAAATCTTCTACTATTATTTATTTCTCATGAGGGCTAATGAAAGGGCAGAAACTAAAAACCATGTCTGAAAATTCTGTTTTATTCTCTCCTGTGCTTGGCAGAGCATGGAATAAAAACAATAATTAGAATTTGGTTTTGTTTTTTTTTTTTTACCTTTTCAATGATATCTAACATACATACAAAAAAGTGTCCAAATCATATAGCTCAAAGAATTATTGTGAAATGAATACATCCCTACACCAGCCAGCCAGGTCAAGACCTGAAACCTCATCAGCTCCCAAAGTTTCTTCCGTGGGCTCTTCTTCCTCCCCAAAGGAAATTGCTATCTTGATTTCTAACATCATAGATTATATTTGCCTGCTTTTTAACTTTATAAAATGGAATCATACAACATATACTCTTTTGTGTCTGGCTTCTTTTGCTCAGCATTATATCTGTGAGATTCACCCATGTTGTTGCACGTAGCAGTGGTTTATTCATTCTCATTGCTGTATAGTATTCCCTAGTGTGAAACACCATGATTTATCTATCATTCTACTGTTAATTACCATTGGGTTGTTTCTAATTTTAGAGTCTCACTAACGGTCCCACAGCATGAGAGAAAGCCCTCAGGCAGACCAATAGGGACAACTGGGAGTTTGTGGTGGGAAGTGGTCAGTGTGCATGGCAACTGCCCACAGCAGCTGCGGGTGGACTCAGTGGTGGGTCAAGGAACTGTGGGATGGGACATCAACAACATCTGCTATCAAGTCCCTTTAGAACAGTAGTTCTTAAACTTTTGGATCAGAACCCCTTTGTAGTTTGATAAATTATTGAGGACTCTGCAGAGCTTTTGTTTGTAGGAGTTATATCAAGATTGAGCATATTGGAAATGAAAACTGAGAAATAAAAAAGGTTTCCTAGTAATTTCTTTCAAAATTAACAATAATAAGTACATATACTATATTATATACATGACATGTTCATAAATAAAATATCTTAAGGAAAATATCATATATTTTCCAAAACAAAAAAAAATGTTAGTGTGAAGAATGGTATTCTTTTGCAAATCTCTTGACTAGCAATCTGGCTTCATAGAAGACTGCTTGATTCTCATATGTGCTTCTGCATTCCATCTGGCATGGTGTCACATGTCACTCGTGAGAGGATGACAGTGAAAAAGGCAAGTGATGTATTAGTATCATCATGAAAATAGTTTTGACTTTGCAGACTCCCTGAAAGGATCTCAGGGACCCCCCCCCCGAGGTTCTCTGAGCAAAATTTAAGAACCCCTGCTCTAGAACACCATGGCCAAGTGCCAAACAGCTTTAGAAAGGAAACCTCCAATTAATAGGCACTCCTAAGTCAGCCCACTCAATGGGGAGTTGCGAGTTGCTCCAAACCACTGTGAGTTAATTCACTTCTTAGCTGATTTAAAACCCATATTTTCTTCTCAACACTTTATTATAATCCTTTGAAATTTTTTGATTTTGTTCATTTTAAGCCAGTGATGTCCCTTAGAAATACATTGTAATTTATGTAATTTAAAATTTTTCAGTGGCTACTTAAAACTGAAAAAGAAATAGGTGAAATTAATTTTAATAATGTATTTTATTTAGCCCAATATTTTCAAAATACTATTATTTTGGCATATGAAATCAACATAAAATACAATCACATAAAATCAATATAAAATATTAATATTATATTCTTTTTTCATACTAAGTCTTCAAAATCTAGTGTGATTTTTCATTTATAGCATGTCTCAATTCAGATGGTAAATTTTCATCAGAAATACTTATCTGTATTTAGATTTCATATACTTCCATAAAATTTGAAAAAATGGATTTCACAAATCTAAAAGTTTTCCAATAACTGGAGTATCAGTATTCAAATTAATTAAAATTAAATGAAATTAAAAACTCAGTTCCTCAGTCACACTAGCTACATTTCAAGTGCTTGATAGCCACATGTGGCTACAGGCTGCCATATTGGACAGCGCAGATCTCAATTTTTAGTCCTCTGCTTTTCCTATCTATTCTATCCCTCGGTTCTCCAGTGCTTAGAAGCCTGATTAGGAAAAACTTATTCATCCTCATTATTTTCCTAGAAAACTGGTGCCATGGTGGATTTCTTCATAAGCAGGATAGGATGCTTGACAAAGAGAGAGCTGGGGGATGGGAATCACTGGGGGGGGGGGGGACACAGCTGGCAATGGCAGGTTCCCATTTGGCTTGGCTTCCAGGACTTTCTCATTTGATGTTTTCATGTACCTCAAATAACCTCACATTGTTTCTGATACAGCCTTGGAATGGATGGATTTCTCTCTGGTTGGACATGGCAGGAACTTCAATGGAATGACACCAAGGCTTTAGACCAGAATGCTGTGCTTATTTGGACTGAGCACTGGCAAGTTTGCTAGAAGTGATGAGTTCCACCTCAGTGTCAGAAAGATAAGGCAGGTTTTCTTGCCTTTTGTCTCCCTGTCTCCACTCAATGGTATGCTATCCAAAAGGTCAAAGAAAGCACTGAATTGAAATTCCAGGCCAAAATACTCAGGGCAAAGATGCAGCACTGAAGTTAGTATCTTATAACTCAAAGGCAGCAAAAGTAATTTAACAAGTTTCAAAGGAAAGAGCCGGAGAAAGTCCATACAGCATTATTTAAAGATTTTGCTTTGTTTGTGAACTGCATCACCTCCAAACCATTTCAAATCTAGGAGAATAAAAAGCTACTCCATTTTATTATACATTGGGGGAATCTTACCTATGCCCCCCAAATGAAAGAGACTGGAATTCCAAGTCTAACCATTTGTTCCCATTGCTGCAAGTCTTGTAGTTGGTCAATTGTTTGTCACTGAGTGGGCAAATGAGAAAAATGAGTTTTATCTCCCTCCGGTATTCCTCCTTCCCCAAGTTGACTGCTTAAGCTTTTAGCCAGTCTTATCATTCCATCATATATATCCATTCTCCTAATGTTGGACTCATGCAAGAATCCTGCATCTCAGTGCATGATGTCATTCCAAATCTAAAAGGAACTGGAAAGCTTCTGGAATTTCCTTATCTGAGGTAGCCAAACTAAATAAACTTAATTGGCATCCATCAGGAGCTCAGTGAGCACCATTCTGGTTGCAACGATTTCATGCTAAATGACATGTCAAGAAGTTTTCCTGGGCTCCTGGTTGGAGCAGATATCCTAACTTTTCTGCTTCCAAGCCCACAACACAGTGTCAGAGGAGCCATGACCACATGCTACCACCAGCAAGGCACAGAATTGCCTTTCAAGTAATGCACTCGACTCTTAGAGTTGGGAATCCCATAACTAAGACTTACAGCAATCGTGTGCCATCTTGAATACATTTGGACTTAGGGAAGCCATGCCTTTTCTTTAGCACTCACCCTAAAGGTGCCAGAGTCATCAAAAGATGAATAAAAGTTCAATCTGAGTGTTTTTCTTAGACTAGGATCCTCATGACATGTTAAGTGAAGTGTTAGCTCGTTCTAGAACTATAGAAAACCCCATCGGTTTCTCCTCCCACTCCATGACCTAATCATCTTCATCTGCTGCCTGAAGCCTATAGTTTTACAGTTCCAAATTGCCATTAAAATGCAACCCTACTAAAGCCTTAAACCATTATCAGGTGTTTTTCACTTTGGTGTGAAGGAAGGATCAAAGTAAGGTGTGGTGAAATCAAAGTTTTGTATCTGCAAGGCCAGGATTTGAGAGAAAGGAAGAGGGAGTGCCAGCCTGGAGGGAAAAATGTTCCCAACTGGGAACTTGGAGGCCCACATGGCAGCTCAACAGGCTCTTGCTCTTTCTCCCCAAATGTCTTCATTGGGATGAATTTGTCTTTGGACTCCTTGTGGTTATCCAGGTACTTGGTAATTGTTCTTGCCAAAACTGGAGCCCGTCAAGTGGAAGGTTCTGATACTGAGAGGCAGCTTAGGCCCGCGGTGAGGGTGCCCAGCCTTGCCAGAAGGGTATGCCAGTGCCTTTTCTATCCCCGTGTGTGGAAGCAGCAGTGGGGAGCCATGGTAAGTGGAAAGGTCAGGGTCTTGTTTTCAACTTCATTATGACTGGGAACCCCTTATCCAGGCTCAAGGGAGAGCACTGCAGAAGAGGGTATGTGTAGCCACTCATGCATGCATATGTATGCATGCATCCATGGACCCACATACATACACACACAACTTCATATGAATATTCCTCCTGAAACACTCAGCAAAGTAAGTGACAAGCATTTCCAGTTGGTAGCTGGGATTTCAATCCTGTTCTTGTATATTGTCTTTTGCCCTAGGATTGGGGTGTGAGTGATGGGAGATGGTGCATCTGAGGCAGCATAAGGGGTTCTCTAACCTCTAACATCAGGGTAACCCAGCACAGTGTTTGGGAGTCCAGGCTCTGCCATTTACCAACTCCAATGTCTTGGGCAAGTTATTTAACCTCTCTATCCCTCAGTTTCCTGATCTACAAAATGAAGGTAATACTAGTATGTACCTCATAGAGTTACTGTGAGAATTAACTGAAATAGCACTTACAAAGCACTTAAAACTATGCCTGACACATAGTAGGTGCTCAATAAATATTTGCTGAATCAGTAAAATGTTTAATTTTATTATTATTTTATTATTACCCCGAAGAAACTTCCATTGCATGTTGGCTTGAGATTTTAGTGGAAAGAGTGAGAAGAGTTAAGAATCACGACTTCTGTTCTTATAGTAGGGACAGATTGTCCCGCAGGCTCATCTGCAGATATTTCTCAGTGTATGAAGGAAAAGGGAAAACAACAACTAAATGCCCCAAAACAAAACAAGCGATGAAATCTGGGGAGAGGGGGATTGACATCTTGCAATTAAATAAAGGCATTGCCACAGAACAGCTTCTGGAGAGATAGGCGAGTTAGTTTTTTATTTTTTCATGTTTCTAGTTCCAGACGTTGGTTGGAAGTATTGAGCTTCTTCCTGAATTTGAATGAACCACAAAAGCAAAGCATATTGTTCCATTTTTTTTTTTCTTCCAGCACTCCCTCTTCTTGCTCCCTTCTCTGCTTCCTGTCCTGGCTCTCTGCTCTGATGTAAGAAACCAAAATGGCGGCACTTCCTCAATGAGAGCAGAGACTGAGTAGTCATGGGGAACTATAGTGGGATGTAGTACTACATAAACTCTCCTTGGCTGACCTCCTGATGAAAAAGCAACTGACACACTTAGGAACTAGGGTGTGTTTTATCATCGATGCTCCCTGTTTCTTGACCATGTGGTGAAGACTGCTTCAACAGTCCCTGGCATCAGGCCTGGTGGAGGCTAGAGCAGCTGTGGGGCAAGGCAGCTCCAGGCTGCAGCTGGCTGGGTCTTTAATTTTCCACACATGTTCACATATGTACGGGAATCCAGCAGATGGACAGCAAGCAAGCTTGGGCAGCAATCCACTGACAAGTAGCAGTAGCTCTGAATAAATCACATTGGCCTGGGCTGCAAATTTAGCTCCAGGGAATGGGGACTCAGGCAAACAAGAAGAAAAGGCATTCACCCAACTTTTTCCTGAAATGCCAGAGGACTAAAACGGGTCAGTGGTGAATACAAAATTAGCTTCTGGCCATCCTCCAAAGTGATTTGACCTATTTAGGAGTCATCAAGAATAAGGCAAAGGAAGTTCAGTGGCCTGCATCTTGATTTGTCAAGAGAGCAGAGAGAGGGTACACGTCACCAGGTGACCAGGTTCCCTGAGTCACTGGTTATGGATCATATCAGTGGATGTGGCTGGAACTCATGAGAAGGACTCTGGGACATTGGCTTTGGGCCAACTCCTGGCACAACTTAGCATGTAAATTTATGATAACCCTGGCAGATGCATTGGTAATCTAGGTGCCAGCTTGGTGGCCCTGGTCACTGAAATGATCTTATCAGATTCTGAAAACCTTTCTGCAGGTTAAACTCTTCTCCAAGACCCTTCTGCAAAAGAGGATCTCAGGCCAAGTCAGCAAAGGGACATTAGGGCTCCAGCAGAGAGCAAAGCCACAAAATACTGAGGCTGATCCTACTACAACCTAGCAGGTCGGAGTTTGTAGTAGATACTGTTGCTGCCCTGCCTACGTCCCCTTTGCCAAGTGGCGCCCCCTTCAGCTCCTATGAGTGCTGGTTCCTAAATGCTACAGCTGTCCCTTCCCCAGAGCTTTGCTCTTGACCAAATGCAAGCCCCACCAACCCTCTTGCCTCTAAGTGAGACCAGCTCTGTGGTGCAATTTGTTCCCCAGAGCTCCCTGCAGAATCAGGCTGAAGCAAATCTCCAGCTGAGGCCACATTCTTGCTTAGTCCCTTCTCCTGCTAAGAACACCCCCTGCACACATTACTTGAACAGTAATCTCCATCTTAGACTTTGCTTCTAGATAAGCCAAACTAAGACAGCGTTGGGGGAGGAGGGGCATTTGTGAATAGTCCCAAACCTGACTGCATATCAAAATCAACTGGGCAGCTTTAAAAATACAAATTCCCAGGCCCCACCTCTAGCAATTCTGATTCAGTGGGTCTAAGGTGGGACCTGAGATTCTGTAGTTCTCCTGAGTTGAGTAATACAGTCAGTCCTTTGACCAATGAGAACCACTCATTCTAGCCTATTGTCTTTATTTCTTTTCTTAGATCTTCTAAGAAATGTACATCGATCAAATTCAGAAACAAACCACACAATCTGTCAAAGACACTAAGAAGCAGAGATTTAAGTAAAAAGATCCACAGTTCTTGGCAAATCTCTTAAAGTCCAGTATACCATGCTGACTCTCAGGGCTTCCTAAGCAAATTGCATCTTTACATTTTTTTCAGGTGTGTCCTGAAATATACAGGTTTATCTGGTTGGGAAAAGGGAGACTGTTTTGAGTCATTGAGTTACCATGGAGTTTTCCAAAAAGGGATATTGAACCAAACTTAGAATTTAATTAATGCCTTCCATCCTCCATGCTCAGAAATGTTAACCTATTAACCCTCCTTTCACTAACAGACCTACATTTTCATTATTGTTGGTTGTGTGGATAACTTGGTGATGAAATTCAAAGAGAAATATTTTGTTCTTTTATCAGAAACTGTATAATAGGAAGATTTATGAATAGGTTCTCATAAAAGACACAATCCTAGGTGCTTTTTTTTTTTTAAAGGAAATTGACTAATTAAATAACTGAATGAATGGGGTTCAGCCTAATGCAGAATAAGGGAGTATTCTGGATTTTGTGGCAATAGTAATGATAATAGTGAATAACAACAACAACAAAAAAAGATTGCTAAGATGTGAGTGCTTGCTATGTATAAGACCAAGCACTATTTACTTGATCTGTATTCTTAATTAATCTTCCCAGCAACTCTTTGAGGTAAATGTATCTGTTGGAGATCAAGAAAAGCTTTAAAAAGATGAAACTTTGTTTCCCTCTTACATAAAAGAAGTCAAGGGCTTATATACAGACTCAGCAATAATGAAGAACCAAGGTTCCTTCCAGCTCCTGGTCCCACCATCCCTAGATTGTGGCCCTCATCTTCCTGATCCAAGATGGCTGCTGCAGCTCCAGTCATCACATCATTGGCCCAAGCAGCAGGATGAAAGAAGGAGCACAACCCTTGTCTTCTGAGGAGACTTTCTAGAAATCCCACACCACGGTTGCTTTGATCCCATTGACCAGATAGCAATTCCTAGCTCAAAGGGAGGCCCAGACATGTAGAATTTTGGTTGTATGGCAATGGGCCTAATTTTTAAAAATAAGCTTTCATCAAATTTAAACAGAAAGAGAACATGGAAGGTTTGGTAGGAAATTGACAGTTTCTGCCACAGTGGGTATTAATAATATTCTTAGCCCCATTTTGCAGATAAGGAAAATTAGGCTCTAAGAGACTCGGTGACTTGGCCAAGTTCACACAACCTATCAGTGGCAGAGCCACAGTAGGACCTAAGTCTGTGACTTGATCATCCCTCTCTTGACTACCATTCCCTCCTGTCCATTTTTGCTGTTTTGTAAAACAATTGTTTTCCTTAGAGATACATTTGTTCATTTTCTGCTTTCTTTCTGATGTGCCTTTTATCCTGTTCTTTGCAGAAGTCCTAGCCATTCTTCAAAGCTCAGCTCCAATGCCCCAGAAAGCCCTCCCCTGCACCCCCAGCTGCTTTCTTCATTCAGTAAATATTTATTGAGCACCTACTATATGCCAGGCACTGTTCTAGGCACTTGGGCTTCATCAGTGCTAAAAAAACAAAGACCCTGGTTAGCTTAATAGCTGTGTGACCTTGGTTGAGTTCCTGAAGCTTTCTGAGCCTCAGTTCTTCATCTGTAAAATGGGAATAACAAAACTTACTTCACAGGGTTATTGTAAGGATTAAATAAGATATTGTACATAAAATGCAATCACTGGCACATCATTAAATCTTGAAAAATGGTGGCTTTTACTATTATTATTGCTGTTACTGCTGTTATTGTTGTATTATTGTATCATTCTTGCATTATATTATTGTAGTCCCCTAATGGGGAATGCTATTCCTCATTAGGCTATAAATTCCTGGGCAGGAATAGTATCTAAAGCCTTCTGGTATCACCCCAATACTCGACCCAAGCGGGGGCTTGGTAATGTCTGTTAAGTACATACAGAGCATGTCAGTACAGAGGACACCCTGCTTGCTTATGCTGCTAGACTTAGGAAACAGTGAGAAACAGACTTAGACCCACAGGAACTGTTTTTGGATTTTTTGCCCAATTTAAGCTGTGAGTTTTGGTGGGTGGTGTCCTAAAGAAAAACAAGGCTGAATAATAATCTCCTCATATTCTCCCAGAATGCCACAGAAAGAAAATATATCCTTTTCCTTTCAGAGTTTCTTTTTCACACCTTCACTGCTAGATCTCATGTCCTAGCGAGTCCTGCAGATTTCTTTCTGTGTTTTTTTTTCTGTCTCCTAATTCTCGTCTCCATCCTTCTGGTCTCTGCCACCTATGGGGACAGTGCTACCTGCCTAGTGTCCACAGATGAAAATTTCTGGAAATCAAGAGGCATCATGCATCCAGGGTTTCAGAGCTGTTACATTCTAGTCCCACAGACAGCACCCCGCCAAGAGCTAGGCAGTGCTTGCGTCAAACCGCGCATCAGGTCTGCTGACCACCAAACACCCTCCATCTTGCCATCTCAGCCCCGCTTCCCCCTCGGCCATTTCTGCAAAGGTGAAAGGCAAGTTCACAGGATGCGGGGGCCTTCTTTCTCCCCTGACATCTGGTTTGATTCTGGGCAGCTAAATAGTGGCTTTGCCATGAACAACAAAAGCTAATTCACTGTGGTTTTTAAACACCAAGTGCAAATATTTTTCCTTTTCAGCTTGGGGTCACTGGAAGGGAAAAAACAGGGCTGAGAGGGAGATTAACCTTTTAAAACCTATTATGACTTCCCAGAGAAAATAAAACAATGGCAGCATTTCCTTTCATTCGTGAGAGTCTTTTCATGAGTGATTATTGTTCCAGGCAAGACCGGGGCTCCAAGGAAGATTTTTAAATACTGTTTTAGCGTGGTTTTCTACTCAAAAGCCCACCGTGATTGCTTTTTAAGAACCCACACAAATCCCTGTAAAGCCCAGGGCCACCCTCTATGCTTGCTCTCTCCTGTCTTCATCTCTGGCTGACTCTCCCTCCTTCTTCTCCCCAGCCCTTTGCTTTCTTCCCTCAAGCAGGGCTCACGGGATGGGAGTGGTACAATGACAGGATTTTAGGCAATGGCCATGCCATCTACTGATGTCACTGACGGATGCTTGGGAGGGCTGAAGCCTAATGAGGAATAGCATTCCCCATTAGGGGAATACAATAATATAATGCAAGAATGATACAATAATACAACAATAACAGCAGTAACAATAATAATAATAGTAAAAGACTCTGAAGGGTCATTTCTCCGTGGTTCCAGCCAGCCTTGCTGTTGATCTGAGCTGTCTTAATGCATCCCAGAACCTCAGGGCCATTCAGTTCCTCTTCAGAAATGAAGTCACCCATCCTGGTTCTTGCAGCACATGATTTCGGGGCAGAAGCATCCACTGCGGGACCATCAGCAGAAACCTGGCGACCATCTGAGAAGCAAGCAAGTCCATCTGCCTCCCTAGTCGTTCTTTTAACGTTCTCTCTGGACTGCAAAGCAAAAGCTCTTCTCACACTTCCCATTGGTGTTTCTTCTTTCCTTCTCTCTTCCTTTCTAGCTTTTGCACATGGATTCGCTTGCTGGGCTCAAGTGGGAGGTGAATCATGTGCCATGACAACATAAGGCCATTAGAGCAAAGCCGTGGAAGTCCCTAAACCTCCCCTTTCTTGCCAAGAGGAAGATCTGAGCAGAGTCCAGGATGGCTGGTATTTGCCAAGTGGCTTGCATATTCTTGCCATGCACTATCACTGCCATTACGAGCGTCGCAAGAGTCTAACGTGTTGATACAGGTGGCGTGTGTGTGTTGGAGATGGGAGGGGATGAGAAATTGATTTGCAACCTGCAAAGAGCAAACTCCAATTGTATCCCTCCCCCCTCCCGGCTGCCAGCCATTCTTGTCCTTTCCGTGTGAGTGCAAATATTTGCAGACCTGTTGAATAGAGCACCCTCACGCCGAGCTAAAATTTCACAGCCAAGTGAGTCAGCCCCATCCTGGTGAGAAGAGTGGGTGGCAACCTGGGGCGGCTGTGCAGTGATGGGATGGAATGTATTCCTTCTCATGGTTCGGCGGTTGGCAGAGGGGCCGGGCTGCTGTGGCTGCCTGGGTTTGAGTATTCGGCCAGCCTCCTGTGTCTGGCAGCATGTTGATGGTTGCTATAGCCACATGGCACTTGGCAGAGCATCTCAAACTGGTGGGGCCTGAGACTCTGCACTTCTAACAAGCTCCCAGGTGCTGCCTGTGCCCCTGACTCCCTGGCCAACTGCATCTGGAGTAGCAAGGCTGTAAAGTAGTGCCACTGCATTCTAAACCCCTCTTGGGCAGCAAAAGGAAAGTGCTAAGCCCCTCCTCTGGAGACAGGGTGTGTCACAGGCTGCCCCGGAGTCCTGATTTGCCATTCAAGTGAACCCCAGAGAGGATTAGCAGCTGGCCCAGCACTTGGGTGAGACCATCTCCCCCTCCAGAGGGGAGTCCCAGAGGCAGCACAGAGGTTGTGTGAAAATCGGCCATCCTCCTTGCCGAAGGTTGCCCTCTCTCACCCTCTTTCCCCCCCGCCCTGCCTGCTGACTTCAGCAGATCAGCTTTCAGCTCTCTGGCATTCAGAGGAGGCTTTGCATAAAAGAAAAGGCCTGTCCTTAAGAAGCAGAGCGGGAATCCGAGCATGGCTCTGGCCTGCTGCATGCCCAAGAATGCAGGTATTTGGGGTTTGCAGCATTTCCTGGAAAGACTAAGGGGGGGGGCAGGTAGGGGGAGGCTGCGCCTTATGGAGAGGGCCTGGAGCTAGAGCCACTTCCTGTTCTGGGGGAAAGGAGAAGGATGTTTCCTGAAGGAAGTGAGCCCCTTTTCAGGAACAGATGGGAGGAGAGGAAGCTGTGTCTGACCCTCGCTCGGGGCTGACCTTGACATCTAGGTTCAGCGGCTCCTAAGCTTTGAGGACCTTGGGTTGTTCACACTGGCTGGCCAACGCTTTCAACTTTGCTCTCCTTCTGAGCATCGGATTACCCAAGACAGAGAGAACAATCCTTTTTCTCCCTCCTCCTCTTCTGCTCTGACATTTGAACATCTTGAAGGAGGGCCCAAAGGGTAGCCCAAGTGGAGATTCCAGGGCAGGAGTCCCAGGCTCTAGCTCAGGGCTGCTGGGAAGGGCCCCATCCTGCACTGGGCCCCTTGCCCCTTTCCTCTCCTCCAGCACTCCCCTCCTCCCCTCCCCCCTGCCCCCCAACCCTTGTCTTCTTGCAATTCCTCAGTATCTTGCCTGCATCCTGAGATTACAGAGAGAGGTTTATCTCCCTGTGGCTCCCAAACAGCCTTGAACTGGGAGTCCCCAGATCCAAGTGCCCCAACTTCTAGTTTCTGTCACATCTTCCATGACCTTTTAAACCATTTTGGGACCTGCCTTGACTTCCTTAGTCCTCTAAATCCTCCTTCCATTATAGTCCTCTGGCTCATAAGGTCAGCCACATGATTGAACCCTATTTGAAAAGCGCTGAACTTTTTAGAGTATTTTTCCTGCATTGAGCTTAATTCTTTAACTTTAACTCAGAATCCTTATTGTCAGGGGTGGTGCCTTACTGATATTTCTTCTAAAGACTCCATCGGCCCCAGTCAGGTTGTTCTGCAGGGGCTGGGCAGTGTGAGAGTTGAAGCTGGCCGCTCTCCTCGCCTCTGTTAAACCACTTACTGCACATGCGCATTCACTGCCTCTGTGGAGACAGATGGCAAAGCTTCAAGGGTCTCCTGACCACCCCCAGTCCCGTGTATGCAGCCCTTCTTGATGAAAGGATTGTTCTACCCCATTGTCTGAGGACGAACAGTCTCTGAGCTGCTTTTCCAGGTGTGGTGATAGGAAGTCATCGCTGTGTGCAGTTTTGTGACTTAACATCCCTTGGGAGAAGGGAACATGCCTCTGCACCAGGTGGCGGCTTCCAGTGGGTGCCACTGAGCCTGTAGCAGTTTGTTCAGGACACTGTGGTTTCCAAATTTTGTGGTGCAGAAGTTGTTCAAATCCGGATCCCTAATATCATATATACTTATGATGAATAACCATTATTTAATGTGCAGGCCTCACCTAAGACCAATTAAATGAGAATCTCTGGGGGTGGGCCCAGGTATCTGTGCATTTTTTGAAAGCTGCCCAGGTGGATTGCAGTGTGCAGCTGGTGCTGAGAACCACCGGCTTAGGTGACAAGTAAGAACTCCACTGGCACCTTAATCCCCGGTTTCCCTCAGGGAACCGAATGAGACAATGACCAACCCAAGTCCACACATTTTCATACAGATCAGTGGGTTCAGGGGAGAGTTTCCAACAGCCAGGTAGTCTTTATTTACCGGGCCTGAAGAACTAAGTCATGGGAGGAAGTACCAAAGAAATAAGGCCCCTCCAGGTGCCTGCCAGAAGTTTCCAGTTGAAGGTCAAAGGAAAACATGAGGAGAAGGCCTTTAGAATGGCTTGACTCAATTTGCCTTCGAGAGTTGAAGATCCCAGGCTTGGAGGCGGCTGCCAGGCCAGGCCAGGGCAGGCTCGGGCAGCGCAGTTTACAGGGCTACTCAGCAGAGGGCTCACCTTTCTTAAAGCTATTGACACATTGAGTTTGGCTACCTTTGGGCATTAGTCTCAGCCAGGTCATGGCACCCTTGCCAACTCTGGAGGGCTCATCAGTAGAAAGGCCAGGCCCTTAATCAAAGATGCCTCCAAGTAAGACTTGGCAGACATTGTATTCAGCACAATATAAGCTGAGCGGAAAATGTTTTTTGCCTCAACACAAATTTTATTACCACAATTATAAAAATGTTAGAGGCTTGGGGTGTGTGTTTATTACATAAACAATGTAGCTACTCTGATCTTCACCATCTTTCAAACTGGAGTCTCAAAGGGAGTTTTATTTACTAGATTTAAAGCCATGGAACAATTGTTTCATATGATTGCCTTATAAGCATAGGAATAATGTGGGGAAAAACAAGCCCCTCTGCTTTCTTTCCTCCTCAACCCCTGCCAGATTTCCCCAACCTAGAGGAAGGCACTGCCACGTGCTGACAATGTCTGAACTTTGTAGCTAATAGACTATATTTGGGCTAGGCTTAAAGGGAATATTATGGTTTTTAGAAAAAGTGGAGCATGTGACTCAAGCTTCAGGATCCTGTTGCATATAGCCTAGAAAGGTGTTCTGCTGGCTTGAACAGGTGTGAGAACCACGTAAGCTGATCAGGCAAACTCTCAGAGACATAGATCCTTATGCAACCCATAGTCAATGGCCAGGGAGCCCAACAGCTACTGCCATTATTTGTGGCCATATCTCCAGGCATTCATCTTTTCTGGACGCAAAGCATTCATATCAGTATCAATGTTAGCTCAGGTCCCTTAACTTATTTCTGGGAACCCTGTACTAGCAGGAAGCAAGGCATAGGTTGCCAACATCCTGTGGCAAAGACCACTTTGCCAATTTTATTGATGTTTCTAATTATAAAATTATTTTATCTAATTTCATATTCTTTACCTGAGATTTTAAACTTTTAAAAACATGTCTTAAGTTGAATGCTTAGTTTAACACATTGACTGCCACACTAGAAAACACAATATTTTCCCTGGGGGCACGGTGTTTTATTAAAACAAAACGATCCTTTCTAATTTGTTAGCTTTTATTATTTTCTGTGCATGAGTTTATATGCAATGCAATCCACATTTTAAGAATTAAATTGTCATTGCAACTATAAAAAGCTCTGTTGATAGAGTGCCCTATGAAGAATAACACAAATTAGTATCTTCTTCATTCTCAAGACTGAACTCCCTCTTCTACGGCAGCACAACTATTGTGCCTTTTGTGAACTTGACCCATCTCACCTTCCTGGGTAGATCTAGCACCACAGATCTGTTCCTGTGGCTTGTGGAAATGCCTCTGTTACAGCATTCACTCATCTCTCTCCCTCATTTAGACTGGGAGTATTTCAAAGGTAGGGAACGGCATTTTGTCCTTCTTGGTAGCACTGGGTCTAGCACAGTGCCTGGCACATTGTAGAAAATCAATGTATACATGCTGACTGGTAAATAACAATTAAAAAGGCCTCCCTAGAGACTATTTACTAGGAAACCAAAAACTGAGAATGCAAGACGATGCACATTCGTTTTCTGAAATTCTGGGAACTTGATATAAAAAAAGGATTTTTAAATGAAAAATAAAGAATTAAATTGTCAATATTAATTGTAACAATAAGAACATCAAAAAGTAAGATTTTCATGAACCAACTACAGGAATTTGCTGTACGAGGTCCCAGGCTCAAAACTACCCTGAGTTAAATACAACTCACATGGCAGTCAACATGTGAAAAAAATAAATGTGAGAATTGAAAGCTATAAATTTACCTCAGAGTATAGCTTTGGGAATTTCCATTGATTTTAGTATGTGGGCTTATCATTGTTGGTTTTATTCTCTAGATAGTTAAGTTTTGGAGACACAACGTGGTGAGGGGAAAATGGGCTTTGGTTCTGCCAGACTGAGGGGAAAATGGGCTTTGGTGTCTGGATTAACCCATTAATCCAGGATTTGAATTGTTATTCTGCCATTTATTAGTTGTGTGACTTTGGGAAAGTTATGGGATTGCAACTTCTTTATTTCTAAAATGGAGATAATAATATCTGCCTGGTGTATTCTTTAAATGAGGATGAAATGAAAGGAATGAGGGCAAAGGACTTACATGGTGCACCTGGTAGATATTCAAGCCATGGTAGCTATGGATAATAATATTATTAAAAATGCTACACCACTGGCACAGGCAAAAGCTTTGTGGCTGGGAAGCTGCTCTCCATTTGCACGTCTTAGGCAGACAGCCAGGACAGTGGGAGTCCTTTCTGGATCAACTCACTTATCCTAATGTCCTCCAGAGACACTGGCAGATGGGACATGAAAATACCAACAGTGTGCCTAGGGGAGGACATGCAGCCAAATGTTACACTGGATTCAGCATGCCAAGGCAAGCCAGGAAAAAACTCAACATAAAAACTCACCATTCAGAAATTCTTCCAAAGTGTCTCGGTCTCTTTCTCTCTCTTGTGGAATGTTTCTCGATAGAGTGTTTGTGCTGCTCTGTCCCAGACCTGGCCTCTTTCCTGGCTACCCAACTGGGTTGCTTCCCACTCTGTAGGGTTTTGACTACTCATTATAGCCAGAGCCTTTAAGGAGGTGAGCATTTACAGAGCAAAACTTTATAGAGCAGAACCAGGCACAGTGGTGTGTGCCTATGGTTTAGACTACTCAAGAGGCCAAGGTGGGAGGATCGTTTAAGCCCAGGAGTTCGAGACCAGCCTGGGCAACACAGAAAGACCCCATCTCTAAAAAAAGAAAAAGAACACAAAAAACAAAAATACTTTATGGAGCAGCATCTCTATGCTAGGCATTGGGCTAGGCTTTGGGCATCAAATATGGCTAAGACAGTTCTGTCCTCGAAGACCTCCAAGTTAGGTAGGTGTCTTGGCCAACTTTCTGTTGCCACAACAGAATATCTCAGACAGGGTAACTTATAAAGAAAAGAAATGTATTACTTACAGTTCTGGAGGTTGGAAAGTCCAAGGTCAGGTGATTGCATCTGGTCACCTTCTGGTGAGGGCCTTGTGCTCTGTTATAACATGGCCGAAAGTATCACGGGGTGAAGGGGGGCACACTGAGAGCCAAATTGTCTTTTTTTCTTTTTTTGAGACAGAATCTCACTCTGTTGCCTGAGCTAGAGTGCCGTGGTGTCAACCTAGCTCACAGCAACCTCCAACTCCTGGGCTCAAGCGATTCTCCTGCCTCAGCCTCCCGAGTAGCTGGGACTACAGGCATGCGCCACCATGCCTGGCTAGTTGTCCAGCTAATTTCTTTCTATTTTTAGTAAAGACAGGGTCTCACTCTTGCTCAGGCTGGTCTTGAACTTCTGAGCTCAAATGATCCACCCGCTTTGGCCTCCCAGAGTGCTAGGATTATAGATGTGAGCCACTGTACCCGGCCCAAATTGTCTTTTATACCACATCCACTCTCATGATAACTAACCCACTCCTGGGATAACCCATTAATCCATTAACCCATTAATCCCTGAATAAACTAATCCATTTTTGCAGCCAGAGCCCTCATAACCCAATCATCTCTTAAAGGCCCTACCTCTTAATACTATTACATTGGGGGTTAAGTTGCAAAATGCATTTTGAAGGAGACAAACATTCAAACCATAGCATTAGGAGAATACTGACCCATGAGCAACAGAAGTGCTAGAAACAGTGCCTTGGGGATCATCCACATGAAGGAGGGACCAACTCTTCCTTCTGGGGTAGCATGGGAAACCAAGTCAGGCTGATGGAGAAGGGGACTTTTGAACTGACTCTGTTAGGATAAATAGGTTAAGGTGTATTAAGTTTTGGGTGCATTTTAAGATGTATCAAGTTTCAGGTGGTGTTTTTGTTTTTTGTGAGTTTTTTTACCTATTTGCTTTTGGTTGAATCTTGGCTCCTCTGAGTCTGGGGGTGAGGGAGGAGAAGGAGGAGATGGTAAGATGTAGGAAGGAATAAGGCTGCAGGAAGATATAAGCAACTGTAATCTGCAACACACAACTTTATCCTGCACAACTCCACTGTATGTAGATGTAAACTGAGGTGGAAGTTACTTGTCTGTGTTCAAAGCAGAATCTTCTAATCTTTTCTGAAGCCCACCTTGTGCTTCTGAATACTTTGTTGGGTAGCATGGCTCCCTCCATCTTGGGTGCCTCTTTTTGTGTCAGCAGGAATACCAAGAAACTCCATTCTCCTCTCATAGATTGTATGTGGCTATAACTTATTGATCTTCAATGTGGCTACAGCCACTGGCTCCTGAAATGGCAGAAAGGAGACAAAGAAGGGAATTCATCTCAGTCATATCCTCTCACAACTGAAATACAGGACTGGTTCTTCAGCATCCAGAAGCCAAACATCAAACTTCAGTAAGGGGAAAGATGCAATGTTTCCTCAGCTTCAAGCAACTGAGGCCTCCAAGGAATGTTATCTTTGCTCCTTTCTTGGCCGCCCCCCTCGCCATTGAGTGAGGAGGATGTTTCGATTTATTCTTCAAGATAGAGGAAATCACTCTTCTTTCACCACCTTGTCTTTGCGTTATGCTTGCCATGGGTGGCATTTGGCCATTAACAACTAGGATCCCTCTTCCGGGTAAGTTTTTATCCCTGAATACATTTACTAGCAAGTTAGAGCTGCATGATTAATTTTCAACTAAAGATGTGTTTGAGAACAGGCCAGGGACACACATCAACAGCCACAGAACCCTTGGCTTGAATAGATGATAAATTTGGCATCCCAACTAATTCAGGCCCATAGTTCCTGTTCTGAAAACCAGGGGTGATGATAGAGGCCAAGGGTTTCTAGTGCTTTCCACACCTATCTTGGAAAGCAAGCAAAATGGCTGCCTGGGAGAATTAAGATAATTGTGTGATGAGTGCTGCTCCTTGGGAAAAAGTTTATTTGTAGTTTCTCTTGATTAGACTTTTATTTTTCCCCTTCCACCCCTCTCCACTGGATTTTTAGTGGCTTCTTTTTTTATTTTTTTATTTTTTTTTACACAAAACACATCATGGGTAAGAAGAGGAGATTTTATTTTGAAGAACAATGACCACATTAACAAGGTGACAGCAGATAAGCTAAAAGTCACTCCATTTTCTGCCAGGGAAAAATGTTCTTTGCCACCAAATCGTATTGTGCTTCTCTTTGTCTACTCTCTTTTTATAGGAGGGTGGCGTGCCCAGCCATTGATGGACTCCAAAGAAATAGCTGGGAGATAAGATATACCCTTGATTCATATGAGAAAAGAAGCTTTTGAGTTCAATAATAAAAAACTACTTCCTTTCCTGTTCCACAACATTCTTGTGGCTGGAGCTCTCTGTAGGACAATGACATTTCTCTGCCCTTGGTCCAACATATGAAGCAGAAAATAGCTATGAAATCTGAAACTTGGTAAAGGGCAAAAATCCAATTTATCGCAATTTAATAGACATCTAGACCTAGATCAGATTCTGTAGGTACAGAATCTGCCCTATATCCTGCCCCACATTTGGTGCAATGCTGAGGACTCCTCACATCTTTAACATGTCACAGCCACATCTAGAGATCCAACTCGTCCAGCACTCAGTGAAAGAACAATAGAACGAAATCAGTGTGTGATTATATCCCCAAGTGTGTCTATTTAAAGAAAATAAACTTCAAAAAAATTGGGGAGAGGAAGAGTGGATGTGGGATGGAGAAGGTGCTAAGGGAAAGGAGATGAAGCTTCCTGAAGGAGGTGAGATTTGAGCTAGACTTTGATGGACTGATAGGAATTCATTAGCCAGGAGAAACATTCTGGGGTGTATCTCTCTAAGCTTTGGTTTCTTCTCCAAAATCTCATAAGCTTGTTGTAAAGATTTAATGCATAATGAAAATCATGTGCATAGCACGGTGTTTGGCATGTGTTAAGGACTGAATCAATGGTTGTGATTGTGGTTGTCATTGTTGTTACCATTATTATGATTGTGATTAGGAGATGGTATTCAAAATGTGTGAAAAGAACCTTCAGGGTCCTTCATAGAGAAATTATGCTCACTTACAGGTAATTAAAGCCCTTTACCCCGACCTCTGTTCCTCTAATCTTACCCCATTCTTTCTGAGAATGACTCTTATCTTTTATATCTTGGCATGTTTTGGTTAATATCAGCTTGCCTCTGGCAAGATGAAAGCAGACCCAACCAAGTATCAAAAGATTTTTTTTAACCCCACTCCATTCCCCAATGTAACATCTTATACACTGGTTTATAATTTCAGTAATGGGTGGATATTTGAATGCACATGTAAATAAAAGACCAATAGCTTACGCTATAATTTTTCCTGGGTCTTTGTTTTCAGCAACTTATTTTAGCAACTTCAAAAAATATTCACTCACGTTATCTTTTTTTCTTCTAATCTGTTTATCCTCCAGTGATTTCATTCAGGTCATGAAGGAAAGGTGTTTCTGGAAAGAAGCGATGACACTTATTTCTTTTAAAGTTTGGCAGTTAAGATGGAAGGCTAAACATTTTTTTGCCTCATAAATGATCAATACGTTTGAAAGGGACTTGTCCATTGACGTTAGGGACTGAGGAGATATGAGGTCCAGTGGTTGGAGAAAACCAGGATGTTAATAATTAATAAAGTCATCTAATGACCCCTTATTATGTGCTCAGCAGGATTATGCTAATTGCCTGGTCATAGTTGATCCTCATCACAGCCCTCTGATGCAGGTACAATTATTATTCTCATTCCACAGATGTGGAAAATGAGGCTTAGACTATTTGCATAACTTGTCCAAGATTACAGCACAGATGCTGCAGAGCCAGAATTTGGACTCAGGTCTGTCTGACTCCAAAACCTATGCTTTTTACCAGTACTTTATACTGCCTGCAGGAGTTTGAAAGTAATGATTCCAAAATAAACATGGGGGTGGTGTTTTTAGGTTATCATACAGTGCCTTGGGGAAAGTGGGAGCTCTCAAATGAGGTTAAGAATTAAAAGATATGCTACAATCAACCAAAGTAGAAGGGAAATTAGCTCTGATTTGAAGGTGCAAAAACTGATAAGCAAAGATGGTCTCCACCAAAATATGAGACTATGAGCTGAGATGTCACTTAAACAAGGGACAGAACCAATAGTGTCCTGTGTCTTGAGAAAAAGGAGGGGAATGGGTAAGGCATGTTACTTTCTTTTTCAATTCCTTTAATGACACTAGAACTTTCTGCTAATTAACTTGACTGCCTGCAACTGATATATTTATTACCCAGCATTGTTTATCAATGACATATTGTTCAAATATTCATTTCCTAGGAGAAGGTTGTAAATGTCCTCTGGGATCATAAAAGGTGATGGATTAACAAGTGCTGGAGGTTGTGGCAGGTCAAGAAGTTACAGTGCGGAATTTCCCACACCATTGTTTCACTATGTTGGCAGGTCAGCATAAAGAGATGGTGTTTTTCAGTGATGAGAAAGATGATAGTCTGTTTTCTAATTTCTTAACTTTAGCATCCTGGTTAAGATGCTTGTAGGGATTATACTTTATCTCATTTGAAGTCTCTGAACAAAATAACAAGTAGCAGATATGATTATAGTTCTTCCAGTAGTTACAGAAACTTATTTTTAAATGTCTCCCTTCTATAATTGGCCATCTTCATACCGCCATCTACTTTCTCATATTTCCCCAAGGCCACTTGCTCTTGATAACCACCAAACTGCCCTAGACCAACAGCACCACCTGTTGGCTGGAATGGAGAACTCTTGGACTCAACATCTTTTTCCTGTCCACTTCCTCTCGTACACTTTGGAATGATGATATTTACAGTGTTTCTAAAGTTCCCTGCACTAGCTAGATGTTTCAGTCATGCAAAATTGCTTGCATCTTCTTATCACAATATGCTTTCTCACACACCTCCAGGTCTATGTACACTGTTCCCTCTCTAGCATGCTTTTATGACCTATTTCATCTGACTAACTCCTAGTCAGTTTGGAAGGTGTGGCTTAAGCATCACCTTTGGGGAAGCATTCCTGGAAATTTCCCAGGCCAATTTATATATCTCCCTTTCCATAGCATATTTGTTGTGCATGCCTATATTTTAGTGGATGGCAGGGAAGAGGGTGAACCAGTACCCCTATGGGGATCTGAGCCAGTAGGTGGAGACAGGGAGGGGTAAAGTTGGGTATGGTCCCAAAACAACCTTTTATAAGATCATCTGAAAATGTCTTTGTAATCATATGCCTCATCCTAAATATTTCTATTAAATTAGCACTATTCTCTACATTATTTAATATAAAATAACCTCCCCCCAAACAATTATTTAGTAAAGCTAGTGGTCTAGGAATATCCCCTACCCTATATTTATCCTGTGACTTTCTGAACTTCCATCCATAAAACAGTGTATCTGCGCAGTATGTGAAGGTCCCTCTGGAAACCATGTATAAAATAGTATCTCTCTAGGTGGCCATTTGAGGGTCTCTTTCAGAGTAAGAACTAGGTCATTCATCTCTGCTATGGTATTGCCTAGTGGATTTTAGATACTCAAAAAATATTATTTTTTGAATTAGTGAATCTTTCAAATTGTATTGGGCATAATAAAAAACCAGTGTCATTAATCTTCAAAGAGATTCCATTTGTAGACCCCAAGGTCTCCATTAGCCTACTATTAATCCTAGTTATTCTTGTATTTAATCAGGCACTGGCATTTAAGATTAATTTTTACACCATCTTCTTGAGTTATATTAACATTTTTTACTCACTACCGTGATACCAATATTGTTTTCTACTCTCATTCATTGTAAATGCATATTTTTCCAGCAATATTATAGAGGAAATAATGGAAAAATCTGGAATTCTAAATACCATCTGTAACTTCTGTTCCCATGGGAAAACGTGTCCTGAATTTAAAAGGAAAATCAATTTACAAGTGAACTTTGGAATACTCCGAGGCTTGAGACTGACTGTATTCAAGCATCAAAGCCCCACATCCTAGAGCTCCAGTTCATGCATCTTACTGCCTGCAGCCTGGGGGTTAGAGGGAGGAAGCCTAAAGTCAGAGACACAAAGTGACCTCCCAGAACCACTGGAGAAGGCAAAGAGGACCTTAGAGTGGTCCTTCCATGGGCTCTTTTAGAGTTCTACCAGCATCATCACTAGGCCATCTTGGATGTGTCATAACCATGCCAGGGAGCCAGAAAACTTCTTTCTTACAAATCCTATTGAGATTTACATCTCTATGATCCCCAAACTGTTCCCTCTCTTGGACAAATGAATACCTGAATCATGTGTTGTCTCTCCTGTTTAAAAAATCAATTAAAAAAATCTTAATTTATTGAGCAATATTTATGAGTAAAGAAGCTCCTATGTGCAAAGCAACTTTCTAACACATCAATATTTATTATGAAATTATTCTTCAGAAACTTCCCACTGCTTCCCTTTCTCCTTTTGGACATAAATGATTCTCAACCAAAACCCTTTAAGAGCAGGCCAAACCAGGCCTTGATTTTCTTTCATGACACAGTCCAGATGGTAAGACGTGGATAGAAGACTTCTGACATGAGCAGGAGATGCCTCTGTCTGGCTTCTCCACATCTGGTGATTTCTCTTTCCTGCTCTTCCATTCAACCCCATCCTCAAATGAGCAAACTTTCCCTCCCAATTGTGTATATGATACTAGTTTTATGTCTACTCTGCTTTGGAAATTTCGTTTCTGATTCTGCTTGGAAGGCCACTCATGGAGGTTCCAGCCTAGAGCCTGAATCCAGTGTCCCAGCCAGGTTCTCAGACTGGGAAAAGCTTTTGAGAAGCAAGTTCAGAGCCTGAATTAGGAGAGACTGTCAATGCTGGTATAGAGACAGATTTTACAAATGTATAAGGTTGCTCAGTAAAAGATCCCCTTTTCTGGAACATAATTAGCATGTATTTAACTGCAAATGTAGAAAAATTGTTTAGGGTACAGACCAACACATTTTCTCAGGATAACAAAGAAGGTTTCCTTCTCTCTCCTCTTTTATCTGTTCTTTATAAAACCTTACCACAGTCAACTAAAAGGGCTCCCCTTTCATTCCATACCCCTTTTCCCAAGAAGCAAAATGAACTAAATTAATTCATTCACTCAGTACTGTAAATACCAAATGAAAAAGCCATAGACATATAGATGTAAATACTGACTCTGTAATTATTTTTTGTGTTTGTATAACTAGAGGGCACTGGGAAAAAGAAAAAAGAAATTATGCAAAGTTCAAAGGGTTCCAGATTTACTAAGAAAATAAGAAAAGAAAAAAAGTAACCCAAGCATCCACATGCTAAGATAGCTGAACAATCAACTAATATGTTACCCACCAGCATTCTCTTCAAAAGAAATGGCTTCTGTAGAAGCTGGTGGAAACTCCGAATGCTGAACATTTTTTCCTATTAAATAAAGTTAGTAATTAATGTAGTGATTAAGAGTGCAGGCTTTGGAGTTGCTTGCACTATGTCGAAATTCCAATGTACAGCCAAAGATAAGAACCACTGCTCTAGGTATTTAGTTGTAACCATTATTTTTCCTTTTTCAGAAAGTTCAATTTGGCCCTAATTTAGTTTGTGATTACAGTATTTCTTCTTTTCTTTTAGGGTCTCCATCTGTAAATTTTCCAAGTATTTGGGAAGGGGAGGATAGACATCCCTCTCCCCCTCTCCCACCTGTGAATATCTTATCTTCTTAAGAAGACAGCCATGACTATTGTTGTTGAATACAAAACTGACAACACATTCTAACAAATTGTAGTTCTTCTTGTTCCACAGCATTACCCCTCTATTTCCCTGAGGGATTTCTGGGGTTATGCATTGGCATTTGCAATCTTTAAGCATGTCATCTCTTCTCTTCCTTCTATCCACTGATTGTTTCTGGAGGGTGGCTCTGGGCCACTTACCTTGGTGACTATTTCCTCCAAACCACATGACCCAACATCAACCTGACAAACCCAAGATCATAAAGGGAAGGTGGGCTTCAGGAACTGTATCCATAGGAATCCTCTCTAAACTGGTACTTTCACAGGGCATATTAAGGTGATATGAAGACCTTAAGCAGTGCCAACATTCAGAGCCATCAGAAAGGGTTTACATTTTGTTTAAAAAAGGCTTTAGTTTATGATCATTGTGTTCAAACCAACAATTCTCAACCATTAGTATCTGTTTTGACATATGGCCAGAAATTTATTTTAAAGAACTGCATCAGTTAGCCTTATCTGCATAACAAATCACCCCAGGACTTAGTGGCTTAAAAGTTAGTATTTGTTCTGGCCTAGGCTGGGTCAGTGAAGCTCTGCAGAGCTTGTTTATATGTCTGTAGTCAATCATCTGGGGCTGGATGACTTAGGGTGGCCTTATTCACATGTCTGGTGTTAGCAGGCTAAGATGAGGGAGGCAACTGGGCCACATGTGTCTCATCATCCAATAGGCTAGTCCAGCCTTCTTTATAGAGCGCCTATAAGCATAGATAGGTACCAAGATCAGCATAAGCAAAAGGTGCAAGGCTTCCTGAGGCCCAGGCTCAGATCATGTACAGTGTAACTTCCACCACATTCTATTGTCCAAATCAAGTCGTAAGGCCTGCTCAGATTCAAGGTGGAGAAATTGACCCTACCTCTTGATGGGAAGGGCTGAAAAGTACCATGGCTATTTTTGAAATCTACCACAATAACCAAGTGCCCTTATTTGTAATTTTTTAAATATATAAATTAAATCGATTTGAAGTTCTTCCAGGAGTAATGTAACTCTCACTTGCATTCAAATAGACTTTATTAAGTGGGAGAGAAAGAGATGGCACATGGCTGTGACAGTGAATGGTCTATGTAAATACCATGGGTCATGGGAGAAAAAGGTTGCGAACAGTTGTGTAAAAGGCAATGTAGGCCGGGCGCAGTGGCTCACGCCTGTAATCCTAGCTCTCTGGGAGGCCGAGGCGGGCGGAATGCTCGAGGTTGGGAGTTCGAAACCAGCCTGAGCAAGAGCGAGACCCCGTCTCTACTATAAATAGAAAGAAACTAATTGGCCAACTAATATATATAGAAAAAATTAGCCGGGCATGGTGGCTCATGCCTGTAGTCCCAGCTACTCGAGAGGCTGAGGCAGCAGGATTGCTTGAGCCCAGGAGTTTGAGGTTGCTGTGAGCTAGGCTGACGCCACGGCACTCACTCTAGCCTGGGCAACAAGCGAGACTCTGTCTCAAAAAAAAAAAAAAAAAAAGGCAATGTAGTGAGGTGGAAAGAGCATGAACCTTGGAATCAGGCAGACCTGAGTTCAAGCTCCTTCTCTCCAACTGTTAGCTGGTTGGCCTTGGGCAAGTTACTTAACTTCTCTGAACATCAATTTCCTCAACCATAAAATAGGAATAATAATACTTAAGGCATAGAGCTATTGTGAGGATTAAATAAGATTATGGTATAATGCCAAGCACCTAGGCAAGAGCTATCTCATGTTGCTAGTTTCCCTCCCTGTCCCCTTAATTTTTTGAAAACCATGTGTAGTGGGCATAGTAACTTTTACTCAGAATCAAAGCTGCCTCATCCCTTTCCCTGCCAAATACCAGCTTGTCTTTTTCCACATATTGCATATCTTTCAGAGATGACTTTGATATAGTATTTTCCAACCTGGGATCTTGGCACTGTTTGCAAACATAAACTTACAGTTAATAATTCCAAGACAATTCTCAGCTTTGGTGATATAACTTATTTCACATTTTGAGTTGCATATAGCTTGGTTTTTCTTTATGGTCTGTATATACTGTGGATTTTGGAAACCCACCATGAGAAAAAGAGGCTTTAAAATAATAGAAGTTGGGCAGCAATGTGTGGGAACCATGTTTTTTCAGAAAGGATGCATTTGCATTGGATAAGGTTTTCAAATATATCAAGGAGCTCTAAGTAGTGAGGTTGGTCTTTGGGGGCTAGAGGAGGCCAGGTTGGGCAAAATCTCTGCTTAATCTTCTCCTCTGATGCATTCCATAGGGCTCCATTCTGGCTAAATCATCATAATTCCCACCAAGACAGCACAGAATGATAATGGTTTTATTTATTATTTTATATGCATTGCCAGTATATGCAAAGCTTTATAGCTTGCCATAAATCGAGAGGGATTATCACAGCTGTTACTTATTTTAACAGGTCACAATACAGTAGTTTATGCCAGATGGTTTGGAGAATTTTGAGAGAGAAATTTTATACAGGCAGCTATATAGATACTAGCTTGGGTAGTTGCACCTTGAAATTAATTTACATTTGTTATGATATAAAATATATATGAATAAACACACAGTTCCTTATGAATGAGTGATCCATTTTATAACAGCGATTTCTTCTGGAAGTTGTGGGGGTATCTTGTGAGCAGTGGCAGGGCAGCAGCAGTAGTAATGTGCTGCTGCTAGGATAAATGAGATGTAAAGCTTAGTCACATCCACAGCCATGAAGGGGACATCCAATTTGCTCCTGGGAAGTAAGCCTTGGAGGCAAAACTGAGTTTCCATCATTGAATCTTAGTATACATTTGAGCCAAAGAGAATAAACCAGGGATATCACCCTAGCTAAACATTGGGGGGGGTATAGAGGGGGTGTATGGAGGAAAGAGAGTAGAGCTCAAATTGGGATTCCCCAAGGTCACTAACAAGGTCAGTCTGGGACAAAAAGGTTACCCAGCCCTGGGCAGATCAAAGAACCTATTACTGCCCTTGCAAATGATGAAGTGTATAGGTAGAATGACCACTTCCGGATGCTCAGCAGAAATGTGAAGAAATAAATAAGTACTGATGATCAGAAATCATTTTGGAAGGTATATTTGGTTTCAGGTCTCATAAAACAATAGATTTATACAATGGGAGGCCTCGAGAAAATTTTACAGGTCATTTCTACCCTCTTTGTTTTATAGATAAGAAACAGACCAAGAGAATCACTTAAATATGATCATCTTAGTTTTTTCAATAAAGACATAAAATCAGACTGTCAAAGTATTTGACTCCCCTGGCCTCCTCCAATCTCCTTCCTCTCAATCCCGCTTCCCACCTCATGCTGGGAAAGGACCACATCCCCACCTAGGACAATAATCCGAAGACCAGGTCTAAAGCACAGTTGGATTTTCTTGGTAAATTGCCCTGAGACATAAAAGTAATTTACCCCCTCTGGAACTGAAATAAAATTATTTAGCCCTTAAGAGCCAATTCTTCCAGCTCCTATAAAATAGAAGTCAACTAAGATCTGTTGGCATCAACAAAATAATTACCCAGAAAAGGTGTATTTAAAATGAAGATTTGGAGCACATAATGGCTATAATCTATTAATACACGTAAAACATCCGGAAGTGACAGTATTTTGAAAGGTGAATAGTCCATGCATGTTGAAGGACAGAACTAGAATCTGTATTATGGACCCCCCCCAAGATGGCTAGAGAAGAATTAAAGCTTTCAAAATTTGTAAGCTGGATAATATAGAAATATTCCACTCTTTTCAGAGCTGCTGAGCTTCTGATAACTTCATCTCTCTGGAACACAGCATTAAGCCTGGAAGTACGAGAAAAGAGCTTCCTAAGACTGCGAACAGATGTCAGCAAGCCCATGCACTGTATCCTTTAGGCTTTTGCTTAGACCATTAGTGACTCTTTGTAATGGCTAGACGTTATCCAGGCATGGGTGTCTGCTATCCTCAGCTCATTGTGGGCTCAGACTATGGAGAAGGAGCTAGAAAAAGGGTGAGAAAATAATGACAGTGGAGAAAGAGCATGGATATCCAGAAAGGAATCTTAGAAATGTGTTACCATAGAGACCCATAATAAGCCTGCTTAATAAAGACCCTAAGTAATCAGCAAAGCATTAAATCGTGTTTCGTACCATCTGATTAAAGAGATAGGCAAGTGAATTACTCAAGGCAGGAAAATTCTGGTAATAAAACCCCCAGCATTTCAATGACTCACTTCTCACTCTCCTTGCACTCTGACACAGGTCTGCATATAATCAGTTGGGCACCCAGGCTCCTTCCGTCTTGGGACTCCACCACCCCATAGCACCTCTGCGTTCAGCCAAGGAAGAAAAAAGAGCATGTGTAAGAATGGGTAGGAGTTTTCATGTGCCAGGCCTGGAGCACACATCACTTTTGCCCACATTCCGCAGGCCAGGAATCAATTCTAGGGCTGTGCCTACCTGCAAAGGGAGGCTGGGAAATGAAGTCTAGCTGTAGGAAAAAGAGGGAGACAGTTTGGTGAACAATTAACTAGCTGGTTTCTTCCAGGGAGGGTAGAAAATGCTTTTATTTATTTATTTATTTATTTATTTATTATTTTTTGAGACAGAGTCTCACTTTGTTGCCCAGGCTAGAGTGAGTGCCGTGGTGTCAGCCTAGCTCACAGCAACCTCGAACTCCTGGGCTCAAGCAATCCTCCTGCCTCAGCCTCCCGAGTAGATGGGACTACAGGCATGCGCCACCATGCCCAGCTAATTTTTTGTATATATATTTTTAGCTGGTCAATTAATTTCTTTCTATTTTTAGTAGATATGGGGTCTTGCTCTTGCTCAGGCTGGTTTCGAACTCCTGACCTTGAGCTATCCGCCCGCCTCGGCCTCCCAGAGTGCTAGGATTACAGACATGAGCCACCGCGCCCGGCCTAGAAAATGCTTTAGAATAATAAGGGGCTTCAGAAAATTGTTCTTGGCTGGATAAACTTTAGTTATATGGACAATTACCTATATAGACTTTTATATTTCCTGGCAATACCAGTTAAAGGAAATAGTTATTTCCTGAGCCACACCTTAGATTAGAGGTTGGCAAACTATGACCCATGGGCCAAATCCCACCCACTCCCCATTTTTGTGAATAACAGCCACATTCATTCATTTCTGCATCATCTATGGCTGCTTTTGAGCTTCAATAGCAGAGTGTAGTAGTTGCAACAGAGACTACATGGCCTGCAAAGCCTAAAATACTTTCTACTCACCCCTTTACAGAAAAAGTTTGTTGACCTCTGCTATAGATCATCACTATCCTAAAGGTGGACGAATTTGCAGTTGTCTGTCTCCTAAGACCTGATACCATTGGCTTCCAGTAAAAACATCAGTATGTCGAAGAGATATCTGCACTCCCATGTTTATTGCAGCACTATTACAATAGCCAAGATACGGAATCAACCTAAGCATTCATCAACAGATGAGTGTATAAAGAAAATGTAGCTTATATACACAACGGAATACTATTCAGTCATGAAAAGAATAAAATCCTGTCATTTTGTAGCAACATGGATGGAACTGGAGGTGATTATGTTAAGTGAAATAAGCTAGGCACAGAAAGGCAAATATCATATGTTCTCACGCATAAAAAAGTTGATCCTATATAAGTAGGGAGTAGAATAGTGGTTACCAGAGTCTGGGAAGAGTAAGGGGGGGGGAGAATAGGATGAGGTTAGTTAATGGATACAAAATTTGAGCTAGATAAGACCAATAAGTTCTAGTGTCCTACAGTACTGTGAGATGACTATAGTCAACAACAATTGGTTGTATATTTTTAAATAGCTAGAAGAGAGGATTTCAAGTGTTTCCCAACACACAAAAAATGATAAATGTCTTAGGTGATAGATTTTTCTACCCTGATTTGATCATTTAATATTGTATATAGGTATCACAATATCACACTGTACCTCATAAATATGTACAATTATTATATTTCAATTAAAATAATAATTAAATATCTATATAAAAAAGTGGGACACCCACATGGATTGGGATATAAACTCAGCCCTTAGAACATCAGTTCCAACTGGGGCCATTCTCTCTCTGCTCTATCCCTGCTAGCATCCAGCACAGTCCTTGGCATCTAAGAAGTATTCAATAAGTGCTTCTGTTTGAACCCTCAAGCCCTAGGAATCATCATGTACCCTAACTGCCACACAAGGGATAATGATCCCAAGAAAAAATGCCGTATGTGAACATTGTGTGTGAAGATGTCAAACACAGGTAGGAAGGAACTACCTTTGTTGAGCTTTTATTATGTGCCAGGTGCTATCACGGTGCTTTCTAGCTATTGTTTTATTTACTCTTCTTAGCAACCCCATCAATTAGTTATTCTTATTTTCATTTTACAAATGAGGAACTCAAGATTCAGAGAAGTCAATTAATTTCCCCAAGGCCACGCTGCTAAGGGCTGGAGGAGCTAGGATTCCAACACAGGTCTTTCGGGGTCCAAAGCCCATGTTTTTTTTACCTCTGTGCCATGGGACTTGCTAAAACTTTATTCCAACTTAAGCAATCTAGTAGTATCATTACTTTCATCATCATTGTTAACAACCATCTAATTACTGTAAAGCTCAATGCAAAGGGGAAAAGACATGGCCATTTTCATTGCTTTTTGGAGGTCTGCAGGCCTCGTTGGCAAGGTTCTCCCTTGATAGAGCAGCCCTGAAAACCCCATGCAACACAGTTCATATCCTTGGGATGTCTGATTAGTGACTTGGCCACCGGTTACCCGTTATCTGGCCAGGGACTGCTGTGGGGGCGGCCATTTTGCTCACCCTCACATAAATTCTCATTTCAAAGCCTGAGAGGTTTGGGTCCATACATGGTGGGGCCTCCTGTTTGAAGTTGGTCTGAGAGCTTGGTAATGCACAAATGGCTGGGCATTACCCCCAGAGTCAGATTCAGCGGGTCTGGGTGGGACCTGAGAATGTGCATCTCTAAGGAGCCCCAGGTGCTGCAGGTACTGCTGGTCCTTGGCCCCACGGAGCTAAAGGAAAGGCTTCCCTTGACCGTTTAGAAGCTCCCACTGGGCTCCCCACCCACCCCACACCCCCCACCAATGGCCAATCCATCAGGTCTTTCCAAAGCCTCCGGGGGCCCAGGTCGGCTCTTGGCAGGCAGAACTCCTCCCACTGACCTCCCAGTGACACTTGGCATTCTAGATCACGCTGCCTTTCTGAAACCCTTTCATGGCCAGTTTCTGAGATGCGGCCCTTCCTCCCTCCCTCCTGGTCTCCTGCTTCTCTGCTCATCTCTCTTCCTCTCTGGTGGCCTTTTCCTTTGCCCACCCATCCCTTAAACTTTGGGGTGCATGGCTTTCTTACCCTCACTGGGGGTGTGGTTAAGCCATTGGCTGCAGCCTCATCCTTCCTGTCCTCGCCACACTCTGTCTTCCTGGGGCCTCCCGCCAGATTCTGTCCTTCCTGGTAGCTGGCAGTCCTCCAAGGAGGTTTGTGTGAGTGGGGTTGGAGGAGGACAGCCAACCCAGGCTAACTTGGGTTCAATGTGATATTTCATGTGACCACAGTCATTAATTCATAGTAATGCCAATTAGGAAATATTCTTTATCTCACACACAGGGTGCTCATGCAAACCCTGTGATTTCTTGTGACCTTTGCAAATGGAGTGTTTCACCACAATTGTGAATTATGGAGGAGTTACAGGCCTCGTGGACACGATTCTACTCACACATGCAAATCTGGCCAGGGCATAAACCTCCCTATTTGAAAATAGATGGCCCAGTCAGAAAATAGTCAAGTTGTCCCTAAATGGGTTTCAGAGGTTTCAAGACATATTACCCAAAACAGCATCCCACAAGGCATCTTTAGATCATTTCATTGACTGGTTTCTCCTTGTTATGTACAGTATTAGGATATCCCATTAGTGCCGTGTTTTAAGTGGCCCTAAATGGCTCTCTGCCTTCTGCATGAGGTTGCTACATAGAGAACCTACCAGCCTAAGGCATGGACACACTCTGCCATGGTTTTTAACCCTGGTTCAACCTCAGATCTGGTTTAGTAAATCACCCTTCCCTGGAGATTAATATATGGCTGCAAAGGCATTGTCCTTGCAGTGTTTTTAAGCCTGGGCAGGGTGAGTTGTGTCTAGGATGTGAGGTTTCATCGTCCGAGGATGAGTGGGGTGGGGGGGAGGGGATGCAATGTCACATTTTTCGGTCGCTCTATTACTGTTACATGCTGGCACATGCTCTACGCCAGTCTCTGTCCACCACCCTCTTGCCTGGGCTGGAGGGGTTGGCACGCTCGACGTTTCTGATTCCTCTGCTGTTGGCCAGAGACCAGGGACGAGGGAGGTGAGAAGGGAGCCGCGGGGGTGCGGTGCTGAGCAGCCGCGGTCGGTCCAGCCTGTTGGTGATGTGCGGAGCCCGCCGCCACTCGGGGCATGAGTAACGCGCAGCCCCAGCGGCAGCGCTAAGAGAGAAGGAAACGTACAGGTACTAGAAATCCGGATCCGGGATCCTCCGCAGCCCTCGGCGTGTCTAAGCTCTCAGGCGGGCTTTGTGGCCGGTTCCCGCGCGCCGCCGAGTTTGAGGCTGGGGGCTGAGTCCTGCAGCTCACTGCGGCTGGCGGCAGGGGACGGATTATTTTTAGCAGGTTCCCTTTAGCTCAGTGGAGCCGGGAGATGTTCGCGGAGCCAAGCGGCTGTCTGCGGAGCGTTGGTGCAACCGTGCCTGCTGCCCGGGAGGTTTGGCTGCCGCAGTCCTCTCCATTCACTGGGCTGTAAATCGAAGCTGTCTACACCGGCAAGGCGCTGGATCCCGGCGTGGCCCCAGGGCTACGTCCCGCCCAGGTCTCCGGGCACCTGAGTTCCCAGTGGTCAATTAGGTGTCTCAGCCTGCAGCACTGAAGCAGTGGAGGGGCCAATGCCCCTGCTTTGATGGAGCGCGCCTTGCGCAGAGACCTCCCCAGTCGACTTCCTCATCAGAAGGCAACGTCCATTCATAATTCTCTCTCCGCCTGTGGACCGAGTTAGGCTGGAGCTGGGCATGGACTCCTGCGATCTCTCTCTTTGCATCTGAAGGCGAAACTAAGATAAAAGGGGAAAGGAAGGGGAAATGCGGTCCTAACGCAACAAGGCGCTGGAAAGCCCCCGAGAGGCCTCTCCTTTGCGGGGAGAGGGAGAAGAGGCAGACCCCGAGCCCAGCGCCCCAGCCAGCTGCTGCTTCGCTGCGGAGCCGGCACGCATGCCTACCTCACCTGACGGCCGCATTCCCGGGGAGCCGGCGCGGGGCCCGGCGGCGCGCCCAGGGCGCACGGGCGGTAGGATTTCTGCACCGGCGGAACGATGCGCCGGCGGCTTGCCCAGGGCCGAGCCCGAGCCCGAGCGGGCGCCCGGGGAGGCTAGCCTCGGCGCGGCGCCCCACCGCAACCCCCCGGGATGCTCCGCGACTCGCAGCCCAGGCCACGCGGGTGTGTGTGAGATGGGACCAGCTTGGGGGGAGGGGGTATGGGCAAGTGACATCATTTTAAACTAATTTCTCGCTTCTCTGGGTGGTGGGTGAACTTGGGGGCTGGGGGAGGCTCGAGCCGCAGCCCAGCCGCGCGCGCTACCCGGAGAGGAGATTCCCAGGCTACTCCTGCCGGCCGAGGTCCGGGAGCCGCGTCCCCTCGGCAGAGCTGAGCGAGGGTGAGCCGGCGGTCAAGGTGGACCGCGCAGAGCTCGGAGGGGCAAGGGGAATAGCGCTGGCTTTCAAGGGTCTTTTATTATTTTTTTAAAGCATATTGCAGCTGCAGCTTTGAAGTTTGCCGCCTACTCCCCACCCCCCATACCGGGTTCTGGGGCGGGGCGGCACTTTTCCACGCTGCTGCCCTGGCCCTTACCAGCTGGGTGGAGGGGTCTGCAGGGGCTGCAGCGTCTGATGTTGGGCTTCCTGCAGGGGACATGGGGACTCGGAGCGCTGCGAGTGGAAGGGTGCCCTGAGGCTTGGCCTTTTGGGGGCTCTAAGGGCTGGGAAGAAGTCAAGGATCCCGTTTAACACCCTGTCCTGTATTCCTGCCCTGCCACTTGGTGTTGGGTGACATTTTGCCTGTGCAGGGGTTTCACTGTCATGGAGCTGTGATGCTGTAAGGCAAATGGACTGTTAGGATGAGCTGGAAGAGATGCGAGAGAGAGCTGGAGCTTTTCCTTTTGTGGCGGTGTATTAACCCCATCGACCCTGCTCCCTTGGCGCACCTGTCTCTTGGGGTCACCATCTGTGCGCATCAGTGGGGCTGCCTGACCCATTAGCCATGCCAGGGCCGATGGGCCAAAGCTGGACTTGCTCAGGGCATGCAGGCCAGGAATGTGTGGGCAGTAAAAGAGCAACCCCCCCTGACACTTCCCCCACCAAGGCTAAGCAGGCCCGGCCATGATGGTGCACAGTGTTTTGCCATAGTACGGTGTGCTCTTGAGTTCTGGAGCTCTTGTTTTATGGGGTTTTGATTTTGCAGTTTCGTGCCTCTTGGTCACCAGTTTGTTTTTCACAGCTGCTTGTGAGCAAGGCAAAGATAACAGCATCTAAAAATAGCCCTGCGGCTGGAGACGCAGCTTGGCTTGACCCCACTTTTACAGGGATGGGGTCTCCCTTCCCAGCTGCCTGAAGGTGAGCCACACTTGGACCCCCAGATGGCCTGAGACCAGGTCTACAGATCCTTCAGAGCAGTTTAACCTCCGGTCTCCAGGCAAGGTGGGGATGCAGGTCTGTGGGAGAACAGCAGCAGCTCTCAGAAGCCTCATCCATTCTTGTGTGAGGTCCAAAGCCACTGGGCTGTGATACTAGAGGGTGGGAGCCTCTGCAGGGGTCTCACCCTCACCCCCAGCCATGGTCAGCATCCATGGCTTTCCATCCCCTCTGTTGTACCCAGCCATAGAAATGGGGCTTCCTCTTCTATACTTCAAGGGGCAGCTGGCCACTCCCCCCAAAGGCTTTTGACCCAGAATACAGAGGAACCAAAGAGTCCAAGTGACACTTAAGTCCTGCCAGCTTCCTAGTGTGCAGACAGTAGCTGGGGTGATACTCTTTCCTTTCTAGATGGAAACCCCTGGACAGTTGAGTTAGGAACCTCTTCCTGCTCAGCCAGAGTTACCCAGCCTGTCCAAAGGGGGCTTCCCCTAGCTGATGGGGACAGGGCCACGTGGAATGCAGATAGGAAGGGACTGAGTACTTTTCATTAATGGCCACAGATGGCAGGAAGCCCAGGCCTTCTCCTGGGGGCGAGGTGTAGATCTTGCAAGCCTGCTATGCCTCTTCTGTTATTTATTTCCGAAAGCCTTCATTTCCTCCATGTTCATCTTTCCTTTGGTGGTAATAGTGGCAAAATCCAGCTTGAAGGAAAAAAGCCCTCTCTATGCTTGATTTGGTTGAATGATGGGAAATTTTTGCAAGAATGCATTGACAATTGCTGAAAAAATATAAATGCCTAATTTTTCTACAGTGACATGAACTAAAGAACAAGGGAATTTAAGGGCAAGGGTGGGAATCCCCACACCAGTTCTCTGTTCAAGATAGAATCTATCAGGTGATTTTTTTCCTTTCTTTCAAAGTGAAGTTTGATCTTAAAATTTTACCTTTACTTTTTTGTAGTCATATCTATAATCACTAGGCAAATATTAAGATAGAGATCTTGATTAGGGGGAAGGAAGAAACCAGGAAACAGCACCTCTGAGATATCCATCATTCCTCTAGTCTTCTATTAATAGTAGAGACTTGCAAATAGTAACTGGTTTATCTTTAAAATTTCCACCATCTTTGTGTTCCCCATGGAATATGCAGGATTAATGGTGATGAAATGGAGTCTAAGGGCCTAGTGCAGCAGTAGCCAAATTTGGCCAGCTTAAAAGAGTAGATATGGGAAGCCCATGAGCTGGGGTGTTCTGATTTCATGAGAACATCATCGAACCTGTAGAAAATAAGACATCCATGATCCTTTACTCTTAAATAGAAAGGGGGCTGCTTCCCCTTGAAGATCAGAACCTGAATGAAGAATTTAACTTGCGACACACAGTGAGCATATTGGTTAGGAAAGGTTAAATACTGTAACAAATGAGCCCCAAATGTCAGGATTTAACATAATAGCTGTTTATTTCTTACTCACATAAAGTCCAATCAGCTCTTGGGCTTGTGATGATAAGGAGCCTAGTCTCTTCTCCTCTTATGACTCTACCATTCTCTAGAGCCTCAAAGTCCCCACTGGGTCCTTTGCATCCTGCCAGGAGAAGGAGAAAGCAAGAACAAAGAAGATTGTCCTGGACATAGCACCTCTCACCCCTCACCCACATTCCGTGGCTGGAACTCAATCACATGGCCGCATCTAACTGCAAGGGGGGCTGGGAAATGTAGTCTGTGTGGATTCTGCGCCCTAGCTATATGTGCTCTGGTATGGAGGAGCCCCTTTTTATAGCTCTACTTTAGAATTTGAGTTTGGCTCTGGACAAGTCAGGTAGTCAAATACAGCTCTCTATCTGAAAAGCAGTGGTAATTCCACCTCCCCTTTCCTGTCTCAAAGGGATTTGGAAAGGTGTAGAAACATAAGAGGCTCCTAGAAGGAACATCTGGTCCAGCCTCTGGAGGCAAGTCATTGTCATTACTCCCATTTTATAGATAACTTGCCCCAGGTGACACAGCTAGTTTACAGCAGGGCTGGACTCAGACCTAGATCCCCTTCTCTGGGCTCAATGCTTCCTCCATCATGTAATGTTGACCCCGCCCTATTAGGAAAGCAATTATATAGGAGATAGTTTCTGAAAGCTGCCATGTAGTCACTAAAAATAGGTATTCATAGGATTTTAAATCCATGTATGATTTTTTCCAATTCTTACCACATAATCACACTTACAGTCAGGCACAGAATAACCTGACTCTAATCTATGCCCTGTACATATAGTAGCTCATTTAATTCTCACAATAATCATGGGAAATAGAGGCTATTATTATCCCCCATTTTACAGATGAGGAAGCTGAGGCAAAAAGAGGTTAAGTAACTTGCCCAAGGTTTTATGGCTAACAAGTGACAGATCTGGGCTATGATCCTGAGCCCTATGGCTCCAGAACCCAGCCCCGGATTCTCTTAGTACACTACCTCTCTGATCTGGTGGACAACTTTTCCAGCCTTCTCTGGAATGTCCAACTGATGTAAACCCTGATACTTAATATTTAACATTCTTAATTTCCTCTTTTATTGAGTGACCTTGAAGGTCCACAGTCCATGACAGGGAGTCATTTGTAAATATGCTGAGGCATGACTTTGAGCCCTATGCAGATGAAATTGATACACAGGATTGAACTTCTTAGCTAGTGAAGATTCCCAGCCTCCAGCCTCCAGCTCCGACAGCCCAGTGAGGTTTTTTGTGCTTTCAGAATTTTTGGTCTAGTCATCATTGTGTAGGCAGTAACTACTGTGAAGTAATAAAAATGTATTTTTTTGTGAGAAGCAGCCACAGAATAAGGAAGAACCCTTTGGTGCAAGGTTAAGAGGCAGTTGACTTGGTGGGAGTTAACAAGATGAGTATAGCTACTTAGCTCTTGAGGTCACTGCTATTTGGGGTTGTTTTGTCTATCACTGCATGAGAAATGACTCCAAAATGTACTGGCTTAAGAAACAACAGCCAATCTATTGGTTCAGAATTCTATAATCTGGGATGCGCTCAACTGGGCAGTTCTGCTAGTCTTGCTGGTGGTTGGTCACATGGCATGTCACCTGGGGGCTAGGCTCAGCTGGGTCGCTGGGCTGCCTGTGCTTCTGTCTCTTTCTGCGTAGTCTCAGGGATTCTCCCTCTCTACCTAGTCTTTCCAGGTGCCCTCTCCAGGTGGTCTCCCGAACAGGGTAACTAGACTTCTTGGCGGCTCAGACTCCCCAAGAGCTATAAAGGTAGAAACTTTCAGACCTTTCTAGGCTGGGCCTGTGGCTTGTTTTACCAGCAGAATGAGGCAAGTCACAGGCCCACCCCAGACTCCAGAGGTGGGGAGTTAGCCAAGGGTGTGAATACCAGGAGACATGGAGACAGCTTGTCACAGAGGTGAAATCTGAACCTTCTGTATTTACAAATTTAAGCATTCCCAGAGGTCTCATGATGAGTTGACTGTACATTAAAATGGAAGTTAAATAAAACCCATTCCTTTTACTCCAGCAGAGCAAGACTATTATATATGCTTGGTTCTTTCTCCATCCTGAAACCAGCAAACCATTGATGCCCTATGGAAGCACCGAGGCTGCAGATATGACTGCACAGAGAAAGAGGACTGGGGTGTATGACTTCTGTTCTCTTGCCCTTCCCATATTGTATCTCAAGGGAATCCATTTTTAAAGATATCAGTACCCACCCTCAGACATAAACTAAGGATAGTTTCTGGAAAGTCAGGAGCATACCAATTGGATGAGAAGACATTTCTGATCTTCACCTCCTTTTCCCTGGCAAGTCACACATTCAGGGGGGATTTAGCATGCACAACAGGAGCCCCAGCTGCCTCAGGAGGCAGAGCTGCTCTCCTGCAGAAATGGGCTTCTGGGTTCAATCCATCGGGGTCTACTTCAGATCACTTTCCCCAGGCGCCTGAGTCACTACAGTCAGTGGGAGCACAGTGGCTACTTTGATGCACTATCCATATCCTTCTCCTCATCAGGGCTCAACTACTTATTCCTCAAGCACTCATACGACCAAGTTGGATGCTGGTGGCTGATAGTTCATAGCCAAGTCTCTTTTTGGGAATTGTCCCTTGCTGAAGAAAGCCACGTTGCCTAAAGTCACGCCCATTCCATGGGCAGTACTCATCTGATGACTGGTCAATACAGTGATCCAATGGTCCAGCCACCTTGCCTCAACTCAGGACAATCCTACAGGGAGATCCCAGCTGCAGAGCTCCCCATGGGACTGGCTCGGTCTTTGTTGTGACTATATCACAGCCCACTTTCTCGCTGTGCCCAGCCCTGCTTAATCCATTTCCTCTATAGGTGTTGACCAGACAGCATTTCCTGATTTGCTTCCCATACACCAATGCCTGTCTCAAAGCTTACGTCCAGGGAACTTGACCTGTGATAGGGGGCGTGTAGACTGGGCTACTTCCTGCTATAGGTTGGGCCACTGTGGGCACACAAAGAAGCAGGACGTGCAGCCTGGGCCTTCCCCAAACTCTTCCAGTTGGGAAGAGATGACAAGCACTTAAGCGACAGCATGAGAAGATAAGCAAACAGAATGTATCAGAGTCATAAGTAAGTCTGATGCCTCAAGGATTTTCCCCTCCTCCCTCTACCCCTTACAACTTCCCCCAAAGTTGTGTGTGTGTGTTTTTTAGGGGAAGGATGATTCATGACATTGATTATATGGTTAACAATTGTGCCCAAGCGCTCTCCCACCTGATTATTTCTTCCTTTGGGCATGGCACTGGCAATCAAAATTTATCTTTCAAATTAAGGCTATAATTATATTTTGATAAAGATCTAGCAATTCAATGAGAATGAAATTTTGAGGGTTGCCAGGATACGGATGACTCTGGGTTATAGAGAAGGGTTTGCATGCAGAATACTAATAGGTGGTTCAGCACTCTTATCTAGACCTTTCCAATGCGTCTGATAATGCAGGCCCATCAAGTACTGTTTCTCTGCTATTATTCTCAGAGGATAAAAGCGATGAAAGATATAAGCAGGGTTTTATGAATGAAAAGGTGATTCATCAGATGTCTTTTGGTCTATCTCACTGGAGTTAAGAAATACAGTAATAATTATGTGGTGTTACCTCAAAATCTAGGAGACAAAAGCTTTCTCTTATTTCCTTGCCTCCTCTTTTATTGTAAATAAAAGTATAATGTCTTAGATATTGAGTTATTCTTTTTCACTGGGAATAGGGACCTATGTTTGCAATGGTGTTGACTCTCAGGAGAATAGAAACGGTAAAAATTTGTATGATGTTATATTCTAATTCTTCTTTTCTTTCCCTTCCTAGTTTAGTCTGATTATTACTGATTCATTCATTCAACAAATGTAGAGTCCCTAGTGTTATACAGGTTCTGCCTGAGAACCTGAGGAAGTTTCAAATATTAATAGATAACCATGTATGAAAATAATAAATAAAGATACAGCTCAGTAGCACCCAATGTGACATGTTGGGGGGGAGGAGGAAAGGGTAAATTTTTTTAAGTGAGATATAACTTACATGCAGTTGAGTTATGCACAGGTCCTAAGTATTGAGTTCAGTGAGCTTTGATATACACATCCATGTAACCACCTCCCCAAACAAGATACAGTATATTCCAACACCCCCAAATTTCTTCAGTACCCCTTTCTAGTCACTCTCCCACACTCTTTGGTAACCATTATTCTTATTTCTAGTGTATAGATCAGATTTGCCTAGTCAAGAGCCTCATATATATTAAGGCATAAATGTGACTTAAAAAAAAACAGTCTGGCCTCTTACATTCAGCATAATATTATTGAAATTTATCCATACTGTTGTATCAGTTTATTCCTTTTTATTGCTGAGCAGTAATCCATTGTAAGAATATACCATAGTTTGTTTATCCATTTAGTTGGGCTGTTTCCAGTTTGGAGCTATTATACATAAAGCTGCTAAGAATATTCTTGTACAAGTCTTGGTGGATTTACATTTTCCATTTCTCTTGAGTAAATATCTAGGAGTGAAATTGCGTAGTTATAGGGTAAGTGCATGTTTACTTTTATAAGAAACTGGAAGAGATTCTTTAAAAATGGTTGTACCGTTTTACACTCCCACCAGCAATGTATCAGAGTTCTCATTGCTCTGCATCCTCATCGGTACTTGGTATGTCAGGAGCCATTCAAGTGAATATGAAATGGTATCACATTGTGATTTTAATTTGCATTTCTTTGATGACGAATAATGTTGAACACCTTTTCATCTGCTTTCTTTGCCATCTAGAACTTTCATAGCTATTTTGTGCTTATTAGACTTTCATATATCTTGCCTCATGAAGTGTCTAATTAAGCCTTTTCCTCATTTTTGATTTTTTTGTCCTTTTAGTATTGATATTATTGATTTGTAGGAGCTCTTTATATGTGCTGAATAAAATTTCCTGTTAGATATATGTCATTGCAAATATTTATTTCCAGTCTGTGCCTTGCCTGTTTATTTTTAATGGTGGTCTCTTGATGAGCAGAAATTTTTAATTTAAAATTTTAGTCCCATTCCTCAATATTTTCTTTTATGGCTAGTCTCTTTTGAGCCCTGTCAGAAAAATGTGCTTCCCTCAAGTTCATGAAGATTTTCTCATACATTTTCTTCTAGAAGTTTTATGGTTCTAGGTTTATGTTTAGGTCTATGGTCCTTCTCTAATTATTTCTTATGTATGGAGTAAGGTAGGGTCAAAATTCATTTTCCCTCATATGTATATTCAGTTGCTACAGAAACATTTGTAAATAAAACAAAACAAAACAAAAACAAAACTAAAAACGCCTTCCTTTCCCCCATTGAATTGACGTAGTGCCTTTTTCAAACAATCAATTCAATTGTAAATGTGTGGCTCTATTTCTGGACTCTCTGTGCTGCTTCATTGATCTATATGTCTACTCTCTTGCCAAAACCACACTGTCTTGACCCCTGTTGATTTATAGTAAGTCTTGAAACCAAGTACTATAAATCCTCCAAATTTGTTCTTCTCTTGCAAGATTGTTTTAGCTATTCTAAAACCTTTGTGTTTTCATATACATTTAAGACTCAGCTTGTGAATTTCTTCAAAAAAGCACGCCTTGATTTTGATTGGCATTGATTTGAATCTACAGATGAATTTGGGGCGAATGAACATCTTTAGTAATGTTGTGCTATCTGATCCCTGAATATGGTATAGCTTTTGAACATATAGGTCTTCTCTAATTTCTCTTAGCAATGTTTGCAGATTTTAGTGTGAAGGGCTTGCATATTTTTGTTAGATTTATACTTATGTATTTGATATTTTTGATACTTTTATAAAGGATATTCCTTTTTTATTTCATTCTCCAGTTTTTCATTATCAGTTTATATATATATAAATTAATATATAATGCAATTGATTTATATGTATTGTTATGTTGCTTATATTATAATTATTATTGATCTTGTATTCAATGACTTTTCTAAATTCACTTTTTAGTTCTATCAATCTTTTTGTAGATTCCATAGGATTTTTAACCTACACAATCATGTTGTCTGAATAATGACACTATTCGTCCTTTCTTATCTTTATGTCTTACTACACTGGTGAAAGTAGATGTTTTGAATTCTTCCCAGTTATGGAAAGACACTCAATCTTTCACCATTAAGTATCATGTTAGCTATAGATTTTTCAGAGATGCCCTTCAGCAGTTTTGGGTATTAGGGTTATACAGGCTTCATACAATGAGCTGGGAAGTGTTTCCTCCTCCTCTATTTTCTAAAAGAATTCATGTGAATTGGTATTATTTTTTCCTCAAATGTTTGATGGAGTTCGCTGGTGAAGCCATCTCGGCCTGGAATTTTCTCTGCGGGAAGGGTTTTGATTAGGAATTCAATTTCTTTAGAAGCTACAGGACTATTTATATTTTCTGTTTCTCCTTTGTCCCTTGCTAAGTTTTTTCAAAGAATTGTCTATTTCGTCTAAGTTGTTGAATGTATTAATACTATATACTGGAGTAGGCAGAAAGACCAAAGATATCACAAGAGGTAGGACTCTGAAGAGAAGAAAAGACTTGAATAGACAGGAGGGGAGTCTTGGGGGAAAGAATGGTATGGAAAAGACACGAAGTGGGATTCTCAATGGTGCAGGTTGTTGGACATGGATTATACCAGCCTGGTTGAAGTGGAAGTTTGGGTAAAGAAGTGGAAAGTGATGATAGAAGAATACTTTGTGATGATAGAAGGATACCTCAATGCCAAATCATGGAGTTTGGATCTCATGTAGAAAATGAAAAACCCCTATGCGATTTTCAAACAGGGGCATGACCTCCAGAAATGGTACCGATGGAATTCTTTGGCATGATGGGCTGGTGAAAAGGAGAGAGTAGAGATAAATGCAACTCTTTTAGAACCAGTCCAGTATACAGTGGTCAGCACTGCCTACATGAAAAGAGTTTGATAAAGAATGGAGCTAGGACAGAGTAACAGTATTTGAAGTTTTCTAAAGGGAAAGGCCTCTGACTGTTTATTTCTCTGCACACAACATGGTGTTATGCACCTAGTACACACTTACCACACTCTGTTACTATTTTCTCTGCTCCTATATCCATCTCCTCACCTGGACATCCAGCTCCTCCAGGGGAAGAGTCCAAGGTTTATCTGTGCTAAAGTACTAGTGCCCAGCATGTGGTGGACACTTAGTTAATACCAAGTGCATAAATGAAAGCTGAAAATATAAGTGAGCAACTGAATGAATGAACAAACAGGCAGAATAAAAAAACCCTGTTAGTCAGGATAGGCTATGCTTTGCTACATTAACAGGTAAACCAACAAAGCTCAGTGTTTTAACACAACACATATTATATTTCTTCGTCACATCAAATATGGTATAGGTACAGAACACATACCCCCCCAAGCAGCAGGGGAAAAGAGAGAACCAAGGCTCTTGGAAGGTTTTATAAAGACTGAGCCTAGAAGTGGTGTATATCACTTCTGCCCACATCCCATGAGCCAACGTTCAGTTATTTGGCCCCACAAGAACTGCAGAGAAATCTGGAAAATATAGGTGCATGCACGGACATTTGGTAAGCACTAAGGACAATTAAAAAGCAGTAAAAGGGAGCCCTAAAAACTATTTGTTATTACTTCCAGCCTGGGAGAAACCTAAGCCTTAAAGACGTTAAGGGACTTATTGGGGACTACCCATACAGATTACAGACCACTTCTGCCAATGGAACTTGGTCTCTTTAGCCTGCCTTTCAAGCTTTAATATTTATCACCTCGGGGCTTACTTATTGCTAACTAATTTTTAGCAGCCAACTCCTCCAGGAGGAACTGTGAGCAGAATGAGGCACTAATAGACTCTGCCGTCAGTTACCGTGTAGCTCCAGCCAGAAGCACAAATGGAAAGAGGCACGATATGGGTCAGGGCAGGGAGTTTTGATGATGAACCTCCCAGGAGTCAGCAAAGAAGTCCTGCTCTGGGAGGCAACTGCGCTAAGCTCATACCAGCTGCCTAAAGAGAACTCCACATCCTCTGTGATCTGGAGTCTCCTGTTCAGGATCAAAGTAGCTGCCTCGGCAGGGCCCAGAATGCGCGGCAAGGGCTCAGCGGCCTGGGAAAATGCTGCTGGGGTGTCTCACGTGGAACCAAAGGGTGTGGGGGGGAAACTCCTCATCTGCTGCAGGAGGGTAGCAGGAGGAAGGAAGAAGCATATCTCGTTCAGCTGGGAGGTAGTTACTGCTTGGCTTTCAGAGCAGGGTGAGGATCAGAGATGGATGAAGGCCAAGCCAATGGGTGGAAGCTTGGCACATAGTGGATTCTCAGGAGAGGTGTTGATGAGGAGGGGGAGGAGAGCCATGGAGCAGGAGAAAACAAGTGTCCCATCTTTTTGAAGTTTGGCAAGTGGGGGGGAAGTGCCAATGCAGAGAGCCTGCTGCCTTTCCCCTTGGCACCGTGTCCCCAAGCAGGGCCACAGACGGTCACCCCGCTCCCCTCCACCCAGTCTGTGGTTCTGGTTGGGATTTTCTACATTATTTTTTTTTCTTTTCAAAGGCACAGTTAAATAAAGTGAAATCAAGAATACAAATAAACTGGCAGAACTCTCAGAAAATGAGCCAACAGAGAAATGAGAAGTGAACAGATTGGAGAAATGAGTAAAAGAAAGGACTAAAGGGGATAGTGTAACTGTGAAATGAAGAAAATAAGACCCTTTTCGATGCCCTTTCCTTCTTGCATTCTGTTCCTGCACTCTGGCTTTGCTGTTCCTCACTCAAATGGGACCCAAATTGGGACCTTCGTACTTACTGTTCTCTCTGCTTGGAATTCTGTCACCCCACATTTTCACATAGCTCACCCTTCAGTGGATTGAGTATCTGTTCAAATGTCTTTGCAGAGAAGCCTTCCCCAACTACCTATTGTCATTTGGGCTCCCCAGAAGTAAGACCCTGAGACAAGGATTCAAGTATGAGTAGTTTATCTGAGAGATGAACCCAGGCAACACGAGTAGGGGAGTCGGGGAAGTGAGAGGGAGGAAGGAAAGGATCTAATAAAGATGTGCCATCAGGCAGTCACCATGTGGGCAGCTGGAGCTCTGTCCCTCCGAGGAACTCTGGCAGACAGCGTAGAACACACTTCGGAGTTATCTTAACCTCAGAGGAGGGCATCTGTCACTGCTCGAGGGCTGCTCCCAGGGGCCTTAAATAGCTAACACTTCCTGCCTGCCCTGCTTGTGGGCCAAGCATTCTCCAATTGCCAGAAAAAAAAATCACCCTTAGGCAGAAGGTCTGGGGAAGTCACAGCAAGGCAACCTCAGAGTGTGGAAGTGAGTGCTGAGGGGACGCTGGCAGGACACTAAGCATCTGCTACACCACCCTCTCCAAAGTAGCAGAGCCCATCACTCTTTATCCCTTACTCCACTTTCTTACTTCACAGATCTTATACCACCTGCCATATCTGCAAATTTATTTGTCATCTCTCTCGGCCACAAGACAGCAAGCTCCAGGAAGACAGAGATCTCATATGTCTTTCCGTGCCTATACAGGGCTAGTGGATGCTCAGTAATTATTGGTTGAATGAACTGATATTCAGAGAAAGATGGAAAACTTGTTGACATCAATATTGTCCTCCACAACTGTGGCAGAGGCAGGGCAGAAATAAGTTGCAGGAACCAAGAAAGGCATCGCACAATGGGGGCCATGGCAGTGGTTGAATATAAATGTAGAAAGAGCGAGGCCCAGAGAAAGGCAGGTCATTTCAGTTTTTTGGTCTGATTTCTCCAAGGACTCAAAGATTTCATTCTTTTTTCTTTTCCTTTTTTTTTTTTTTTTTTTTTTTTTGAGACAGAGTCTCACTCTGTTGCCCGGGATAGAGTGCTGTGGTGTCAGCCTAGCTCACAGCAACCTCAAACTCCTGGGCTCAAGCAATCCTCCTGCCTCAGCCTCCCAAGTAGCTAGGACTATAGGCATGCACCACCATGCTCAGCTAATTATACACACACACACACACACACACACACATATATATATATATACATATATATATATATTTTTAGTTGTCTAGCTAATTTCTTTCTATTTTTTTAGTAGAGATGGGGTCTCGCTCATGCTTAGGCTGGTCTTGAACTCCTGAGCTCAAACAATCCTCCTGCCTTGGCCTCCCAGAGTGCTAGGATTACAGGCATGAGCCACCACGCCCGGCCTCAAGGATTTCATTCTTGCCATGGCCATAATAGCTGTGACTTTTGCCCCATATGCCAAAGGGTAACAACAACAAGAGTTTCTCTGCAAACTGGGAAATGCAGTATGTCCAAAAAAGAACAGGCTAATATCGGTCCATTAGAGTAGCAGTCCCCAACCTTTTTGGTATCAGGGACTGGTTTCACAGAAGGCAACTTTTCCATGGACTGGGGTGGGGGTGGGGGTGGGGGTTGGTGGAGCTCAGATGATGATGCGAGTGATGGGGAGACTGTAAATACAGATGAAGCTTCGCTCTCTGGTGCCACTCATCTCCTGCTGTGCAGCTCCCTGCTTCCTAAGTTTCATGGAAGACAATTTTTCCATGGATGCAGGTGTGGTGGGATGGCCGAACTCTGTGGCCTGGTCCCTAACAGGCCACAGAACAATAGGGCTTGCAGCATCAGAGGTCTCAGGCCAAGGACAACAGGGAAATCAATGTGAAACGGACAGAGAAAGGAAGTGGAGAAAGAGAATGATAGAGAAACTGAAGTCCAGGGAGGCAGGAGGTGAAGGATAGGCCTAACAAGCTTTGAGTCTTTACTAAAAATTGAATATTCAACTGGGATTTTATTACTTTTTGAGATGAGCTTTTGGGGGCCTGAGTAAACACAGTCAGCCCCAAAGCCCCAAATCTGTACTTGTTACTAAAAAGACCCTGTTAGTTCCAGAGTTCAGGCCCTGAACTGTCTACTCCAGGCTGTTAGATTGAATTCACCCCAGGAAGAGGAAACTTCAGAAGTTTTTGTCCCTGCAAAGGTAGCTTGCTTGGACGTCCTCAGCAGATCCTGCTCTCTATGGGTTTGCAGAAAACCCTACCACAAAGGACACCAGCATTTCTGGAATGGATTTCAGACCAAAACTACTATCTTTAAAAGACCTGGGAGGGCAAAGGTAAGCTGACAATGGTGAGACGGATGGGAATCTAAGCACCTTTATGTGCCACTTGTCCCAGGTAGCTTTTGCTCTGGAAAGAACAGACCTTTCCCTGGGTGGATAAAAGGCAAGTAAATGTTGTAGTCATCAAACGTATTGGTTTGACAGCCTTTAAAAGATAGTTAAAAAAGAAAGTCAGAACATTGGCTGAAACTCATTCTTAAATAAAATGAGATTCCCAAGTCATGGTTAGGTCTCACTTGCCTTCTCTCCAATACCTTTACCTCTCCATGTAAACATCCTTGCCCTGATGTTTAATTCCCTGCAGAACTGACAGTAGAGGTCCCTTAACAGCCCACTAAAAGGGATCTGTCCCATGTCTACCCAGGACTGAAACAACACCTTTAAGTGAATTCACTAGCAACTTTTGCGAAACAGCCAGTTAGAGGAGTGGTTTATGGGTTGTGTGAGTATAATTAAATAATTAATGGTTCTTATTTTTACTAGAATGACCAGATTAGCCAGCTGTTTTTGTGGTGTGAAATTTTGTAAAAAACTGCCCGTTCCTGAGTTTGATCTGTTGTTAGAACAAGCAATGTGACTGTACACATGGCTGGGCTCATTGCTTGGGCTCAAAACAGACCTCTGGGCTAATGTCACTGACTCATTCCATTTGGTTTACAGGTTAGCAGCATCTGTGTTTTAACCTTTATTCCTATTGCTGCACGGGTGTGAGGCTGTAAAAGTAAGACAACAGCAAAAAAGAACTTATGTGCTCTTCAAGGTTATGGTGTGGCCCATTCAAACGTGCTCTTTGGCCAAGATGGTCTGGCCAACATCTTGGTCTGGCCAAGATGTCTCTGAGTGAGTGAAGCTCTGCAAAGGAAGTCACTCTCTGGGGCTGGAGGGCACTGTGAAGGCTAGAGCCAGTGTGGGGTTGGGCGACTTGCTGCCAGGGCGCGGGGAAGGCATCTGAGCCTGGGCTGGGCTGCAGGCGCTCGTGCACTGCCTGAGGATCTGAAGAGAAATTGACCTCGGTGTGCAGGCTGGCTGGGTGCTTGCAGCTTTCACTGGTGAACCCAAAGAGCTGGCTTGGGGAAGGTATGTGTTAGGACAAAGATTTACTCTACCTGCAGATTCCTAGAGATAATCAAGAGGTGGAGTTTGGGAAGAAAAAGCAAAGTAGGAGGAAAAAAGCCAGCATTGAACAGAGCTGCAGCAGCAAAGCAGAGCCCTATTTTAGAGTACCCTCCCGCACAATCTTCATTTCTGTGGATGCCCCAAAGCGACTCATAATTCAGTCTGACTTCTATGCATCTGGTTTTCAAGGAAAAGCTTTTGTTAATGCTGACTGTAAATTGAGGGGGTGGCTTTAGGGATGTTTTTCTGAAGAAGAAAAACTTTGGCAGAGTATTTCTATAGCACACCAGTGTATTTAAGACATGAAACAACCTTATTCATTTGTTAAACAAGTATTTATCGAGCACCAACTATATGCCCAACACTGGGCTTGGTCCTGAGATATAGAGAAGAAATACTCCTTGCCCCAAAAAAACATCTAGTCTGATAGGAGATTAAGCCACTGAAACAGTGTATGCATGGTGCTGTCAGATCAACCCAGGCTTCCCAGTCCAGAACTGATCACCATCAATGGATGGGTTGTGATAGGACTACATTTGTCATAGTCCAGAAAACATGTCTTCTGGGCAAACTAAGAGAGAAAAGATGAAAGCATTGGTCATTCCTCTACCTAAAAGTCCAAATGACTTAAAGGGACATAAAAGCATCCATTGACATGATAGAGCAGTGAAAGCAGAAGCCCTTGTTAATGAGCAGATAAAATATCAAAGCACTGGACTAAGAAGCTTCTGATTGAACTCTTGCCACCTGAGTTGAGGTGATGGCACCTACAGGAAGGAAAAGCTAAAACAAAAGCACAAAGTCAAACAGTGAGACAACGAGAGCCATATCCTAGGCTGAACAGTGGCCAAATGAGTAGCCATATGCAATAATACAGTGAGTTTGGTGAATTAGTGTAGCACTAGCTGCTGTAGGAAATAAATCCCAACATCTCAGTGGCTTGATAAAATTCAGGTTTATTCTTCACTTGCATAATGCCCAAAATGGGTTTCCCTTCATTGGTGGGTGGCTCTTCTCCTAGCCAGAATTAAAAGACACAGGTTCCTTCCATCTTATGAATCTACCATCTTTAGTATATGGCTTCTAAGGTCTCTGTACTTGTCTTCATCAAGAACACGAAAGCGGGTGAGTGGGAGGTTTCTATGGGCCAGGCCGAAAGTGGTGCACATCATTTCTGTTCACATTCTACCAGCTAGACCTCAATATAAGGCCAAACCCAACTACAAACGAGGCTGGGAAATGTAGTCCAGCTTTGTGCCCAGGAAGAAGAGAAAATGGTTTTGGTGACCCACAAGACCAGACTGCAACACTGGAAGAGGTCATTCCACTAGAGGTCAGCTCCGTGTGGACAGGGACCCTCGCTCCCTTACCTTGGTGCCTCTGATGCCTGTTTGAGAATCTCAGGCCTTCATGGTCATTTGGTCTACACCATCATTTCTTCAATGCTCTGCCTCCCACCTAATAAGAGGTGATATGCTTTCTTTCCCAGATCTAAGTGTGACTAGCTAGGGCCTTGTACACTCAGAGGGAATGGGGTCGAGCTCTGCTAATGAGCCTCTGCACCATGCTAGCCAGCACCTGGCCCAAGGCCCTTGTTCTTTAATGCAACCCTCTAGAATCAGTTCTTCTCTCCCCTCACCTCTGCCTGCCTCCTTAGCAGATCAACCTGAGAAGAGAAATGTAACAGAAATGCTTTGAATGTGGGAGGGGGGAATAGGGTGTCATTTATCTGCTTTGAACTATTTTTTTATTTCAAAATATTAAGGGGGTACACATGTTTTAGGTTACAGGGATCATTTTGTAATGCTTGAGTCCTGGCTATAGGTGTGCCCATCACCCAAATAGTGTTCATAGTACCCATTAGGTTGGTTTATTCCCCACCCCAACCCCTCCGTCCCCGCAGATTGCTTTCCACTACTTTGAACTATTATTGAGTTTTTGGATCCTTTATTTGCTTACTTAGGAGCTGTAAAGTTGAACCATATGAAATTGCTGATATTCAACTATTCTGACCTACAGAAATGTCAATTTCATGTGGTTCAACCTAGCTTCTCAGTATTTGGGCCCATTCACAGCCACTCATGGGTGAAGTTGTCTGATCCCTGTGTGTGGTCCACTCGTCAAATCCTTGGTAGAGAGATCCCCAGGGAAGCCACTCGTAGCCTCTGATGGGCCCGTGGCCTTTGGTAGATTCTGCCATTGCTTGTGGAGTTTCCATCATAAGCTCTGGATTCAAAAAGGGCTAGTTCATTTCCCTTTTCCCTGCAGGTGCCAACATATTTGTTTGATCTCTGGGATAAATGCCAAGACCTCCAGGCTTGAGTTTTCAAGTCTTCTGGAGATCAAAGGCTCTCCTCATCACTGCGTGGGCTTCTCTGTGCTGTTACTCAACAAAGCCAGCCCAGCTCCTGCAAGGGCCAGTGGCAGAGTTCACAAGAGACAAGGAAGGAAGGGGAGGAGCTAGTTCTTAGTCTTCTAAATATTGCAACCCGTGGAGCAGATGAGTGTGAAGGGCAAGAAGTCTTGTATATTTTTCTCAAATAAACTGGAAATTAAAAATGTAAGAACTTAAGATAGATTTTAGTTATTTATGAACTAGATCTACCTGAATGGAGTGGCCAGGAGCCTTTCTTAGTTTTCTCATTTTATGTGCCCAAAGGACCTTAGTAATCATCATATTCATCACTTTCAATCATTTCATGTGACTTTCAAACAAAGTACCCCATATAATACCTTTCTAGTAGAAAACATCCTAACAACTAAAGAAAAAGAAAAAAGAAATCTCAAGCTGAATTCAGTTGTCTTATTGTAGCCATTTTGCAACTATTCAAATAAGTAATTATGCCACTGTTATTAGGAATCAAGATTTTCAGCACAAGAGAAAAGAGATCAATTAAAAAATCAAGGCAGTTAAATTAAAACCTGTAATCTTTTATTTGAGTTGGAAATAGCGGTTTAAACTCATGATTTATTTTCACCTTCTGAAACTTACATATTTTCTAGTTCTGTCGACTGAAGAAGCCTAGAATTAATGACAACCTAGCAGCAATGAATACCCCTACCATGCAGAGTATGGTCTCTAAAGCCTGTTACCTCTGAGAGAAGTCAGGGCTTCTTGGAGAAAGGGCTAATTTCAGGTGTGGGGCAATAAATGTGCCAGATGAACCTGGGATACTTTCCTCGGTATCTCTGCAGACTCAGCTGGACCCAGGCTAATTGAGTCACATGACAGCCCACCTTTTCTGACACCAGATAGAATACATTATGGGTTATGTATTCCCCACTCATCTAGCCATGTCTTTTATACAGAGTGCAGAACTCATTACAAATATCTAAGCTTTTGGGGTGGAAATGTCCTTGGAAAAGAATGCCTCCTGGCTTGCAGGCTCGTGTATTTATAGCTTCTTTGTTGGCCCAATAAAAAGCATCACTTCTCTTCTACCTACAAAGATACTAATTAGCAAGTAATAATTCTAAGTAAGTGTAGTGGAGGTGGTATGTGCGGCCTTGTGTAAGTATTTAAAATTTTCCATCATGGCTGATGATCTCTAAGTAGATTTTAAGAGACTAACCTCTACCTAGGAGAAGAGATTTATTAGCATATGTAATTAGATGTCATGTGCTAATTCCTTTACTGTTTCACAATCTAACCAAGCCAAGGGCATGTATCCAAGAGGATCAAAGAGGCTCCATGTACCATAGTGGAAAATAGAACCCTTTTCCTTTTATATCCAGTGGCTGTGTGCAGTGTTTCTTGTCTCATGCTTTTTCTGACCTGCCTCTCCCACTCCCGTTCCACTTTCTTCCCTGAAATGTCAGGGGCACCCATGTTTATGACATCACATCTTAGTTTGAGCGGGAGTAAAGGGACTTTAAAATATCATACTCATCTTTGTGAGTGCAACGGCTTCTTTCCTCTCTGTCTTCCCACAGGGAGAGCCTGCTTTCAAGGAACCAAGAGTACCAAAGTATGATACTCACGGTCATCCCTGTAGTCAGCCTCATCTGGTTCTTCGTGAATAATGGAAACAAGATTTGTGACATTCACAAAGGGTATTTTTAAACCCTTTCCTGAATCTTGGAAGTAGTTCTTAACTATTTGGCTCTCTTGAAAGATCGAATGCCTTGCTTCTGATCAGTATTATCTTTTCTATGCTTTCACCTGCTTGCAAATTTATAACACTGCCAGTGTCTCCTCAGGGGGTGTGGGACCGATGAACAAGCTCCCATTCCTCCTACTCTGATTTAAGCTTAGGAGACGAAACCTTGAAAACTGGCACAAATGTTTCATAACTTGGTGATGAGCTGGTCATTTTCAGTCCAGCTTGCTGGAAAGCAAGCACTATCTAAGAGCACAGTGAATGGTCCCTCTGGTACAGTTAACCTTGGGATTGATCTAATTATCAGATTGATCTATTGACATACTTTTTTTGTAGGTCAAGATGGTTGGCCATTTAATATTGTTCAATCTAATACCTGGATTGTTTGGTCTTGTTGCCTTGGTCTCTGTGGTCCACTGACTGGCAACATCAGCATCCCTCCAAGGATATTTTAGAAATGCAAGTTCTCAGACCCATCCCAGACCTCCTGCAACAGAATCTCTGGTGGTGGGTAAGAATCTGTTTCAACAAGGTCTCCAGGTGATTCTTATGCATGCTCAAGTTTGAGAAGCTCTGCTTTAAACCATTTAGGTTTATTTAGGTCTGCCTTTGAGGGCAGCCTTCTCAGTGCCCCAATGGTGTGCTTTGTATCCATATAGCCTTGCGTACGATGATGGTTCCTGGTTAAGAACAAATGTTTCCACCAGCTTTGTTGAGCCAGCATGGTACATTTTGACAAGAAGAAATATGAATTCTTTACCATATTATCTATGCTTTGTGGATATGGTAGCTTAAACAGTATGATTTCTAGCTTGGCCAAGCAACTGCCACTTTAGTGTCTAGCACTTTTAAAAGAATATACATTGGGGATTTATCTATATCTAAATGTCTCTATATATAGATGTATATGTCTATATAGATATAGATAGATATATCTATATAGATATATATACATTGATATATATATATATATATATATCTCAAGCACTAGGCCATGTATACCTCTAAGATGCCAGTCTGCTCCCCATCCTTCGATTAGGGAGCTGGACTCTGGGGTTAGCAGTGCTTTGATCACCTCTGTTTAGACTGGCTGGGGAAAGGAGAGCCCTCTTCATACTGGGGACAGCAAAATCTCCAGTCCAACCCATGGTACTCACACAATCACACACAGAATGTGGCCTAGATAAAGGTTTTTGAAGACAGATGTTCACTGCAGTGTGTTTTATAAATGGGAACTAATTTAATGTCCAATGCTGGGAGAATGGATAAACTACGGTGCAACTACATGGTAAAATATTATGCAGTTATTAAAAATATTGTTTCTGTAGATTTATATGAAGAGTTTTGATTCACAAGGGAAAAAATTCTTTTATTTTTAAAAACCAGTATACAGGAGGGTATATATGCTATATCTCCACTGTATAAAAATGCACCTGAAAAAAACTACTTGGAGACATGCTGGCATGCTAACAGTAGCCTTGGGTGACAGGATTAGGAATGGCTTTTCTTTTGTTCTTTTAGACTTTTTTGAACTTTCTACAGAATATATGTTACTGTTGAAAGTGGGAGTAGGAGGAGAACCCTTCAAAAATTTATATTCTATGAGGTGTGTGTGTGTGAGAGAGAGACAGAGAAACAGAGAGAGAAAGAGAGAACTGTATTGTAATCTTTGCAGTACTTTCACTTGACACATAATAGACATTTACTAAATGCTTGAAAAAAATGAAAGAATGAGTGAATGAATACTAGATCGTAAGCACTTGGATGGCAGGGACCTTGTCTTAGACACCTGTGTCTCCGGGTTCTTGGCCCAGAGCTTTGCAAAAGTAACTGCTCAATACAAGTGAGTGTGCGAATGAATGCCCAGATTCCTCAGGCTGCTAGACATGTCGACTTCATTTAATAAATTTTCCTGCTGAAAAACTAAGTTAGTGTTGCACCTGAGTGAGTACAGTCTATAAATCAGAGAGTCTTCTAAAACATCCTCAGGCCATAGAATGTGCACTCTCTCTTGAAGGTCATGCCCTCCCCACTCCCTTTCCCCACTCCTTTGACTTTTGTTTCTTCTTTCTTCTACCACACTCCCCTTTTCACCCCTCCTCTCTAACTTCTTCTATCCCTAGTCTATCCCCTCTCTAGACTCCAGTGATTGAGAATTCCTTCTTTATAGCTACTCTAAATTTCTTCTATTATAATTCTGTCCATAAATAAAACCCCATAGTTGGTGCAAAACTCCACTTGAGCTATTTGTGCCAATTTCATTTCCCTGGCAAATTCTACAGGGAGTTGTTAACAAGCGACAAAAGCAATCAAACACATTTCCTTTAGGAATTTACATGGGGCAGTGCCTGGCATTGCCAGGAATGTAAAGAAGTGTAAGCTGTGACTCCTCTTGTCACAGGCATATGGATATAGTTGCAGAGCTAGGGCACATGTTTGTGGCAAGGTAGGTAGCAATCCAGGGTAGCCTGTGAGGAGCACACATGAGAGGTAGGAAACAGTGTGTGACCCCACAGCTCAAGGGAAGCCTGGGGCTAGACAGGTGGAAGGGTTTTGTTGGAGATGAGCCTTGGAGGGTGAAGACATGGAAAGTGGTGGAGGCATTCTAGGTACACAAGCCAAGCACAGTAACCCAAGTGGGCTCTTCTTTTTCCCTGAACCAACCCTCTTCTGGATGTTTGGTCTGGAAAGCCCAGAATGTAGAGGGGACAATGAAAGGAGTTCAGATATTTCATATATTAAATGCCTGAGTATTGCCAAACTTTATATCTTTAACCAGAAGGAAGAAAGGGGAGTGTGTGCTCTTCCATTGCTCTAACAGAGGTTTTTCCATCAGTGTCATCTTTCCATGATAAAATGTATGTTCTAAGCCTCAGAGTGGCTCATAGTTGTTTCTGGTAAATGAGCAGAGCCTTCCTGCAGCTATAGTACCACCAGAGCAGCTCTTGGTGGGTGTGTCCTTCAGGGCACCTGGGCTCTGTAAGGGAACACAGGGAAAACCTTGGCCTCTGTGGCTGGTTCATCCCAAGGTTTGCACCCTGGGCTGAAAGTGCTTCTGGAATCCTAAAATAAAAATGGTTGGAATGTGTCCTATCCACAGGTGAGAGTGTTTTTTTTTTTTTTTTTTTCCAAAGGACAACCTGATAAATGTGATAGGTAGCAAATAACAACTGAGAGAGATGATGGGCACAGAAGCCAGGCTGATCATTGGCCTGGGAGGAAGAGGCTGCCACGGGAAATGCATGGACCTGGGTCAGAAGACCTGGGGTTTGGTTTTTGCTTCTGCCAAAAATCAGTTCTGTGATCTTGGGTCAAATATTTGAACCCTGGTTTTCTCATCAGCACATGAGACGGGTTGGCCCAAACAGTGGCTTTCACAATGTGTTGACTGCTACCTAGAGTAAGAAACAGATTTTTACAAACACACATACACACTCATGCACATGCACATATGTGACAGAAACAATAGCTTCACAAAATGATAGTTACTACATGCAGTGCACTTGGGTATTTTCTAGTCAACTCTATTCTATTTTTGTTGTTTTTAAAAATGCTAGTCTTGACCTACTGAATGGATTTCACAATCCACTAATGGGTCATGCTCTACATTTTGAAAAAACACAGAACTCCATAATTTCTGAGATTCCTCCAATGACTCTACTAGATGCTTAAAGGAATTTTCTTAAAACGATAGCTGAGCTGTGACAGATGACCACATGCTTACGTTCTGGAGGAAGTGCATGGTGTAGAACATGGCAGCAGAATGACCTAAAGAGAAACAAGTCAATTACAAATTGGTTCTAAGGAGAATGTATAGTACTGCAACTCTGACAGTGACTTGGAGAGTTAGGATGTCCAAATCATTATGCTAAATGCTGCCTGAGCCAACAGATAATGAGAGACTGGGGACTTTGAATCTGTCAGAGAAGTCACAGGTTTCCCAGTTATGGGCAGCCTTCTTTCCAGTTTCCAGAACATGAGACCCCCAAAGGGTGATCTTTAGTGGCTTCATTTTATATATACTTCCCTGGACAACAAGATAGGAGAAGTAAAGAAGAAAGAAACTTGGAGAGCTCCACACTTTGCTCCTGTGAACTCAGACCCTGATTCTGGCCTCGTGGCCTTTTTGTTCCTGGTCCACAAACGGGAACTAATATTTATTAAGCAGTGACATGCCAAGGACTTTGTCATTTCAATGGAGCCTCAGAACCACTCCATGAAGGCTCTTTGAGTCCCATTTCACAGAGGAGGGTTGAGAGGCCCAAAGAGCCCCATGACTTGCTCCAGATCACACTTCTCCTGTGATTAACTCCAACCTTCCCACCTAGAGCCCAGGTCTTTCCACCAGCATGTCTTGGTATATCTTGAATACAGAGTCTTTCTGGGCGGATTTTGATGACTGGCATCAAATGGAGGACAGGAAAGGACAAGACTCAGAGATCAGAAAGTTCAAACCCCTCACTTGTAAAGATGGGGAACTTGGGTCCTAGGAAGGTTCAATAATTTGTACAAGGTCACGTTGGTTGCAGAACTGCAAAAAGAACCCAGGTCTCTGGTGGTCTTTCCACAGGATATTGGACATTAAAACAATAACAGTAACAGTAATAATTAAACAGTCCTCCTAGTATGAAGCATTGTTTTGTTCTGGAAGCTGGGAAAACATTTCTATGAGAAAAATCATTCTGGATGCTTTCAGTGTATAAATAAATACAGAGCTATTTAGTGTATAAATAAATATGCTTACCTATTCTGTAAGTGCTGGCATGTTTTAAGATGCTGGAATTTGTTAGAACACCTAGATCTTTCTGATGCTGAGAGGACTACATTAGATGCTTTGTCCATAGTTGGGAACAAATCTGAATTATTGTGGTTCTACAGAAAAGGAAGCCCAGCAGGGACAGGCTCTGGGAGGCAGGCTTTGACTTTGGGCTTTGGGCTTTGGGCTGCTCTGCAGGTGGCAGGAGACTTAGTGGTCCTTGCTGTCCCTGTATCCTGCCCCACTCCCTCCTGTAACATGCTGAGTGGAGTGGGCAAGGGGCTAGTTGTCAAAGAAGGAAGGGCAGCTGGGAATGAATGGTTTCCCTTGGTAAATCCCCTCCCTAACCTCCCAACAGATCTGAGGACTCAGGCAGCAGCCACAGACACCCCGAGTAGATGTCCACTTTGCTTACCAAGCTTATGGCTGTTGACAATTGGCTTCAGTGGAACAGGGACCCAGGGAGCAAACTGGCTCCTGTGACGCTATTTGAGAGGCTTATTAATGGATGAATGTGCTAACGCACTCCTTGCTGCTTTCTGTCACAGGGGATCCGAATGGATGGTTTGTAGAGGTGTGTGTTCCTGGCCAAAAAGGGGTGTGACGAGGTGGGCATGAAGGTAGAAGGGCAGGAAGAAAGTTAGCAAGGTGCATGTGGGTATGTGTGTCTGCAGGCACTCTAAGAATATTTTTAAAAATTCCTTCCCTCCCTTGAAAGGGTAAAAATTCTACTTCTGAGTCACTTGCACATTTTTATGAAATTTTCACCACCCATAGCATTCAAACTTTGATCTCAGCTGTCACCTCCCCCTTTTAAATTCTTAAGAGTCTGGGAGAAGGAAGAAGGAGGAAGACAGTGGCAGGGGTGGGGACTTGAGGTAGGGAGGCTTTCTAGGAAGGGAGGCCAAGAATAAGCATTTTGCATTCCTCCCAGGGTGATAAAGCTCTAAGACAGTGAGATGCTCAGGAGGCCAGGAAAGATCGGATCAAATAAGTACCAGCCTTGGGAGGGTACGGAGGCTGCGGGCTGGGGGCTGGGGAGGCTGAGGGCAAGACTATGCCTCTGATTCTTACCCTTTTCTGATGGTTCCTAAGATCAAGTCTCCTCCCACTCTTAGAAATTGGCCTGGTCCTTCTGAGAGATGTTAGTTTTCGTCAACGTGTAAGTCAGCTCATTGACCGTATCCATGCTTCCAATACGTCACTATGAATCAAGATCTAGACAATTCCATTATCTCCAGGGTTCGACAGGGGAATGAACTAAGATCAGTCTATAAAGAGTTTTCATTGCCCTGTGGACATTTCCTATGATGGCATTTTCCTTCAGCCGTTTGGTTTTGTGGTATCTGTTTGCTGTGCTAATTGTCTTTCTGGAATATAACAAATCTTCCCAGCCTCCTGCTAGGCATTTTCTGGCCGAGTCACTCAGTTCTTGGTTACACCCAATGCTGTCGATGATCCAGCCAGCAGAAGTTCTACATCCTTTCTTCTGATTTTGAAAAGCACTAGATACTTTTCTGTGGCAGACAGCCCATTCTCCCTCCCTGGCAATCACCCTTAGCTTAGGCAAACATAGCTCAGTGTTGGATTGGGAAAGAGCAACAGCTTAGAAGCCAAACAGAGAAGGTTTTTAATCCCAGAGCTTTCTACTTACCAGGTGCCTGACTTTGTAAATTTACTTACTTTCTCTGAGCTTCTGTTTTCTTATCTATAAAACAGGGGCAATACTTTCCTCTTTGAGTTATGTGAGGGTACCATGATGCACCTGGCTTAGAGCTTGGCATATGGTTGGAGCTTCCCACAAGAGCTTATAGCCTTAGACGAGAGAATTGATACATCCAAATAAACTTTTTCCTGTTGTGGAGGATAAAAATGAGAATATAACCCTATTTCTCATTGTAACCCTTGCCATTATCTGCCCATTCCTTGGAAAGCAGTAACAAAGGGGAGATGACAAGACAAGGCAAGTGACTGACTCTAGGAAAGTGGAAAAAATAGTGGGAGGGTGCATTCGTTTTCTATTATTATTATATTATTATTTCTAGTATTGTATCACAAATCACTGCAAATTGAACAGCTTAAAACAATATCCATTTATTATCTTGCCATTTCTGTTGCTCAGGAGTCTGGGTATGAGTTAACTGGGTTCTCTGCTCAGGGTCCCACGGGTCTGAAATCGAGGTGTCACCTAGACTTGTTCCCATCCTTTTTCAAGCTCATCCATTGTTGGCAGAATTCAGTTCCTTGAGGTTGTAGGAGTGAGGCCCTCAGCTCCTAGAGGCTGTCCACCACTCCTGTCACATGTCCTTCTTTACAACATGGCAGCTGTGCCTCTTTAAGACCAACAAGAGAACCTCTGTGCTGCCTCTCATCTTGTTTAAGGGCTCACCTGATTAGGCCAGACTCACTCAGGATAATTCTCCCCTTTTCATTAACTCAAAGCCAACTGAGTAGGGATCATACAATCCTTTTACCATGTGATGCTACATAAGTCATAGGTTGTGCCCGCACTAATGGGCAGGGGATTATACAGGGTATGTACATAAGGGGGCAGGAATCTTGGGGGCCATCCTGGAATTCTGCCTACTACAGAGGGGCTCCTGGGTGTATCCAAATAAACAGAGGAACAAACATTCCTGGGGGCACTAAGCCTGTATCTCGCATGGCTCAGCCATGGTGAGATTGTTAAAAAGGGAGGAAAGGGTGCAAGACACGGGCAGCCTTGCACTGGCAGTGGTGCAGCGAGCTCATGAATGAATGGATTCAACTTTGGTGGAACTGTTACTTAGGAAGAGGAATAGATTTTTTTAAAGAAAGAAAATGGGATAATTTTCCCTGGAAGATCTCCATTAGTGCCTGTCTGTTTGCCTCCAGTGGACACATAATACTAGTTAATGTTCTGTGCCCAAAGATGTCACTGGGAGCAAAGGCATTAAAGAGTTTTTCTTCCCTTTTCTCCCCTGTCTAAGGGATCAACACCACCATGGCAACTGATGAATGAAATGTTCACCTGCTAATGTGTGGCAGAAATCCAATAGAGCTTCCCAGTGGAGAAAGAAAAAGATTTAGGGTGGGGAAAAGTAAGGATCCCTAACCCTGAAGGTTGTCATTGCAAGGGCTGGTCCCAGGACCCACGACTTGGCTGCCCTTGCTGGAACTTACGGGTTAGTCTTTGCGTCTGTGAATCTGCAGTCCTGAGCAGCAGGCAGAGTTCAGCAGCTCAGAGAGTCAGTGCTGGCTTGCCCGGTAGGCACAGCGTGGATGTGGTTAGGGCATCGGCAAAGTGTGGGCGCCAAAAAATGCTTTTTTCAAGTCACTTGATATTTAATAATGAGCAAAGAGAATTTTGCTAAACATCTTTATATTATCTTATGATATGTTAATTTATTCTGAAATTTGGGATTACCCACTGCAGAAGGGTAGAGATGGAAGAGTGGGGACTATAATGTTTTTGGTGTTTGGGGCCTCAGAAAACACTGTGTGTTTCTCAAACTTGCATGATGATAAGAAAAATAACTGTTGGGGCACTTTTCAAATATATCAATTACCAGGCCTCTCTGTTGGAAATTCTGGTTTAGAGAATCTAGGTTGGAGCCCAGGAAGCTGCATTTTTGACAAGCACTTCTGATGTGCTTTTTCTTCAGACCAACACTAAGATAAATGGCACGGGCTAAGCTCTTCCTCACACAGAGGTTGAGGAGCTGTGGCCACTTGACCTGGTTTCTGAGGGGCTGTCAAAAGTTAACACCCCGAGCTCCCAGTCGGCAGCGCTGAGGGAAGGAGGGGTGTAAGAGTCTTCCGTTTTACCTGAGTCACCTGGGCCCAGCCCACATCTGGGCTCCCAACTTCCTAAAGAGATGAGCCTAGGGGAAGTGGTGCCCAGAAAGCATGTACTTCTGGGACTCCCCATTGAACTTCTGGCCCCTTCTTTCCACAGGCAAGCTTTCTGTTCTGTCTCCCATCCCAGCTGTCACCAGCACATGAATTCAAGGCCATCTATGTTAGGTTTGGTAATGACCTCTGCTCTGTTGGGCAGGAGTTGACCTCTGCCTCCAGGGAGAGGCTGATTTTTCAGTCAGTCCTCATCACTGAAGCAGAACATTCCTCTAAAGAGGGGCTGAATAAAGCCTCTGTCTTCAGAATGCCCCCTCCCTTCCACAAGTGAGAAGGAAAGCTCTGATCTGGACCTGGCCCTCCCTTTCTACACCAAGGCCTCCCACTCTTCAACTAAGGTCTGAAGAGGCCGGCTTCTCCCTTACCAATTCCTCCCAGGCTTTCTTGTCCCTGGGACTCAGTGACTCCCCACTGGTTCGCCAAGCACTGGCTTCCAAGAAGAGAGCTGAGGTTATAGAGCAACATGACAAAGAAAAATTGCTGCCTTTATTCCTTGGCTACATAGAACACTCTCCCCCTCCCCAAATACCCTCCTCTACTCAGGGAGATAATCTTGCAGTCTCTAATCTGTGATCTTGAATTCTTCTTGGAGATTAAACACCAAGGGAGAATAAACCTAGGCCAAAAAGAATAATCTACTCTGTGGCTGAAGGTGAGAGAATATAATAGACTATTTATGGTTATTCTAGAGCTATATTGTTCAATATAATAGCCACAGATGGCTATTTAAATTTAAATTAATTAAAATTAAATAATGTTACAAATTCAGTTCCTCGCTTGCCAGCCACATTTCAAGTGCTTGATAGCCAATGTAGTGAGAGGCATATTGTGCAGTATAGCTGTGAGAATTTCATCATCACAGAAAGTTCTATCAGACATCACTGTTTTAGAAGTATAGCGTTTTCCCCTTGACCCTGTCTATGTGATATTTTTTCACATCTTTAGAAATGTGTCTTTGTTTCTATTGGTGATTCTTATGGTTACATTGCATTATTCTAGAAAAAAAACACTACTGAAGACTGCATTTGAAAGCAAAACCAAAAGTAACCCATAGTGCAGTACTTATTAATTATTAATTAATTAATTAATTTGATAATTAATTAATTATCAAAAGGTGGTATTTTTCCCAGTTTTCTTTCTTTTATTCCCCTTCTATGAAAATATCCTCCCTTCTTTTCCATTTCCTTTCTGCTTTATCTGCAGAGCATCTTGTTCTATGCAGAGCTTCTCAAAGTGAAAGGGTAGTCCAGACTTAAAAAAAAAAGGAATCAAAAGCCTGTTTAGGGCACAGGGATTAAACACTTGGGCAGAGCGCCCCCAAATCACACACTGGGAAGAAGAGGAAAAGCGGCAGGGAGGTGAGGCTGGGAGGTGGGTGGAGTGGGGCGGGCCCAGGACTGGAGTCTGGGTCTAGGTTTGGGTAGTGGATCTGGAGGGAAAAGGGGGCTGGGCCGGTTCTCACAGTTCTTGAGGCCAACTGGCTGCCCAGGTGCTCATGAGTTCCTCTGGGCAGCCACTTGCTAGCCAGACCTTCCTGGTTCCTGACGCCTGCTGACAGCAGAATTTCTCTTCAACTCACGGGGAGTTCCGTCCTAGGCTCCATGTGTATGTGAAGACGAAAGTGGGTTAAATGCTGTTTTGCGGGGGAAGGAAGCCTTCCTTCCTTGATCTCGTGGATGAGTTGCAAGAACTGTCATCCGCGGTTTCCCTTTCTGAATACCCATAACCCCCGTGACAGTTTTTTTAATGCTTGTGCTCACCCTGGGTGAAACCAGGGAAACTGAGCAAAGCTTTCAAAGATGGCAGGCAATGGAGCTGGAAAGCGAAGGGCAGTATAAGGAGACCTCGGGGCCGGAGGCCACAAGGGACAGAGGGCAGGGCAAGGTATGGGCCAAAGTTCAGGCGTGTGCAGAACTTCAGCCCCAGGCCCTGCAGCCAGAAGGCGGGAGCTGCAGTAACCTTTCGACTCATCTCTGAAGCTTTCCTCTGCATTCTTGGGAGGCAGGACCCCCATCCCCACCCCCAAGCAGGTTGGCCAATGATTTGTCACTGTGCTAGAGGACAAGGACTGAAGGTGCAGAGAGGAAGTTAGCTGGTCACAGGCAGATGGTTGGTGTCCTGGGGTCAGAGGCAAGGGTTGTCCCTATCGGTATGGGAAATTCCAAACCTTTCTCCAGCCTTGAGTTAGTTCTTAAAGTGAACACAGCAATCTGGACTTCTACTCCACCCAGAATCCACTCTCATCCCCCTCCCCACCCCAGAGTCTGCCAAATTGCAGAGCTTAAAGCCACTGATGGACAATGGCCCTGTTTCCCTCTTTGTCTTGCAGCCGTCTCCAACCTGGACATCGAGAGTAAGCTGAGCGTGTACTACCGCGCGCCGTGGCACCAGCAGCGAAACATCTTCCTCCCAGCCACGAGGCCACCCTGCGTGGAGGAGCTGCACCGCCACGCCCGGCAGAGCCTGCAGGCCCTGCGCAGAGGTGACTGATCCCAGGCTAGGGGCATTGTCAGGAGAGACCTCAGAGGTTGTCCTGTCCAATGGTTCTCTGTCCCATCAGTCCCAACGCATCCCCCTGTTATAGCAAGTACTTTGAACTGCTCCCTTTCTACCTGGAAATGAAATCTGTGGGTAATATAACCTACCTATACACATAAGCAAAAACAGCATCATGGTCTAAATATGACAATGAAGAGAAATTATTAAATAAAAGGAAAATTATTTATGATAATATGTATTTCGATATGCAAATGTCTGGGCTCTATGACACTAGAAGACAAAATGAAGCAATCAGATGTTTGTGCCTATCAAAAGTGGGTCTGGATTAAGTAAAGACAGTCAGAAACCATTCTGAGCAGAAAGTATAGAGAAACAAAGGAGCCCTGTAGGGTAGGAGGACACAACCATAAAAACTGGTACATTCGGCATATATTATTAATAGATATGAGCAAAAGTGTACTTTGGATTATAATTAAAAGAGAATTGGGTTTGACTCAGAAATAGGCTTTTCCCCGATGAGAGGTTCTGATGGGACATTTGAATATTGTGTGGGAACTGGGATGCTTTTTCATTGCCCAGCCTGTGCATTATGGGATAGCTGGCATGCTCGGCTCCCACTCAATCATTCTGACAACCAGAACAAGCCCCTCGAGGGCTCTTCTGCTTCTGTTGAGAGCCAGTGAGCTGGCTCGATGCCTCCATTGTACAGGGGGGGCACGTGGAGGCCTAGCGAGGTGAGGAAACTTGCTCAGGGTCACACACAGCAGGAAAAGCACAGTACCAAGACCCAGACCTGGGTCTCCGAACCCCCAGCCAGAGCTCTTTTCCTTGCCATACACTGCGTCCCATGGAAATAAATATTGATATTTCCATTTCTCTCACAGTCCTGAGGAAGCTGAAGACAGGCACATAGCAATGACAGCAGACGTACAGCCTTGTCTTATGCTGGTTACTTTTCAGTGCCTTAAATCCATTCTAATTAGGACAAGGGGATTAAAAATCAGCATTACGCTTTGAGAGCCCCCTAAATCGGGTATTAGAAGTTGGCATGCCAGCTTTTTTGGCCTTTAGATTCCTGCTATGGATATAGCTGGTGTCTATATATTCCATGTCTTTGTTTCAGAGTCACTATTACTCTTTTAAGGAATGGTATTTTGCAAAAGTATTAAAATTCAAATAAAATATTTTAACATCACTATCAAGATGGAGAAATGAAATGATGATAACTATTATTTTCATCTTATTTTCTTCCACATTTGTATAACTTCTGCCTTTTCCCCATCCTCATCTTTTTTTCCTTTTAATGAAAGAGCTAACCTACTAATATCCCTAAAGCAATTGTTCCTAAAATTTTCCCTTAGTTATTAGTGGCAGATACTGTGACACTTATAATAAAGAGTGATGGTCAGTATCTTCTAGAAGTAGCTCTGGCATACTTACCATTCACTTTAATTTTATAGTTGGCTAAAAAGTTCTTCTTTAACAAATTTTTACTATAAGCCATCTCTGGAAATCTTCCTTCCTACTCTTGCCATTCCTCTGCAGCCTAGATTAGGCACCCTTCCCATAATGTCCCATGCATCCTCCATCCTGCCACTTATAACCTTAGATCATAACCAACCACTACAGGCCTGTCTTCTGCTATTACTCTATGAGCTACTCAAGGGCAAGGGTAATATCTTATTAACTTAGTTTACTCAAAGCATTTAGCATGAACCCAACATATAGTAGGTCCTGAATGAATGTTTGTGGAATTGAATCAAATTCTGCTGAAAACTGGCTGAACATTGAGAGCACAGGGTGACGACAGAGGAATCTGATTGTTTGTACTAAATACTTTCTCGGATCCCATCATTAGAGAATCTGAGTAACATTAGCCCTTTAGGCTGAATTATTTTTATCCCTTTATTATTATTAATAAGTCATCCCTGATTAAATTTTTACGGATTCCACCAGATAACACTGAGCTGCTCGTAAGCTATCACATTTCACTGCTTTTGTCAGGTTTGGACTTAAGGCAGAACTGAGGAACAGCAATATCAGTTTTCTCTGAACCTTCTCCTCCGGGGGTTGGAAGGAAGAACGCGGAGCTGCATCTTGCCCTCCACAGACTGGCTTGTTTTGTGGTCGGCTCAATAGCAAATCTTGGGTGTAGTAGTTTTAATAGCACTGCAGAGAGCCATAAACAAGAATTATAGGCATCATAGAATTAAAAACATGCAGTGTAGAATTAAAATTAGACAGTGACTTTTTTTTTTAACCTTGTCCAAGAAACACGGTAGCTTAGCAGTGTATATTCATCAGTATAATCCACTTCTGCCATCTGGTGGCCGTGAATAATATAGGCTTATCAGGCAACCCTTGCTCAGCAAATGCCACAGTGAGCACCCCTGTAGGTTCTCTATTTGGACAGCTGGAACCGCCTGGCTTCCACCAGGAGGGAGTGGATAATGGAGCACAGACAAATGAGGCTGCAGTGGCAGCAGCTCTGTGCTCCTTTTGGAGATGAGATTATAAGGAGGGAGCTGGGGGACTGAGATTAGAACCTAGAAATTAGCTGCCTCCATTGTGCTAGAACCTAGGATTCAAGGAGCAATAAAGTATGGTCCCTGCCTGCAAGGAATCCCTAGTCTAGTGAAGGAGACAGACAAGGAACCAGGTAATTTCAATACAGTGATATGGGGGCCGAGAGGAGAGGTACCAAATCATGCCATGGAGCTTCAGGGAAGGCTCCTTGGAGGAAGCAGCATCTAAATCAATTTCAAGTAATTTAGAATCTTATTACTTTTTTCCCTTTTTCTTAGCAATTCTTTAATGCTCAGAGCCAGTAATCGCTTTAAGTGACGCCATTATTTATGTTCATAAAACAGAGAGATTAATAAGTGACTATAAAGGGATAATTATATTTTATATTTCCTTTCCTTTCAAGTTTCGGGCTGAGGTGCAAGTTTCATTGCTCTAAGGAAATAAGAACTAAGATTCTACTGCAGTTTCAGGCTCTAGTAGACCAATGTTCTCCCTACCTCACCACCAGAAAGAGGTATTATTAGCAAGCCATTAATCTAGCCTGCCTACTCCCAGCCCAGGGCAAGAAAAGAGATCAATTTAAGATAGTGTGGGAGGGAAGAAGCAATTGAATGGGAAATTGAGTTGATGTCTCCCTTCCAACTCCTCCCCTTCTTCCACTTCTCCCTAACCAGGAACACCTGTATTCTACTCTTCTTCATAAATTTAAGAATGTAAAAGCTTTTCCTTGAGCTACCCATTTAGAAAAGCCCACTGTTTGCTTGCAGAGAAAAATGAGGGTGGCACTGGAGGTGGGCACTTTAATACAGAAGAAAATTATCTCAAAAAGTCTTCCCGATAAACATTGACTTTGGAGGCAGTTTAGCAAAGACTGCCTATATGGTTTTGAGGAGTTTTCTCTGGTTGCATACGGGAGCCAACATCTGTTGAAAGAATCCTAAGCAAAGGAAGATGAGAAATACTGTCACATTTTTCTGACACAGACACTGAGTCAGCAGTTCAGGCAGCGAGGCCCACAGACAGCCAAATCAGACATGGATAGAAATCGGATAGCTCGAGAGTGCTCAGTTCCTAGTTTGGGGGCAGCACGTTGAATAAAGCAAAGAAGAATGGGGCCAGCATTAGGGAGGCCAGTCACAATAAGCCACAGGACCGAGAGAAGCCCTGGCAGGGAGGGCATCCACAATACAGCCCATTTGAAATAGGGATATGGAATGCATTCTAATTTGAAAAGATCAGACTTTCAGTCACTCGACAAACGTGAAGTAAATACTCCCAACATGGCCTACTTCCAGGTACCAACAAGTTGCAAAACTGACTCGCACAAATTCCTGAATACGTAGCAATCAGCTCCCCTGAGCCAATGTGAGCTGGCTCCAGCGCCCAGCGGGTGGACCAGGCAGCTCTGCTGTGTCCGTGCCTACTTTCCACTCGAGTCTTATGGCAGCAAATCTTCCATTATTGTTCTCAACTTTTGTTGTTGTTGTTGTTTTGAAACAAGGCACATTGCATGCAAGAGTGAGCCCTCTTGTACAAAGATTATGAGATGGACCCAATGAAATGCATGTATCCAATTTCATATTAATAGTAAGTGAAAGTTTAGTTGGGAACCATTCTAAACATCTGATTTGGTATACAAATTAGCTAGGGTAACAAAAACGCACTATTTTTGTTGTTTTTTTTTACAGCCGTTTGCTAATACTTCCAAGGGGGAAAGAAAAATTGAAAATGCCAAGTCTATTTCAGTATTATTGCTTTTTCTGCCCTCAGAACACCGGAGCCGGAGCGATCGTCGAGAGCAGAGAGCAGCTGTCCCCGTTGCCACCGCTGCTCCCCCACTGCCCGCCTACCCTCCAGCTCACAGCCAGAGGAGGCGTGAGGTTAAGGACCGTCACTTTCTAACGGTAAGCTTGGTCGCCACCGGCAGCCCCGTGCTTGCTTGTTGGGAAACAGGAGTTTGTCTTCTTGAGAGTCAGTTTCCTGCGGGCCAGTGCGGGAGGCTGCACTGGCTGAGACAGCAACTCGTGGGCATTTGGGAACAAACCAATTTTTCCCTTCATTGCTGAAAGAAATGCCTCTTTTTTGGAGTAGAGTAGGGCTATAGGTATATATTTTTAGTTAAGTGGTTGCACAATACAGTAAAGCAATAATAGCTGCAGACTCTAAAATCAGAAAAAAAAAATTACTTCCAATCCCAGTTCTTCTGCTCACAAGCTGAAGGATTTCGGGTAAGTTATTTACCTTCTTTGCCCTCAGTTCCCTCATCTGTCATATGGGGATAATGATAGCATCTAGTTTGTAGGGCTTGAGGATTAAATGAGATGAGGCATGTAAAGAGCTTAGCCCAGTGTAAGACGTCAATAAATGTTAACCACAAGTGCCACTGTAATTATGACTAGTCAAGTGATAGCATGGCTGACTCAGTGGCGTGAGCTGGGAAAGAACTTAAGTGATGAGAAAAATTACCATATGAAGACGAATCATGTCATCATTTCATGCTTTCCCATTTTCTAAAGGAGGCCAGTTGCCCCGGGTAACTATTACCACAGTGACATCATCACTGCTAGTGCTCTCAGCCCCACCCAGGTGGATGTGGCTGTAACTCAGCCTGAGTCCCCAAGTGTGGATCCCAGATGAAGAAACTGACCTGGCTCAGAACACCTGAAACGCTGTCAGCAGCTGCTACAAACACAGCACCCCACGTATGCCTTCTGGGGCCTCGGCGGGGACAAGTGAGCACACTTTGTGACTCTGAGTAGGGCATTATTGAAGTGAGAGACGACAGTTTTGGGGACCAGATTGGCTCACACTACCTGCCTGACTGTCTGCACTCCTGCTCTCTTGTCGTTCTGGTTTGAGACTCAAAGTCTATAGAGGTTACAACAGTGTGGGTATGAGTTGAGGTTTTTATTAGAAATGAAATTTGCACATGTGACTCTAGACGCTGCACCTTCATGGCTTTTACAACATGCAAGATAGATGCAAAATACTTGGGCCACACGATGCCAAACATCCAGCAGGAAACAGACTTCATCTAAGTGAATCCACATGATAATAATATGAAATACATCCAGATAAGACCTTGCTCGATACTGGACAATCTAGAAACATTTTCCCACTTGTGCAGTGCTCATCAGATGCACACTGCATTCCATGTTGCGCTCACCAGATTGCTGCAATGCAGCCCAAGGGTAAGGAAAGGAGATAAGTGCCTCTTCTGGCTTTCTAGTCCTTCAGATAGAGCAGTTACACATGCTAGTGATTTGTCATAAAGGCCCCTACTCGACATAAGTTCTTAGGCAGCTCAAATCTGCTTGTTGGAGCGTTTGCTTTTAATGAGGCATTTTGTGCATAAAAATGCTAAAAATATTTTTCCCATTCATTATAACATGTTTTGTGGCTCATTAAGTTGGTTTTCTTAGGGGGGAGATAAGAGAGAAAAATTTTAAGCATTTACAGAAATGACATAAAAATATAACCCTTTCTCATAATCTGCATAATTTTTAATAATGTCTAAATACCAAAGTAAGACTATAATAAAAGGCTTAAAATAATGAATAGCAATGAGGAGACTTCATTTATTCAACAAACATCAATAAGAGAGGACTCTAGATTACACTTAGGTAAACTTCAGAAAGTTTGCCCACCTCAAATGATAATACTTAGTATTTCTAAGTAACTTGGGGAAATTTTAACTGTTTGATTTGTTCAAGAGTTTGGGTCACCAAGTTCATTAGAAGATTCTCATTCAAGGTATATCCCTAAGACTTAGATAGAACATGGTTCTATGCACTAAGCTTACAAGGCTATATACTGCTCAAAGAGAAATGGCTGCAGGTATAGGGACAGGAATTTTGCAGCCAAATTGCTGGAAGGATATTTTGTTAGACAGAAAACTCTCCTTCTTTCATCTGTGAGACCCAATGAAGTTGTGTTTTTATTCTATTAAAAAAGCATTCAGGCCGGGCGCGGTGGCTCACGCCTGTAATCCTAGCACTTTGGGAGGCCGAGGCGGGCGGATCGCTCAAGGTCAGGAGTTCGAAACCAGCCTGAGCAAGACCCCGTCTCTACCAAAAATAGAAAGAAATTAATTGACCAACTAAAAATATATATACAAAAAATTAGCCGGGCATGGTGGCGCATGCCTGTAGTCCCAGCTACTCGGGAGGCTGAGGCAGTAGGATCACTGAGCCCAGGAGATTGAGGTTGCTGTGAGCTAGGCTGACGCCACGGCACTCACTCTAGCCTGGGCAACAAAGTGAGACTCTGTCTCAAAAAAAAAAAAAAAAAAAAAAAAAAGCATTCATAGTGAGATTCTGATATACAGTCTTCCACAGCTCTGCAGGATATTACACTGTACCTTGGTCATTAATGGCATGAACTATGACGCCAAACTGCCTGGCTTTGAATACCAGCTCTATCACTTACTAGCTATGTGACCCTGGACAAGATAATCACTTCAGTGTCTCAGGGATAAGAGTAGATAGTACTTCATAGGCTCTTGGCACGAGGATTAAATGTGTTAATACATGTAAACAGTACCTGATGCATAATAAGCACTTCATAAATATTAGACATTATTATTATTTGCCAATCAAGTCCCTGAGGTATCTGTGATATAGTGATAAGATCATAGGTCAAACTGGGTTTAAATTTTTGATTGTGTGATTTGGAAAATGTGATTGTATCTTTCTTATTCCCAGCTTCTTTATCTGTAAAATGGGGATAATAATTTCAAGTTTACAAGGTTGTTAAGGAGATTTAATATGATGTTATATAAATAAGATTAAATTATGTGTGTGTGTGTGAAAGTGCCTACCACAGTGCCCCAAATACCTAAATATCTGAATCTATATTCATAATAACTTATAATGAAATTCTTATCATCAAATGAAAAGCCTGTAACATACACTCACATATAAGACTGGAGGAAATATAAATCATTATACCCTTTCTACAGGAAAAACTCTAAATATTCATACCATTTGATTCAGTAATTCTATATCTAGGAATTGACTCCAGGGCAATAATCAGTGTATACAAAAATTTATTCACTAGGATGTTCATCAAAGCACTGCTTATAAGAAAAATAATCACAAATATTCTAAATATTCAAATGATAGGAGCTTAGTTTCATGAATCCTGATACATGCACAATATCAAAAGTAATGTTAGAGAAGAATATTTAATGACATGGAAAATGTATGCTTTATCATCAGAGATTTTTAAATAGTTTATAAAATTGTGTATATTATGATCACAAAAATGTCTATGAGTATATATGTATGTGTATATACATACAAGCATAGGAAAAAAAGCAGGAAGGCTATATATCTGTGGTTCCAAACTGTGTGCTGAGGTGCCTTAGGGCACTAGAGTGAACTCCTAAGGGTGCTGTGGATTATGTTAAAATTTCAAGGGACACAGTGTCATCTGTCTGGTGACATCTGATGATGGCTCCAAGGTAACCTCATACCTCCTATTATTACAGGTGAGAAGAGGAGATGCTTGGTTTCTTAACATTTAATTTATGCCAAAAGTTGTCCAGGGAGAACTTACAGAAAACTGGATAAGCCAATTTAGCTTAAAACTCTCTCTTAGCTGAAAATTCAAGGGATGTCCCTAATTAAAACCTATTTGGAAGTCCTCCCTCATCAAGGGTGGGAAAGGAGGTGACTTCAGGGAAAGGCTTCCCTACAAAAAGAGTTTCTCTTCCATCTTGCTACTGGATTCTTAAATTCTATAGCCAGAGACTATGTGTTTGTCTTCTATTAGAAGAGAGATCAGCCCTACCAGATATTTACCCTTTGGGAAATTAATTTTAGATCATTTCTTTGGGACATAAGGCTACTGTGGACCTGAGCTATAGAGAAGAGATTGAAACAAAGTTTACCAAATCCACATTTTCACATAACATCTCAAGCTTTTATTTAATACACCACAGAAAACACAACTTTAGAGTGGAAAAGGACCTAACGAGTTATTTGGGACTGGCTATGAGCCAACTATAAAAAGTTTATAGTAAAAATGTTCCCAAGTGCAACATGAAAGAGAAATTGCCTGGGATCAACTTCTGTCCACATGATTGAACTCTGGGCTGCAAATTAACTTGTTAAGTGGCAGGATACTGGTTATTTGGGGAAAGGTAGGCAGAGGAAAGGGTGCCCCAGTAGGGTGTGTTTGTGTATTAAATAAAAACTCAGTCACTGAAACTCATTTGCCTCCAGGTCGAACTCCTAAGGAATTTTTCTTCCTTGCCTAGGCTGTGGTCAAATTGGGAATGGCAAATGAGTATCAAAATAAGGAGCCTTTGCCAGAGCTGGAACAGGTACCTTGTTCCCTACACATCCAACCACGTGTTTTCTCTCTTGCTACTAACAATTAGAGGTGGCCCATGCAGTCTTTGTTGGTAAGAAGAAATCATTTTATATGCTCAAAAGCTGTTAGATTTACAGTGCTGATGGCTGGAAAGCTGCTTGTTGAGGCACTTGAATAGATTTGCTTTTTGTGGATCAGAATATACACTGAGACTTTCAGGTAGCTGAAGACAGTGATGAAACCCTAGGTCCCCATCTCCCAGTATTTCCTCCAAAAATGATACAGAACTACAAGGGAAAAATAGAACTACACAAAAAACACACTATAAGCATAACTTGAAGACAGAGAATGCCCAAACATCAAATTCACTGTTAAGTAAAAAGAGAGAAAACACCAAGTTTCAGCATACAAGGTGAGAGAAGGCAAATTCAGAAAAACCACATGGAAGAGGGGAACTAGCAATGGGTCCTAAGGTTTAACTAAAACTGCCACCTGAAAAATTATCTACCCTAAGTCTAAAAATACTACAAAATTGTCCAGATAGACAGAAGCTACAGAAAAAGGACTTAAAAGTATGCATAGTTTGCAGGAGCAGTCTTTCATATGCAAAGCTTCTGGGGGAAACAAAAGGCAAAATGGAAGAGACATATTCCCTGTGGCAATTAGGGGTGAAGAAGAAAAGAAGCAGAAAGGGAAATCCTAAGACCCTTCGCTACAAGACAAAACAAAACCAAAAAACTGGAGGACACAAATCTCCCGCCTCACCACCAGAACAAATAACTACACGAAAGTATCTGGACTTTGATAAACTGAAGATGGTTGTGAAACACACCAATGCCACAAAAATGAATAAGATAGATTAGCAGATCCACATAGAGTGACTGTAAAATATCAATGAAGCAAGGATTTTATATCTGGCCAATCTGTTCTTCAAGTATCAAGGCTATAGAAAAGCAGTTTTCAACATAAAGGAGCTTAGAGAATTTTGTACCCATGAGTCCCTTGTGAGGAATCTACCAGAGGACAAGCTTCATTCAACCAAGGGATAACTGGGAAAATGTCAGCAAAAGGATGGATAGCATACATTTTAATACATGTAAATGTAGATCTAAAACTATGGTGGGGATGAGGATGGAAAACTAATGTACAACTATTAAACGTTGTGACAACTGAGATTGATGTGACCAAAAAATGAGAGGGAGAGGTAGAGAAGAAAATAGAATTAAGTTCATTGATTATTACCTAGGCAACAGGTGGCTGTGAAAGGATACCAATAAGAACCGATGAACCAGATTAATAAAAGCTCAAAACAGGAGACCAAGTCCATTAAAATGGTATAGGTACAAAGATAACTACTAGAAAAAAATACAAATATTTCTAAATACCAAGGAAAGATTTTATATTTGAAAAACAAAGAAGACACATCTTATAGGAGAAAGAAATATAAAAAATATAACAAAGTACACATAATTATAAAATATATCAGAGTTCATTCATATCAATATATGTGAATAGGCTTACCTTACCTGTTAAAAGAAAAAGAACTTTCCATTTGGCTCACAAAGCAAGACTCAACTATATGCATATATGAGATACACCTAAAACAAAGTGATTCATAAAGACTGTGTAAAGGGATGGACAAAGGTATAACATGGAAAGAGAAACAATAAGAAAGCAGTGATGGTGATCCTAATATTGGACAAAGTAGAATTCATGCCCCGAAGCATTAAATTTGACAAAGAAGAACACTTTTAATGCTAAAAGCCATAATTCACAAGTAAAATATAACACTTATAAATATTTATGCAACGACACAGCAACTACCTTTATGATGTAAAAACTGCAGAGATATAAGTAAATATAGAAATACACTAGTAATAGGAAACTTTAATTTACCACTCTCAATACAAGACAGATCAAGTAGATAAAAAGTAAGTAAGGAGATAGAAGACCTAAATAACATTGTCAGTAGAACTCCAAATCCTGATAAGAGAAAATATACCTTCTAACAAACCCATGGAACATCCACAAAAATTGATTATAAATTAGATCACAAAATACCATATGTTCCATAAAGTAGAAATATTACAAACAACACTTAAACTCAAGATTAATAACAAAAATCAGAAAGCCCTTTCCATCTGAAAATTTTAATACTTTATATTAAATGATTTTTAGGTGAAAGGAAGTATACAAACTTCCTTTGAAATTATACAATTTCTCAAAAATAGTGACAATGAAAACACTATGTAACAGACTCTATAGAATACATTAAAGCAGCAATCAGAAAAATATGCAGCACTAAACATTTTATCAGTAAAATTCATAAAATAAAAATAAATTAATTTTCAGAAAACCAGAAAACAACAAAAGAAAGTGCAAGGAAGGAAATAATAAGATAAAAGTAGGAATTAATGACAAAGAGAATATAAAATAGTAGATGTAATTAATCAATTAAAATCCTGGTTGTTTGAAAAAACATGACCAAGAAAAAGAAGGAGAAAGCACAAATAAGCAAAATAAGCAATGACAGGAAAACTACCACTGAAACAAAAGAAATTTTAAAAATTATAAAAGACTAATTGGCGGACGTCTATGCAAGTAAATTTGAAAACCTTGATGACATGGACAACTTCCGAGAAGAATGAAGGTTGCCAGAATTGACCCCATTAGAGTTAGTAAGCTTAAATATTAATAGACTGATTTCCATAGAATAACCAGAAGTTATTAAGGAACCAGACCACTGAAAAGCACCAGGCTCAGATGATTTCCCAGAGGAATTCTACTAAACCTTCTAAGTCCAGATACTCTCAATGCTCTATAAATTGTTGCACAGCATTGAAAAGAAGTAAAACTTCCCTATTTCTTATACGAAGCAAGTATAACATTGATACCTAAATCTGATAAAGACAGCCCATAAAAAATAAAGGAAAACTACAGACCAATATCATTCGTGATTATTCATTCAAAAATACTAAGTTCAACATTAGCAAACAGAATATAATACCACATTAAGAAATTAATATACCGTGACTAAGTGGGATTTATTCCAGGACTGGAAAGTTGGTTCAATATTAGCAAGTCTAGTAGTATCATACAACATATTAATAGATCTAAGGGGAGAAACCCCATATGATTATCTCCATGAATGCTGGCAAAGCCTTAAACAAAATTCAATATCTATTTTCATAAAAAGATTCAACAAAATAGGAATTGAGTAACACTTCATTAACATGATAAAATATATATATACCTTAGTACAAAAGTATCTTACTTAATGGGGGAGCACTAGAGACATTTCTACTAAAATCAGGCAAGAATACTCACTATCTTTCCTACTATTTAGTATTGCACTAGAAGTGTTAATTGGTACAATAAGACAAGATAAATCAATTTGAGTCATAAGATTGGTAAAGAAGAAGTAAAACTATACCAATCTGAAGATGATATGATAGTATACCAGGAAAAACCTCAAGAATCAATGATAAAACTAACTCAAGCAATAGAAGAATTCAGTGAGGTAGCAGGATATAAACATACAACAATCAATATCCTTCGTTTACACAAATGATAGCCAAATAGAAAACCTAATGTTAGAGAAAACCCCATTTACAGCAATAACAAAGATAATTAAATACTTAGGAATTAATTTACCAGAAATGCATAAAACCTATATGAGAAAAACTTTAAAGCACTCCCTAAAGACACAAAATTAGACTTGCTCAAATGGAAATATATCTCCTTTTCTTGGATAGAATGATTCACCATTATAAACAAATTAGTTCTCTCTAAGTTAATTTATAAATTTAACACAATCTCAATAAAAATACCAATAAGCTTTCTTTTATGGAGTTAGACCCACCGATAATAAAATTCTTATGGAAAATCAAATATACAAGAAGAGCCAGGAAAGCACTGAATAAGGAAACCTATGAGGGGCGACTAGCCCTACCAGACATTAAAATGTCTTTAAAGCTGCTATAATTAGCAGTGTGGTACTAGCACATGAATAGGTAAAAATACCAGTAGAATAGAATGCAAAGTCCAGAAATAGCCCAGAGTACATATGCAAACATACATGATAAAGGTGACATCACAAATCATTGAGACAAAAGATGGAGTGTTTTTAATGATGCCAGAACAAGTGGGTAGCCAGTTGGAAAAAATAAATTTGATCAGAGTTTCTCAACCTTAGCACTATTGACATTTTGTGCTAGATGACTGTTTGCTGTGGGGACCATCCAGAACATGGTGCAATATGTACCAGAATCCTTAGCCTCTACCCACTAGATGCCAGTAGCACTCCTTCCCCCCAACTTGTGACAACCCAAAATGTCCCCAGACACTGCCAATATTTCCTGAGTGGACAAAATCACCCCTGGTTGAAAGCCATTTAATTAGATTCATACCACCATACACAATAGTAAAAACTCCAAATGGATCAGAGACCCAAACATAAAAAACAGAATCATACCACTACAAATATGGGTGAATTATCTTTTGACCTCAGTCTAGAAAAAAGGCTTTCTAAATACAGAGGCAATAAAAGAAAAGATTTATAAATTTAAACAGTAGATATTTTTGCATGCTCAAACACCATACACAAAGTCAAAAGACAACCAAAAAACTGGGATAAAAAAATACATGTGCAGCAGAAAAAGGGCTACTATCACTAGTGGATAAATACCTCTTAAAAGTTGAGGGGCAAAGAAAACCTTGAAGAAAAAAAGGGGTAAAGATGTGAATAGACAATTCAGAAAAAATACAAAAAATGTTTCTTAAACTTAAGAACAATTGGTGCAACTCACTCATAAGTAGAAATGTAAAAAACACTGAGATAAAATTTATCACCTATTAGATTGGCAAAAATTAAACAATATGACAATGTATTCTGTTAGGGAAACTGTGAGGAAACAGGCACTCTCATACATAGCTGGTGGAAATTCAATCTTGGTTCAGCCTAGGTGGAGGGGAATCTGGCAATATCTAACCAAACTACATGCACACTTAACCTTTGCCCCAGCAATCCTACTAAAGACACACCTCCAATAATACAAAAGGCTTATTCATTGCAGCATCGTTTACAATTACAAGACGTTGGAAATAACCAAAATGGCTATACATAGGAGAGTGATGGCGTAAACTACAGGACATCCACACAATGGTGTACTGTGCAGCTGTGAAAGAATGAGGAAGATCTTTATGAACTAATAAGGAGAGATTTCCAGGATATACTCTAAGTGAAAAAGGCAAAGCCCAAAAGAGTGTCTATAGTGTGCTACCCTTCATGTTAGAAAGAAGGGTGTACAGTCACACATGGCATAATGACATTTCTGTCAATGACAGACTACATATACTATGGTGGTGCCATAAGATTATAATAGCATATTCTTACTGTATCTTTTCTGTGTTTAAATATGTTTAGATACATAAATACTTACCATTGTGTTATAATTGCCTACGGTATTTAGTACAGTCACCTGCTGTACAGGTGTGTAGCCTAGGAGCAATAGGCTATACCATACAGCCTGGAGGTGTAGTAAGCTCTACCACCCATGTTTGTGTAAGTATATTCCACGATGTTTGCACAACGATGCATTTCTCAGAATGTATCCCCATCACAAGCAATCCAGGACTATGTAAGAAAATACGCAAGTATCTGCTTATTTGCATAACAGAGTCAATTCTGCTATAACACAACATATGCATCCCTAAAAATCTCCGTGCTATGCAAAATTGCACAATACGAACCAAAGGCTTATGGAGAAAATGGAGTTAAAGGCACATGCTCAAAAACATCTTCCTGGGCCGGGCGCGGTGGCTCACGCCTGTAATCCTAGCTCTTGGGAGGCCGAGGCGGGCGGATTGCTCAAGGTCAGGAGTTCAAAACCAGCCTGAGCAAGAGCGAGACCCCATCTCTACTATAAATAGAAAGAAATTAATTGGCCAACTGATATATATATATAAAAAATTAGCCGGGCATGGTGGCGCATGCCTGTAGTCCCAGCTACTCGGGAGGCTGAGGCAGAAGGATCGCTCGAGCCCAGGAGTTTGAGGTTGCTGTGAGCTAGGCTGACGCTACGGCACTCACTCTAGCCTGGACAACAAAGCGAGACTCTGTCTCAAAAAAAAAAAAAAAAAAAAATCTTCCTTCACACACACACACACACACACACACACACACACACACACACACACACACAAATAGGAACCTAATAAAAAAAAGTAGCACAGTTTTACACATAATAAATGGTTAAGAAATACATAAATACTACAGGAAATTGGCATTTGACCTAGAAAAAGCCCTGCAGTTGGCTGTGGAGTGGGATTGGGCAGGCCGCAGTGTGTGAGTTTCTGGGAAGGGCTGGAAGGAGGGTTATCTGAAATCGGAGGGAAGGCTGTCACACCAGGTGTGGATGGGCTCCTCACACACGGGGGAAACTGAGGTAGCCAGTAGATGTTTGAGGCGCGAGTGTGTTTTGTATACTCTCACACGGCTCAGTTCAGCTGGGTGCAGTTGCTGTGTTCGCCTCGAGTATGTCACATATGAAATCGCACATAAGCAAACGTGAAAGCCGCGTTATGCTCAAATCATTCTCCTGAGATATCAATCACATCGGACCAAACCTGACTTTCCAAAATAAGCATTATAGCAAAACTGAACATATAGGAAGGATAGAGCAGAAATGAATGAGGTCGGTTTACCTGCAGCAGGCAGGTGGCAGTGGGTTAGAGAGAATAAGGGAGTGGGAAAGACGGAGAGGGGCCTGGGGGACTGGCGTTTCTCTGAGGATATTTTTGTGTAGCTCGGACCCGTAGAGCCCAGGTACTGTTTCACATATCCCCGCCTAAGGAAATAACTAAGAGCAACCAGAATGTGAGGAGGACCACGAGTGGAAAGCAAACAGTACCACATCAACCTAACTGTATCACAAACAAGTAACAACCACCCTGAGAGAGGTGAGGAAGAAAATAGCTAATCTTAGTTTAATAACTTTGGAAAAAAGTATCAGAACATTCTACCCTTTTATACAATTCCTGTATTGTATCACTTGATCACAAAGTCAGAATGATACTTTAAAAACAATTCTTCATCCATCTATACTTGAGTCATCCCACCTGGCCACTCCCCATCCTTTGAAGTGGTATTCTTTAGCCATTCCCTTCCTAAAGAATTGTGTGTACATTTTCCCTCCTAAGAAGGAAGCAAGGAAGCAATGAGTCAGAGAAAGTCAGCCGAGGGCAGATTTATGAACGAAGAGACTTACACAGACGTTCGGATGACAACAGCCTGATTCAATAGGTCTAAACTAAGCTGACTCTGGCAAAGAAGCTGCTCTGGCTTGCTCAAAGGCCTATCATTCTACCTCAGGTTGTGCCATCAATGACAGATTTCACGTTGCTAAGGGATTAACAGTGGTCTACACAAGGAGCTAGGAAGCCACTGTCACCAGGCAGCTAATGCCACAATACATTCAATGCTTTGGACCTCCATTAGGAGCTGACTATTGCTTCCAGCATAATCATTTGCCAAGTATAAAAACCTTCGAGATACTGAGGACAATCTTTAAATCTCAGACAGGATCAATTAGGCATTCCCTTCACAGTAATCTCTCTGCTTGGAAATGCGAAGTGAAAAGCATTCCAGTGCACATAACATGGAGACACAAATGATGGTGTGGAGGTGCAAATGCAGGAAGCTTAATAGGGTGCCCAGCCTCTTTGTTCAAAAAGAGATGAGAAACTTCCCAAACATATTGTCAGGGTAGCCATTCTGGTGGCAATGGTGCCCCCAAACTAAGAAAACCTCCAAGAATATTGCTATTTTCTGAAAAATCGTAACTGCACTAACAAGAGTAGCCATGTTGGTATGTCCCTGGAGAATCACAGGCGGGAGGCAGAGTGACCTGGGCAAGCCATCTGGAACACTTGGCTCAACACCTCTCACCCTTCCAGAAGAGCATCTCAATCAACAGTCCTTCGATGACAGAGTGGAGTGTAGGGGACCAAGATATGGTCACCTTTTCCTGAGACAAGTGTTAGTTTCTGAAAAGCTCCTGGGGAGACAACATCCCAGAGATAGTCACTCTATCATGAGTAGCACCTGTAACAGCTCACCGTGGGAGATCTTGGCATCTTCATACAAATCATATTGTCGAAAAGCAAAGTGCAGTTTGTTGCTTTGGCTGTTCAGTGGTTCTACTCCATTCCCACCCTTGCTCTTGTCGTCATCATCATTTGTTCGGAAATGAACCAAGGTTCTTATGAATCCACAGAAGTTCACCCGGTCCTCCCCATCTGGAAAAAAAGCACTGACGATCCAGTTCCCCTGTTGGTTGATGGCAAGTTCTGGAATCCGCAGGAAATTTTCCCAGCTAAGCATCCCATTCTCTCCTTTGTCCAGGCGGGTGAAGCGGCTGTAGAGGTGGGCAGTAGGACTGCGAGAAAAGCTGGTTTTCTCGATCCCCTCCAGCTCTTCATGTCACAGTAACACAGAGGCCTGAGACCCCATCCCTGAGCCAGGAGCTCCTCTAGGAGGGACCCTGCCAGAAGCAACAACATAAAACTAAAACCAGAAAGAATTGTGTAAAAATATTGTACTGTAGTTAGTAATTTTATTTTTTTGCAAGGGAATGAGTTAGCAATTCTGAAACAGCTTTATATATATACCAAGAATGAGCAAATAAATAAATACATTATGGATAATGACAGCCAGGTCTCTCCCTATTGGAGGAAAGAGATACAAATAAGGAAAGAGAAATCTAGAATGAGCCCTATGGTGTTTGATTAGAATCTAAAGTGTCAGTATAAATTTGCACGCACTCTCACATATGTATACATAAATATGCAGATAGGTAGGCATAAAATAAACATGTGTACGTACATGTATGAGTATACAGACATATATTTCTTAGCTCTGTCATCTGAGAGGGCCTCAGAAGCAATGACACTGGTAACATTGAGCACATCTTGTGCTCAGATCTTGTTTCTAAATATCATTCTTTAATGAAAGGGCTCCTTGGAGAAAAGCTTTATTCTAGGGCTGGTTCAGGGAAAATACAAGATAAATCTGGACCTTCTGGTGGTGCCAGAAAGTAAGAAAGTACTCAAAAAATGGATGTAACTCAAAAAATAATGCATGTCAAAAGAGCACAGGAGCCAACTTGAAGGAGCTCCTAATGGCCAAATCTGGGACACTTGGAACAAAAAAAATAATCAGGAATTATAATACAGAGAATATAATACATATATGTGAGTCCATACTGATATAAGTAAATTGGATAGATAGATAAATACAGGGAGGAGCAGCTCTTCTTTATAGAAGAATTCTAATTAATAAATGTACAAGTAATGATGGAGAAAAGATCACCATTAGCCAAATGCCACACTAATAGTTTTTGCAGGCAATATTCATTGAGGAATGATAAAATTTGTTGGGTGAAAATATGTTGAGAAATAGGATGTTTGCACAGTCTCAAAGTTTATCCCCACAAAACAATTATTGATTACAAAGAGAAAATAGTAACTTTAGCTGTAGAAACCGGACAGACACCATCTTAAGCAAACAACCAACGTCACCAGTAATACGGACAGACCTGTATAGGAACCTCCTGATATGCATTGAGATGACAATTCTGTGGGACTCTTGCCAAAAAATGTGTCACCTCAATCTAATCATGAGAAAACACCTGACAAATCCTAATTAAAGGCCATTTTATAAAATAATTTACCAGTACTCTTCAAAGGTGTCAAGGCCATGAAAGACAAAGACCAAAAAACTATCAAAAATTGAAGGGAACTTAGGAGATTTGACAACTAAATATAATATGTGATCCTGAATTGGATCCTGGATGAGAAAAGGGACATCAATGGGAAAACTGGCAACATTCAAATAAGGTTAATAGATTAGTTAATAGTATTTATCAATATTGATATCCTGGTTTCAGTAAATGTGCTATGGCTATGTAAGTTAACATTAGGAAAAGCTGGGTAAAGAGTAATGCAAACACTCTACTATTTTTACAACTTTTCTGTCTCTCTTTATATATATAAATATATTATATTTATATATTTATAAAATATATTTTATATATAAATATATAAAATATTTATATTTCATATATAACATTAATATTTTATATATATATACATATATATAAAGAGAGAAAGAGAGAATGTTAGCTATGGATATTTCACAATTTCTTGGTTGGGACTTATACCCCCAATGCCTATGATGGATACATGGCTTCAGGGGCAGGTAAGTTCAACCAGGAAATGCTTAGTTCATAATTTCTTTAGTTTATATAGAAAAATCTAGGAGACCATAGAGAATCTGATCAAAGGTTAGAAGCCATCATGGTACTGGGTACTTGGCTCTAAGCATGCTGTCACAGGCATAGATTTCCATTTCAGAGTATGCAGTCAGTTTGCCATAGCAGTTCACCCTCATTCCCTGCTAAATGGAATATCAGCTCACCTGCTCTCATCAGTTATAGCCTTCAGTTCAGACCCAGATCTGCAAATACTTGGAACATGCACCTGCTCTTCTCCTTCGCAAGCCTAAGGCAGACATTCCTATTAGATTATAGCACTCTTTTCCACTGAGTCCACACAGCTGCTACTCATCAGGGGTGGCACTTGAGTTGAAACATCTGTTGCTGCTTTCAGCCTGCAGTAGGGTCCACGGGGACCCTTGAAGCCTAAGTCCCTTCTTAGATTGTGATATCTAGGCGGATAGGCAAGGAGGTCACTCATCCTTAAATGCAGTGAGACTCCAGCATTCTCACCAAGTTTTCCTCTCCAAGCCTCATTAGAGTGATCCAGGGGTGGGGATGTCTGACGGTCTCTATGGCCATGGATGAAGATGCCTGGCATGAGAAGGAACCCCTATGGCAGAAGAAGTTGATTAGGTTCCACAGGAACACTGAGAGCTAAATCCCTTTCCTCAGAATCAACAGTGAATTCTTTCCAACATATTGCCTTTACAGTTATACTCTTTGCCAGACTTGATACAATTAGCCAGGAAAAGAAAATCAAGGATTCTTTGTCATTTCATAGCCTGAAAATGATTTTCAACTTATCACACTTTGGAATCCAGGAATTTTAAAATAAAAAAAAAAAAAACTGATGCCCAATCACACTTTTCTTCTTACCAAGGAGGTGCCTTTGAAGGACAGGGGACATTCCAACCACCTTATTGGGAAGTAAATGGAGGAAATCACTCAAATTAGGACTCAGATCTCCTCCTTAGTCATAGCTCAGAGCTATAACCAATGACTATGTTTACTCTTCCATTTTCAGTCAAGAAGAAAAAAATGGGTCTCAGGATAAAGCAGGTTCTGAGAAAAACCAAACTTGTTTACAAAGGAGTTAGAAGACTGAGAATGGAGTTCTGAGCGGGGAGAGGAGAACAAAGACTAGAGCCAGGATGGGAAGCATTTCAGTAGTACTTGACCAGCCCTGGGATAAAGACCTCACTTCCTCATTCTCTTTCCCTTCCCAGCTCTGTCTTCTTTTATCCATCCTCTCCCATCCTTCCCTTTCTCCATGAGTTCCTATTAGAGAGTTTTGGTGTTCTATTGGCTTACAATAGAGTTGGGATTGAGAAATGCTGATCAAGCCTTTTCTTTGCCATAAAAGAGTTACACATATGCAGGGCATCCTAGACAAGTTCATTTTACTTTTACAAATTATCTTCATAGTTTTACATCCTCCTTCAAATATAGTCTGTTGTTTTATGACCTTCTGTCTAAAATGGTTCTGTCCATTCCAAATTAATTCTCTTTTGCTTCAGTTTAGATGTTTCCCGTTAGCTCAGATCATTTGCTCCTCTAAACTAGTTAAGAAACATTCTAACTTTGCCATGAGAATCTTTGACATACAAATTCTTCTGATCTCAAATCTTCAATTCCTCCATTCTGCCTAAAGAAAGAAGTTAAATCCTTAGCCCAAGTCTCCAGATTCTTTACACTCAAATCCCAACTTACCTTTCCAGATGAATTTCCCACAAATTCTTTGCACAGACCATAGACCTTAGCCAAACCAAACTATAAATGCTTTGTCAGAAAAAATCCTGCACTCTCAAAATAATATCTCCACTTGGAATACCTTCTCTCCCATTGTGACCTCTTATTTATTCCTTCATTTTGAAAGTATTAACTGAACACCTATGATTATTAATCATATTAATCATAGTACTAGAAGGATACAAAAATGAGTGAGACATAATCTATGCCATCTAGAGTATATGATATATTGCAGCTTGATTTCTTGTAGAAATAGGCATAAAAAAACCAGAGTATATGGTATGTATGTTAGAGGCAACTATGTTGTCTTGACTATAAGATGGTAACACCTAACTGGTATGTGGTGTTGGGATGGGGTGAGGTGGCAGGATTAAACTTCATGGAAAAGGCTGAATTTGAGAAAGTCCTGGAGGATGGGGTAGAATTTTGATATGAACAGTGGGAGGAAAAGGGTGATAGGCTTAGGAAGCTCCAAGACTCAGGAGAAGGTGGAGTGTGTACATATGAGTTCAAATACTTTGCTTTGGCTGGTGCCAAAAGGGGTGTGTGAATGGAAGGCACTGGCTGTAATGCTTCGATAGGCCAGATCTTGAAGGATCTTGAATGTCAGGCTAAAAAGTTTGAATTTATTCCAGAAGCCTAGCTAGTTATTGAAGGGTTTTGAGTACAGAAATAACAACTATCAGAAGGAGCTGTACTGTATGAAAATATTTCATTTCCTCAATCTCTAGAGATTCCTTTTTGGTGTAGTAGAGAGAGAAGAGCTTGATGTCAATTTCAAGTAGAAGACTGCAGAAGTGGTGATGCCTATTACACTTCCCATTTTACTCATCTGTTTGGTTATTGAAGAAGGGAGATGGATCTTAGAGATAGTCTATAAATAGCCGGTGGCTTATAACTGGACATACTATTCCAAGATGGTATTTTTCTTGAAGTAAAACAGCACAGTGCCTGACATGTGGAATGATACAGCTATTGACCAGAGCAAATTCTTTTTCCCTCATACCCATTTTCAAGGATCACCAGAAGCAGTTTGCTTTTGAGACCGTATCAGCTCTCTTCTCTGCCACAACATAAGCTTTAGAGATTATTATCATCGTGACAGCCCCCATATCACTGGTTCATGTTTTCCTGATTGGACTCAGGAATAGGAAGTAACAAGGACTTTTGACGCCTTCGTCACAAGCAAGCCAGAGGGTGAAAGCCTGGTACCATGTGCTTTATCAGTAAGGGCCCAGTCAAGAGAACAGAAATCACACCAGCTATTTTAACAGAGAGGATTGAATACAGGGATGTTATTATTATACTGACAAGGCAAATGGGAAACTGAAGTGACACTGAGATAGTAACGGCAGCAAGTGGCTGACACTCCCAAGGTGGGGGGAACAGAAGGCAGGGCTTGAAGTTATTGGAAAAGCTCTGCAGTACTAGAACCCAGAACTCTGGAGAGAGGCCATGGCCTGGCTGGTGCTGGGGCCTCAGGAGCTCGGAAGCTCAGAAGCCCATGAGGAGTGGGGACCCAGACCTCTCAGCAGGGGGTGCTGGTTGGCAGGTGCTGATCCATCAGGAACTCAGAAGGATCACACAGAGCTGGGATCTAGACCTCTGAGAAAGGGGCACTGGACAACTGGGTCTGACTAATAACTCTGAGGGTACAGATGAGGCTGGGAGTGTGGAAACAGATGATCACTGAAACCAACTGCCATGGCTGGCACAAAGGACCACTGCTGGGATGATGTCAATAGGAACAGTGAGTACCAAGAAGTCCCTTCTTCCTCTTCCAGCCTTCTAGTCTCCCTCTTGCACCCCCACAAGCAGAGCCTAACAGGGAGCAGCTGGCAAGGAAAAAATGTTGTTTGCAGGGTCCCGGCACCAAAGAGTAGATTACAAAAGAATAGGTTCAGAGCTAAGAGACAAAAGCTTAATAACTGGTATGATAGCTAATGAAAGCATTAGCCAACAAGTCTGGTTCATATTAAATATTGTGAGAAATCAAGAAAAGTCCTTGTTGCCAAGTTGAGTTTTGGAATTCTTTCTTTTTCTTTTCAATATTAGCCTGGCTGTGGAACAGTCAATGAAATTACTTGCCTGTCCACATCATTATGGAATATTCTCAGGTTGACATTCTCTTGCATGCCTGAGACTTTTTCAGTGTTCAAAATATAGACAGACAATGGAATACTACTCACAATAAAAAGGAATGAATTATTGATACACACAACAACCTGGATGGATCTCAAAGGCATTATTCTGGGTGAAAGAAGCCAGTCTCAAAAGGTTACCTAGTGAATAATTTCATGCATATGACATTTTCAAAAAGACAAAACCATAGTGATGGAGAGCAGAATAGTGGTTACCAGGGGTTAGGGGTAGGGGGAGGCAGTGACTATAAATGGATAGCACGGGGGGGGGGGGGGTGAGTTTTGGGGGGTAACAGAACAGATCTGTATCCTGACTGTGGTAGTGGTTACACGAGTCTATACATGTGATAACATTAATAGAGCTATACTAAAAAAAAAAGTTAAAACAATAAAGGCAGAATATGCATGGCTTGTGTGTGAGGAGGTCTTACCTTTTTAACTTTTTAAAAATTTGCTCCAGTGAGGTCAAGTATGACCCTGCCGAGCTTTTGCTACATCTGGCCTGAGTTACCAATGCAAAGGTTCACTTGGAGTGGGACGGAGTGGAGTGTGACACCTCTTCAGCGACCACATGCCCAGCTGAGGGTGGTGGAGGAATGCTCCCCTCACTTCTGGGCTATTCTTTTGACTCACACTGCCAGTTCCTCTAATTTGGGTGAGGGTATTTGTGCTGTTTGTAGCAGTTCAAAGACTCTTTCTTTCCCTGCACTTCAAAGCCTGGCCTGCCTTTCCCTCATTCATGTCTTTTATTTGGTGCTAGCAACCTTTGAGGGTTGATGGAGCTGAGTGGCCCTTGGCAGTGGCTCCACTAATTGGCAAAGCTGGCCATGGGGATGAATAAGATTCTCACTGGCAGCAGCATCACAGTGATCAGGGTCCAGTGGGCCCTGTTTTGTGTTCTTCTTGACACTATAGAGCAATTCCTTGGAATAAATGACTGTGCTGACCAGTCAGCAGGAAGTGTTCTCCATCCTGGGCTCCCTGTGACCTTCTTTTCCATTCATGTGGAGACTACTTTCCACAAATGCCTAAAAATATAATTTTGTTATGCTCTGCATGTTTAACATGCTTCATTAATAGGATGTGATTAAACAGTGTTCCTGAATTTTAAAAGACATAGTTATTTTGCATTCCATTACCCTAAGAATTTTTGTTCTGTTCCAGCTGAGATCAAAAGGAGAGAGATATGCTTTGCAGTTACACGCTGTCTTGCAGAAAGCCTCTCTTTGGATGAAAACTACACCACTGTCATTGCCATTTAAGCTTTGCTCACTAGGGGTGGCTCTCACACCCAAAACCTCTACCAAAAGGATAGATTCATAAATGAAGGAGCACGTACTCTTTTGTGTCTGCCTTCTTTTGTTCCACGTACTTTTTTGAGATTGATATTGTATATTCTTTTTTATTTCCATGTAGTATTCCATTGTGTGAATACAGTATTCCACAATCTGTTTATCCATTCTGCTGTTGGTAGATCTCTGGCTTGTTTCTAGTTGTGAGGTTTGTTTATTTTTGGCTTTTATGAATAAACCTGCTGTAAATATTTTTATGCAAGGCTTTTTGTGGACATGCTCATTTTTATTAACTCCATATACCTAAGAGGGAATAAAAGGGTAGACATGTATTTAAGTTTATTAGATACTGCCAAATAGTCTCCAATATACTCCCACCAGCAATTTATGGGAGTTCTAGTTGCTCCATATCTTTGCCAACGCTAGGTGTCTTTTAATGTTTGTAATCTTAACCCCACTAGCATACAGTAGTATATCACTATGGTTTTCATTTGAATTTTTCTGATGAGTAATGATGTTGAACACCTTTGTATATGCACATTGGCCTTTTGTACATTTTCTTTTATAAAGTGTCTCTCGAGAGAATTGAGGAGGTGGTGGTGGCTATATCTGTCAAGGAAGGGAAGTAAAGGTATGATTTGGAAAAGCAGACTTATGAATGATCAGGAGATTCTTCCCAGGCCTGAATATATATGTGTTTTTTTGTGTGTGTGTTTAAAATAGATATTAATATAAAGTGGTTAAAAGAGGAACTCAGTAGGCACCTGTTCCCAAATATCTCCCTCCCCAGCCCACAACCATTGTCCAGAATTCTGCTGCGATGATTTATTCCCCTGGGTTTTTCACAAGGAGTTCTCAACACCTTAATAAGGGTGCATTTGTGGGCTTCTTTCTAGCCACACAGCTGGCTAGGAGTGTAGCATGAGGAGTTTGGGCACTTGGGCTTGGGGATGGCATGCCAGGCAGGGGTGCTGCATTTAGGACTTCTGGGGAAGCATGAAGGCCCTGACTGCTGGGGAGAGAGTGGTGACAAAGAACAAACCTGGAAAAGGAAGAAAGCTTAGGAGAGAGAAAGCACAGGATGCCCTCTAAACTTCTACCTGCCTCTCCATTCTGTTATCCTCAGGGGTGTTCACCTTGGTAAATGTTGGGGTTGAGGAGAAGGGAAGGAGGGAAGCATAGGAAGAATTAAAAATGATGTTATTAAACATGTTTGGAAGATAAGAGCACAGTGCCAGCCAGTGGGAAATTTGGAGACAGTGTCAAAGCAATAAAAGTGCTGTGTAATTATAGCAACAAGAGGAATATGTGAAGAAGGCATTGCTAGACATCTTTAAGCCTTTGAGAAAGATCAAAGCAGTTCATATTTATGTACAACACCTCCACACACACTCCTGCCCAAGAAAATCTTAGGTACACGGGGTCTCCTCCATCTCACAGACAGCCACACTCTGTGCACAAATGCAGGGACTTGGTCTAAGGACAAATAAGCCCCATGGTAGAGTGACAATACGAGCCCCCATCACCTCACTAGAAACCCAGGGCACCTTGCAATGGACATCTTCGCTCTAAGGTTTTATTCTTGTATTCAAATATAACACAACATCCAGTCTCTAGTAACTATTTCTCAGGTTTAAGACAGCATGATAGCAATAAATCAGCTCTGAAAGTCGACTTCTCAAAGTACCATGTGATATCAGTTAGATCACAAACCAAAGCCAATTTTTCAAAACATTTCCTGCTGGAATACCCACAACATTTTAACAGATGTCTTTTGGAAAGTTTTGAAGCAAAATAAGCCCCCATCGGCATATAAAATAAAACCCCAAAGAAAGTAGAATATGGAGTGGAGGGATTATTTTTTCTTCTGGCAGTAAGAGAAACATGGGGGGAAATGTTGAAATCTTTGGAGAAATGCTTATTCATAGCCTCAAAAGTATAGAAATGAACTTTTCTCTCACACACAAGAAAGATTAGAGTTTGAAAAATACTCTTTCATTATTTACCAAAGAAATTTCTTTGCCTGCTATTGAGAGTAATGTTTGTTATTTCTTGTTCTGAACACTGGTCAGAAGTATAACTGGCTTTTGTTGAAGCAATCTCATGAGAAGCTAAGGAAAGGATTTGAGAGTGTCACTGATGTGGCCTCAGTGACAGAAATTGAGTGAAAACATCAAAGAAGCATCTTTTGTCAGGGACAAGATGGGCATGGCTGGTAATAGCTGATTCTGAAATGTTGCAACCTGGAGCCTAAGGACTTTCAAAATCAGTGCCAGAAGGGCCAGAATGAATGGGAGCCTCAAAAAAGGAGGGAGATATTCTTCTGTTTTACATTTTTCTACAATATTTTATTGTGAAATATATCAAAAGTACAGAGAAGTTGAAAACATTGTCAAATGAACATAAATATACCCAGGAGGGAGAAATTATTTTTATTTTTAACCTGACAATTTGTTTCCACATGGGCTGATTTTTACCCTCAGCAAGAAATACTCCTGAATGAATGAATGAATGAATGAGTAATATCCTAACAATCCTCCTAACAATCCTCCACACTTATTCTGGGAAAACCGAGGTTGTTCACTGCCATTCCTGTACTGAGTGATGATTCCAAAATCAGGAGTCCCTGTGAGTCGCTTCTATTATGTGTTGTTCTGGATGTTTCTTGCTCAGGCCGTCTTACCTCCTCTTATGCTTTGTTATCTTTGACTTTGTACTGGGTGTTGTACTGAAAAATTATATGGGGGTGGAAATATTTATTTCTCTAGGAGAGGAATTTTATTTGTTTATGCCAGGCACATGGGGGTGCCAGCAATAGAACAAATATTTATTGGGCGTTATTGAGGCAGTAAGAGTAGAGCTATGAACAAGAAATGGTTAGTCTTTCTCTGAATAAGCAATAGGATTCCTTTAAAGAGATCTGTTAAAGAATAATTTAGTTCATACAAGTTTGATCAGCATCCAGCTTTTCCTAACCTTATTCATCAGCACCCATTAAGGAGTGGCATGCTGGGCCATGCAGAGATGCCCTGAGGTAGCAGTCCTTTTGCAGTTTTATTTCTTAGATCATTTAGAAAAAATATCCTATGAACTGGTTATTACATTCATCATATAAAAATCTAATTAGAAATAACCAGAACAGTTTTACTTCCTCTGACCAAACACCCAGGAAAAAGGACGCTTTAAACACTACACTAAAGCAGATACTAATTCATGGCAGAAATAAAACCATAGCCCATTTTAATATTATAAACTTAAACACTCTAAATCTATAGACCCTCTTCAGGGGCTCTGGCACTTGTGTCTAGATGGAAGAACCAAAGAATACAATCCTTCCACACCCAAGTTCAAGAGTACCTAGTTTCAGCCCTCACAAGCTAGAGGTTGGAGCTACTATCAAAATAGAAGAGAGGCCGATTCACTGAGCAGGAATAATCCGTGGAGTATAATCCAGGGAGACCTTGACTTTATCATAGTGACCCAAACTGAACAGTCTGCATTCTCTCTAGACTTGCCATCCTTAGTCATTGCCACATGTTACTTTGTGCTTGTTTAATGGGGTGGGTTTCTTGAACAGATGAAAAATAAAATCCACTCCTTGGCCAGGCCAGGTGCCTCACTCCTATAATCCTAGCATTTTGGGACACTGAGGCAGGAAGAACACTTGAGGCCAGGAGTTCAAGACCAGCCTTTGCAATAGTGAGACCCTGTCTCTACAAAAAAAGTAAATGAAAACCAGCCCAGCTTGGTGGCATATGCTTGTAGTCCCAGCTACTCCAGAGGCTAAGGCAGGGCGATCACCTGAGCCCAGGAGTTCGAGGTTGCAGTGAGCTATGATCATGCCACTGCAATCCAGCCTGGGCAACAGAGAGAGATTCTGCCACCAAAATAACATCAAATCCACTCCTCACCCTTCACTCCTGGGAAAAATATTGAACAGGAGAGCTAACTTAGGAGATTTAAGACAAACTAGCAAAATTTATATATTTATATTAATATCATTAATATGTTTTCTGACCTACAGTTTCCAGCTATGTAGTTTTTTGAAAACCCTTTCATGAGACACCAAAGCCTTTGGTTTCTTTGAAGCAAGCTCCCTTTCCAAGTAGGCTTTACTTGCAGACTCCTTTTTTCCTACTTCCATGAGTTTCCTCTCTAGTTTACACACCCCAGTGTCTTGAGACCTCCACGTCATTATCTGTGACTGATTGTGAGCAGACAGCCAGGTTAGTGTCTGAACTCAGGCCACATCTATCAAAATGATCACTTTCAGTAAGGAAGCCACAGACCCTACAAAATCATTAGTCTTATTAATAGGTAAGTTCTAGATCAAAGTTGACTGAGCCTGAGGAGATGACATTTGAGACTTGTGGGGGGAGGGGGGGAAAGGGCATTAATTGAAACCTTAAAATTTGTACCCCTATAATATGCCGAAATAAAAAAAAAAAGTGAATGAGAAACCCTGTCAGTTAAAACTTTGAAACTTAGAATAAAATTAGACCTCGAACGTTCCCTGGTGGGAACATACATAGTAAAAAGTTCCTAGTAACATTTAACTGACTTAGAGCTTATTACCATCTAATTAGCATAACATGGGTGGAGCTTCATGGAGAATTTTTTAAAAGACGCATGTGCAGGAAGGGAAACTGTTATATAACCTATCCTGTTATGTAACCTGTCACGTGATCTGTTCTATAACAACCTGTCAATCACCCCCAAAGGCGGGAAATGGCAACCAATCCTGCCAGGGGAAAGGCAGGACAAATTGGTGGGCCTATAAAAGGCAACGTGTTGGGCGACCAGTGTATTTCTCCACTCCCGAAGACTGAAGCATTCCACTCTCTCTGGAATGTATTTTTCCTTTGTGTAGCTTCCTTTACTTTCATTCTTTCTTTTATGTGATAAACTGTATTCTGTTGCTCTGTGTCTGTGATCATTCCGTCATCTGCTGGACTCGGTACCAGTACTCATTCTTGGCACTAGGAACTTGGGTACCAAGGAACATCCACAGAGATGAACCTAACATAAGAAAAGTAGTCTTTCTCAAATTAGCAAATGGAGTTGGGATCTAAATGATAAGAAAGTTCTTTGCGGAAGACATTTTCACAGATACTTAACAGCTACAAGGTAAGGATAATAGTAATAGTAATAGTTGTAGTAGTAGCTGGCACTAACATAAAGACCTTATTAAGTACCAGGATTCTTCTAAGTATATTACATATATTACTCATTTAATCCTCAACATAGCTCCGGAAGGTAGATGCTATTATTTATTCCCCTATCTTACTACAGATGAGGAAACTTATGTTAAGAGGTTGAGGAATTGCCCCTAGCCACGCTAAAAATAAGTGGTGGAGCCAGGATTTGAACTCAGTCTAGCTGCACAGTCTGTGATCCTAACGTTTATGTATGCTACCTCTCAAAAAATAAAGACAAGGAAGGAAGGGAGCTCTGCCAGTATATTCATTCATTACTATCATAGATTTGGCTTAACCAGGGTACATTGTGTGTTGTGTGCACGTTTTTAATTTTTTCTTTTTTTGCATTTCATGTTCATAGTTTAACAGCACCCGTTCGCCCTCCCCCACTGAGTGTTGCCACATGACCCCATGGAGTAGAAAGGTATTGGTTCTGAGAACATTCCTTCACAGCCCTATCCCGCTCTCTCTAGACACTCTTCCTTTCTCCGCTCTTTTAACTTTATTGCAAACTCCCTTGTTTCTAACTAACAGCTTTTCTTTTAAATCAGTTTAAAGAGTGGTAGTTTCCTAACTTGAATTAAAGAAAATATAACTTAGGCGGCCATACGCTTGGCTTCCCCCCCCCCCCCCAGAGTGCTCCCTGCCCCACCGCCTGCTGCAGCGGAGGCTCTGTTCAGCACAGGCGTCACCTAACGCTGCTCTCGGACTTTGTAGTCCAGAGGAAAGAAATTGCAACTTGCCCTATATTTATCAGAACTGTAAAGGTTCAGCTGCTCAAATCAAAAAAGAGAATAGGACAAAAGGATTCTCTGGCAGCCGGTTGTCCCTGTCACCATTAAATAAAAAGTGCTTTTGGCTGCTGGTCAGAGCCTGTAGTCAGGTCACTATCCTTTCGTTGTTTCCCAGTCCATTGTTATTCAAGGAAGGAATCTCTTAGAAAATGAGGCCTCTGGTGGTGACGGTTTCTCTCTCTCTCTTTCTCTCTCTCTCTCTCTCTCTCTCTCTCTCTCTCTCTCTCTCTGTGTGTGTGTGTGCATGCACCAAACTTTTTTTTTTTTCTTTTTGGAAGTTACCTAGGAAACAAAGTCTTTTGTGCTCTAACTTTATTTGAGCTATTCGCTTTGCTGGGAATCTGCACAAAAGCTGAAGAGAGAAAGAAGGTTGCAATATTTTACTAAAACGTTCATGGCGAACACATTTTTCCCAAGGGGGGTAATCATATCCTGTTGAGTGTGTTGGGGGGCTTTGCAGAAACCTCTGACAAGGTAAGTAAATGCTGGGGTTAGTTTAAACAAGTAGCTCTAGAATCTGCTCTTTAAGGGGACTTGAGAACAGTTCATTTGACAATAGGTGAAATCTTCCCAGTCAATAGGGCATGATGTTTCCAAATGTGAGGACAAGAAATTTTTGTTTAAATGATCCTAATTTTAGGATAGACTATTATTAAAATTTCACTGGAATAAGAATAAAACATATTTGTTTTATACAGATACCCACCTGTCTCCAAATTGTGTAAAGAAATAAAACTACATTCAGTGGTGCAAACTGGATCTTTCAATAATCTGGTTTAGAAACCCAACACTGAAATCAAAACTGGGATGGAGCCTTTTTAATAATCTGAACCCTGAAATAAAAGGCAATCTGAATATTTATCAAAGGTTTAGTATGGAGAATTTTCAAATGTCATAGAAATCAAAGCTTCTAACTACACAGCTGCAGGAAAAGTTTCTCACCACAAAGCTAAAAGAAAATAAACTAGAACTTTTATCTTTCCACATCTGAAAAAGAAACCCACTTGAATCTTTCCTCCCAGTAACAGCATTTGTATTTCCACTATAGTTGTTAGGGGGAAATTCTTTACTTTTGCTTTTCCACGTGCATACAGAGTTTTTAAAATGTATTCTCAAATGCTGTAGCCCTACAGTGAAATTAACTCCTTGTGCTTTAATGTGGCCTCTCAGTAGGTTGCCTTGTCCTTCAGGTGATGTGTTCTGGAATGTTGCCTGACCCCAGGTTTTCTGGCACTTTTTCTGAACTTTTCATAGGCATCTAGCGTCTCATCTTCCTTTAATCCTAGTCATCTAGAGCTCTCAAAACTTTTAATAGGAATTTACAGCAAGATAGCTTGAAAGTGCATCTACCTTTCACTGGGTTAGAGACTCACAGTTTTCTTCAGTTAAAGTTTGGGGATTTCTGGCTATCTTGTCTCTCTTCTTAGTTCCATTTAACCTGAAAAGCATGGTATTTAGCCCATTTTTTTCCTTTTGTGTCGCTTGACTATTGCAATAATACTTTCAATTAGTTGTGCTTACTAACTACTTCTAAGAATTCTTCTTTTGTCTAAAAGCTTATTTCTGACCTCACTTTTTTATATCTAAACTATGAAATTCCTTATATGTGTGCTTATATATAAACTATGATGGCTGAATCTGATTGTACTTCGTTTGCAGTCCCATCCCCCAGAGGATGAAGATACAGATGTGATGTTAGGGCAGAGGCCGAAAAACCCAATACACAATATCCCCTCTACACTGGACAAGCAGACCAACTGGAGCAAAGCACTACCTCTCCCGACGCCAGAGGAGAAGATGAAACAAGATGCCCAAGTGATTTCTTCTTGCATTATTCCCATCAACGTCACTGGTATCATTCTGGTTTTTTCTTAGGGGCAGTTGGGTCTGCATATTCTGAGTATTAAATATGTTCAAAACCTGTGCTGCTAAGAATACCATTTTGTTAACAAGTAATACTTTTTTCATCAAAACGCACCCCAGAAGATGTTCAATATGCTTTTGTCAGGTTTTGAACATCAATTTGCATGTTTTCTGCTGGGCCACTTGTTATGTAAATGATGGACAGTTTCTTTTTGAAAAAAAATCACCAAATAGCTCTTTGGCCATAGCTGACTGAAATAATGGAGAAGGCGGCAGTGATTAATCATATGATAATGATGTGTGGCACTGCAAGAAAGAAAAAAGCAACCCCAGGCTTCTCAAACTGCAAGTAGTGGTCCTGTAGACCAACTAGGAAATCTGTTTTCATGCTTCCTTGGATGAAGGTAGGCTTTTTTTTAAAAAAAAGATGGTTTAGACTTCTGTATTGAATTGGGGGATTTGTGACCTAAAAGTATATGGATACATAGATGAAGGCTGAATTCTATTTTAAAAGCAGCAAGCCTGTCTCTTTTTCATTCTCTTCTTTCCTCCTCCTGTGTATTGAGAGTTTGAATAGGTAGAATGGAAACCTAGCCAGACTTTTCTTCAAAATTTATTGGCAGCAATTGTAAATTCCAGGATCGAATCTGGTAATCTTAGTTGTAAGTAAAATAATATTATGAAATATTCTAACTTTCAAAGACAGAAATTAAATGGTCTATGCATTGGGCTTTCTTTAGACATTTCTGATAGTTACATTTTAACTTATTTGTATATTGAAAATTTCAAAACAGCCATGGTATGACTGATTTTCATCTTGGTACCATGTGACTAAAGATTGCATGCTCCAGACACAGCTATTATTAACCTTACTCAGAATTATTGCATGTAAAGTGGGGAGCAAATGGACTAGCTATCTGGGACAGATATTATTTCCTTCCTGAGAAGAAGGAGTTCTAGTTGACTGGCCAATCATAAGCTGGGAGAAATTTTCCCGATGACCTATTCAACTTATAAGATAAATTATTCTAAAGATGTGCCCTTATTTGACCTCCATAATCTAAATAGGCTGTATTAGGGGAGTTCAGCTGCCAAAATGGATAATTTTGGCACCCTCTTAAACTAATTTTCAGTTCTGGAAACATCTGGTTATTAGCAGCACCTGCTTTCTTCATGGCACTGTAAGTAAGATCATGTTTTCAAATTTAGTACAGTGATTATGGGCCATCGTCTTGTGATTAAGGATAAGGGAAGATTTTTCCTTGTGCTTTATTTCAGGAACTCTCAGACTAAAACCTAGATTGGATGTTGATTTCACGAGCTTTTAGTGAGAACACTGTTAATGATGTCCACATAACACATGATGTCTGTGTCTATGTACCATGTGATCTGTAATTATTAAGATTAGAATCAAGGATTTTAATTTTTGGCTGGGATTAAGATAGAAAAATTCCATTAGTATGAATTCTCTGATAATACCTTAATTATTCATCAGGTGATATCTCATACATATTTTGCAAGGCGAATTCTAGAAACTGGTGGCACTGTGATGCTAAGCAGAACTCAACTGCTTCATTATACAGCTGAACCCAAGACTTAACATGCCATCCAGCCCCATGCTTACCCATAAGGATAAATGATGAGGTGACCAAATTCCAAAACACAGCATTATGGCTTTCTGAGACCAAGCTCATTCTGAAAAATCCATGGTACATGCCTGTGCCAGACAAGAGTTTGAATTCCTCACCTCTCCTCTCATTGCTCTGGTTTTAACCAGACTGCATGTAGTGTCAATAACGTAATTATGGAGAGAGAAACTAACAAGCATCATGGTTCACTCCCTGTGTTTACAAAAACAAACACACGGTATGAAGACTGGGAATTCCAGCTTTACAGGTAGTACAAAAAAAAAAAAAATTGGATCCATTTAAGAACTGAACTGGGGACTGCCCTGTATGTTTATTTTTTGTTGATAAGACACCTGGTGCTAAACCAAAAAGGATCCAATTTAGTCAGAAGAAAGCAGACAGTTATGTGATGATTAACACATTAACTGCCATGTGAGTTGTAGTTAACTCACAGTAGTTTTGGGCCCGGGGCCTTATGAAGCATATGTAACTCACATGTCTCTTTACCTTGGGAGCCACGTGGTGCACAGACAACTCACGCTGCCATGCTGTAGCATACATGTTATGTGATAGGTGCCCCCTGGGCAAAACCCTGCAGTTGGTTCGTGAAAAATCTTGTTAATGTTCTTATTATTACAATTAGTATTGACAATTTAATTGCGTATAACTCACACACAGAAAAAAATTTTAATTGTTTAATTTAAAACATATTTTTCATTAAATTAGAAAGGATCCTTTTATTTCTGAAGTTTTTATTCTATTTTCATAATAAAACACCATGACCCCAAGGAAAAAAAATTTTTTTTTCTAGTCTGGCAGTCAATGTGTTAAGAAAAAAAACAAATCCTTAAGCTGTTGCGTTTCTTTACAAAAAATGTGTGTGTGAGTGTGTGTGCACACACACTCCTGGAGAAGGTTTGGGCATAGGAGGTAGAAGGGGAAAAAACTCACAAAGAGGCTTTTAATGAAGAAAATGGGTCAGGATATATTAGCTGAACTAATTCAGGTTAACATCTTGGCTACTGATTTACTTACTATACAAAGGTATCAGCTTCAGAAAGCCCAGAAATAGACCAGTAAACAGTAGTAACTAAAGGTTATAAATCCTTAAGGGGCCATTTCTGTGTGAGAGTGATTTCTTGATGTCTTTTTCTCTTCTTTTTCTTTTGATTGTCCTTCTTTGCTTGCTCCTTTTGGCAGTGCAAGCTGTTGTGAAGAGCTGCATTTAGAAGTAAAGCTTAATGTACTGCAGCATAATTTAAATAAGAGCTGAATAAGGGCTCCCTTATATTTGTTCACAGGCTTAATCCAAACTCTTCTCTTACTTCCAATCAATAAATATCACTGTGTTCCAAGCAGATGAAAATGTGTTTGCCATTTCTAAAGGCTAATGAGACGTATTTGTGGTTTGCAGGAGTTGGTTTTGACAGAGAGGCTAGTATACGCTGCTCTCTTGTTCATTCACAATCCGTACTACAGAGGAGACGAAAATTGAGAAGGAGGAAAACCATCTCGGGTATCCCCAGAAGAGTTCAACAAGAAATAGGTGTGGTATAAAAAATATTAATGTCTAACATTCTGTCTAATGCAGATTTATAAGGAGATGAAATGGAAGCCAGCCTTCAACCACTTCCTTAAAAACATTAAATGTTTTAACTTGCAGAGGTTTGTAAATGATGTGTATTTGTTTTGTATTCAGAAAGCCAGGTGGTATTACTTTTTAACTCTCCATTCTTTACTATGAAGGTCTGAGTTGATAGATTTAGGCATATACATTCAGGTCTTATGGCCCAAATGTAATATTTTGCTAATTTTTTAAAGTTTTATTAAGGTGGAAATTGTGAATAAAAAGTAGCAGGATTCAATGAAAGATTTTTTTCCTGGTTAATTGTAACTTCATTTAAAGAAAAACATACTTTTATGGCATTACTTATTTAAAAAGTTAGATTTAGAGCATACACAATTAAATATTGAATATTTTTCTATTTTTTCTGTTCAAAGTGTTTAGAATATCTCTGCCTATGGTTTTAAAAAATTATTATTATGGTAGTGTCTCTTATAAATAAGATTTTTATTTCTTATAATGAAGTCTATGATTTTTATTTCATTATGTTTATATTACAAAATAAAAATGAAGAGTAGTGGCCAAGAAGATAAAACATACTTCAGTTTTAGAAAGTAGTTATTTATTGCAGCAAATTAATGTGATGGTGAAGACAGAGATCATTCACAAAAGATATAAAAGCATTGTGTGTGTGTGTGTGTATGTGTACATAGAGAGAGAGAGAGAGAGAGAGAGAGAGAGAAGGAAGATTTTAACTTCCTTCTAATTCTATATATTGATTTTTTTTCCTGTAAGAAAAAGCAGTAACCTAGCAGCACACAAACCTGCAGACATCTCTCGGAATGTCTGTTAGCCTGCTGATGTATCTCACTGTGCTTTCCATGTGCCCTAGATTCTGATGAATCGCCAGTGGCCAGGGAAAGGAATGTGATTGTGCACACAAACCCAGACCCCTCCAACACTGTCAATAGGAGGTCCGGAACCAGGGACTCTGAGTGCCAAACCGAGGATATTCTGATTGCTGCCCCATCCAGAAGGAGAATCAGAGCTCAAAGGGGTCAGAGCATTGCAGCTTCCCTTTCACACTCTGCTGGCAACATTTCTGCCCTGGCAGACAAAGGAGACTCCATGTTTACTACTACAGTGAGCAGCCGCACAAGATCTCGGAGCCTTCCCCGGGAAGGCAACAGAGGTGGGGATACTGAGCCCAAAGTTGGTGCTAAACCCTCAGCATATGAAGAGGGAGAGCCTTTCGTGGGTGACCATGAAAGAATCCCCAATGATTGCAGTGAGGCTCCAAGCAGCCCAAGCACACAGGAACACCAGCCTGCTTTGGGCTTGGCCTGTTCTCAACATCTTCACAGCCCACAGCACAAGTTAAGTGAGAGGGGGAGGTCACGCCTGTCCCGAATGGCTGCTGACTCTGGCAGCTGTGACATCTCCTCCAACTCAGACACCTTTGGGAGCCCCATCCACTGCATCTCTACGGCTGGCGTCCTCCTCAGCAGCCACATGGACCAGAAAGACGACCACCAGTCATCCAGTGGTAACTGGAGTGGGAGCAGCTCCACGTGCCCCTCGCAGACTTCAGAAACAATCCCTCCTGCAGCTTCTCCTCCCCTTACTGGCTCTTCGCACTGTGACTCGGAATTGTCACTAAACACGGCCCCTCATGCCAATGAGGATGCCAGCGTCTTCGTGACAGAGCAGTACAACGATCACCTGGATAAAGTGAGAGGCCACCGGGCAAACTCCTTTACCTCCACTGTTGCAGACCTGCTGGATGACCCCAACAACAGCAACACAAGTGACAGTGAGTGGAATTACCTACACCACCATCACGATGCCTCCTGCCGCCAGGATTTTAGTCCTGAGCGTCCCAAGGCAGACAGCTTGGGCTGCCCGAGCTTCACAAGCATGGCCACTTATGATAGCTTCCTCGAAAAGTCTCCATCAGACAAAGCAGACACTAGCTCTCACTTTTCAGTAGACACGGAAGGATACTATACCTCCATGCACTTTGACTGTGGTCTCAAAGATAATAAGAGCTATGTCTGTCACTATGCATCCCTGGGCCCCGAGAATGGCCAGGGTGTTGGGGTTCCTCCTGCTCTTCCAGACTGTGCCTGGCAGGACTATGTAGACCACAGGAGGCAGGGGAGACCGAGCATCTCTTTCAGAAAACCAAAGGCAAAGCCGACCCCACCTAAACGTAGCTCATCATTGAGGAAGTCTGATGGAAACACAGACATTTCTGAGAAGAAAGAACCAAAGACAAGCAGTGGTCAGCACCTGTCTCACAGTTCCAGGGAAATGAAGCTGCCTCTTGATTTCTCCAACACACCTTCTCGGATGGAAAATGCCAATCTTCCCACCAAACAGGAACCTTCTTGGATAAACCAGAGTGAGCATGGTATTAAGGAACCTCAGTTAGACACTTCAGATATTCCACCATTCAAAGATGAAGGTGCTGAATCAACTCATTATGCAGACCTGTGGCTTCTAAATGACTTGAAAACAAATGATCCTTATAGATCTCTATCTAATTCAAGCACTGCTACGGGTACCACAGTTATTGAATGCATCAAATCTCCAGAGAGCTCTGAATCCCAAACATCCCAATCAGAATCAAGAGCCACCACCCCATCTCTTCCTTCTGTTGACAATGAGTTCAAATTGGCTTCACCAGAAAAGCTGGCTGGCTTGGCATCTCCATCAAGTGGCTACTCGAGCCAGTCTGAAACGCCAACATCCTCTTTCCCTACAGCTTTCTTTTCAGGTCCGTTGTCTCCTGGAGGTAGCAAAAGAAAACCTAAAGTCCCAGAAAGGAAATCCTCATTACAGCAACCCTCTTTGAAAGATGGAACTATATCACTGAGTAAAGATCTTGAACTTCCAATTATACCTCCTACCCATCTTGACCTAAGTGCTCTTCATAGTGTCTTGAACAAACCATTCCACCACCGTCATCCATTGCATGTTTTCACTCATAATAAGCAGAACACAATAGGAGAAACACTGAGGTCAAATCCTCCACCATCCCTCGCAATTACACCAACGGTCCTGAAATCTGTTAACCTTAGGTCTATCAATAAGTCTGAAGAAGTTAAGCAGAAAGAAGGCAACAATACAGATCTCCCCTACTTAGAGGAAAGCACTCTCACAATGGCTGCCTTGTCTCCAGGTAAGATTAGGCCACATACAGCGAAGAAATCAGTATCACGCCAGTACTCCACTGAAGACTCCATACTGTCCTTTTTAGACTCCTCTGCAGTTGATGTGGGGCCAGATAAACTACATTTGGAAAAAAACACTACATTCGATGTGAAGAATCATTGCGATCCAGAAACCACACCCTCAGCTGGTAGCAATCTTCTAGATTCAAATGTCACAAAGGACCAAATACACACAGAGAGTGAGCCTATTCCAGAAAACACACCAAGTAAAAACTGTGATTTTTCCACTGAAGGATTTCAGAGGGTCTCTGCTACCCGCCCAAATGATTTGGATGGTAAAATAATACAACACGGAGCTGGTCCAGATGGAACCCTAGAACAGGTACAGAAGGCATCCTCTGTAGGTCAGGAGGAAGTTGCACAACCCGAATCTGTGGATGTAATCACATCTCAGTCAAACTCACCAACTAGAGCAACAGACATAAGCAATCAACTTAAGCATCAATTTGTTATGAGCCGCCACCACGACAAAGTGCCTGGGAATATCAGCTACGAATCAGAGATACCACCTGCAAATTCACTCCCTGAAAAATGTTGTGAGCAGGAAAATACTGCTTCAGGTATTTCAGCCAAAAGTGCCTCTGACAACAGCAGAGCAGAGGAGACCCAAGGAAGTGTGGATGAGGCTTCACTGAAAGGTCAGTCATTGATTCCTTTGTCACAATGGAAGTGTGTCTCATGGCACTTTCTGGAGTTTTTCTTTCTTACATTCCCCATAATACTGTACAGCCTTGGGTGTTGGTTTCCCTCCACTATTTCTTTACCCTTACTAAAACAATTGAGATAAAAGCTTTTGTCATTGAGGGACTAAGCTTTGACAGATCTCTCTTTCATTTTAATTTGTTTGTCCCCTGAGTCAGTGAAGCACAGTAGTGTGCTACGTAACTTCCTCTTAAAGATGCTTCTGTTCTTATTTTAAGAATCATCACCGAGCGATGACTCCATCATTTCACCACTTAGTAAAGACTCTCAAGCTGAAGCGGAGGGGGTGTTTGTGTCTCCAAACAAACCTCGAACAACTGAGGATTTATTCGCAGTCATTCACAGGTGAGGCATTACCAAGTCCCCCCAAACAAAAGGCACAGCAAAGGTTTTGCTTCTTAAAATGCTTCTCATCAAATGCAAGTATGGGAAAGCCTTACTGTACTGGTAATACATTCAGCAAAGACAAAAGCAAGCAAAGAATTTTTTTTTTCTAAATCCAACTGGTAGATTTATATGCAAGTTGGGAGACAGAAGTCTTTATATATAGTTAGACCTCTATTAGAGACTTTTATAAGAACTGCTGAGGGAAGATGTTGTATTTTTCCCCAGGAAAGACACCCTCAAACAAGTTTTTTTGTTTTTTGTTTTTTGTTTTTTTTTTTGAGACAAGAGTTTCTCTTTGTTGCCCAGGCTAGAGTGAGTGCCATGGAGTTAGCCTAGCTCACAGCAACTTCAAACTCCTGGGCTCAAGCAATCCTCCTGCCTCAGCCTCCTGAGTAGCTGGGACTATAGGCATGCACCACCATGCCCGGCTTACATTTTCTATATATATTAGTTGGTCAATTAATTTCTTTCTATTTATAGTAGAGACGGGGTCTTGCTCTTGCTCAGGCTGTTTTCGAACTCCTGGCCTCGAGCAATCCGCCCGCCTCGGCCTCCCAGGGTGCTAGAATTATAGGCGTGAGCCACCGTGCCCGGCCTCAAACAAGTTTTTATGTGAAAACAATTTGTGCTTAAGTGACTTGGAGTAGAAGCTCAAATTTCTAACTTTTAAATAATTTCTTGAGCCTAAAAAATATAATCAAAGCTGTAATGATACACTAGCAGAGATAAGCATAAGTTGATTCACCAAAACAATCAGAGCCCCAAGTTTGAGACCAAACAGTGTATGTACCTATCTATTCCATAGCTCAGAACAACTAATAATTGCTCCCTTTTTTCTCTTTTTTAAACTTAATATTACTGGCCTTCGTCTCCAAAATTAGTGCCCATATTCCATTAATAGGGAATGTTCCCTGGGTTGCTTTTCCAGGACAGTGTTGTGTCCATGCTGTGAATGCGCACTCCTTCATCTGCTCCTGTGCACCCTCGTGTGGTCCATATTTGTAAGAATACTCCTTATAGCTAGTAACCAAAGAGCAAAGCAAAAAACTAGCCCTTGGAGACTGAACTCATATCCAGCTGATCTCGCTGATCATGATGTGCCTGTATCCTTCACAAATACGACTGCCTTCTTCCACTAGGCCTTGGGGACCTAGATGGAACTCTCAAGGGACAGAACTGGAGGATTGTCTTTTCTACCTCCTAAAGTTATCATTTTTGGAGCAAATTCATTGTAAGCAGCTTACAATCATTCTCTCCTGGGATTCTACTTTTTATAGGAGAATGCCACTGTCTGTTTATGTGGTTCTCTCATAAAGAAGCAGCACTGCTGTTTAACGACTTCTTTCTAGAGGAGCCAATGAGAAACACCTTCTGTGTATAACTTAGCAGGCACAATTCTTTACTCAGAGGGTGAGGAATTAATCATTAGCTTATTTTCCTTCGCCCTTATGTCTAGTCTAAGCTCCGATTATATTTCCCTCCCCCCTACACTGTACCCTCAACCTCAGGACAAATTACTAAAATACCATGTAAGTTAAAGAGCCAAAAACTTACCCCCAAAGAACCAATAGTGTCTGGAACAATGGCCAGGATGTAAGTAATAGAATTAGAAAGAACTGGATTTGAATACCAACTCTGCCATTTTCTATACAGTCTTGAATACATTAAAACCTCTGGACCTATTCTCTTACTGTACGTGGGGATACCCATAGCTCACATATTTGATTTTAATGATAAAAAATATTTTTGTGTCTAGAATATGGTAGATGCTAGAAGCAAACGTTAGCTTGAAAACCCTGCCCCATTAGAGTGTGAGACCCTGGCATATGTAATATATCAACCCCAGAGGTTTCAAGGACCCAAATCAGGCTGGTCTCCAGTTGGAAAGCTTGCATTTTCTCTATTGTAGAGATTTTTAGTTTGGTGAGAGAGCATGTTGCCAATACTTCCCAATGAACTGAGTCATGTGAAGAGTCACTGAATTTATGCTTGCTCATTTATCAAAGAAGATCAATAGTATAATGATGGATGTCAAGGTTCAGTAACTTATTGAGTTTGGTAATCTTAGATTTGCATTTCAGTAGGTTTTATTTATTACTTGTTTATTTACATCACAGTGACAATTTTTTTCTTGATAACTTACAGTGTACAAAGGTTTTTAAGAGCTCCAGGGATGGTCTAGGATTTCAATTCCTCACAGAGAATTAGCTTACTGCTTAATATGCTGTTGATGTTCCTAGTCAGCTATGAAAAATGGTATTTGCAGCCAAAGATGGATTGATTTGTTTAAAAAGTCATTTAATTAATTTTTTATATGGAGGAATCTTAAAAATAGAATGGTCTATTGCCTCCCCACATATTCATCACCCATGCCTATCAACTACCAAACTGTGGCAAATCCTGTCCCACTCACACTTGCTCCTTTTGGTATTGTTTGGAAGCCAATCCCAGACATCAGAGCATTTCATCTGTATTGCAGAAACAGATCTAATAAGAAAAGCTACCGTCCTTTACCCTACTGCAATGGGAAGTCAGATAGCAGTATAGTTTCTTAACTCATGCAAAATATCCCAGTAAGTCTTCATCTAGAACTTCTAGCCCCCACATTAGCCATTCTCTGAAACTGTCATCTCTGGAACCTAATTTATATCCACTGGTTCTCAGAGAATTTCCTCAGGCTGTGAGTGCTACAAGGGCAAGGGATGTATCTTACTCCTCGTCTCTACAGCCCTAATGCTTAGTACCCTCTCATACAGACGCCCTCAAAATGCTCTTTAATTAGATCTATGTGTGAATGTGGCTGAATACTTTTAGTTTCATAAAAATGTATGTGGCCTGAGATTTTTGCCCCGTTTTTTTCCTTTTCTCAAAAGATCCAAGAGGAAAGTACTTGGAAGAAAAGATTCTGGGGATATGTCTGTTCGAAGCAAATCGAGAATTCCCCTTGGCAGTAATAGCAGCAGTACCAGTTCTGTCACTTCACCCAGCAGCAATGTGACAACCGCCAACAGTCAGAGGTCACCTGGTCTCATCTACCGAAACGCCAAAAAGTCCAACACATCAAACGAAGAGTTTAAGCTGTTACTCCTCAAGAAAGGCAGCCGCTCGGATTCCAGTTACCGCATGTCTGCCACTGAGATCTTGAAGAGTCCCATCCTGCCCAAACCTCCAGGGGAGCTCACAGCAGAGTCCCCTCAAAGCACTGAAGATGCCCACCAGGGGTCACCTGGGGCCGAGGCATTGTCCCCACTTTCTCCTTGCTCCCCACGAGTTAATGCAGAAGGATTTTCCTCAAAGAACTTTGCCACCTCAGCATCAGCAAGGGTTGGACGTTCCCGGGCCCCTCCGGTGGCCAGCAGCAGCCGCTACAGTGTCCGCTGCCGGCTGTACAACACGCCCATGCAGGCCATCTCTGAGGGAGAGACAGAAAATTCCGACGGGAGCCCACACGACGACCGCTCCTCCCAGAGCTCAACATAGGCTGCCTGTGGCCAGCTGCCTGTCAGATGCCAAAACCCTTAGTCATATGAGGATGTAGGAATGGGACAGAGGACTTGGGAGAAGTTGCAACACGATGGGGTAGCATCACTGCTTAGCAATGAATTTCTAAATACAGTACATGCTGGGGAAACAGAAAGTGGTTTATTCATTCTTGATTAGTTGCCATGTTTTAAGTAGCTGTACTGTCTTTCATGTTTTTCTTTAGCATAGTTTGATTTACCCAATCTCATTCCTTGTGATAAGAGAGAACACAAAAATGTCTAATTTTCATGAAACTTAGAAAAAGTTTTCCCAGAGCTGCCTATTCAGAAAATAAAGCCCTCACTGTCATGATTCTTTAAGAAGATGAAATTACTCTGGAGGTTTGGTATTTTTTTACATTAAAACAAACTAAAGCAAAATTTAGAAGAAAGAACTACACATATGTACATACCATATTTTTGATAAAAATGTGTAAATAGATTTATCAATGATGAGTGGACATGTGGTCAATTATCTACCGCACACCAACTGTTTATAGAACACACAAAAATAAAGTGTAATAACTGTATTCTGTGAATACCATTTTCATATCAAATACCATATTTAAATGTCCACCAACATGATTTCTGAGTGGTAAACTTCAAATATGAATTTTAAACTGGTGAAATAAAGGAAATCTTGAGGTCATATACTGAAACGTGATTAATTTAAAATAATGAATTCAGACCTAATCATTTTTGTGACAAATTGCAGCACCAAACAAGCTAATAGCAACTCATGGCTGTGATTTGCCACATGGTAATTTGGACCGAATGAAAAGCATGCTTTTTTTTTTTTAATCAATGAGAGAAGTCATCATTCTCAACACAAAGCCCTAACAACAGCATTTGACAGTGTCCTTTAGACTTTAATTTTTTTTGATGGATTGCTTTAAAGAGAATGAGTAGGGAAAACAGTAGTTAATTTTAGATTATGTTTTATATTAGGCTACTGGGGAGGTAAATAGTCATAATCTAATGACTATGATCTTTAAACTCCTTAAACAGTTTAGCAATTAGCTACAGGTTCTTAAACTAACAAAAATAAAACCTAAGCATGCCACAGAGCTATTGATTTATCAGTAAGTACCTGTAATGAGTTTTCAGTGAAGCTTTCTCTCTGTGCTGATGAGATTCATGCTACCTAAAAATTAACAGAAATGACACTGTGAACAATGTAGTTGGGAAATAGGTATGTGTATATGCATTATTTATATTCATTGTTAAACTGGGAATGGGGAACAGCTCTGGTTCACAATGCTACATACAACTGAGTTTTTGTCTGGTTTTACTATAGTATCTGCTTGATGGCAAAAGGGGGAGGGTGGTGGGTGGGAGAGGAAATGTCAGGGCAAGTGCTCTGATCAAATGAAAGCAGGGAAACAAGCTGAATTACTTGAAATTACTTGAATTTTCTTGTCTTAAAACTGAAAAAAGATGAGTTACAAGTTGAAATCTGCAAATGGTTTTTACACCTCTGATTTTAACATGAACTGATGCTGTTTGGAATCAAATGTCAGCAACATAAGCAGCTATGTACTTAGAATAGGTTTTGAATGGGAGAGGTAGAAAGTAGAGAGAACTAAGAAGGGATCTGACCTACAAAAGACTAGAATGTGACTAGAATGCTAGAACATACAAAGGTTACCAAGAAATTGACAAGCAGCTGCCTTTAAGCTTATGCAAGTGGTAGTTGGGAAAGTAGGAGGTGTGAAAGGGGGTTTGTGGTTTGGGATTAATTCATGCAAAATGAAGAAGGAAGCCTGGTCTAAGAAGATACTGTCTTTCAATAGAAATGCTTTCTAAAATGCTACAGATTAAGAATTTAGAGAATCTGATTGCTGTTGGTGTTTTGTTTGTTTGGAAAGAAAAAAAAAAAAAAGTCTGGCTTCTAGTATTTGTTTTCACTACCAAATTGTGTTACTAAATTTCTTGTCATCCTTGTATGTAAATTGGGTACTGGGGGTGGAGGGGTAGAGGAGGAGGGAGAGAGGGAGAGAGAAAGAGTGTGTGTGTGTGTGCATATGTGTGTGTGTGTGTGTGTGTGTGCTGGGGTTAGATAAGCTACCTGGTAAAGGGTTTGAACATTTACAAAGTGTTACACTTTTTATTAAAATAAAAAATGTTTTGGGGTTTGAAAAAATGGACCATCATTTCTCATTGGAACCCATTAGTTAAGAAAACCAGCATGGTTTGACACCACATGGGAACATGAATAAATCTGACTCATGCTTTGAAAAGTACACTTTACAAAATTTTAAAAATAAAGTTTTTAGACAAATGTGATAAGAAACCGTCATTTCCAGTCACAATAGGTGATCTTTTGTAATTTTCATAAAAGCAGTTCGTTTGCAGTATGGCTTTTGTGTAGTTAGGGGTTTTTTAAGCGTGAAGAAAGGTATGTGGACTTTAAAAGTGATTCTAAATCTTGAATAGAAAACACATGAATTGGCTTTAATAAAAATGTCACCTTGTTGTTATTGACATTAATTTAAGTAATGGTACCATATATATTTTAAAATACATATTGACTTGAATTGTGAGGCAATAAGATATCTTCTATATGTAATGATCACAGAACTAACCCTTATAATATAGTTTTACTTATTTTGTTTACTCTAAAAGTCTATAGCAGAGTTTCTCTATTTTATATTTCATAGATTTAAAAAAAACCCAAATAGAGATGGAATTTAAATTCACTGTGCAAAAGAGTATTGAGCAACAAACTTAGAAAAAAAGCAAGAAATTCCTTAGTAATCTGGAATATTCTACATGGCTTTATTACATAGCAAACATGACCAAGATTTAGGGCTGTCTTTATCATCACTGCCATCTAGAAGCAGGGCACACACGTTAGGTATTGTGAAGAACATCAATCTGAACTTTTCTTCTGTTGTTTGCACTGATGCTAATTTTTTGTTCTTTTATGTTTATGCAACATGTCTATCATGTCTAAGTTGTGGGGGGGAATTTTTTTCCTTTTTATTTTTTGATTCTTTTTTTTTTCTTTTCTCTCTCTCTCTCTCTTTTTTTTTTTTTTGGTTTTGTTTTGTTTTTGGCTAAGTAGAGGACATGGACTAGTTGTAGCAAACAAAACATGCTGTTTGCTCTTGCCAAAAGTCAGTATGTTTGCTGCAGTGGTGGCACTTAGAGAACTAGATCATAACCAAGAGTTAAAACAATGAAGAAGGTTACAGCGTAACTATTTTGGTACTAGAACCAGTTCATGCTGGCCGAAAAGACAATGGTTTATGGACTTGCATCCATTTTGTATTTTTGTAATATTTGTAAATATGAACTTTTTAAATTGTTGCAAAGATGGTTTCTTTTGTAAAATGTTTTCAACGTTTACATTCAATCCAAGCCTTTGTATATTTTAGAGCTGTGCAACACTTTAAGTCTTGTATTTATTTTTAGTAAAAACGGTGACAGTTTCATTGTGAACCCCTCAAAAATGTATCAGAAAAGTTTGATTACCTAGAAAGTGTGTATAGAAACTGCAAATAAACGTGACTGCAATTAAATAACCAGTTTCTCATTCTTGCGGTTTCACAAAGTATTTTATAGACAACTGGACATAAAGGAGAGATCTGTTATGGCAAAAGTACAAACAAAAAGAATGTGTACTATAAAAGGCTCTAATCTAGATTCATATTTCAAAGGAAAAACAATGCATTTCTGACGTCCAGTATACTTTCCTTGTAGTTCCTCTCTGGGCCAGGAAAAGATTCATGGCATTAGTTTGGAATATCTCCCTGCTTTGCTTCTGATAATTACTCAGACTGTGCCTCCTTCCCAAGATGCACAGACTCGATATATGTAAGACAGTATGCCACTAGATAATGTCATGTAGCCTTATTATTTAGCAAACTTCTATGACAAGTACGTACTTTCTTAAGTGCTTTGCATACAAGAACTCATGTAGTCCCCATATTGTGCCCATTTTACAGATTGGGAAACTAAAGCACAGACGGTTACTTGGCTTGCCCAAGGCCATAGAGCGACTAAGTGTTGGAGCTGGGGTTCAAACCCACCAAATCTGGCTCCAGGGTCTGTATTAGTTCTCCACTACAACCTGTAATTGTTGATGACTGGAAATAACTTTCCTTATGTCCCTACCAGACCACCATGCTCAGAGCAACTACTAAGCCCCGCCCAATTCAAATTAAAGCACTAGCGTTCACATCTGGAACCCAGTCCACGTTGATATCTCCGTTGCGTCACAAGGAGAGGGGGGAGGGGCGGGATCACAGCGGACACTGGGGAGGTCACGCACCTAACCGCTGCATCCTCGAACCACCACCGCCGCCAAAAGAGTCACGCAAGAGTCACGCATGCCTGCCAGCTCTGCTGTGCAGCCGCAGGTGCAAGGCTTGCACCTCTGGGGCCTAACGCCTACGTAGTTCCAATCCAAGCAAGGCACCGCCCCCACAGCTGTCTCCCTAGCAACGCATTCCCCCCCCCCTCCGCCGACAGAGGCCCATGCGGGCGCCCACGGGATTGGCCGGTCAACAGCCCTAGGCGGTCGTCGATTGGTCAACGGAGCAGTCCCGCCTGCTACCATGCACGTGGGAACTCGTGAGCCACGCGCGCTCAGTGGTTTACCCCCGGGTCAAGGCACCTTTTGGGCTCGCGACAAGTGCGCCGCGAGGTCACGCGGGGTTTCCGGCGTGAGAACCGTTTCAGAGCGTGGAGAGGCCATAACTGTTTTAGTCGTTGCTGATCGGGGAAGTAGGATTACCGCGAGCCTCGGAGGGCGGCGTAGCGGACTCTGGCACCAAAGTAGGTGTGTCCAACAGTACTTTTTACTCACCTTGAACTTTCTTGACTCAAGTGTGCGCGCGAGGACGAGTTGCGGAGCACATTCCTGTTAAGCTATTTGGCTTAACGGTTGGGGCTCTGTGGGGGGAGGGGCTTTGCTTTGCGGGACAAATGTCAGCCGCGCTGCGGTGAGGTGGTTTGAGTGGCTCCCATGACTCTCCCGGGATGCCAGCGCGTGTGAGCTTTTGAGATTTGGCAGTTTATTAGGTACTTGGTGCTGACTTTCTGGGACGAGTTGATCCTTTTTCAGCCTTTCTCTTCTTGGTGGAGGCGGGTGGGAGGGCGAGGAAGGACCCAGACTCTGACTTTCATAGAGTTTTGTGTTTAAAGAATGGACAGGCTCGCGAGTTGATTCATGTAAAATCTTGTGAGATTGAGATGCAGATTTTGAGGCTGTGATGGTAACCGGGTTTGAGCAAAGACAGTGCAGCCTCGCTGTTTTATTGTAAATACATAAAAGAAGGGGAAGAAATAAAAATGGGGGGGGCGGGTATTGTGCAGCCCACAGGCTGTCTGGTCATTTGATAGAAAAGGTTCTGCTTTAGTCTGTGGGGGGTCGCTTCCCTCCCTCCTACCCGGCTCTGCTTGAGTTCGAACTGTTCTAGAGTTTTATAACACGAAGTAGCAAACTGGTTTAAGATTTACAGAGAGTGATTTTGTAAGCAACTGTTCTGCAAGGTGTTTTATATAGCGGGATATGGGCTGGATGAGGTTTGAGTCTCCCGTCTGCCCGCAGCAGGTGCTGGGCGATGAGAGACAATTTTGGCCGCGTTGTCCACCATCTGGCAGACTTTAGAGTGATATGCACAATGGAAGGGCTGCCTTTGAGAGTCATGCTGGAAGATTTAAAAGTGTATTAACACACTGTTTTGTTTAAACAAATTGGAGTGGTCCAGGTGTTGTAATCTGCCCTCTTTTGCTATGTATTCCTTGAAATGGTCTTGGGGTGAAACGCCGTTTTCAACCCTCATCGTGAACTGTGCCTTATCTGATAAATTGATAGCAAGTGAATGCCTTGAGAACAAATCTTCTCATGACTTTTGAAAATGTCTTTAATGTCTAAAAAAATGTTTCTTAAAAAGAAGATGCCTTTTTGTTCTTGTCAAGAGTTTATATTTCTATCGTAAAATATAAATGAGTTCCCTTCAAATAAACTCATTGCAGGATTTTGGATTTAAAATGCAATTAATTAATTTTGCACAATCTAGTCTTGGTTGAGCTTTAAGAAAATGTTTATTAACCTTGTGGGAAGAAGTTAAAAGGAGCTAGAATTTATGGTGTGCCTGCTATGAACCAAGCCTGATGCTGAGAGCTTCACTGTGTCATTTGGTCTTGCATAGCCCTGTGAAGTGGATATTATTCCAACTTTACAGGTTAGAAAATTGAGGCACAGAGAGGTTAAATATCTGCCTAAAGTGAATGGCAAAGTTTGGAATTTAGACTTAGATTCAAGTGTTTTTGACCAAAGCCCTGTTCTTTACATCATGCCCTGATACCTAAAAGATGTAAAAATTTGTTTACAAAAATGCATTGTTATATCTGTAATGTACTGGTGCAATATGAATACAAATTACATGTTATGACCCTGAAGGTTTGTTGTCGATGTGCTCCATGATACATAGTTCTGTTGGGTAGATGTGGTGAATACCCAAATAATAATAGTAACCAACAGTGGGCACCCTTTCTATCTTTTCCAGGCTTTGTTCTAAGCACTTGACGTATTAATTCATTTAATCCTCATAACTCTGTGAGTTTGTACTATTATCATCCTCATTTTATAGCCTTAAAAAAAAGAAGCAGCACAGAGAAGTTAAGTAATTGTCCAACTTATTTACATAACTAATAAGAGGGGGAGGCGGGATCCAAACCCAGGTATTCTGGCTGCAATCCTAAGGTCTTAATGCTGTTTGGAGCTGCCTCTCATGTAACAAGATATGTGTTACAGTTGCCTTAAAGGTATTAAAGTGTGAGTGTTCTCATAGCTCATGGAAAGCAGTGTCATGTCTGGATGGGGTGATCACTGACATAGCACTTTTTCTTTTTGGAGGTGGAACTTGAATTAAGCCTTGAAATTGAATAGGTTCTCCTAGGTGGAGAGATAACAGGGCATTATGGATGGAGGATTTAACAGGAGCAAAAGGCTCAAAGAATGCAAGATCGGTGTTGATTTGTAAATGTGCCACAGAAGTAAAAATGTTGGGAGTCCAGTGGCAGGTTTAATGCACACTGCTTCTGTGTCTAACTACAGCCAAGGTTTGGCAGCTGTGTAATTAATCCAAATAAGGAATTGTCTAAATGTAAGGGCTTGCAACAGTGGTTGGCAAACTTTGTCTGCAAAAGAGCAGATACTACATATTTTAGGCTTAGAGTATAAGGGGGCAAGTGTTAAGAGGTGACCTCTGAGAGGTGGGTAGGATCCTGATTATGTAAAGACCTTGCAGACCATAGTAGGAGTATGGATTTTGTTGTGTTATTGGTGTAGAAGGGATTTCAGGTGATTATAATAAGGGAGAAGTAAAGAGCATGGAATGGGGAGGCCAACTGCACCACTTACTAGCTATGAGACCTAAGTAAATTACTTAAACGTTCTTTGCCTCAGTTTTCACATAAGGAAAGTGGGGATGGTAGTAGAACCTACCCCATAGAGTTGTCTATAAATTAACTAGATAGAATACCTAATTTGAATAAAGAGAAAGGTTCAAATTAAGGTAGAAATAGTGAATGATTTTAAATTTTGATTTTGCTCAAAATTCTGTAATTATGATGAAATGATTATCCTTCTGGATAGAAAGAATTTGTCAACACAACTCAAGTAGGATAATTTGAATAGATCAGTAACCATGGAAGAACTTAGAAAATGTTACAAAAACTGGACCCAGACTTACAAGCGCTTTCAAACCTTTAAAGCACAGAAATTCTAGTGTGATATATACCTTTTCAGAGCACATAAATAGATGAAAGTCTTGCCAATTGATGTTGTAGAGGAATTTTGATCCCAAGAGTTAATAATGTATCAATATTGCCTCATTAATTGTGAGAAATATGCCATCTCACTAATGTATTATAAGATCTTAGAAACAGAGGTGCAGAAAATTTCTAAATAAAACACCAACAAATTGAATACTGATCTTCATGATCAGGTGGGTCTCTCACCCTAGGAACATTAAGAAATGTATTAACATGTCGCATCAGTAGAGTCATTTAATCATTTAATCATCTGATGCCAAAAAGTTATTTGGTACTATTTATTATCTGTTCTGGTTTTAAAACTATATGCAGGGCCAGCAGACTACTTCCTTATTGTGTTACAGAACATGTGGCTGGCTTCAACAGCCCTCCTGGGGAAGAAGTAGAGGAGAATTTTCAAATGTGGGTACAGACCCATTATTTCTACTTCTAGGAATTTATCCCATAAAACTACATGTATAAGTGCAAGACTGTTCTGTAGTGTTCTTTGTAAGAGCAAAACTTTAGAAGTAATTTGAATATCTGTGATTTGGGGACTGGTTTAATAAATCATGACATATTTATAAGATAGGACACTAAGAATTATTGAAGTGACTGCAGTATGTGTAGATGTATTGGTTTGGAAAGACTTTTTCCACCACAGATTACTACTTTTGCCTATTTTTGAGTTTTATATCAATTGAATCATACACTGCATTCTCTTTTAGTGTCGGGCTTTTTTAAACTCAAGGTTATGGTTGTGAGATTTATCCTTGCAGTGTGCAGCAGTAGTTGGTTTATTCTCCTGCTGTGAGTCTTCTTTTGTATGAATACACCACATTTTAATTACTCATAGCTTGTATTAGTTTTATAATCAAGAAAAAACATAGTTTAAAAAGAAAAATTTGGTTGAAGTTACAGCTCAAATTGGAGATATTTTATAACTTGAAAATTTTATACAAAATTAGCCTGCATTTATCTAACTCAAGAGTTAATTCCCCCATCTTCTTTATCCCCTTTTGGTTTCTCTCTTTTGGGCCTGTGGTCATTATATGTCCACCATAGAAAGAAAGGAAAACAGGAAAGAGATGAAACCTGAGTCCCTTAATTGTGCTTCTCATTACTGCTCTGGCTCAGGGTGGATAAAGTGAATTTACTCTTTCATTAATGTGCCCCTCCCAGTAACTGTGATGCAGTCATTCAAAGCAAATCTTTTGTACAAGATGTAATCCAATAGTGTTGTAGTCAATGTCTTTTTCTAGTTCCATAGTTAAATGACTCAGAGCTATAATGGAACCTTCCTAATTCTGGATTGTTTGACTTACATTTCACATCCATTTATTTAGGTTTAATATGAAAGTTAGCTAATAAGAGCTGAAATGGACCTTAGAGATAATGAACTGGTTTTCACCTGGCAGATGAGGTGGTGGTGTCTGTAGTGGTCTGCCCAGTCTGCATAGCAATGGGGCAGGACTGGAGTAGACTCCTGGCTCACATTTTGGAGGCATGTTGGTTGCCTCCCTAAGTAAAGAGCTTTTTGAGCTCCTTTACAAAGGCATCGTGTTCTCCTGTTCATTTGTTTCCAGCATTTACCCTGTAGACTTTATGAAGCTTTCACTTCACAATTTGGAATTGGGTTTGATTTGAGTTTTATTCCTAGTCATGAGCAACATGGCCCTTCTGTTCTTAAAGACTTAAGTCTAAATTGCTCATGGAAGAATTCTTGTTTTGTCACTCACTAAAATTCAACCAAAACTCAATTCAAGTTAGCATTCTGAGAGCATATCCATATTAAGGTTATTAGGGTAGTAAGCGTGTGAAGTAACTTTTTTATGCGTTGCTTTTCAGGAGTAGAAGGTTTACCAGTCTTAGGTGACTAAGCAGTTTCACAAATAAACCCTCCAGCAAGTTTAAAAATAATTAGGCCCAACTCAGAGGAAGTGGAGTTTCTCCTGTTGCACAAAAAAGATGTCTAGCGGCTCCAGTGAAGTTGATGTGGTTTGTATTTCAAGTTGAAACTCTGTCTTTGTTTTTTTCATTTGCTATCGTTCTTTTGTAAATTGAGTTTAATTTCATGTAGTGAAATGCATAGTTCATAAGTGAATTTTCTGTCATGAATTTTGACAGTGATGTATAAAGCTTCTATGACCATTCATGTACAAGTTTCTTTGTGAACACGTACTTAAATCTCTTCTGGGTAAATACTCAGAAGTTGAATTACTAGGTCATGAAGTTCATGTAAATTCAGTATTATAAGAGTTTGCCAATAGTTTTTCAAAGTGGTTGTGCTGTTTTTACATTTCTGCTACATTCTGCTATGTTTCTTAATCCTTGAAGTTGAATCAAAGTATAAATTATTAAACTATATATAATTTGGCTTAACAGAAAACACATTTACTCAGTTACATAAGGATATGGATATTCATGCTACCTAAGTAGTCTAGGCCTGCAGTCCCCAATCCCCCGGCCTCAGTCCGTGGCTGCCCATCGCTACCTGAGCTCCTCACCACACTCCCCGCCACCCCCCATCATGTCTTCCATGAAACCATCCCCTGGTGCCAAAAAGGTTGGGGACCGCTGGTCTAGGCAATTCTCTTAACTTCTATCATCCCAAAAGTTTTTCAGAAATCTTTGGAGATAATATAAACTGTTTACCAAGAGTCATTTTTCTCTGACATAATTATGTGAAAGCACTTTGAAAAGCATAAGGCACTATATACAAAGGGTAAAGGTGGTACTAATCTATAGCCCAATTCCATATTATTTTGGTTCTCTAATCAGTGCAAGGCTAATTCAGGTGATTTCTATCATATTTTGAAACAAAGACATACATGGCTACCAAGTATGTTTATTTAAAAATTATTTTCTATAGTTCATAATTTATTCTTAAGGAGTTATTATTCTGAAGTGTAATGGTTATTTACTCTCTGTTTACTAAGTTACACCCTGACTTATTCCCCATAAAAGTTTCAAGGTGATCTAGAAATTGATTTATCAAGAAACATAGGTGCTTAAATGTTTCCTATCTTGTCCACAGAGTGGCACTGTTAGATTATTTAAAATCAAAAGCCATGTAACATTTAGTTATTTGTTCATGGTTAGAAATATTTGCTTGTAAAGCAGTTCTTGTACTAGAAGACTAGTCTTTTTACCCTGAAGTACATTAGGGGTTAATCTCAATGGAAACAGCACCTTAAGTGTAGTTAGGTTAATGAGGAAACATTTTTGCAAATACATCTTTTCATGTAGTCATAGTATTAACTATGAGCAAAGGTCCTTTGATATCACAAATAGGCCTTTGGAGCTCTTGAAAGTGAAATTGAAGCCCTCAACTTTTCTTTTAGTTCTATTTTTCATCTTTCTTTTTAATTTGTTAATAAATCTTCCCCAGATAAGAACTCGAATACCTGCTTATGATGATGATAATACTGTTCTTTATGCATATGAACCACATACTGCATATATCAATAAAGTAAGTAGTATTAATTGCTAGTTGCCAAATATCTTAAAACTTACCATTTTAAGGAAAAAGATTTAAATTTCTCATATACTATGGAGTTCTCTAAACTCACACTCAAGAAAATTTCTCTTGAATTTGTATGCTTTCTTCATTAGACAATGAGCTCTTTATTTCCCCTTTTGTATATATAATAGGAAATTCAGAGAAGTTTTGTATTCATTTTTTGGTACAAAACTCTAAACCTATATTCTTCAGATATAATAAATTCTTTCCTTGCCCCCTTTCTTAATTGGCAGTTATCATTTTCATTCTCACATTAATGTGAATTTTTATTCTATCTCTGCTTTAGATTAAGACTTCTGAAACCCTTTGAAAAGTTGGTGAAAAATAAAAACAGTTCAAATAGATAAATAATAAGTTCTTTCCCCCAGTGTTCAATTTGGCTCTTACAAAAGTAAAGCTTTGACTATTTACTTTAAAAATATTAGCCAGAACATGTTCAATCTGGGACATCCTGCAACGAAGAACAACAAAAAACAATGCTGGATATCCTCAACCAGTGCCAGGTATGGAAGTTCAGTCTCTTCAATGTAGTTTTCTAAAATGTTAAGTGAAAATTCTCTTTATTTCATATAGAGGGAAAGTATACAATTGAATGAAATTTTTTCATATCAAATTATTTATGATTATCACCCATTTTGATGATTTTTAACAATATATAGTTAGAAGAGCATCCCTTGGTGAAAATTTTGGAATAGGAACATAAAGATTCTATAGATTTTTTAAAAGCCGGTTACTGATCAGATGTAGTTATGCCTCTTTCGTCTAGATTGCTCAATATTGAATTAATTTATCCTCCAAAATCTTTAAGGGAAATTGGCTGTTTTGGATGACACTTAGCATGTGCCTAAATGCATATCAATATATCTCAATTGAAACAAAGATAGCCCATCAGTGTTTTGTAAAGAGTATATCTTGTGTTTCGAGCGGATTTGTAAAGATAAGCATGTTGGTAGTGATGGCCAGAGGTATGTGATTACCATGAATTTTGTGAGCTGCATACCTCAGAGGTAATGAAAGTTTTTTTTAAAAAAGGAATAAATGTTTCTTAACATATTAAGTTTCTTGAATGAGATGAGTTAACACGCTTTGAAAAGTGAAAGTGTTTGTCTGGGTCTTTATCATTAGCAAGGCAGAAGTGAATGTTTCCAAGGGACACCTGCAGCTGGCCAGATGAGGGGAAGGAGGGCCCAGGTGGCCCAGGTGGGCTGGAAAGGGAGGAGTGGGCTCTCCTGCCTGCCTTACCCCTCCCCTGAGGGTCCTCTGTGGGCAGCCTAGGTCTGCTCAGCACGGGTAAGAGCTGGGCTGGGAGGTGCCCAGGGCCAGAGCCATGACCTGAAATGGCCCGAGTGCTCCTTTCCGTTGCCCCCCAGGGATGGCTCTTTCCTTCCTCCACCTCTCCCTTCCCATTCTAGATGCTTTGACCTGCTTCTCTTTCCTCCCATTCCCTCCACTGAGCCCCTTGTCCTTGCTTTGCACCCTCTTCTGTCCACCCCTGCCCTGTTCAGGCTGGGAGCAGAGGAGGATGCCCTCCACTGGCCGTCCCTGCTCAGTCACCCTTCAGCAACCCCAGGGAGTCCCTGCCCACCCCACCCACCCAGGTGCTGCCGCTTCTCTCCTGTAGCAGTCCCCTCCCCTCCACATCCTCGTTCCTGTCCCCATAGCCCACGAGCCAGCCCGACCCCATCCTTCTCACCCCCTTTGCGACTACTGCACTGAAAGGTGTCTCCCACTGTCAGGACTGACACCTGCTCTGGTTTCTGCATCTGGCCCTCCATCAGGCTCCAGCCTGCTCCAGCTCCAGCCCTGTCCTTGTCACACCTTCCCCTTCTCACAGCTTTAAAAAGCCACTTCTCTTGCCTCCCATCCCTCATCTGTTATCACTTCACTCTCTCACCTCTCATGACAGCCCAGTTCCCGCTGTGTCATTGATAGTCACTGTCCACGTTATCTGGTTTCCTCTTTTTCTTTCTGAGTATTTTAGAACATGCTGCTCCTCCTGCCTGTGTGCCCAGCCATGCGTCTTCACCTAGTGAACACATTCTCGTCTTTTCATTTTCAACCTGACATCACCTTCTCTGCAAAGCCTTCCATGACTGCCAGCCTGGGTTAGGTCCTTCTCTTCTGTGCACACTTAGCCTCCTGTTCTTACCTGTGTCATGGCACTGGTAATACCAGTAAAAATAATAATATGATTATACCATTGAGCACTGTTGGACCAACAGTAGTCATTGTTGGTATTATATTAGCATGATACTCTAGCAAGGTTCCTGTCCTCAAAAGCACATTAAGAGATATTTTTATCCGATTCCCTACATAAAGAAATTGAAACACAGAGAAGTTAAGTAACTTGCACAAGGAGTTTCTTGAGGTGGGGGTGATGCAAAGCCCTTTTCCTGACAGGCCATAGATCAGTACCTGGCCGTGGCCTGGAGGTTGAGGACCACAGGCTTGGAGGAAATGTAGTACATTCCCTTTCCAGCATTAGATCTTCCTCAACACCTGCATGGAATAGCGTGGTGGAGGGAAAGTTGGGGCTCCTTAGCTCAGCCATTCAACTCCGTGTCTCCTACAGCCAGGCCTCAAGTAGGAAGCAAGACATTTCTGAGGGCTTGAGAACTTTTATTGTGTCTAGCAGTTAAAATTTGACTTAATTGTATTTTCACATGTTACTTTTCTTTTGAAGTAGAAACTACTAATAGCTTGTATTACAATAGGCTATAAACGATGCCATCCAAAACCTGGATAAGAAGTGTGATGTTATTCATGGAAAGGTTTCAAAAATCTATCGGTGCCGTGCGAAATCATTGTGGCAAACTCGTGTAAGTGTTATAAAAAACATTTTCAGAGCTGCGGTAAGCCTCTGGTTTCTAAAGATGCCAATCAGTTAGAAGTGATAGAGAACTAGTAAGATTAGCCAGGCTAATCTCAGTTTATTACTTCAATAGCAGACGGAGGACTGAACCTCAGTTGGAAGTTTAGGTTTGATAAATTATGACATTGGAATTTTTATGTTTGTAAGTATAATGTATAAAATACAAGTAAAATGCAGGGTTGAAGAGATATAAAATTAATCATGTAATCAAAAGAGAGCATTTATTTTTAATAACGTAAAGCAATGTTGCATAGAAAATAAATATTAATGTATTTACTACTCAGTTTACTTTCTTTTTTACTCACTGTTGATTCATGCTGGGTTTGTGTGATTTCAGAAGCCGCATGGACATTCACACAAAAATAATTACCAGCATTCTAGAAAACAAAAATTCCAGAAAATAAGGAAGAGGGAGCAGCTTCACAGTTCATTCTCCTACCCTGAAAGTTATAGCCCCACTATACCAGTGGGAAGGCGGGATATTGATTCCCAGAGCAACCCTCCAGAAACACCTTTTAATTCTGATGAATCCCCGGAACCAGAGCATGATTCACTGCTCGAGGAGCAGGAGCGGGATGCGGCCCTTGCCCATAGTCCATCGCTCTCCTCTAGTTCGTATCAGCCATCTTATGTACCTGATGATGCCCAAATGCCGAGCGCTGACGGGCCCTGCTTTAGCAGCCCCAGGGCTGGCAGTACCGGCGGCCTCTACTCACCTACCCGAGCTTGCTCAACAATGTCTCCAGGCATTCTGGCCCAAGGAGAACCCAGTCCGGTACATAACCCTGAGATGATGAATTACTCAGATTTAATGGAAAATAGACATGCCGTGTCATCTCTCTGCGTGCCATGTGGTTTAGGTGAGTTTGAAATGACACATGTTACAAGTAGTACTATTAATATTTAATCTGTTTTCATAAACATCCTTGATGCAAGCTAGTGGAAGCTGTTTGTTTCCTGTTTTGAAGGCTGGTTTTAGGTGATATTCAGAATGATGGCTAACATTTGTTGAGTGTGTATTATGTGCAAGGCACTGTGCCAATCAGCTGATGTGCCTCTTCTCCACTTATAATGACCCTGTGATGTTGGCACTTTTATTGCTGCTATCCCCAAAGTCACAGAGCTGGTGAGTGGCACTCCCCAAACTTCACTCCATTGTGAATTTTTTAATCTTCTAATTTTGTTTACCCTTTCCCTGGATAATTAACTCAAAACGCTCCTGAAATGGCAAGAGCCCAGAAGATATGAAAGAAAGGGTATGTATGCCTTTGGCTAATTCACACATAAAAATGATCATTTGTGTTGCTGATCCTTGTTTGGAGAAACAAAGCTTCCTAGCTCATTACAGAACTCACTTCACAGTTATCGCACTAAGTTTAGGGAGCCGAATGCTCTTGCTAAGTAAGCAAATACTTCTCAGGACACAAAGAAATTTCAACACAACTTAGTGAAGAACACAGCTAAAACCTTTTGAGGTATAATCACTTATATTGTTTCATGTCTTAGTTATTTCTTTTTTAACATATAAAACTTTGACCAAAATATCTATCACTGTGCAATTAAATGTGAAAGAGGAATTAAATAAAATGATAGTTACTTCTGATCTAGCTCAGCAGAAAATAATCTTGTTTTCTTCAAAATTCAGATTAGCATTTAAGCCATGAGAGATAGGAATCTAGAATAAAATGATGCTAAAAATAGCCTTATTGATTACTTAGGGGAGATTTGGTAAAAGAACTAATTTGGTTCTCAAAAATAATGAAACTATTATTACTGAAATTCATTGATTAAAATGAAGACATTTAAGCAATTATAAAACTGTAAATTTGGGGAATTTCCATACTATTTAGCTAGTAAAATAAACCTAAGACAGAACAAAAGAGATCAAGAGAGAGATTGAGAGAAAGTCATTGAAATACTTCAAGTAAGAGAGTCATAGGGTAGGTTAGATTAGCCTAATTTTACCCAAGTAACAGATCTTTTGCTTTATTTGCCTGTGGCCAAAGAAGCCTTGGATTGCTTGATCCATTTTGTGGTCTTTGAAGCTTTAAGGTAACTTATAAACATGCTTTTGTTGTTTGGGGTGGTCAGATGGGATGCTCTGTGTAGCCATGCTCACATCATCTTTTTTTTTTTTTTTTTTTTGAGACAGAGTCTCACTTTGTTGCCCAGGCTAGAGTGAGTGCCATGGTGTCTGTCAGCGTAGCTCACAGCAACCTCAAACTCCTGGGCTCAGTGATCCTACTGCCTCAGCCTCCCATCACATCATCTTTTTATAGGCTTTCACTGGATTTTACAGTTGGAGTCTTGAGTACTTTCTGGAATACTTAACAGAATATTCCAGGAATGAGACCATTATTCCCTACCTAACACGTCTTCTTTCAGGATAATGGTCAGGTCAAATATGATTTGTCTTGTTTTCTCTCCATTCAAGTTACAAGTTCACCAGTTGAACGTGACCCTGGTATCCTGAAACAAGGCTTTTCTGAGGACCCTTCAACCTGGTCTGTGGAAGAAGTGATCCTGTTTCTGAAACAAACAGATGCTCAGACATTAGGCCCTATTGCTGACCTCTTCAGACACCATGTAATGTATCTTTCTGTCCAGTTTTCCTGCCATAATGCCTTGGAATGACCTCTGTGCAGACCCTTCAGTTGGGTTCTGATTAGTGTAGATGGTGGGGGAACCCTGTCAACTGATTTTCCATATGTAAGAAAGATTATGTTAGTGGTCTGTTCCTTAAATGGGTATTCAAGTGCCTAATACACAAACAGCCACAAGTTCTCAAGAGATGATGGTTGAGCATCACCACTTTCAGGTGTACCTACCCTTTGTAATGACAGATACAAGGATCCTCCCCTCACCCCCCACTCCCAGCTCAGCCTCAGGGCCATGAGTAAGAGGGAGTGCCCACAAGCTATAACAGGGTGCCCTTGTTGTGATAATACACAATGAATCCAGCAACTGATCCCATTGGGCTTAGTTATTGATGATTTGTAAGGCTGATACCCTCAGGCTGTTACCAGACCTTTTTTTTTTTTACAGCGTAGTGTCATGGGCTCAATTTTTGTAAGTTCTAATTTCTTTAATTTCAAGTTTTATTAATACTTAGTAGAAAAAGTATAGAAGGTACCTGACAAATGTTGTACTGTAAGGGATTACAGGTCTTTTCAGACAGTGTTTTTACAGGAATAAGTAAAATTTTAATTTTAAACTGGAACTTGTGAAAACCTAATAATATGTTTCAGCGGCATAAGCAGGTCAATTAAGATAATTAGGGATCTTAGGATGCCTCATAACTATCAACAAATATTTTTATAGTGTGTCCTAAAAACAGGTCAGTTAAGATAATAAGGGATCTTAGGATGCCTCATAACTATCAACAAATATTTTTATAGTGTGTCCTATAAACAGGTCAGTTAAGATAATAAGGGATCTTAGGATGCCTCATAAATATCAACAAATATTTTTATAGTGTGTCCTAACAAAATTACCAGCTACATACATATCCAATGTACTCTTTTCAATATGGTAAGAAAGTCAGTAGTTTTAGTATTGAATTAGATTCAGACAGCTAACTGACTTTCATCGTAAAGGCAGTAGCATACAGCACATATACAGTCTACACTGATGTTGACATACTCCTACTCTCAGCCCTTCTCAGAAAGTTAATGATCATCTGAAATTCATTTTTACTATTCATAGTTTTTGCTCTTTTGTCGTCATAGGTATGTAGTATTTTATTCAACATACAGTATGCATTTAAAATGTAGTATGACACAGTTCATTTTTTTAAGATACTAGGTTAATTTTCCTTTTTCTTAAAACCTGGAGTGAATTTATAAATTATGAAATGATGCTTCACTGTACAAATTATATTTTTAATAGCTTTTTTCATAAAGTAGATGCACATTCAGAGACTATACATCTGGGATGAGCTGCTCTCTAATTTGCTTTCCATTTTCCTATATAGAAAGGAATAACCATTCTGGCAAAATATGAAAGCATTATTAATTATTGTAAGTTCCTTCTCTCCATAGGACATCGATGGGAAGGCTCTGCTACTGCTCAAGAGTGACATGATGCTGAAGTATATGGGGCTGAAGCTGGGGACAGCTGTGAAGCTATGCCACTACATTGAAAGACTGAAAGAAGAAAAATACTATAAAGAACAAAGATACTATGAAAATTAAAAAATGTTTGTGCAAATTTAGATTAGGCTTACTTTTATCGGTACCAATGCCTTCTTAATGTAAACTCATTTTACTGCCCTTAGTAGTGCCTCTAAAAATACGTTATATCCAGAATTACAGAACTATAGTACAGTCCAGTCTACTTCTTTAAAAACCATATAACATGTTAGTATTAGCATGTTCAAATAGAAAATTTGTTCTTTACGTTTTATTATTTTCATTGTATAGTTTAGAAATATACTTCATGCTAGAAACAACAAAAAACCTTTCATTTTGGTTCATCATTATATTTAGAACCAAAACAGCTGAAAAAAGAAATATCAGGGATTGATAACTTCTATAATTAAATCCATGAGAATTCTTCCTCAGAAGAGAATTTAAAGGTACACCTATAAATATCTCTTTCTCAAACACTTTGTCTGATACTACAATGCTTTTCTCATGTTCTACCGGTTTCCATAAATGGGATAGCCATATAAATTATTTATCTGTTATTATTTTTATATGTTTTATTTATTCAGATTTAGAGAAAAATTTATAAGCTTTTAAAAAGTGTTTTTACCCATTTTGGGATAAATTATAGGATAGAATGGTTGTTTTATGCAAGAGATATTGTATTGCAGGGGAGGTGTGGATGAAGTCACACTATTTTTTTAAAAGAAAGTATGTATTAAAACTTCTGTATTTTGGCTAAGTTTGGACATTTAACTACATATTCATTGTTCACATCTCTCTATGAAGATACCTTTGTCCATGTTTTTTTAAAGATTCATATTTTATTGTATGTGTTTATTCATATAGAATTTTATTATATGTTTTATATTCATATTTTATTCTAACATGAAATATGCATACAAGTAAAGCTTTTCTTTTTGAATTTAAAATGGTACTTTGTGCCACCTCAGAGGTAATGATGAACCATATATTGAAAAGGTTTTTTATTCCATATAATATAAATGCATCATTCTCCATCACCAGTACCTCTTGGCTTACTCTTCAGGGGATAAGAAACAATCTGTAGATTGGTTTCCATACAGGGAAGTTCTCTGTCCTATCCAATGCTTGTAATAAATTTGCTTAGTTATGAGTCATTTATCCTACTAAACTTTGGAAGATCCATTAGTTCTGACTTACCATTTTGGGCTTTATTTTATAATTTAGAACTTTCAAGGGAAATACACTCATTATTTTGTTATTTTTATTACTGTATAACAAATATGTTTATAAGCTATGAGAATTGGTGCTAATAGTATTAGCCATTTGTTATAAATGTCAACAAAATGTTAACTAGGCGCAAGAATGTACATTTTCTTTTTAGAAAAACCAATTGTACTTTATACACAAATGCAACTATTTACTGGGTACATGTGGTTCAAAGAGTGGCTTCATCTGTGTCATTCCTTATGTGGTCTAAGACAAGATTCTACCTTAAACTTGATCTTCTTTCAAATTGTTTGTATGAAGATGCTGTACCAAGTTGAACAGTCCTCAGGTGTTCATATAACTACTATGTTTTGCAATTTTCATATTTTAAAATACAATAAAATTAAATAACTGCAACATTAATGTCAAAGCCTCAGGTTTGGTTTTACTTACTTTTGCTGCATTACATTAATGTATGAATGTATTAGAATTGAAAAAGAGCCACTCTAGTAACTAGTTTGTGGCTTTATATCTCCAAAGACTTGAATTTTTATTTTTCTATTTTTGTACTTTTTTAAAATTTAGTTCAGCATATTATGAGGGTACAAATGTTTAGGTTACATATGTTGCCTTGCCCTCCACCCCCATACTTGAATTTTTAAATCTGCCCTGATTCTACCGTAAACAGATACCTAGGAGCAAAGAGCTGATTTCTTATCGGGGCCTTAAATGAGACCCAGGGGGCCTGTAAGAAGTTATATCAACGAGCTTTATCTCTGCTCATAATACTATGGATAACGTGAGCATGCTAGAAAATGCCAGTGCCCCTCAGATATCTCATCCCGTCTGAGTTCACACACCTGGCTGGCAACTCTGGTGGGCGCCAGAGGCCGCCTCCCGGGTGCACCTGCTGTTGGCCCTTTGCCTTCAGATGGCCCAGCACACGTCGCGGGATATCCTCGGAGATTCAGGGTTACAGCTGAGTAGCCTTAATTATCTGCCCTCCACCCCCACTCCAGGAGCCTCTGCTCCATGCCGAGGGCCCCAGAAACTCTTAGTGCTGTTGCTGCTCAGCGGTGTGTCCTGCTGTTCACTGGAGACAGTGGGGCCCTGACTGAGGCTCCAGGGATGATGATCAATGGGCTGGACCAGGAGTGCCAACTTGAGTGGTCTGAGACTTGGGTAATTAGGTGCCCCTTTTTTTCCCTATCTGGTTTGTAAATTTTTAGTTCAGAGACTATCATGCCATATTACCCTTCACGTGCATTTTCCAGGCTTCTCAAATGATCTTTCCTCATGCTTTGCCTCTCAGCCCATCCTTTGACCCTCCAAAGCCAGCAGAATTCTGTACCTTGAGCTCTAAGACCTTCCAGGCATACCTAACATTGTGTTGGTCTTTCGTCTGTGTGATTTCTCACTGTTGGAATGTCTTAGAGTACATGTTCTAGAGTGAGATTTCCCACACTGTTAAACCTAGGCGTCCTATGGGCATAAAAATGCCATGCCCTTCTGTAATATTTGAAATTAAAACGTAAATATTGTGCCTAGTAACAATGTAATGAGAAAAAAGCACTGCTTTTTAATGCTACAGAAAGGATTGTACTCACGGTTGGCTGAGTAAATGAAATAGGTTTAAATTTCTGGGGGCTCTTTCTGCAGCCTGGTGCTGGGCCTTGTGTACAAAGTCCTCTGATGCTGATCCAGGCGGAGAGGGAGGGCTCTAGGCTAGAGAGGACGTACAGACGGGCGCACCATTGCAGTGCGTGGAAGACAGTTTTCCTTCCTCTCCCTCGCTGGTGTTTGCCCCGTTTTGTCCGTCAGGTTGATGAAATTGGACCTTGAGAGCAAATCCCCACAGTAAGCACATACTCGGGCTGAGCTTGGCCACTCTCACTGCCGACCTAGAGGCAGCTCTAGTGTTACAGCGTCGCGGTCTCTGGCTTAGGGGCACTCTCAGCACTGAGGGGAGATCCTCAAGAAATAAGGGACCTGACTCCCAGGACCCCTTGAGCTGCCTAGAACATAATTGAGTTGAACCAAGATTCACGAAAAGGAGAACCTCAAGACGCTTATGATAGAGCATGTGAGTCAGCCCCAAGTGACAATAAGTGGTGTGTCACAATGCTTCAGTAGTTGTGTGTCTCATTCTTCAGCCAAAGAACCAAAGCACTTAAGCACCTTTCTTTGTGGAAATAATCCCTCAGGGGCAAGGGGGCGGCCAGGGCAGGGTTATGGCCTCTGCAAGCCCCACTCCACCTTTGGCCTCACCCCTCCACCTGCTTTGGCTGGCCTTGGATGCTCAAGTCCACAGATGTCAGGGGCAGGGTGGGGTGTGCACACTCTACTGGGGTAGAAGTCAATTCAGTGGGAGCAGGACATGTATATTCCACCTTCCTTTTGTATTCATGTAAGAGGAGAGAGGGGAAGCTTCTCTGCAGTTAACATATGTCTTCACTAGTGTAGAGTGTGCAAAAGTGCTGCACATTGTCGGTACCTGCCACCATCCCAGCTCTTCTCGGTTCCTCCCCATTAGAGGCATAAACCCTGGAAGCGACACTTCCACCCTCCTTTGCCAGTAGAGTTGGCTTCTTAGATTCACGCCCTGTCGTGATTTTGGAAGGAGGAAGGTAAGGAGAATCAATTTCCCTCTGGTGGCTGCACAGGCCAGGCCTTTGAGTGTCCGTGGCAGATGGGTTTGCCAGCGGCCTTTGGCTGTCGTCTTGGTATTCACTCCCTTCAGTTGTGCAGTTGAGACCATGGGGAAGCTTCCCTGCAGTCCTTGCCCTCCTAGATTTCTAGAGACTTCCTCACCTTGGACCCCGGCCTTCCCGCAGCTGTATAAGCTGGTAATGTATTAAACCACCTCCATTCTGAAGACTTAGAATGGTTTGTGTGTTCCTCGTCGAACCCTGACTCATTCACCTCCCTCAGCATGTCCATCCTGTAGAGGTTGCCCACTGTTCAGAGAAGTTCCACAGAGAGGGGCCTTTATATTACTATTACTTCGTTCAAATAAACTAGTATAGACTAAATCTAAGACTCCTTTGATTGTAAGATGAGCCATTGTTTAATGGACCAAATAGGAAAGGAAATGCTGTCTATTAAACGATCACTGACCATTGATTATAATATGTAAACCAATTTCATAGATGCTAAAATGTGCAAAAAATGGCTGGCTTAAGACATAAAATGTCCACTCTCAAAAGCTGAACAGGTGGTTGTAAAAGGTTAATGCAAAGAAACTGCATTAACTGAATTGGAGGTGAATAATGTAAGCCCAAGGGAACAGCCAGAAACTGGCAGAGCTCATCTGAGCTTTGCAATGATCACAGTACAAATTAAAACAAAAGCAATCTAATCAGATCTGCCCAAACTCACAACTGCAAAGGAGACTTTGAAATGTGACATTATATCCATTGTCATAAGCAAAAAGCCTTATCGTAAACGTATGTTTTCCCTTTAGGCATTAGCTGATATAGGATGAAGCCATCATATTTTTTTTTATTTCATCATATTATGGGGGTACAAATATAGTTAAGGTTACATATATTGCCCTTGCCGCCCCCCCCCCCCCCCCGTGGTGCCCATGGTACTCATTAGGTAAGTATACACCCATCCCCTCCTCCCCCTTCCCACCCGCCCAACACCCGATAAATGTTTCTTTTTCTTTTTTTGACATTTTGGTTACATTTTATATCTTTGCCTCTCCCTAGGAAAGGTTAGAGGAAGGCCCTTCCCCTTCACAATGCTCACCACATCCCTAAGATGTGGATCTACCTCCCCTCCCCCGAATCCCTGGTGAACACTACCACCATTTGAGCACCATAGTTTTAATCAGTCAGTAACAATTTGATGGCGAGTACATGTGGAGCCCATTTTCCTGATCCTGCGTCGCCTCACTTTGGATAATGGGCTTAAGCTTAATCCAGGATAGTATAAGCGGTGCTAGCTCGCTGTAATTTCTTAGAATTGAGTAATATTCCATTGTGAACATATGCCAAATTTTAATTATCCACTCATGAATTGACCGGCACTTGGGTTGTTTCCATGTCCTTGCAATAGTGAATTGTGCTGCCATAAACATTCAGGTGCAGATGTCTTTATAATAGAATGTCGTATGCTCTTTTGGGTAGATGCCTAACAATGCTATTGCTGGGTCGAATGGTATTTCTATTTTTAGCTGTTTGAGGTATCTCCTAATTCTTTTCCACAAAGGTTGCACTAATTTGCATTCCCACCAGCAGTGTAAGAGTGTTCCTGTCTCTCGAATCCTCGCCAGCATTTGTTGTTTTGGGATTTCTTGATACAGACCATTCTCACTGGGGTTGGTGGTATCTCATTGTGGTTTTGATTTGCATTTCTCTAATGATTAGAGATATTAAGCATTTTTTTTAATCAGGCCATTATTCTGTCTTCTTTGGAGAAGTTTCTGTTCATTTCCATTGCCCATTTCTTGATGGGGTTGTTTGATTTTTTCTTGTTAATTCTTTTGAGTTCTAGATAGATTCTTGTTATTAGACCTTTATCAGGAGTGTAGAGAACAAATATTTTCTCCCATTCTGTGGGTCATCTATTTGGTCTAATGATAGTTTCCTTGGCTGTGCAGAAGCTTTTTAGTTTGATCAGATCCCATTTATTTATTTTTGATGCTGCAGTGATTGCCTTGTGGGTCTTCCTCAAGAATTCTTTGCCTAGAAGCCATCACATTTTAGCAAGACATTTAACAAATGCAATCCATTAAGGGAAAAAAGAGAAAGTTAGAATGATTATAGAATACATGTCAACCACACACAATGCCAGGATCTAGTTTAGGTCCTAATGAAAAGAAGCCAACAGTGAAAAGGCATGTATGAGACAATCCAGGAAAAAGTGATGTTAGATGACACTAAAGAGTTATTCATTTTGAACAATGGTGCTAATGGTATTATGATTATATTTTGAAAGGGTGGTGCCCTTATTGCTTAGAAATATATTATAAAATTTTACAAATTAAATGAGGTGATATCTGGGATTGCTTTGAAAGAATCCACCAGGGAAGGAGGTGTAGATGAAACAGGAGTAGTTTGATGTTGATAGTTGTTGAGGCCATACATGGGAATGCGTTATACAAATATCTACTATGATGTATGTTTGAAAATTTCTATAATAAAAAGCCTAAGAAAAGTATTCAGAATATGAAGACACATTGCTCTATGTTTTTCAGAAATGTCTAGAGAAAAGCAAAATTCAATCTATCAAGAATTTCAGTAAATTAATGATAAATATTTAGACTCCCTTGCTTGACATTTCTTAGTATTAGCCAAAAACAGGCCACCTACAACTAAGAAACACCTGTTCTTCCTGATGTGGTTAAAAAGGAAACAAAGTTGAAGTAATAGGTATAAAACAATAGGGTGCAAAGTTAAAACATCAGGAAGAATTGAAGACACGAATCTAGGATAAATCACAGCATGGCAGGCGTGCCATTCTGTTGCATGAAAATACAGATGTTTCTGAAACTCGTCAGCTTATGGTGGGATCTGAGGGTGCTTTCTGGAAGAAGCGATGATCAGAAAGGGAAGGCCTTCAGCCCTTCACCCCCACCCTCCACACTCTGCCCTCTTAAATGTGCCTCCACCTCTCCCACCTTCTGGTGAATCCCTGGAAGTCTTACTGCCAGGCTTGATCGCTGCAAAGTTGCTAGCAGTCTCTCAGTTTGTTTATCCCAGTTATTATCTCTATAATTATATTTGCTTTTCAGACAAAGGGATTAATTTCCCTTTCCATTCTTTTGTGCCCTATGTAATTCTCTTCCATATTACTGAAAAGCCCTCATGACTCATATTTACCAATACGCCTTGTTCCCTGTGTTCACAAGTCTCTCCCTGCCAGGAGATCCCACCCAAATCTACATCACCATGAACCATGTCACTACCAGGTGGCTTTCCATGTATCACAAAACCCTGCTTTCGCCCTGGTAGTTCACACTCTTAGAGCAGCCCTTGACGCGTTGTCAGCAGTTGGCATCACTGTCACCTCCACAAAACAAAAAATCTTTTGTGGCCTAGTGTCGGAAGTGACAGACGATTGCTTCCGCGGTTTCTATCGGTCATGCAGCTCTGCCCTGACACGCTGGGAGGGCGCATCGCACGGGAGTGTGAGCGCCAGGAGGCGGGAGCGTTGAGGTCATCCCAGAGGCTGACGCCACCCGTGAAAAATGTTGAACTTAACCCGTAATTGAAGAAATACTAAGTAAAACAGGATGTATGTGATTCTTCACCTCTTAAAACTTTAGCAAAGGTCAGAACTAGTATACACATACTAATATGACTACACATACTAATGGGACATAAATTTGGTGTGACATGTCCAGAAGGTAGTCTGGCATTACATACAAAAAGCCTCAAAAATGCTCATGCCTGTTGACTTAGTAATGTCACTACTTCAAATTTATCCTGCAGAAGTAACCATCTGCTCAAAGAGAAAGGTTTTAACAAGCCTATTCATCACAATCTCATTAATAATAGCAAAAGAGTTAATAAACGCATCCACAATAGGGCAACTGTTTAAATTATGTTACCCCCATTCAATGGGATACATTGCAGGCATTCAGAATTATATAGGGGAAAGTTATTTGTTCACATGCAGAGCTATTCACATGACATGTCCATCAAAGCAGGCCCCGGACGGGGATTGGTAGCGTTACTTCTCTAGGGGATTCTATTGTGTGTTTATATACAGATGTGTTTACATGTCTAGAAGACATTTTGGAAGATATACACCAATCTGTTTATAGTGGGAGTCTCGGGATGGGTGGGATTCTGGGTATGTTTCACTCCATTTGCTTATCTTTACTTCCTGATGTCTCTGCAGTGTATTGCTTTTACAATAATTGTTTAATTACAAGAACACAGGCCATGTCATGTCCGAATCACTGTGGAAGACAAATGGAAATAAAACATTGCCATTTAGTGGGGGGCAGAAACAACAAAAATATAAGGAAAAAAGCATAACTTATGTCAGAAGACCAACTTAATTTAATGACAGTATATATAAACAGATTAAACACCCACATTAAAAAGATTCAAGGATTGATTTTAAAACAATTATGCGCTTTTGCCTACCTTGTCATTTGCCTGAAACATTAAAAATAAAGGGCTGGACAAAAAATCGATCAGCAAGAGAACAAAAAGTAGGCCACGGTGACAATAGTGATCCAGGCAGGGTAGAATTACAGGCAAAAAGCAGTCAACGCATCAGGACTAGCTACATATGACAGGTTCCACAGTAGATCATGATCTTGTGTGTGATCAATTACATAGACTCAGAAAGTAGAAAGCAAAACCCGATAGACCATACGGATAATTTAGCAGAAACACAGCGGAAATGAAAGACGTTATCTTTCAGCTTTTGGCAGATGTAAGTGAAATTAAATGACAGATATTGAAGTAACTGAAAAGGCATTGTTAATAGACATCAAGTTCAAAAACAGAATGCACTCCTTTCAGGAATCCATAGAACTTTCACAAAATTTAGTACCTACTCTGCTACAAAGAATGCAGTACAGTCTGGGACATTATGTTGGAAGTTAATGAGACTCTCTGAGACACAAACAACAAAATCAACTATCACCACCACTATCTTTCTAGCCAGAGCTTCTTTCCTGAACTTTCTCCTCGAGTTCCTGGCCTATGTAGCCAACTATTGACTAATGTCTCCACCTCCAAGCCCATAGGCATCTCCTGCTCATCATACCTGAGGTTTTTCCCGTCTTCTTTTTGCCAGTCTTCCCCTCTCCAGTCCCTGCTTTGTTAGTAGCACTCTCAGGGAGGAGTCTTGTCATGATAGTTGATTTTGTTGTTTGTGTCTCAGGCAGATCATCCCTCAGGACACCTGTCTGAGCCCTGAGTGCCTGTGTTAACCCTCCCACTTTCTCAATGGCCTTGGACGCTAAAACACCCCTTGAAGGTCAGGGGTGGGGAGGAGAGGAAAGCATAGAGTGGTGAAACACCCACCTCCTCCTTCCTTCAGTTGTTATTGAAGCAATTGGGACAGCACTCGGCTACTTTAACAGAGCCCAGATCCCAGGATCTTCCAAAAGATAGAAACCTATTTCTCTTTCCTCTTCATGTTGGGTGTCAGAAGATGCTACAGTTATATCAGGGATCCAGACACCTCTCATCTTTTTGTTTTGCCCTCCTCAGTTATGTGGCTTCCATCACATGGCCCAACGTGGTTGCCCCAGCTCCTGCCATCACATCCACATCACCATTCTGCCACTTCTAGTCTCTGGGGAGTGTTTGTAACAAGATGGCCACATGCCCAGCCCAAAGGCTTTTAATCCAATTAGAGGAGAACTAAATTAGTGGACAACCAGCCTTCTCTACCTCACCCATATATTTAGTTATTATCCATGTATAGATGACAGCTGAAGCTTAACTGATGGGATGAAAACGGTAAGGTAGAAAACGTGACAAGGACGAGGTTGATCAGTGAGTTGTTCACAGCATGGGAGGCTGTGGCGACAGGTAGGGAGTGGGTGCTGGAGAGGACGGGGATTTCAGAGGAAATGCAAGACATTGAGGCTTTGTGTCCCCTTCAGTGACAATATAGAGGCAAGCAATTGTTAGAATTTGTTTTCAGTTATTTTTGGTATGGAATTGTTTCTTTGAAAGCCTCCCCAGGTTAACACTGGACATACTTCTGTGTTACAAACTAGAATGAGAAGGGCAGAGTGACAGAGAGCAAATCTTGGGGGGATTTTGATAATCCAAGAGTGGTTCTAGCAAAGGTGTAAGTGGAGTACGGAAGACATAAGACATAAGAAACACATCAGATCCACGACATCACATCTTTCCACCATCTCCTGTGCTGCCAAGGCATTCAATCAGCAGTCACCTGTGCCCTGGACAATGACAACCGCCCCCCACACAATGGTCTCCTGCTTTCTTTCCTGCCCACTGCACCCCAGCATCCATAAACTAGCCAAAAGGATATTTTTAAAAATAAATTTTCATTTTACTACTCTGGCTACCACTAGCTTCACTCTGTGTTTCGAGTAAAAGCCCAAATAATTCTCAATGGCCTATAATAATTCTTAATGGCCTATAATAACCTACATGATCTGGTACTTCACATCATGTTCTGACTTGCTATGACCCATACCTACACATCATCTGTTTTGCTGTAATTCTTACCCACATATAATCTGGACCATGCCCCATCTCTTTCTTTCTTCCCGTGATCCATACTCACGTGAGTTCTGGCTGTGCCCTTTCCTTTCTGTCTTCCTGCGAACAATATCCAGAAACGATCTGGCCTCTGCCAATCTCTGTCTTCTTATGGTCCATACTCACACACAGTCAGGTCCTGGTCCCTCTCTTTTAAAATTGCTGATCCATTCCAAAACAGGACCTTGTCCCTGCCCATTTCTGCCGAACTCCCTATGATCCATACCCACTCACAATCTGACCCTGCCATCACTTTCTGACTGTGATCCATACACAGACGTGATCTGATCTAACCTTACCCATCTATTTCTCTCTACCTGTGATCCATACCCACACATACTCTGGCCCTACCCATCTATTTCTGTCTCATTGTGATACATGCCCACATGTGCACTGGTTCTGACCGTCTCCTTTATCTTCCTGTGACGCGTACTTATAAACAATATCATCCCTGTCCCTCTCTTTCTAACAGGGATCCATGCACCCCCGTGATGTGGTCTAACTCTACCCACCCTTTTCTTTCCTACTATAATCCGTACTCACATATAATCTATGCTTCTTTCTGTCTTGCTGTGATCCATACCCACACATGATCTTGCTCTGCCCATCTCTTTCTGTCTTCCCATGATCCATACCTACACGTGATATTATCCCAGTCCATATCTTTCTGTTTTACTCTAATATATACCTATCCATGTACTGCTCTCGGCCTATTATTTTCTTTTTTACTGTAATTCATTCCCACATGTGATCTGATTATATCATTGCTGCTCATAGCTTTCCTAGTGCAATCCACACGAACCATGAACTGACCCCTACCCATCTCTTTTGGTCTAAATGTGATCCAACGATTTAGCCTAAACTTACATATCCATTTCAGTCTTCCTGTGATCCATACCTACACGTGCTATCATCTCTGCCAATATCTTTCTTACTACGATCCAGGCATTATTGTGTCTCTGCCCTTCTCTTTCAGTCTTTCTGTGATCCTCACCCACAAATGATCTGATCTCTGCTACTTTCTCTCTTTCTTCCTATTTTCCATACCCACATAAGGTCTGTCCCTACCATTCTCCTTCTAAATTACTGTGATTCCTACCAACATATGACCTGGTCCCTGTTCATCTCTATTTCTCGAATCTATGCCCACATGTGATCTGCTCTGCCCATATCTTTCTGTCTTACTATAATCAATTTCCACCTATGATGTGGAATCTGCAGCATCTCTTTCTTTCTTACTGCAACCCATACCAACAGAAGATATGGTTCTGTCCATTTCTTTCTGCCTTCCTGTGATCCATATCCAGAAATGATCTGTTTTCTGCCACTTTTCTCTTCCATACCCACACATACAATCCATACCCACACATGGTTGGGTAATCTTGCCCTCTCCTTCTAAATCACTGTGATCCATCTCAACACGTGATCTGGACCCTGCCTCATCTTATTCTGTCTTCCTGTGATCTATACCCACACATGAAATGCCTCTTCCAGTCTCTTTCTGTCTTTCTGTGATCCATGCATACTTATGATCTGCACCACACCAATCTCTTTCTTAATGTGATACCTACCCATATGTGATCAGGCTCTGCCCATGTCATTCTGTCTAAATGTGCCCTATGCCCCCACATGATCTGGATTTGCCCATTTCTTTTTGTCTTCCTGTGATACATACCTACAAACAAACAATTCTTACCCATATTTTTCTGTATTGCATGACATATATCCGTCCATGATCTGACTGAAGCCTGTTTCTGTCTTCCACTGATCCATATCTACACATGATAGATGCTTTCCTATATCTTTCTGTCTTACTGTGATACATACCTACCCATGAACTGACCCATGCCTTTCTGTCTAACTGTGATCCTTGCCCACACATGCTCTGGCTTAACCACTCTCTTTCTGTCTTCCTTTGATCCATAGCAACACATGATATCATCCTTCCTATATCTTGGAAGGATGATGATATCAGCATAAAGTGACTCTTGCCCATTACTTTCTGTTTTACTTGGATCCATTCACATATATGATCTGATCTAACCCTATGTATCTCTTTCTTCCTGTGGTCTAACCCACACATATTCTGGCTATGCTCATATATTTCTGTCTGTGATCCATACCCAAACATTATCTGGGTCTGCTCACCTGTTACTGTCTTCCTGTGACCCAAACCCACAAATAATCTAGCTCTGTCCATGTGTTTCAGTCTTCTTGTGATCGACACCCACACATGATCTGGACCAAACCCTGCTCTTTCTTTCTAATTATGATCCATATCTATGCACAATTGCCTCCCTGGCCCTCTATTTTTGTTTTCCTGTGATCCATACTGACACATGATCTGGCTTTGCCCATCTCTTTCTGTCTTCCTGTGATCCATACACACATACGATTTGATTGTATCAATCAATTTGTGTTCAATTGTGATCAATATGCACATGATTTGGTCTAACCCTACCTATTTGTTTTTTTCTTATTGTGATCTATACCTACACATGACATCATACTGCCCATATCTTTCCATTTCACTGTGATCTATACCCACCATGAACTGAACCTTTCCCATCACTTTTTGTTTCACTGTGATCTATCCACACATATGATCTGGTGTAACACAACCCACATCTTTGTTTCCTTCTGTTCTCACCCACACATAATATGGCCTTACCCATATATGTCAGTCTAACTGTGATCCATGCACACACATACTGTGGTCCTGCCAATCACTTTGTCTTCTTCTGACCTGTGCCCACACTTAATCTGGCTCTGCCCCTGTGTTTCTGACTTCCTGTGATGCACACCTATACTTATTCTAGCTCTGCTCATCTCTCTCTGTCTAACAGAGATCTATGCTCACATATGATCTGGTCTAACCCTACAGATATTTTCCTTTCTTCCTAAAATACACACCCACACACAATCTGTCCCTGTCCATTTCTTTCTGTGACCCATGCACACATGTGCTCTGTCCCTGACCATCTTTTTAAGTCTTCCTGTGACTCACGCTTACAATTAATCTGACTCTGCCCATCTCTTTCCATGTAATGATGACACATACAAAAACGAGATCTGATCTGACCCTCCCCATTTCTTGCTTTATCGCTGTGATCCATACACACACACATTGTGGCCCTGCCCATCTCCTTCTGTTTGTGATCTATATACACACATGATCTGGACTAATCCTCCTCAACTCTTCCTTTTTCACTGTGATTTATTCCCACATATATTATCTGACTCTATCCATCTCTTTTTGTCTAACTATAATCTTGCACTTTCATGACCTGGTCTAAACCTACCTGTCTCTTTGTTGCTTTCTGTGATCCATACCCTCACATGATCTGGCCCTGCCTACCTTTGTCTAACTGTGATCCATAATGACACCTGATCTGGCCCTTCCCATATCTTTATGACAAACTGTGACTATCCCCCACCACATGTAATCTGTTTTAAACCTGCTCATTACTCTCAAAATACCCATACAGAATCTGGCCTTACCCATCTCTTTCTTTCAAACTATGGTCAATGCTCACACATAATCTGGATCTGCCCATCTCTTTCTTCTTGTGATACACACTAACATGATATGGCCATCCCAATGTCTTTCTCTATTCTTGTGGTCCACACCCATGCTTGATCTGTTCCTTCACTTCTCTTTCTGTCCTCTTGTGATCCAAACCACGTATGTTCTGGCTCTACACATCCCTTTCTGTCTTGCTGTGATCCATACCTACTTATTGTGTCATCCCCACCCATATCTTTCTATCTTACTTTGACCATATCACCTATGAACTTACCCCTGCCCATCTCTGTCTAACTGGGATCCACCCAACCACATGGTCTGGTATAACCCTACCCATATCTTTCTTCCTGTGATCATCCTCACACAAAATCTGGCCCTGCCCATCTCTTTCTGTCTAACTATGATCAATGCACTCACATGATCTGGCTTTGCCCATTTCTTTTTTCCTTGCTGTGATCCCTACTCACATGTGATATCATTCCTGCCCATGTCTTTCTGTCTTACTGTGATCCTTACCCACCCATGAACTTATACCTGCCCAGAAGTTTCTGTTTTACTATAATATATACCTACATATGATCTGGACACTGTTTCATCTCTTCCCTTCTTTCTGTGCAGACATGGCTAGCTCTGCATATCATTTCCAGTCTAACTGTGACCAACACCCTAACATGATCTGGTGTAAACCTACCCATCTCTTTCTCTTTTTATTGTGATCCATGGCAATACATAATCTGGCCCTCCCCATCACTTTCTGTGTACAGCGATTCACAAAAACCATACATGTGATCTAATCTAATAGTACATATTTCTTTCTTCCTGTGCTAAGTACACACACATCATCTATCCCTGCCCATGACTTTCTAATTGTGATTCATGCCCAACACATGATCTGTCTTTGATCATCTCTATTTTACTATAATCTATACCCACATATGATATGAACCCAGTAATCACTTTCTTTTCTACTCTGATACATACCAACATGAGTGCTGGCTCTGCCCATCTGTTTATGTCTACCTGTGATCTATACCCAGAAATTATCTGGTTTCTGCCACTCTTTCTCTTCTTTGTTCATCCATATCCACACATGGTTTGCCTAGCCCTGCAAATCTCTTTTTGTCTATCTATGATCCATGCCAATACATGATCTGGCTTTGCCCATCCCTCTCTGTCTCCTTGTGATTCACGACCACACATATTCTGGCTCAGTTCATCTCTTTTTGCCTTCCTGAATTCATGCCTACACATGACCTGGATCAGCTCATCTCTTTCTGTCTTCCTATGAAACATACACACATGTGATCTGATCTAATCCTAACCCCCCTCCCTTCTTGGTGCGATCCATACCTACACATGATCTGGATCTGTCCATCTCTTCCTGTCTTATTATGATCCATACCAACATATGATATAAACATTATCCTATCTTTCTTTCTCATGTGATCCATACCAACATATGTACTGGCTCTGCCCATCTCATTTTGTCTTACTGTGATCTATCTCTAGAAATGATCTAGTCTCTGCCACTCTGTGTCTGTTTTTGTGATCCATCCCAACACATGGTCTGGTCACTGTCCCTGCTATTGTAAATTGCTGTGATTTATACCAGCACAACCTGGTATCTGTATAACTCTATGTGTCTTCCTGTCATACACACCTACATATTTTCTGGTTCTGCCCATGTCTTTGTCTGTTCCTGTGATCCATATCTACACCTAGTCTAGCCCTGAAAATCCTTCTATTTGTGATCCATACCAACACATGATCTGGCTCTGCCCATCTCTTATAGTCTTCCTGTGGCCCATGCCCACAAATCATTTGGTACTGCCCATCTCTTTCTTTTTTGAAAATTTTATTTCAAAGACTGTAGGGGGTACAAGTGTTTTTTGTTATGTGGATGAATTGTATCATGCTGAAGTCAGGGCTTTCAGTGTACCCATCACCAGAATAGTGCACATTGTACTTGATAGGTAGATTTTTATTCCTCACCCCCTCCTACCCTACCCCCTTCCTTAGTTTCCAATGTCCATGACAGCTCTTTATGACATATCCTTCTTTTTGACATATCATATGACATATGACTTATCCTTCATTTAGTTCCCACTTGTAAGTGAGAACATATGGTATCTGTTTTTCCATTCCTGAGATACTTCACTTAGAATAATGGTCTCCAGTTCCTTCCAAGTTGCTGCAAATGATATTATTTCATTCCTCTTTATGGCTGAGTAGTACTTCATGGGGAATTTATCTATAACATTTTCTTTATCCACTCATCAATTGATGGGCATTTAGGTTGATTCTATATCTTTGCATCTTTGTAATTGTAAATTTTGCTGCAATAAACATTTGGGTGCTCGTGTGTATTTGATAAAATGACTTCTTTTTTGCTGGATTGAATGGTAGGTCTACTTTTAGTTCTTTGAGGAATCTCCATCCTGCTTTCCATAGTGATTATAATAGTTTACATTCCCACCAACAGTGTATAAGTGTTCTGTTTTTACTGCAACTGTGCCAACATCTATTGATTTTTGACTTTTTAATAATTCTGCTTGTCTGTATCTAACTGTGATATGTACAAAAACATGATCTTGTCTAACCCTATGTATTCCATTCATTCTTCCTGTGATGCGTAAAGACACACATTCTGGCCCTGCTCATCTCTTCCTATCTAAATGTGATCCATTCCCACACACGATTTGTTCTAAACCAACCTATCTCATTCTTTATCCTGTGATTCACATTCACAAAAAATCTGGCCCTGCTCATCTCTTTCTGTCTAACTGTGATCCATGCTTGCACATGATCTTTCTATACCCATCCCTTCCTGTAATCCTGTGATTCATGCCCACATATGATCTGGCTTTGCCTATCTCTTTCTGTGTTATTATAACTGATTCCCACATATGATATGGATCCTATTCCATCTATTTCTTTCTTAATTTGATTCATACAAACACATACACTGTCTCTGCCCATCTATTTCTGTCTTCCTATAATCAATACCCAGGGATGACCTGGTAACTAAGACTCTCTGTCTCTCCTCTTATGAGCTATACCCTATACATGGTCTGGACCTGTCCTTCCCCTTTTAAGGTACTGTGATTCTTACCAACACATGATCTGACTCTGCCAATCTTTTTCAATGATCTAATGATCCATTCCCACATATGGTCTTCCTTTCGTTATGTAATCCATACCTCATATGATCTGTCAGCACCAATATTTTATCTCTTACTGTGACCCAAAGACATAAATGATACAGATCTAGCCATCTATTCTTTCTTCCTTTGATCCATACTGGTACATGATCTGGCTTGGCCCATCACTTTTTGATGTCCTGTGATCCATAGCCACAAATGATTTGGTCTCTGCCACTCCCTGCCTTTTCTTGTAATCCATATGGATACATGGTCAGGTCCCGGCCTCTTCCCTTCTAAATTACTATGATCCACACCAACACATGACCTTATCCCTGCTCATCCCTTTCTGTATTTCTGTGCTGCATACCCACACATGAACTGGCTCTGCCCATCTCTTTCTGTCTTCCTGTGATCCACTCTCATACATGATGCCATCCCTGCCCATATTTTCCTGTCTTTCTGTAATCCTTGCCCACTCATGAACTAAACCCTGACTATCTCTTTTTGCCTGTGATCCATGCAACCATATGGTCAGATCTAACCCTCTGCATGTCTTTCTTTTCTTCCTGTGATTCCCACCAACACATGATCTGGCCCTGCCCATCACTTTCTGTCTTACGTTAAGTCACTTTCACATTCGATCTGGACCCAGCCCTGTATCTGTCTTAATGTGATCTGGTCTTAATGTGATCTTTCTTAATGTGACACATGATCTGGTCTAACCCCACCCATAACTTTTCTGTCTAGCTGTGATCCATGGATACACATGACCTGCTCCTGCACATTACTTTCTGCCTTCCTATGATCCGTACCACATGTGAACTGACCCCTGCCCTCCCACCTGCCCATCTCTTTCCATGTTCCTGTGATCCATGTCCACACATTATCTGGACCTCTCTAACTGTCCTTTATACTCTCACATGATCTGGCTCAGCTCATCACTTTCTATCCTTCTGTAATCCACAGCCACATGTGATCCAGACCTGCCCCTTTCCTCTCTTCCTTACTGTGAGCCACTGTCACATGTGATCTAGTTATGCTCATCTCTTTCTGTATTAGTGATCCACACACATGATTTCATCTAGCCCTGCCCATCTCTGTTTTTATTCCTGAGATCCATACCCACATGTGATACCATCACTACCCATCTCTTTCTATATTACTGTGATTCATACCCACCCATATATTAGTAATTGCCCATAACCTACTCACTTAATATAATCCACACCTACCTATGATCTTGCCTTGCCCATAGCTTTCTGTCTAACAGTGATTAATACATGCATGTGGTCTGCTCTAAACCTATTCATCTCTTTCTTTCTTACATTGATCCATACTGACAAGGGATCTTGCTCTGTTCACATCTTTTGTATTACTGTCATCCACAGCAGCACATAACCTGGAACTGCCCCATCTCTTTCTTCTTTCTGAGATCCACACAAGCATGATCTGGCTCTGTGCATGTGTTTCTGTCTTCCTGAGATCGGTTCCCACACATGTACTAGCCACAGCCCTCTGTTTCTTTCTAACTATGATGCACATCCACATCTACTTTTTTTTTTTTTTTGTAGTAGAGACGGGGTCTCACTCTTGCTCAGGCTGGTCTCGAACTCCTGAGCTCAAACAATCCGCCCACCTCGGCCTCCCAGAATGCTAGGATTACAGGTGTGAGCCACTGCGCCCAGCCCTAGTAAGTCTTCATTAAACAAATAAATGAATTCCAGAGTGATTCCACAGCCAGGCAAGAGTGGTGACTTGCATTAAAATACATGGAGAGAATGAGGAAGAAAAAAACTGAGAGTAGCCAGGGAAGCTGGCACTGAGAAAGCCATCAGCTGGCAATGGGCAAACTGTCACCGGAGGTGGAAGGTGCTGGAAGACGAAAAGGTGGGACTCGGTGGGGCATTCAGGGAGGAAAAGAGATTTGAGAATTTGGGCAGCCAAAGAAGAAAAAATGCAGCCCCAAGGGTTTTGCTTTCCTTTGGGGAGGGCTGGCCGCGCGCTGGTGCTCCTGGGGTCCCCGGCAGGCAGATGGAGGGCTCGGCTCCAGGCGCCAGGAGCCCCGTGTTCACGCAGACAGGAGGGAAGGGCGGCGGGTGGGATGAAAGTGTCTGAGGACAGCAGGCCTAGAGGGAGACTCAGAGGCAGGAGGCCTGGCTCGGAGGAATCCACGTGGGACGTCCTCAGGCTCAGTAAAGTGTTGGGGGCTTGAGGTGCTCCTGGCGCAGCAGTGGGGTACAAGAGATCAACAGAGGCGGAGACCGTCAGAGACAGCCATTGGCCCGGCAGGGCCCACGGCCCATCGTCCAGTCCAGGTGGCCCTTTTTGCGGTGAGAGAGGTTGTGGAGTGGAAGGGATGGTCCAGAGGCTTCTCAAGGCGTCCTCAGAGGGCGCACAGTGACAGGGCAGCATAGAGTGGGGGCGCAGCCCCGGAAGTCACGGGGGTGAGAGTCCAGGACTGGGGTCCCCCTTGGGGAAGGGCAATAAGTGGGCTCCTGCCCCAGTGTGTGCACATGTTGCTAAGTCAACACAAAGCCAGAAATTCTAGTGGCAGTAGACATCCTCCCGTGTTCCTCTGCACCCCGGGGGATCCTCCAGTACCCCGCTGTGGAGGGCCCTGCTGATGGGTGTGTGGAGGTGATGTGCTGGGGCCACCTGTCCTCAGGGCCGGCTCCTGCTGGCTTTACCCTGACGACAAACGGCCCCTCCATAGAGTTTCCCTCGCCTCTCCTTTGGAGCGTCTCCTCGTCCAAGCGCAGGAGAGTCTTTGCGGGTGTGTTACAAAGAGGGTTGAATGGGAAAGACCCACCCAAGGTACCCCGGGGTTGGCCCCACTGCTCTGCCATCTTAGGTCTGTGTGGCTTTGGTCACATCGCTTAAGCAATCCGAGTCTGTTTTCTCCTTGGCACGAGGAGGATCGCCCCTGCCCCCCAGGTGACAGTTCAGGGATATCAAGAGGGGGAAGTGTCTTGTCGCAAAGGGTCTCAGATTGTCCCTGTCTTCCTGCATCCCCCCTCCCCTGGCCTCACTTCCTTTTCTATGTCCTGTCCACAGCTCGCCCCTGACTGCACCGGAGCCCCAGGAAAGCAGCTGGGTGGCCTTGACAGCAAAGAAGACTTTAAATTCCTTCCCAAATAAATTTGAGCAAGGTGTTGGAGATCAGGGCCTGGAACAGGAAGGACCCTGAGTCAACTTTGGGTGGGATTGCAGGAGCTATGGGAAGCAATGAAAGGATTATAACTGGGGTGGTCACACACTCAGGTCTGCATTCTAGGCAGATCATTCTGGCAGCTGTTCAGGGAGGGGACAGGAGCTCTCACAAGTGGGAACTGACCAGCACCTGGGTGCACATCCCATCCATGTATTTTCCTTGGGGTCAAGTCCAGCGATTTCATCCTGCCTTTTTGGGCTGTTCTCAGTGGAGTTGGTGTCCCTCTGAGTGTAGCCCATGTTGTGAGCAAACGATTAAGCACAGCTAGCCCTCTCTTTGAAATGACAGAAGAAATTACTTTATCCCATCTCTACAAAACGAAAAAAAAAAAAAAAAACGGAAAAAAAGAACCACAATGGCTCATGCCTGTCTATAATCTCAGCACTTTGGGAGGCTGAGGTGGGAGGATGACTTGAGGCCAGGAGTTTGAGACCAACCCTGGCAACATAGAGAGACCTTGTCTCTACCAAAAAAAGTTTTAAAAAATTAGCTGAATGTGGTTGTGTGTACCTGTAGTCCTAGCTACTCTGGAGGCTGAGGCAGAAGGATTGCTTGAGTCCAGGGGTTTGAGGTTACTTTAAGGTATGCTCGGGTTGCTGCACTCCAGCCTGGGCAACAGAGCAAAACTCTGTCTCTAAAATAAAATAAAATAAAAATAGGAAAAAGATATTACTTTAAAGCTTGCCTTAGGTCTGAGAAATTAGCTTTTTGCAGTGCTTAGTTGACCTTTTGACTGGAGCTTTTTAATGACTGCCTTGCCCATTTGCTTTCTCAGAATTGACATGTCAAGATTACGAATCCAGAAAGACAACCAGGAACCTTGACCGAGTGTGATCTGGGTCCGAGGCTGCAGACTCCCTGTTGAGGCCTCAGGAACCAAAAGTTCTGGGCCAGGCAGGAGGGCAGAGTGTGCTGCGGCTCACCTTCCTTGGGACGTGAAAGGGCAGGATGATGTGGACTGTCCCCCCACTCAAACGCTGGCGCCAGAGGAGGACACACGAGCAGTCAGAAAGTGATGCGTGATTTGCTTCACCACCAGGAAGGAGGCCAGTGAGATGTGGGTCCTGGAGTCGTCACCTGGTGGTGATCAGGTGGCTTGACAGTGTCAGAGGAGGTGACAGCCAAGGTTGTCCCTCGCTAGTAGGTCCCCTCCAGCTGGACGCTGCTGCCACCTCCTGCTACCCCCAAGGCATACCCGGGCTGCCCCAATCTCTGGACACCCCTCTCCCCCCAGGGGCCTCAGACTCAGTCTGGGAGACAGACTGGAATTTTGGGGCAAATTTTACTTCACCCAGGGCTACCTTTTTGTAGGTAATACAAAAATGGGGAGGTGTCAGCCTGTCACTCTGTCCCAGGTTCATTTCTGTCCCTGGCTCATTTCTGTCCCCTTCTCAGTGTCTATCTCAGCCTCATCCATATCTCTCTCTCTCTCTCTCTCTCTCTCTCTCTTTCTCTCTCTCTTTCTCTCACACACACACACAGACACACATGCACACACAGGCACACGCACCTCTGTCAATGAGCCTGTGGCATGCAGCTTTCACAGTCACTAGGACGCAGCCTCACTCTGCTCCACAGCTCTTCTGGGCCTTTCCCTGTCTTTACAAAGAAAACACAAGTTTGTCAGACATGCCTGGGTGCAGCCTGGTGGAGAACCAGGCATGTGGCAGAGTGACCAATGCCAGGCATGGGTAACTGGCCCTTGCCTGACCCCCCTGCTCCCCTTGGATTCAGGGCAGGGCCTGCCAGTCTTGGCCTGTGTCCCCACCACTTGTCCCTTCCAGCTTCTCTGGGGAGCAGGCATCCCCCTCCTTTCCTCAGCTGCATTCCAAGATCCCCAACAACCTTTCCCTCCCTGCTCTGTTCATCTTGTCCCCAGAGACGTTGAGGCCATCACCTCGGCTCCACGTACTGCAGTGTGTGGTGTCCCCCGCTTTCACTTTAGCCTGTGACAAAGTCATAGGCCGGGGAGCCTCTCTCCCAGGCTTTGCTGCGACACCGTTTCCCATGAATGCAGGGTGAGGAGGCTCCTTCCTGAAAACTTGGACCCTCCAGGATTTTCGGTCAGGGCCCTTCCCACCGATGTCATAAGATGCTGACAGAACTGGCTTCCTTCAGAGGACCGAGGTCGCCAGCCAGGGGCCTGTGCCAGTACTGCTCTGTCGGGAAGTTCCCTGTGGCTGTTGAGGGGTGGGAGGGAGTACTGCAGAAGGCTCTGTCCCCCAGCATAGATGTTTTTATTTCTCCTTTCTCTGCTATCTTATCTTCTTCTGTATCTGGTTATATTTCACTTTGTGCTAGATATTCTATTTAAAAATGACTTGTAAAAAATAGAAAAATAAGAATTCTTTGTAGAAATAAGTTGACATTCTCTTTGCAAGAGTGATTTTTTGTTTGCTTTATGCCAGATGCTTGCCCGTGCTAAATCCCCAGGGGACATGAGGGTGATCTATGGATCATGTGGTTAACTGTTGGTTAATTTGGGGTCACTTTTACTCTGAAGATAAGTCATTTTGTGGCCCCAGTTCAAGGCAGGGGGTGGTTTACCAGCTCCCCTCCCTTGGTGGGTCTCAGCTTGTGACTTTTTTCCCTCAGTTCCACAAAGCCACCTTGTAGCTCAGCCTCTTTTGGCCTTTCCTGGGTCAGTAAATGTCCAAGAGCAAAAGCAATCCTCTGAGCTTTTAATAACTCTCCAGGTTTCTGGCCTTTCCCAGATTTTACCTGAATAATTGTTAACTTTATGATGTTCTTTAATGTTATAATATTATTAAAATATCTCATCCAGTTTTTTTAGGGGAATGGCAGCTCTGCATCCGACAGTCCACACTTATAGGCTGCAGGACTCCAGGTTGCCATGACTCGGTGTCAACAGAAATACCTGCTCTGTCTTTAGTCTCTGTGGTGCAGCTCGCACACGAGAACAGGTAGATAGCATTTCCAGCATCTCACCCCTCTTCTCCCCCTGCTGGGTGGCCTCCCTTGCCTGTAGTTCACTACTCTTCTTCCCCATTCAGGTTCATGTAGCTCAGGCATACCAAAAGCCGGAAAGCTCGCCTTAGGCATGACAGCAAGGAAAATATTTCTTCACTTCTTTAATTCCATCTCCCTCTACGGAGAAGAGTGGTGAAGCACATGAATAGAGAGGAATGACCAGAAATGAAACTGAAGGAGAATGTTGAGCATCTGTTGGATATTCAATTACATTCCATGAGCAAAGCTGTGTACCTATTGAGTAGTAGGGGCTAGAAGAGAATCCCAAAACGTGGGTGCATCAGTCTGGGTCCAATATGAAGAGAAAAACCACACAGTAATTTGAACAGGGAAAGATTAATGTAAAGAAGTATTAAGTGTAACTGAAGATTAGAGGAATGAAGGATTAGCTAGTAAGAAAGAAAGAAAACTCTCAAAAATATACAAATCACAGCTATAAAGAACAAGCACTACCCTTAGGGCTGAGACAGAGTGCCCAAGGCTCACTGAATGGCAGACAAGTCACTAGTGGACTTTGCTGTAAATCCAAGTTCTCTGTAACTTGCCAGAAACTTGCTGTAAATATGCCCTCTGCAAGTACTGGAAACCTTCCTGCTAGAATTTGACAGAAATCTCCCTCTAGAGTGCAGAGGAAAGCTTCACTTTATAGGAACCTGCCCAGCGAACACATGGGAACCAGGAGGTAAAACCCTTTCTTCCTACAATTTATTTCCAGTACCTCCTACTGAGGAAAGCTTCAATTGTGCCACTGGCAAAGGGAAAAGTATTTAAAGGGTTCCTATCCATTTTCAGAGCCAGCAAAATGGGTTGCAGTTCGAACCAGGAGGCCATACATCAATAAACAGCACAGCATATCCGTTCTAGTCCTCAGTTTCTCTGTGCATCCTCCTACACACATTTACACACTTATACAACAGCAAAACAACTCTGTATTTGTACATAACAAGGTACACCTCTCTTTCTTACAAGCACAGAAATTCTCACCCTTCTCCCAAATGAGGAGATGCACAGTCCCAAGAGTCATTGTATAACTGACACTGTTGGGAAATAGAGTTAGGAGACATGGAAAGTTTCAGAAGTTTTCTAGGGTTTGCCTTTAAGGGATCTGTGGGTGTGTTAGTTCACAGACCAGAAGCTGCTTAGCAACAAGGGGGGCATTCCACTGATCAGGGGTGACTGCAAAGTGGTGCTGGATATCAAGGCCTACAAGCCAGTACCTAGAGCTTATGTAAGGCAGAGCTCAGCATGGGGCCCAAGGCTAAGAAACTGATTGAAAAATGCCAGCCCAGCAGACAACCTGCAGCTGCAACTATCATAAACCTCAAGACTATTTCTGTTTCACTCCTGACCACATGTTTTGGAATATAGAGAAATAGATGTGGGAGTGGAAAGTATAAAGAAGAAAATAAATAAAAAAGAAAAAAAGAAGAAAAAAGAAAAAAAAAAGAGAAATAGATTAGATAAGTATGTAGGCTCGGTGTTCCTGTTTTATACATTTTTATTTTTAACTTGTATGCTCAGCTAGGTCTATTATTAACTTAGGGCTTAAAATGTTTATCTTGGAAAAATTTTGTACCTGTTTACTCTTGCAGATAGAATTAGGTAAGGGATCTCTTGAAACCTTTGGGGGGACTTAAAACCTAAAAGAATAATCTGTACAAATAATTCTATGACCAAGGACAACTACTTGCCAGACCAATAAATATTGATGTGGGACTTCACTCAGGGCCTCCTGGCTCATGGGAATGCTGGAGGACCCCTATCTTTCCCATCACATTAAACTGCCCTTTGTCTCTGTCTCTATTATTTCCAAATCTCTTGTGACAATCCTTCCTGGGACCAGTTTTTTTGGGAGAGTGGCTAACTCCTGGCATGACACAGCAAGGAAATGGCAGGGAAATCCCGCGCACTAGGCTGGGTGCTTTATATTTTATAACATTTAATTCTTAGAATCTTGTGAGGGAGGTGGTGTTCAAATATAAATAAGACATGGTGCTACTCCCTAGAAACTTAGAAGGAGAGGGACATGTTGACAAGCATTTCTAATATCGGGCAAAGTAATTTAAGTGCTAAAAGGGAGGTGAACGTTACCTGCTGTGAAATCCTAGAGAAGTGACTGACTCACTCTTACCGGGGGCTACAGTGTCTTGGTGGAGGTATTATTAGAACAGATTTAGTACTGGAACAGGCTTAGAAGGATGTGAAGAATTTCCAGATGCAACTGAGCCAGAAGTAAAATCCCACAGTGGACATGAGCATGTGCAATGGGGGCTGATAGGAGTGTTCAAATCATAACTCTGCCACTAGCCTTGTGGTTTTTAGAAAATTAAACTTTTTACACTTCAGTCTTCTCATCTTTAAAATAGGACACTAGGCCGGGCGCGGTGGCTCACGCCTGTAATCCTAGCATTCTGGGACGCCGAGGCTGCAGGATCGCTTGAGCTCAGGAGTTCGAGACCAGCCTGAGCAAGAGCGAGACCCCTCCTCTTCTAAAAAATGGAAAAAATTATCCCCGTGTGGTGGTGCGCGCCTGTAATCCTAGCACTCTGGGAAGCTGAGGCAGGAGGATGGCTTGAGCCCAAGAGTTTGAGGTTGCTGTGAGCTAGGCTGATGCCCCGGCACTCTAGCCCCTCTAGCCCCGGCTACAGAGTGAGACTCGGTCTCACACACACACACACAAAATGGGACACTAGCACTGACTTCTTACGGTGTTGAGGACCAGCTAAGGTCAGACATGTTAAGTTGGCTACCGGTTCATATATATATATATAAACACACACATATGTATACATGTATAACATTTTCCCCTCACAAATATACTTAAACATAGGTAGAAAGTGCAAAGGGGAAAGGTGCCAAACTTGGTATAGCCCCGACCACCCCTCCCTCAGAATCTCGCGCGTGTCGCGCTCGCGCGCAGGGCACTACTGCGCAGTCGCAAAACCTCATTTAGGCAGTGAGTTTCACGCTCCTTCCGCTTGGGGTCTCAGTCTTCTGCAGACGCCTCGTGGCTACAGTCGCTGCGGGGCTGCAGCTCAGACGCTGAGCCTCAGGCGCTCGGAGCCAGGCACCGCCACCTCACAATGTCTGATGAACCGGGTAAGGGACCCTCCCCGCAGCTTCCCACTAGCTTCTGCCTCAGGTTCTGACAGAGTTCAGACGGTGCCCACTTAGACGGCCACATGGTAGACCACCAGATTGGCTGGTCATAGGCTGGGGCGTGTCCAGTAGTGGCCTCCGGCCACTGGCCACCGATTGGTCAGCAAGGCTGGCCCCGATTGGTCAGTGAACGCATGGGAACCCCGAGAATGGCCCGGGGTTCAGGGTGTAACAGGGATTCGAGATGTCCCTGAGGCTCAGGGTGATCTTGAGCTTCGTGAAGTCTCTGTGGCTTGCGGCATCCCAGAGGCTGGAGGCTTCTTAGGGGCTTGAGGAGACCCGAGGACTCGCAGAGTCTGAGAGACTTTCAGCGTCCCCGGGACTCGTGGCGACTCTGGGATTCCCATCGTCCCCCCGGGTTTGTGGTGTCTCCTGTGGCTTTTGGTGTCCCCAGGGCTGGAAGTGACTTTGGGGCTCGTACAGCTTTCCGGGGGCTCGAGGTTACCCTGTACCTCATAGCGTCCCCGGGGCTCGCGGCGACTCTGGGATTCCCATCGTCCCCCCGGGTTTGTGGTGTCTCCTGTGGCTTTTGGTGTTCCCAGGGCTGGAAGTGACTTTGGGGCTCGTACAGCTTTCCGGGGGCTCGAGGTTACCCTGCACCTCATAGCGTCCCCGGGGCTTGTGGCGACTCTGGGATTCCCATCGTTCCGCCGGGTTTGTGGTGTCCCCTGTGGCTTTTGGTGTCCCCAGGGCTGGAAGTGACTTTGGGGCTCGTACAGCTTTCCGGGGGCTCGAGGTTATCCTGCACCTCATAGCGTCCCCGGGGCTTGTGGTGACTCTGGGATTCCCATCGTCCTCCTCCCCCCCCCCCGTTTGTGGTGTCCCCTGTGGCTTTTGGTGTCCCCTGGGCTGGAAATGACTTTGGGGCTTGTGCAGCTTTCCGGGGGCTCGAGGTTACCCTGCACCTCATCCCCGGGGCTCGTGGCGACTCTGGGATTCTTCCCATCGTCCCCCGGGTTTGTGGCTTCCCCTGTGGCTGTCGGTGTCTCAGGGGTTTGAGGTAACTTTGGGGCTGGCGTGGGCGCCCAGGGAGTCGAGGTCACCCTGCGCCTCGTGGCGTTCCAGGGGCTCATGGCGACTCTGAGATTCCCATCGTTCTCTGGGTTGGTGGCGTCCTCTGTGGCCAGGGGGCTTGAGGTGACTTTGGGGCTCCTGAGGCCTCTCAGGGTCGCAAGGTTACCGTGCGCCTCATGGCGTTCTGAGGCTTGCGGCAACCCTGGGCCTCACAGAGTCCCTGGGATTCGCGGCGTCCCAGGGGCTCGAGGTGACCCTAGGGCTCGTGGCGAGTGCGCGTCGAGAGGCTGGTCATGGTTTCTGGCCTGAGGGCCCGCGGTTCTTTCCAGAGCCTCGAGCGGCGGTAGAGCGGCGGTAAAACAGCCTGCAGTCTCCCATCCAGGAGGCGGAGCCATTCCTAGCCGTTTCTTCGCGCCCTCCAAAGGGCGGCGTGCGGACTCTGGCGCCCGCGCTTTCTCTTTGAACTTTTTTTTTTTTTCTGGCCGGTGTGCAGCTGCTGAACACAGCCCTGTGCGGTTTGGCTTAAGGTTAGGGCTCTTCTGGGGGGAGGGGACTTGCTTTGCGGGGCAGAGTGAATCTGCACTTTGCAGCCTCAAATGTCAGCCGCGCTGCGGTGAGGTGGTTTGAGTGGCTCCCACGACTCTCCCGGGATGCCAGCGCGTGTGAGCTTTTGAGATTTGGCAGTTTATTAGGTACTTGGTGCTGACTTTCTGGGACGAATTAATACTTTTTCAGCCCTTCTCTTCTTGGTGGAGGTGGGTGGGAGGGTGAGGAAGGGCCCAGACTCTCGGGCTTTTACAGAGGTTTGTTTAAAGAATGGACAAACTCGCGAGTTGATTCATATAAAATCTTGTGAGATTGAGATGTAGATTTTGAGGCTGTGATGGTAACAGGGTTTCATCAAAGCCAGACAGAGCAGCCTCGCTGTTTTATTGTAAATACATAAAGGAAGGGGGGGAAAAAGATATAGGGGTGTTGTGGAGAAGTCCCTGGGTATGGAGCCTGCTCTTTGCTTCAAGAGGGCAGATGCCGGACTCAGGAAATACTGCAAAATGTGGGGATCCCTGCAAAGCCGAGGGGCCTGTTTGTTCCCGCTCGAGAGCCCAGTCCTCCCGAAGTCTGGTCGTTTGGTAGAAAAGGCTCTGCTTTAGTCTGTGGGGAATCGCTTCCCTCCCCCCTCTACCCCGCTCGGACTGCTCTAAGGTTTTATAACGAGAAGCGGTTAACTGGTATAAGGTTTACAGACAGTAATTTTCCAGGCAACTTTTCTGCATAGTGTTTTATACAGCAGAATATGAGCTAGATACAGTTTTGAGCCTCCCTTCTCTGGCCGGCAGCAAGTGCTGGGCGATGGGATACAATTTTGGCCCGGTTATACACCATTTGGCAGACTTTGGCGTCTCTAAAATTTAATACGGACAATGGAAGGGCTGCCTTTGAGAGGCCTGCCAGAAGATTTAGAAAGTGATTGGTCACTTTAAACAAAATTGGAGCGGTCCAGCTGTTGTAATCTGCACTGTTTTGCTGTGTATTCCTTTAAGTGGTCCTGGGGTGAAATGCAGTTTTCTGGCGTCCTCATTATCTGATATATTGATGGCAGGTGAATGCCTTGCACCTTGGGAGCTTAATCGTGAAAAAACTAGCAAATGTTATAATTTCTTTCATTTTTTTTTTTTTTTGAGACAATCTTGCGTTGTTGCCCAGGCTAGAGTGAGTGCCGTGGCGTCAGCCTAGCTCACAGTAACCTCAAACTCCTGGGCTCAAGCAATCTTATTGCTTCGGCCTCTCGAGTAGCTGGGACTAAAGGCATGCGCCACCATGCCCGGCTAATTTTTTCTATATATATTAGTTGGCCAATTAATTTCTTTCTATTTATAGTATAGGCGGGTCTCACTCTTGCTCAGGATGGTCTCGAACTCCTGACCTCTAACGATCCGCCCACTTCGGCCTCCCACAGTGCTAGGATTACAGGCGTGAGCCGCCGCGCCCGGCCTATAATGTCTTTTAAACTTTGATAAGGAAGGTTATGTGTATACATAAAAGAATTAATCAGAATTAAACACATTTACTGAGAGACCTTGGTGGACTTGTCAATAGCTTTACTAGCTTTAGTTTGTTGATATACAGAAGTTCATCTTAATAAATTTTTGATTACCTTTGTTATTTTTTTCTGATGAGATGGTCTAAAGTTTATTGTGGAGAATCAACAGAGAAGTCTAATGAAGATAATTTTGCTACTCAGAGATAGCCACCTAGATAACCATTGGTTATGTTACTTTTGGCTCTCAAAGTTAGGATTAGACTGTATTTTTCTGTTTTGAATCCTCCCCTCCCTTAACATTATTTCACAAGCATTTCTAATATCAGTAAATTTTCTTTGAGAACATGCTTCTTCTCATTGGCTATATAGCATTTCATTTAGGGAAATGCCATAATGTATTTAACCTTTTGTTTATCCCTTTTGCTTAGATAATTAGATAGTTTCTAATGTTTTATTTCTCTCCCTGTAAAGACTATTAAGTAGACTTTAGAGTGACTCTTCAAACCCAACCCCATGTTTTAAGAATGAGAAAACACAGGCAAAAGAGTTAATGTATTTGGCCCAAAGGTCATACCTCTGGATAACTTAAGAGCCTAAATTGGAACCTTCATCGTGTGATCCCTAATTTAGTGCCAATTTCATTTTACCATGTGCCCCTTACACTAGCTAATTACTTTATTCTTATGCTTTGGTCTATTTGAAATCAATGTAGTGAATCCAAGTTATGATGCAGTATGTGAGTAAATACCTCAAGCTTACACATTTT